>NC_050594.1:27216118-28447368 GCF_013368585.1 Megalops cyprinoides
TCTATGGAGTTTGCATGGCCATGTGCTTAATTTTATGCACCTGTTAACAATCGGTGTGGCTGAAGCACCTGAACTCAACAATTAGGAGGGGTGTCCACATACTTTTGACCATGTACTGTATGTCCGTAATGATTCAGTATTCATGTCTTCATGTAGCCACAGTCACATTAGTAAAATACATTATGTTAATCAATGCCAAAATTATTCTGGATGACTGTAAAGCTGCACAAATGAAAGTTAGTTTAAAAATTATATAAAGCCATTAGATGAATTGGTTAGTTGTATGACGATTTTGATTTCCTATTTTTAATTAATCAATGATCCCTTTGGGGTCGATGCCTGTAACAGACCATTTTTAAACATATGTGGTTCTTGAGTTGCTGTCTGAAATGAGAATCCAGAATAGAAAAAACAGTTCTCCCATTTGCCAGCCACATTACTAAATGTAACGTAGCTAGCAAATGAGAGAACATAATGTACAAGGTGACGCCATCCAGATATTTTAAAATACCTGCGCATCCAGCCAAAAAATGCTGCGGGTAGTTTTTGTCATTGACAGATCTAAGATCAGCTTTCATACCCCGCACCTAGACCTCAAGCATTGAATGTCAAATGCTAGTTCTGATTCGAGATCAGATGCTACGGGCAGAAAGAGCCAGACCCGGAGAGGAGCAGCTACTGATGTCACCAATCCCAAACCACACGAGAAAGGGGAGTACCACAGACGATCAAGAAAGAAGGGTGGCGTGTTCCTTTTAAGATATTTTACGAACAGTCTAAGAAAGAAAATAGTTGTATAGTTATGCAATTAGATTATATAGTTTTGTAAAACAGCGATTTATGTCTTTGCGTCTGTGTACTATTGTAAAGGATTTCTAAAGTCCTCTCCCTTGTTTTTACGAGGTGGATCCGTCCATATGTGCGGGCTTTTTAGATGCGTTTGACAGACAGCAAGTATATGTCGGCAAATATGATGCACATGAAGCAATGGATGCCAACAGCTAGCTAGCCAGTTAAATCGGCTGTCGGCTAACGTTAATGTCTTTGCGTTTGAATTAAGCTTATCCTTATCAAGGCTATGGACTGGGACTTGCTAGACCTTAACTCTAGGATAATATCGGCCGTGAAGAAAGGTAAGTCACGTTAGCTAGCTAATGACCGTTTTTGTTTACAAGCTAGCTCCATAGTAGATGATTTCCTATGCTTAAAAATATTTTAACAATAGCTTGTTAAAATATTTAGTCACCTTAAGTTACTGGCTATCCCGATGAACGAAGGTACAAAGGAATCGAGACATGAATTTTGCAAGGCAGTCAGCAACGTAAACGTGACTTTCTTTAGCTAGCTAGCTAGCTAGTCTAACGGGGTAGCTATAGAGTCAACATTTCTTCCTGTAATCTAGCTGACTGACTAACAGGAATTAAATGAACTGTGAAATAAAATTAGTCACATGACTTGTGTAATTAAAATGAGCTATGTCTGAGTCTTTTTTAGATCTAGTTATTTTGTCAGCGTATAGTATATCAAGCTAGCCAGCCAGGTGTAACGGCGCGCTAAGATAAAAATATAGCTGATCTTAGCTAGTTAAGTTATTTTAATGTTAACATAGTTAGTCTAGTTAACAGTTGTTACAGTGGCGAGATAATTTCATTGTTTGCTAGCTGTCTGTATCTCGTGAGTAGTTAGTGACAAACAGCAATGAAGTTAGTGACTTTAAAAGATCATGCAGATACATTTAGCCATTGATAGCTAATCAATCAAGTAGGTTGCCACTTGCAACATTACATATTTCCAAAATATGTTATCATTTCAGCAAACGTGAAGTCGGCGCGGGAGATACTGAGTCTTACGTGTTTCGATCTGCAGCGCCTGACTCAGCTCTCTCAGGTGGACGTGAAGCTTTTATACACCGCAGTCGCGACCGTCTACCGTAAAGCACCGCCAGTCACAGGTAGACGCCAAAGTACCTACATTAGATACCTAAACGTGTCATTTGTTGTTTATTTTTTATTTTTGCGACATATGCCCTTATTCGACTTCCATACCTTTTCGAGATACAAGCGGAAAGTGCAGTGCTTGGCTACCGCCAAGAAATACTTCTCCCCAATTGTAAGTTTTCTCCAAACTATGCCTTGACCCTCAGCCATTACCTCCTCGTTTTTGGTACTGCTTGTGTATCTTAAATTATCAGATGGGTGCAGCATTTCCAGCAACATCACTGCTAATTGATTGCGAATTAAATTCACCCAAAGTTTGTAGAGGTGTAATTATGAGTAATGAATTATTCTGTTATTTCCTCATGATTTTAAGCAGGCTTTGGATATTTCTTGTAGAAGATGGTACTGTTGAGATCCTGGTCTAAGTTTCTGGATGTTCCACTTTAGAAAACGCTGATCTGTGTGCCCGCAGCATTGCAGCTGTACCAGAGAGAATGCCCTGCCGCGGAATCCTGGCAGAGGTTGACTCTGGGATGTCCCGTGCTGGACAGTCTGCTACGAGGCGGCGTACCGTTGAGTGGCATCACAGAGCTGGCTGGGGAGAGTGGTGTGGGGAAGACGCAGGTCGGCCTGCAGCTGTGTTTGACTGTGCAGTACCCCCAGGAACACAGGGGACTTGGCTCAGGTAGGAGAAGTTCCACAGTCACCAGCATCACCACTTCATTGAGATTGCATTGTTATAGTGCAACTGCAATATAGACACGATTGCAATGTAGCAGCCAGTGGAGTGATGGTCATTTTTGTACATGTCACCTTATTTTTGTATACTCATGTTGGTGCTGTATGTATTGTACTTTGTGACTGAATTGACTCATTCTGGACCTGTGTATGTACAGGAGCTGTGTACATCTGCACGGAAGACTCTTTCCCCATCAAGCGCCTACGACAGCTCATTACCCAGCAGTCCCTGCTCAGGCCCGAGCTCCCTGCTGAGCTGGTGCACAGCATTCGCTTCAGTGACAACATCTACATCGAGCACACTGCTGATCTGGTGAGACTGAAGGCAGTACAGAATGATGAGTTCAAAACACGCCTTTGCCAGAAATACACTGGCATCGGCCCCATCAGGAGGCACACCAATGCCACTCTATCTAGATTTGTGATGAAAAGGAATGAACTGGGTCAGTGATGGATTCCAAATTGATATGGCTGGTAACCCTCTCCACTATGATGATTGTAAAAATATACTCATATCCTTTTTCCACTAGCGTGTTGTACTGTGAAATATAGAAAATGTTCTGCTTCATATGCAAGTGGAAAAGGGGTATTATAGGGAAACGCAAACACGATTAAATTATGGTATTCATTTGTTTTACAAACCTCACTATTATCAGGACGGCTTACAACACTCAGTTTTCCTCTTGTGTTTTTTACAGCCTGTTGACACATCTGTGATTTCACTAAAAATATGTTTGAAAATTTTTTTATTGCAATTGAAGTTACATCCTGCTGTTTCTACTATACTCTAGACTCTTCTATAGGGATTATAATATGTAGTATAGTACTGTTAATTTTAGGCCACCTCAATAAGAATGCACTTAGCTCCTGGTCTCCTCAGCTAACATCTTGCAAGATCCTGCCAAGAGACAAAGGGTATTATTCAGTTTTCTTGTTAGAACTATAAAGCCATTGTCCAGCTTAGTCCCTAAATGGGCTACAGCCCTTATGTATAGTAGATGACTATGTAGTAGAATATTTGTTCAGTGATGTTGTAGTGCTTCTTGTGCTCCTGCAGGCGGCGCTGCAGACCTGTGTGACACGGCGGGTGCCGATCCTTCTCTCTCGGGGCCTGGTTCGGCTGGTGGTGGTGGACTCGGTGGCCGCCCTTTTCCGCTGCGAGTTCCAGTCAGATGAGACCGTTGAGAGAGCTCGCCATCTGCTGGCCTTCGCAAGCGCTCTTCAGCGTCTCAGCCACTCCTTCCAAGCACCTGTGCTGTGCATCAACCAGGTAGAAATATCCTGTTTCCACACACAGAAATATGTGGCGCGTCCACATGCCTGCAACGAAAGCATGACCTTTTCTTTTCGCTACAGTAACTCTTACTGTTGTTGCAAATTCCATGCAAGGTAAAATAAACTGCAGGCTGAGGATGAAAGGTGATTCATTTAAGGCTTTTTTTGTCCCCCAGGTGACAGATGTTGTGGATAATTTCGATCCTGCCAGGTGTAGTTTTGGGTGAGTGACAGTGTTTTTATTATTTTACAGAAGTATGTTCACTTTGACACTCAGGTGATTACCATTAAATGTAATGTAAATACATTTTAAGCAGGTTTATGACTGAATCTTAGAAGGGATCCTAGGGAAGGAACTATTAAATATATAAGATGTGTATATTTTAGTATTCAGGAGCATGTGACCAGATTTTGAATGAAACATAATATGGCCAGACAGACCAAAGACAAGTATAGGATTTGATACTACTTCATAAATTAGAGAACCACACAGGGAGACTAATCTCTTTGAACAAGCCCTGCAAACAGTGTGAGAGGATCTTTACTGGTCCTCACTGTAACATTGAGTGCTTCTGCACCAGTGTCATTTTGAACCAAAAGGGCCACAAAACCCTAATCTAAAATAAAATATGGGGCCTGAAAACCTCCAAATCCTGGTTGGTGTATCCACAACTTCTGGCTGTTGATTCGGTGGCCAGGCATAAATGTGGGGTCTCCCTGCTGCCTCTTGACCTCACTGTATTCTGGGTCAGCTTGATCAGAGTGAACCCATTCAAGACCTTCTACCAGTGTCAGTTTGGAGTAGAGTTTAAAGCTGACGGTCCAACTTATCAGGCACACTGTCCGACACCATCACAATCCAAACATTGTAAGTGGAAAAAAATGCAAGAGATTCTCAATGTGTTCTTCAGTTACCACAATCCTCTTGCTATCTTTTATTCCTTAATATCTAAGCTTCATGAATGTTCTGCAAATGCATGCTTGCTACGTCAGAATGCTGTGTACTATATTGTTGAGAGGGGGTTAAACTCCTGTGCAAGCAACGTGCAACGTGTGCAAGTTGTAAGAAATGAATGAATGAATGAATGGGGTGTGAATCAGGTCCAGCCATGCCATTGCATGTTGCAGGCTTGCGTGTGCTCTGCCCTGGCTCTTTGCTGAGTGTTAGAGCTCTTGTGTGTCTGTTTCCCCAGGCTGGTGGAGACCAGGGTACTTCCTGCGTTGGGAATGGCCTGGGCCAACCAGGTGCTCCTGAGGCTAATGCTGCGGCGGCTGGAGGGACAGAGCGAGGCAGGGGGCTCGGGCGGCGTGCCCCGAAAGCTGGAGGTGGTGTTCGCCCCCCACCTGCCCCAAGCGTCCTGTCTGTGCAGTGTGGGAGTCGAGGGGGTGAGAGGAATCCCTCCTGAACCGCAGCCCTCGGGTCTGGGAATCCAGTGAGGAGACCGCACACTTATTCCTGTAGTGACTCATTCGCTCCAATGATGCAAACTTTGTGCTACAGCTGCAACAGGACCAGGCTGGTAATCAGGAGCTTGAAACACACATGTGGCCTAAGAGTATGCGTGAAAGTACAGTGCAGGACCAAGAGAAACGGCTTCACTCTGTCCTGGCCAGGAATGACATTTCACACAAACTGGACGTGTACAACAGGAAGCAGTGGAACGTTCTTTATTATTTATCTTTCTGTGTAATATTACCATAGAATATTTTGCGAGACAAATATTTCACCACAGGGGAGAGGGACGCAGCCAGCTCAGCGGGCAGCCTGGAGAGGAGCAGCCACTGCAGTGTAGCACAGAAGTGGTCCAGAGTCTGCCCTGCCCAACCCCCGACCTCCCTACCACCCACAGTGCCACCCACAGGAAGGAACAGATAGTGCACTTAAAAAAAACACACACACAACATGGCAGATCATCAACTGCTAAAACAGGGTTATGTCATGCAAGTCACCCAGTAAGCCCAGTCGTACAGGATCAGAAGTCAGTGGGTTCATCTCACTACAACCTTGCCCCTTTGCCACTGTGTTGCCTATGTAGTTTCAATGACTTAAAGTACCACAGTGTGTTTAATTCTGCCTTTTTAAGTGAAGCACAAAACAGATAACCACAGAAGCCACTCAGAGCATTAATCACATTTTTAGTTTCCTAACAGCCATGGACCACTGTGCCCGAGACCAAAAGCAGAGAGGAGATCAAGACCAATATGGAGGCAGAGATATCTGATATGTATGTGTAAATAACAGTTCTGACAAGAAGACTAATCGCATTTTCAAGACTGACAAAGGCTGCAAATTGTCAGCCCTGAAGCTGAGACCAGTGTCTAGAGTTAAGATGCCATCACTTTTTCTCTGCAGTCTTCTTTAGATCATACACATTGGAATGGTAATACATGTGATGTCCACTACAGTCTTAGATTATGTGTTTCTCTTAGTTTAGCTAGGTTTGAGTGTAGCTCCATTTTGTAAAAAGATCATTTTTGAACAGGAACACAATGAAATGCAAGTTTAATGAGAAGATACGTGGACAAGGGGCAGGTTTTGTGACAGTATACCATATGTTGAAAATGTACACAGTAATATGTATCAAAAGAAGACTTCATTACCTCCAACTGAATATCCATATGTGCCTCCAAATGTAAAACATCTTCAGTCACTGTGGTGCTAATTCAGTAACCCTTGTTTTTTTTAAAAAAAAAAAAAACTAAAACATTAAAATATGTTGATAATAAAAAGACAAACTGATCAACAGTCAGAAAATGTCACTTCACAAATAAAGCTGAAGTATACACATGTTCCTCTCAGCTAACACAGTGTTCTCTCAATAATGCTAAAACATAGCAACAAGTAACATTAAGAAAACGTTTGTTTGCCGAGCTCATGTAACAGGCTGAAGGTACTGGCAGCAAGAGTAACTCAATAATCTGTACAATTTTTTATGGAGATGAGAACATAAGGGCTAAGGCTACAGTGAGAGCAAAGCAAATCAACTGTTAACAGAATGTGGGAGCATGTAAAACACTACAACAGGGCTTTCAAAAAGAGCACTTCCAATATTGCACATAGTCAGACTGCAGCCATCTGGACAAGTTCCATGTTTGTTAGATTGTAACTGACAGCAAAGTGCTGAGTAGAGGGTTTAAGTGATTTGTTGCAGTAACAAAAAACCTTGTGGTAAGCAAAACTCAGCATCTGTATTATGATAGAGATAATGAGGACTACACCGAGCCCTCAGACACCATTCTCTCTAACAGAAAAGAAGCAGTGCTACCAAAGTTGGTACACAGCTCTCAGATCCATACACTTGACACTACCTTTCAGTATTCTGACAGGAAACGCCACTCTTTCCATAACCAAGACTAAATCTGCTTGCATTCCAGGCACTCAGCTGATTTTTGAGTGCAACTCTCTAACACGAGCCTCAAATCTCTCTTCCCCTGAGTGAGAAAAAAAGGATCCCCAAAACTTAAACACAAACTCTGTCGCAAATCCTCACCACCTCGCTCCATTCTCAACGTGACTCACCTATCCTCATAGCGCACCTCCTGAGGTCATAGGTCATAGGTCATGTGGGGGCCTGTCCATAGCGGCCTGCTTTTTGTTGGATGATCCTGAGCAAAGTGTGAGGGGAAAACTGGCATCCCAGAGGAACTACTCTAAAAACCATCTCATGGCAACTGCTGCCAGGATGCAGATTTTTCAAAGACAGCTAACGCAAGACCTGATTGTACAGTACTGACGTCAAATATAAAGCAGCAGTCATGTGCATTTCCTAATGAAAACTCCTGAGCACTCAGGGAGTAAGGCACATGCTAGAACAGGCAAACACAGCTTTAAGGCTTGGGAAACTATATTCTGTATAAGCTATATTTTGTACTGTACTGGGTTCTTATACATCAATTTAGGGCCTAAAGAATGATGAACCACCCAATACCTGTTCCACAGCATACCTGTCCTATTCACCTCAACACCATTTTTTGAAAACAATAGATGTTTTTCCTCTTTGAAATTCTTTACACAAAGCCACTTGAACAATGTTAAATCTGTTAAGTTTGTTGTGTAGGACACTCAACAGATACTACATGTATAAAGATTGGATAAGAGTTACATTTAAAATATGTGGGATGCTTGTAAGGTCCAATTTTTCTGTATACAAGTTGATATTATCAACGTACAGAGCATAGCTGTAACCCTAGTTATGGGCTTACCATTACAAATGAAGGATCCACTTACAATGGCAGTTCCATTGTAGATGGAAACGTGTATTAAATGATTCCTGTTAGTGTGCACAAAAGCCACTTACTGTAACAAAACTCCTTTCCAATGAGTTGCTTTGAAAAAAATCTTGAGCAGGATCAGAAAGTAATGACAATCAGCTCATTTGTGAAGAGCAAAAGGTACATTTCCACTGTTTTCTCTCACAACCATGGCATTCTGATCACCTACAGTAACTCTGCCTCTATGCAGCTGAGATGAAACACCTGTTTCAAAGCTTTTCAAATCTCCATAAGTTACAGACCCCCCAAAAAGTACAAAATATTTCCTCAGTCTCTCTACCCAATGTAAACATTCCTTCATAGAACACAACCAGCTCATTGCCAATCAGAACAGTAAATACGGACGCAAGGCGAGCAGGAGACAATAGGGCCTGGTTGTGTAAAGAGCTACAGTAGGACTCGGGACACTGGTGCTATAGAGCCATCAGAACAGTACTGCTCATTCAGTCCAGGGGAGAGGTCACCACTGCTTTAGATAATGATCTCCATGGAGATGACTAACGCAGAGAGGAACAGGAAGAGAAAGCAACCATTGATGGCAGCATCCATCCTCAGACCACACAGCACATCGCCCCCTTCTGTCACGCATGGGAACTGCAACTCCCTTCCTATTCTGAATCCTTCATATTTACATGCTTCTCAACAGAAGTCCCACAGCTGACATTCTTTCAAATGAAAATTAAATACCACTTTCTAAGAAAACAAGCAAAAACAAAACAAAAAAAAAAAAACGGCCATCAAAGTGCAATGGTAGAGTTAAACATTGGCCTACAAAGACTTGAATACACAGTACGTTTACAGTTGGTTGTATACATGGATGGGGGGAGGAAAGCTGATATGAGTGGGAGGAGTCAGTGGTGGAGGAGAGGGGAGTGTTGGAGGACTCCGCCCCGCCTTCTCCTCGCATTGCTCCGCCTCCTGCCAGGGATCCCGCTCGGACCGTCAGTGCGCCAGGTCCGTGTGGCTGGCGCTCAGGTCGCGGCCTTTCTTCAGACGATTATTTCGTTCCTGTGAGGGGAGCAGGGGCAACACAGAGTCAATTCGGTTCCAGCAAGTGCAACGCTGAAGGGTTAGTGGTAAATAATTCAGTTTAATGTAACAAAAATGTTGAAATGTGGACAATGACTACTGATGGACTTTTTTTTTTTAACCATCATAATGTCTCAGGTTTCAGTGAAAATTAAGAGTCAGTTGTCTGTAATCTGAAAATGTGAACTGAGAGCAGAAGGGAGAGTCAAGATGGATCACTCTCCCCATGTGTTCCTGGGGCTGCAATCAATCTACGCAATGAGAAAGACCCCAAATGTTCAGCAGAGCAGCATTCTGGTTTCCACTGATGATGAGT
Organism: Megalops cyprinoides; assembly: GCF_013368585.1. Lineage (NCBI taxonomy): Eukaryota > Metazoa > Chordata > Actinopteri > Elopiformes > Megalopidae > Megalops > Megalops cyprinoides. Next base: position 27,225,686 of record NC_050594.1, read on the forward strand.
GATGCTGGGTTTAACACAGGTTTTAAAGGACTAGAACACCTGCACAGAAAAGTAAGAGTCCACAGCCCAGCACCCACACTTGGAACATCAGTCGTACGGAGCATGGGCCAGCCCTCTGTTCCCACTGCAATCTACAGCATTACAAATGTGCCGAACCCAACTGGCCCCATAATCTGACAGGCACAATACATGCAGATCCCTGTATATTTAAAGAAAACCACAAGACAACATGATCCTCTGCTATGTAAGACCTCTTTCATTCAGGAGTGAACAGTGATGCAGTTTTAAACCAGCTAATGCCACGTGCCGCAGTACAGCACTGATGTGGTTCATGGCATTTAAGCAGTGAAAGAAGCCCTTTAAATAATGCAAAGCTAATTCAGAACACTGCTGATCCAAGCTGAAAGTGGCTATGTGGCTGTGTCTGTAGTGTGCAGACGCAGCAACACTGTACTGAAGTGGAGTGTCAGGTATGTCCTCTTGCTATTCAGGTAACTCTTAACATATTAAAGAGTAAATATTTGTTTGCAGTTCATATAAAAAATGATACTGCTGGTCATAAAAATGAATGGATAGCATTTTTGCAGGGCCTTTTTACAGATTTCAAAGCCCTTCATATTGCAGACTTCAACCATAAAATATGTAGTATGTGCATGTATGAGGTACAGCACACCTGCCATTCATCCGCTGAGGCCGACAGGAAAGAATGTATTTTAGCCAATTAACCTAAGGGGTGACCAGATGGCCAGGACACAAACTCTGCTGTCTGAAATAAGTGCCACAGGACCCTTAATGGCCAAAGTAACCATGCATCTCAAGGGTAAGAGACAGACCACAGCCCACCGGGCTCTCCTAAGCCGTGCTACTGTGCATTCACCATCTCAGGTCAGCAGAGGTGTATGTGAGGTTTACTTGATGCAATGCTACCCACTGCGGGTTTTTCATGCTATGTCTCCCACCTTTAAACATGTCTGTGTTACTACTGCACATTGCAAGAATCCTAACAAGCAGCACAAACAGGAATTTCTTGTCACACTGCTTGTTTGTTAGGAGGGAGTGGTAGCAGCTCACGCCAGTCAAATGGCAGACCAGCACACTGCACAGTAAGCAAAGTGATCCATACAATTCAATTGACCAGATATGCTGGCAGTGGCAACCCAACTTGAAAAACTCCTGAGAAACACAGAGCCACACGATCACTTGGCTGACCGAGTCACACAAAACAACAGGGGCAGAATACAGCCGAGCCACTTCGTTAATATGACAGTTCCTCCAAGTTTCAGCACAGCGGCCAGCCTCAGGTCATACTCCACAGGTTACAGGGCCGTCAGGGGGGTTAGTGGACACACTGGGACACGACACATGTTAGTCTGTAAACCACACTGATGTTACACACACATCATTAGTGACCAGAATTGTTAACTGCGTCTGCTGCTCAGGTGTGATGGTGAGTTGTGGAAAGAGTACTGTGAGAGAGTGAAATATTACACATGGAAAGCAATAGGGCACACACAACACTGATAACAGGCAGTCCTTAGCCAGGAGGTTGTTCATTTCAGTAACATACCTTATATAACTGTATATTTAGTATATACCTGCTTTAGACCAATGATCTGCTTTTTGTAGGCACTATGCTGTTCTATATATTAATTTGATGCCCAACAAAAGTTTTTGAGAATAGTATGGTAATATATTTTATAGCAGTAACAGAAAAATATATTGTAAATACCAAATTTAACAACTTTTGTTGAATATGCTGAGTTTAGTATGCTAATGTAGTATTCTGTCTATACCAGCTATATCCTTAAACGGAATAAGTTAACTTTCCGAAATGAACTTTTTACATTTTATTTGCAGTGTGTTTGAGGTAATCATAATTCATATTAACATATCTACATAGCCCCAAAGGAAATAGTGCCTTGAGGGAATGATTTGATATCTCAAGGGAAAGACATCCTTATCATGAGGGGAACAGCGGGTAGTGAGGATCTTGTTCCCTCCAAATAAGTCATTCCATCAGGATGGGGATGCCATCCCCTTGAGATTAGTCTGTCCCTCATGATACTCAGTTGCTCCTGTGAGCAAAATATTTTTCTTCTCGTTACCATCTTAGGGGCATTGTACTTAGTACAATACACTATAGGAGCAAAACTACAGTGTCTTGATTCCTCCTGTCTACAGAGACCTTACAGGTCAGGTCTGCACAGGACTTTGAACCTTGATTTTTGGTGTGTCCACATATTGTGTATTTTTGGGGGAAAGAGAGAAAGAAAGATGGACTCCTTACTTGGAAGGGTTCCCCAGCAGCCTTGTCCGCCACGTTTAGAACCCCCAGCGAGCTGGCGCGCTTCATGCTGCATCCAGGGCAGTGACATGCAAGGACAAATCAGTGAGAGGGGGCGGAGCCAGTCGCCACAGAGACGCCGCGCTAACGGGCGCGGCGGTGGCAAGGAAGAGTGCACGTGTGTGTTAATTGGATCTTTCACAGAGGTTAGTTTTACCTGACCACACCTTGCCCCCAAATCCCAGAATTCAAAGAACATTTTTTTAACACCCTCACAGAAGTGAGTGGACCAATCCACAAAGAGGATCCTGTGCAGGACTCCGTCTGGGCAGTAAGGACAGTGAGTGCAGATATGCCACAGGCTTAGGGATGGCATGTCACAGTCATCTCCTGTGGCTGTCTTTCCCTCAATACTACACACTTCAATAATGTCAAACCCTATGACTCCATGCCATTTCACTATTGGCTAAATTCCTCATTGCCAAGTGCTCTGCAGATGACCTCCTCTTATGATGCAAGATACAGGAAGTGTCTGCATGCACAGAGCTGCATTCCAGCCATCCTTATGCAAAACGAAACCATATCAGTTCGTCACACAGCCTGTTCTGAGAAGACTGGTACATTGAATCAGAGGGGTTAAAATCCAAAGCAATTCAGGAAAGTTCCACAATGATCACTCGTTTCATGTTGACAATACCATAGCATGAGGTCACCTGCCATGCCAGCCTTTCGTACATCCCACAAACTTTCAAGGAGTGCTTTGGATGTGTGAGTATCTCCTGGTTACATGTTACTAATCCCGCCCCTCACCAGTTTCCCAAACATCCATCTGAATTGAGAGGAGATGAGTTGGTGTAATCAAAATGCGGTTAATGTACGATTGACACCATCGATATATGTCACTGACAGTGGTTAATGGTTTGGACCAGCCGGAGAGGGCCAGTGTTAGAGTGGTTTGGGGCAATGGACAGAAAAGCCACACAGCGTACGACACGCAGAGAGAGAGCGAGAGAGAGAAAGGGATGAGGCATGCAGCAGTCGCTCTCTTGCTTTAAAAGTTATTTATTTGTTAAATAAGTACAACAGAGCGCAGAGATATTCAAATTAAAAAAAAAATGCTCATGCAGACAATATTCATACACATACAATCACAGGCAACATACTTTGAAAGAAAGGGGTTCTTAAAAATATGTACACTTAAGGAAACAAAATAAAATGGAAAAATAGAAAAAATGTAACAAGGCATGAAAATAAATAAAAAGCAGTTGTATGGGGTTTGCATACTGAGAGACCAGTGTGTAATTCAAAGGAGTGAATTTGTGCACAATAACCTGTAGTCTTTTTTGATACAGGGTGTGGTTAGTTAGGAAAGGTATGCAGCAAATAGCCAATCCTTCCATGACACCGTCCTAACGACCGGACGGGCCATAAAAAGGTTAACTGGTGTAGTATAATACACATTCTTAGCTGAATAAAAAGATTTATGAGGGAACACAGATGCCCAACATTCCTGTTGAGATCTGCAACAGAGGAGCCAGTCAGTGAGCAAACCCTTGAGGCCACATAAGAAGACACAGAGAGAGAGTGTGACCACAGAGAGTGTGCAGTCAGAGCTGAACGCTGAGGATCACTGCTGTGCTTCGGTTCACCGCTCAGACACACCCTGCACCCCACTGGCAATCTCAGGGAAAATTGCTTCAATTCGATTCGGAGCTTTTTATTAAGAGGAGGAATAAATTAATACAAAAACATCAACTGCTTGCAACCATATGCTGCTCTATCAATTTACAAATGTCAGGATATCCAGGACCACAGCACTGAATGAGCATTACTCTTTCAAGTGGAGTCAGCAGTAATGTGCAAAATCCTTATCGTTGTCTACTGGCACAGATTTTTGCAGACAGACCAAGGAAAAACACAATAAGGTATTTTAAGTGTTTGGAGATTTTATAATACTTTATCTGCACTCAATCGATGAGTCTTGTCAATGTATAGCGCTACATATTCCAAAACCTGTATTGCTTTTCAGTGTTTGGCACGAGTAAACAGATTCATCCTGGAAGAGCAGCACAAGCATATCTGTCAGATTCCCGAGATGAATCATACGAGCCCCTCTGTGCCGCAGCTCTGCTGTAAACGTCTATGTACAGTCTTTAAAATGATATAAAACAATAAATTCTTACAGTAGTTAAAACCAGCTTTGAAGCTAGGGAATCAGGAGAGGCCGTGCCAGCATTGACTCTGATGTCAAAAATCACAGGTGTACCTAATGGAGGCACTTCAAAAAACTATCTCAAATCTGAAAATGGATGGTAGAGCGTTTTAAAAAAAGTTCCTGCCCCAGCCACCTATGACAATAACTGTGACATACGTATACCTGGAAATGGAAGAGCAGAGTATAGTACAGTGGGTGGGGCTCAGTAACAGTGCTGCTCATGTGATGTAAACTGAAGCATCATGGCACAGTGGCCCACAGATTAGAGTCATCAGAAAAAATGTCTCACAGAGACACTTAATGACTCCTTTTACAATTGTACTGAAAAAAAAAAAAGAATTGGTTGTGGGTTTCTAGATTTACATGGTTTTACATGGCTGGTATTGTGATCATGCCCACCTTCTATCCTTTTAATCGGCAATCTGATATGGCACCTCCGACCCCACATTCAGAGGATTTCCTTATTGCCTGACCAATTGCCTGACCAATTTGCAAGGTGACTGGTCCTCAAGGGCAGCCTTGTAAGACTCAGCACACTGTTGGCATATGCGTGGATTATCTTTGGCAATATTGGCCGCTGGACAGGAAACAATCTGACTGTACAATAAGCCTGAGCACAAGGTAATGCGCCAGATTACCACATGCTGCAACCTCAGTTTCCTCAGAGATCGATGCAGACGTGCAGCACTACGTGCATGGTGACAGCACCACCTCCACTGGGAGCACATACCCCACCCCATCTCTAACCAGCCCCCTCCTACCTACTGCCTTATTCATACATACTGTGTCATCTGTATTCATCTCACCATGAAGATAGTTTTTTGTGTGAAAGTGGAGGCCTTAGGGGGAAGGCTGGTGCAACTGGATGTAGAATGTGATATGCTGGTGAAAACGGGCTGCCACCTTTCTGGCTGTGCCTCACTATAATTCATTGGAGCATTCAAAGGGTGCACGGTCTCATCTCTCCCGACTCGCGGGGGGTAAGAAACTGAAATTCACACTCTGTAAGCTGTGTCTGCGTTCCCAAACCCTCACTGCTGTTGGAGGAGTGCCCCTGTGTGTCACACCGGATGAACGCCAATCAGCCGCCTCGGTCCTTCCCCATTTTGCCGCGGCGAGGAGTCCTTTCTCTTAAAAACGCCAGATCTGGGCCTTTCCTGACGGCGGGGGGCCTCTCCAGGAACAGCAGGGGTGTTTTTTTTTTTTTTTTTTTACAGTCAAAGCAGAAGCACCACGGCCCAGCGGAGGAGAGCGAGGCACCACACACTCAGGCTCCGGAGCGGGGAGGGGCTGGGGGGTGACGGGAGGGGGAGCGGGGGGGGAGGGTGCCGGATAGTTACCCAGGGTTCTTGGGCTCGCTGTCCCGGGACCCGCCGCCCTTCAGCTTGCGGACCAGCTTCTCGCTGCTGCGGCGGATGGAGGCGCGCAGCTTGCTGAAGGAGCCGCTGCGCTTGAGGGAGCCCGAGCCGTCCTGAAGAGAGAGGGCAGAGGGGGTTACTCCCACACACACACGCACACACACACACACACACAGGCACACCATCCGCATGCCCGCACCCACGGGCGGCTACAGGCAAGCTGTGCTTCTAACAGGGTTTGACCGCAAGTCTCCTCTGATGTGAGTGCTAACTCACTCTTTGGCTTTTCTTGGGCTTTTTGTGTGGTCTGTGGTTTTTATATTCATGGTTGGGAATGAACAATGTACACTTTCTGCATTTTCAACAGGACTGCACACTTGTTATGTCAGGTCCACCGGTTGATAATGAGGTAAATTCTGTGACTGTGATGTGATTTCTCTTTTGCCTAGAACACAATCCTCTTCTTTATGTTACTGTGAAATGGAAAGGATGTAGTTCCACACTTCTGAACACACAAAACAGCAGTTTGCTTATTCGTAAGAATATTTCAAAAGCCAGGCTCTAAACAGAGATGGTTCCACTGGAGGCAAACAGACACACAGATACGCACAGAAAGAAACACACACGCACGCAAAAATACAGACAAGTTAGTTATGTGCCATTCAGGGAGGTCCAGACTTGCTTTGTAAACAGATGCAACACTTTTTCAAAGCCAAGCATGGATTAACAAAGAATTCCTCCATGGACTTGGGCTACTAGTCAACCTTTTCAAAAGCAGGAACATAAGGTACGAAGATAAGGAGACTGCCTCACAGGGCAAACTGCCCACCAGAAACATATCCAAGGATAATGGGGGGCAAGGATAGTTGGGGGGGGGGGGGGGGGGGGTTAAATACTGCTTACCAGCTGAGCTTGGTTTCCATATGTCAGTGCTATTGCTTTAATATTTTCTCCCAGTGCTGTCAAAATGTAGCAGGAGGAGGGATATGGAAGAATTCCAGTGATTTGGGGGAACAGTCTGCTTAAATTCGGCCACACTGGCCTATAATTATGAAGCCCAAATAACCTCAGGGACAGAGAGCACCATTTATGTCAAGCCAACCTCCTGGGTGGTTTGGGCTCCTGTGATCACTGTGAACAAACCCACCAGGGCAATAATTCACCAATCATCTGTGACCTCTGCACATGGTGTACAGATTCACTGAGCAATGTCTAATCAATCAAAAATAAACAAGCCCCCAAATACCTTCTTAAATTTTGTCTGAATGCAAAACAATATTATTAGCACACAAAAAGAGCTGGTTTGGAGTTCTGGGATCATGGTGGAGTCTTGTGCAGGATCCATTGCGTTCATCTGATAACACCCTGATCAGCTTGACCTTCACTGTTACTGCAATAGGCACTGCTGACTATCATATTAAAGAGTAGCTTAACAAAAATATTAGAGACTAAGGATATGTTCATGAAAATGTTCATGTTTTCTCCCAAAAAATTAGCCACTTAAATCATCATTTGAGAAGAAAACACTTGAGATGTAGGCTCTCAACAACAGATGCATAGAAGTTGTGTCGTGTTTTATTTTCAACTTTCTTCACTGGTAGAAAAGTATGTGTTGCCCCATCTCTTTTGAGAATATTGCTCATACTAAACCATTATTCCCATTCTCTCTCTCTCTCACTCACACACTCACACACACTCTATGTCTGTCTGTCTCAGTGAGCGAGTAACACACCTTCTCAGTAACACTCTCTCACACTCACTCCCTCTCTCAGGTCCACTGTGCTGTGTCTAAACCAGCCTGTCTCCCAGGAGTCCAACGGGGCAGAGGGAAAAGGAGGACGTGTGGTACTGCCACAGCACCAGAGTAAATCTTCACCACAAAGATTTACACACACACACGTGCGCACACACACACACACGCCAGGGAAAGAGAGCACAAAGAGGCAACAGGCACAGACACAGGTGAGTAAAGAGTGAGTTTTATTAGAAGTTAAGAAAGACATAGATACACCAACACCACAGGACACGGAAGAGATTAGTAGGAGCAAACAAGAGAAGAGTTTGTCTTGTTTCCTGCAATCCAGGGCATGACGTGTCCCCTCCCCTCGCCCATCTCTTCCCCTGTATCTGGGAGCGGTACTGCATTTCACCACGCTCTTGTGACAGTAACATCACAGTAATGTTAGTCTGACATCAATTTATAAAAAGGGTACAGAGTCAAACACTTAACACAGAGTACATATGCTAGTCAAACAACGGTTCTCTGCATAAGCTTACGATCATGCCACTTAAATAACCATGTTAATAAGAGTAATAGCTGTTAGCTCGATGCCACACCAGAATGAAGAGAGGCTCCTTCAGTAATGGTACACTGTAATGCATGGCAGGGGTGTCTTGGGATGGCTGGGGGGGGTTCTGAACAATACGAGAGCTGCTGTTTCTCTCCTCGGAGAGGCTGGCGGTTCTGAGAGCACTGTGGGGGGGAGGAGGGACGGCCCGGGGGAGACGAGGGAGGGGGGGGAGGCCCGAGAGATAAGAGGCCAGAGCTGGACAGAGAGAGCTGTAAAGCTGGAAGATGGCGCACATCCGTCATGCAGAAGACATGTTTTAGAATCACAAAAGGCATCTTGATCTAGGCCTGCCAGCCGGAGAGAGGCAGAAAGAGAAGCAGAGAGAGAGAGAAAGAGAGAAAGAGAGAGAGAGAGGAAGAAAAGCAGGTCAAACTGTTGCATCAGACCCAACAGTTTACTCCTGACAGAAACAGTATTTCTCCAAATGAGAGGGGATCTGGTGGTGTACTGTCTATTGCTCTGGAGCTCTACGGGGAAAGGAAGTCGACAACTACAACAGGAAGTCAACAAAATGAAGAATGAAACAAAAAAAATGTCAACAAGAAAAATCAACAGCAAAGCAAACGGAGAACCAAATGAATTAATGCAGACATATGACCTTGACCCTGCACTGATAAATGAAAGCTGCACGGTACAAAATGCATTCAAAAGACTGATGTTAATTGAGCTCTTTCAGTATATTGAGCTCAGCTTATTACACCAGACCTATTGCCTGAAGTGCAACTACAGTAACCTGGGAGATTCTGACTTTGAAAGTATTAGCCTTCAAGAGCAAATAGATTCTCTCAGGTTCTCCTCCATACTCCAGTAAGCTTGTTTTTAACTGACACACAGGAAAGAGATGTCATCTAAAAAAGCGACAAGTCAGTTTGCCAAGAGTACAAACGTCTAACACAAGCGTCCTAAATTAGCCAGACACAACACAATGAAACCAGATGTCAAGCTAATATCCCTTACGAATATGAATTCATTAAATCACTGTCATGCAAAACATTACAAATATATGAATTCATAAATCTCAAACAAAGCAAACGGTGTCCTGCAGTGCTCTCTCTTTTTCACCAGTTCTATAACTGACAACACCACGCTTTCCTCCAGAAATAATCACCGCAAAAAGCCATCTGCCATTTTCTACTCCGAGAGTCCAAGACGCCCACAGCCCATCTACTATAGCCGCTGAGGGCCTGATGGCAGCCGAGTGGCCAACAAAAACAATACGGGCTGAGCGTCCGTGAGGGTTCAGGCACAGTTCTTCAGAGTGACAAGCTCTGACCTGAGGCCATGCCCAGAGCCAGCAGCCTGCTCTCGGCTTTCTCTGCACGCCCGGAGCACAGCCTGCAGACAGTTTCCACGGCACCGGTGCAGGGCACTGGGCGTTACCACGGGGCCTGGCATGCCTCATAATGTGGAGCCAGATCAGTGAACTGGGCTAGGGTCATACAGGCCTTGTGCTATGAGAGTAGTGTCATCTGTTGAGTGGTGTTGGGAAAATGATTTTAAACCTCCCATTTCTCACATCTACAAGACTTCTGCAGAAAATCATTGCAACTGGAATTTACAGCTGTGAATGCCTGTCATAGCTGAATTTCATGACAGCTCTCTTTGATCCAAATATGTTACTGTGTACTACTGTGTTCTACACGACATATTTTTGAAACAGGCCTGCCACATAGCATTTGCTTAATCTTGTATTCCTGATCTTGGTACCCTCACATACCTCAGGGGCCGCGACAAACAGCAAGAGCAAAGAAAACACAGGGAAAGCAGACACAAAGGGAAAATGCATGAGGACCTTTCCATGCAAAAACACAGGTGTCAAGATGCAAAGCGAGAGTAATACTGTTTCTGTGTAACAGTTTTTTTTTGGCATTTGCACAGTTATGACATTGTAATGCACAGCACACCACACCGTTTCACATGACAGAAAGAAGGAAGAGAGAAACAGGTTATTCACTCAGGACATGCTCACAGGAACGAGGCAGAGAAACACCAAAGGTGTACAGTACACAGCGCCCACGCATGAGTCAGTGTATGGAGTCTCCTACAGACAGGTCTGAGGGCGGAGCTTGCTGGGGGAGATGCTGATTGGTTGTCTTGGAGCTGAAGTTACTGTTGCTATGGGAACAGGACAGCCGTTAACTATGTGGAATAGAGGGAAATGGACTGACACAAGGATCAAAAGCGCCATATTCACACATGGGGGCAAAAAGCCATTGCAGACTACAACGATAAACTACAGGAGAGATGGTACCCAAGCACCCTTCTGCCTGATGAAATAAACTGTCCTTCACATAGCAAGAAACAAGAATAATCTCATTGCAGATTCTTTGCTGGTTTCCTTTATTAGTGACCTTCACAATTGAACACTAAAATAAAGGTGCTGCCAGTTTCTGTGGCTGCTTCAACACAATCAAAAATACCATACTGACAATTAAGGAGTCGATGCAACACACTAAATGTTTTTTCCTATTAGGAAACGAAACTTATATTGTACCAATGCTTTCTGATATGGCCTTGCTAAACAAAAAGATAAAAAGCAGGAGCCTTACAGGCTGCCTCTGCGAAGCTTACAGGCAGTACTGACAATGTCTAACACACAGCATGCTTACTAGACCAGCCAAAACATGTGAAAAAATTGACAGATACACAAACTAAGCAAATAACTACAAAGAAAAGGAGAACTGCATATTTGGATTGCTCGTCGCAATGCTGTTTTTAGGGACACCGTTTTAAAATGTCAGTAAGCCTAACTTTTCCAATTTAAAACATCCAGTACATCTTATTGGCAGTACATAGTGCCAAATGGAAAAATGCCAAATGGTGGTCAAGATGGCTAACAGTGTGGCTGTGGAAAGTGCAGAAGGTGGGGAATGGTCTGGTTAATTGGGGACTATGCGCATTAGTGAGACTGTGAGGGACAGACACACACACTCATGGTGAATAGGGCCCAGGACAGTCAATCAGCATTATGGTATGACGCCACAAACTGGCTGAACCCTGGGGAAAGGGACTACAGCCATGATGGTACCCACCACTGTTGTTACTGACACAAATGACAGGGTCTCTGGTCATGACATACCCATGTTACACACTGATTTACACTGTGTTAAATGACAAGAATAGGGCACATTTTTGAAGAAAAGTAATTCCCCACAATCCCCTCAGGTCTGCCATATCCTTCTTCAAGAGAAGCCACAGTTCATTATTATTTATGCTTATGTGTCTTAATTTGACACTAATTAACAGTGTAGTACTTTCTCACTGATGAATAGGAATTGAGAGCTATCCAGACTAAAGATTCCCAGGCTAGAGAGAATGAATAACCAAAATTAGAACATCAATTCTGACAAAAGATGTGGCTGAGAGAGCATATCGACCATGAGATGTTGCTGTCCTCTGATGGGTATTAATATGTACTATGAGATATGGCTTCTCTCCAAGGAGGATATATCTATGAGATGTGGCTTCTCTCCGAGAAGGATATATCTATGAGATGTGGCTTCTCCCTGAGGGGGGTATTTGTGTTTGTGTTTGGGTGCAGGCTCCCTCCCCCCAGCCTCCCCCTGTGTCTGGGCTGTGTACTGTACTTACCCCGTTCCACTCCACGCTCATACTCACTTCCTCGCCCCCGTCCGGGCCGCTCTCATACTTCACCACGTCCGAGGTCAGGCTCTCACGGCTGCGCTGTTTCTCCCGCGCCTCGGGGTCGTTCAGCACCTCCGCCACGCGCTGCTTATGCACCGTGTCCAGACCCTGTGCATGCGCGCGCACACACACACACACACACACACACGGACAGACAGACACACAAGCGTGCATACACACAAAGACACAGCAACGTGTACACACGCATGTACCCAGAAACAGAGAGACAGACAGACAGTCACACAGATACAGACACAGACAGGCAGACAAACAGATTTATGCAGAGAAGACTCCACTCAGAGTTTCCCTGCTACCTTAATATTAACAGGTCCTCATGGACCGTTTCAAGAGGATGAAAGGCATGATGGCTCAATAAATGGTCTATACTTCCTAACAACAGCTGCTGCACAGCTCTACACAATAACACCAACCTGATCTGACAACTACCGTACCTCTTTTTCTGTTAATGTTAGATTAAAGTCTTCTGCATACCTTAATGTGTTTCATCAAAAAGCATACAGTAATGAGACTGGTCCGTAAGGAATTCTTTGCGGAGGAAAAACTATAAGGAGATATATTTCCTCTGATCCCCACCAGAGGGAGTAATACACCATCGCTAAGCATGCATTTCTGGAAATTTACATGCAAAAGGTAAAGGCTGCCCTGATTCCATTCTGACTACTTTGCTCTGGACCCTGCTCTCTATAACATTTCCTTTCTGATAGCGCTTTCCCACAATGCAATCTAATGGATTCTGGCTGCAGAAGATAACTTAAGATAGCTGAAACGTAACAGCAGGGAATCAGAAACGCGGGACCCACCTGCTTCCGGGAGCGCATGGCCGCCTCCTCGAGGGTCTCTGCTGCCTCAAACTTGCCCTGTCGTCTGTAGAGGGCGCCCAAGTTTTTAAGAGTGGTTGTCACTGTGGGACTGTGGGACAAACACAATGATGAGGGACACTGGGTATTAGATTTAATATTTACAGCTCTACAGAAATTTACTTAATTTACCTTGAATTGTCAGTAAAAAATAATGTAAATGGATGAATATCTTTTCTATTGCATGGCAGGTAGTTCAGAGTTCTGTTTCTCTGAATTATTTCGGGCAGTTGAATGGCTTCATTAGTCGATAGAAAAACTTTTGATATTCTGTAATTCCCGCTCAGATGATAAGGGAAACTCTGGGAGTTTCATTTTCTTTTCACTTCACATGAAATTTGAAACGAATAAAAAAAGTAGGCAAAAAGCTCATAAAAAGCCCATCATAAAAGCACGGAATATCTCTGAAATTAGTGTGGCTCATTCTTCATTTCCCACATGAAACCTTCAAGGACATTAACACTGGAGGCAGGAGAGATAATGTGCAGAGTTTGATATCATGAGCGAGGACATTTGTCTGCGCAGCTCAAGATCACTGCTGGGCTGAATTCCCGCTCTGCATGTGAGGAACGTCACCTGGGCACTGACCTGTCTACTTTGCATGCCTTGTACCAGCCGCCGTACTCTCCGAAGGGTGAGCCGTCTTTCTGCTTTCCCTGCAGGAACACAGACACATTCGCTAATACACACCTGCGGCAGCACTCCGCCCATTCCGCTATCAAACCATTCACTCTCAAACGACCTCTGCAGTCTTAAATAATACAGAGTTTCAGGAGAATCTCTGCATGTAAATGTACTTTTCAAACTTTTCAAACACAGAACTGGAGAATTAGACAAGTATTTCTGCTTTGCTGTGCATGGTATTGCATGGGAAGGTAGCAGGTTTACATCATACAGAGGACACATGTTGGTGGCCTTTGTATTGTATGACAAATGTGAAGAGGATAGGCGAGTATAGTGAGAGTTAAAAGGGTTGGCAGGCTATGGCTTGGGTTAACAGGATAAGTAAGGTAAAGGTTAGTAGCATAAGCATGGTGTAAGGGTGAGGGTGGTTAATTAGCATGGTTCATTGGTAAGAAGGATAATAAGTATGTGTTTTGCATTGTTTGATCCAGTGTATGTGTGTGTGGAGGAATGTGAGAGAGAGCTCGTGGGTAGTTTGAGTGGCAGAGGAATGTGTTCATTGTTCAAACTTCAAGGGCATTACAGATGAATTAGCAGCATTAGTCACTTGCATAAGGTTCCATGTATTAATTTGGCAAATTTGACTAAAAACAGATTTAAGATTAGAACATTATGAAAGACTAGCATGATAACCCTGTTAAAAAAGGCATATTCCATCATATAACAAAATGAGTGATGACACTTTTTCTGATTTTTATCTCAAACCTCAAAATACCAAATAGTTTAACAATTCAAATTCAAATGCAGAGAGGCATTTGAACTTCACTGACCTGAGGGGCAATGCAAATTCAATCAGCTGAATGTGTAGAGTTCTTCAATCATTTTGGATAATAATGTTGCAGTTGTATAACCCCTACTATGTCATACCCTCATAGCATCCAATTAAAATATTTTAAGGGTATTTATTATTTAGAGGAATGACAGATTTCCCTGCAGTCAGTTTCCCTACAGCCGTTTTAGCCTATCACTTTCTGAGCAGCTTTCCCGGATCTTAATGCTGCAGAGTCTTTGAGTTTTGACTTTCCTCAAAATCCAAAAAACTGCAGCTGAAGCTAAAGCAGTGACTGATTTAATGCCATTTGGGGATTATCTCTTCTAAGCAGGCATGCAACTGGGCATCTTAAAGACTGCCTTGTATCAGAACAGACACGAGAGTAGGTTAGGATTGAAGTGGGAGGTATTCACCTTGCTCTGTTCTTCTCTCTCCTCCGCGTGCATCCAGATGGGCTTGTTCTCATCTGTGAGGACAGTCACAGGCAGTCAGATAGACGGGCAGTCAGACAGACGGACAGAGACAGACAGGCAGGCCCAGACAGGCAGTCTGACAGAGGGGCAGTACAAAGTAGGAGGTGTTGTCCCCCTTACTCTCACTGAAAGGTCACTGTTGTTTTCAGACAAATGGATTTTAATGCTGAGGACAGCAGTCTAAACCTGACCTTTTCATGAAGGAGCAGAAGACCCCTGGTCACTGTGTGTGTGTGTGTATGCGTGTGTCTGTCTGTCTGTCTGTGTCTGTCTTTTTGTCTATGTCTGTCTATGTCTGTCTATGTGTGTGTGTGCGTGTGTGTGTGTGTATGTATATGTGTGTGTGTGCATGTGTGTGTGTGTATGTGTGTGTGTGTGCGCGCATGTGAGTTTGCGTATGCTGGCCTCATCTGACATCAAAATAATTACATTTGGAAACCCACTTTCATATTTTGTTTGTTTTAATTTAATATGTAGTCGATTTGAATTGGTACACATGAACTCAAAGACATCTCAATAAACCTCTCCTCTAATGTTCCTTAGAAACTAGTAAACAGATACCAACCTTCACTCAAAATATGGACACAAGGAAAGGCTGGTCTACTGACAGCTGACAAACACTCTTCATTTAGGACAATCAGAACAGAGGCCCTTACCATCCACAGAGCCGAACTCCCTCTCGTGCGCGCGGGTGAGGATCTCTTTGTACAGCGTTTCTGCCTGCTTGAACTTCCCCTGCTTGAGGTAGCAGGACGCCTGGGAGAGGAGAAACGACAGCAACTCTAATGGCAAAGCTCATCGCCGCTGACACCTAATCACTTTAATATCGTGCTGCTTTTATTGGCCGGCGCTGGTGCTCATACCACTGACCGTGTGAACGGGGTATCGTGAGCCCACAGCCAATCACGCGGCACTGAAGACAGTGGTCTCAGCGGTTACATAAACTGGCTGCTCTTACTGACCCCCAGTCTCAGCCTGTTTGAGCCAATCTATCACAGGAGGCGGTCAGCAGCCCCCGGGCTGAGAGAGGAGCCTGGGCCTGTTACCTACACGCCTACAAAGAGGCCGAGTCAGTCCTCGGGGCCTCGCTGAAACAGTGTCACTCTGTTACAGTATGGATTTTGTGACTGCAGACACAGCGCACATGTCAGACAGGCACTGAATAAGGTCTAACAGTGATGGAGAATCCATCTGTGGTTCAGAACTGTGCGCATTTATTGCTTTAACAAGAAACGGCTGTCTCTGTAGCAATTACTAAAGGCTAGGAGCAAACAACAACCATGTTATTTGGAGGAATCAGTGACAAATGGCTTCATTGAAGTGGAGGGCAATGTAGCAAAAGGAGGTTGTGGGAAGGGCATGCTTAAGGCTCTGATGTGCCTTTGGGGGCGTGGGGGCGTGGGGGCGTGGGGGCGTGGGGCGGGGGGGGGGGGTTCCTCTCACCAGATTGTTCTTGGTCTTGGCCACGTTGGGGTCGTCGGGGCCCAGCTTGGTCTGGTAGATCTCCAGCGCGCGCTGGTAGTAGTACTCCACCTCGTCGTACTTGCCCTGGTTCTGGCACAGCAGCGCCAGGTTGTTCAGCTGCTTGGCCACGTCCGGGTGGTCCTTGCCCAGCACCTGGTGGGACACACACGCTGTGGGCCGCCGATCCACGCAAACGTCCAAACGCAGCACACTGCGGCCACTCCCCTATTCACGCGCTCGAAAGAATGTGCTGACACAGACACAGCGGCTCTCTTTACAAAACCCCATTTAAAACGCGCACACACACACATACACACACACACACACACACACACACACACACACACACGCACACATGCACAGACCCCAAACACAGATCAATTACACACACTGAGTGAGAATAAACACACACAGTGACAGAGCGGGGGTGGTGTTTGGATGTGGTGTACATCAGTGCTGCTTCCCAGACACATGTGGCCCCCACTGCTTCCACTGCAGAAGAAGTGGGCAGCAGAACTGTTTACCGTTCCTCTGCTCCAAACACTGGGCACGCAACACTCGCATCACTGATAAAAACCCCAGAGTGCTCTGCAGTGGGGGGGGGGGGGGCCCAGAACAACAACTCACTCCACTTACATTCCCCAGGCTTATAACTTTAATGTGCTCACAGCAAACAAAGTGCACGCGGGCAGAGAATGGATGGCGCTCATTACGGGGACAGCAAAGCCCGGGGGCCACAGGCTCGCTGAGGAGGCCGGCTGATCGTTAGAGAGGGGGTGCTCCAGCGGGACTCGGAGACGGAGTGTCTCGGGCTCGGCGTGTCACGAACGGCTGCGGGGAGGAGAGAGGCCGCCCCGCTGAAGCGGCTCTCGCCGCTTGCCTCTGCCGGCTCACTCACTCACGCTGGGGAGCAAATCTCTCCTAAGCTTCAGTGAGAGCCTTATCATTAGAAAGTTTTGCGCAGAAGCCGGGGGTGTTAATAGACGGTTTTCCGCTGTTCTTAAGCCGATGAGCGAGCCGCCGCTCCCCTACCAGCACCACCACCACCCTCCCGCCCCACGGAGATGAGGCTTTGGAGTACTGACGCAGGGAGAGGGGGAGGGAGGGAGGAGCGTGGCGGAAAGAGCTGCGCTCCTCGTTTTTGGGACCGCTGAGTCTCCGACGTCCCTCTTTATTTGTCTGAGTCGCATTATTAGGGACCCAAAATAAACGGACTCTCCAGATTTGACTTTCACAGAAGTCAGAGGTTCTCTTTGTTGCCAGGACAGAAAGAAAGAAGGAAGGGGGGGGGTTGCTTTGAGTCCCGAGGGAGAGTAGGGAGATGATGACAAAGGACAGAGCGGTGTGTCGCACAGTGGTCCGAGTGACCTCAGCGCAGGGTCAGCTTCTGCTTCCAAACTTGCCGCAGAACTTGAGAGTCTGCTCTATTCATCCTCTCTCCGTCACCCACAGTGCATCTTTCACCCCTGCGTCCCCTGCCCCTCGGACCCACCTTCTCCCGGATCTCCAGCGCCCTCTTGCACAGCGGCTCCGCCTCCTTGTACTTGCCCCTCTTCCCATAGAGAACAGCCAAGTTGTTGAGCGTGGCTGCGACCTGGAAGGAGGGGAGGGGGGGTTAAAAACACAAACTTGTGTCACTGAGAAATTAGCCTCTTGACAAACTTCTGCTCAATCATGCCTGTGTGCTCAGTGAAGGACCACCAGACCAACAACAGCAGCTGTGCGCAATTGATCAGGGAGCATCACGCGGTGAGAAAGCAAATTACACAGAGGAACACCAAGGGAGTGAGGGGGAGAACAACTGAACAAAAGGGAAATAACCGCCGGCTAAAATTAGACAGGAATCAACATAATGAATTCTCCCCACATGAAAGAGATTCACAACAGCGATCGCCCCGCTGTGGGAGGGATTGCTCTCTGATTGAGACTGATCCCTGTGCACGCCAGAGAAGGTGCTGTTGACTGAGTCTAACCTCTCCGTAGCAACGAGGGGGGTCACAGGTTCCGGAGGGGGGGCCTGTCGGGTTCAACACAGTACACAAGTCACTGTGCAGCTGTGGGAGTCAACAACGCACCACACAGAGAGGAGGGGGGGTAAGGGAGGAGCCCCGAACACTCACCGCCGGGTGGTCCCTGCCCAGGGTCTTCTCCCGGATGGCCAGAGCGTCGTTCAGCAGGTTGGCCGCCTCCTTGTACTTGTTCTGGTCCCTAGAAGGGAGGAGCGTTGGGACTCGTTAGCATCTCCATGGCAACTCCAACAACATGCGCCACTTCGGCTTTCATCCTTTTCTTACTGCTGTCCTTGGTGGGAAAGCAGCACGGATAAAATGACACTGGCACTGTGAGTGGGGGACTCTCTCACCTGTGACTGAGCACTCAGCTGAAGAGAGCTAAATGCATGTTAGTGAGAATATGTCGGCAAACTGGTTTTCCCCAGTAAAGCCAGGCAATTTAGAAAACAATACTCTACAATAATCTGCTTGGTAGCACAGTGAGCCGGGACTGAAGGGGCGAGCTCAGTGTGAGGGCGCGATTCCCAGGAGCCCACCTGTAGACCAGGGCCAGGATGTTGAGCATGGTGGCCACGTCCGGGTGGTCGTGGCCGGAGGTCTTCTCCAGGTCCTCCAGGGCCTGCTTGCAGAGGGGCACGGCCACCTCGTAGCGGCCCTGAGAGGCGTACTGGATCACCAGGTTGTGCAGGGTGCGCAGGCGGGCCGGGATCTCGTAGCCTCCCTGCTGCGCTGCCGCCGCTGCGCTGCTGTTGTGCTGCTGGACTGCAGGGGGGGGGGGGAGAGAGACGCCGTTATCCTCCCCACAACTGAGCCTGCACACACTCTGAACAGCATGCAGCTCCATGCACAAACACTCCTGTTTCACTTCAGGTTTCAGGCTCAGAATCATAAGCAGTAAAAAAGAAAAAAACACTGACAATCATTCACAGAAAAAAAGCTTGAAAGGTAGTCAGGTAGTGGTGTCTTGTGCATTTCAACAGAGGAGACTGGAAAACATCAACAATATTGCTGCAGAAATCAAATGAAACTATATCACTTCACAATAATAAATATTCTGTGTTTCGGCAGTAAGGGAGTGGGCAGGAATGTATCAGACCTTCTAAATATAAGACCGCAGTTCCCCATCTACGTGAACTGTACAAGTTCTCCAGAGTGGCAATTCACAGTAATAACAAAATTTCACCAGAAAGAGGAAGTGAGCCATGGGAAGTGATTCCAGGTGTTCAAACGCGTCCACATTTCTGCATTTCTGCAACAATAACCTGCTATACTGATGTACCTGGCACTGGTGTAGCCCTGCCCTTTAGACTGGAACACAACAAAACCCTCACTGAATTACCAGAGCAGACAGACTTCAGATGTAAATTAGACCAGATGCTCCATATTGTTCTAATCCACCTACGTGTAATTAACTCAGCGTGTGGCAAACGTGACCTGCCACGCCAGTGGAGGGGTGTAAAAGATCATGTCCCAGATGGACGACCCGGTGTTTGTTTGTCGGGGCAGAGAGTAGCACAGAAGTTTTACTGATCCGCCCGTCTCCACTGCAGATCCTCCATGATGCGAAAGCCATGTAGCTACACATGCACCGAGAGCTTTCATCTGGCAGGAGAGCTGATGACAGTGTTCTCCGCAGCGCTCCGCGCGTTTGATGATGCATTCCGCCTACACCGGAGCCTCTCCTGCCGCCGCTCCGGCTCTCCTTTGATGCCTTCCTCAATGCCAGGTAATTAATAGGCAGGCGCAGACAACGAACCTCTGGATAAACAAGGACAGGAGCCTGCCTGTATGCGCGCCTCACGCGTTGCTGGGGATACCTCTCTGCCGCACCGCCGGGACTGCGGTCTCAGCCAGCGGGTCTGTGAACAGAGGGCTCTGTGCCACAGTCACACAGCCACGCGCTGCCTGTACATTTGCTAGGTCTCAGGCCTCCGCTGTGATCTGCTGCATTAGGCCCAGGTCCAGCCCCCAGGCAAGCCCGCTTTGCCCCGTAGGACTTGGCTCGTGGGCACTGCGGTTCGGTTAAAA
This sequence comes from Megalops cyprinoides, assembly GCF_013368585.1. Classification (NCBI taxonomy): domain Eukaryota; kingdom Metazoa; phylum Chordata; class Actinopteri; order Elopiformes; family Megalopidae; genus Megalops; species Megalops cyprinoides. The sequence goes on from NC_050594.1 coordinate 27,245,850, forward strand.
GATTTAATCAGACTATCAGGGAGATGAAAGGGCTTTCAGGGGCCCGCTTCCGCTCCCTCAGCCCTGCTGGAGGAAGCGCTACGGGAGAGACTTACTGCCCGGGCCCTGGTCGTCCTCGTCGTTGGGGAAGAGGTCGTCCAGCGTCTCCTTGCTGGAGTCCGAGTCTTTCTCTTCCTGCTCGGGAGAGAGGGAGAGGGACTGTGGTGAGAATATCAGTTGCAAGTAAACTGTACACTCTCCGGCGGATCTGGAGGAACTGTCAAAAAATCAATTCCCTAATCCAGACAGTCCCTGGCAGCTTTGAGACTCTGCAAGCTACCTTCCAGCGCTGGCCTGGATTCACATTCAGCTACTGATGCAGAGGTGGCCTCACCCCTCACACATGAAAGGGACCCGCCCCTATCTGCTATTTAAATCTGATCCAGTAATAGCACTTCTTTCAGAAAACGTTTTATAAAGTATACTCAATGCAAGAAACAGGTATTTCATGTGAGCTGGGAGGACTAACAGTTCGAAATGCATTTAAGTCAAGACATCTATAAGATTTCAACACTGACTGCAGAGAAAACATTCCAGAGCAGGAAACCCGCCCATGCAGTCTTTACATTGGCCACAGCTTTCCTTCACACTGCAATTACAGTACACACCCCTCCAGATTAATGTGCGCATTTGTTTTCACTGAACTTTGTGCCAGTTAATATGTCAATTATGCACATATTATTTAAATTCAGTTCCCTATCGAACAATGACATGTTGTGATAACAGGAGTAAGTTGGAGAAAGCTTTTCACCCAAAATCCATTTAGTGTAAGAGATGAATTATTATGATTTTGTAGCAGGGCTGTTTTTTCTGTTTGAATCAAGCCACCGATCCCACACCCACTCTATGACTGACATTTCCTGCTATGGGACTCATAGGCTGGAACCTGTTCAACTGCTATATCTTCACAATATGATTTACAGGGTGTTCATTATACGCCCTCAGTCAGGGTAATATTAACATTTGACATATTACTCAATAACCACGCTGGATTCATACAGGAGCAAATCAGGCGAAGTGAGTTATGTCTAATATTCCGACTTCTTTTTAAATCACAAGACACTACTGCGTGATACCATTTACATTTAAATGTAGTCCTTTAACAGACGCTCTTATCCAGAGTGGCTTACAAAAGGGAGCAGAAAGTAGTGATGGAATTACGATCCTGTGGAACTGAAGGATTCTAGGCTGACGCACCACATGAGCCGTGGTGTGCGTCACCACCTCAGGACCTGGCAACACTGACAATGACACAGCCCTGTATGATGGTTATAAGGAGCTAGTCACAACACCTGAACACTCACAAAAATACCATCCTTTCTGCCAAGCTGTCCTGTTATTGCTGTATTTTTATCATTCTTCCGCTGTTCGTCACAGCAGGTTTCTGCAGCTCTTCTGTGCTATACTCCTGGGCAGCATGCGCTTCTTACTACGCTGTGCTTCCTGTTCCTCGCTTACCTCCTACTTGATGTGCTGCTGTAAAACCTTACGCTGAATATGACTCAACGAAAATTTCCTGCTTCCTAGAAATGGGCTCGCAGCTCAAAGGAGCTTCCAAGAACAGTCACCATCACTTCAAAGCATGAGACATCCGATGCCATCAGAGGTGTCACGCCACTGTGTGGTTTCAGCATGCACTTTTAATGTCAGAAGAGTTCATTTGTGGCCAAAATCCTGACCACTACACATAACTGAAAGGTAATGGGTAGCAGTGGTGGCACAGTGGTAAGGAGCAGGGCTTGTGAACTGAAAGGTTGCAGATTCAATTCCCTGCTGAGGCTCTGCTGCTGTACCCTTGGGCAAGGTACTTAACCAAGAGTTGCCTCAGTAAATATATCCAGCTATATAAATGGATAAATCTGTAACCTATGTATATCGCTCCGGATAAGAGCGTCTGCTAAATGACAATGAGAGAGTTGAGCTGTAAGCGTTACGGGTGCGTTAGAAGGGACGGCCTGGGCCGTGACTCACCGAAGGGGAGAGGTCCTCGTCGTACTTCTTGAGCTGGTTCATGAACTCCAGGTGCTTCTTCTCCTCCTCCAGCTGGGCCACGCTCTGCTCGCTCTTCTGCAGCTTCTGCTGCGTGTTGGCCAGCTCGTCCCGCAGCCACTGGTTCTCCTGGCACAGCCGGCGCACCTGCGCCCGCAGCTTCTGCTTCTCCGACTCCACCGAGCTCAGGTGCCCCGACAGCGCCATCATCACCTGCGGGAGGGGCAGAGAGGGGCAGGGGGAAAGGGGGAACACATGGAGGAATGGAGAGGGAAGCAGACAGACATCAGAAAAGAGAGGAAGAGAAAGTGAAAGGGAACAGGGAGAGATAAAAGATCAGAGAACACAGATTGTTCAGGGCAATAGAAAACTACAAAAAAGGACTACAGTTAAACACAAACTCCTTACTGTGCCTCTTTTTTTTTTTTTTTTTTTGCAGAGTGATCTTTGGGAGTTGTTACCATTCCGATTCTAAATGCATTTCACTGTGTAGTGACTGCAGCCCTGGGAAGTATGATCCCTCAGAATGCTGGACTCCTGGATCAACCCAATACGTTTCCCCTTTAATGCATTACTCTAGAGGCCAAAATTGACTCCTGACCTCTACCCAGGTTATTATCTTTGAGATACAACCCCAGACCTCCCCCCCATCCCCAGGAACAGTGTCTGACCTGTGCCTCGCTCAGCCCCAGCTCCAGCATCTCCAGGGACTTGCGGATCATGAGGGACTTCTCCTCCACCAGGCTGGTCTCCTCCTCCTGCTTGAGGCAGTTGAGCGTCTGCAGCAGGCCGTCCAGGATGGAGTGGTGCTCGTGCTTCAGGGCCTCCAGGCCTTGGATCACCTGCTTGGTCTTGGAGATGATCTCATCCTGGGACAGCTTCTCGCCCGGGTCCTCCTTCACGCACACCATCGTGGACATGTTCTCATACATTCTGTGGGGAGGGAGGGAGATGGAGTTACTGTCACGCTCACAGCACAGGGAAAAGGGCCACGGAGAACCCAAACACCAGCCGCGCAGCATTATCTCGGGACGCACCACACATTCCTCCCCTCCCTTGCTTATCTGGCATGCTTTTAACACAGACTGCCTTGTATTACCAAGAATGACATCTCAAGGAGGGAGAGTAGCAATTAGTTTAGTCCGACAGGGGCTTGAGCTTGCCTCTAATATAGGAAATGTACCCGTTCAATCACTTTACAGATTAATCTGAATTCATTTCTGAAGCAAGACATCCCCTCGCTGAATCGACTACATTCAAAGAACCAAAAAAAAAAAAATCAACAAATGAAAAATCAGATGAATTCAGCTACAAGCTCAAAGCTGAATAATTCATCGCGGCTCTCCAAGAACCAATTTATTACCATTCTTTCTGAAGAAGAAGATGCAAGAGGGCCCCGGTGCTGGCAGAAAATCCCTTGCTGTATATTCTTTAGCTCCTGCTCTACATATCTGACAGTTGTACGACTGGGAGAGAACCAGACAGGCCGAAATTGGCATTCTAATGCGGCTAGCTTTACGCAGCTTGTGCTTGCATACTCTTTCTGTCGGTCCCTCCCCAGTTCATTTCTACCACAGTCTGTCCTGGCTTCACACAGATGTTTTGCCATGCTGCTGTTGAGATATGAAGTGGTGTGAGCGCTCAACCCGGGCTGACCGTCTGCTGTCTGATCCTCCTCAGTGTGGTTTTTATTACAAAGGAACATCTGCACTGCGAGAATATTCTGGAATGCTGCATTTTGGAGCGAGCATGAGGGTGAACCTGCTGAACCTTTGCGCCCTGGTTGGCGGAGAAGACCATGCCAAGCTGAGAGATGCCACACTGTGGATAGGGGCGAGAGATTATCTATCTAGGTCTATGACGCATCCTCTGTGCCATAGAATAAAACAGACAAACATTACCTTTACACTGGTCAGGGGGTGGGTGAGCCTGTCTCTTTCACACAAAATCCTGTACTCTAATACCTCTAATAAACACAAATCCCAATCCAATTTGCACAATGAAAACATGCAAGTACATACACACTGCACATAGCTTTGGGCACAGTCACAAGTTTTGGGTTTAACACTGTAAATAGCTGATTGCTTCTTCACATTGCATGTTATTAGTAATGAATCTGTCTTAAGTGGACCCCAGTGGGCCATCACTGTTGTGGTAGTTTTCAAAGCTCTGGCATCTTTCTGTTATGTCAGAAAGTACCGACATGTTCAAAGGATACACAGCTATCAAGCTGCATATGCCGGCTTATTGTCGTCAGCTCCCTGCTGATAATTCGCCCTCGGCCTTGTCACCCTGATCAAGCACCGCTCTGCAGTATTTGAAAACCCTGTTTCTGCCATCCTCCCTGATGTTTTTTCAGTGGAGGGACTCACTGCCGACAGAACCTTAGATATTTCTCTGAATCCATTCTCTGCACAAATATCAATGAAGGTGACATTCGCATTACACCACCACGTCATTTCAGTTTCAATATTAATTCAATATACACTGGGCGAGCAAGCAGTTATGTGACACTGCTGAAACTGTAAGCCACACATGACCTGAGGAGAAGCTAGTTAGATATGGGTTTTTTTCCCCCCATGTACATATCAGATCCATAAAGCCTCCTCTTCACTAAAGAGCCGCCCAACAAACATATGCTTCACATCACTTTTCTCAAGTGTGTTACTCTGCCCGCAGACCTATGGGGAAAAGCGCAGCACAAGATGTGAAAGGAGGTTAATGTTACCCCAATTACTACTACCCGGCACCATCCCAAAGCAGGCCTGAGGAATGCTTTTGTGGATGGAGTTAAGGGCAACAATGTCCCACTCCATGCATTATGCAGCAAATTTGAATCTGATTTAGGAGCGGCCATTCATTAGTACGGAGAAGGGGGTGTCAGTTGCTAGAGATGGACTATTGTCATTCCAGAACAGCAGCTTTTTGGTTCTCATTACATGCCACCTCCTCCTCCTTCTCAAGCCTTCTCTCACTGTGGTCATAAAAACCAGACAAACTGTAATGTCCTACATTTTCAGTACATACCCAAGACAGATCTTTGAGTCTATGAGAAAATGAAATACCCTGCAGCTGAAATTATCAAACCCACTTCTAAAGACTGGACAGACACCTCTGGATACCATGACTTTTTGTGATTTCACTGTAAGCTATTTCTACCTTTTTTCACCTAATTTGGAATCCTCAGTCTTGTTACATTAAGCTTGTCTCTTCACACATCCCCTATTCTTTCACAGCAGTGGCTGAGGCGAGAACAGACCTCTGACAGTCTCGGACACAGCCAGCGGCTATTTTTCACTTTGCCCAAGTCCCACAATGCACCACAGCAGGGCCGATGCCAGTAGGGAGGACGGACACGTCCCCAATGACATCACCGGGGGACTTATCAGGCGCCTCACAAGTCGTTAGAGAGCACCGCTCTGGAGAAACGAGGGAACACCAGATGACCTACGCACCCCTATGCCCCAGCAGAACGAAGCCAATTTGTTCTGCTGCTGTGGTCTCCCGGTCACCGTAGGCAGACGGCACAGCCAGTCTCGAACCCTGGCCGGAGGGCTCAGCCTGGACTTGAATCAAATGTCTGGGCCACGCAGGAGTCTGAAGAGCATGACTGCTTTGCAGGACGGCAAAGATGGGCCCAGTATCAGACACTAAACATGATCAGGGTCCATGAGAACAGTCAAAACTAAAAAAACCGTCACTCTAGATGTAGTGCGATGACAGCACTGCAACAGCAGGCAATTCCGTGCATCAGCCCAAGGCAGATAAAGCTTCTCTGCTACTCAGAGGAGCGTGTGTGTCACAGACAGCGCCTTCACTTCTCTTAATACCAAATGAAACCTTAACTGAAATGCACATAAAATATAATTCCAAAATGATTCAAAACAAGTAAAACTAAAATGACTGCGGTAAGCACACAGAAGCCTTATCTGCTGATGCAGGTAGACTGGGCTCCGTGCCCAGATCAGAATCACACTGATGGGTGGCACCGAATTCAGACAGAGAGAGTTCTAGGCTATTGGTTACCAGTATTTACCACACTGCACTTTCAATAGACGCTGCCTCTGTTAAACACAATACAGAGGCCATTTGTAGCTGTTCATCTGTAAAGATAAGCAGCAGCAAAGGGAGTGTCCAATGGTGTCAAGGGGTAGCTCCAGCCCGGATTAAACAGCCTACCTGTCAGGGCAGCTACGCCAGGCAGCCAGACATGGCTGATCAGTCATGAGGAAAGCTACAGATATAACGAAGATAACAAGCCTTGACAGGCTATTCCAAAACAGACCAACACACAAAACACTTTTTAGTGCCAGTGGTGGGAACCATAATTGCAATATCCAACAAAGATAAGGGATGAGTTAACAATCGCACTGGGAGAGAAACCCACTCTGGTGACTGCATTAAGCTTTACTAAACTGCATCGCAATATTAACAGCCGTTCTGCTAATTGTTTTTCTCTGTTAATGCAATGATAAACATCATTATCGTTATTGCGCTGTGTGTAAGAATACATCTCTAAGCTAAGGGATATGACTCAGCCCTTGTATTGGATCAAAACTTTATTTTTAAGTCCTGCTCTCCGTGAAGTGAAAATTGGTAACTACTGCTGACGAGGACATTAAACAGCGGCTACTGCCTGTAACACCATGAAAAGAAAGTCACACAAACCCCATATTTTGCCCAAATTACTTCAAAACCATGGGGTCAGACGCGTCATGTGAACAAAGCTTCAGCGCTGCAGAATCTCCCTGTCGACAGCGAGTGATCATGCTAAGCCTCCTTGGGCTGGTTTTAACGGGAATAAATTTCAAACGTTTAAACAGAGCATAATGTTCAGACTTGGTACAGTAGAATATACAACTGAAAGAAGTCTTACATACATTACAGCCTGCGACTGCCTCCTCCGTCACTATGGACTGGTGAACATAATTCCCTTCCATTTGCCTGCGCTTGCCCCTCTCTCCTTCTCCACCATTGTCATTAGGATGGTTGACTGTTTATGGGGAGCATTACACACACATGTAAGAGGATTAGCAGGACTTCAGCATGCAGCCGGCATAGGAAGTAAATCTGTGCACGCACAAAATACTCAAACAATAAGCCCATTTTCTAAAGGTTTAAATCGCAAATGCATAAGGCCTCGCCTTATCTCTGGAGGTCAATACTTCACTAGAGAAACACAGATTCTTGTTATTCTAATTTATTTTCCATACATGTGTCATCCCACCTTGTTTATGAATGACAGTGAGTAAGCTCTCTGATCCTATAAATATTACTGTGGCTCAGGTCAAGCATGACTGGAGACTTCAGCCTCCTGGGAGGTCCTTTTAATAAAGAAAACTAATGTCAATCATCACTCAAACAAATGCCTGACAGCACTACATAATTCACCATGACTTCCCAACCCTCTAACCTGTCATTACCCTCAACAATTAAAAATAATTTGAGATATAACAGGCTAAACATATTTTAAGAACGTAAAGGCCACTTCAACATTACCTTATACACTGCGCTAGTTAAAACAAATCACCATTTTAAAACTGAGAGTGCAACCTTGCTATATTTATCATTGATTTAGCTCGCTTGCACCACTTTAGGGTCAATATTATAATTACTGAAACAGAGCGTAACAGAGAAAGTCAGTAGAGAGTCATGCGACATTGCATACATTGTTACATGAGCCTTCTACAGACACTGTCTCTGTCCTTAAAGTCTCAAGGTTACAGGTCACTGGGCTAAGATATCACTGTAAACAGTTGCTATGATACCAGGGGAGGCACCCTTGGTGCTCTGGTGGGGTGTGACTGTGTACAAGAAGTTGAAACACAAGCTTTAAAAAAAAAAAAAAAACGTTCTTTCCAAATAACAGCATGTGTGGAGCAATGATGAGCTATTGAGAAAGGTTCGTCCCTAAGCCGCCCTGAGAAAACCCCAGCTGCGTTCAACTTACATTTAATCTACAGCAACTTTTGTGATAGAACCCAGATCCGTATTTTCCACAGGACTTCCTCTGCTGCAGCTCTTCCTGCTCATGTGCGCTGAGGATCCGTGGCTTATGAGTTACCGGCTGAGTATTCAACTATTGCATTGTTTGAAATCCCCACCCCTGCCATTACATTTTGCCAAGAGAAACAGTGACACTGACGCATTCAATGAACTAAAGACTTGGCAATGGACTCAGTCCCAGTCTTATATAGTAAGTAATGAGTCTACATTTTGGACAGACAGATAGATGAGTGCCGTGCCTATAGCAGTAAAGCTAACAATAAAGAGAAATACTAGGCTGTTCTGAAGAGACACCTACTTCACGCAGTGGGTTGCTGCTTCATCAGTGCAGTCAAGCCTGAGAGAGACGTTTCTCCACCATCACTGGATCTGGAGGAAATGGAAGCGAAACCACCACGTGCTGCACTTTCTCCGGGGTCATGTGACTTTGCGGTCAGCCAGTGGCCAGGCATGTGACAGGACAGGAAATGCAGGCACGCGGGGAGTCGAGGGGCAGTCACTGACACACCTCATGCCCGCCCTCCCTCTCGCCCAAATCCCACACTTCTCTCACTCAGCCCTGATGCTCACACGTTTCAATCGTATGCAAATACAAGTTTTTCCTAACCTGAATCCCAAATCACAAGCGGCTCCGGCAGAAGGAAGCCTTGCGATGTTATCTTTAGAAATGTAAATACAGTGTTTTCAAGCAGAGCTTGGGGAATGCGCATTTTCGCATTGAGTCTATAGCTCAGTGCAGATGTATTGGGGGGGGCCTGAGTTTCAAACTTCTGCCCACACACACCGCATTGTTGCCTGTAACACACCTCTTCCAAAAATGTGCCCTTCTCTGCAGTACATGCGAAGGAGCAAAAAGTAACAGAACAGGGAGGTAGGAGCACACCCACAAGAACCACAGCTCCACAGTGATGGAGGTGAAGGGACAGAGCTGGAAGGCTGTATGGGCGGGTGGGGTTATGTCTATGGTATGTCTGAGCAGTAGGGCCTCACTAACCAGCTCTGCTGGGATTTCCACACTGGCCAGGGCTGAAAGAGGGTGTAACGCTCTGATATTTGCATATGGGATTCGAGCACCGCCCAGCCACACTAATGAACTCCGGGCAAGCAAAGAAAGCTGCCGAGACCGAGCCCTGCCCAGCTTGCAGGCACAAAACGCCGTCCATCCCCCCAACACAGAATCTGTTTGTTATTCCTCTCACTCCAGGCATCAACAGGAATATCCATCATCTCATCTCACTGATCAAGAGGTCTTTCTGGTCCTACAGGCAGAAGCAGCAACAGTCTGGGGGGTGTTAGGACTTGGATGCTGACCAGTCGCTCTCAGACAGGAGCCCAACAGGAGTTTACAGAGAGCCCAGCTACACCTCCAATGCATGTACGATGAGGCTCAACAGAAGATTCATTACCCTTATTCTCAGACCTCCGTCATCCGTGAAGGTTTCAGCTCCGTCATCAGCGTTTCAGCAAGGGAGCGCTGTTGCCAGAGCTGGGGCCGATTGAAATGCGGCTGTACAGATCGACCAGAAGAAAGTACAGCAAATCCCTGACTGGAATCCCCCCCCATTCAAAGATGCAGGGGTTTTCGATGATCTAACTGAATCGGTCCTTACCGGAAGTGCGAGTGGACAACAACGCACCAGAGTCGGCAGATTTCATTAGTGCCACTGAATCCTCTGACCCTAACTCCTCCTGACCTTTCACCAGGCCTCACAGAGTCAGAGCGCCCAGCCCCCGACCAACCCCCTGCAAGCCACATCCTCCGCCCGGCGCCCTGAAACAACAGGAAGCTCTGTCGGAGGATGGGTCGCGTGAGCGACATCAGCCGGGGCGACCGCTCCGCGTGCACGGGTGAGCCACACGCTGGCCTGCCGGGGAAGAGAAGGGGCATTGTGGGGGAAAAAGACTGACTGACGCAGTTTTGTCTCTCTGTCTCATTCTCAGACAGAGCACAAAAGTATGAGGCAGTTATGAGACGGCAGCACAAAATTACCACTCAGATTCTCCAAGATGTTACACAGGCTCTGAGCGAGTGTGCCGCAAGGAGGATTCTGGGAAGGGCACCGAGACGCATTTCCAGGCCCGACGGGCCTGAGGGCACGGTGACGGACAGACTGAAAAGCAGTACCCCATTAGACGGCCGTCCTAATGGAATTAGATAAAAAGGACACAATAAAAAAAACATAACCCCAAAAGAAAACAAAAACACGGACAGCCTTTTCTGTTTCTAAGTATCCAAGTGTATCAATGTAAAACAAGGAAACACAGGTGAATAAAGATACGTGTCAAAATGTTTTTATGCTACATAGCTGCTGATTCAAATATCATTGTCTATAGCATGCACAGGCACAAAAGTGGCATAGGCACAGGACTGAAGCGGCATAGGAAAAGGAATAGAGGCACAACACAGAGAAAGAGAGTGCAGAGTACCTCTGCAACCTTTACCTGTTGCCTTATAAGCCCTAAAATTCAATCCTTCATTCCTTTTCCCAGGGGCATGTCATTCTACATGTTATCCGGATTGGTCCATAACTAATACAGTTATCCTGCTCAAAGACAGACAGACAGACAAAGAGGAAACTGAATAACCTACACTCCACCTAATACCTGCTCAGACCAGACTGCTGCACAGATGATTGATGGTGTACAAAGAACATCCTTGTATGATTCAGTTACTATCCTAAACAAAGCAGAGATGAAGGTCTATTCTATATCTCACAGTACAAAGGAAGTTGATTGGTTTCTTCTGCCTGGAGACTCACCGGTGTAGCCTACCACTAGAGGCAGGAAGTACCCAGAATATAGGTCCCAAGAGATGAATAAATCAGGAATGCAGTGTTGGAGTAAGAGGAGGGGCAGTCATATCCAGGCAGGGATAATCTCACAATAATACACCCATTCCTCCTTCAGCGGGCAGCAAACGTTCGCCGTGACAGGACCGAATCTGGTTCCCCGGTACCCAGCACACCCATGGGAGTGGATTCAGGTGGGACAGCGTATTACTGTCCGCCTCACAGTTAGGGTGTGTTCACACCGGTCTCTCCACAGGTGAGCAGCAGGTGAGTCTCTCCTGCATTCTCGCCCTGCCTAGCTGTAAACAGGAAGGCTATTCAAGAAAGGAACTTGTCACACATGGGCTGGGTAGTTCTGTCTCTATGAAGCGGATTCACTGAGCTGACAGAGCACCCCGAACCAAACTGCAAAGAAGCAGGGAAGATGCTGACGACACGTCTACTGTTGTTCAGCCCGGTTCAGACGAATCACACTCAAATCCCACTGAGTGCCAGCATGAAAAAAATGCTAAATTCAGCACCAGACCAATTCAGTTAAATTCACTGTAACGTCTAGCGCTCAAGGTTCCACAAATTCCCCGAAAAGGCAGGAAAACGGGAACCTCTGTGATTTCTCAATGCGGGGGGGGGGGGGGGTAAAAACGATTCACCACCCACGCTATGGGCTCCTGCCAGCGAGCTTTCCGCTGCCCTCAGGATCCTGCTCGCCACACGCACGCCCTGCGGGGCCACTACAGGCGCCCCGCAGACACTGGCACGCCACGGTGGGCGTCCGCGTCCCACTCTCCCACTGTCGTTTCCACTCGCCAGCACTTTCTGGGAGGTGCCACTTCCTCCCACAGCTGCACCGAATTCCTCCTCTTCAAAACCCGCAGGTCCCTCCCCCCCTCCCCCCCGGCCCCAGAATTCCTACAAAGTGGGACCCAAGCGGGATCCGGGAGTTTCTGCAGACCGAAAAAGCGTCGCTGCCCAAAAAGATCCTGTTACCGGGTGGGGAAGCAGCCCCTGAGCTCAGCATTTCTGCAGGTCAATTCACTGTGGCATTACATAGAACCCACAATGACAGCCAGCATATGTGCGTGGACACCACACCGCAGGGTGTTGAGGTCCTGCAACAGTCACGCTGCACCTCGGAAGTCTGGGAGATCATTGGTTATGCAGCTCTAGGACTTAGACCTAGGAACCCCCCCACCACCACCCACCCAGGTGGAATACAGTGGTTGTTTAGAGCAAGGCAAGAAAACAACTAAATCCCAGAGCTTCTTCCACCCCCTACCCTCTGTGGTTTGTTTATTTTCTCTCAGTGGGAGGTGTGGTTGGATGAGCTAGGGCTTCACTACCTTTCTTTGCCTTAAGGATCTGCTGTCTGACACTGCACTGAGGGGAATAAGAGAGCCCTCAATGCTCTGCCCTCTGAAGGCACTTAAGCAAGCCCTGCCAGCACCGCTGATCGACTCCTTGCAGAGGCAGACATTCAGGGCGGGACTGACAATCTTCACATCCGCCACACAGAAAAGCAGGTTTGTTGGGCCACTTAAATAGAGGCAGGTCCCCGACACTGAGCCTTTCGGTTTACATTTCGTGAAATTGAGTACGGAGGGTGCTTGGAAACAAAGACCACTGAGAGGGCGTAGCAGAGTTCTTATTATTTCAGCTGTACAAGAAAGAGAAAAAGAAAAAGCCTAGCTCAACCACCTTTAAGACTCCTCTGTCCTACGCTCCCCGACAAAAGAAGTGACCCAGGAATAAGATTTCCTGCATAACAGTTTTAAATAATCGGGAGAAACTCGTTAACTATTGAAATCAGACCCGGGCACCAAGCCCTGCGCAAAACCGTTGTCTGAGAATGATACTGTAGTTATGAGGGGGATGGCCTCTACATAGTAACTTGCAGCATTTTAGCCCATGCGACTGCTAATTTAAACAACTTGCGACGAACGCAGTGTCCTTGAAGCAAGTGGTGTGGATTTAATTTCATTAATTCGCAGGCGACGGAGTTCCCGACAAACCAGAGCGCCCACCTGTCCGTGACACAGTGGGCACTCAGTAACCACGGACACAGAGCCAACATCCTGACCGACACAACCACGCTCTGAAGAAGGCCACAGCTGTCTTTCCCCCAAACGCACGCATCCGGAATAATAATCGTAACCGTAAAACACCCACCTTATACAACTCAACAGAATCGCACAATTCAGATGCATCTGCAGGACAAAAACAAGTGCCCTGGTGCTTGCGGGTGATGACACAACAGTGTCTTCGGACTGAGCCGTTTTACACGCTACGGCGGAGTGAATGTATTTTGCAGCAATGTGACAAAGCAGGTTCGCTTGTTTAATGTTGTTTTTTAGTTAAAAGATTAAAGGACAGAATCCAAGAGGTACGAAACTAGTTCTCGCTGTCCTCAAAGCTGCGCGCACACAAGAGAGCGTTGATTCTAAGATTACCTATAGGCGATCAGTTCATAATCAAATCTTTTGCTCGCAATAACATAACTGCATTTTAAATATTAATGAGATCGGGTCTGTCATTAATAAATGCACATCACTCCACAGCCTGCCAGATTAAGAATTTTTTTACAATAATAGTTCAGTTGCACGTAACCAGCCACCAAGCAAGCATGCTGCCACAACAGAAAATAACTATCCAAGCCCTACCCTAGATAAATTAACTAAGGTTATTATATCAACGTTGTAGAAACGAACCAAATGAATAACTAATCAATCAACTAGCAAACAACGAGACTTTTTCTTGCTGTGGCTAGAGCTGCTTACTCCTTAACGACCTTATGTATCTAAGCACTTTGCTAACTTGTCCAGTTTAGAGAATACCTCAGATCGCTAGCTAACGTTAGCTGGGTTTAATGTGACGAAACTAGCTAGCTGGCTAGCCAGGCGATTACTATTAAAATCATAGCCAGTTTACATTGTTAGTTAACAGTTCGTTAAACCCATCAATAACGTTGTAGCGAGCTATCCGTGGCTTATTGAGAAAACACCCGGTGTTGTAAGAGGCATCTCGGGAACTTAGCTAATGTGAGCTAGCGCGCTAACGATACTTAAAATACAGGAATTACCCAGCTAGCTACCCAGTTAGCTACCCATGACTATTCGGGGATTAATACAAGTTGGCTAGCTGGCTAAATGCTTTTAACATGAGCCTTTGACAGGCAGACACAAACACACGCAAGTGATCAATAGTTGGGTAGCTAGCTAGTCACTAGCAAGCAATTCCTACCGTTCTGCCGAACATCCAGTTGCCTGGTGATGTATGACAAGGCTGCTTTACCCGGCTTTCCTCCAGGGGTATGGTTGCAGACCGTTGGCTTTACAGCGATCTGGACCTTTTACGTTGATTTATCGCTTCTTGATGTGATTAAAGTGGCCAAAAGGCCGACCCGGTGAAAATAAGCAGTCCCAGTGTCCCGTCTTCCGAAGTTCGTCTTGAGTCAGTCCTAAGCTCTTTTTGTATGAAGAGGTAGCTAGCTTAGCGATTTCGGCAGCTAGCAAGCGAATAACCACTGGCACTTGCTGGCTCGCTGGCAACCGCCTCTACATGCACCGGACACACAGCAGTTTTTCGGCAAAACTCAGGGCACCCCGACGTGTTACATGTTCGTCGGACAGTCGAGGGCCACACACTTCCGTCTTGATCAGTGATTTCTAGTACAGCAGAAGCGCATCCCCTCACTGACAGCTCCTATCCCTGTACGAAAATGGCGTTACCTTGCGCCCCATAATTCCCCTCTTCCTTAATCATGATGTCATCCTTTTCAGACCTAAACCGGAAGTAACAATAACATTGATTTTAGAACAAGCGCATGGTATTCAGATGACGCATAATGTACGAATGGACGGAGCCTAGTTCTGTCATAAGAAAAATCAGTTACTAATACAAGCAATATAAATCGGCACTGGATCCTGGGAAGGCGTGCCCGTTGAAATCTAACTATTAACAGTCAAATCCTCCTCAGCTGGACTGAAAAAAGTGCAAATAATGAACTCTGAAAGAGTTGAACATGATTTTGTAAATAGCATAATTTATTTGGGGCATAATTAGCAATACTTTTAAATAATATTTATCAAGCAACATCTGTTGATGTTTTCATCTATTTTTCCATTAAAATGACTCAAACAGGGGAAAAAAGGGATTTTATTCCTCTAATGCCTTCAATGCCAGGGAGTGAATGTTGTAAGAGGATCACTGAATTGTACCAGGAGGGAAGGTGAAGTCATTTCAGTGTAACTGCACACAGCCACTTTTGTTTTTTTTTTTTTTCATTTCCCCAAAGGACCTAAGCCATTTTTTCCTTAAATGACCATAAATAAACCCAATACTGTGTGCTGTGCAGTTTTTTTAATCCTGTACACAGGACTGATGTTTGTGAATCAGAGTTAAAATGTGTGACAGATCATCAAAGTACAATATCAAACTGGACTACAGGCCACGTGCATTATTTAATCAGAATATTTCTTTACAGGAAAACAAGTGCAATGATGTCTAGGTTTAAGGTCTTTGACAGAGGTGATCATATACTGATTCCAATAAATTATTCTAGATTATTGTCCCATTCAATTTCACATTCCACCAGTACAAAAAAGATAATTATAATTTGTGATGTAAAGGAAGAATTTTATTTTCTCATAAAACAAGTTTAAAGTATTTATTGTTATAATTATGTTTGCTACTCCTGTAATTCCACTCTCTTGTTTCTGTTGCCTCCACCTGGGCAAACCTGTGAATATTTGCCATGACCACTCCCTAATCTACAACCACTCAGACTGAAGTGTGCAAGATGACCACAACATCGAATGCATGTGTGTAGATTTTAGTGACAATGTTCATAGGAGGGCTACCTTGAAGTCAACACACTTCACTTAAACTGTTCACACCACATTGCACTGCTATAAGGTAACCATGACCTGTCTTTTTGCCAATGTCACCTGACCCCTCCTCCTCAGTGTCAGGCACAGAGAGACACTCCAAACATGTAACACACAGCAGACACGGCCATGACTGTACAGGCAACAACTTTATTGAGGGTCACGTAACAGGACTCCGTCTCCTTGTCAGCCTCCTCCAGGCCCTGTGCAGGGCCACTCTTCCCATGAGTAAGGTGATTGTGAAATTGCGTCTGTACCACTCCCTGTGGACAGACAGCAGAAAACACTGAGAAAACTGATGTAACGGTCACACACCCTTCACAACAAACTAGTATCAACTTCAGCGGCATTCTGCCGCTTCAGATCCCTTCCGCTGAAGAGTCCAGTTACAGGCAGCTCCTTACAGGGACACGCTGAATAGTCTGGACAGGAGAGAAATATAAGCCTTTTGCTGCTGCTGCTGCTTTGCTGAAAGATTTATGTTCGATTTGTAATTGGTTCCAGTTGTCTCAATCTTAGCAGGGCTTAATGTAATATTTGTTTCGTCTTTCCAGTGAGAGTACTGTTTTATTTATCCTAATGCTTACAACAGACTGCTAATAAAATTCAGATTCTCCACTTGCTGCTCAGTATCTGCATAAATGAAAAGGTCAGGCAACACTCACTTGTTGTAATTGGCATGTTTCGTGCAGTTCTTGTCAAGGAAATCTTTGTAAAAAACTGCCATCTCTTCACTGCTCAGAGTTCTCTTCCTGCCTGAAAAGCACACATCAAGACCCCCAAGAATGACTCTTTAGCTATAGTTATCTTTCTCCATAAACAATGGTGAATATTTATTTATATTTAAGGAACATAATTGATAGGTGGGCAATCAAGCAGGTACCACTGTAATGAAAAGATTGTACTTGACATGCTCACCATTCTCATCTCTACGATTAAGGCCCTTTGCCTTCAGGCACATATGGATAAACTCATCTTTCTCCTGAAAGAAAAGAGGAACGTTAGAATGACACTCACCTATCACTTGTATATCTGGAAAAATTCAATGCATTTGACATACTGTCAAAAAAGACATACATTCTGTGGGGCAAATAATTCTTATTGTTGACAAAATTAGCAAAATGAATGTGCATTACAATATACCATTCAATAACAACTACTACTGTAATTAATACCTATAACATGACGAAAACCCATTTGACTAAATTGTGTATCAGGCAAAATGTTCCCTAAAATATTCTTATCCTGTTTTGTAGTGCATAGACTATTCTTTTGAAGTAACAGCCTGCCCTCTTCTGTTAAAAAATAATATGGCAGGTGCATCTCAAGTTATCTAGTTAGCATGAAACCCCCTCTAGTTTTAACATGCATTAATTGTATGTTTAGGAGATGTAAAGAGAATGTAAGGTTAGAGCTAACTAAGAATAGACATTTTGTATCCTTGAATGAGCTGTAGCTGTACTGTGTCTCTTAATTAAAGAAGGGATCATCTCATAAAACTTTACTAATATTACTATACGAGCAGTATAACAACATGTCCAATCACCAAAAATGTATCCACTCTTTGTTACAATTGTTTCAATCACTGACTCTAACCTTGCTGAAAGTGAGATTTTGATTGGCCCAGAACTGATGATTCCAGTCCTCTGTCTCCTGTCTCATGTGCCTTAGCTGTCTCTCCAATGGAGTCTCATTCTCGGGAATATGGTATATGATTGGCCGGAGATTCGACAGCCTGTCTGGGGGACCAATCCAGTCATGCTTGGAGCTGGCAACCGGAACAAAGTTGGACCTCTAAGAACACAAAGAGCACACATGATGCAAAACAGAGATATGACCAGCAGCCACACACAAATAAGTAGTTCAATACAGGCCTAATACACAAGTTCATACAAACAATTACACTATATGGACAAAAGTATTTGGCCACACCTGTTTTTCAGGGTTTGGGCTAGGCCCCTTATCTCCAGTGAAGGGCAATCTTAATGCTTCAGCATACCAAGACATTTTGGACAATGCTATGCTTCCAACTTTGTTGCAACAGTTTGGGGAAGGCCCTTTTCTATTCCAACATGACTGTGCCCCAGTGCACAAAGCAAGGACTATAAAGACATGGTTTGATGAGTTCGGTGTGGAAGAACTTGACTGGCCCGCACAGAGCCCTGACCTCAACCCCATCCAGCACCTTTGGGATGAACTGGAACGGACATTACGAGCCAGGCCTTCTTGTCCAACATCAGTGCCTGACCTCATAAATGCTCTCCAGAATGAATGGGCACATATTCCCACAGAAACACTCCAAAATCTTGTGGAAAGCCTTCCAAGAAGAGTGAAAGTTGTTATAGCTGCAAAAGGGGGACCAACTCCATATTAAAATCTATGTCATTACAGTCCCTGTTGGTGTAATGGTCAGGTGTCCAAATACTTTTGTCCATATAGTGTATATTCTTAGACCAACATTTCCTTAAGGCAGGACTAGTTCAGCTCTGCATTTTAAATGTATAAACAATGGACCTCTTGCACCTTGTACAGTGTAAACCACTGTGTGTCTTTAAGCTTTAAGCACTGCTGCAATTGTTGGTAATCATAAAATCATATCCCTTCACTTGCTGCCTTTTACTGTAACCTCATCTTTACAGAACACAAAGATATATGAGTAAATTGACTCTGAGATGGTATATTAATGGGCTACTTAAATGTTAGTTCCACAGGAATTCAGAACAATGTTAAGTCGATGCTTTCTAGTAAGTAATTAGATAATTCCTCCAGTTTATTCAAACTGCTGCAACAGTCTCCCACTGGAAGTTGTTTCTAAACTCTGAAAAGGCATTATTCATTGTAAAAAAAAATCATTTTCATTCTTTAAGAAAATGAAGTGGCAAGTGACCACCTCCCTGATCAGAAACTAACATATTAGCCCCGCACAACTTCAATAGAAAATCTGCGGACGAGACAACCCTATCAAATGGACCAAAAATATTCAATGTAAGACAATGCCCTAACATCTGTACTAAGGAAACTTTCTATGAAATCAGTAATGGAGTCAGCACACTTACTCTCCCTTTCCTTTATGTGTGCCGGACGGCGCAGTTGTGACACTAAAAATATTTATATATAGACATGGTGAAAAACGGTTAATAACAATATAGCGATTAGGACTTATTTGTTTAAGACAGGTATAGTAGAGAACGGGATAGTTCGCTCTGTAGGTCAGTTTTAATCCTCAGTTTACAAATAGAGACTCGCCCCCTGAATTACTGAGGTAGGTGCAAACCGGGTAGATTTAAAAATAATTTTTATGTGTGCGCCCAACTTAAAACATGATTTCGCTGGGCGGTACAGTGTGATTAAATAAGCAGTTTTTCCTTTAAATCAGGCGCACGGAGCTAATATAATAATTAGAATAAACCGATCCTTCATTTTTGCGCTCTAGCTGACACTCCTTGAAATACATATTCATCAGCTCTACGGCTCACGTTGATCCCGGGGAAATCTCCGCAAATAAGTAACAGGCCTAATATATTTTTCTACGTTATAGCAGAGACACTAGAATTATAGTGTGTGTGTAGCAGGGTGCACCCCGCTTTCTGTGTGGAGTCGGGAGGAGAGGGTTTAAATCACGAAGCCGGCTCAACGTCGTGATGTCTGTCAGCCATCGGCCCAACCCTAATCAGAAATATAATAAAGTAATTCACAGAAACATCACCCGCATTGATAAACTCAGGAGTGGAAAAACCAAATATGACTAATGGGCTAAAATGTGCTGTTTTAAGTTTCTTCAATTATAAAATTGCAAGAATGTCTAATACTTTTGCACAGTAATATACAGTATATAGACGATTTTAAGTCCTCGTTAACTGGCTTACAGATTAATTCACATTAGCTATTGGAGTATTCTTTTTGAAGATGTGTGTTTAAAATTAGGAACCTAGAAATTTGATTTCTCTGGCTCCTCAACTTTATTCTGTCTGAGGAGTAGGTGTATTGAATGAGATGATTATAATCAGCATGCGGCTTCTTCCTCAGGCCAGCGCCTCTCTGACTCTGTAGCCTTCAACTCCTTCAAGACAAATGCTCATGTCTACCTGAGCCACCTTGCACTGACATGTTTTAGTGTCATGATTGCGCAAAACGGACATCAGTGCGAAATATATATCCCAATTATAAAGATGACATCACTGAACCCTTAATACATGTGTGCAGGGTTTGAAGACACAAAATAATTTCATGATTTAATCTGTTTTCTGTAGTGACAAGGGTATTCTGTTGCACCATGTTATTAAACTTGTTCTGTTAACTCTTTTCTTAATTCCTCTAAAAATCAGATTGTCATATTGTTGACAAGATCTAGGAATTTCAGTAAGGTTCATTCTGTGTGTCTACGATCTGTCGGGTTCCTAAATCCATTTCGTCTATACCCTGAGGCAATATATTTTGACAGTTATACCTCGATACAAACAAGTTACAATAACTGTTTCGGGTAATGTTGCTGTTTAACTGGTCTTATACCACGTACAGTACAGGGAGTTGTATTGGTTTACGTTTCGTAATCGGTTGGATATGCCTGAACCAATAGTACATTTATCTTTCGCCAGACATCGGTGATCTCAAAAACTCAGCAACCAACTGTCTTAAGGATAATGCAGATCTGTTTGTTAGACACAAAACTGGTACAGCTCGTTAGTGACAGTATTTGCAATGCCACTATTTTAATTTGGCTAACGACAACTCACAGACCTTGCCTGTCCTTTCTGGTTGTCCGCTGTCTGATTCGTTTGCGCTGCATGTTCGGCGACTTGCACAAACGTTTCTCAACGTCTGAAAACAGGGTAGGTTGTGCTGGTGGTATGTTCTCCATAGCTGACAAACTGCTGCCTTTACGTTCATTTTTACTCCAGCTTTTTTCCCCTTAAAAATGGCCTCATGTCCTCATTCCATTGTCGCAAACTGCAAAGCCAGTAGTACGACTAACATGACACGTGACTACGACCTGCTGCTAAAGTGGTTGAGCGACCAAAACGTTTCACTGGGGTAGAATCTACTGAGTCCTTTATAATTCCAAAAGCAACCGACATATTGCCAGATTTGTAACGTTATAACAGCTGATTCAGACTATATTGCTGGATCGCTACTCCTGTGATCTGCAGAAAACGTAGTTCCGTGCTATTCAGACTTGCGTTGGTGCTAGTGCTTCGTGGACGAATATAATTTACTTGAAGTTAGGCAACAATAGCGAATTCACAGCTGAGTTAGAATAGACCATTTAAAATTTAAACAAATTGTGTCGCTAGGTGGTTAACCGGTTTGCTAGCAAGGGAATTGACTTCAGGTAAGTTAGCTAGATAGATCAGCTATGGTAAAAGACCTTTTATTCCATAATTAAAATAGTAAAAATAACAATAAAACATACCCTGTACTGATATACACTTGTCTCGGAAACTAACTGACGGAGGGACAGTGTATGTCCTCGTTGCTAGGGTTGAGAGTGACGTGCAAGGCACACGGATGTTATGAGCAAATGTTAGCTTCCTGGCTGTACTGTAAGGCTGGCCAGCGTTAGCGTGTGGAATTGGAAGCCTTCGGCGTTATCTCGCTCGACCAGCCCTGACTGCATCCCTCTCTGCTGTGCGTGTGATGTGGATTGCTTGTTTATCTCTCGTTCCCAACTGCTCCAATGGCTGTTCGCTGGTTATGCAGGTAAGTGTGAAGCAGTACTTTCCTAACATCAGCTAACCTAGCTTAAAGTAACTGCGTTACTTTATACTTTGAAGCTAGCTGTAGTAGCTAGCTAACAAAATTTATACGAGATAACGTACAAGTAGGTACATAGCAAGCTACTTTGTCCTGCATTACTTTTTAATATAATATGGGTGAGGGTCAGCTACGCCGCTGTCACCGGTCACCACCACACTACAGGTATCTAGCTAGCTAGCTGCTAGCGACACAGGATTTTGAAGCAGCTTTGTGTACGGTTGTCAGCCATCAATCCAACGCTACTCTACACAAAGAAACACAGGTACTGATATAGCTGTTCGTGTTATGTGGATTTTCGTCGCGGTCTGTGTTTCCTGCATAGGATTTTGCTCTGTGTATGGAGTTGATGCTACAGTTTCGACGAGACCACTTGCTTGCTAGATAGCTTGGCATTGCAATTAAAAGATCAAACCATTTAAATGGGGGTATGCGTGTGACTCCGGATGCTTGTTTAAATAACATTGCCCGGGATTAGAGCTGAGCTCAGATGTGCATTGCTGACATGTCGAGGCGTTCGCGTGTCCCATCGGTACCTGCTCTCGCGAGCTCGCTTGCTTACGTCGCGACAGTTCTGCTATCCCCCCCATCACGGCGCACAATTGGTACCCCCACTTTCTCCATTCGTGCGTGGGAGGGGTTGACAATGCAGCTAGGCTCAACGCGAGGTGAATTTGCCGAAAGGATTCGAAAAAACCGATGTTGCAAAATGCCTAGACACCCGTGTCTTTGAATGCCACGACACGCCGATGCTTTTTAGCTGATGGAAACTGACATCCTTCGCAATGTGCGCGAATGTCTTTGGCGCTTTGAAAAGGTGAGAGATTTCTTGCGCATCTCTGAAGGTGGTGAGACATAGCACTTTGTCAGATAGCTAGCTAGAAACAGCTTAGCTGCCTGCAGGAGGGTGAAAATGTCTCTCGGTTGATGAAAAATCATACAAATACCAATCAGAAGTGGCACTGCAATCACTGGGAGAAATGATGAGGAAACAGCGTTATGAAGGCGTCTGTGTGTATGCATGTGTGTGAACCAGTTGTATTACATCACGGTCATATCTGGAAAGGATATGATAGGGTTGGATATCTGGAAGTTGGCTACTGTATATTTTTTGGCAGGTGGATTGATTAGTTGTCTTCAGTGTTGCATTTGACACTAAACCTATATTGAATGAATGATCTATAAAGTGCCGTATTTGTTTACAGTGCAGTTCACATTTTCTAGGGGGTGGGTGCCACTGTCACCTAAAAACACCTAAAACTGGCAAACAACCCCAGCTTTTAAGACCTTCATTTAATAAAGGCCATAATGCACCATGGTGTTGCTTTTTTGGGGGGGGTGTATTTTTAGTCTTGGCATAAACACACAATTCTAGAGCCATATTACGCCTTATCAAATGTTTTGATTTTTGGATCATGTCCAGAAAGCCCAATAAAAAGAGGAGAGTAATCTGAGAGTCATTCACCAGACATCCTGGTGCTGACAGTATTGCGATTAGGCTTTTCCTGATGAAATGGACCACGATATATAGGTCCAGACACAGAGAGCATGACCTGACCAAGCTTGGAAGAGAGCTAGAGCAAATCAACAGGCATGGACTTTCCCAGCTGTTGATTTCCTCAGATCAGCGTCTTCATGTGCACCATCTGCCCCTCCCCTGAGAATTCGGGCACTCACGCCCACTCGATCTGCTGCTCCAGTGTCTCTGGTGCTGAGTGAGAGGGTAAACATCTGGAGGGAAGACAGCAGCTGTGGCGTTTGCTTGGCATCGTGACTCACCCTGTACTGGCCCTGTCCACACTTGTGTGTTTCCTTTTTTTCCCCATATAGTTAATTATATCCCACTGTGTAGCATATCACTATGACTCATTCTGTGCTTTTCTGTGCCATTCGTAGGTGAGTGTTTCGCCGTGAGGCTGTAGTGTATCCCATTTTTCTTGTAGGTCTCGTGATACTTAAAGTGTCTTCTTTTTTCACTAATCAGCCGTACGTGCACACACCCTCTCATGGATTGGAGATTTGCCGTAAAGTGTGTGTGTGTGTGTGTGTGCGCGCGCGCGTATGTGTGTGTGTTTATCTCTGTGCGTAGCTATGACCACAGAAGCAGATACAGACATTGTCTGTCACTGCAGTTATGACAGCTAGCGATCACGCTAGTGTTTCAAGTGACCTGGTGCGTACCCTAAAAGCACCATGTTGGAATCTTCTAGACAACGCTTTAAACAACTAACTTGTATTGTTGAGAGAATCTCAGGCAGCTGTAAGGGTAAAGTTGTACTGGTCAGGAGAGTGGACACTGAATGGTGAACAGCTGTACAGTTTGTTACTGCTCCAAAGTCTAGAGTGTGTCATGTTCACTAATTGTGAATTTAATGGTAGGCCATCAGCACAGAACCAGTACAGACACAGGCCTTTGTGTAACCTGTTATATAAATGCGAAAGACAAGGCATCTTCAGGCTCTCTATGAGTCCCGGGAGGACTGTTCCATTGCTTTAAAAAGAATCTATTCTCGCTCCTCTGCCAACCCTCACATCCGACTGTTGTGGTTGCACACAATGGCGTGTGAATCATAGGGATTAGCAATGTATTGTCAGGTTATGTATGTTTACCAGAGGACCCTGATTATAATTACTCAGAGTTGCTTCTATGTTCTTGTTTAGGTCAGCCATTTATTATAACCAAAATAGAATTTAGAGGCATTCCATCTGGTGAATAAGAGTTTGTTTTATGGATCATTTGAATCGTTTGGATTCTGTATGCCAGTGGATTCACACCTGAAATAAAGCTTTGAACGCCCAGTGGTATGCGATGCTGTCACTTTAAGATTCAGTGCAAGAGAAGGACCAGATCTGAGGTGACATCACAGACACGTCACTGTGGAATAGCAACTGCAGTGCTGCCTGCCGATAAAATGTTCTCCAGCCCCCTAGAATCTTCAGTGTCTGGATGCCAATGGCGCATAACTTATTAGTGTATTTAAGGGGATAGATTTCAACAGTAATTTCATTCAGCCGGTCCTCTCTCAGCAGTACTTGTGAGTAACGCTATGCTGAATACATATTTATGGATTTCTCTTTTTTGCATTTATGTAGTACTTTTCTTGTTGATTAAAAAATAAAGTGTGCAATTTTTTTGTTATGGTCACACTGAAAAAACAGAAGCAGATACTCTGAATTCGTATTAACCAGAGGTTACTAATAATTAAGTTTTTAAAAGTAGCAGAAACATTCAGACTCGCATGTATTTCACAGGTACTTTACACTGTCACTAATTAGACAACAGTTCTTCATTTGGTTGGATGGAATAAGTCAGTGCTTACATATTAAACATGGTATAAGCAAAGTTGGACTTTAAATGGTTGGCTGAATACCCCTCTATAAATAGCATTTTTTAGAAGTTTCAGCATGCCCCTATTGTTGAGAGACTATGTGTCAATATAGTATTTGGCCAAGGACTGCAATCAATGAGATAAATTAGTAATGTATTACATAATTTTTGGTTTGAACTCTGCTGTAGAAGGAGTTCCAGAAGTCACAATTTGCCATTAAGTTGTTCTGAGTGGATTGGGGGTAAAGGGCAGTTCCAACAGCACTCCGAGTCAACATTGCTCAGCAGGGAACGCCTGTTTAAACTCCACATGCCTGGCAGAAGTACCCTCTGTCTGTGCACGTATTTGGAGTGATCACTTCTTCATTTATTCCCGAGTGTGCATTTGTTATGGAGTAACCCAAAGACTGTAACTGAATCTCTCTCTTCGGAGTACGGGTTGTTGTCCTGCCTCTGGCTGCTGTAGAGCTGTTGTGTTGGAATGTCCTGACCTACCTGTTCCCGGGTCTCCCTTGTCCTCGCAGCCTGTTTGGGAAGCCCTTTGATGGTGGGAAGAGGATGGACAATGGCAGCCAGCACCCCTCCATGGCACGCCTGCAGGAGATACAGACAGAGGTGGCTGTGCTGGGCCAGCAGGTGTGCGCCTTCAGCGGCCTGCAGAGCGACCGCGAGTACCGGCGGCTGGAGCGCGAGCTGACCCGGCTGCAGATGGAGGTGGACCAGGTGGAGACGGAGGGCAAGGCCGAGCTGCAGCAGGCCCGCAAGCGCGCCGCCCAGGAGGCCGAGGGCCTGCTGCGCCACCTGGAGGAGAACGCCACGCACCCGTCGCGGCTGGCCATCGAGGAGCTGAGCCAGGAGGCGCAGCGGCTGGTGGAGCAGGGCGTGGTGGAGCCGCAGCGCGCCGGCGCCGCCGAGATCAGCGACGAGCTGGTGGACGCGCTGCAGGAGCTGGTGCTGCGGCTGACGCAGGTGAAGACGGGCGGGCGCGTGCCGCTGCGCAAGGCCCGCTACCGGGCGCTGACGCGCCTCTGCGCCGTGCAGGACATCATCGAGGGCCGCGCGCGGCAGCAGACGCTGCCGCTGCCGCTGTCGGAGGGCACGCATGCCGCCGTGCAGCGCATCAACCAGGTGATGGTGCAGGTGAGCGGGGCGCGCAGCCAGCTGGTGGCGCTGCTCATGGGCCTGAGCGGCCGGGACAGCTGCGCCCACCTCTCGCGCATCCTCACCGAACTGCTGGTGGAGCTGGACGCCCTCGACGTCTCCGGCAACGCCTCCGTCAGGAACTACCGCAAGCGCGTGGTGGAGGACATCAACGGCCTGCTGAAGCACCTGGACCTGGAGGGCGAGGGGGACGACACGCGCAGGTACAGCACCCAGCTCATTTTCATCAGATCAAAGGCTGAGCTGCACACTACACTGCATTACATTACATTACATTACTGTCATTTAGCAGATGCTCTTATTCAGTGCGACTTACATAGGCTACAGTGTTATCCATTTATACAGCTGGATATTTACTGAGGCAATTCTGGGTTAAGTACCTTACCTAAGGGTACAACAGCAGTGCCCCAGTGGAGAATTGAACCAGCAACCTTGCGGTTAAGAGCCTTGCTCCTTACCAGTACTCTACACTGCCAGCCCAATAACTGTGCCTGCTTGCGAGGCAAATTTCAGACAGTTAAATATTGCTGTTACGAGACGTTTATACACTCTGCTTTTAGCAGCACTTTACAGCTATGCAGGACATGTGTGGGCAGAGTACATTAAAATTACTACCCTGTCAGAATGATCCTATTACTGTTTTCATAAGCATATATTCATTTATTCTGAAACATTCAAATGACTAGTTGCTTCCACCTGCTGCACTGCTACACCTATGTGATTTTCTGTCGGACTACTTTTTTATTTGGTTGTTTTGAGGTTTTTTATTCTGTTTAAGTTTAAAGAAATCCCTGCATGTTTCTCTTGGCCTGTGTGGTCCAGTACGTCACGGGTGTTGAATGGATTTAGGATCACTCAAAATCTACTCACCGTGAAATGAAATCAGTGTATTTTAAACAGGTATATTCTGAACACTCTTAATCTTGTCATGCCTCCAAATGAAAATCACTTATTTTATATTTTTTTAATCAGAATTGCTTTATTTGCATGAAAAAACGTGGCATGTCTTGACATGCAAACTATCAAACCACAGTATACATTAGTAGCAAGCTAAATGAGACATGCTGTGGTTTCCCTCTACCTGCTTAGACTCGCTCAGCTGTTACTGACCGCTTGTGGGCCTGGGAGGAGGGTGATGTGGTTAGAGGGTAATATTTATCATTGTCAGACTCAGCTGGATATACACAGGGTAAATGGAGCTATCAGTCTGTGGTAGACGTCATAATGTTCCTTTTTAGTAACAGGATATTATTTAAAGGGTATAAGAATCCCACATGTCCTAGGCCCCTGTATCTTTGATTTTTGCTTATCAGTGATTATGGGTGCCCAACTGTCTCTTTCTCTTGTGCCCATTTTTACTTATTGACAAGGAGACAGAGGGTATTTTCCCTTTAGGCCAGTCTATGGTGTTCAGCTGTGTAACGTGTGTGTGTGCGTGTGTGTGTGTGCGTGTGTGTGTGTGCGTGTGTGTGCGTGCGTGTGTGTGCGTGCGTGTGTGTGTGTGTGTGTGTGTGTGTGCGTGTGTGTGTGCGTGTGTGCGTGTGTGTGTGCGTGTGTGCGTGTGTGTGCGTGTGTGTGTGTGCGTGCGTGTGCGTGCGTGTGTGTGCGTGCGTGTGTGTGCGTGTGTGTTTACAGGTATGACCTGGCCCAGAACGATTCCATCCGTCAGATCGAGGCGGTACGGGGGCGCGTGGCCCAGCTGCAGGGAGAGGTGCTCCGCCAGGGCGGGGCGGGCGAGTTCACCTTCAGGCCCAAGGCCGAGCTGCAGAGCCTGCTCACCCACCTGGACCAGGTGGACACGGCCAAAAACCCCTGCATCCGCGAGGCCCGCCGCCGCGCCGTGCTGGAGCTGCAGGCCGTCATCACCTTCCTGGACCTGCGGGAGGCGCTGGAGAGGCGGCAGCCGGGCCCCGGCGAGCACCCATCACACCAGGCCGTCTGGCAGGTCCTGGCCAGCCTGTCGGACCTGCAGGCCCAGGTGCTGGGCTTCGACGGCAAAAGGGCCGACAAGAGCTACATGATGCTGGAGGAGCTGCTGACCAAGCAGCTCCTGGCCCTGGACGCCGTGGACCCGCAGGGGGACCAGATGACCAAGGTCGCCCGCAAACAGGCCGTCAAGTTCGCCCAGAACATCCTCAGCTACCTGGACATGAAGACTGACGAGTGGGAGTACTGATCCCACAACCCCGCAGCCTCCTGCGTTCCTCTCCCTAACGCAGAGGGTGCTGCGTATCACACACAGACACAAACTGGAATAGGCTGTGAGTTTGGTGATGATTCGTGTATATATAAAGGGCATGGACTTAAGGGGAGTGTAAATACTGACGAAATGCTAGAATGCACTGCAGTGGTGGTCTCTATGTTTCCGTTTTTTGACTGTTGCCCCGTCTGATCGCTGGGAAACCGAATCCGGATCTTTTTGCAACCGCGTTATTATTATTATTAATATTCCATTGTGTGCTTGAAGTATCCGCAGCATCCCTGAGCGCTTGCTTGTGATTTTGAATTGTCCCCGTCGGCATGGTGCTAGAATGTGGTGTGGAGGCCTGCAGCCGGCGTGCTGATTGGTCTGCCTTTGTGTTAGCCCGTGCGGCTGTCCGATGCTCGTTAGGACAGGGAGGAGGGGTAGGATTGGAGGAACTGCATCTTAATCTGATGGCTTTCTGATTCACACTGAGGCTCTACATTTGCTTGTACTGCCACAGACTTTCATCTTTAACAATATGGCCCAAAATACCCTCTAGCAAAATGGCATACATTTCCTGTGTACCCTGAGGTTTGCTTTCAGCGTGACCCTTACAGCTCATGTTAAATTCACTCTCTATGATTAATATTTAGTCAGCTTTAATGCAAAATCCCCTCCCACCCCAGCTGTCACTGGCTGCCATTCAAATGTTGCAAAGCTGCAAACCAATGTTATGTCTCACATTAAAGTGGAAAGAATGCAGTGAATCCAGAGTGGAGCGTGAAGCTTTCCCCTCTGAAATTAGGCCAAGGATGGCCTCTCAGAAGCGTCATCAAACAGGGAACAGCAGGTCTGAGAATCCCCCCCCCACCCCCCGCGAGCAGCTCCGGGACCCGCCCGCACTCCTGCCTCATCCTGTCCTGCCCGGATCTGAAGAGCCCCTCTGCTCCTCACTCAGTTCCCTGTTTTAATTGTGAGGGGAGGAGAAGAGCGTGTTGGCTCTGTGCGCCCCTCCCCAGGGGTGTCACGTCTGAAGCGGAGACGGTGATCAAAGCGGACAGGGCTTTCTGGATCTCCGCTCCCGCCCGGTCGCAGGGAGCTATTTATAAGAGGCCCAAATGTCTGTGCCTTCCATTTCCTTTGTGATGCATCCCCCCTGTCCCCCTCCCTTACATTGGGGTGGGGGGGGCTTAATGTGGGTCAGCGGGGAGATGTGTAACCCGCCCATCCACAGAGGCACCGAGGAGAGTCTCTGCTTTCCCTGCTAAATTATTCATCTCAAGCACAAACTCGGAGCGGCGCTAGCCGGGTGACCCTGCGCACCTGCAGCTCCACCCCTCCCGGCCCCTCCCTCCCGAAGCCAGCCGAGCCGGAAGAGTCGCAGTGGAGGGAAGAGAAGGTCAGCCAGCACAATACAGTGGGGTGGGCCCAGGCCGCGGGCTGAGATTTGCACTTACAGCTTCAGTTTGATTGTATCCCCCCCGCCCCTCCCTTCTTTGTCTCGAGTAACCCACCTGCCCCCTGCCCATCTGTCCAAATCCGATGGCCCCGGAGCGTGTCCCCTCTGCACGGTGCCAGCCTCTCGGAGGCCGGCGGCGCTGCCCTTTTTCCGCTGTGACAGAGAGAGTGGGAGCGCCCGGGCAGCAGATTACACCGGACAGTCATCACATGGCACATCTGCCCTGGAAACAACCGTCTGCAGCAGCATAATCCACTCTGCCAACTGCAGAGCCCGACTGCAGCGTGGCGTCTGCCAGTCAATAGGCATGGCCTGCACGCAGTGGCTACTGTGCAGTATTCCCAAACAGTATTAAACCGCTCTCTCATCACACACGTCTGCTTTATGAGTGTGCTCTTCATTTATGGAACGAATTCCTGACGTCAAGCGAGTGTCAGAGAAACAATGTAGAGGCATTTCCTGGTTAGGATGGTGTAGCTTTGATCACCAAGAAGAACAGATTTTTCCATTACTAATTATCAGTAACTAAGTCAAATCTTATTTTTCTTTCTTCCATTTTTTGGAAGGGTGTGTATTCAATGTCTGGAAATGAAAACATCCTTGTGGAGTAGGGGTGTCAGACTTGACTGGTGTACAAGCAATGGTATTCTATTTTTATTTCTAGAAGTAATTGGTAATCAGTATGTCTCCTGCGGGGCTCTGCTCTTAAAATCGGATATGTTGTGACAGCTACAACATATTAAAAGCCTTGATATGCATACTTTCATGATGGCTCAAACCCAGTAATGCAGAACCAAAGCACACATAACCAGGTTTGCTTATAAACCTGAAAAATGTTTTTGAATTACATAACAGTATGTATAATTATTTTTCAGTATCTTAACTTAAAGGGCACTTATCAGCTATCGGCTCACTTTTATTCTTACAGATCAATTTCAAATTCATATGACTAGATGGCTTAAATCACAGAGACGAGGCTGTAATGTTAACCGTGCCTCATTGGTTCTTGGAAAAGGAATGGGACATTCCCAGTTTTAGAAGGATTTCAGACCTTGGGATTGGAAAGGATTGGGAAGGCTGTTACATAATGAGTTTAGACTCAATCCCTGAAAGAGGAGGGCTACACAGTCACCAGTCACCTCATAGGCACAGCAGAGAAGCATCAGCTGAAACTCTGAAATAGTGTCCTTTAAGTCTGTCACTTAGCACTACAATGCAGCGTTTTCTAGTTCTCTTTATATCTCCAGCTTCTTAACGGAAGGCAATGGTTGTATGTACCTTATCAAGTTTAAAAAAAAAAAGAATTTGTTTGGTGATTAAGGGGCCTGTTGGAGTGAGAGCCAGAAATCGTGGATCTGAATGGAAGAACTCTGTCCTTATACATCTGCTGTAATATTCAGTGGAGTTGGAAAATGTGTGTGCAGTCTCCCATACAAGGTCTCGGACCGCAGGGTCCGTGAGAGCGGGAGAAGAGAACCAGACCAGGATTGGGAAGGAATGCCACACATGAAGTATCTGCTGTCAAAGAGAAATGCTTCACACTTCAACTCCAGTGAAGCTTTAAGGCCCCACGCCCAGCTGAAACCTTCCATCTCCTCCCTCATAGGAAAGCAAGAAAACATTAGAGCTAGAATGTAGCAATTAAGAATGTCATCATCATGCCTCCAAGTACCAAAGCTATTTTTGCATAATTTTTTTTCCATCATTTTTAAAGAAAAAAAAAATTTTTTTACATTGTAAGGAGCCAGCTGTATGGGTTTATAAAAGATGCCTGGTAGTGGTTATTGCTTGGTGGCTGGATATCGGTTAGATATCTGTGGACAGTTTTTGGCCAGCACTACTTTTGCGTTTACATACTGCTGTCCATGGTGAGATTTTTGTTAGAGTTGTAAATATTGCGAAAAAGACAATAATTCATTTAACAAGGTAATAAGATAACAAGTGTCATCTTTACAAAAAAAAAACAGGTGATTGTGATGGGCTTGTTGTGTTTGTAAGTCAAAAAGGAGATGCTTGTACAAAAGCACACCCGGGTTTTAATTGTGTGTGAATGCTAAGATAACCGGTTCGTTTCTTGTACGTTTGATTTTCCAATCCAGCCCAATAAATGAATCTATCTTGATGTTTTTGAGTGGAGATATTTGTTTTCCCTTTCCTTTCCCACAATGGACATCATATGTGCCTATCATCTGGAGATATTTTTCTCTTTCCTTTCCCGCAATGTACATCATATTTGCGGTTGACTGGAAATAAGCAGGCACATAATTACAAAGCCATAATTCTTGTGGAATGCAGCTGCAGTTTTACAGGCCTTTCAAAATATCTACAAACATCCTGAGAAGAGCCACCACAAGGGGGCAGTGTAGCTCTGAAATTGCTTTTGACTTGAGATGACTTCCAACAAATTGGAAAACTATAGGAAATTTTTGTAATCATGTTGCCAGCCCTCTGAAAATGTGTTGCAAATGCTCTGAATTCGCATATGTAAGTGTAGTTAGCGTACAGGGTGGCACTTTTTGTTGGAGTAGGGTCTTGGACATTGATGTGCAGAGCCGCAGTGCACTGACAATGAAACTTCCATAGTTGGTCAAGGAGATATTACTGTATTTCTGTTGTCTGTCTGTCTGTCTGTGTCAGGTTATGCTGCATCTCTGTCTCTCTTCCCAGTCCACTGAGAATTTCAATCAGACCATGAAATCATCAACTGCAACAGAGCTACAAACCTCTGCCTCCTAGATGTCCTTTCCCTTTAACACAGCGTAAATTAATCCCAGAAGGTAATGAACAAAATTCAACAAACAACACAGTAACTTTCCACTCCTGCAGCCGAAAGGCTTCAGTCCCTTTTCCTTAGACAGCGTGGGTCATGGGGGGGCACTAACACTTCTGCTGCTGCGTCCCCTAACCCTTCACTCCCCCCCCCCCCCGGTCCACTGACCGCCGGAGCAGAAGAAGGACATGGCTGTGTGCGTGGGAGGTAACCCTAGCGCTGCCGAGTCCCTGTCAGCGCGAGTTCACCACGTTGCATTACTCTCATGATATCTAGACCGACTTACTTATAGTAGTTTACAACTTTATCCATTTATACAGCTGGATATTTACTGAGGCACTCGTGGATTAAGTACTTTGCTAAAGGGTACAACAGCAGTGCCCTAGCAGGGAATTGAACCAGCAGCCTTTCGGTTATAGTTCCTCTCCTTACCACTGTGCCACACTGCTGTGCAACTTAAGCGTGATGAGCAGAGCAGAGTGCCCCCTCTTCCCGATCCCATCTGTTTCTGGCTGGGCTTTAAAGAGACAAACTTCAATTAAGATATTTATTTACACTTTAATCTCTGCAGGACTGTGGCCAGCTCATGTAAGCCGAGAAGGCTGGCCCGGCACCAGGCGGGTGATATTGCTCTCTGCTGCTTCTGGTTATCTTATTGGCCCATTCTGTGGGTCCAGCCCCCTTTGTTTTATATGTTTTAACCGTAGGTGGGGCCAAGGTTAGGTCAGGCCTTGCTGGAAGGTGACGCTGTCTTTTGTTCCTGGCAGGGTGAGGAGAGCTAAATGTTCCAATGGCTGACAGAGGGACTTTGTTCTCTCCTGCCCCTCCCCAGCACACACATGCTGAGTCCCTCCCAGCTCCAGAACGACCCACCACTGCCAAAACACGTCCCCGTATCAGCCCTCAGACATTTACCAGCCTGAGATGTGTCATTGTCACCCCATGACAGTATTATCCCTCTCTCTCCAGGAGAACTAGTGCTATCCCAGATTCCCCCTTTTTCTTCGCCACAGTCAAGTTCCCTCCACTGCGGGGGGAGCCACACCCACACGCTCAGCAAAGAGACACTCTCTCTAGGGGCAGG
This sequence comes from Megalops cyprinoides, assembly GCF_013368585.1. Lineage (NCBI taxonomy): Eukaryota > Metazoa > Chordata > Actinopteri > Elopiformes > Megalopidae > Megalops > Megalops cyprinoides. The sequence continues at coordinate 27,279,294 of NC_050594.1, forward strand.
GTAGAGGGGTGGCCCTTATGAGGATACACATCCATCACTGATGAACAGGTGCGTTTCCGTGGCAACAGCCGCTTTTTTTTCCCCCTCCTTGTTACACGAATGAGAGGACGCAGCAGGAGATGCATACCGAAAGCAGGGCAGGGGTTCACTCTCCTCTCTTTATTTTTCAGCAAATTCCATTCCCAAAACAGCTGAGCAATCAGGGGCACTGAGGAATGGCCGCCAACAATGGTGATAATAGCAGTGGGGTCTGTCTGTGGACGAGGGTCTTCCTTTCCGGCGAGAGCCACAGTTAATAACAGCGCAGGGACGTGGCCATGACAGGGGCTCAGGCTTGAGGCGTCTGACGCAGAGCTGGAGGACAGACGCTTCCTTCCGTAGCCTGAGAGCGGCTCTCTCTGCACAGACACGCTGGATCACTGAGCTACAGCCAGCAGTAGCAGCGCTGCCATTAATCACCCGGGCGGCTGCGCGGTCTGCTAGGGAGTGCTCCATCTTCATCCTGCTGGAATGCAACACTTAAACCACGCAGATAAAAACCGAGTCTCGCAGATTTCGCAGCTTGTAATGCAACATAGCGGTCACACGTGTAATAAAGCAGAACTGTGATAAAGCAGAAATGTCTCATTGACGACATCAGTTCCATATCATACAATAAACATCGATAACAGTGTTACCAGCTCTTCAGAACGAAGAGCGTATTGCCCTCTGAACATTGCTTTCGACAAAACACAAATTGCAAGTAAGGAAGGAGCTGACATGTTTCTAAGCATATCTAAGCATTATGGTACAGTAAACGCATAAACTGAATATTGTTTTTTTGGTAAATTGCGTAAGGAAAATTGATATCATTTGATTACACTAGATGCCTCTTACACTGGTAACAAAAAGAAAAAATGACACGCCCTAGACTACCAGAGTAAGATTACGGGTTTTTATGCAGCCAACAGATGGCACCAGATGCATTGCCCTGCACAAGCCAAGCCGCCTTTGTTTAAAATGGCACACACGAGTGGCAGCACACTGTATCCACAACAACATAATATCTGGTTTGAACCAGAAAGGAGGGGGGGGCTTTCCTAAGCAATGCTCCATGTTGCGGTGATGTGTGTGAAGCCCGGCCAGGGAGAGCAGACTGCACATCCCCGAATCCCGGCGGGGCACAGTGCATCCTTTGTGTGCTCCCGACAGGATTGCAGGATGTCCCCGGCGTGTCAGCACGCACCCGGCGTGGCTCGGCGTCTCTCACGGTGAGGGGATTCGGCGGAACTAGGTCACAACCCGTTCCCGTTGGCCGGACACACACACACACACACACACACACACACAGAGCCACGCACACACTGGCTGCGTGCTAGTGCTCTGTTCGCGAGAGGTCACCCTTTAGCGCCCCTTTCCGCAGGCTTGGCCGGCAGGTGGCTGGACATCGATCAGCATTTCCCATCAAGGGAAGGTATTGATCCTGCACTACAGCCCACAGCATTAGAGTACACAGATATACCTGAGGCCCTAAGTCATGAGGGATGCTCTGCAGATTTAGCTGGGCTTGGATGTGTGTCTATTCAGTTTGAAGCATACCATCCCACAGTATATTACCTGCATCCTGCAGGATGTATAAGACACCGCTGAGAGGGGGACCTGGGGGGCCACACGCGCACAGTCACGCCCACCCCTCTGCTTCTCACTGCACTGCAGCGACCTACTGCATGCTGTCACAGCGCTTCGCCACACCAGTGAAATAGCATATTGTTACGGTGGCCTGTTTCCCCCGTCTCCACACGCGGTGCTCTTACGCGGTGCGGGTTTGCTCTGCCAAGTGTGGAACGGAGTTAGGAGCAAAGTAAGATCACACGCAGGGAAATAAAAAAAAAGAGACACAACCGTCAGGAGCTCCGCTTCAGTTTCTCCTGCTCCGCCTGCTGCCGTCTCCATGGCGACGGTCACATGGGCTTGGCTGTCCCAGTTTCCACTCTCCCCATCCCTTCCTTGCATTGGCAGCCCCCTAGCTCACGGCTCACAGAAGGAGAGACTGATCTCCATCCCACTCTCCCCCCTCCCCAGCCTGGGTGCTTAAGAGGCAGCACACGTGCTGGACGGTATAAATACATGTTACATAACTGTACTCACTTCTGCACCATTACACCGGCTTACATGCAGCTCCCTCTGCCTTTTAAATGTACATAATGTGTATGTTAGGCAATGCACACAAGCTGATATTGAAATGTCACTACGTTTTCCCTGCAAGAGTTGCCCAATGGCCTCTCCCCAGTCCCATAATTACTGCTCTGCTTGTGTTGTGAGGATTTAAAATGGATCCTTTGTACGGTTTGCTCCTTGGCACCTCCGGCCAACAGGGCCCCTGCTGCTTACTAATTGGTAAAAATGTGGGCTGCTTTATTTTTGCACCTCAGTCATCACACGCACCTAAAAGAAAATGGCTTCCTTTGCAACAGCAAGAAAGATGAGCGTGTCAGTGTGTAAGGAGGGAGGGGGTTCATTGCTTGTGCTCTCCTTCCCTGTCTGTGACACACACATGTTGACTCGTGCGGTTTGCCGCCCCGAAACTCGGCCAGTCCGGAGCCAGGAGGCCAGCTGCTTTACATAACCGCTCCCTGCCAATGGGGAGAGCCGACACATCTGCGCATGAAAAGCCCGTCTGCGCACGCGGGCCACGGCGCTCTGCCGACGGCACAAACCGGGCCGTTCTGCTCCAGGATGTGGCTCCCGGGCCCCTTGCAAACACACTCCTCCTGCCCACCAGTGACTTAATAGCCGAGCCTCCTCCTCCTGCTCTGCGCTGGAACGGGCGTTGGCCGGGGATGAGTCTGTGCGAGACAGGCTGATGGGTGTGAGGGAGAGCAGAGCCCCGGTCTGAACAGTGGGAGTGAGATCTGATGCAGCATCCGTGTCCTCCCGCCTGCTGCGTGGGATTCTGCGAGGAGTGGGGGCGGAGCTGAGGGAGGGGTGCAAATGTAGGCCGCTCCGATCTGCCGAGAGCCCCACAAAAGACTCCGAAAAGCCGGTGGAGAAGTGAAAGGAATTTTTAATGTGGTGAAAAGTAGACACAGTCATCCAAGACAAGCCTTTCTCTCCCTGTTTTGTGGTTTGGCTATTAATATGCTCTTGTTTGCGTGCTTGAAAGAAGATGGAGTAGGGACCGGGAAGAACTACAGGACCTGGCTGTTAAAAACTTGTGCAAGGCGCATCCACCGATCTGTAGGTTAATTCAGCTTGCTGAGGCCCGTGCCAAATCACACGTAGTCCTGAGGCGCAGCTGCAGAACACATTTTCCCTCCGCCCAGCCCTCATGAGAAACGAGCCAGCTCCGGGCGTGAGTCACACAAACATGCAGTGGAAATTTCGCAATGGCAATCTTGTGGGTTTGGTTGGAGCGAAACCTCGGGATCGCAACAACTTGGCCACGGAGGTTGGCGGCGGCATGACAACTTGGATTACCGCTGCCCCGACAGGCCTCTGAATGAGCCTTCTGTGGCTGCGTCCCAGTGCCTTATTTGATGTTTCCCCGCTTAGTTAATGTAGCATTCCTCCATGTTGCGCAAGGCTGAGCTACAGGGCAGGCATTGTCGTGAATGACAGTTTAGTAGTGAAAGTAAAACAACTTATTTTACTTACACACAGCTCACTCCCAAGATCTCCACGACAGGTAAACTGGGACTGTCTCACCCCATTCACAGTACTGATTTGCCGCAGTCATAGCTCACTATCGAGATTTTTGTATGAGCATGCATATATCTGCCATACGGTTTCATATGCTTGCACATCAACGGAGCACATGTAATTGTCTTTATTTTAGAAGCCTTGTCTTTCCACCAGGGGAGGGCATTTATCCTGCACTACAGCCCATAGCATTAAAGTACACAGATATACCTGAGGTGGTAAGTCACTAGGGCTACTCTGCAGAGGTAGCTGGGCCTGTATGCTTGTGTATTTTGTCTGAAGCAAGCCATCCCACAGTACATTATCTGCATCACACAGGATGTACAGCCTTGTCTGTCATCTGTCACCGGGTAGGAGTCCTCTGAAGAGTTTATAACTTTGAATATATTCTGCACAATTCACCCTTGCAGTAGTTTCCTGGACGATGTTGCAAAGAGGATTTAACATAATATTGGTATACTGTACCAACTCAGTGGCTTACGCTATAAAACACCCAGATGCATCTTGCATATAAAATTGAACCACTATTCGCCTTTCCTTGTTTCCTCATGCAAAGCCATAAATGAAAATAAATGTCCTCTTATCGAATTGCATGAGATAAAATGACAGGAAATAAGGAGAAGCTGTATGACATCATCTGAAGCGTGGTGGTCTACGCCTTGTTGTCACAAAGCTTGGCCAGAGGGGGTGCAATGAGATTAAAACAATGTGGTCTCACTGCTCTGACATGCAGCACCGAATATCGATGTGTCAGAGAACAGCCTCCTATCTAATATCGTACATTTGACAGGCGAGCTGGAAGGGGCGATATGGCCCAGGGTAGGATGCAAGACCCAGCCAGAGACCTCACGCCCGAAAATAGGCTCTTCAGATAGGGAGGGAATGCTCTCAGCCATGGCGGTCAGCTGACAGAGGACTGGGTAGTGAATAGTTGCTTAGCTGTATGTTATCACAGTGGATTAGGTTCTCCTTTGCAGGTAAGATCTGATGCAGTGAAACAAAGGCCTCTCAATTTCAAGTTAAAAGCAGTCTCCTCGCTCAGCCAGGATTTGGCCACTCATGCTGTCTTCTTGACAGCTCTTTGTGTCTGCACCTGACAGGGCCTCTCTCACTGTTCGCATTGTACAGTGCCGGATAAAAGAAACAGAACTGACAGAGGCCTTATTCAGCACACACAAAGAGCAGCCCCCTGCTTAAAAATGTGTGTTTCACGGCCGATTTAGTCCATTGTGCCAGTCTAATTAGAAATACACTTTCATCCAGCTCCCTCAGTATCCTGAGTAAGGCTGTATTGCCAGTCTCTCATCACTTTACACACACACACACACGCACGCACGCACACATGCACGCACGCACGCACGCGCATGTGCAAGCACGTAGCTCAAGGAAGCGAAGACCTCCAAAAAACGTCCGCAACAGAATCCTTAATGAGCTGGAGGCATTGTGGCAAGGTGCGGTCTCCACGGCAACGGCCAGCAGAGCCGAACGGGGAGGGAGCGGCAAGCGGCCACGATCCTGGAGCGGCGCAAAAGTGGGGCGGGCAGGCCGTGGCACTCAGATGAGCCCCCTTTCCACGCACGGACCCTGTAGAGCAGTCAGCTGCCGAGGTCACACACACAGCTCATGAGCCAAAGAACCCATTTCTCGATTACAGGGCATGTCTGAGATCTGCACGACAGCAGGCTTTCCCCTCCTGATCCAAGGCCGTCTGCTTTTCCTTTTTTTTTCCTCTAGAGTATTGCATAAGCAGCTGAAGTCATGTGATCATATGCTGTCATCAGAGATGCTCTGAACAGGCTCGATGGAATGCCAGCAGCTCTTCGGACTTATGAGCGTCAGAGCGCACTTGGAGCAGTTCTCAAGGCCAAGTGGCTGCCATGGGATTTGTTTCTGTGAACAAAACATGAGTGGCCGTAGCCATGGAGCGGTGCTTCAAAGACCAGTGATCATCCCTCCCTGTCACTCACACTCTACCTTTGGTGTGATTGGGAGGTACGTCTTCAAAAGACTCAGCCTCACAGTATTCTGAAACAAGGATTAGCTCCGCTTTGCTTTTGTGTGTGGTTCAGCAGTTTACAGATTTCAAGAATGAAATGGCCACACAGTTCCCTAAAACTGTCTGTCCTCCTGAGAGATTTATCACTCGTGACTTTACTATTATATAGTACATCTCAGACTCCCATACAGCCATAAAGTGCCAAGCCGCAGTTACAATTTAGTTTCATCATTTCTACATAAGTATGTTTGACCAATGTGGCTTGGTCTGGGAAGCTACTGAAGACATTTTTGAAGTCCTTGTGTGAGGATTTTTCCACTCATATGAGTCAACCTCCCTGTCCTTCCACTTCCTCATTTTTGCCACGTCTCATGATGGGTTTTTCTACTTACTAGGTCCTACTTGCAGCAATTTCAGACCACCAGACTCCTGATTTGTTATGTTCTGAGTGAAAATTTAAAAAACACAGTTATAACAGAAGGCTTGGCAGACCACTGTGGCTGTGCCCAAACTTAACTGACCTTGAGCAAAGAGGACAAGGTTGCACAGGGTAAATTTACCCGTGACCAGGCGCTTGGGCAATTGAGAAAACATGTTTCTTTGAGGCAGTAACCGCCGTCATTAGTAACCTGGATAACATGCATTGCAGCTCAGCTATGATGCATTCCTCTCCAGCCTGGCTAGTTCGTCTGTGCTTTAAAGGCCCGTATTCCCCTGATCCTCTTCATTACGGCATGTTTACACTTCCCCAGGCCACTATCAATCTGTGGTTCAAACATCCGTAAACAGCCGTTCTCATCACCATCATCAGAGCCAGCAGGCCTGAGTCCCATCCCCCAGCCTCAGCGGTGAACAGAGGCTTGCTTATGACTGAAAGCTACAGCATACCAGCACACCAGAATAAGGGCGTTCGGGGTCCTTTACTTTCATTTTTCTCCCCTGAGGGGTCATCTAATCACAGCGCCATCTACTAGTGGCTGGCCTTGCGTCCATTCCTGAAGAATCAGTCCTTTCATCTTCAAACAGAACCCGGACAATGGACTGGGCTCTGTGTTTGTGTTCGAGGGCCGGCTGGCACTCTGGGCCGAAGGCCACTCCACCATTTATCTCGAGGAGCCTGTTCCCAGTGTGCTCTGTTTCCACTCACTCATCAGGTCCTTCTGCAAACTTAATCAGAGAGAAAACATGTTGCTTGGTCATGAGAATATTAAAAATGAAAATGACACACCTGACTTAGACTGAAAGGAGGGATCCTATGCCGCAGGAAAACAAATATTATTCTGAACCTTTCCTTTCATTGAGAGGGAGTGGCTGTCTCTCCAGCCACATCTATTATCCACAGTACCTCTAGTATGAAAAGATACGCTTCCACGTAAACCTGATCTGCACTAACCTGACGTAAGCCCGAGCAAGGCGATGACACAAAGGCCGTATTCTCCTTAGTGAAATAAGGTGGTTTCTCAGATACCGCGGCCTGATAGGCTCAGACCTTCACTTGTTCTTGAGCCGCACGGCGCCTCTGAACGCCAGCCATCACCTGAGGGATAAACTTCCTCATAAAAGGTTGGAGAGGGGCGGGACAGCACAGGTAGCAGCGGCCTGAAATGGCCGAAGTCCAAAGTCAACCTGCCGTATCTAAAGCGCACAGCCTCGTGACCGCCCTGGAGGTGCAGCCAGGCGCCTTTGTGTCAAGCACAGCAGGGAGTGCTGCTCTGCTCTTGACCGAGGTGTCCTGTTTAAATATAGCATAATTCCAGGCGTTTGACAAATATTCCACGCCTCAGCTACCTCAGGCAGTACAGTTAGAAGGGCAATACGCCACCTTGACCCATGTAGTAGCACTGGGTAGGGAGCTTCACTGCTGTAAAGGGATGTGCTTTGGGCTCCTGCACAACACTAGGAAGGGATTCTGGCCAATGACATGAGTGCTAAAGGGTATAATATCTGTACCGTAAAGAGAGAAACCAGGGACTGTACCGAATTAAGAAACGCTTACCGCAAGCCTCAGAGGTATCCTTGTAATGCATGCTAAAAAAATGGCTGACCTGGCATTACTGTCCAATAAGGAAGTGGTGGAGTACTGTTTCAGCACTAAACACATGAAAATGAGCTCTTTAAATGCAGTCGCTATCTAGTCTGGTGGCGTTCGTGCTGTACGGCATTCGCCAGACACGGTATGCGTCTGATATAGCCTTATCTTTTTACAGTCCATGTTCAGCTCACAGGGTCCTCTGTTCAGCACAAGGCAATGACATCACTCTGTGTCAATCAAAAACACAGATAAGACATTTATGGAGTTATTAAGTCTTTGCTAAAGCAACTTTACACAGCATTTATCTGTGACATGACACTTGTGCTCTGAGACAGTGAGAAACAAATGAAATGACGTAGTCTGACTGATCAAGTAATTTCAGCCATCATATGTCAGAACTGCAATATTTTCTTTATTCTTCAATATTTCATCTACTAATGCCCATTAAAATTCAGTTAGTTAAAGAAGAATATTGGAATGAACAGTGAATTCCAGGTAAATGTCAGCTATGTATATTCCCAGTGTTTCCAAGAGCATTTCCAAAGTAATTACTAATCTACCTTGGACCACCGGGGCCATGAAGATGTGACTTCACAACTCTCTTTTTATTCTGTGTTAAAATACACAGAAGGTATTCCAACATTGTTATACTTTTTCATACAAAATAATCAACACCTTGCATGAATTATTTGTAATTTAGTGAATAACTGCTCCTAAAATGATAAATAAATGGTGCTCTGTCCACAAAGAGTAAACCGGACTAACATTTAAGCAAAGGTGACTTTGTCTCCTCCCGCCTTCTTGTTTAAAAATGTAGTCCTGTGCGGGTAAATGCGTATGCTGTACGACAGAGAGGCAGGCTTCCAGCGGCAGAGCATGAATGTGGCATTCTCAGAGCTGATAACACAAAGCCTCCGCACTCAGCTGACCGGCCACCCGTGACGTCCGGGAGGAACAAAGCGTCCGTTTTTAACCCTGAGATGTACGCGGCGCGGCGCGCGATAGACCGGCGTGCGGAAAACGCCATCGCCAATCTTATCCACCCCGCTCTGAGATTACCGCCATAATGGAAAGAGCAGCTGAGAGAAAGAGTGCTATTTAACAAGTGGACTGGGTCCCGTAATCTTGGACCGGGCCATCATCGCGGGTTATGTCATTTCTGTAATCCGCCTCTATTCGCTGGTCCGTTCAGTTGTATCCCAAATACCCTGGGGATGGGGGATGGGGGGGGGGGTCTCATGCTGTCCTCGGTTCCAACAACACAGGGCAGATTAATCCAACGCAATCTGTAGATTTGGGTTTTATCAGCCTCTCTGATTAAAAATGAATGTGGGAAGGTCACACCTCTCAGCCCCTCCCCCTGCTCCCCCCTTAAATCGATTCAAAGTCCTGCCAAGCAGCTGTAGACAGTGCTGCCAACAAGGCAGTTGATAGTGGCTGTTTAAAAGCCAGTGGGTTGGTTCGTTTGTTTTGTATATGTGTTTGTGTGTGTGCGTGTGTGTGTGTGTCTGTATGGGGGGGACTTTTATGGCTCATGGGAACTCAGACATTTCCATTTAAGGCAGACAGAGGAATGGCATGATGCAATGTTATAAATGGATCCAGTGCAGGAACTCCAGTTGTGACATTAGTTTCCATTCAGTCCTGCTGAGTCTGACACTAATGGGCTCACAGACAGCCTTCAAAATGGATCGAACGAGGGGCTAAGTGGTAGCAAGCGAACACGATTGAACTGATACTACCGACTAGCGAACCGTCCCCACAAGAGGTGAATGACAAGCCCTTGCTGATTTCCTGTGTATTCTCTCTCCCACCACACCGTTAACACCCTGAGATTCCCACCATCCCCACGCAGTGTAATCGTCCGCACTGCAGAACGCACTGTCAGGGTGCTGTTTGTTTCCGGACACCACGCCCTCCGGCCAGGCGAGCAGGCCCACAGATCTGCAGTCCGCACTGCGTGTCCCTGCTCACAGGCGCAGGAGCGTGAGGCTGCATCTCCCGCTCCCGAAAAAAAAAAAAAATGCATCAGCACTGCCCACGGCACACTGATAGAACTGCTACACACATCTGCACACATCGATCCTGGGCTTTTCCTGCGCTCGCCATCTGCCAGACTGCGTTCTATGGCATGCGCGGATGATATACTGCATGTGCAGGGATGGTATAATTGCTGCACATATCAGGTATACCAGGAAATGGTTCTCATTTTTTGTGGCTCACTGAAATGTGGATTGTTTTCTATGATCGCAGGTTTACCCATCACAACTGCGTATAGACAGCAGAATTGGGTTACTTGCTAACCCAGTCACGTTATGCCTGTTGGCTGCAGCTTTCCCAAAGCCCCCCCCCCCCCGGGCTCTGACAAGATCTGTTCTTCTCCTGTGATCCAGTCATTGAGGCAGACATCACTGACACTCCAGCACATTGCTGGAAAGAAACATGGGCATATTCATTACACCACCGCCCATTTCCACACCTCTATGGTCCATATCTTCCACCCACTGCAGCACTTTCCCTTGCGTCCATCCGGGAGCTGATTCTCAGGCTTGGGAGCTGAACAAATCAACGAGTCCCTGATAAACCTATGAGCTTAGGAGCTATGATCCTCAAACCAGGCCCCACATTCGACGCACTGGGAAGGCATAAACAGGGCAATTAAGATACTGATTAACCCTAAACTGCTTCCCTGGAAATGTGCCTTTGGTGTTTTACAAGGCTATCAGCAGGAAGTCATCTATGAGATCATGCCAGGGAATCTCCTCTCAGTGCAGGCCCAGTGGAATGAGATAGCAGTGCCAATTTCTCACTGGCCAAGCAATACGGATCAGCTGGATTCGTGACGCTACAGCAAACGGCAGGGTCTGCTGTGCTTCACAGGGCACAGCAAAGCTGTAGCTGTGCGCAGACCTCATGGCCGGTGTGGTCTGTTGGCGGTAAGTAGAAGACTCACAGCGCCACATGCTGTGAGTCTTCTAGCTTTAAGGCCCAGCTGCCCCTGCTCATGCTAACTGCATGCTAACACTTCATCACCCAGGCCAGCAGAGAGAGAGAGAGAGAGAGAGAGAGAGAGAGAGAGAGAGAGAGAGAGAGCAACTAGCCTGCGGGACTCCCAGTCATAATCTTCACACGGCAACATTCGGAAAAGAAGTTCAGGGCTGCGGAACAGGATTTGGCAGTGTTGAGAGTTATGGTCCTGCTGACGTGAACGAAATTGCATATTTCTGTAAAGAGGGCAGGATGCTCAGCAGTGTGCTGGAGAGGGGGAGGGGGTGAGCGCACAGCATTCCTGGGCCCCTGCCTCCGCCAGGGCTGAGCAGGAGAAAATAATTGCACAGAATTCATTAGAAACCCCATCGATCCCGACTCAGGGAAGGATGACGAAGCACCTCGTAACGGTCCCAGCTGATTTTCACCCTCCACATCTCCAGGGACCCCATCAGCATGAGGCACTGCATAGTGGCTTTGGGGGGGAGGCAGGGAGTAAATAATCTTATAAATCAACAATCTGCCAATTTCATCCCATGCACTGGCTCCCAGGAGACAATGTAAGGGACAATCTGTATTGTCAGACGACACCCCTGACCCCTGGCTTCTCATGCAGATCTGAACATGATATATACACACACATTGTGCATAAAGAATCAGAGGGGAAATATACCAAGCCTGACCTCTGTATGACACACATGCGCGAATATTTTTTCCTGAATCCAGACAAAGGGAATGTCCTGAATGACGCGTCTTTATCTTCACAGTAAATAGGAATATGACTGCACACACTAAGACACTGAACAGCTGTCTTGTGATGGTAGACTCATACTAATCACGGAACTTTCCAATTTTTCGGGAAGTCTAAAGCAAGAAACGAGAGAGGAGATCCGTGCCTCACCACTCACATTTTCTATGCATATATTAATAAAACAGGGCACATTTAGTCACCCCATCTCTCCACCCCTATTTATAAACCCATCTATGGGAACATGCTATCACACCGCAATCTCACCACACTCTAGTTCCCATCCAATGTTTCAGACAAAAATAGACTGCAGATTCCCCCCTGGCAAAGACTGGCTACAAACTCCAGAATTTAGAGGGGAGGGAAATTTTTGCATGTAGAAATGTAGCTACCTCGCCCTTGTAAACAATGAGAAAATGCAAGAGTGAAAGTGTGTGTTTACTGAGTGTAAATGTATCTTGATTTCAGGGTTGAGAAATCAGTGTTCTCTTCATTAAGAAACTGAAAGTAATCTAGCTACAATTACAAGAATGTCTGTTGTTTCTGTCAATGGGTTATTTGGTGCAAGTGCAGCAGAGTGAAGCAGGTGGCGTCTAGCTGGAATGAAACCATTCTCAGTCTCCCTGGATTTCGGCGATAGTAAAACTCCAGGGCTGCACTCCTACGATACCCCAGAATACACTGGGGCGGGACAGCAGCAGTCACAGACTGCAGCTTGTCGCATAATGAGGAAACACAGGACTCCTTTAGGATAACACACAAAATCAGCCATGCAGATGGAACTGCGGCCAAGACACAGGACATCAGCCTTTGTGGGTAAAGCCAACACATTTGGCATAGTCACTGTAAAGCAAGCAGGGTTGCTGGGAGAGCGCCTGTCAGTCTTGGCTGTCTCCTGTACAAAGTATGAATGAAAGGCAGAGTGCTACTGAGGGAGAGGTGAAAGTAATGTGTAACCTCACTCTTAGCTGTGGTGTTAAAATCACAAAATGATGTTAATACCACCAAAGGTGGGGTGAGCTTAACTGTACTTACCGTCAAAATTTCTTCAGACCCTTAAAGAATTGTGGGGACATGGATCATGATTCCAAAAACCTCTCCCCCAGCCGTTACTGTTAAAGTTCACCTACATCCCCCTAACCCTAATATGAACATCATCAGGTCTGGGGCAGGACATGGAAGCTCAAAGCATGACAGAAACCCCCTTAAAAGGGTGTGCATTCAGAGGTCTAAACACAACCACAACACCAAAAAAAGTTTGCAAGCAAATTATTTTTGAAGGAGTCTTCACTGGCATTTAATTGCCTACCTCTGAACTTCATTGTTTTAGAATTTGTTGGGTATTGGGTTAGTTATTTTGTAGTTAAATGTTTATATAAATGTGCTGATAAGGATCTTTGTTTTGAACTTTGTCAATGATTAATAGGTTTAATTAATTGTTAGTTAATAACTTGAAATTAAAGTAAAATTGTAGTTTTTGTATAATATTTCACCTTTTAGTGTTTTTCTGTGCACTGCTTTGGCCCGCACTACTACATCATGTCATGATTGGGATTTCACTATCTTTTGTACAATTGTTATGCAATTCCTACTAACAGAAGATGTCAGACACATAAATAATTATTGGCCCTAATGATTGGCTGATTGGAATAAATGTAAACCATTGATACAAGCGTGATGCAAAGCTCTGTTTTTGCTGGTGTTGTACAAGTCCAAAATCACATGACAGTGATGAGGGGGGCGTTAGCATCGTATTCCGTCACCAGTATAGAAGCAGTCGTCAGAACAAGAGCCGCTTGTATAAGAGGTTTATTGTACAAAAACACCAACAAGAAGACACAGCTTTTCCTGAATCGCCGCTTGCGCTCTTTAATCTGATCAGTGTTTTATTTTTTGCTTGCACGAGCTATTCCAGGATTGAGGCTTAAATCCAAAAGTACTGACAGAAAGAAGGCTGGAGACCTAGAGAGTAGAGAAAGAGAGAGAGAGGAAGGGAAGGAGATAAAGAGAGGGAGGGAGGAAAGGAGACTGCTTCTTTATACGGACCACTTGTACAGAGAAAATCTTTACAAACACAAATTGCCTGGAGCACTGCTGGTCAGGGAGCTACTCAAACATAGCTCTCCCTTTGAGACATTAGCACAGAACACATTTTCCCATTTCTCCTCCGGTAGTTCCTCTTTTCATCCTCACAGCAGAGGCTGACAAGAAGAATAAACATGTAGGCAGGCTTGGTTTTCAGCCGCAGGTCCCACGCACGGGGTGAGGGGAGCGCAGCTCACACCCCTCACTGGGCAGGCAGAAGACATCCCACAAGCGCGCACACCTGACCTGAGGTCACAGGGTCGCTACCGCCCTGTCACAGCATGACAGCCTCTCACGAAGCTGGAACTAATAATATACAGGAATACAACCAATTCTCCCTCCGCCCCCAACCGCCAATTCCGCCCCCGTGACTGCAGGCCCCAAAATTGCACCTACAAGTCCCGTGCCACCCATCCTATCTCCTTCTCCAGTGTCTGGACCTGGACCCAAATCAGCTCAGTAAACAGAGGACAAGCTGATTAAAGGCTAGATTTCCAGGGGCTCAGGGCTGCTATTCCCAGCCTCAGCCCTCCAGATTAGACCCTCTTGGGCAGGCCATCAGGTGAGGGGCTTGGGCCGGGTCGGACGAGGAGACACCACTCTAAATGCCTCTGAAAGCAGCTACTGAACACAGCCACCTCAGGACACGGCCATTACCGCGTCCACATCACGTTTCCTCTTTCCTCACTGCAAAGTGTGTGTGTCTGTGTATGTGGGGTGAACTTTCCTAATTTTGCCAGTAAGGCAAAACGACATTTGAGCTCAATTCAGTGCGTTTCTGAGATTTTTCGCGGCCCTCCCCCTAGAGGTAACGAGAGAGTGAGAGGTGTGCAGTAACCCAAACAGAGCCTGCCCCAGCGCAGAGCGGCACATCTGCACCTCCACGAACGCAGCTGCTCCCTCTCGGCCTTATTTGGTGTGGAGCCACAGCCAGGGAAGCGATGGCAGTAACAGAGTTCATCCGAAACAGCAACGGGGACCGCGGCAGACAGGGCCCTGTAACTACAACAGCGCAAACCTCTGCAGAGCTGCGGGGGAGGGAGGAGGCAGAGACCATATCTGGCGAGAGGTATTTTAAGACCATTTATCCCCATTATCCCTCTTTGTATCGGAGTGCTTTTCGAAGGTTTTCCGATCTCCAACCCCCCAGTGCTAAAAGCACTCCAGTCCCTTTAACACACAGTACCTTACAGCTGCATGCTACACCTCAGGGACCGGTTGCATAAAAACAGACCCAAGTCTATGACTAAGTCTAACACTAAGTCAGACTGAGTTTGCTGTCCAGTTTAAATGCTTGCATAAAACTAACGAACTGATGTAACTTAAGTATGAGTAATACAGCCTCATTTACTTTCAACTGTGTGTAGTTTAACACATTAAGCAAACACGGCAGGTGTCAAACTCAATTCGATTGGTCTGAAAATCTGCATTTTAGAGTAACACACTACAGAAAAGACTATTTCATTCATGTAACTTTACCCCATGTTTCTAGTTATTGCTGACGGAGCAAGTGGTGTAACTTTGGATTCCTACAGATCTTTACAGTCCTGTATTTCCAATCATTGCTGCACAACAGATACATTACACTCAGAAATATCACTTTCGAGATGCCGATAGTGAGCTACTACAGCTAGCTGCCTTGTTAAGAAAATGATGCTCAAAGTCAGCCTTATATGTAAAGAGACTATCTTTTGGGAACTACATACAGTCAGTCTTAACATTTATAAAACTGACCAACTTCTTTTAGAACAGGCGAACATAAATCCAGTCTAATTGTTTATACCAGCCTTAAATTCTTCTGGGCAACTGGCCCAGGATTTTTGGAGAGGGGATTTTAAGGTTTCTAGCATCTAAGCACTTCATAAATTGAAATACATATTTCAGTTGCTTGAAAAGAATTCTTTGATTTTCAGCCAAGGCTACAGAGGTCACCACACAAAAAAAAAAGATTTGCAGCTATCACCACCTGAGGAGGATAAAAACGCTAGCAGAGAAACACATTATGTTCAATGCAATCAAACACTCAGTCATACTTTTGTGATTTGGGATAATACAAACGAGATAAGGTGTTCAGTCTGCTACAGTCAACCTTCATTCACTTCAGCATGAAACACAAGTCTATTCTGCTGGTAAATTATTAATATGGCTTACTGAAGTTCCAAATGAAGATTCAGGAGAATTTTCAGACGATCCCTACACACTTAGCCAAACTTAGTCCCATCCACGAATACAAATATCTCACTTACTGCTTCCTTTCTGCATCAGCTGTTCACGGCATCCCTCCTCCACCCCATCTCCCCCCTTTCTTTTCCCTGTTTATGACGTCCAAATGGGGGGTCAACAACCTCGGCCCACAGCCAGATGCAATCCCTTCTTCAGACTCCAAGCCAAATAAAAGTGCAGCTATAACCACATCAAACGCAACCCTCACACTTTGCTGGTGTGGAAAGTCATATCTACTGAATTATCTATTAAAAACACCTGCTGCTTTTATTTCCAACGCCCTATGTGAAGGACATAGAGATATAATCTACTATCATGTGAAAAATACCATTTCACACCAGCTGAATGCACATTATAAGCAGACATTGTTAACCAATGCACTGAGAAAGGTAGACTGTTTATATATATATATTACAATCAAAGACCTATGTTGCAAAAAATTTTAGTTCTGGATTAGACATATATAAAAATACATAAAGACCATACATACAAATGTTTTCAGACACAGGTTTTGGACAAAGTCAAGAAACACGCATTAATTTCAAATTGATTTTACTCCATTAAAGTCCAAAGTACAAAATAAATACAAAACAAATGCAGATGCTTTCAGAAACGGGTACTAAAAGAAATAAAATCTCAAAACTGAAAACTGAGTACTTAAGGAAATGTGATACTGAGAAAAGGCAGGTAGCCCATTACAATAACTGATCTATGTCATTAAGAGGGTGTGTGACTTATGCCTGCCTCTTTTCACAGCTGCCTCCACCGCTCTTCATCTCTGCAGTCAGCAGGCGGATGGGTCCGCCTCATCTGTCCAAAATCTGTGCACCTGTGGATTTGTATTCATGCCTATACACATGCATTACACCATGTATCAACAGATTCCTCTCAAGTTAAATTCTCTCAAGATTTCGCTGTGCGTACAGACAATGGACACCTATGTAGTGAGGAGAGACCAACAGTGAGAAAAACAAGTTTTCTCGCTGAGCTGGTTACATAGGCCAAACTCTTGTTATATATTGTGCACCTCACATTTGCTTAGGCCTCCAGTAACAGTCTCCTACAGTAATCTCCAACAGCAAATTCCTACACCAGGCTCTTAGTGGCGAAAGTCAGGTATCCGGTGTGGCCAGCCATTTCTCGAGGTGGCATGGCCGTCTTGCAGGTGACGGTGGCGTTAGCAGCGGGGGTCCCAGGTGCGCCCCCTTCTCCCGGAGCGTCGGGGCCAGCCTGGAGGGGATCGTCGGGCCCGAAGTCGGGCAGGGCGAGGGAGACGGAGCGCACGTCGAAGACCCGGAGCAGCACCTCCAGGGTGCAGATCTCCCCGAAGCCGTGCTCCGCCAGCGCCGCGCACGTCCGCTGCACCTGCTCGATGCAGGGGGAGAAGGAGCACAGGCGACCCCCTGCAGACACAGACACACACAGGGGTCGAGGGGACAGGGCTCATCATTCAGCTGCATGCGTTCAAGTTGTGTTGCTTTTCCTGTGAGCTGGGAGTTGGAAATATTCATACTCCGACAAGGGAGGAGCTGTGCTGCAAAGTGAAAATATAACGTGCAAAAGTATTTCATAACACACCCCCGACATTCCAGAAAACCATACTCTCTTAGTGTACATTCAGCCTGAAAGAATGCGTACTACTCAGCGTGACTGTGCTGTTCCGCCTCCCGTTGCTGTAAATCATTTTTAACTGAGGGCTGGACAGCAGAAGCAGGAACCTGATTCTGGCTTGCCCAAAAAGTGGCAAGCTGAAATAGGCAGAGGAAGGCCGAATGAGACAGCCAGAGCAAACCCCAGCAGCGGAGCAGCAGGTGAGAGATAATGTGCGTTGAGATGACACACACAGCTCCACAGCCCACCCACAGCACTGTCTAAGTTTGTGCAGCGAGTGGGAGCGCTGACCGACACCGCTGACCCGACCAGCGTCTTCAGTCAAGGGCGGTGGGCGCGGGGGGGGATAGTTGCTGTGGAAACGGCCTTGGCTGATGCTGACTGACGGACGCTGTGCGCTGGAGACGGGAGGTTCAAACCCGGGGCAGTGTGTTCTGCCGCTGACATGATCGCCGGCTTCCTCTCGGCTTCTGACGCACCCGCCGCATTCGCCGGAGGCAGGCCCCCGGAAGAGCCGCACCGCGGAGGGGCGAAAACACAAGGCACATAACGCAGGGCCCTTAAAATAGCGCGAGTGAGCCATTAACCTGCCGAACCACGCTGATACGGGGATGCAGGGAGACAGTGTGTCTAACAGCACATCTGCTGTTCCACTCTTTCACCCTGCTCTGCCTGCTCTCTCTTCTCCAGAACCTGAAACATTTTCACACACACACTGCTCCAGCAGCCTGCCATTTCACCTGCTGATTCTGCCCTGAACAGATTCAGATTAACATCCAAACTCTGCCTCTGTGGCAAAAAAACAGTTTGTGGATTACAGACTGCGCTACAGAGGGCAACTGTCAGTCATGTGACTCCCCATCCCAACAGGAAGCGGGAGGAGGGTTACTGATCTGAGAGCTCCCGCTCATTAGGGTACATTGTGTAAGCAGATGAGGGTGCAGTGAGGTGGGGGGGGAGGTCCTCACTGTTAATCAGTGGTATTTTACTTCCACTCCTTCACATAGGACTGGGATCTCATCCAATCCACTTTACTGAGGATCACCTCTTGCTTTTGTGTGCTGTGAAAGGTTAGAGGAGACAGATCAACAGCCTCATTAGGGAAGTGTGTTTGTGTGTGTTGGGGGGTGGGGGGTGTAAACCTCATGGCTTTTTATAGACTACTCTGACTTTTAGAACAAGAGTCAAATCTTGTCACCAACATTACACTGCACACAATCCTTCAAGAGAAACCAAATGATAGGGGCAGTCTCAGATTTTCCTTGACAGGCTAATGAAAGGTTATTAAAAATGCTGGCGCTATTGAAGGAGCCATGTTTTAAAAATGGTAGCTTTGTTTGTTGTGTTGGTTAGTATAAGCCATTTACCCATTAAATATTTTATTTTACATAATCGCCATCCCTTGGGTGACAGACATGCCACTGGCATGAGTGATTCTGTTCATGCCAGGTAAGTACTGCAGTCCAAAATGAACATCACACAAACATGCATGCCTATTCTGACATCTGTACAGCTACATTTAAGCCCGTTGTGATATTAAAACTTCAAATACGAAGCACAACGTCGCAGTAAATGCTGCTTTGAGAATGAAAATGGAGGCACCCGGATACCCACTGGCCCTGTACACAGCCTTCTGTTTATACCCTGGAGTGATTTTCTTTAAATGTCAAGCGTCAGTCCTGCTGTGAGAGGCTGGCTGAGGATGCAGTCCTCCTGCCGCAGTAACCGAGATGTGGAGCTGAACACGGGGCCGGGGTCTCCGGCGAATGCGGGAGGGTTACCATGAGTTACCGCTGTGACGATGACAGGGGCTGTCAAGCGAATGGTCAGACGTTGGGAGGGGGTCTGCTTAATGAGCGAGGAGCTGACCCCTCCATCTGCCACCTGCGGCCCACTCCCCTGCCCTCCCCTCCCCCCATCTCTCCTGCTATGCGAGTTATATAACGGCAGAGCAGGCAGGGCACAGCAGCAGGACAGCCAGCTTGTTTAATCCCCACACAGACACACACACACATACACAGACAGACACACAGAGACACACACACAGACAGAGACACACACACAGACACACACAGAGACACACACACAGAGACACACACACAGAGACACAGACACAGAGACACAGACACAGAGACACACACACACACAGACACTGGGAGGTCTGAGTCACACCACTTCAGTTGTGTAGCTACACTTAAAGCACTCATTGAGGACTGGGTAGCCTTGCTGAGGGCTCTCCTGACAGAGGATGCTAGATTTAGTGGGTGAGCAAGGAACACTGAGGGATGGTCATCACTGACACCTCAGTGTACCATGGAACACTGGTCCTTCGCTCCAGTACAAAGTGGGCCTGACTGAGCCTACATCACCCCTATTGTGACCCTAAAATATGTGTGATTCCTAGAACACTTAAGCTAATGGGTACATCGCGCTGGAATACTCTTCTTGCGCTGTGTATGACTATTCTGTCAGCAAATACCGGAGCGTGGTCCCCTCTACCCACCATCCTTTTCCCAGAGTGGAAGTGGACCCACATCCTGGAGGGGGCGAAGAGGAGCTGCTAATTCAGCCACACTTGCACAGACCTACACCTGCACAGAGGGCCCGGCACCCTCCAGCCTGCGGGTGTGGCAGCTCCCAAACACCGCCCCTGCCACAGAGGTGACGCAATATCCCATCATGTATGTCACTCACGACCATCTCACTGTGATGACAACGTACTGCTCTTAGCTGTTAATGATCAACGGCTTCTCCACATGGGTGCGTGTGTGCGCGCGCGCGCGTGTGTGTGTGTGTTACATTCAAAGTTTAACCTTCCTTGTTATCACAGGGAGATAAAACATCAATACTTTACAGGACGTGGCCTCCTGAAATGCAATCTTCAGTGTCACTGTTGACTGGAAAAGGAAGCAGCAGACGTGCACGGTGTCATGTGTCCTGCAGTCCTCCTGTACGGCAACATGTTTTATCAACATCGTCGCTGTGATTCTCCCTGGAACAATCCCAGCTGTTCCAGGACATTCACCTTAGGCCTGTCTGTACAGGAGCTAAGCCAGCAGGGTGGTTTTACCTGTTATTTCCTTGTATGTATGTAAATAAAAAACTGATGAGGCAAACCTTTTGCTCCCGGATGACATTAACCACTAAAGTTGCTGCTCGCAGATTGCAGGAAAACTAAGTGACAGTGAACTATCAGACAATAACCAATTCAGTTATTCTTGTACTCTTGAATTGAACTGTTTTGTGTGCTCTTTAAGTCCATTTTAACATCTAAGTCCATTCCACTGGCACACTGATGGAAGCAAGAATCCACATCACATAAAATTTGAAATCAAAGCTTATGAGTGCAGCATCTTTGTGGTAAGAGTTTGTGGTCACAGCAATATAATGAATCGACAGGCCATTCCACGCCTGCTAATGAACTTAATGATATAAAGTACTTACCTATCAAGCAGGCCTATTTTTTATATGATCACTTCTACATTTCAACAGTCATCGCAAACCCCCTGTGCTCTGCTTGGGATAGGCTGACTGCTTACACACTGATGTGACATCAGATATTCTGAAATCTGTGTGGTGCTGTTTCCAGGGCAAGAAGAATAAAGTTCATCTGACCTGAAAAAGTCTCCTGGCCTCCAGTTACTAATGTACTCACAAGAGATGGATCTAAATGGGGCTGATGATGGAGGGAGTCTCTGATGTACCTCCATGAGAGAATAGCACAGCTTCCACTATTCTTGTGGGATGTATGATACAGAGGAGCTTTCATACAGCTTAAGCAAAGGAGGAACACATTCTAAGGACCTCTTCAAACGAACTACAAAGCAGCATATTCAAATATGCTAAATATGCTCAACTGGGTACAACACACCTCCTGTAGTAAACCCAGGTACTGTACAGAGCACTGTGCAGTGAGCATAGGAAAATGCTAAGCACAAGCTTAAGAGCTTAAGAGACACGGCTGAGAGGAGTCACAGCACAATCAAGTCTGTTCCTCCAGATAACAGGCGTTCCATTGACAAATAAGGCCGGCTGTTCATGAGAGCAGGCATAAACACATGTTGCAGGTCTCCCGGCAACCAGGCCTGGGAGAGGGCAGCCCATGCCAGGATCTGGGACTGTCCAGACTCTGCTGCTCCAAATAAAAGATCCGGCTTCCGGCCAAAAATGAAAAGAATTATACAGGGAAAAAAAAGAAAAACAGCCACTCGCAGAGCCAGACTCTCTGGCTTTCAAGGGCGCAAAGCCGCTTATGGTCCACTCATTTACACTTAAAAAGAGGCCGAATGCAATCAAAAATGCCCTCTCATTTTAAAACTCCATGCACAGCTCTACTCTTACAGTCTGAGCATTTGACAGTAGCAGTCCTATGACAGGAGGTCAAGCCTCTATCTGGCTGTGCGTCCCTCCACAGAGACACGCCCACGGCCCGGGACTGCACACCCCTCAGCCACCTGGCAGGAGCAAAGGCGCCACGACTCCCCCCACTCTCCACCCCACCTGCATGATTAAATCAGCTCTCTTCATGTAGTGGCTACAGACTTTATGAATAAATAATGCAAGGAGCAGCATGAGTGCATGGGACCGCAGCAGCATGTGTTCCTCCTTCAGCTCTGCCCTTGGTGCCCTTTTGTACCAAGCTGAGGATGATCTGCCCTGCAGTCCTCAGTACTCCAGAGACGGGGGCTCACTGGTGCCGCGACAGCCTCTGCTGCAGGGGATACGAAGCCGCCTCTCCTGAAGGAGACTCTCTCGCCCGCTGCTCTTCCCGGCAACCTCACCCTTTATGGTCATGCAATCAGCGCTGAATCAACAAAGCCCCTGCAAAGAGGCCCCGTATCTACGCGCGCGCGTGTGTGTGTGTGTGTGTGTGTGTGTGTGTGTGTGTGTGTGTGAGAATGTGTGTGCGCGTGTGCCTGTGAAGAAAGATTGTGAGATAGTGTGAAGATGCCTTTGCAGCGCTCCCATGTAAGGCTGCAATTCCCTACATCACTCACTCTGAGAGACGCTTACATTTGCAGACGCGCACACACACGGAGTTGTGTTTCCACAGAAACGCCGAACACAGAAGGAGTGGAGGGCCTTTCTTCCCTACAGAGCGGAGCACTGGGGTTTGGAGCAGCTGCGAGCCCTGCGGGAGCGTGCCTCCATCACCTCTCCACGCCTCGCTGTATGCAAAACCATATTGTCTTTCAAAAGAAAACAAAGGCTGTTGCAAGCAAGCTTCAGAGAGAGAGAGAGAGAGAGAGAGAGAGATCTTCAGTAAGCACCCAGGTCACATGACAGGTCAGACGACAGGATTGACAGCAAAGAGTCAGGAGCGTAGCACCAAACGTCCAAGCTGTTGCCAATGACAACCCTGCCGGATGACTCAGAGTAAGGGAGGAGGGAGAGAGATAAGAGAGGAGAAAGGAGAGCAGGAGAGCAAAGGAGTAAGGAGATACGGTGGCAGTACTTTCCTTGTCGGTCAGGCAGCAATAAAACTTGCATGTAATCAGCCCTGAGCCACAGAACAACGGCAAGCGTTGCGGACGGCGGTAAGTGAAACCGGCAGCATGCGGGGCCAAAGAACAGCCCTGAAACAGGAGCCTCTCATCCTGTGTGACCCCGTCGCTCTGCCTCCCCACGGCATCTGAGGCTGTGACCCTCACGCAACGCACATTCCATTTCATACTGAGTCTCCCTTCTAATGTCTACATAATACCTCTTCATTTGCCTGAGATTACTATCCAAATACATTTGCAAATTACATGGAGCTTTTCACAGGGTAGGTAAAGGTGCTCCAGGGGAAATTTCTTATTGGTAAGACAGCTGTATGCTGCCTTCCCCTGAAAACATACCGCTGACCAGTATTCAAACTGCTACTCCACAGAACTGCCAGGTGCATCATCCACATGGCCAAAGTCCAGCAATATAAAACTAGACAGGGAAGCACCAGCCGAGCTTTGTTATTAAGGGATTTGTTAGTTTGATAGCCAGGTAGAGGATCAGCTCTAGAATTTGGGGAGGAGAGGGATTATAGAGCAGAGAGCCAAGGAATAAGATGGGCCTCTCCTGATTGAAAGCTGGCACGGTGCACCATGGGAAATGTGCTGTCTGTCCCCCAAAGGCCTTTGCATTACACTGCTCTTCATTTCCGCTTTCCCTGCTCAGACACCGTGCTTTGCTTTACGCACAGAAGAGACAGGCTCACTACAGCCCGCTGGCACCAGGCTGTATGAAACTGACAGCGGCATAAAAGAGAAGTGCCTACGCATACAGATGGATTTGGTTAATATCACCTGGCTTGATACCCACAACCTTTTTAAATGTCATGTTCTGTTCAAAACCATCTGTCATGCACCATTGGTTTCAATGTTAAATGGCCTCTTAATATTGTCAGGAAACCTGTGTATTGTCAGAGTACCACATTACGCCTTTTTGCCCTTTAGGTGTATAGTTTAAAATAATATTACCAATGACAATTGGATAATTTTACCCATAATAGCATAGTTGGCTGTAGAAACATTCTAGAGACGAAAGCTGTTGGGATGGTATTTTACATCATCAGCTGAATTTACAGAGGTTAACAACTTGTCATAACACTCCACCAAAAATGACCTCACGTGAGCGTACTAAAAAGTCAAAGTCATCGATCCACACCTTTTTAGAATAAGGTCAATTTAAGCTTACGTTCACTTATTGATTTTGAGGCTTGTCAACACACCTCGGGCAGGTTCAGCTGCCTACACCATTACCCTCTAGCAATAGGCTGCTGCTACCACTGCAGCTTGTTTAGGCTACTAATGTTCTGCTGGCTGCAGCAGCGGGATGTTCCAGAAGTCCTGGAGTGGACAGCCGCAAGTGGATGTGGAAAAACTGTGCATCAACTTCAACGGAAACAAGCATAGCTGGCATTTCACCCAGACAGCTTCGACTTCCTAAATCAACTCCCTCAGAGAAGTTAAGAGTACCGAAAGTGCATTTGCTTGCCAAAATGTTTGTTTCAGTTGTGTTTAAAACCTTTAAATACTACGATATTTGCTTTTAATGGCTCTTACCCCTTTTCCACCCAGTTTGGCGTCTGCAGTTGCGCTATGCTAGGTCTGTCTCTTTGCACACCCTACGTGCTCACACAGAAGTGCTGCAACCCTCCAATACACCCAAATGCAGCCGAGGGCTTTCTCACACCAGAAGTCCCACAATGCAACAGTCTGTGAATACTGATTGTAGGACAGGTACGTCTGCACTCACGTCACAGGTGGGTCATGAGCTACTAGACTGTACCACAGTGGCAAAACAAGCTTCCAGTCACAGTAAATGACACAGCTTAGACTCAAACCGAGGTCAGATCTGTAGCAGTCAGTCGGCATGGAACAAGAAGCTTAACTAGCTGAGCCACTCGGGAGCCCGCAGATAGCTACAACAATGTATAATGCTTTTGGCTAGCTGCTTACCAGGTGTTCTTTGTGTCCTCTGGCTTCCTAAGGAAGCGGCACAGCTACAACAGTGCCTCTCCATCTGGAAGAGTAGTGGGCTGTTTCTTATTGGTCCTCCCCAATGAGTAACCATAAAGCTGTATGTGCTGTTCAGTCATTTCATGCTGTAGCTTACTAGAACGACAACTGGTAACATGATGGAGAAATTCTGTAAAGCAGTTAACATGCTCTTAAAGAACTGAGTCAGTACATGCTGTATTATAATAATCCTTACTGACACTATGGTCAAGCAAGCTATTTGATAAATGAAAAATTGGAACTAGAGCACTAAATTGCCATGTAATATTCTAATAATGGTACAATATGGCAATAAAAATGTACAAACTGCAACTGAATTACTGACACCTTATGTGTTGAAATTATCACATTATCACATTTATGAAATGTGTAACGCATGAATAAACACTTTTAAATGCATTCTTGGCTGTTCTGCATGACAGTGTTCAAGGATCATATTGGAACCCTGTTAAAGTTATATCATACGTATCATCATATATTTGTGCTTTACAGCAGAGGTGAAATAAAGCAGATTATACTGTATTCCCATCTCTCCTCTCAAAGTCACACACCGCTTAGGGCAGGGAGCACACAGATTGCACACAGGGTATCTATGAAAGCTTAATCTTCTCTGGTCCAGAACATCTGACCTCCCTAACCCCCAGATAAGACATTAATGTGAAAAGCAGATAGGAAAGAGAGATACAGCATAGCCAGAGAGAGAACAGCACAGGGAGGGAGAGCGCATAGAGTTAAATAACTCCCTTTTAATCCATCTCTGGGCCAAGGGCCCAGCTCCCTGCTTTGTGAATCTACACAACTGCTCTGAGAGGCAGTGTGGATGCAGGTGGTTGCCATAGTAAAGGGCAGAGAGAGGGCCAGGCAGGGGGGGCTTCCACACTCCAGTGCACAGAAACTCTTCCTGCTCCTGGACACGGACTGAGGCTGACCCAAAGAAACGCTAAGAAGTAACAGGCGTCACAGATATTGGCATGTACTTGACAGACGCGGTCCATCGATCTCCACAGTTACACAACATCACATGTATACATGTAGTATACATGCCTTCCCTTGTCTAGTCATGTTGCACAAGTTAACTTGTGGTAGGGCTTGAATAGTGTTATGCTCACACTCACTGGTCTGGGAGTGTTGTTAGCCTGGTCTGACGTTCAGCTTGAATGGATACACTTTCTGCTCTTTTGTGCTGGAAGTCGCTCTGGATAAGAGCGTCTGCTAAAAGAATGTAATGTAATGTAATGTCATGAACCCAGCAGGCTGAGTTTAGCCCCTGAAGCTGAAAGGCAAGGGAAGACAGCTGTGATGAGTGCAGCAAGGCTAACCAGCAGGGAGCACGCAGAGTGACACAGAACAGGGCAGAACCTACGGCAGGTCCAGCCATCCCTGTACACACCTCCCACCCCCAGGACAGCTGGCGTGCCCAGGCCTGCCCAGCAGGCACCGGGGGGGTCCTGATTCCCATGGAGACGGCTGCATGCTCCACAGCCACGCCAGCCATGCCAGCTTTCTGAGGCGCCCCCCAGCTAGGCTCTTTTAAGAAAGCTGTAGGGCATGGAATGAAAGGGCATAACTTCAGTTCCTTTAACCCGCCCTCTCCCAGGAGTCCTCTACTAAAATGACCCTAGCCAACCACTGAAGATGACACAGCAGAGAGGTCAGAGGTGGTCTGTCATTTGTGATAAACAGTGAGAATAAGGCATGTGTGAAACAGGGACACTAGTCTACAGGGGGCATGGAGTGGAGCCCGAGTTTTCTCAGTATTAGAACAGAATGGTTAATATTCAGTCCCGCACTGTGGTCCTGCTCTGCCGTGCGCAGCGGGAACATGAGTGGGCTGTCTTTTGTAAGCCAGGTATCCAGCAGCCTGAAAAGGACGCTGCTGTTAGTGTGTCCAGCAATCAGTCACTGGCCAATCCAAGATTCAGCCACCGCTAATGGGGTCTTGAGGCAATTCTCACACAATAAATCAGCTCCTAACTACCCAAAGCCTAGCCTCAGCTGTTCTCTGTGCTCACGTCTGCCTCCCCGCACTCTCTCTGACTGTGGCTGAGTATCTCAGATGCTGTGAGCCAGTTCTCAAAGAGAATCGGTAAGCACCAATTAGAACAGTGGAGCACCGGAGAGCGCTTTCATTCTCACTGAGATGCTGGGGTGGAAACAATCTCTAGTGTCCAATGGCCAGCGTGTGACTCAGACTGCAGATGAGAATCTCGGGCTGCTGGTTAGTATTCTGAACACAGACACAGCTCCACACAGAGTGATGGATGTGCCCTATTACACTCAACAGGTCTGGAGTAGGAGTAGGTGCCGCAAGACTGGAAAGAGAGAGAACAGAGAGAGAGAGAGAGAGAGAGAGAGAGAGAGAGAGGAAAGGAGAGAGAGCAAGCAAAAGAGAATTGAAGTGAGAGAAATGGATAGCTTTCACGGCCCCTGAAGTACAAATATTTGAGTAAACCCTGCAGAGACATTAGTGGTGAGACTGCACTGTTAAGAATAGTGTTAAGTGCTACTGATACCAAGACAGACCTATTACGCACCACTCCAAAACAGTGTCCAAATCTGTTGGCACGCACAGGGTACACCAGCTCTGCTATATGTTCAGTAGGCACAAATGGCTCATCGAAACAACTTTCAACTTGTAATCAATAAGTGTAATGGCACAGGCAGGGGAGTGCCTCTCCCACCATAACAATGCCTTGAACTCAGTATGTTCCTTTCTGCATAAGTGAATTTGCTCTCTAACAGAACTGTGCTGGTTAAGACCCCAGAGAAGATAAAGAAGGGGCAGTCAGACCTGCCTGTACTGCCCACAGAAGCCTGCATGACACAGACAGAGCCACTCTGGGCTGACAGACAGAGAGAAGGGGGGGAGAGGAGGGGCTCTGAAAGGGTGATTGAACATGGCACCAGCTGAGAGCAGGGAGTCATGTTGCCCTGATAGGTTCATACAGTGGAGACAGGGGAGTGCACTGGAGAGCAGCAGTACTGATAAGACCGCCACCAGGGCTAATTAAACATAGTAACAACAACCATTAATCATCAAGTCATCAATCAAACATTTGACTGGGCTAAGAGTATCATCCCAAATTAACCCTCCCCCCAGGCACACATCGCACAGCACCCTGTTCCTCACCGTGTCTCTTGATGGCGCTCTTGGCGTGGCCGATGGCCTCCCAGGGGGACGGGATGTCCAGGAAGACGGCGTCGGCCACGCCCGTCACCCCGAAGCCGTCCTTGCAGACGTCCTGGTTGAGCACGGTGACCAGGTGGCCCACCTTGTGCTCGCGGAACTCCTCGATGGCCTTCTCGGCCCGCTGCTGGTGGAACTCCACGGTGTAGAGGCGGCCGGTGGGCGCGATGGTGCGGAGGATGGCGTGCGAGAGGGAGCCGCTGCCCGTGCCTGCAACGAGAGGCGATGTCACAGGGCGGGTCTGCACGGCCGAGCCGAAAACGCCTTCCCACAGAGCAGCCGCGATGCAAAGCACTGCTCATGCAATGATGTAAAAATAATGACATACATGATGTATAAATTCAAGCCACCGCGATACAATGTCAATACTGTTATAACAAATGATGACCCTGCCACACTATCAAATACAAGACAATGACAATTCACCTAAGTGTAACAATTTCAGCAAAAATGGTCATTTTCCTGCATTTCAGCAACGTGGTGTTTACATTTACATTTCTTAGACTGAATCGCTACTGAGACCGAGTACCAAAGAAAAGAAAAACAGTGAAAGGGATACAGTGAACAGCGATTTTCTGGCAACGTTTGTGTTATACTTGGCCCCTGTTCAACAAGGAGTAACTGAGGGCAACTTGCAGGCCTTGCTTCAACAGAAGGTGTATCCTCCTGTATCCCCCAGCATTGAGAAGGCCTATGTGAACATGTATGATGGCATGATCTGAAACAAACTAATATTCATCTCAATAAAATTTCACCTCCTGAGCTCCTCCAATTCCTCTTGTTCTTAGAATGAGATTTTTTTCATTTTCCAGAGAAGCGGATTTAAATCACATATGCTGTTGAATTCTTCCATTCTTCCAGAGGGAGGAAGCATTCAAGTGAGCAGTGTTCTAGGATGTGTGTAGATGGAATATTCACCTTGCTATATCATGTTTCGCATGAGTGTTGATTTTTTTTTTTTTACTTGAAGCATGACATTGTACCAATGTTATTTGCTGCTCAATTACATTTAATATTTATGAGGATGGATTTGAGCTCACAGACACTGTGTTTTGCCATATAAAAACCTGACATTTTTATGACACTGAGGGTAGGGCTGCATGCCTTATTTGCATACTAACACAGAGCTGCTTAAAAACAATATATTTGGAAAGCCTCGTTTAAATGAGATGGTGGTGCAGGGACTTGCCTCTGATCTGATGGCAGCCGATCCAGCAAGCAGTTCTGTACAGCGTGTGTCTTCCCCTGATGCTGTGCGTCACACCTCTCTCAGATCACCGTGCTGCCGCACCTCAACTGCATGTCACTGCGTACTGCTGCTGCTGGCAGCCTGACACACTCCATTCCCCAAGCTGCACCTTCCTGAAAACCTTCAGTACCTTTTCAGTGTATTTAAGCACCTACATTTTTACCTTGTGTCCCTGTTTAGATCAGGATCATTGGCAGTATGGTACTGGTACAAAAAAAAAAACACTGAATATCGACAGAGTATTAATCTCCTGTGTGTGATCAGTTATTGACATGTGCACTTCAATAACTGTTGGAACGACAGAGGTCAAGTTCAAGCTCGACTCCTAAGATTCCATTTTCATAAGGTCGCAAAACTGTGACTTCACTAGGGGGTTCGCAAAAGCACAAGGGGACATTAACCTGTCAGTTTTCACAATTCACTTCCACCTCAAACAGCAGCGTGTCGGACTTTCGGCAGGAGCTGACAGCAGAGAACACGGCCCTAGTGCCCCCCCACATCATCTGAGGGCTCCCGGAGAGTCAGGACAGTGACAGTCACCCACTAGGACCCAAACCGTCTTTTAAGTTCATTAGTCTACAGGGTGGGCAGAAGGAGTGCTTTGCTGGAATGTCCAAAAAGGTTGCATGCAAACATGACATATTAAGTAAGGCAGAGGGAAATTACGAATCTGCCCGGACTTTCAGACTGCTAGAACAACACGCGCTGTTGTGCGCGTCTGGGTGAGCCACGTAACTCGCCGGTCATATTAATGAGACACAGGGGCGGGGGGGTGGCAGAGGTGGGGGCAGACAATGGGGCAGCAACTTGGCTGCGTCCTCGCATTACGTCACCACTTTGTTCTCATGGTAACAATGGTGGCAATGTTTACATTAGAGCTCCGGCTTTGCATGCTAATTAAAGCTGATGAATGGAACCCACAGGGCAGGGGGGACTCTCTCCAGCGTGCCATCAGGAACGTTAAGTGCACTGCGTGTTACACTCCGAAGACATGCCAGGCTGTAGAGTAATTCCAGTTACAGCATTCAAGATAAAGGCTGGAACAGCAAAATCGTACTGTTACTTAAATTATTCCTGGAAAATGTATGGCCAATCTGAAAGCATTTAAATTAGTTCATTATTTGAACTACAGGAACCAATCAAAGGTTATCTGAATCAGCAGTGCCGAAATTATCGGATCCTAAGTTCTGACTAATATACACCATTTTATTGTCTCAGTACGAGGCCTCCAGGCATGTTTATTCAATTCAGTAAAACTCTATTCAAGTCAATGCCATTCTGTTCCATTCTATTTGTATAATGCTTCCCACAAAGACATTTTATCACAAAGCAGCTTCCCAGGCCTGAACCCCCAAGAGTAAGCCTAAGGAAAAAGTAACAAGGAAACAGCACTGATAGGCTACATCGTAAGTTATTGTAGTTATTGCCTGATATTGTGTGATTCTATGATTTGACTGTGACAATTCTGGCGATGCACCCCTTGTAAAAACAGCAAGAAGGAGAGAACTCGCCAAACAAACTAGGTCCAGCCTTGCCAGCGCCATAGCACACTCGCTCCTTCACAGGCCCGTGAAGTGGAACTCAATCCCATTTACTTAGAACTATGCAAAAAGCTGCGTTGCTTCCAAGCCACTCTGTCTGCTTCGGAAGTCAAATGGCTAGCTGAACAACCCTCTGTCCCTTGAGCAAAGGGCCGTCCGTTTACAGAAGAGAACACATCTGTCCCAAGCCTCTGCAATGCCGGTTAAACTGCGTCTTCTCATCTGGTGGGAGTCAGTTTGCCGTATTTCTGGTTTCAATTTAGAAGAGAAGCTGCAATTATCCCTCCCTCTGGCAGGCAGCTCTTGAGTTCCACACGCTACAGTCTGCAGTGCACTTCATCACTGCTCACCACGAGAGCGTGACTCATACATCTCAATCCAATGACAAAATGGCAGATGACCAGCGCGAATGACCTACATGACCCGTTTCATTGTACTACATTGAATACTGCACAAGGCCAGGGTGTTCTAAGGCCGACGAGAGTATAACAGTGCTAGGGCTACATTGGCTTGTTTTTCTAAGCCTCTTGAAATGTAAGGCAAGACAGAATCAGTGGAGAGACTGGGGGGAAGGGCCTATCGTATTATAACAGCTGCAGACTCCTGGTGAATGAATCCTAGAAATTCACAGGAATTCACCCAGTGTAAGGGGATGTTGACATTATCTGTGGATACAACTGTGGTTGTGCTTTGTACCTCATTTCAGCACTGGAGCTCAGAGGATGTGTATGACACGATACCTGGCCATGTTTTCCTTCATTACTCTCAGATGCATCCAGCATTACTGCACTCACTGCTGCTCTGTAATCTCTACAATCTGTCCAGTCAGAAACGGGAGTCCCTGCACAGTAGAATGTGAAGCTAGCTACGGTTTCCAGGACTTCAATGCATTTTTCTCCATGGACAGAACAAGACAGGAGTCGTACTCCTGCCTAGCTACAGTTATGAGAACTTGCGATAAAAATACATATCAATACCGTGGAAAAATGCCGCTCTTCCCCATTCCACCAACAGCCATCTGAAAGGACTGAGAGATGTAAAACATGGCCGTGCCTCATTCTCACCATCATCTGTGACGGGTCTGTAATCATCTGCTCCTGACAGTGCAGCAGACTGAGGGGAGGCGGGGGAGGGGAGGTGAAAATCACTGCACTCGCCGATTAGCAGGATGTGCTTCACTCCAGCCCTGACTAATACCACTGCTGCTGCTGCTGCTGCTGCTGCTGGGTGACTAACTCAGCTGCTGTAGTCACTGTCCATTCTGTTTCAAACTCCATCTTTCAGCAGGCCTGTGGGAAGGGGGGCTGGGCAGGGACACCAGCAGCCAATGCAATCTGCTCAGTCCTCTCTGGAGCCTCCCCCAGACGGCACGCACATCCACAGAGCACTGAGGGAATTCAGCACTCACGAAAACTGAGGTATAAGATATGGCCGACCTAACCTCATGTTTATGATACTGGGTTAGGTTTGGGTTAGGGTTGCAGTTTAGGGCTAGCCACAACCCAGCCCTAACCATAGCCCATGCTGTCTGTGTTGCTGACTAAAATGCAGGATGGGGGGAAAAAAAAAAAAAAAAAAAACTTTCCATGACCAATTTTGCATGCCACAGATGCAACCCAAAACTGCACTGTTGGCATGTTTGTATATTATTAATTTGTTAATATGTCAGTCACACTCATTATGCACTGACCACAAACAGGACTAAAGTCTCATATCGCTTTTCAAGCTGACAAACAGGACTGTGAATGTTTTGCTGCCAACCAAAATGATGTCACACAACTTCATGTCACAATGCCAGTCTCTGGTGCTCTAGAATCTTCTCAAGGTCTTGAGATTCTCCAGCCAGAATTCTCCACCATACTTCGCATTGTCATAACCTTGCCAACCAGCTTTCCAAATCTCTATCTAATTAACACACTGGCTAAGCAGGGCTGCTCGTGATCATCCCTGCCAGGGTAATTGTAGGGTAACTGGAGCTCCTTCCTGGCCTAGCACAAGCCTCCAGTCTGTACTCCAACTACCAGCCAGCAATGGGAAGGGTTGGAGGAGATACGAGAGCCCAAAAGCGTCTCCCCATCTCACATGCTGGCAGTTACCACTGGCATGCACTCACTCTTAGGGGTGCCCCCTTACAGGGCAGAAGGTTTGACTGTAATCTCTGGGCACTGCTGGCTCCCATTAGCCCTCACATAACAGCACATAACATTATCTACAACTTCAATCTACTCCTGGCAGAGCTATCAAGCCTGGTCAGGTGACTACAGGGCAAAAGAAGGCTTTGAAGGTCACAGACGACCTTCAGGGCGGTCTGACTGCAAATGTAATCAGTTTATATCATTATACTACCAGTTCTTAAATATCAGCCAGTAAAACATCTAGTCATAAACATTCATTAATGTGTTATAGAACACATGGGAAAAGTGAACAATGGGAACATTTTATTGTAAAGTAGTGATGGACATCTTAAAAGTAAACAGGACGTCAGTCACCTTTTTAGACTTGAAATACTTGCTTCAACTTGAATGAGAACCGATAGCCATCAACCACTTGATTTGGGTGTGTGTGGTATTTGGGTGTGTAATGGATCCCTCTGCTCTTTGTCTGTTTTTATAAAACCAACAAAAAAGAAAAACTAAACACTCACAATAGCTATCCACCCAAAGCATGTTTGTTCTTTACCTTGTTCCATTAATAAATACTTCTTTTAGAATAAATAAATAGATGAGTAATCTGCCGCCTGTTTTGAGTGTGGACCTTTCCTAAGAAAGGGATGAAGGAAATGCTCCAGTTTACACCTTGATGAAACTGAGCATGGGGATTCACTCCATAAAGGGCGGAGCAGTGCACCACCAAAGATGGGTTCCCATTACACAGTGGTGCAGATTCTGCTACAACACACTAGCTGCCATTGTGCTAACATGTCCCAGCCCAAGACCACAGAGGGGTGGGGTTATATTGGCACTACATCAGATTCATGAATCACACCATGCGCTGTACAGCACTGCGGCATGCAGCACTGCAGTAGCCCCAGAGTTATAGGTTACACACACACACACACACACACACACACACACACACACACACACACACACACACACAGACGCGCCATCCTCTCACAGATGAGCCATCAGCTGCAGTGGCCTACCCAGCCATCCAATGTCCCTGTGCAAATTACAGAAACACCCCAAAGAGAATGCTGTGCCACAGCCAGCTCATGCACTACACACTCCTTCCTTTAAGCAATTAATGTTTCATATTATCGTTCCTCAGCCCAAATCAAAATACACACAGAAAAGTTTCCAACAAGGCTTTAATGATCCGCAAAAGCCACAGAAAAAGAAAGTTACTTCAAGTCAATTCAGCAGTCTGTACAGTGTAAACTTCATTATAATCTTAAATGCCTGGCACATTTGCCACAGCCTCAAGTTGTCATTAAGACTTGATTTAGCAGCTGTTTTTATCCAGAAAAATTTATATAGGATACAAATTTATATGCTATCCATTTATACAGTATACATTTATACTGATTTAGTTCTGGGTTAAATATCTTTGCCCAAAGGTGCAGCAGCAGTGCCCTTGCGGTGAATTGAACCAGCAACCTTTTGGTTAGGAGCCCTGTCCCTTACCACTATGCTACACTGCCGCTGCCATAAAATGAGAGCAATCCGTGCATTCATTTTACCTGTCATTTTGTTTTACATTTCACAAAATCAGATATGTACTGAAGAAATCCAGACTAAGTTCCTTATTTAAGAGGACAAGGAAATGCCTGAAATCTACAGTCCTGTAGTCTCATGCATTTCCTTCTCAGCCAGGCACACGTGTGAAACACCAGAAAACTGACCAGATTTATAAAAAGGCTAGTACCCACAAATACATAAAACATAAAAATAATGTGAATTTTAGTACTTCTAGTTATTCTATGCTGCCTGTGTAGAGCTGGGAGCAAATGCAGGTCTGAAACTCACCTGACTCACAGACCACGGAGCCTGGCTTCAGTTCCAGCATCATGGTGATGTTGGCGATGTCGGTGGTGTAGAGAATCTGGGTGCGGTGTGGCAAATTAAGGGTCCACAGCTCCGGCGTGGGGTGCAGCACGTACACCCAGCCGCCCTTGCTGCACGTGACCTTGGAGCCGAAACGGCGGCCGATCAGGTCCGTGGAGTGGCGGATCACACCGTAGCGCGTCTGGGTCTGGGCCCCCTGCTGCACCTTCACCGGGAACATGGAGTCGTGGCCCATGAAGATGATGGCCACATCCCCCTCCTGGATGAGGTCGGCGTACTCCACAAAACTCATGGGAGGCACAGAGAGGACGGCTGGTGGTGCAGCACTGATGAAGGCAGTATTGGCACCTGCTTCAGGTCCTACAGTAACAAGGATGTGTAATCAGCAATGAGAAGAACAGACAGTCAAAGTCAAGTTTTCAGCGTTTAGAGACCTGAAGATGAGAGCGGTAGAGGGAGAAAAGGTTACATAAAATCTTCCAACACAACCAAGGTTATTTACCCTTGTTTTACCAAAGCAGAGGTGGTCCCAGCCCAGCTTTGTTAGAATCAATGATTGAAAACACGCAATATTCAGCTGGAGTAAATTCACGCAGTCATCTTTGTGACATTCACACTCCCATAACCAACATATGACATATCACAAATGACATCTCCAGACATGAATCCTTCTCAGAAATTATCGACTATGTCCAGCTTTAGTATAAAAGTTGGGTTTTGTTCAGGGATTCACCATCAGAAAAGGGCTGAAATGGGACGTATTGGATGACACTACAGGATCTTTGGTAAAGGTGAATTACAGTTCATTTGAGAGAAAGTCATCTCAGGAAAAATAAGTACAGAACAGCACAGTACAGTACAGAAAGTCAGACATGTGTACAACAAGTCACTTCACTTTTGCTTTCTCAGGGATATGGACAGTATCAGACTGGCAGTTGCAGCTGGGAATTATCTTACAGTGGAGGGTGGAGGAAGGCACAGTTATGGTGTAGTTCTACCATACCGACCAGGACATTGTTAATGGAATCTTAAAATTATCTGACCCATTACGACACCCCAAGACACTCACAAAGCTGCCTCTTATCATATTTGAACAATACCACCGCTCTTATCTCAAATGATTAGAGGAGCGTTTCCCAAACCTCTCCTGGAGGACCCCTTGTCCTGCATGTTTTAGATCTCTCCCTGTTCCAACACAGCTGATTTAAGTGAACAGTTTGTTATTAAGCAGCTTCAGCAGTTCATAACGAGTTGATCATTTGAATCAGCTGTGTTGGAGCAGGGAGAGATCTAACACATGCAGGACAAGGGGTCCTCCAGGAGAGGTTTGGGAAACGCTGGATTAGAGCATGCCTTGTATGTCAGCTGCAGCACTCAGGAATGACGTGGGACATAGCAACTGGAATCAACCGGTGAATTGGGGGAAACAGCAGGTCTGACATTGTCTGGTGTAGAAAGTTCACGTTTACACGGATTCCATGCATATTTACATGAATAATCCGCAGCGTAAAAACCTGTTTCCATATGATCTGAAACCTATTAAACGTTTTCATAATATAAGTGCAGGCCTACTGACATTAGCGTCATAGGTCTACTTAGCTAACGGGCTGTAATAAGACAAGCAACCTGATTTTATATATATATATTACTGTTGGATAGAAACTCATTTCACACAAAAATTAGGTAAAATATTACTTTACCAACATAGTTACAATTGCTGTTCCGTGAGAAGCCACCACAAGGGTAAAGCCGTGCAGCAACTTCCGAGGAAATTTAAGTTCACGTGGGTCGACTCTGCCACGCCATACAGGCTCACCACAATTAGCTTCCCAGCTAGACCGTTATCTGGCTATACATTACATTGATACATCGCTTAACTTTATTTTAACATTATTTAGTTATTTTCACTTTTGTTCCTCCTTACAGTTTCACGTAGCTAACTAACCACAAACACCTACAGTAACCACTTTACCAAGGGTATTTTTGGTTGTCACCAGTTTAGCTAGCTAACTGGCTACGAAAACCGTTAAAAAGCAACGCATGTCGTTTTCCAAGCCTGGATAGTTTGTAAGCTGCTAAACTTGCGAATAAATTGGAATGGATGGCAGGTATACCATCTGCTAAATTACGGGTTCGTGGTAGCATACCCCAAATTAAAATACAGAGGAAGAGCAGTAGCTCTTCTATTGGTAAGCAAGGCAGCCATGCAGCTGTTCAAGTTTAATTAAATGTTCATATATATAAAAGTCTAATGCCACTGACGTACAAACGTGTCAGGTGTTATAATAAAGAATGATTTCACAGAACATGCTTGCAAGTTTCAACAGAATGTCGCTTACCTTTGCAAAGATGTTACTTGCTCGCTAGCTAGCTAGCTGCTATCAACAACCCAGTGTAAAGCGGCCAGCATGCGTGTGTGGAAACCTGGCTCCATTTGATGACGCACAAGACCAATCTTTTAAAATGACAGTAACGTTAGCTATCTAGATCTACAATGTTAGCTAACTACGCCATGGCATTGTCTCTGCATGCGTGTTTTAGCAGTGGCACCACTATTATTACACATTATCTACACATACTTTTTCCTTAATGGAAAAAAAAAACGTTTGTTACCATTATGAAACCAGAATATGCAGAAACATCACACATAAACTGTAAATTATTCATTTTTGATATGAACGCATTGATGGTCGCAGATAACATCATGTTGATGTAAAATCAACATGAATTATCTTTCAGTATGTTCTTGGTGGGTTTTGAGTTATACAGAAAAAAATCAGAAATGTAAATAACAGTGAATATTAGTGCATAATTATTTTTACTTGAACGTCGACAAACTTCAACAAATGAAGGCTTATTATTAGAAAATGTGTCCTTGTTATTTTATTGTCACATGTTCATCTTCA
Source organism: Megalops cyprinoides (assembly GCF_013368585.1). Lineage (NCBI taxonomy): Eukaryota > Metazoa > Chordata > Actinopteri > Elopiformes > Megalopidae > Megalops > Megalops cyprinoides. Next base: position 27,317,041 of record NC_050594.1, read on the forward strand.
GTAGTGTTTACGTTTATCACACAATCACAATCACAACAATCAAAACTGTCAAGGAAAATGTGTACTGGGCTCTGTGGAACTCACTGTACAGAAAAGCTCAGTGCGGTAACTGCAATAGCTTTTAGACCGCCAATAGAATGAATGGACTGCAAATAGCAACCAATCAGAAACGAGCTCGCCTGCTATATAATAAAACATTCAAGCGTACTAAATTCTGGACTCCAGAATAAGCGTTGGTGTGTTCATTCTTCCGTCGGAAAAATAGGGATCTTTGTATCTTCCCCCAGCGATCAGCAGCAGCAACAGCCTCGGCAGCAGCAGGTAGGAAGGCTGTTTTCATAATCTGCTTGAATTCATTTGATATAAACTGTATTTTGCACCACATTTGAAAGCTGTTTTAAAGCGACGTCGGATGTTGAAAAATCTTAGGAGATAAAACGGGAAACGCTGTTTAAAATACCAGTGAACAAAGACTTGGTTCTTCATCAGCCCGTTTACGGAAGCGCATAAATACCACTGTAAACCTCTTCGGATGCATTTTAGTGAAAACTCGTGCAGTATATTGACTTCAGCAGAACAAATTAGCGTTTTACACTTGGGTAGTTTTGTGAATATTGGACATTTTGCATGCTACTTTACTTTAATATCTGAACATGATATATGAACGCTTTTTAAAAGAGATGACGGTGAGAACGACCTCGCATTCTTAATCTACAAGGTCTTCGGAAACGTTATCAACGACTGTTCATCTTTTCTTGGGACAGTGGTCTTACTGCACCGCTTCTTTATCACGTCTCCTGGTCGCAAAATGTCAGTTTAACCCCTCACAAGCTGCGGTGATTGATGTTTGAGGTGCATTGTCGGTCTTTTGAGGGATAACTATCACAACGATTAACGGTCAGTTCCTAAAACTGAATTATTTTGCAAGTTTGGCGTTTATGTTAAAGTACTGATGTGGTGCACAGGAATTGTCCCTAACATTCTAATCATTTTATCACGTCGGCACTCCGTTCCTGGAATAGGAATGTAATTCAATTGCATAATGTATTCGAGTTTTTAAAAATGTTTTATTGAACATAGGCTACGTGAAAGAGTAAGTGATTGCCGTAACAATACTATCCAATCGGCTACTGGATACAATGTAATATTCAAAATGAAGGAGCCAAGTCTTTGAATCGTTTAAACGCATTCAGTTACGTATTCCGGTGTGGCTTGAACTTGATTCCTCTTCCCCGCTTTCGTTTTGCATCCAGGGAAAATCAACCATGCCTTTCGGCAACACTCACAACCAGATGAAGATGAACTACTCCGCGGAGCAGGAGTACCCCGACCTCAGCAAGCATAATAATCACATGGCAAAGGTGCTGACTTCGGCGATGTATGAACGCCTCCGGAGCAAACAAACTCCCAGTGGATTTACACTGGATGATGTCATTCAAACTGGGGTTGATAACCCAGGTAAAGACTCAAGCTGGTTTTATCTACCAGGCCATCTGTTCTGTCTGTTAAAGTGCATTTAAAAAGGGCAGCTCAAGTCTGAGGCACCACAGGTTTGTAAAGTCAGTCTTGTGTTCAGCTTTACCCTCTCCACACAGTGACCTTGCCAAAGAGTAATTTCTGGTCACACAGCAGCTGTGTTTAGAGTAGCAAATACAAATGAAATATTAACATAACAATGGAGGACTCTTTAAGCACTTTAAGTTATGAATTCAGTTCATAATCAACATTAATCATAATTTAATGGTACTATATATAAAGTATATAGTACATATAGTGAGACCCCCTGCTGGTGTCTTGTATGGGTCAATGCAACACCCGAAAACACATTTTTACAGTCTGTGTCAAGCCTGAGATGATGTCAGTAAAGGCTCATAACTTGTGATTGGGTGAATTGTCAAACTTCGTTACTAACTTTATTTTGCTGACACCTCACACTAACCTTTTCTAAGTGAAATGAAGCATTAGGTGCCATTCAACTAACACTTTGCAGATACACTAACTCTTCAAAGCACTTTAATGCATAACAGATGGCTTTCCTTTACTATGTAGAATTTGTTGCTACTGTTGTTGCTCAGCATTACTAAAATGGCCAAACTGAAAATAAAGAAGTTGTGTGCTGAAAAGGAATACCCTGACTTAAGTCAACACAGCAACCACATGGCCAAGGTCTTAACCAAGGACATGTACAAGACACTGAGAGAGCACTCTACGCCCAATGGATTCGCCATAGATGGTTTCATGCAGGCTGGGGTTTATAATCTTGGTAAAACATGCCTTGTAAACTTAAATAATACTGTTTAGAGCTCAGCTATAGTGCTAAAGCAGGATTGTAGTAATCAACAAGTGGAGTAATAGCATGTTTGTATGGTCAGATTGGATGCGATGGCTGTCATTCATGACACTTTTTGCTCCTGTGGCTCTTTGCCCCTGCCAGGCCACCCATTTATCATGACAGTGGGCTGCGTGGCAGGAGATGAGGAGACCTATGAAGTTTTTAAGGAGCTGCTGGACCCTGTCATTGAGGACCGACATGGAGGATACAAGCCCACAGATAAACACAAGACTGACCTGAACCCTGAACATCTGAAGGTACTTTTCCAGTTCAGCTGAGGCAATGCCAGCTGTATTCCTCCAGTTAAGCCTTTATGGATGGCCCCCACTGACCCCCCCATGTTATTTTTCATAGGGTGGGGATGACCTGGACCCCAACTACGTCCTCAGCTCCCGAGTCCGAACCGGCAGGAGCATCCGTGGGTTCTGCCTGCCCCCCCACTGCAGCCGTGGAGAGCGGCGTGGCATTGAGAAACTCTCCATTGAAGGTAAGCAAGGCCCTCTGTATCATCTATGGGAATCTTGTCATTTGTTGAAAGCTTCCTTTGGTAATATTAAATGGAATTTTAAAGTGCTTTTCTTCTGCTTCGGTGTGAACAAACACTATTTATAGCACAAACTGCTTAAGACCAAATAAAAATTATGAGTTTGTAGATAGTTCTTTTCTAAGGGGAATCTTTTTGACATCTAATTCTCTTCCAAAGCATTAAGTGCCCTGGATGGGGACCTGAAAGGCAAATACTACGCCCTGAAGAACATGACAGAGCAAGAGCAGCAGCAGCTAATTGATGACCACTTCCTGTTTGACAAGCCTGTTTCTCCCTTGTTGCTGGCTTCTGGAATGGCGCGTGACTGGCCCGATGCCAGAGGAATCTGGTGAGAATATTTGTTTATTCTACGACACAATGTGGCAGAGCAAAAATACATTTCACTTCATATAGCATTTTACAACCACTTTTGTCTCAGTGACTCCTGGGCAATCAAAATGCATATTCCAAGAGACAAGTTCTGTTAATACAAGACTTTGAAATACGGGTCACAGTCAAAATAAACTCCACAGCAGAACCCTTCTTAATCCTGTAACAGAGACTAAGGGTCATGCTCTATGTCAACAACTAGGTTTATTTTCTTATTTTTATTTATTCATTCAGCAGACATCCTTGTCGAGTGTGACTTATGCAACATTAGAATGTACAGTGTTCTACACAAATAGCAAATAGGGAAGTACAGTGCATATTATGGGATCCAATGGTCTAAAAGGCAATATAGCCAACTTATTCAATTAAAGCTCAAACAATAGGTTAATTACACAGGTGTGGGTGTGCACTGAAATGGGTTCTGATATTTGTTCTGTCTCCCCCCAGGCACAATGACAATAAGACTTTCCTAGTCTGGATCAACGAGGAGGATCACCTCCGAGTCATTTCCATGCAGAAGGGAGGGAACATGAGGGAGGTCTTCACCCGCTTCTGCACTGGCCTCACCAAGGTAACCGAGAAGCAGAGATATATAACCTCATGTAGGACTGTTCTGGAGTGAGAGGATTTGGTGGAATGGTCTCAGACATTTTTTATTTAATTCTTCCTCAGATTGAGTCCCTGTTCAAGCAGAAGGGCCATGAGTTCATGTGGAACGAGCACTTGGGCTACGTCCTGACCTGCCCCTCGAACCTGGGCACTGGCCTCCGTGGCGGAGTACACGTGAAGCTGCCCAACGTCAGCAAACATGACAAATTTGGCGAGATTCTGAAAAGACTGAGACTCCAGAAGCGTGGAACAGGTATTATATGCACACCACTCCTTTTATTTCCTTAGGGCAACATGCCACATGTTCTGTGAGCAGCGTGTCTTTATATAGCAAATGTTATATTTATACAAAATCTTCCTCAAGCAATTTTAGTCGAGTGACTAACTCTTGGCTGGTGTGCACAGGGGTGTGGATGTTTCTCCTTATCCTCCCTCATCTAATGGACCTATCTTCTCTCAGGTGGTGTGGACACCGCAGCTGTGGGCGGAGTCTTCGACATCTCCAACGCTGACCGCCTGGGCTTCTCTGAGGTGGAGCTGGTGCAGATGGTGGTGGATGGAGTCAAGCTGCTGGTAGAGATGGAGAAGCGTCTGGAGAAGGGCCAGTCCATCGATGACCTCATGCCTGCGCAGAAGTGAACCTTTAGTGTGTTACACCCGACCCTTCCTGCAGCCCCTCCCGACCCCCAACTGTACCCCATGATCAAAATGAATAATTGTATGTACTTCGAAGAATACTCCATTGCTGAGTGTTGGAGACTCTTAAACTCAACAAGCCGTCCATCAGTGTGATGGAGGGTGGAATCTCAAGGGTATTGCATTGTTCTTGAGGATGGATTTCAACACCTGAAAATAAATATTACTGCCCTACAGAGTCTTTGAGTGTCTTTTGTTTTGACAAAAACACTGTGCTGTTTATTCTTTGTTGTCACATGTGACCACAACCAGGATAATACATACAGGATTTACAGTGTTCCTGATATAACGTTCTGGCACTTATGTTGCTGCACTATTGTAGCAACCATGTGAGGACATTGTACGTCTGACTGCTACAAGCATTCAAAACGGTCTTTTGTCTTATCGACTAACTTGAAACAAGGACTGTTGTTTTTATGCTGTGTCTGAAAAGAGGTATTTCTAGTTTTTTACTTGACCTGACCACTGATTGCCAAGAGTCTTAACCCTCTAGTCAGTCCCCCAAAAATGTGATGCGACTCAGAAATATCTGCATGTCAATTAAAGGGAATGAGACAATGAGACAGTTGGGGTCAATTTATCTTCCTTTTAATTAAAAACAAACAAAACTAAAAGTAGGTCTGACCTCCATGATGATGTTTTATGACATTTTAACTAGTCAGTTGTGTTTCCTCATGCCTTGTGCATGCACAGAATAGATTTGCTCATAACATCCAATGTTTGCCATCCTTACCAGCTGTTCATAAGTAAGTGTATCCATGCTACTGAGTGCAGAATGCAAACTGGTGAACTTATCATGTGATTACATTCCAAATTATCAGCCTGCTGAATTGCAATTCTTGCAAGTGCAAAATTGAAGTGTAAAATTGGAGCTAAGTGGAATATTTGTTGGGAGCTGGGTGAGAAAGACATTTTCTTTACACACCATAACATGGGCTGCTTAGGTGACTGACTTCCCATTACCCACCTTGTGCACAAAATAATATAAATTCACATTCCACTGGGTTCATAAGGGACACCAACATTATGCTGTAAAAGCTTGTCATTTGTAAGGGTTGCACACAGGCCTCTCTCAGGTAAAGATGATTATGAAGGGATATGTGTAATATGGCAGCCAATAATTACTGCTATCCTTCTTACCTCATTTTTGTAGCTTAACACCATGTGTCTTTGCGGTTCCCCCTCTTTTTCCTGACAGGCACAGATATGAGTGCAGATTTAAATGTTAGAGAGGAAAGATAGTAGAGATTTGACCTCCTTGCTTGGGCCAACCGGGCACAGTGGAAACAGATGTTTTCTGTTTGTTGTTGCTTGTTTTTGATGGGGGCAGCTGTGGTATCTTACACAAAAGACCATTGGTATCTGCCATTCTAGAACCACTGGAGCTGCTTCAATGTACAAATATAACTGAGTTTTAGCTGTTGTCTACAGAAAATCATCAGCAGAAAAAAGTAAAATCATGCATTTATGCAAACCTAAAAAATGTAACATTCCAGATCATTCTGTTCTGTTCAAACAGGTTTGATGTTTTTCAGGAGACAGAAATAATGAGGTGAAGGCCCAAAACCTCCTATTATCTAAGAAATATTTATATTTGTTCATCTATTATATAGTGATTCAAATGGCAAAGAGAAAGAGGCAAGCCTGCCATGTGGAATGCGATGATTATAATGTAGGCCAGTAGCGACACCTTGTGGCACAATTAATAATGTGCACTTAGCCCTTACACACCTCACAGGTGACGAGTCACAGATAGAGCAAATTGCGTGACAATTAACTAAAATATTTCTTGAATGCTGAATATACCACATTTTCAAAAGTTCCTACTTTCTGCAAGATGTATAAGTTTTTCAAGTTTATATATATTTTTTAAAGCAGTAAATTGCTGTATCTAACCAACCCCCAAAGTGTTACGGAATTATGGTGAATCAGTGTAAACCAAATAATATCAAACAATCCAAATCATATTTCACAGAAAAAAATGGTTGCAGAAAATACTGCTTTTGCTGAAAAAAAAAAAAAACATTTTCTACAGTGAGTGACCAGTTACACACAATGAGGAAATATATTGAAAATTGGACAAATGACTTCAAGTTAAAAGATTGAACTGGTTAAATTGTTGGTTAAATTGGTGCACTGTTTAAGTTCTCATAAAGAGCAAGTGAAATGGTTTGCATGTGTGGTAGAGTAATTTTGATTATTACAAACATTTACATGTTTAAAGACACTTTCTACTGATTCAAATACCATACCACTGTTGTAAAAGACATAGCACAGCAGTCATGTCTAAAATTACAGTACTTAGCCCTGCACATATAGGCAAAACTGAAGGCCGGTAAATAAGGTAAATAAAGCTCGTTGTTTTATTGCACATATTGAAATCCATAGGTGTCACTTCAACAGTTTCAGAGCCACACATCCAGTGGAAACAGGGGAAGCGGAAACACTACCTTTAAATCTATCATTACTTTCAAGCTGTTCCCCTTTATCCTCCTTGATTAGCAATAAAACAAATAATTCACCGAATAATCGACACCAATCGCGTAGGCCTAAATAGTATAAATGATTATGCTCGTGAAACAGCGCAGATTGTCTGTAGTTTGTGTGCTTGCGAAAGCTACAACGTGAGATTGTTTAATTAACAAAGATGGCATTCATCGATTTAAATTATGTTAAATGCTCATGACATATCACAGCTTTTGTGAGGTCTGTGTTCTAAACGTTATTGTTCATTGCACTCAACCTAACCTAGTTTATTCTCAGTGGTTTAAATCGAGTTAACTAAATTTAGCTCCGTTTTGTAATTTGAATTTTGTAACACGGGAAAGCTATAATGTGAAACATTCAAGAGAAAGCTTTGCATTGCTTGCCACTTAATTATTCAAATTGCCATCCTTGTTAATTAAACAATCTCATGCTGTAGCTTTCGCAATAGCACACACATTTCATACAATCTGCGGTGTTTCACGAGCATAATCATTTATTCTTCTTACGCGATTGGTGTTGATTTTTCTGTGAATTATTTGTTCTATTGTTAATCAAGGAGGATAAAGGGGAACAGGTTGAAAGTAATGATAGATTTAAAGGTAGTGTTCGGGCTTTCCCTGTTTCCAGCTCACTCGCCGCCACTGCCCACATCTCACAAAAAATTACATACCTAGGTCTGGATATTTTGTATAGAAAGATTAGATTCATTTTGGCCTTTCCCAAATCATCTGAACTGAAATGAGCATAATTAGCTGCATTTAAATCATGCATTGCATTCCAGTGTGCATCAAACTAAAACCTGACACAATCGCATGTGAAATGAATTGGTACCATTTTATAATGACCAACAATGCAATTTGGACCACATTTGAAAGAGAAGATAAGAATAATTGGGGAATTGGGGAAGGCACTGAGAAATCTATTACAAATGTTTGCATACACTGACTATATAATGTACTGTGGAAGAGCTGCAAAATGCATTATCTCTGACTTCATTATACCATGACAATGCACCACAAACGTATTATTGACATTGACAATGTACTCAATAGTTATTGGAAAACACCTACACTACACATTGTGTGAGGTGCAGTGAGGGGCCAAGTCATAGACTGAAGACATGTGAAGGTGTGACGGCTCCACCAGATGGTGCTGCACAAACAACCTGAGCTGGAACACAGCTGAACTGATTCCCTTCCTCCTATTTAACCACTGCAACTTCACCCACTGGGGGGAGTTTCATGAACTGGGATGTCTGAGTAATTTCCATCTAATTTTCCTGTTCCATGAAGAGAGCTTGAACTATAATCAGTTACTAAAACCAACAAATGAGGTTTCACCAGTCTGCTTTTTGGCAGGCTCAGTGGCTAACTACTTTGAATGGAGTACAAGTACAGACAAGTGTAGCTATACATAGCTACAGCATATGTATTGTAACAGAACAATCTACATGAACTGTAACAATTCATAGCATTCATACAAAATGAACTGGCTACACAAAGAAAATGTACATATTTGTATTTCAATAAAAATAATACAATAATCATAGTGTGCTAAAGCTCACCTTACCTGTGAACCTGTGAACCTGTGTATGTTGGAGTTCGGAACAGTCCAAAGAGTTCTGGGCACCAACAGAGTGTTCGGGGACAAAATAAATCCACTTAGCAACTCAGATGAGCGGTCATTGGAACAGCATAAGTTCTCCAGACAAAGCATCATCTACTTTTGCAATGTATGCTGAAGCCATATACAATACAGCAAATGACACCCACTGCAGCTTAGAATTTACTATAACCCAAACCCTTTGTATTGCACTACCCTTTCTGGCAAGAGGCACCAAATTATACATTTTTGGGGATGCTGAACATCTAAGCAAAGCCACCATAGGCGTGGCAGTGAAGAAAGAGTGAAGAAAGAGTTTGAAAAGATCTTGTTGCATTCTCTGGACACTAAGCAATTCCATGCAATTACAGGTATATCTCCTGTCCCCTGTTGCTTCAGTGCTTGAATATTTATTATGAGGGCTCAACATGAAGAGTTTCCCCATTGCCCAGGGCAATGGGAAAATGCGTCAGGCAAGTAAAACTGATTAGTTCCTTGCCCAATCAGGAAAGTGATAATTCAGAAAGTTTCTATGCCCCAGCCATCAGGACGTTGTGTGCTTTTGTGTGAAAAAGGAATGTGTCAGTACTCCGCCTCCCTAGCTGTGGTGCTTTTGTTTGTTGTTTTTCCTTGTGTTCCAGCCCTGCCCCACTCTCCACCCTGTCTCCGCCCACCTGACCAGTTCCACCTGCCTGCCCGCACACCAGTTTCCAGTCCCCTCATCAGCCCAGCCCTATTTCTTCCCTGCTTGTTTCTGTCTTGTTTGCTAGTTTGTCACAGTGTGTTATTTCACCCGATTGCCTGATAGCCTGCCTGCCTGCCCTCAGATTGCCTTCCTGGTCTCAACCCAGCCTGTCTTTGTTGTATGAATTTGTTTACCGTTTACAATAAACCCGCCTGGAACCCGAAGCTCCCGTGGTCTGCAACTGAGTCCTTGTCTGAGTCGTTACAGAATGAGGGGGGCACACACCTGTCGTATACCTTACCTGTTGATTAATAACTAGCCGTCTGCGACAGTAGGAGCAGACTAAAGTGAATTAAATTGGGTACTTGTGAAAACTTTTGTTGAAATAATGAAAAAACTGTGGTGGGTAGGTTTATCCACTTCATTTTTCCTCCATTAGATTAATTATGTAAAGAGGCATTTGGCACATTATTTAAAATATTTAGGAATTATAAGGCACTTTGTGACTGCTTTGAGACTGCACCTGGACCAAACAAACACTCTCTCCTTGGAGCTTCTGGTTTTCTTTTTAGAGAGAGATGCAGTTTTTGCATGTCTCAGAGTTACTGAACAGAAATAAAATCAGATATTACAATTATTGCATTGCATTCAGCATGCATTCAGAATTTGTTAATCATGGCTGTTTCATACATTCACTCATTCTCTACGTTTGTATTTTCAAAATACTCAAATCACTTCCTAGTCTCCTGTTACCCCCATGATAGACCTGTCATTTTCTATGAAGTCTCTTTGACTTTCAAGCAAACACAGGTAAGGACCACAGGAGGTTGGATGCAGTTGTGCTTAATCTCTGTTCATGCCATAGGTTCATCCATTTGGGTTTTGTAATCCAGTAATGTGATGTGTTCATCCGTTTGTCATTTTATGAACCAGAAATACTTTGTCCAGAAATGAGCCCACGCTGAAAACATTGACTCGTTAGGTCAGCACTCTGTGGGCTATTTTTCCATTGTTTCTAGCTAACTACATAGCTGTTGCTGCTCTAGAGCACCCCTTGGTACTTTCTCACTTGATAATTTCCCTTGGATTGTATGTTGTCAATGGACATCAAAAGTCTTGAAGGTTACGTTATGGTAAGTTTTCCTCACACTATTTTGATCGATGAATTTGTCAGTATCATCATATCAGTTTTGCTATGGAGGAACACATACATTTTTAAAATGTACAGCCTCATTAATGTGTATCCAGCGTCCATTTGTCTATTTAAGCTTTTAAAAATAATTTATTTATTAAAATATGTTTAAAATAAATTTCAGATAAAGTGGGACCAAGTCTCAAAATGACATTTTCATGTTGTTCCTCACGTTAACCATTATTTTACATGCAAATAACAGGTCAGAAAAAAGACTCTAAGAGTAGTGTTTTTTTGCTCCAGGTCTCATCTGCACACCACTCTGTGGTGGGTTATGCTCACTGATATTGCCTTTCCAGGGGTTGAAATAACTTTTTTTTGCATAGCAGATTTGCAACACAAAATTCACACAAAAATGTACAGTATAGCATTTTTTTGTTCTTGATGTGTTGCTGCTGAAATTACCAAACAAAATATTAGATGAATGTGCCACTGAAGATCATAGTTACACTTGTTTCATGTTGCTCCACACCTTTAAACATATTTTGCATACAAATGAAACATAGCTGACGGGCGTGTACCTCATTACCAACAGCCCTTCCACAGACAGGTTCCAACACCGGGGCAGATATGTATTGCTTTCCAGCAAATCACTCTGGTTTGGAAATTAAATGGCTAGTTGAACAAACCTATGCCACCTAAACAAAGGGGTATCCCTAACAACAAATACCAAACAACAGTAGTGATACAACAAACAACAACAGTAGTGCAAGACAGTTACATGGAATAAGGATGGAATGAATGAGGTACATAAAAATAAATATGAACAGCTACTGTACAATAAGTTAGAATGTACATGAGTGCAGGCTGTGGGTCTGTACAACTATTAGTTATAGACAACTATTGCACTATGTTATGAACAGCTATTGCACAATGAGCATGAGATAAAGTGTACCTGAGTGCAGTCTATGGATATGTACAATTATAGTTGTACAACTGTTGCACTGTGAACATGCAGTGACAGAGATACAGTTGAAACATTGCTATTTTAACAGTTTGTGAGTGTGATGGGTGTGGGGAGAAGCTATTCTGGTGTCAGCTTGTTTTGGTGGGTAGTGATCTGAAGGGCCTGCCAGAGAGGAGGAGTTCAAATATGTGCTGGTTAGGATGCGAGGGGTCAAAAATGATTTTTCCTGCCCGTTTCCTGGCTTTGGAGGTGAAAAGATCTCAGGGTGTGGGCAGGTTAACTCTGATACACTGTGGGCTGTAGTCTGTTGTTATCTTGTTTGGTGGCAGAGCCAAACCAGACCATTACAGTGGTGGTAAGGACAGAATCAATGATTGCAATGTAGAACTGCACCAGCAGTTCTGTGGCAGGTCGAACTTCTTCAACTGGCACAGGAAGTATATCCTCTGCTGGGGCCTTTTTTGCAATGGCGACAGTGTTTGTCTCCCACTTTAGGCCTTTGGAAATTGTAGTTCCCAAGAACCCGAAGGTCTCCACAGTTGAGATAGTGCTGCCTAGTATGATGAGGGGGGTCAGGAGTGGGGGATTCCTCCTGAAGTCCAGCATCATCTCCTGAGTGTGTTCAGCTCTAAGTTGTTGTGGCTGCACCACAGGGCCAGCTGTTCTACCTCCCACCTGTATGCAGACTCATCACCGTCTCGGATAAAACTGATGACTGTTTTGTTGTCCACAAACTTCAAGAGTTTGACCAAGGGGTCCCTGGAGGTGCAGTCTTTAGTGTAAAAGGTGCAGTCATTAGTGTAACAATCATCAAAGGGTCTATTTTTCCATACAGTTTATTACCTCTTTTCATGATCTGTTCACTGTGTTTCTTGGGTACAAAGTAGGAGAGAATCTGCAATAATCTAGCTCTTCCATTCTGCTAGAGTCCGCTGTACACTTCAGCACTCCCTTCTTATGAAATTCTTTTTATTCTAGATTTTCACATATTTAAACATATAAACACAGACAACATAAATGCAACACACCCTATTTCACCACCTCAACACAAATAAAACATACACAAATAAAAAATGCACTAAATAATCTAAATGACTTATGTGCTCACCACAAGAATGTGACCCATCTGAAGGCAGATGACCATTGTTAATGACCTACATGACCCATTTCATTACACTATATTGAATAATGCACAAGGCCAGGGTGTTGTGTAAGGCCAACCTGAGTACATTGTGACAGATATTTTGGCTTTTATTTCAATGGGTTTAGAAAAACAAGGCAAATGAAAACAACTGAGGGACTTGAACTCACAAACGCTGCAGATTCCAGGTGAATGACTTCTACACATTCACAGGAATCCCACCAGTGTCAGGCATGCACTTTGTAAGGGGATGTTGACATAATCTGTGCACAGACCTGGGGTTGTGCTTTATTCCTGATTTCAGCGCTCGACCTCAGAGGATGTGTATGACACGATACCTGGCCATGTTTTCCTTTGTTACTCTCAGATGCATCTAGCTGCCTCCATAAAAATCTTATACGTGCAGCACGATTAAATGAAAATCGCTGCATTTCATAACCGATAAATCCATAAGGCATGTGAGAGGGCCGGGTGTCACTCCAAATAAGCCACAAAGTAAGTACAATCATGAACTCCACTGTGCTGTGCAAGAGCGCTTTTCTTCAACACAAAAGGTTACTCTGTGATGACGTACGCGTGCTCAGGCCCGGAAGGTTAAGCGCAATGTGAGCAGGCCAGCGGGGGAGTGGGGAGGGGGGAGAATTGTGCTCGGGCATGTTGAATTGTACAAGGCAAGTGAACTTGCCCCACAGCAGATTTCTAGAGATTCTTCATTCCCCTTTTACCAATGATCTACAGAAGAATGAAAAAGAACCAGATCCATAGCTTCAGGGCTAAAAGTCATGTTAAAATTTCCATAAGCAGGGGCCAGGCCTGTCTGCTGAATTTTAGCCTTAACATTTTTCAGTAGGGTTCTTCAGTTTGTAGGCTGCAAAATACACAGTCATTACTTTCTATTACTCTATACTCTATACTATATTACTCTATTACTTATCCATCATTCCCCAGGATTATGTATGAACATGTGAAAACACTTCCGTCACATTTTGAGGCTGTAGCCCTGGGTCCTTCACTACTCCTCCAGAAGTTTAAACCCGCTGATCCAGTGATGCAAAATGTTCATTTTCAGATGCAACAACATGGTCCCTCTCATTACTGCCAGCAAGAATCAACTACACACCTCAAGCACACACAACACCTAATGCATGCAAAAGGAGTTTTCCAGCTTCCCATATGGTATATTCCAAGACCTGTTTTAACCTGTTGAACAGGCAGTGGCAGAAAATCATCTTACAACCAATCGGTGGGGTCAGTCCGACAGGTTACTGTCTCTAGCTTGACACTGGTGGTTCAGTGATACCCACCCACCTTTATTATAACTAACTGAAGGCAAGCACATCTGTTTGAAAGATCCAGTGTGCCATTCTGGATTTAAGAACTATCGCTGGTGTGTTCATTCAGAAAAACAGATCTTTGTGTCTTTCCCCAACGATCAGCAGCAATCAGCATCAGGTAGGAATTCTCCTTTGTCATCATTGGCTTGGAATCATTTTATTTTTTCCACAACATTTGAAAACTGTTTCAGAAGGGATATTGACAAGTGTTGGAGACAACACAGGTGACACTACTAAAATCTGAGTGAAAGACTCAAATCAACCCAATTACAGAAACACATTATATGCACCTGTTAACCATCTCATATGCATTTTAGCAAAAACTCAGGCAATATATTGACTATAGCAAAATAAAGTAATTTACATTTGGCTTGTTCCTGTTTATATTGGGTACTGTGTAAGCTTTAGGGCTGGGTATTAGCAGAGATGCCCCGATCCAATTTGATTCCGATTCACAAGCTAAGGATTCGATTCAATCCGATTCGATAGGAATGAGATATGAAATACTATAGCAGCTTTCCATATTTGGAGACATGTTTAAAAAGCTCTAAAGGGAACACATATTCACAAATGCAGAGTCACTGGAAACAAATTGTGAAAATCATAATCACAAAGGCTTGTACAGTCATGCGCCACTTCCAGTCTTCCGCCACAACGTCCGTTCTCATATACGTCCGTAGTCCCATAAGGTTATAATAAAGTTTAAAAATCCCGATTGCAGAACGGGACGTAGCGGACATAACCGGATGTAGTGAAGGCAACGCTTCCCGCACGCAACACGTGTATCTCATGTCTCTTGGAAATAAAGCGATTTCGCTGCCAGGCGTACAATGGTACAGTACATAGTTTACCATATAATACGTATTGATAGTCATAATAAACGCCTATGCTAATGTCTTAGGTATGTACTGTATCTACTGTACTTTCTATCGGTGTTTTAATGTGAACTTTGCATACTTACAATTAAAAAGTTTACCGTATAACAGAGTAGGCCCTATGCTTCGACTCGTAAGAAGCAGCATCCAATCTCATGCCTGTTCCATATAGGTTTGCTAAGCATATAATATGGTATTCGCACAACGTCCAAATCACATAATGTCCTATTTCACAGAACGTATCGTGGACGTTGAGCGACGCATGGCTGTATACCAAAATCTTTTTATTTGAGGAACACATGGCCATGAGTATTGTTCCTTAAAAACAAAACCAACCTGTGTCATTGCCTACTTATTAATGACACGAAGCAGTAATGTGTTTGCATTAGTTAACTCAGGGAAAGCTGGTAAGGTAGCTACAATGACTGACAAAACGTAGCTAACTGCCAGTAGCAACAAGCGTGAACAAGTGTTGCTGTTAAGTTTAGCTAGCTAGCTAGTTAGGTAGCTAGGTAGTAGTTGTGCACTGTATTAAAGTTAAAACTAGAAAGCTGTGACTGCAGTGCACATATATATGAATATGTATACCAGGCATCTCCACGATTTCGGACAACCTTCTCCACGCATCAGTGGGGGCCATCCATAAAGGCTTAACTGGAGGAATACAGTTGGTGGCATTGCCTCAGCTGAACTGGAGAAGTACTTTCAGATGTCCAGGGTTCACGTCAGTCTTATGTTTGTCTGTGGGCTTGTATCCTCCATGTTGGTGCTCAATGACAGGGTCCAGCAGCTCCTTTAAAACTCCGTAGGTCTCCTCATCACCTGCCACACAGCCCACTGATGGGATGAATCGGCGGCCTGGAAGGAGCGAAGAGCCATAGAAGCAAAAGAGTCAAACTACGGGTTAAGACCCAGGCCATCTGGGTGCCGTGTTGACTTAGAGAGAGGCAAAATGGAAAGCCACACTAGTTTTCTTATTCATCTTTTTGTTAATATGGTGTCAATACCAAAATAACCGTGTTCAGCATTTTCACTATCCCATAAATGCGTCCCGCTGTCAGAGAGTGATACGAGCTGCTCGGATAAGGGTTTTTGCATAGACAGGTGGCAATGCCAAATGAATTTGCAGCTTTGGTTGCAGAGCATGCACGCATACCCTCAAGGTGAGCGAACAGTGTGGCTACCTGCAGTTATTTCCCGAATAGTTGTAGATGCGACAGGCAAATAAATTACACGTCATCAGTAGCGTTTACATCTTGGTTTTAGATCGGATAGCTTTCACACCAAATGGGAACCGCACTAGAGTTCAAATGAACCGTACCCCAGACCGCCGTTTTCTGGGGGACTCGGGTACGGTTCCTGGTGCGCACCCGAGTTCGGAAAACAGCGTTCACATCAACAACACGAACCGAACTAACGGCTCAAGCGGACTCGGGTCCACACCAACAGTTCTAGCGTGAAAGCACAAGAGGTCGCATCACAGAAAAAATAAATAAATAAAAATGATATAACAGGTTTTCCTCTATGCGTTCGCAGGTCGTTAAACGTTAAAAGTTAAACGAGAGAGCGACATCTAATGGGTGGGACTAGTAATTGCCGTTAATACGACATGTCAGAGCCCTCTATTTAATTCTCTGGCTATGTTTAACCATTTCGGAAATGAACCTAGAAAACCGGAAAAAGCATATTAGCCTAGAAGATCGATCCATGAATTTTACAGATCGATATCGAATCGGGCGAATTAAAAAAAAAAAGATTAATCGGGGAAAAAAATTTTGCACACCCCTAGTAAGCTGGATGATTTTCTGCTTCCATATCTAAAATTTATATAATAGGGTGTTTCAAGAAGAAAGCAGGGTGAGAACGATCTTGCAATATTTTATGTATGGCGAGGAAATATTATCAACAACAATTGGGACAGTGGTGTTATTATACTTTTTCTTTTTTACATCTATAGTCTTAGTCCAACTGTAAAATGTCATTTTAACTCTTCACATGTTGTGGAGATTGATATTTGTGGTGCTTTGATATATTCAGTGGTAACTATGTAAATAATTATGAATAGTGGTCAATTGTTAAAACATACTCTATTATTTAATATATTTAATATATTTATAAGGCTAGTGTTTCTTTTAGATTTATCAACAATGAAATGGTGTACCAGTCCATACCCCTAACATTCTAATCATTCTCTAATAGAAACATTTTGCTCCTGGAATAGCTATTAATTAGACACATCTAGATTACACTATCTTGTTTATGCGTTGTGTAAAATTTAGCCAATCCAGGTTTAAATTTAGTGGTGAGCAAAATGAGGCAATATTGAATGTTCTCAGCAACATTCTTGGGACCACTAATTACATCAGCATTGACTTGTCAGCATTGAACTGAAGAAAATTTTGGAATATCCAACACTGTAAAACAGTCCTGAAGAATGGGACCCATAATTGATCCATGTGGGACTCCACATATGATTGGTGCTGGGGAAGACACAAATTAACAATAGCAACTCAGAACTTTTGGTCCATTACAATGGTATGATCAATCATATGAAATGCTGCAGTGAGTCTGAGGACAACTAAACTGAGCACGCACCAGCATTTGCTGCTACAAGAAGGACATTTACTTTGAGAAACTTTAAGAACTTTAACAAAACAGACTCTGTGCAGTAGAGTGAATGAAACCCTGACTTAAATTTCCCAAATAAATTGGTTTGACTCATTCATGTTGAATTGATTCCTCTTCTCCTTACTCACTTCCACTGATTTCCAGGGAAAATCAACCATGCCTTTCAGCAACACCCACAACCAGATGAAGATGAACCATTCTGCTGAAGAGGAGTACCCCGACCTCAGAAAGCATGGGCCTAACCATTACATGGCAAAGGTGCTGACTCCGGCCATGTATGAACGCCTCCGGAGTAAACAAACTCCCAGTGGATTTACACTGGATGATGTCATTCAAACTGGGGTTGATAACCCAGGTAAAGACTCAAGCTGGTTTTATCTACCAAGCCATATGTTCTGTCTGTTAAAGTGCATTTACAAAGGGCAGCTCAAGTCTCCAGCACAACAGATTTGGAAAGTCAATCATGTTTTGAGCTTTACCCTTGTCATACAGTGACATTGCCATAGGATATTTTTGGTCACACAGCAGCTGTACTTCCAATGGCACTTACAAATAAAAGGACAATGGGTAGATCCAACTCCTGTTGACTGCAGGTAAAAAAGGTATAAATTCAGGTTAACTTTTTGATGTCACATGAGCTCCCTGGTGGTATCTAGCTTGGGTCGATGCATCACCTGAAAAACATAACTTTAAAAAAATATTTGTCAAGTCTGGAGTGATGTCAACAATGGAGTAATTACCCATCAAGTCAGGGACTAATCTTGCACTGACCAATTTTATAGTGAACTGACACATATGGAATAACATCCATCCCAATGCAACAGAAACACGGCACTCTTTAAGGCATGGTAATCCATAACATCCACTCCATAAGAGTGTTTTTCTCTTAGGTGGAATTTGTTATTGTTGTTGTTCAGCATTACTAGACTGGACACACTGACAGTTAAGTTGCTGAGGAGTGTCCCGACCTATGTCAACACAACACCCGAATGGCCTGGGTCTTAACCCATAGTTTGACTCTTTTGCTTCTATGGCTCTTCACTCCTTCCAGGCCGCCGATTCATCCCATCAGTGGGCTGTGTGGCAGGTGATGAGGAGACCTATGAAGTTTTTAAGGAGCTGCTGGACCCTGTCATTGAGCACCAACATGGAGGATACAAGCCCACAGACAAACATAAGACTGACCTGAACCCTGAACATCTGAAAGTACTTTTCCAGTTCAGCTGAGGCAATGCCAACTGTATTCCTCCAGTTAAGCCTTTATGGATGGCCCCCACTGACCCCCCCATGTTATTTTTCATAGGGTGGGGATGAGCTGGACCCCAGCTATGTCCTAAGCTGCCGAGTCCGAACCGGCAGGAGCATCCGTGGGTTCTGCCTGCCCCCCCACTGCAGCCGTGGAGAGCGGCGTGCCATTGAGAAACTCTCCATTGAAGGTAAGCAAGGCCCTCTGTATCATCTATGGGAATTTTGTTTGAGGAGGTATTTGCAGGTAGCTCCCTCAGGTAATATTAAACTGTTTTTTCATCTGTTTCCGTCATTAAGTTTAGCAGAATACTTATAGACTTAGTATAAACTTTGGTAGATGATTATTTCTAAAAGGGATCTTTATTCTTTTTATACATTCTTATTTGCATTCTTTTTTTTAAGTATTAAGTACCTTGGATGGGGATCTCAAAGGCAAATACTACGCCCTGAAGAACATGACAGCAGAGGACCAGCAGCAGCTGATTCATGACCACTTCCTGTTTAACAAGCCTGTCTCTCCCTTCATGCTGGCCACTGGAATGGCGCGTGACTGGCCCGATGCCAGGGGAATCTGGTGAGAATATTTGTTTATTCTTCGACACAATGTGGCAGACATTTATGCATTTATGCAGCTTTTTACAACCACTATTGTCTCAGTGACTCCTAGACAATCAAAATGTATATTTCAAGAGAAAAGTTAATTTGAGACTCTGAAATGTGGGTAACAGGCAAAATAAATTCAAAAGCAGAACCCCTCTGAATCCTGTAACAGAGGCTAAGGATCAGACTCTATGTCAGCAGCATTATATGTTGACTGTAATTAAGGGAATATTCACATGTGCACTGAAATGGGTTCTAAAAATATTTGGCACAAATAGGCCAACTTATTCAATTAAAGCTCAAACAATGGGTTAATTACACAGGTGTGGGTGTGCACTGAAATGGGTTCTGATATTTGTTCTGTCTCCCCCCAGGCACAATGACAATAAGACTTTCCTAGTCTGGATCAACGAGGAGGATCACCTCCGAGTCATTTCCATGCAGAATGGAGGGAACATGAGGGAGGTCTTCACCCGCTTCTGCACTGGCCTCACCAAGGTAACTGAGAAGCAGAAATATATAACCTCATGTAGGACTGTTCTAGAGTAAGAGGATTTGGTGGAATGGTCTCAGACATTTTTTTATTTAATTCTTCCTCAGATTGAATCCCTGTTCAAGCAGAAGGGCCATGAGTTCATGTGGAACGAGCACTTGGGCTATGTCCTGACCTGCCCCTCGAATCTGGGCACTGGCCTCCGTGGCGGAGTACACGTGAAGCTGCCCAACGTCAGCAAACACGGCAAATTTGGCGAAATTCTGAAAAGACTGAGACTCCAGAAGCGTGGAACAGGTATTACATGCACACCACTCCTTTTATTTCTTTGGCATGGGGTGCTGCAATGTTCCACAAATATAGTGGATCTTAAATACATTTGGTTTAAAAATTGCTCAGCAGACACTCTTATCCAGAGAGACATACACGATGAGTACAATTAACAACACATTTACATCACTGACATCAAGTAGACGCTGTTATCCAGATAGATGTACAAGATGAGTGCATGTAACATTACATTTACATTATTGACATCAAGGGATTTCAATCCAAGGCTAAACATCAAAATTCAAAGGAAGGAATTACTTGGAATTAGCCTTTCTGCACAGCGATGTGGATGTTTCTCTGTGTCTCCTTCTCTACCTAATGAAGTCATCTTTTCATAGACGGTGAAGACACTGCAGTTGTAGACGATGTCTTTGATATTTCCAACGCTCACCGCCTGGGCTTCTCTGAGGTGGAGCTGGTGCAGATGGTGGTGGATGGAGTCAAGCTGCTGGTAGAGATGGAGAAGCGTCTGGAGAAGGGCCAGTCCATCGATGACCTCATGCCTGCGCAGCAGTGAACTTTCAATGTGTTCCATGGCCACCTCCCTGGAATATTAAGATGGCCTGCACTACTTTCAGTGTTTCTGGAACATTGTGAGAACACTATGCATCTGACTAGTACCATGATTCCTTTATTTATATTCCCTATATTATATTTGCTTATATATTACTTTATTTATAGTTTATATGCCTTTATTATCATTTAGATGGAAGGTATCCCATCTGCAATTTTATGAGATCCAGAGTGGTAAGATTACCATTTAAGACTGTTTTTGCAAATAAGTTTTCAATTTTAAATGTGATGTTTTTAAACTACAAGTTTCTGACTGAAATCCTTATAGTCAGCATAATTTGTGCTGTGTTTTCTGCTGTGTCTGAGTACACCCTGAAAAGAGTTTTTTTTTTTTTTTTTTTTTTACTTTTTACTTGACCTGACTCCTAATTACTAACACTTCTTCACCCCCTGGTCAGTCCCCCCAAAACACCATGAAACTCAGAAACTAATTTCTGCATGTGGATTAAAGGGAATGAATGAGGCAGTTTTATCTTCAGCATAATTTGAATAAAATAAATAAAAGTCAGCCTGACCTCCCTCTGAAGTTTTACTTCTGTTTGATTCATTGGGAGCTTCTACAGAAAGAAACAATACTTTCTTTAAAGGTCAGAATATCAGCTGCTTGGTTTGCAACTTTGCTGGTGACACTTCTCACCATCTGCCCTGAGCATAAACGTATACAAATTCACATTCCACTGTTTTCATAAGGGACACTAATTTTATGTTGATTGGTACACAAAATCTTGTGGTTGTAAGCATTGCATAATATGTTATTTATAATATGCAATATAACAGACAAACATTATGGCTCAAGCCTATTCTTTTTAACTCCTGCATTTCATTTTTGCAACTTAAAACCATGTGTCTTTGCTGTTCCCTATCTTTTCCCTCACAGGCACAGACATGAGTGTAGATTTAATGTGCATTAGTGAAGTGTCCAAAAGCCAACTCTACCTGGGCCAGCTGGACACAGTGGAAACAGGTGGTTGATGGACAGCTATAGTATCTTACAGGAAAGGCAACTGGTACCTGTCATTTCCCGCCAATGATGCAGCCACCATGTACAAACACGATTTTGTACTATATAACAGCTAAAAGTCAGTCATCACAAGAAAATGTAATATGCATGCATTTATGCAAGACCAGATAATGCATGTCCTTATTGGCCACATTTGTTGGAAAATGTTTGATATTCATAATCATTGTTCCTTTCCAGAACGTTTGATTGTGCCTTAAGAGAGGGAATAATGAGGTGAGGGGCCAAAACCCCCTACCATCTAAGTAATGTTAATATTTGTTCACTAACTATATAGTGAAATCAATTTCATATTTACATTTTAGTTCGTGTAAAAATTAAGGATACGTCATTAAAAACACTCGAAGCAATATTTGAAATAACCTCAGACAAATAATCGTTTGTATGAGGTATTTACAGCGTGGGCTTTAAGTTTAACAACATCAGGTCGCAATGCGTAGCATTCTTTTTTTCAAACCATTAAATAGTTTATCCGTCAAAATAGCCAGGAAAGCTCCAAGGTACAACGAACTGTGAGGTCAAGAACGGTTTCAGAATTACGTTCATAAAATGCACATAAGAGTATCATTTGCTGTTGGCCTGTTTGTTTTCAACCCAAAGCGGTTTGCTTCATAACGGTTCTTGTTCAACGTCTTGTTGCACTTTTTCATTACGTTACTTCATAAACCACATTCTTAAAACACAGACCTACCAACATGGATAATATGTAAGTTAATGCATTAAATAATAGGACAACTGAATCTACAACGGTAATTTTCAGAAATGTCTTACTCCCTTGGTGCATGACATGACATGACATAGTATTTAGTTAAACATATTATGCATTAAATATTTAAATGTACCATCATACTTATAATATATTTTAAGTTTATTATTTTGTTTTTGCAACTTTTGCCGTTTTACTGTGTTCCGTTTTAAGTGTGTTAGCGTTATGGCCATATTGCTCAAGCATAACATCTGCCCTATCCTGTCAATCTGTCGTCGTTAAAACTCATTTAATTGAACTGACATACGTTCCGCCCGCTGGCCACATTAGCATAAACGGAAACAATTTTTGACGAAAACAGTTGTTTACAAAGTCTTTGAATTCTAGCATTCATAAAATGCGCAAAATTCGCAACACATGCATTATTCTATTTGTTTTTGAACGCCTTCCTAACGGTATCTGTTAAATTTGTAAAGTCAGTTAGCGGTCCAGACGACAAGTGCATTTTTCATTGCTGCTCCTAATCAGTTTAAGAAAATTAGTTAGTCAGCTAACGTAACATCAACATGGATGCAATGTAAGTCGGATGTTTTTCAATATTTTGTTTTCCTAGCAAGCGAATTTGTCATTGTTAAATTTTTAGCTAGGTAAGTTAGCTAGAGAGGCAGCTGACTTAAGTTAGACTAAGTCACGTCACCTTTTTCACCTGCAACAGGATCGCATTTAAGTTGAAATGGGCGCGTTTGCCAACATTACCTCACCTTAGTTAAAATTGGAGTTTTTTGGGAATAACACTGTGTATTATACCGTCCATCTATTTTTTCCACCTCCCCATGTCCTCACGTTGCTGTAGATAGCTCGTTCAGTAATTTAAGGATACTATTTGGATGATGGACATTGTTACTTGGTGGCAGGCAAGCTAGCAAGCGAATACTAAAGGGCAACAGCCATAGATAGTTTTCCCAGGTTAAAGGATCTTAGCTCTGTAACTTAGATCATAAGATGACACTTAGCTAGCTAGACTAGTTAACAGACTATTTTAACGTTCATCGGCGACATGAGTGGCCACTGTCACTTCAAATAAATTTAACGTTCGCTCGCAACATGAGCTTTCTAACCGGAATACGGATTTTGTCGCTGAGCTAACTAGACTATACTTAATAAAGTAATCATAAATGAGCTAAACTGAAGCATGTGGTTTGTCCAGTTCATTAACACACGTAAGTGATCATATACCAAGTTAGTACCCATCGCTGTTTAAGAATGGCTGCTTTTGTTTTACGTGTAAAAGGGGGATTGTTGTGATTAAAAGAAAAGCATATTTGTTTCCGCGAGCTATCTTAGCTATCGAGTGCCAAAGGTATGATTCAAGGTCAAAATGACCAACGAAGAGCATCACTGATGCAGACGTTCTTGACTGTTGTCTCAAGGTGGAGGATGCGCTATGAAGACTTTTTTTAAAAAACATTTTCAAAACCCTGCTGGCATCATGCATTCAGCAGTGCTTCACCTGAAAATCTTAGTAGGGAATTTGGTTGATTTGGTGTGATGATAGATTGTAAGCATGGAGATGCAGTTTCTGTTTTAACTGTGTGGTTCTTAGAATTTAATACACACCTTCTCAACCATTCAGTTGTGGTATGAAGCAAATCAGATGGCATTTTTTTACCATGTAGAATTTGTTGTTGTTGTTTAGTACCGCAAAAATGGCCACACTGACAATCAAGAAGCTGTCTGCTGACGAGGAATACCCTGACCTAAGCCAACACAACAACCACATGGCCAAGGTCTTAACCAAGGACATGTACAAGACACTGAGAGAGCGCTCCACGCCCAATGGATTCACCATAGATGGTGTCATTCAGACGGGGGTGGATAATCCTGGTAAAACTTTAGTTGGATTCCTACTTACTGTTCACGTTTAGTACACAAGCCATAGCTTTATTTCTTGTATTAAGCATTGAATAACTGAATAACTGTTTTTATGGTCAGATTGAATGTAATGGCCTCCACTCCCTTTTGCTCCTGTGGCTCTTTGCCCCTTCCAGGCCACCCATTTATCATGACAGTGGGCTGCGTGGCAGGAGATGAGGAGTCCTATGAAGTTTTTAAGGAGCTGCTGGACCCTGTCATTGAGGACCGACATGGAGGATACAAGCCCACAGATAAACACAAGACTGACATGAACGCTGATAATCTGAAGGTACTGTAGGCAATGCCAGCTGTATTTCTTTTGGTCGGCCTTTGAAGAAAGTCTCCACTAGGTCCCCGTTTTATTTTTCACAGGGTGGGGATGACCTGGACCCCAACTACGTCCTCAGCTCCCGAGTCCGAACCGGCAGGAGCATCCGTGGGTTCTGCCTGCCCCCCCACTGCAGCCGTGGAGAGCGGCGTGCCATTGAGAAACTCTCCATTGAAGGTAAGCAAGGCCCTCACCCTTTTTGCCCACCCTTAGATGTCTCCCATCATGCAAGTAAATTAAAGGCACCCAGGTTGTCAAGAGCAGCACAACGAAGGGACCCTAGCAAATCTATGCACCCCTGTTCCCGGGAGAAAAAAACAGTTTGTTCTGCCGATGTGGGCTCTTGGCCATTGTTGGCAAATGACATGGCCAGTTTCGCAGCCAGACTACAGAGCTCAGCCTGTGCTTGAAACAAGCACATTTACTATCTGAACCACTGTATCAACGTCATTTTTAACTGCTTAAGAGCTGAATTAAAACTATACTACAATAAAAATATACTACAAGTAGGTTGAGACTAATAATTCTAGACTAAACATTCTGTCATATAAACATTCTCTTTCTTAAGCATTAAGTGCCCTGGATGGGGACTTGGAAGGCAAATACTATGCTCTAAAGAACATGACAGACGAAGAACAGCAGCAGCTAATTGATGACCACTTCCTGTTTGACAAGCCTGTCTCTCCTTTGTTACTGTCTGCTGGAATGGCTCGTGACTGGCCCGATGGCAGGGGAATTTGGTGAGAATATTTGATTGCGTAGCAAAGATATAGTTACCTCTACTCACTTTCTCTTTTGTCAGTGTTTGAGTCTGCAACTCCAAATTTGTTTTCCATAAAGGGAAGGTAATGGTAGTGTAAGACTGAAATGTGGGTCATGGTCAAAATTCATTTTAACCAGAGACCAGTTAGCTACTTCCATTTCTTCCATCCTCCATACATCCATATCTAGCACACTATTGTACACTGTCAGCAATAGTGTGCTTAGAATGAATGTTCCCTGGGGCCACTCCACATTGTGAATATTTATAATAAATCATCAGATCAGAGCATCCTTAGCTTAAGTTCAGCAGGAGCAGAGTTTTCATTGTTACAGACACAGAGCTGAAAATCTGTTTGGTAAATACAATATCACTGGTCGAACTGTATATCATATATCTGAAGGTACCAGTCAGAGCCTAGACCAGACAGTTTTTATTTTATAATTTAGTTATTTATTTGACTGGAAACCTTGCCCAGTGTCATACACAGATCATTAGAAAATACAAAAATAGCAAATAGGGAAGTGCAGCACATATATAATACAGTTTTGCAAAAGGGAACTACGCCATCTGTTATATTTAATTAAAAGCTAGACAATTAAATAATTGAACATTGTCTGTGATGGGGGCAAGAATGAAATGTGCTTTGAAAAGGTTTCTCGTAAGATTTGTCCTGTGTCTCCCCCCCAGGCACAACAACAACAAGACTTTCCTAGTCTGGATCAACGAGGAGGATCACCTCCGTGTCATTTCCATGCAGAAGGGAGGGAACATGAGGGAGGTCTTCACTCGCTTCTGCACTGGCCTCTCCAAGGTAACCGAGAAGCAGAGATATATAACCTCATGTAGGACTGTTCCAGACTAAGAGGATTTGGTGGAATAGTCTCAGACATTTTTTTATTTAATTCTTCCTCAGATTGAATCCCTGTTCAAGCAGAAGAGCCATGAGTTCATGTGGAACGAGCACTTGGGCTATGTCCTGACCTGCCCCTCGAACCTGGGCACTGGCCTCCGTGGCGGAGTACACGTGAAGCTGCCCAACCTCAGCAAACACGGCAAATTTGATGAGGTTCTGGAGAGGCTGAGGCTCCAGAAGCGTGGAACAGGTACAGTGTGCGTTCCATTTTGACATTTCAGCTGTAATGGACCACACATGGCCATCTGTGCTATGTGAAGCTTCTCTCAGAATAGTGGATATGAATCCAGAGGCTACATGTTAAGGCTCGCAGGACGGAATTTCCTCGTTCTTCTTCTCTATGTAACATCGTTCCCTTCTCTCAGGTGGTGTGGACACCGCAGCTGTGGATGGCACCTTTGACATCTCCAACGCTGACCGCCTGGGCTTCTCTGAGGTGGAGCTGGTGCAGATGGTGGTGGATGGAGTCAAGCTGCTGGTAGAGATGGAGAAGCGTCTGGAGAAGGACCAGCCCATCGATGACCTCATGCCTGCACAGAAGTGAACCTTCAGTTTGTATCCCCCCTCCAAACCCCCTCAGCTGTGCCAGTTGATCAGAAAAACAATATTATTATAAGATAATATTATCTAACCTTCTCAACACTTGAAAATAAATCTTAGCCCACGGAGTTCACTGCTGTCGTGTACTTGTTCTCAAGCCAACACAGCAAAAAATAACATTGTACCATTCAGTATTCTTTAACACTTTCAATGAAGGGTCATACATAAGAATTGTATGAACACCATATAGACACTTAACATTTATACCAGCCAACATCATGTTACATTTCTCATGATGTGGATGTTCTTACTGCACACTATATGTAAATGTAGTGCTTATGAAGGATTTTATGCAACTCTTATGAAGGACTCCTCCTTGAAAGTGATGTATAATCTTTCTTTTGTTTCTTGAGCACTATTCAGTCATATACTTGCCATTACTGGTTAAAACATTTGCAGAGCAGTGGTATAATATTAGAAAGAAGGGCTGTTACATTTCTAGAAGCACTTTAGATTGTACACTGTAATGAATAGTTTTAAACATGGCAATACATCAATAAAATGTCACAGCATTACCCAAGACTTGTTGGACTTGCAGTTATTTGAATAATAAGAGGGAGCTTTTGGTTCCATGTCATGTCATGGGTGTTTGCGTGACTAATTTGCTGACAGCACAGTTTTCAATTGGAAAGTAGAAACTGAGGGAAACGATTTCCATCTACTGTGACTGGCAATAGTAAACACATCACATGAATGTAGTGGTGAGTCACGATGATGGGACCATGGGGTCTGAAAATCATAGCTATAAAATGTGATGGCATTCATTCAGACTCTTTATTGTGCGTAACTTGTCCTAAATTGTTTATAACACCCAAGATCACTCAAGTGATCAATAGGAGTAGATGGCAATCAAAGAAGGAATATGTCTAGGCCCTCTCAATATCTGATGGCAGCATTTATGTCCTATGAAAATCTATACCATGTTTGTAATTCTGCTCAATAGTATTCACTCTCAGCCTGACTTTTAGAAGGGCCAATTAAGGGGACAACACAGACATTGTTTTGACCGATTTTTTGCCACTGGATTGATTTCCAAAGGTGAATTTATTTATATTACTAACAATGCATGTTGCTAACTGAATTCATAAAAACACTGTTTGATTTGCATCATCCCAACAGTGTCATGTTAAGCGCACATGCAAGGCAGCATATGTTGTGGAGTCACAATAATGGAATAAAATCAATCTGAAAGACATTTTCATTAAATGAAGCCGTTTTTGTTGACGGTTTAGGAGCACCAGTACAGGCTGATTGTCATTTTGTCCCTACAACCATCTTCAGATCACAAACAGACAAAAATGTTTATGCCCTGTATGTGTATCAGTTCTCAACAGCTTCAAATTCTTGGGTACAGGTATATGTACGTAAATGTATATTTTCACACAACATTTTTTAAAAATTCTTTTAAAAACATGCCGTCTTGCCAGCCTTAAGACACTTATGCAGATGCTATATTCAGGTCATTGGATAAGAACCCCAGGTCACTGTATTGCACAGCCCTCTCCTCCGTGTCCCCACCTACAGCACACCTCAGCCCAAAACAGCCCCTCCAGCCAACTCACCATCTCTGCACTTCTGCAGTGAACTGACGGGCACTTCCACTTCCACAAGTCTCTCCGTTTCTGTTCCAAAGTTAGCTTTCTTCCCCACTGCCTTCCAGGAATGTTCTTTACCACCTCGTTCTGTTGTCAGGGACTACTTCTGCAGATTGTCCGCAACTGGCACAGGGTTTTCAGTTTTATTGATTTCATCTGAACATTTTACTTTCTCCGGCAGTTTATGTTTGTTGAAAAATTAAATATATAAAAAAATAGCTACAGCATAAATGTTTTTATGTGTATGCGATACAATACACACAACTGTGTAGGCTACAAT
Source organism: Megalops cyprinoides (assembly GCF_013368585.1). Lineage (NCBI taxonomy): Eukaryota > Metazoa > Chordata > Actinopteri > Elopiformes > Megalopidae > Megalops > Megalops cyprinoides. The sequence continues at coordinate 27,345,806 of NC_050594.1, forward strand.
GTATACAGCTCCTCTATAGGCTGTGCATCCACCCAAACAGACACTGAGGCTTACAGACTTTAGGATGTTTTAATGAAGACACTGGTGAACCTTACCTGGTGACAAGTTACATTAATTCCATAATTCCTGACTCATAACAGGACTTAAAAAAAAAAAAAAGAAAAAAGGAAGTATAACAATATGCAGCTGTTGCAAAACTAAGTTACATTATTTACATTCAAAAAACAGTGCTGACCTTCTGGGGAAAGGGGGTGACAGAAAATAAAAATAAACAAATAAATAATATCAAAGCCTAAGAATTAGATGGACTTTTTCCCAGAATGGCATACCACTTCTGACCATAGGGCTGAATCATACCACAGACGGCATTAGTGGAGACTGAGTAACAAAAGGTGTCAAAGTAGATCTGCCAAAATTGTTTCCTGGAGGTCGGGAAGAGTAACAAAACTGAATTACCACAATTCATAGATCCACAATGGACTTCCAAACCCCAGACCAATCAAATACAGCTAGATAGTGGTGCAGCAGCATCGCATCCATGTTCTGTTCTTTGAGCAATAATACGAACCATAACTGATGGCAGGGTGACAAGATAATCCAACATAATTATCTGTTTTTCCAGCTTCAAAGGTATTACTTGCAAAAAATATCATAATAATTCTAACCAGATTTTTTGTGCAATAAATACCCCGAGGACAGTTCTCTAGGCAAAAGCATTCAAATTTTCTATGCCTCCAGGTTACAGACCAAGAGGATTCCGGGCACCCTAAGGTGAGGCACAGATCCAAGCCAGTGGCTTTGCGCTGTGGCCATCTCTCCATTCCTAAGCCCTGGACTGTGGTGATCCTCTCCACTGATCCAGGTTTACATCAGCAGCTACAGAACCTCTTTCCACCCATCAGAGGCTCTCAGCCCTCTCCTAAGTGGATTAAACCACAGAGAAACAACAAGAGTGGGTGGTCTGCTGAAGGCCATAGGCTACTTAATGCTGTAGTGCAGTTATGAGTTAAAAAAAAAGAAAGGTAAATTCTTCAATCAATGTCCATCTCTTCTGCAGCAGTTCAACAACTCTTGCAATATCAATAATAATAATAATACTTCAAAGATGCACGAAATTATTGCCTAAAGCATTATTCTATACATTATTTTCAATACATACTTTGTGAGTGTTTGGAGAAACACACATTTATGAAACTGCTACCTTAAAGAATGTACAGTTTAATAATGTATTTTTTGTTTTTTGTTTTGTTTTTTTTTTTTGTCTTTATTCGACTTTCTTTTTTTTTACAACTTTAATTCATTGGCAATTTTGGAAGCTATGTTCTTAAACGCGATGGATGTTCCGGATATCCGCTTGAAGCGCACGCCGTTGAGTGAGAGGCGGGGCAGCTTGCAGACCTCCATCTCCCATTGGACCAGGCTCTCGGCGTGGCCGTCGCCGTGCACACAGAGGAGCAGGAAACGCTCGCGCTGCTCATAGTCACAGTTATTGGCGTCCAGGACCTTGCGGATCTCCCGCATGATGTCGCCGGGCTCCATGGAGCTGGTGGTCTTCATACTCCAGGTAAATCGGAGGGAGCGGGGTTTGCCGTCTTTGTTTTCATCTTTTTGATCCCCAGATACATTGCGACTGCAAGGGACGAGAGTGGAACAGATCGGGAAAGGTTAGCGGGCGGAGAGAGAGCGTGCTGTGTGGTCTTGCGTGTGGTCTGACACGTGTCTGCGTGTTTGTGTGAGTGTCAGAGACTTTGCACCGATATGTGTGGTCTGTGCGTGTGTTTCATTTCTCTGCATCAAAGTTTGACTCATCTGTTTGTCTTTGTCTGAATGTACCTGCGTGTCTCATGTGTTTGTATAGAATACAAGCACTGGATACGCAGTATGTTGGAGCTAAGATTGTGACCTAACGTGTGGTGATGCATTTGTGGCGAGTTCACCCCTCCATTGTTCCCCTTTATTAAATGTGAATGTTTCAGAAGCTCATGCAGAACGTTCACAGACAAAACATTCCTGTGAGTCGATGAGACGCGCATCTCACTCAAGTGAACATGCAACACCCAAGCACAAAAAAAGCACATGAAGGCAGGCAAAACAATGGGCAAATGGCTCAGATGCTTAAATTACATCACTCACTAAAAAAAAACAAAAACAAAAACAAAAAAAACATCAATGGCCCTATGGGTGCATGATTATGGAAGAGACAACAGAATAACAACTGAAACTAGGAGTTACATGGTACCTATTTAATTTGCCATCCACAACTGGCATGCGTCTCCCTCGTAACAGAGCTGGGAGGCTAATGATGCCAGGCAAGGGGATTTCAATATACATTTGATACAGATACTGCTATTCCTAACTTCTGTCACAAGATGTCCCTCTCCTCATGCTGCAGAACACTGCCCTCTTCTGACACCACTGAGGTCGGTCTTTAATTTGGAACAATTAGTGGTTTGACAACAGCTGTGTTGAGGCAGACAGCAGATAAATGTCTGAGCTCTTACTATAATCATGATAATAAATATAAAACTAAGGCAGAGTATATGTAGACATGAAACCATATTTGGTCAGCAGGTGTGACTGGTGGATACAAAGCATCCACTGTCATGGCAATGCCTCTCCACATAAAGCAGAGATACAACAGGAGCCATTTCATAGTTTGCTAGCTATAATACTTTCCACCACATTACAGCAAAGCAAGATACGATTTGGAGTGTCCTTCTATGAGTTTCACGATCATTGTGATATATTTTGTGGTAAAAACCACATCCAGCATCTAATGTTAGCATGCTGCAAGCAAGGCTGGAGTAAGTTTTTCTTGCTGAAATCTAGCTAGCTACACTGTCACTAGTGTAGATAATTGCCAGTCTCTTGCAGTTAACTCACTGTAGACACTTTGTGCTCTTTACAGTAAGGTTTACGTCTTAGCCTTGTTGAAATCCAGTGAGCTTGGACGTACAAAGATAAGAATACATTCCACAGTAGGGAATCGTTGTATGGACCAATGAGAGCACCTGCTGGCAGGATATCATTTTACCCAACGACTAATGTAGTTTTCTTGGTAAATAATCCAGTACAGTGTAGAAACAATTGCTGTGGCCCCCATTTCCTTCAACAACCTACATACAGGATGAAGTGTAGGAGCTCTGCCTAATTCATTACGGACTGTTCTGCAAGTTTTACAAATGTCTATGAAGGTCCATTGTCAAGAAACAGGAAGTATGATCATTTATACAACAAAAAAATGCATCATCAATGTCTTTAACGTATCTTATTTTCCCTCTTTGACAAGATGAAAACATTGAACACAGGTGTTGATGATCATAGCACTGATGAAAGACCTTCTAAACCTAAGAAGAATCACACTTAGAATTACGACCAACTAAAACCAACACAAATTCAAATGACAGCACGCTAAGGACAACTTTAAATTCAGATGGCTCCCCAAATATCCCAGTCCAAGGTACTAGGGATAAAAACATGGTGGGTGGCTGGGGGGTGGGGGGTGGGGGGGGGGGGGTGGTATGTCACAGATGAATGAGAGAATCAAAGGCAGCTGAACCTTCCTCACCTTGAGCCCTCAAATCTCCCGTTTCTCTCAAACTCTGGTGGGACTCTTTATTATAGACAGAACGGATAAGGAGAGGGCCAGCGGAGGAGGCAAAAAAAGAAACACAGAGCTTTTATTCAAGTAAAGGCAGAAAAAAATAAAACATTTCATACTAACATCTGTCAGCAAAGAGATAACAAGGAGAGAAGAGAAGAGATATATAAGACAGCATATACAGTACACAGTTATAAAACCAAGAAAGCCATCAGCCAGTTTTTATGAGCTCACCGTTGGCCCCTATGGCCCACATGGGCTGCGATATGGTGGAGGGTTTGGTTTAAGTCTAAAAATTGAGCATGCACTTAAAATTAAAACAGAAGAAACAAAAATGCTCATGAGTGGTGGAATAAAAGTAATTTCCTGAATTATGCCATTGCAGAGATGGTGTCTTGCTTAAACTTCCTGGCCTTAATTTTCACATGCAGACTGCAAAATGGCAGCGCTTCTCAGTCTTGCTGGCGGTCACACTTTCTTGCTTCTTTAACCAAAAAAACAGCACAGAAAACAAAAAGAGCGTGTGTGTGTGTGAAGACCACATAAAGAGCACGCGCTCCGTGAGGGCTGGGTGTGTCTGCGTGTGGTGTGCTGACGCGTGTGGAGATACATCGGGCTTACAAACACACTTACGCTCACGCACGGAAAGAAGTCAAACACACTTACAGTCACTTGCATGCAGATACAGCACGTCGACACCGGCCTTGGGGGTGCATGCAGTCTAATCTGATTGAGTAAGGTGCTGAGAAAAGGGGGGGGGGGGGGCAGTTGCCCGCGGGTGGGGTGTGAGAGGTACGTGAGAGAGCCTGTCGGCGTCAGCCAGGACGGCTGAAGACCAGACGTGGTACAAAACAAAGCCGCACTGCAGACAGATGTCTGGCATGCTGTGGCCTCTGGAAGTTACTTTATTACTTTATCGTGGGGCAAGCGACAGGGTGATGTCCTTTCATTTCCCAACCAAACCACACTGATGAGCATCATTATAACCAGCAGCATTCTGAGGCAGAGCAGAACCATACGCTTCAAAGAAGCAGTGAAGGAGAGAAGCAAAAGGAATTGTTCAGAGGTGCCTGACTTAAGCAGGGCCTTGAGTTTGTCTCCTCGGGTCCTGGAGGGAAAGGGAAACTGAGGCTGGAGTGGTTTGGGAAAGAAGAGGCAGCAGTGCACTAGATCCACTGAATCTGATTTCTACAGGAGAGGAAGAAATCTCTCTTTCCGAGGCCCTTAACAAAGCCTGCAGCCTGGACAAGCCCACCAGCGTACAGCTTCCTCACGTGGGCTGCAGTGAGAGGTAAGCAACAGTGCTCTTCAGCCACTACTCTGGAGTTAGAGGCGCTGGCATTCCCCCTGCTGCCTCGGACCTTTGAGACTGCACAGCCACTGCTCCCATCAGCAGCAGAGCCCTGAAGAGAGCCTCTGGGTTTGAAAAGCGGGACTGCAGTCCACTCTTGATTTGCCCAAGGTTCAGTGGCTGCAATGAATATTCAAAGGGCCCTTGAACTGGCCCATGAGTCACACTACATCCTAAGGCATTCTATTGGACAGAAGAGCTGTAATGGGATATAGGGACACAGTGAGACACCCCATCATTCAATGGGGAAGGGGGGGGGGCGGGTAGGGCACGGCCTCTGACTGTGGCAGCCCATGCAGAACTGGTGCAGGTGTAGTGGTAGCTGCACCTAGGAGCTCATGTTGTGTGCCTGTCTGTGTGTCTGTCTGTTTGTCCATGGGGTCAGTCTCTCTGCAAAACAGTAGGGGACCACAAAGCCCTAGCGCCTTACTCTAGTTCTCCATCTCCGATTTTCTACAACTTTCTATATCTTCCGCTCCTGAATCTGCAAGAAAAGATGGATTCTGAAAAAAAGGTTTGATTTTATTGATAAAATAAAATAAAAAAAGGAACACAAAAAATTCTTGATGTAAGACATGATCACAGAAAAACGAATGCCGAGAGGAGGAAAGACTGGTGGACTGAAGACTTACTAAGAGTCTTTGCTCCGGGGGCAGGGGGGTTGGCAGGCCCTGATTTGTTGGAGGTCTGTCGTTTGGTTGGGTCAATAGTGACCCTAAGGAGAGGAAGAGCGGAGAATTAAACTGTACAAACAGGTGAGGGAACACAGCATCACTGCAGCACACTTAGCAGGTGGGGGGAAAAGCCTATGAAGCAGAGCCGACCTTGGCGGGCTGAGGACCAGGACTCAATGAACAAGCCCAGTTTCACACACTGACAATGCCTTAAAAAGCCTTCAACCCGCACACATCCTCGCATTGGAATCTATGAGGTAACGTGTGCTGCACTACATGATCTTATGGATCTTGTATATTAGCAGTGGGGGGAGGGGTGTGGTCTTTGAGGATGCAGATCCTCCATGTTCAAATGGTCCAATTCAGCACATGACCTTAATGGCTGAGTAAAGTGACCAGAGGACCAGGTGGAGCAGAAGTGGTACCAAGCCCCAGGACTGCCCTAAAATTCAGTGTGGGAGTGATCAGGGGGATGGGGGCTTTCCCAGGCACTTCCACCCATAGCAGGAATAAGAATCAACTGAGTAATGGCTCGAGTGACATCAACATGGAAAACAAACAGGCAAAAATGGAATGAGAGGCAGTGAGCGATGGATGGAAAAAAACATGCGCGGCACAAGACTCCTCCCCACCAGCGGCTGGGATTCTGGGACGATATAAGACAAGGAGGAAACAGGCCTTGCTCTTTGCAAAGTCTGCCTAGTCACTGACCAGTGCTATTTCACATTCCTGCTCCTCTGCTTTTGAACATCTGGGCATGGACTGGGACTTCACTTCCTGTGCATCTTTGCTTATTTTGCTATGAGGGAGGAATGTCTCAAACGGTAACTACTTTATGTGGAAAAACTCATCCACACAGAAGATCTCGCCCTGACACAGACTGAAGGGTTTCAGACCAGCTGTGCTCCACAGCCTCAGAGAACAGTGTCTATTCAGACAAGGGTGACGGGGCGAGTCCTTGGCATCTGAGCAGCCTGGAGGCTGAGGTCGGGCCGCCACAGGGGTGGCACAGGCAATTAAAGAGCCCACAAAAGAGTGGCAGAGAGAAAATACCCAAGCACAGTCTTGTAACCTACACCTGTCAGTTTCTCGTCATTTGGCTGCCAAACTCATGCCCAAAAGCATGGCTTAAATTACATAAATAAGAGTTTGCTACCTTTTGAAAAGAAGCAGAAACAGGTCAAGAGTTTACAAAGAGAAACAGTCCTGATGTTTCCACGGTGTTACTTCAGGACTTGGAACAGAGCTATAGTAGGGCTACACCCATTCAATACTCTTCTGCAGTAATACTGGGAAACACTTCTCAGTTGCTGATGTCTGTAATGTGTATTTGCCCTCTTCTGGCAATATAGTGCAATTTCCCCAAAATATGACTCTAAAGGTTCAAAGGAAAGAATGCTATGCTAAATGCTAAAGAATAAAACGATAAAAAATAATAAGTGCTATGCTATGCTAATGCTAAAGAATAACTGTCTCAAAAAACTCCTATCATGTTGCCAGATGGAAGCCTAGGATTTTGTTATTACATACTAAATGCTGCAATGTGGGTGCACAGAACTCACAGGAAAGGCTCATTTAGCTGAAGTTCAAAAAAAAAAGAACCTGCTTGAAGTCTGGCAGAACCTCACCTTCCCCTCTCCCAAGATTCAATCATGCGTAGGACACAGTAAGCAAATCAAACTTCACTGGCCTGCCCCTGTGCTACAAGCCACATAGCAATCATCCCCTGCATTGCCATGAAAAACCAAAAAGGCAGTTACAGAATGCTGCAATTAACATTGGATCTGACATCTCCATTTTGGTATATGTGTATAACATATACATACAAAACAAACTTACCTGAAAAAAAAAGACTTGCACCATAAGTAGGTCAAGTACTTTTTGTGAAAACAAAAGGAAACAGACCCAGTAATTTGTACACAAACCCCCACCTCTGTGGAAAAGCATGCATGGGTGATTAGTACAGAGTTTGTTGACTGCTGATTGGTTCTGCTGATCAGCTGAGAGGAAAGCAGCTTTCTGCAGGCATGCTCAATCGCACTCCGCTCAGGTGTACCGCTCCAGGAGCTGCTCGGTGCTCACGGCAACACGGATGTAAGTTTCAAGCAGCAAGTTCAGCTCTATGCCCATTTGGGTTACAATAATAAACAACAATAAAAAAAAAATAATTTCAAACTTTTTGTTGTTTGAAAAAGCGTTTAAGTTTCAGGTTAATTACACAAAAAGCCAATTTAAAGTCCTACCTTTTGGTAAACCTGAATGACATGTTTCTAAAATAAAAAAACAAAAAAACAAAAAAGAAGCGGTAAACATTATGACAGGAAAATTGGAGATAAAAAATGATACTGATAATCTGAATGGTTTAAAGGAACAGGGACAGCTGGAATTAGGAATGGTGCAGAGGAGATCCAACTGAAAGAGAACTGGAGAGTGGCAAGAGGTGAAGGAGTTGATTTTGATTCCTTGTTTCAAGTCAGACTGGCATCAATCTGGACTGAATGGAGCAGAACCTGGATTTGTTTTTGTTGCGTTTGCATAGCTCTTACTTTATACCCTCCACCTGAAGGACTGGCAAGGCAGAGGCTATGTGCTATTTTCCAGCATGAGACATGGGTTTCTGGGTTTCACTCAATCTCAGGTTTAAATGCTTTGCTAGAGACAGTGAGCAGATGGAAACTTGATTCAACTGTTGTTCCAGTTGGTAGACATTGATTGACTAGCATGTCTACATTCTTTAGGACTGTTGATCTCCAGGTCAGCAGCTGACACCAGTATTGTACAGTATAATACAACAAATAATTTTTAGTACAGCATAGAACACTTTATTTTCCTCTGTCTGCATGAGCAGATAAGCGAGAGAAAGATTTTGATATTGAATGTTGGGAAATTGCAAATATCCCACACAGTCTGAATGATTACAATCAGAACCAAACAAACAGCAGCCTCCCTACTTACAAATATTCAAGAACACCTACGTTCAGTAAAACTCATTAAATTCAATAAAACCAGGTCAAAACTTTCAGTGCAGAGTACATCATAATATCTTGCTTGTGAAGATAATGTTTTGACATGAAACTGCCTGCCAGAGACCCTACTGCTCATGACCATTTGTTGTAACCTCACAATTTCCCCATTAGACAACTTTCTGAAAAGTACAATGTATCTTCACACTGTTGGGAAATAACAACTGGGGCGAAAGCAAGAATCAAGACCTCTAAAATCACATCTAGCAAAGTGCCGTGTGGGGCAAACAGAATTCCAGAATACCTCAAGAAACAATGGCACATAAATGCAACTTTACAAGACGTGTTATGAAAGAGGCACTGACACCTTCAAACGCACAGCAAAAAGATATGCTTCCATACAAATATCAAGAGCTTAAGCAAAGCATATATTATTGATCTTTGTGACATATTACAGACTATGGGATTTGACTATGGGCTAAATATCGTGAATATTTGTGAATAAAATTTGTATTATATGGGGAAGTTTCAGAAAAAGTGATTTGGAACACTCAACTGTGTCTAAACAATAAATATGAAAAGGCTTTGGGCTTTTCATTAGACAGTGCTTCAGTTAAAGTCCACATTGGTTGATGTCTTTTCAAATCTCATTAGTGTGATATCTAACTGTGGGTTTGGTTTGAGCTGACCCCAGAGACAACCATTCTGGTGGGTGATCTGAGCGGGATGGGTGTGCTGGAGGTAGAGGGTGCCGTACCTGCGCGTGAGCTTGGAGGTGAGCTTGGTGAAGAGGTTGGAGGAGCCGCGGCTGCGCGTCTGGGACAGGGGCGTGGCATCGTGCGACAGGGTGGGCGAGGCGGGCGGGCCATTGTAGGTGGCGGTGCGGCGCTCCCGCAGCTGGCCGCCGTGGAAGGTGCTGCGGCTGGCCGTGCCGCGCGGGAAGCGCAGCCGGTCCGGTGTGGTGGCACTGCTGATGCTGTGGGTGGACGCCACCGGGTTCCGCTGGCCGGGCGGCCCCGCCGTGCTGCGGAGGAGGGAGAGGAGAAGGGGTCACACACACAGGGCTAACCCTTGACAAAGAGGCCCTGGGCCACACAGAGCTACAGTGGCTTCTTCCATACCTTGTCCTCAACACTGCTCCCATCTCTTGGTCAGATACAACACACAGCCATCTTATCTGTGGAAGACCTCTCTGTGGCCACTCTGTGGTCAACTTTCACCTCAAATTCAAATTCTAGGTCAGTGAACTAAAATCTACCTATACAACGTTAATGAAGATTAATATATGGTTAAATACCACTACCATTAGTATCACACTTCAGAAGTTAGTGGGGGAAACCTAAGATTTCCTTTAAAATAAACAGACACGTCTTTGTTAAAAACAAAGACCGCAGGATGGATATAACCTAATTCTGGAGACGCTATGCGCAGAGCCTCCAGGTGGGGATGGGTAAGTCGTACGTTGTGGATGGCGAGACGCTAACGGCACTGGAGTGGAGGCGCAGTGCCGTGCCTCTCGGGGCTCAGGACGAGGCGGCAGCGGAGATTAGGAAGCGTGTGGGAGGGAGGGGCCAGGGGTGGTGACGCTCGGGTTAGAGACAGACGCCGGGGCCCTTGCGCCTTACGTGGGCCTGAGGACGTCCGCTCGGCTGTCGGCAGGCGGCAGCGTGGCGCGGTTGCAGTGGGCCGAGGCCGACAGCGACGTGGCTCTGTGGTGCTGAAGCCGGGCCGAGGCGGCGGCGGCGGCGAGCGCGCACGCGTACGCGGAGGAGCTAGCCATGCAAGCGGACATTTCAGTCAGGCTGCGAAATCGGGCATACGTGCCACAGCACAGGCAGGCAGCAACATCAACACAACAGAAGAACAAGTGCATACGATAACCGAATAACGGAAAAAGACGAGCTTGTGTCGACATGCAGTAAACTGCTGGAATCCTAACTGACACTCCAGAAAAAGAGACACCTAAGCATTCATGTCCATTAGTATGGTGGCCTATATAATCCCATAGCACCTTAGGCTTGGTTTAATGTATAGTGGCCCTTTAGCAGTGTACCACTTCCCAATAAGTGTTTAATATAAGCATTGGCTTCGGCCTGCTCAGGTTAATTTTTAAAAATAACTCTCAGATGAAGCATTTAACTAGTCTCGTCTTGAAGAATAACATTACTTTCGCATGGAGACAGAGTGCAGCCGGAGGCAACGATGTTACAGAGAACACAGAGGACGTTTCACAGAGGGCTGCAAGAGGAAGAAATTCATTTCATGTGATGCAGGGAAAAAATAACCTTCAGAAGTTTCACACCAGTGGAGGGAGAAAAAAAAAACGCACCACACCTGAGGGCGCATGACCCTGCAGCGATCCCAAGGGCTCCTCTGGGGCGCGTTTCCCACTGCTAGCTCCGCACTGCGTGGTGGGTCGTGATTGGGTTAGAGTAGGCGTGAGGTGATCCGGCCGATTCCCTTACCTGTTCTCCTTTCCGTTCTGTATGACAGAGAGGCGGTCTGTGGCGTTCCTCTCGCTGCACACGTACGTGTTTCTCCTGGTCATCCCTCCAGACACAGAGTTATTCTGTAACAGGGAGGACAGGGACAATGCTTCAGGCCCAGCTGATGTATGTATACGTATGTATGATATCCCTCTGTGGGGACACGCAGACCGCAGCTTTGGGCAGTGTGGTGGCGACTCACGTTGGGGGCGGCGGAGCCCTTTTTGCGGTCGGGAATGTCGGCCTTATTGGGGTTGCTGGCGGTGCCCAGCATGGGGCTGGGCGGGGCGGCACTGCGCCCCCCTGCCGTGCTGGACTTGCGCGGCTGCACCCCGCCCTCCTCTTTGAGGTCGTTGTCGGCTGTGCTGGTCTGGCTCCTCTTGGGGTAACCCACCCCCGAGGGAACAGGTGGGCCGGCTGTAAAGAGAAAAGGGGCAAAGAGAGGGCACTGTCATCATATTCAGACTGCTGTTTCCAAAGACTCTTCTCGGCTTTATGAGGATAAACAGCTGTACACATCCTTCCTTTGTTTGGGTTGTCCTAGGGGCAGTAAAAAGCTGAACGCTACAGGGCAACAGATGAGGCCCTCCACTGTGAACTCACCAACCTACGCTTTCCGCACTTCAATGTACTAACACTGTTTATTGTGCACAGCTCACAATCCCTGAATAAGAATCATGGTCACTTTATCCTTATACAACTTACAGATTCACAATACCATGACTGTTACTTATGATCATGTGATATACAAAATGGCTTGCCATGGGAAAGAGTGAAGGAAAGCCCCTGGTCTGGCGCACTCACCCTGGTCGCTATAGCGCCTCTGCTTCTGGGTGGAGGAAATGCTCCTCTGGACCTTGAGGTGGGAGGGTGACTGGCCATTGTTCAGCTCACTGTTGGGCCTGATTTTGGCCAGTGAGAGGTTACTGCTGGAGCTCGAGTCATTGGCCTCCAGCTGATGGAGAGAAAGTAAAAATCAGGTATTAGGTATCATTTCCAAAGCCGTCACTTTAGGTGACATACAGTGTCACACAGTGTGCCAGTATGATGTCATATACCCTGCCTATAGTGTGTACATTTTGCTGATATCCACCATGCAAAGCAATGCAGAACCTATTAGAAGGTGCTATGGCATAAATCACTGTACAAAGACTGAAGAGAAACATCATAATGCTAGCCCCGGTGGAGGTCAGATTGAGCCCTTCCCTGCTCTTACCTCGGTTGACTTTCTCCCTAGGAGCAGGTAAGTGGCGGTGATCTCATCATACTTCATCCTCGCCAGGGACTCGTGGATCCCCTCCCGAGAGTAGCCCATCCCCACCATAATATCTGCAGAGTCACAAACGGTCAGGTTATTACCACATTCAACCCCCAGCACCCTGCCTCCACTCCTTCCACTCCCTCCACAGACCCCGAATCCACTCCCTCCCTCTGACCGTCGCCATGGTGCCTCAGCTGCAGTCAGCGTCTTTCTGCTGGCTGTTACAGCACTCTCAGCGCACACACAACTGTGGCCACAAAATCAATGATGTGTTTGAGGCGCTGGCAGCAGTGCAGGAGCTCAGCCCCGGGGTCGCAACGGAAAGAACATCCCGGCGAGCGCGCTGTGTCTGCATGCGTATCGAACCCCGATCGGGCAGACGAGGGGACCGTGCTGGGGGGCAGAGCGTCCCGTCCCGCCCCGCCCCGCCCTCCTCCCCTCCGCTCCCGGCCTCACGTTGGAGGCAGCGCGCCGGGCGGGAGGCCTGCGTGGCTGGCTGTTCCGCGGGGCGAAGGCACTTACCCAGTACATGTGCCTGCGCTGAGAGCTTCCAGCTGCCGTTATGCAACTCTGCTCTTCTGGGAAGTGCTTTCAAACCCAATCGCTTAAGCTACTCACCCTTCCCTGTTGTTTTATCAAGGGCACACTTTACAAATCTGTAAATTTGTCAGGAGCCTTTTTGATGAAAAGCAGGACTTTTTAAAGCTTGATTTATGGAGTTTTTTTTTATTAATATCTAAGATTAATTCTGCAGAGCTACAACACAATCCTGCTGCACGTCTTACCAGCTCTTAAGACACACTGTGGATCTCAAAGCTCTATAATATCAGCTTGTTGCCAATACCTATTCTCTTCTGGTCCGATATGTCCAGTTCTGGCTCTATGAAGGGCTTGAGCTCGTCCTCCTCACAGCCTGCGTTGATCCAGCGGTCCTTCATTATTTGCTGGAAAAGACCATGCATGCAGTTTCACATCCAACTTACCCTTCAGCTGTATTTTTGCCATCAGGTAACCATGTAAAGACAGGAGGAATCAGGTGAGGGGGGCCCTCTCACAACTAGCCACTCAGTTTCCAATTATTCTCATTCATTCCCATGCAGAAATCCCATCCATCAGGTTATATGACTCTATACACCAATAGGAATGTACACAGATACACACAGACACACATCTCCCTACTCAGAAGTGCTGGAATTGTGCTTTGGCTGTTCTTTTCGCCTTCAGATTACATTTAGACAGCAGGAGGGTCGAGTTATAGACTGAGAGTGGAATACAAAATTGAATTATTTATTGTTGTGCAGTACACAAAGAAGTGAGTATGTGTCCAGGCAAGACTCAGGATACGGTACATCCTCTACTGCTGTTCAGAGCCACAAAAGACAAGGGGAAGGTGTGTGCAGGGGTGGACCGGTGACCGGGGGAGTATTCAAAGTAACTGTTGGAATATTTACATTTTCGCTGTCCTCGCTCACCTCAAGTGTTCCCCGTTTGGCCGGGTTTAGCACCAGGAAACGCTTGAGGAGGTTCTCACAGTCGGTGGACATGTAGAAGGGGATCCGGTACTTCCCCCGCAGAACCCTCTCCCGTAGCTCCTGCAGGAGGAAAAGAGGAGCAGCAGGGGTTGGGACACGCCTGGCACAACGCCCGGTGTGAAGCATGCATACAGCTGTCACAGACACCATAGGGCGGCAGTGTAGCACAGTGGTGAGAGCAACACCACTTTGCATTAGCATTGTGGTATTATATGGGGGGAGCAGTACACTTGCATTTTGGTATGTTTGTATGCTTGCTCTCTATATCGATAATGGTGCCTTGTGCCACCCCTTCCTTGTGTCCTTTTTTCAGAGGCTGATAATGCCAGGCCCCATGGCAATGAAGGCTGACAGCGGCTGGAAGAAGTCAAAGAACACTGGCCCAAAAAAGCGGTGGACGACAGGCTAACCTTCTTTTAGCCATGTGTCACCAAGACTAGTGGACATGTTCTTTAATGTCACACTTTAAAAGCATACTCGCTCCTGCTCGCATGAGCCCTGAGGTGGGTTTCTGGAGAAGCTTTCTGACCTTCAGGTTCTGTCCGTCAAAGGGCAGTGAGCCGCTGACCAGCGTGTAAAGGATGACCCCCAGGCTCCAGACGTCCACCTCGGGCCCATCGTACTTCTTGCCCTGGAAGAGCTCGGGTGCAGCGTAGGGCGGGCTGCCGCAGAACGTGTCCAGCTTGTTGCCTAACGTGAACTCGTTGCTGAAGCCGAAGTCGGCGATCTTGATGTTCATGTCTGCGTCCAGGAGCAGGTTCTCAGCCTAAAGGGGACGCAGAGGGTCGGCTTCCATGTCAATACAAGAAACTCGACGCAAGCACAAATATTTTGCAGAAGATGAAAAAGCCAAGAGTAATATAGTTGGCACTGAAGCACATAGGACATAAGTACTGAGTAACCAGCAGACTAAGCTCCAGGAGTTTAAAATCTACAGTGCATTCAATTAAATGGAACTGAAAAAAAATCCACTTTTCTACAATATATAACAAGAATCATTTGTTGAAATGGATTTAAGGCACAACAGAATTAATTCAATTCATTTTTTTTTTTTATTTCTATCTTTCACTCAAATGATGTAATCTCAGCAGGGGCACAGAACGGAGATGGTCTTTTGTGCGTAATCTGCAATCTGACAGCAGTGACGGCCCCGGGATAACAGGTGTCAGTTGACTGACAGATCACAACCTAGCAAATGAATGACAAAGACGACGATGATGCAAGTCATACGTCAAACTGAAAACAAGGCAGGGAGCTCAGGCCTCCCTTTCCTTTGCTGTGCCTGAAGAATTAGAGATATCTGAGCTTTTATCCCTGTATTCATAAATCATTCATAACACACTGGAGTGGAAACAAAGTGAGCACGGGCCGGAGGGGGTGCTGCCGCGTGGCTTACAGAGAATGCAGCTTCCTCCCCACGCCGGCTCTCCCTGTGTTAGGTGAACGGGCTGCATTAAGGGCACTGGCATGTGAATAATTAAAGATTACAGAGCAGTGCTGAAAGATGGTAGAGCGTGCAATGTCAGAGGAATTCCTGTGTAAGCAAGTGCGGACTGTGGCAGTGAGCAGACAGATAAGACCACACAAACCTGCTTCTTACCTTAAGATCTCGGTGTACTATGTGTTTTTGATGACAATACTGCACTGCCGACACAATCTATAAAAAAAAAAACAATAAAACAAACAGACACCCATGTCACGAAACTGGGCCAAAATGTGAAGGTGCTGAGTTACTGAGTCATTGCAAATGCAAGTTGATTATCAAGTGAAGAAATAATGCAATCAGCCAGAAAGTGTCAGAAAAACACGCATTGTGTTCATTTCCTAGAATACACATCTTATGCCTCACGTCAGTGTTCTAATGTTTACTGTGAGGCACTAGCAGACCGTTACCACTGTTAACACTTGAGGTCTTTGATGGAGCTTGTGATGCAGAAACTACTGCTTGCCTGGATCTGCTGGAGGTGCAAGAGGTGACTAACGCCACACTCTTTTTTTCCATAAACTGATGGGCTTAATTGATGGGCAGTGTATCAGGCTCACATTTGCTTTAATGGTGTAAACCTTTTGTGACCACAACACCAAATCCCTGTTAAAATTACATCTGGACCCTTCCCTTGAACTTCAACACTAAGTAAGTGCAGTTTGCCCTGGGAGGGCAGATATTCTGGAGTCCTATGCCTGCACTGTATGACTAAACTAAATTCTCAAACCCTCTTCCAAAGTCCTGGGACTTGTAGTGCAAAGATACAGAGGAAAATGCATTATATTAGGCTCTGTTATTCCATTAACAACTTGCTTGGCATGCACTCTTCTCCTGAGTGACTCACAGTACCTGAAATCTTCTCATTCTGTGGCACAATGGATAGCTGAGATGCTTGCTGAAAGTTACATCAGCACCAACTCAACCTAAATTTAAAGAAACATTTTTGGCCTCCTCCTTGAAACTGTTCTGATATATACAAAGCCAACCAACATAATTTTAGGTCATGCTTTTTCTCTTTTTTTGCCACCATTTCTGGATTTACCAGCTTGTTACCCTCTGCCCCCACATATTGGTGGTGGAGGATAGTGAATGCAACCCACCAGCACATTCACTCAACAACATTGATCGTTTTTTCACACTACAAGTCCCACGTTGCACCAGGAGAGCATATGCCAAACAGGGGATAGGCCCGTCTTGCTGACATCATGTGAGCGACTCATAGGCGCCGTGATGAGTCAAAACGTGTCTGACAGCAGTGGGATGAGGGGATCCCAACTGTAATGCCCGCCCCTGCCCTGGCAGAACATAGCCAATTTGTTCCGCTGCTGTGGGCGCTCGCTCATTGCTGGCTGATGACATATAACTGACTGTGCCACATGGGAGCCCCAGCACAGCAATAAATGGCCAGGGCAGGACACAGGCCATTGCCAATGCATCTGGGAAATACACGCACTTAATGCAGAAAGTCATGGAAATATTTATCTATAATGGGATTGTAATGCCATGAATGAAAGGTTTTTAAAATGGATGCAATACTTTTAATATGAGCTCTTCAACTGATAAAATAATTTGTTACACTGCAAGATGCATCTACTTAGAATTCTAGCTCTCCCCTGCTCTGAAAGAGTAAGTTTTTCAATAAAATCAACCAACCTGATGACATGCACTTGCCATCAAGATCTTGAAATTGTTGAATAGAATTCTAGAAATCTGACCTCCTTACAGGCACCAGCAAACACTTTAGTGCTCTTGCAACCAGATTCTGCTCAAACATAGGGCAGTTTCAAACACATCTTGTGAAAGAACCTCTGTTTGTTGACTCCCAACAATAACAGGAAATCTTACCTTGATCAAACATGAACTCACAGTATGAAGTAACATCCATCTTCATCTACCATTTAACATGTTTTTCCCCCCCGGTGTCATATTTTACACTTGGGATTTTCGAGATTTCCAGCCATCCCCTAAATTCACAGGATCTATGACCACCATCACAAAATCATGATCTTAATCATTAGGTACAATATCTTAAAGCTCTTCTAAATTATACACTTTTTACTTTTTCCCATGAATTTTGAATTAGTAAACAGTGCTCCTAGGGATCTGCTACACCCTTCAAACTGTGAAGGCAAAGGGTGCTGTTTCCAATGCTCCGGCACTTCTCCATGTTGGCTATTTTTCAGCTGACCCAGAAATGCACACCTCTGCAGAAGCAGGAGCCTGCATGCATTCTGGAACTCACTGAAGAGCAGGGCTCTGCAGGGCAGTGACTTCACTGCTGTAGAGGAGAGGCCCCTGCAAGGTTTCCACCCAGGCGGATGCGGCTTTGTTTAGCATCCTACGCAGCCACACCTCCGCAGACGCACAGGTAGCTGCAGGTTCAGACACCTTCTAGGACTTTTTTTTGGGTCAGGCCTGTTTTGGCAGGCCACACTCATTCAGGTGAAAGCCTGACTAGCCAACACCAGTAATGACTGGGATTAATATGTAATTAAACAGAAAGGTGTATAGCAGAACAGTGTGTACAGCCTGTGGTGTTGTGTGTGGGCAGAGCGCTGGGCTGAGCCTGAATCTGAAGGGGTTAGGAGATGAACCGACAGCACTGCACCCTGCTGAACTGAGAAAGCAGGCAGACTGTGCTCTGTCAGTCATTCGGCCTCAGTGACACACATTCGCTGTGTTACACTTCCCCCTTTGAGTCTCCTGCTGTGTGCACGGGCTGCGTCCCAGCCAGCGAAGCGTGGAGATGGGCTCTGCATCCCCGCCTCAAAACTTGTTTCTATAACAATGCAGTAATGACGGCTGGCTTTCCCGGGGAGCGCTGGGTCGGGACGGGATAATGACATATGGCTGGGGATGGTTTGAAATGAGCACACTGCAGTACCTGTCTAAATTTAGCCCTGGCCTCCTTTTCCTTCATTCTTCCATGTGCTACGAGGTAGTCGAAGACCTCTCCTGCAACGACAGAGTACCAGAAGTGAGACGGGCATGACGGAGGGCGAGATTCAGTCACATTCAGAAGCTGGCAGCCCTATAGCTCTGGACGAAAAAACACATGCATCCAACATCAATTTAAACAACATCAAATTCATCCAAAATCAAGTTCAATCCAGTACAGAAATGAACTATGCAGCCTGAAAATGAAACTTTAACATCATCTGACATGCTGAAATGTGACAAAAAATAAACCAACTTCCTAATCATATGACCAGAGATAACCACAGTAACTTTCATTCTTCATATGCAATGATTCCACAAAGCTGCTCCCTGGAAAATTCAAACTCAAGTTATCCTTTTATTGCTGGTCCATTCAAAACATCAATCAGTCGTTAGAGGAGAAATGGCTTTTTCCAGGCCCCCATCCCTGTAATTCTAAGGGATCAGAAAAAGGGAAAGAGAGGAATAATTGAGATGTGATTGAAGTCCCTGCACCAATGCAAAGAACTGTATTCTGGTAAGGAATGACTGAAGGACATACCCCCTGGTGCCCTGCCCTGTAATTGGATTCTCATGGCTTTAACTTACTTGTTCAGAAACGAGCTGCCCTGCAAAGGTGCATGTTCTTCTGTTAGCCACTGCTAAACTAGGCAGGACCTAACAGCCCCGGCCCTGTTCACTACCTGTGTCCCAGAGGAAACTAGCCCAGGCTGGGAGAAGCTTAGCCTGGCCTGCCAAGGAGTGCCAGGTTCTCTCTCCCTCTCACTCTCTCTGCCTTTCAAGCACATAGACACATGCACGCCCGCACACACACAGGCAGAGACACGTGATCCACTCCCCTGAAGAGCCATGCACTGACTCCCGCCACGGGGCATGTTTAAGCCCACAGACGCGCCCTGTCAAAATCTCTGCGTTTGTACGGCTTTGCAAGCCTTGTGTGGGTTCAAATGCACTGGGATGGGAGGAATACTCATACGAAACTACCCAAGTGTGTGCTATTCCTGTTCACTCCATTTGGACTGTCTGTCAGGTCCCAAGGGCTTACTGCACACAGTCTCTCGCATGCTGGAGCTGCTCGTCCTCTCGCTCCCTCCCTCTCTGTGTTGCTCTCTCCTGGAGTCTACAGCCATTGCAGATGACCGCGGTGTGCATAAGAGTCTCTCCACACTGGTTTTTCCCCCCTCTCTCTACCTCCCTCCCTCTCTCCCTCCTCCTCTCTTCCCCCTCCCCTCACTTTCTCACTGAAACGTGATGGGGTTCTCTCGTGTGCTGCCGGTTGCTGGTGGGCCTGGGTTCCCCCTCAACGTGATAAAAAAACATGCCTCCCCACTGTCGTGTCCTGAATCCCGGCAAACTCGCCTCCCACACAACTGACCAGCCCTCCAGCTCTGCCCCGCGGAGGCAGGAAGGCAGACGCTGCCCGTGGTTTCATTCGCAGGACCTAATCCTCACTCTGTAACCATGCCTGCGGCCCACAATGCCACGCGTGCATAATGGCAGAGCGCATTCCGTTTCTAACTCCTGCCAAATCCAAATATTTCCGCTCGTGTGAAAAAATTACACTTCAAAACTTGCTTGATCCGGACTCTGAAGTCCTTGCGATTTAGCTCATGCCCTGAATGGAAATGATAGCTTCTTGCTGAGCTAAATGAGAAGCTATGTGGAAGAATGGATTTGCTCATCTAAGAATGTGCCATAATGTTCTGAAACTTTTCAAATGACTGAGTAATCTGAGCCAAGCATGAGCCCGTTTGATTCATTAGCATAAAATGAGCTGAACACTTCATGTGAATTCAAAGAATCCAAAGAAAATATAAATATGAAACTCCTAAGTTTGGTCAGAAATAATTAATATCTGATATATGTAGCTATACAGAGATAACTGCTGGAAGACAGATACAGGTAACTAGATGAATAGCTTTTATAGCAGGCTTTTATTTCATATTTTCATAGCAACTCAACATCTTGATACTGTGGTCTCTTAGCAAGGTAATTATACATTCCACAACAGAATGGAAGTATGGAAATTAAAGTTTACGACAACATATGCTTAAAAATGACGGATTGTTTTGACTGGTTTCTATTATCATAAATGAACTGACGTATCTTTTTTTAGTAACAATGCATGTTTTGTATACGACATGCAAATAATGGTTATGAAAGACCCTCACTTTCCCATTCCTGGGAATCCTGCATCTAAGTGGAGTGGAGACAAACAAGATGGCCTGACTAAGTCAGCAGCTGCATAGCAACAGCAGGGGTAAAGCTGGCATACTCAGACACAACAAAGTGGCATGCGTGCAGAGTGTTGAGGGTAGGGCTTCCAAACCTTTCTGCTTTTCACTGAAGCATGTGAAGACCCGCGCCGGTTTAGGCTGGTTCAACCCACTCACCTCCACTGGCGTACTCCATTACCAGGTACAGGGTCTTCTCCGTCTCAATGACCTCAAACAGCTTCACTGCAAAAGGAGTAGAGAGTTCGACTCTGTTACATGACGAAGCCGTTCAAAGCATGCTGACATCTTCATTAAGGCGTAAAGTTAATGTTTTTTTCCCCTCATTAAACCCTTTTCCCCAGCCACATCTTGGCACTCCTGTGTCGTCTGAGAGCACAATTAGTAAACAGTCTGGAAATTAGGATCAAAGGAACATCACCCACAGGCACTAAGAAAACAGACATTCCTAAGGTCCAATATAAAGGAGGATTTAATGAGAAAAGGTTCACTTCAGCGTGAGACTGCCAAAGGGTCCTGTCAATCACTGTACCAAAGGTGGAACAAGCAAGCCCTGAACGCCGGTTGCCAGAATATGGAATTATGTCTGAATTGTGATCTGAACCCAAACCCAAATAATCAACACAAGTGTGGAAGGTTTAGAAATTCACACACTGAATTCTTAATCTCTTGTTGAAATCTACTTGTGTGTTCTCCAGTTACTGAAAGTGAATGCTTTAAGAGTAGCAGAGGAACACTGTGTCCTTGGTCACATGACAATACACCATTGTGTAACTGTGTAATGAAACGCATGTGGATACCCCAGGAGAAGAATCTGCTAATGGAGTACAGGAAGTGTTACTTTCTCAATCAAAGGGTCCCTGCAATGCTAACATGCCTTCCACCTTTTACACGCTAATGTGTTTGTTTGGAAAATGCCTGTATCCAGGTTGATTTTCATAGCTACATCTATTGTCTCTCTTCCAGTCTGGATTTACACAGCTGAGGATAACTTAGGATAACACAGGGGTTCAAAAGCAGTGCCTCGGCTGTGAGACAAACCTGTGAACTTCTGATTATGAGTCCATTTCACCAAGCTCTGTTCCTGTATGCACTGCGTGAAGGAGCCCTACTAACAAAGTACGACCGCATCAACAGTCCCTGCTCTGTCATGAACAAGTTGCTCCCCACCACACCGCAGTGATTGTACTGTACATGTATTCCTCTCTCTCTGACAGGAGACATGAGCCCTGTCAGCGCTGCACAGCTCTTTTGTTATACCCTGTGTAGCCCTCAAAGGAATGTGTCAGTTACACCACTCCACTACTTTCAACCTGCCTTTTCGAGGGCCAGAGGGGGCACGGAGACATGCTCTTGTTCATAGGGGGACGAGATGGGCTGTCACAGAGCCAGCGTGGTGCTCGCTATCAGAGTCCTCACGCGAGCACCAGCCGCAGACGTACTCACTCCAAACTCTTACTTTCGCTTTTACTTTCGCTTCGGCTCAGAGCCTCGAGGAGGGACAGTCGCTCCCCTCCTAAAGTACCACAATCATCTTTTATTTACAGAGCTGCTTCCTGCCTCTCTGCCAGACAGCGCTGATGGGGGCGGGGGGGTTCACATACATGGGAGAAACCACTTCAGTGAGGGAATGGTGAGTAGAATGATCAGTCTACAGCCTGCGTTTCCTTTTTTAAGACCACTGGAAAGTGGTATTTTCATGCCCGTAATGCGGATGTGAAGAGAGACTTCAGACACTCACGGCCAAGCCTGTCCTCTTTTCTCTGTCCTCATGGTGTGCCCACTTTTGGCTTGTAGTGATGGTGTTACTGTTGGGGGCCAAATGATCAGCTCTAGTCACAGGTGACCCTTACCGACCTGCCATGTGACAGGTCTTGCATCACACATTGTGACGACTGTGCTGTTAACCGAGATAATGCGGGCATAAAGGCCGAGCAATCAAAAACAGCGGGCAATTCACCTGCTCATTCAGCGGACAGAAAGCATTTCTCACTACCACTCAAGGCTCAGATCCACTGAACGGCCAGATGGCCTTAAGATGCAGCCCAAGCATCAAGCAGTTTATTCTGCTGGCCTGTTAATTATCCTCCTACTAACATGTGTGACATAATGAAATATCTTGGACAATGTTTTTATGGAATGCTGCCTACATTCCTTTTTGTCAATGAAACCCACCACAAGAGCTTGCTCTACAGACTACAAACAAAGCAAGATGTACTTGCTACAAATAACAGCAGTAGTTAACAGTAGCAGTGTCATTACTACTAAAGCACTCAGTATAGTCACAGCATTCAGCTGACTGAAGCAGACCTTCTATATGGCTGGTAAGCCTGGCTTACCTCACGCCAGCTCCAAAACAACATGTAGGGGAAATGGGGCCTATGTCGTTGCCATGGTGCCGCCCCCCTGTGTTTGGGATTTAATGTGTCCCGCTGTGAATGTCACCCTCACAAGGCTGACATAACAGAATCGGGCAGTCGGGCAAAGAGCAGATGGAGTCATGTGTTCTCCGTGGAGGGTCTGGTATGGCTTCTAACCTAAAGCTGGTGAGAGGGACTCACGGCTAGACACAGCTAATCCAATGTTCCCCTTCTCTTTGAGGCTGACAGCACAAACAGCACCCAGGGAAACCCCTGCTCTGAGCACCAGACCGGCCCGCGCTGTGAGGTAGAAACTCGTATTGTCACTGGTCCTTTCATTTAAAAAGAGGTGATATTATCGGGGCTCACACCAGCAGCGTGTCTCCTCTGCTCATATCTGACCAACTGCCAAGCCTTTTACTTGCCCAGACTGCAGTGTCTGTGAGCACCCAGCTACCAGCACCTCGTGGCCCACTCTGTACAGCTCATCTGTCTTAAAGGGGGAGCTGACGGACAACCTCACCCCGATTTTTCCAACACAAAAGTCTACAAGCTCATAGCAAACAAACATCATGTCATCCTATGAGGGGCAGCAGAGAGGAGGAAGCTGAGTGAGAGAGACAGCATCCAGGGAGCTCTGCTACAGCCCAGGCCAGAGCAATCAATCACAGAGCTGCTTTGCGCACACCAGGCAGGCTGTCATCAGCTATACCATCTTGTCAACACGCTCATGCCTCGCAGCTATCCCCTCTTTGCGCATCTGTTCTGTGTCCAGAGCAAGATAATGCTAATTGGGTAGAGTGTTAACAACCGCGTTCAAGGCAGCGTTAGCCACGTGCACATTTAATAATAGATCTAAGGTGATACAACGGCTCACAGAGGGAATGGCTGAGCTCACAGGCTTAGCGCAGAGGAGGCTATTGACGATAATCTCGAGAATATGACAGTAATAAGGCACAAATGAAATTTTCAGAAAGGAAATCAGATTATAAATGTGTTGGAAATTAAATGTCATCAGCTTTTCATCCTCCACCCCCAGCCATTATTATTAACAGTGAATCCTGCTTAACTAATTTCATTTCATATCTTTACTATCAGTAGAAGAGGGGTAGGTAAGTACATCATCGGTATCCAGAAACAGGACTAAGGATGTAAAGAAACGGAAACAAACGCATTACACCGGACAACCTACATCGCGGCCGTCTTTCAAGCTGGTTTACCAGCTGCAGCAATGCATTGTGGGACTGCATTACTCATAGCTCAGACGCCACAGTGGGAGGTGCAGCTCACAGCCCATTTCCCAGATTTTGTGAGGGCTGACCCTGCAGGGCGATTGCAGGCTGGCACCCCCACCAAGTGTGCCGCAGGTGATCTGCACCAAGCGCGCAGCAATGCATACTCTTACGGCCTGTGCCCTGTCTCTTAACACACTCCCAATCCCTGCACCAGCTGTCCCGCCTTGTTCAGGGTTCCTGGAGCGGGGGGAGTGGACGGTAGCCTGCTGAGGGAAGGGAGGGGCGACAAGGCGCAGACAGGGGGGCCAGAGGCATGTGAGGGGCTGTCAGATGACCGCGGGACGCAACAATGACGCACACACAAAGCGTGACACAGGCCGCCTTTTGTGCTCCTGCGCCGGGCCTGGCCCAGTGAATGGGATCGGACCACCACCGGTGGGAAAACAATAGGGAATCAATGGGGAGGACGGGTGGGGGGCTCCCTGCAGAGCTGAGTGGACAGGATAGCAGAGGGAAATCTCTGCGCTCCAGGAAGGACAGCGAAGTGGAGGGAGGTCTCTGTAGGGCGTGGAGAGACCCAGTGGAAAATCACAGATTCCAAGCAGGATTCCCAATTTATCACTAAGTATCAGCAGAAGATCAGCTGATACACACAAACACACACCATAACCAGAACTAAACATTAAAACTTTACAGTATGGAAATCACTACTTACCTATATTTGGATGGTTTAAGATCTTCATTATTCTTACTTCCCTGAAAAGCTGCAAGAGAAAAGAATACTGATGTTACTTCAACACATTTGACAAAAGGACACATAAGGAAAAAGATTACACATACACACACAATGAAAAGAACACTGGTTGTGACAGGAAACTATGGGGACTAAGAAATAAGGTGCCTGAAACTGACACATTAGCCAGCAGAACGTCACATGAAAGTCTACAGTTACGCTGTATAATTTTAAGATGTACTACTGCTTTCAGAAAAATCTGAAACAATACGTTTAACAGGTGTGCCACTATAATATCACTGTATCGGGGTAAGAGGAGCTACAAAGAAGACTGCTTCTGATATGTTCTGTGGGTGGAGTAATCTGTCACTTCTGCCTCTGAAAATTCACTCACGACACTCACAACTGTCACAAGCATTTCCACTCAAAAGTTGTACTATGCATATCGTTTTGGGGTGGATTCTTCAATCAATGTATGTGCTGGTCTATGCGGCGGCTGACGGATTCTGTCCATGTTGGGGTATGAACTGGCTGCCAGTATGCTAAAGCACACAAAGAAAAAGTTGTTTGGCAACAGAAGGGGAAGACAGAGTGGGTCAAAGGTCATGGAGAGTTCCCAGCCAGTGACTTCCTGAGGAACTTCCTCCGGCCCCACTTGAAGCCTCCCTCTCTCTCACGCTGGACACGGCATCCAACATGCAGACTGATTAGGTGGGAATGCTAAGAACTTGATCAGGGAAGAAGGCCCCTGGTCAAACTAGGGGGACGTTGGTGCAGACAGATAACCATTCTTTGCACGACTGCCTTTCAATAGGACAGAGAGCAGCCACTGTCATCAACCACACAAGTCTGCCAGCGCGTGTGAGGGCTAGAATAACACTGTTAAGCACCCCATTCCAATCAGAGATAGGCACTACACTTGCCCAACACTTTCAAGCAGAGTCAACCCTGACTTGCTATCAGCTTTTTAGACAAGTAAATTTTTTGTTAGCTTTGTACATACAACTATGTAATTTTATGTCTCTTCAGTAGCATGAATGAATATGTATCCACTATAACAATCACGGTTAAGAGACAGATCCATGAGATGACTGTCTGATTACAGTTAAAAATCATGACCAGCACTCATAAAATTCTTATACTTCTCTAAGCCTCCAAGTGATCCTCCTTAGCTCAAGAGGCAGAGAACTGCCATGTGGGGACAAACCAAAAAATCTCCAAACAGGTACACAGAAAGACTCCAGGTCCAACATCATAATGTAGAACAGCAATAGAGAGAATATACACGCTTGCAGTTCTCCCTTCTGAAATACTGGACTTCAACTTGTACGAGGCCATTTTACTGAAGTATGAAGGCCTGCTGAGTGGCAGGTCCATGGGAAGCTGTGACATCAATCACTACTCTGCCGTTTCTATAGAAACCACGT
The DNA here is from genome assembly GCF_013368585.1 of Megalops cyprinoides. Lineage (NCBI taxonomy): Eukaryota > Metazoa > Chordata > Actinopteri > Elopiformes > Megalopidae > Megalops > Megalops cyprinoides. The sequence goes on from NC_050594.1 coordinate 27,372,086, forward strand.
CTGTGCTGTGAGGTGACTCACTGAACTCGAAAAACATCTCTCGGTTTTATAAATTCTGGAGCCGCGGCTCATGTATCTGTTAGATGTATGCGGCTTTGCGAATGCTCAAAAATAATTCTACCTATTTACCAGCTCATAAAAATGATCACATTATTATTTTCTGGACATGAAGGGAAGCTAAATTCCACTTAATTGCACATTAAACAAAATTCCCCGCTTACAGAGGATGGCAACGTGAAGACGACACTGCTTCACAGTCTCGGTGGGTGACGTCTCTCTGAACAATTACATAATGACCCCGGGAGCGTGCGGATTGGTCTCATCGCCAGCGTTTATGAATTACACACCGTGGTAAAAATAGTACCGAGAGCGATCTGGGCGCCGCATAAAGACATGGCAGATCCACCCACCCGAGCTGGGGCTCTCTCTACCAGCTCCTCCCGGTTTGGGCAGGCAGCTCAAATGGGCAGCGAGTGGCTGTCTCGGCAACCTCTACCAATGCCCATTCCAAAGAAAAGCCCTGCGTGAGGCCAGGAGGGCGGAGGCCAACAGTGCCGAGGGAGGGGGGGGGATTGGGGTCCCTGAGAGGAGCAGAGACCCCCTCGCACACACACGCTCTCAGACACACACACGCGTGTGACCTGACCACTCTGACACGCCCCGAGCGGCGTCCAACCACGCTCCGCTGACACAGAATCATGTGACCCCGCACTGGAAAAACACATGACCGCGCGGGCACGCCGTGGAGATGTGGGAGATGTCTTGGGGAGTGGAATTCCAGCTCCGCCCCACAGGGGGGAAACAGAACTGCACGGAGCATGTGAGGAGGTGTCAATCAGAGGCGATGCAGTCATTCAGCCGGGACAAAAATAACCCTCCCTCAGTCCACAAACACAATGCCCTGAGGGTATTCATTTACACATTTATCTATGGTACATATCCTTATTCAGGATGCCTCACAGAGAATTAGGAAATACAGTACAATATTACAGGAAACGTAAAATATCATTTTACATTTGCTTTACGCAAAACACATTAGGCAGTGAATTTTACATTAGACAGGCAGTGATGGTATCTGGAATGGCACAATCTCTGCTTGGGAGTCATTTCCATTCCTGACCACAGTGATAAAAGACAGTTACACACACAGGAGGACTCGCCGAGCAACCGAAACTCTCAACACAAATGTCTCCTTCGCTCGCTTCACAGAAGATATTCCTTGGGGCGAATATGGAGTCTGCTTGCCTCATCTCCGCGTACTCGTCTGCCTCCAAAGACGCCAAACCCCGCCCCCGGCCCCCGGCGCTGACGCAGGCCTCCTGACGTCCGGAGGGGGGGAGTCAGCGCTTTGCAGAGGGCATCACCTGCCAGCGTGCACTCCATCTGTCCTCAGGTTCTCTCCCTACTTCCTGCACGCAATCTCACAATCGACTCATTAATGCTCAACAATCGATGAAGAGAGAAAAAACGGCCCCTTCATCAGTTTTCACAGTCATGATCGGGGCGGCACTGCTCCCTGTCGGACGTCAGGAGTCTGAGGGAACGGGAGAAGGTCGCCGCCCCCCCCCCCCCCAAACCGCTCCTTAACGCCAGATTGGCCATGAGATGCCAATCGGCTGGCCCGTTATCTTACCTCTGATGCCAGGTGGAGACAATCAAGGGCTGCACAGTCTGGCTCTGAAACGTGCTAATCTCCCGAAAAGCTGAAGGGGGGGGCAGGATGGGTAGACGGGATGGGGGCAGACTGCCTCCCTGTTTAAGTTCCTGCATTACCGCGGCCCGCTGCCGAGGCTTTCAAAGTGAGGAGATAAGTACTCCTCCACGGGAGATCCAACCTCTTTAGGCTTGATCCGACTGGCACCGAAAACTAAGTGCATCATTTTGTCATTGATTTCTCTTAAAAGCGGCTCTCTGCCCACCCCGTGCCCTACTCATCAATCTTTCATCAGATGGGAAAGGACGGGCCCCCCCTCCCCGACGACCGCCCCAGCCTGTGCTTCATTACTGCATGCAAACTTCCTTTATGGGCTTTTACCGTCCAGCTCGGAGACTGCTGTACTCCTCAAGTCTGCTGATAGGGCTGTTCTGACCCTCTGTCAAAATAGCCCTGCTGTCCAAACTGCCTCAAGATACTATGATCTTTACCTCTGTATTACCACTGACATAAGACACCCTCTCAACCCTCACCATCAGGCATTTATTATTGATCTAACATAGAAATAGACCATTTTGATAATACAGCATTATTATGTTGCAACATGTTCCAACACAACAGTGATGTTGAGACAATATGTATTATGCATTGTATATGTTACATATGTAGCTGGTGGCTCGGTTTTGGGTCTGCTGTGCGTTTCTGACTGTACCCCAAGACCAAAGTCCGCAACCCGGGGACCAAACTGCACTATTCTGTTTGTAGGCTGTGACCTCACGATCTGTAGCAGACATTCATATGCTCACTTATGCTACTGAGCTTTGTTACCTTTGGTTGCTAAGCTACTGTCACGGACAGCTGACTTTAGAGAGAAACGCCTATGATGAAAAGTGGTGCAATTCCACAGGGACAACCTAGATATACCCTGAACCCTCAAATATTTGCATGGTTATGAATCTCAAAGAATCCTGAGATTAACGGAATCGGGAACGAAATTTCAGCGCCAGCTCTTTTGATATAGGGGTCACTATGAACAATCGCAGCAATCTCTGAACTGCAATCAGGACACTTCACAATTAGAATGGATGCTACTACGCCTGGGTGACTCCCTTATCTCCATGCACTTGGCCCGTACACACAGCTAACACACAAACAATTCATCAGTGCCTCACCCCACCTGGCAGGCTACTCTGCTCCGGACACTGGGGTAAAAAGGTCCTCCCAGCCCATCACAAAACCTCAACCGAGGAGTTATATACTGGCGCTGTTCAGGGGCCAGAGATTCACTGTACGGCACCCAGGCACTGAGTCAGTACTCCTTCGATTGGAGCTCCATTACCACACATCCACTTTGGTTTATTAGACCAGAGGGCTGCTGGTAACAAGAGTTGTTTTTATGATTTCCTCAACATCAGAGAGAGTGACCAAGCCAGCTGGAGACAGAGCGGGAGAGAGAAAGAGAGACACCCCTTTTACACTGGCCTGGGAAACTGGGCTTTTCCTGGGATTTCCTGGGTCTGCCTGCGTTGTAAACGGGTATTCCGGGGTTTTGAGACATTTGAACGCTACCATGCCCTGGAGCTGGGTAAATTCCCAGGTCTGCTTCAGTGTACAAGGGGATCCCCAAGGTTCATTATTTCTATATGGTGCAGGCCTCACTTACAGACCAGTATTCTTCTATTGTTGGTTGCCCCTACACCTAAAATTACTGTCAATTTTGATTCCTTTCTCAGAATTTCTCATGATTCCATTCAATTAAGTAAACCAATGCTTCTCAAACCGAGGGCTGCAATATTGTGGGGAACTGGATTCAGATTAGCACCACACTAACTGACACAGAAAACAACATAAAAAACAAGCCTGAAACATATCGACTCAAAAATGTCTAGGCTACTGCATTTTTCTGTATGTCACTGCAGTCCTGTATCCTAAAGGCAACTGTCGTAATAACTCAATGTTCCACAAACCCTGAGAGCATGAAATTTTAATCAATCGAGACTGCAAGCTATCAGTCTAGCAAAGTGTATTAGCTGGCCAACAAATAGTTTGCTAAAACTGATAACTTTGTCAACAAGAAAAGAAAAAGGATGATGGGGAAAAGAGGCACATAGGACCTTTGCGGTTTTTCTCTTTTTTGGGGTACTTCATACATACATATGTCCTCCCTAAAATGACTTTGTGAACTCAGTGACATTATCAGACATAAGGGCTCTTCATCAGACATTTTGGTTTTTCCTCACCAAACTGTGTAATTTAAGAGAGGCATGGAGCTCAGCTTACTTAGCAGATCCTTTTCTAATCATTTCACACACTCTGACTGGCAAAACAGGGACTGGGGTGGTCCTGTGTAAACAGGGGGGGAACCCAGGAAATGAATGGGTTCGCAGCTTGGTATAAACAGGCCAAAAGAGAGACAGAGACAGAGAGCTCTTAAAACACTCAGAAGGCCAAAGCAAGAGAGAGGCACCAGGAGGGAAAAAAAGACCGTCACCTCTGTGCATTGAGGGCACCACACAAGCGTGGTAATGCTCTGATTTAATCTGGGGCTCCTGTGCGAGGGCGTTCGAAAACACACTCCACCCGGCTCTCACGCCCCCCTCCCCTACTGAAGACAAGCCAAACAAGCAGCCCCTTCAGATCCCATTACCACACAGCCCATGAGCCTCAAGCCTGACCTCACGCTGCGAGCTCCCAGCCTGCCTACACACAAGGCCTGCCCAGCCAGCTTTCTATACACCACCCAGAAAACTTACACACATGTGGCCTAAATCCTGTTACTTCTTTACTGTTTGATTAAATTATTTACTAACTTATATAGCTGCAAGTCATATAACATTTGTTTTAATGCCATACATGTGTCTGGACAGAGGGGGCCTCCTTATGCTCCTGGACTAGGATTTCTTGATGTAATCTTCACTTTAACCCTAAAATACTGGACAACAAGGCTGATCTGGGGCCAGTGATTACGGGCTCACTCTTCCTTGTGATTTGAAAGAGGGATGCTTAGCTCACAGTTAAAATCATCTGTGGAAGGTTGCTATGCCTTAGTGATCTAGCATATGGCCAGGATAATGTCCATTTTAATGCTTCTGTAGGTTATTATCCTGTCAGACAGGTAACTGTATGAACTGAGGAAGCCACTTTTGAGACAGTGCAATACTGACACAGTCACAGTGTAACCCTGCACAGATATCCCTCTGCTTTGTTGTGTTGGGTTTTGTCCTTTAACTCAATGGATACTGACTGGGTACGTAAATTAAAGCAAACACAAAGACATAGATGGGGGCTGGGCAGAGACCGAAGGCCTTGCAGACTCTTTATTGCGCTATTGGCTGCTGGCTGTGGGTGTGTGCCCGTGAGTTCCTTCCACCTCATGGCGTGTCGTCCTGTAGTACAGTAGCCGTTCCTCTGTGCTTGGGGTGGGGTTGGGTTTCCCTCCACAAGAGAACATGTACATCTATATTTAGCTGCAAAACACGTCTGTGACTTTGAACATTAAACCAGTAACCCAATCTACAAAACAACAACCCCCCCCCAGTCCCCTCCCCAGTGTCTACGGGCACCATTGGTTTCTAAATTTGCTTTGAACCAACCAGACATGGGTGATCGCAGAAACGGGTCTTTGATCTCCTGTCTCCACCGGCAGCCCAGGATCTGGGCGAGTGACATCACCGAAGCCCACTTCCCGTTTCCCTACAGATGACGCCTGCTGCTGATCCGACACCAAAGCATCTAATAAACGGGGACTAATTACACACTGAACTCTGGCTTTGTGGGAAACCCAGACAGCCTCAAACAGACATTCAGCCATCTGCATGTCAGGACTGGTATGACCTTTTCACCTACATACAGAAATGCCTGTGTTTCAGCATGGGAGTGGTGTTAGCATGGCTACAAACCACAAGCAATGCTCTTCACTGTAGAAGAGGCTGGTGTTCAGACCTCTGCTTCTTAAGTCTGAGCACAAAAATGGAATCGCACAGAAAGGTGTAGAGGTTCACAGAGCTGTAAATCTCTGTGAACAAAGGAATACGTCTACACTGATGTTCCTGAATTCACAAAAACTGCCAATCCCTTCAGCTAGAAGTGATATGAGCTGATGTTAACGTAAAGGCTCGGTTTGTCTCCTTCCTTAATCTACCTTCTTTCCATGACTAAATAAACACTGAAGACATCACATAAAACAGACATGGCCAGTGCTCCAGGCACTTTCTGTGAGCGGTGTTTTTGGCCTTAGCCAATACTCCCGTTGGGGAGTTACTGAACACCTCCCTCCCTGTCAGGCAGGGTGTGGGGCGCAGCTGCAGAGGTCACACGGAGCCGAGGCACGCCCCTGGCCGGCTCGAGGTGGTGCCCCTCCCCCGCGCAGGTTTCCGGGGCCGGGGTGACCCCGCGCTGGACGCACTCTGGCAGGACAGCTGCAGGAGAAGGAATGCTGCGGTCTGGGCGCGATCGGCCCTGTGGAGCGGCCGGTCGCAGTCTCGCCGCGGAAACAAACCCCGAAACCTCTCCCGGGGGGGGGCGCCTGAGGGAGCAAACCGAGAGGGGCGGAGCCCTGTGGCGTGGACCCGCAGCGAGAGAGGCCTTGGGAAGAAGGCTCGGGACAGGACGAGCGGTGAGAGCTTCCTCTCTCTCGCTGTTCGGCTCTGTCAGTGCAGCCTGCACGGTGATAAGCACAAACAGGTGAGAGTGCGAGGACGCAGGCCTCCGCTACTCCCGCTGCCGGCTTCTCAATGACACCTGACTGTGCGTGCGTCAGCGGCGGGAGTCTGACGCAGACCCACACGGCGCATGTGAGTGGAGGACGGGTCGGGGGGAGGGGGGGTGGACCGAGGAGCACGGAGGAGGTGCAGACAGGGTCGCTTTCCTGACGCCCACACGCAGCAAACAGGGAAGGGACCACTAATAACGAGCACGCTGTATTTTTATACTTCAAGGTTGTGTGCTTCTGTTCGTGAACAATACCTCTCCCCATGTGTGACATCAGAGTACAAGTGAATATGGGCTTACACACTGATCACCTTCAAAAATCACCACCTACACAACAACCCCCGCCTTCCCCCGGATCCTGTCCCCCTGACCTAAACTCCACTCAGGCCTGCCTCTGGGTGACTCAGTAATACGAGGCGCTTAAGTGCATCGTCACATGCCTGGTTTGATTTGTTCTGACCATGTTCCCCACTGTGACACGTGACGGTCGTCTTCGGTGGACTCTTACATGCTTCCAGGTGATCAGCTGGATTCATTCTCCACGCCACGGGGTGGGGGGTGGGGAACGCAGGCATGCTCAAAATGCCTGGGAAAACAGGATGCTTTTATTGCAATAAAGATTTTATGGATCATCAGAGCATTCCGCCCACACTCCGCTGTAAGCTCTGCAGTCAGAGGAGGGAGGTCTCCCTGAACCTGTGTATGTGTGTGTGTGTGTGTGTGTGTGTGTGTGAGGCTGTGCGCACGTGTGCCAGTGCTGTGCACGTCACTGAATTATTTAAACCAATAACATTATGATGCTGAGGCAGCAGTTGCTCCGAGTGCCTTTTAAATGTCCTTTGTGCTCTCCAGCATCTTTAACGACGCACGTGTGTTACCTGAACCGGGGTAGAGAGAGCCGGCGCGGGTTTCTGCAGCTCGTGGATGTCAAGCCAAGCCTTATTAATTAACACACTCGAATGTGACTCCGCTGTCATCAGGTGAACGCCCAACGTGATCGAACGTTTTGTGCCTTCCACCTTCTGCTGGGTGATTTAATAGCAAACACTGCTGCGTAGTCCACTTTCAGAGCAGTTCGTAGTAGAGTCACACCCTTGACACCCTGAGATACAGGAAACCGCGGCAGGGGTGTGAGTGTCAGAGGGGACAGAGGGGGGAGGGGAGGCGCAACCCCCGCACACAGCTGCAAACGGGTGCAGACGCTAGTGCGATCACACCGCTTTCCAAAATTATCTACCAGACCTCTGGAGGATGAATATCCAAGACAGAGAATTTATGTACAAAAAATGAAAATCATAAGCTACACGTAGACTGTGTGCACTACTGCAGCTCTGAGGCAGTGAGTCTAATATAGTGTGTTCTGTCTGTTCCCAGCGCTGAAGGTGTGTGCAGTGTGACTGCACTCCATCTGTTCCGGTATCTGTGGGCCCCAGTGAATCATCTCAAAAAGGTGCCCGCTCAGAGCCCTGAGGGCGCACGGCCTCCCCACACCCGGGTTTCTGGGGTTGCTGAGGAAACCTGTGAGCAGGACCATGGGGGGACCACTCCCTGTCCTGGAGGTGTCTGAGAGGACACTATCCTGCCAAACAAGCCCCCGCTTTACGCGGCTCCGCTCAAGGAGTGGCAGAGCTGGACTAGCCAGAGAGCTCCTTCACTGTCATTAGCTCACCTATCATTACGCTTAAGAGCACGCTGCGACTTCACAGCTGTAAATCTCACACTGTTTTTCTCCTTCCCTCTGGACGCTTATCAGCGTTTCTTCAAAATACCATTCTGCTTTTAGCAATTCCTGCTCAATCTACCTCAATCTGCCCCTAACCGGTTCTGAAAAGTGCAGAGCGCAGCTACACGGCGGCCGGCATGGTCGGGATCAGGAGGGACCGAGAGTGGACCCAGAGAGGCGCCATGTGTTGGCCCAGTTGTAGCACCATATGCTCTGCGTTTCTGTGAGACAGGCCTGTAGAGCTGACTGAAGCTCCGTGACGGTCAGAGTTAGCCAAATTTCCACACAAAGTGCACAACAGCAGATGCAATGTAATGCTGGTTTTAGGAATGACTGATCAGTATCAAGTGAATACCATGAAGGAAGGTCATGTTGCTCTTATTGGGTACATATGTGCACATCAGTACAATGGAGGCAAGTTGCTCTCAAGGACAAGTACTAGGCACTATGTAGATGATAAAAACAACAGTTGGAATATGACTATATTTTAGTATGTGTTTTCGGGTTGAAACAACTCTTTTAATATGAAAAGACTGAGAGAAGCCACTTCCACTGTGTCCATGAACATTTCAGCCTTTGCCTTCTTATCCACACAGGTAAAGTATCTGTGAGATGGCCATTTATGTCCTGTCCATTCACAGACATTGCCATAACCTAAATAACGTTCAGGCCACCTCCAGTGTCCCTATAGATCTTCCCAGGCTGCTATACATGCCTAATTGGCTAATGGCCCAGTCTCCCCCATGGTGTTATTGTCTTCTCATCTCATACTTCCTGTCAGTATAGCTAGCTGTAGGAAGTGTGATGTCGCTGTGATGTATAGATGGTAACACAATGTCTATACACAGAGTAACGCCGTCTAATGCCTCAAGAGTCAACTTGGATAAAGCTGTCTGGCAGAAATGTAAATTATGAAACACATGCTGTTTTTTTTTCAGCTGTATCCATTTAAAAATTAAGTGATTTACTGTTGCCATGACGCTCTTCTTCAGATAGCCTCTCTTAGGTGCATACAATACCCAACGGTACACAGCAACAAAGAGGAGAGAGAGACCAGTAAAACCCTTTATTTAACATCTGACTTAAAGCATGAATAAAATATGAACAAATAGAAATAAGCACACAAAGCAAAGAAACAAACACAAAAACCACAATCAAAAATCACCACCAAACCTTAGCCTAGCCACAATGAAGCATTTCCACAGTGAAGACCTTCATTTATATGACACACAGCTACTTCCCCTTCTACCCAACAAATGCTCTCTTTGGGGGAAATTAAGAGTGTAGGTCAGTCACCAGCTTGTAGTAAGACCACTTTCTTACACAGACAGTCAATCCATTCAAAACAAAAATGAAGTCTGTTGACCCAACACCCTGCGTTTTCTCTCTGTGCATACGCCAAAGTGCCTTCCCAACGTGAGCAAACATATAGTTCATAAAACAATCCCTGCGCCTTTTTTTTTTAAACATCATATGTTGGTCCAAAAATAAACAGTCCTCCACAAAACCCCACAGTGCATTTCCTGAGGGTCAGGTGACCTCCTCCTCCTATCAGGAAACCCAAAGGCACAGCCCAGCACATACTGCTTCTCAGCTGTAAGACAGGAGGGGTATCTGCGCCTTTCAGAGCAGTAAATCATGCCCTTATCTTCGCTCCTTGTGTCTTTTGCATGATGAAGGACCCAGGCTCACACCCTTTCCCCACCGGTGTGTTCTGTAGGAGGTCATGTCCATTTACGAGGTTATGTGCCACTGCTGTAAAGCCTTGCTCTAGGTCTTAAACTGCATTCTCACCCTTAATGAAGTGCACTAAGTGATGATCTGAAACACTAGTGAGGAAAAAACTGCAGCATTCATGACTATTAATGAACCACTTTGACAAGTATATTCCATTTAATTTTGCTGCAATAACTCTCAGAGCTGCCATCTTATTGCCTAACATCTGGGTTTCGGTCCTTCCAACACACTAAGCAAACCGAACTGAGAGAGAGAGACAGAGAGAGGGAAGGACAGAGAGAGGGAAGGAGAAAGGAAGGGAGTTAGGGAGAACATAACGACTCATATCATCTACCACAGAGGAAATCATCCCTGTCACTCCGCTAACCAGGGTGACCACACTCCCTGACTAAGCAGACTCATGCTGCTGTGAGATTGCACGCAGCCTCCTGAGGAGACCCACAGTGGCTCGGCTCTGGGCTTCTGACAGAGCCCCCTGCCTCCCACCTCCTGTCTGCAGGACACACCCTGTGAGAGCCCTCCTGCTCGCCGGCCTCCTTTTTCCAGGCCCTACCCGGGAACGCCAGCATCCCCGCTCTGCGTGAGCTGACACAGAGTTCTGTGAAATATTAATGGGTGCGAGACAAAGGAGCCGAGGAGCCGCCTTGGCAGGAAGTTGCCGGGGAGAACTCGGGTGGAAGGAGGCCATGTTAGCCGTGTTTAATGCAGGCTGTGCGAACCCTGTGACACTAAAAGAGTCATACATCTCGTGGCAGTGTGCGGTTGGACAAAGAAAAGAAAACCGGAGAAGAAATGTACAGCTACCATGGCTAACTAAGTTCAACAGCCATTACTTGCTATCAAAGGTCTTCATGGCTTGCTTTAAAAGGATGGACGTCTGCTACAAGAATGTGGAGTTATTTTCCACTTAGTTTCTTTATTAATATCAAAATATCTGTAGATAAAATCTGTGGCTAATTTAACTAGAGGCAGTGTTTGTTTAAAAAGTACCATTATGGCACAATAAATGCAGTTCGCTGTCTCTCATACAAATGGCAAAAAGGACAACAGTCTTAGTGACTAAGTGATGATCGGTTACAATGCTAATGAAATCGTCTCATCTGATTTCAATTACAATGCAGCATATCAGGTACATTCATATGCATACAGTAGATATTTTTCCTAAAATACAACACAAGATGTATGCTTTGTACTTTTTTATTCTGTGAGCTACACTATCAACTTATTTCTGTAAATGCTCCAAGTTTTAGTGCTTACCAATTATTTCAACATTGACACACAATTTTAAGGTCTTATGTTTTCCATATGACTTTAGGTAAAGCCAAAATAATTTATACAAGTTAAAGAATATTCACAAACAACACAAAACATGAACATTAACAATTCAGTGTTGGACTTCTTCTAAACTGTCCAATAAACTTCATCGTTACTTCAAAATCACAAAGCACTGCAAGAGGCCAAATTTTAAGGGACTCGGGAAAATAAAGAAAGAAGAAATTTTTAAGGGACTCAGCTGCACATCCAGAGATGAATTAACATTATGAACCCTCTCTGAAGGGACGAAGGTTCAATTTGTGGCACTGTTTCTTTACTGCTCACTTTAATGTTCACAAAGAAGATGAACACATATGTACATTTCCACATTTCCACTGAGTTTAGAATTTCCTGCATAGGCTCAATGCATGATGTGATGAGTCTACAGCTGTAATAATGGCAATTAAAAACCCTGCAGTCACCTTCAGTGGAGTGGTGACCCTGGCCTGAAATGGCACCGCTCTCTGATCAATCAGGAACACCCCAAAGGAGCTGCGTGCGCACAGGCCGGCTCCTTCCCTCCTACAGCAGACCATCTGTTGAATACCGAGAGGAAGTGCACCCGCGAGGTCAGCTGCAACATCACCGCGTTACCTACCCTGCCTCCGAGGCATCGTGACAATCAGCAAGCCCCCGCAATATGATTCATCACTGCTGTCAGGTGCGCGGCACCTGGCTTCTCTCGGAGATGAAAAAAAAAAAAACCCTCTGTATGACACTTCCTCTCGGCCACGTGAGGCTGTGCCTCACAGACCACTCCGTCAAAGGAATGCGTTCGCTTCCCACCTCCCCCACCCCTCCACTCCCACGCTTGAACGCCTCTCGGAAAGAGGAAATCCACTGAAAATAGCACAAGGATTCACAGTGACGGCCAGGAAGCTCTGCTAGCCTGAACCAGGCAGGTAGAGAACTGTGCTCTACACTGTGGTGGCATCTGGGTTCTACAGGTGTGAACAACAGAAGGGGCTGGTGGCAATCCTGTAAGCCTCTGTATTGACTCAAGCCAATTACCAACAATCCTCTACAGGCAACACAGACACACGTTCGGTGACGGCAAACGTACACACAAAGACAGCAATACTCTCCCGCAAACACGCCAGTGCACTCACTCAGTGCACTGTACACATGAAAAAGACAAGTACCAACTCAGACACAATCACAGAGACGAATAAACGGTACAGGCTCGTCCAAACAGACACACACAAACACACACACACACACAGATGTTCCGAGAAACAAATACCAACTCTTGAAAATATCTGGTGTAGTCCTGAGTGGTGACACCTTTTACACAGAGATCCAAGAAGTGGTTGAGGGGCACCATTTCAGGCAGACTTCACTCACACTTACTGTTGGGATTTTTCACGCTCACGTACATGTGAGAGACAGCACGACTCACACACACACTGAAGGAGCGCACGTGCATGCTCGCACACATGAAGCAGGTTCTGCACGCTTGTTTGTGTACTATTCATGCACATGTGACATGACAGGGAGCCTCATCTGTCAACATGCTGTGAAAGCACCGTTAAAATGATAGAATAAGCCAACAGGGATGGACGTATTCACGCTTGCTCTCACATGCTAGCCAGATAGCATCATGTGGGTTTGTTAAATTGGAGAAAATGGAAAACTGGGAAAAACTGGAAAAAATCCCCAACAGTTCAGTTCAGAGGAGATGATTTAGTGTAAGCACTCAGGTCTGAAATGGGGTCCTATCTTTGGTGCAGAACAAGGAATATCAAGCCCCCAGTCTGCACCTAAGAGGACAGGCAGCTAGGAAATGCCTGTGCTAAGAAAAAGATTTCATTTTCAAAGACTTATGGCTTTTTAAATGGTTGGCATAAAGTTAAAAAGCTTAAACTTGATTCTGATTTCTTAAGCTCTTTTCATACCAAGCCACATCAACCAATCTGCCAAACTGCCAGCTTTAAAAAGCTGGCTTTACTCTCTGGTCACCGTTAATACTGTCAACTGATGCTGCCAAAACACTGGGAAACTCCTACTGTGGTACATTTTGCCCGTGGCACGTCATTGTATATCCGAATGTACATCAAAACTGTAGACCAATCTTATGGCACATTTAACCAAAATGTTTGAACAAAAGAATGGAAAAATACATCGGCAGCTAAGGAAGTACTTCAAACTGTTTTAAGCTCTGTGATTGGTTAAGTGGTGTTTGTGATGTATCATTTTACGTACTAGTTGTACTCATCATATGAACCCTGGTGATTCACCAGCTCCATACACACTGCAGAACTGGCAGCCTGTGGCTGGATTTAAACGGCCTTGGAGGCGACGTTTCGAGAGTCAGTTTCAAGAGGACTGCCAGGCTCCAGCTAGGCTGCGAGTGGACCCCTTTCACACTGAAGTGATGGTGGGTCTGACAGGGAGGTAAAACTGATAAGGCAGTTTGTGCTGCCGTGTGACAGGGGTTTTAAATAAAGTGGTCAATTATGACAATTAGATCCATTCATTAATTCAGCTGAAGCACCCTCTGATGGAGATTCAATGTGAACGTAAGCTCTTCTGCAATTCTTTGTGATGGAGCATCACAAGATTTTTAAGGGATGGTTTCCGATCACAAGGTGAGCCCTGTACTTGTTTAACATGCAGAGCCACTAATTCAGCATCAGAAATCAAGCCCTGCTTCTGCCCACTTTGCTGGCCAGTGATATAGCCCACTGAACATTACTTGGTGATTTTTTTTTCCAGTGTGTTGTGACCTATTACATGAATGTGTGTGCAAGTTTGAGACTAAATGTGCACTTGTGCATGCCGTATGAGTGTGTGTGTGTGTGTGTGTGTGTGTGTGTGTATGTGTATTTTGTTGAATGTGTATGAAGCTGGAGTATTTCAGTAGTTTGTGCCTGAGATCTGAGTTTTTCATCAATATACTTTCCAGTGCTGTGTGTGCAAGCTGTGTTTAGCATATGCAACAGTTAAAGCAATGTGTACGTTTCTGTTTCTGCAACGCAACTTCAGTTATGTCCCACAAAATTCCACATAAAATGAATGAAATGCAGGTTTCTATGGGTGATGGCTGGTGTTGGCCATTGTTTTCTCTGCACTGTCTGCACTTAAGTTGCATTTCCACTGTCAGAGCCCAACGGAAAACCTACAACCACAAACTGTGCACCCTGAATCAAAACAGACAATGGAACAGCAGCTCAGAGTCGACAGCAAATGACAGTGAACTTTTCAGCAAATGTCTGAGAATATTTTACAATTCTAGCAAGCAACAAGAATGGCTCTGAGGTTAATCAGATGACAAAACAAAGATAAAATGCTCAATACTTTAATGTGCCTAAGAACAAATATTTCCCAATAAACAGATCTGCCTTCCCGACTTTTACCTTTGGGCTGTATGCAGTCTTATTGAAAATAATTTCATGGTACTTTTAACAAGAAAGTCATCTTTCTTCATGGTGCCAATGAAAGATCATAAGCCATAGGGTATTTTGTGAAGGTCTATATGATTTAACTAATGCTTGTTAGAAGCACAGGTTTTTAGTTTTTAGCTCCATTTCCTGCCTGTGTGCTGAGATCTCTCCATCCTCCCCTGCAACACCCACTCGATGTCACACGTTGCTTTGTACCTGGCAAGGTACAAGAGTCAAAAGCAGGTCAAAAGCAACCCCGCAATACAGTTTGGCCATATGAAAACTAGCAGTTCCCTGCCGGATGCAGTTCGAGGCATACTTGACATCCCTGAATAAAGTGTACTGCCCTTGCACCAGCTGCTATGACCACATCAAGGTGTAACCTTTAATTTAACTATGAATTTTCAATTTAACTACCACGCTAGCTTCTTGTTTTACCAAGCAGATAGTAGTTGTCTACATAAACCTTCAGAAATCCATTTTATTTCCTAGTACCAGTTCAAACAGTGGAAAAATCCCTAGAATTCTGATTGTCAGGCGCTGTCAGACCTGATACACAACTCCTTGATTTTACTCTGATACAAGCTCAACAAGACTGGGAATAACACTTCCTCCTTAACCTTACGCAGCGGTTTCTATGGTCCACAGTAGCTTGTTTTCACACTGCAATGCTGATCAAGTCTACATTGTTTAACCTCAGCATTTGGGTAAACCTACTCTTCACTCTCCGACAAGCACTTTCCAATTATTCAATGCACACAATATGCACAAATTCGTTACTGAAGACAGGTTAGGAAAAAATGGCTGCCTTCTTCACAACAGCTGAAAAACAGCGAGACTCCACACCATGCCATGCTCCGGTCTGAGAGAGGTTTTGTTTTTGAGCCGAGCGAGCTCGACTGCGGCCGACTTCCGGACGGCTAATAAACAGGAGGATGGGGACGGGCTCCGGGGCCGTCAGAACAATAAATCACGAGCGCGCAGAGAAAATCAGGTGCTTTGATTCTGAAGGAAAGGGGCTGCGCTGACTGCTGGCAGGGACACTGCTGTTGACAGTTCCCCTTTTCACTGCGGTCATTTCTTTTTTTTTTCCTTTTTTTTTTCTTACCTTTTGAATCGGGAGAGGCTGAGGTCCTCCACGGCACAGAGCTTATGCCGTACTGGGGCAGAATACAAAAGAGCTGTATGTTATTCTGGGACAGAGGAGCGGTGGGGAAGAGCCGCAGGCTCACAGGGTGTGGGCCAGAGGGCCGAACTCCTGGCAGCACACTGCCACAAAAACAAGGTATATTACCTTTGCAGCGAGGTAATTTACGCCAATGGGGGGTGAACTTTAAGGAAAGACTTTAAAGAGGCACAGCTGCTCTAGAGCACATTTCGCGTGGCCCCTCCTCGCTGAACGGGACGAGAGGGCGGCAAGATGCACAATAGGGCTGCGAGCCTCAAGGAGTGACTTTGCACCTGTGACCTAGTTTCCTGCACCCAAGAAACGCTGCATAAAAATAACCCCCAAACGGGAGCCAAGGAACACACTCGCCAGCGGTGCTGGAGACTGGATATGAAAAGAGAATAGGTGAAGCACTCTGAGGAGGAATAGCTTCCCTCACAATCGGTCCATTAATTAATGACACTGTAATGCCCTGGTGTTGAAGAGGTTCTGAGCCACAGTGTTACTGGTTTGCTTCAGCTACAATAGCAGTCATAGCCGCTCCTGCCATCAATCTTTCAAGATTTCAAGTTTAGTATGAGGAGTGACACATGAAAGATCCAAGGCCCAAATGCCCTGCTTTTTCCGCCAATTATCGTGATACATGTCATGCCATAACAAGCCCCTACCGTTAGCGAATGGCAAAGGAAATGACTGCAGGGCTCCATAATACAAAATAAATCTGATCAAAAAGAGACCCGATCCACCAGAGCCCTTCAGGCGCAGTCATGCTGTCAGCTTTTCTTGGGACCCAGGATGTTTTTTTTGCTGTAGAAAACGGGATCCCACGCCAGTTGTGAGTGACAAGCGGCCGGCCTGCCAGTGAATCACATCTTTGGAAAGAGCCGTTTTAAAAACAAGCACCAGCGAGGGCACAGGGGCAGGGGCAGGAAGTAGCCTCGTTCACGCCGGCCGGCGGAGGGGGGCGGGTTAGTCTGTATGCTGAGTACGCTGTGTGTGAATGCTGCCTGGAGACGGATCTATCTGCGGGTCATCAGAGGACAAGGAGAAAACAGCCCCACTTTCTAATGCGTCAGAAAACAAAAAAGAAAAAAAAAAATCACCTGGGAGGGCCAAGGACGACCTCTTTGAAAAAACAAACAGCACAATGGACAAAAGGCTCCAGCGCGCTCGATCGACGAGGCCGCTATACTAAACAACCTTCATTCCCACACAAACAATATCCTCATGCAAATATGAGCGCACCGCTGACTAATATCTGGGGTGCCGTCCAGCCCGTTTACACGCCACAGCTGCTCCCTTCCGACAGAGAGGAGGGAGAGGGAGAGGGAGCGAGCAGAGGGGAGGGAGGGAAAAGAGAGAGACACAAAGGAACAGAGAGGGTGGGGATAGAGAGGGAACAAAAAGAGAAAGAGGTGGAAGAGAGGAAGAGGGGTACGGTGAGATAAACGAGGGAGAGATGGGATAAAAGAGAGAGGGTGGGGGAGGAGCCGCTCTGACTCAGGGAGCTGAGAGAACTGTGCGCCGGGAGGGGAAAAAAAAAAAAAACAAAAAAACAGAAAAACAAACGGCTCAGAGAACACATCTCTCTCCCTGCAAAAACAGGAAAGGAAATGTCCCTCGTAGTATCTGATGGCAGTCTGCCACTGGGCGTCCCGGGCCAGGAGGGCAAGGCCGACGGCCACCGCTCGCATGTGACCCCGCCCCTGCAGCGGCGGCGGTGAACCTGAGCGAGGGCGACCGAGGACGGGCACGCAGAATGACCCCGGGCGTGTAAACAACCGCGGCCAGTGGGCACGCAGCGCCCAGACGCCAAGCGAGGCGGCAGGAACTGCTGACCGCAGAAAGCGCGGCGTGTTCAAGGTAGCAGCTGAACTGAGGCAGACACCATTGTTTCTACCCCCGAGTCAACTCCTGCCGATTACAGCCGGGAGGCAGCTTTTATTTCCCAGGTACGGACCAAAAGGCGCTGTGAAATTCAAAAGCAAATGTTCTTCCCTTTCAGGAGCGGCTCGGCGGAATTTTCCAGCTGAACCCGGGCTCGGCAGCTGCGGCCCACACACTGAGGCTGGAGGACCGGTGAGTCAGACTCCCTCAGACTGCACTGAGGACGCAGGGAGAGAGGGGCTGCGCTCTCGCAGCCTCCTCCAGGCCCCCGGGGCAGGGGGTACCGGGGGGCTCATGTGACCGGCAGCAGGAAGAACAGAAGAGGAGGGCCGAATTATGTCGGGGGGGGGGGGGGGGGGGTAACAAGGAAGTCAATGTCAACAAAAGGCCTGAGTTCCATGTGCTCCTTTCAAACCCAAGTCAAACTGTGGGTGGCAGCGAGGTTTGGAACAGATGGTCCAGCAATACGTATGAATGAATCACGTGAAGCCGTGTCCGGTCCCCTGTCCCCTGTGCCGACTCTGATTTTGAAAGGAAGAGCCCAGGCCACGTCAACGCTGACACTGGGAATTCCCCTAAAACCATCAGTCTTTAAAAAAAAAAAAACTTCCAAAACAAAAAAAACCCCCAACTAAAACATGTAGGGGTGTAACGAGCCCCCCGGCCTTGTCCCACTGCGTCTCCGTGATGTAAACGAGGTCACTGGCCCCGTGGCTCGAATAACGTGAGTGGCCAGACGACTGGACCTGACCTGTCAGTGCGCATTCCAGGGGCATCCGTTACATGCCTGTTTATTTACCAGAATGCACCGCATACAGCAGCTGTATCACCTAAACTATCACCACGGAACAATAAAGCACAAAAACATACGCTTGAGCAGACTCTTAATTCTCAGTGCTAGAGAGGGTTAAGATCCTATAGTCAAGCTCTAATTTCCGTAGTTATACACCACTGTCCTCACAACGTTGTGTACAGTTAAGCATTAGCTTCAGGGGTATTGGATATCTAATTCGGTTTCCACTGGGTAGAGGACACCACCAGGCTTCTAACTCAAAACGCTGTGCAATTGTCACCTAGAACAGTTAGGTTAGTTTTAGATCCAGCCATCATCACTCTAGCTGAATAATTCACAAATGACTCAGAAAACTGCGTGTCTATTTGAGCACTTAAGCACTATGCATTATGGGCCACCTGTGTTGAGGATCATAGGGAGAGTGACAGAAGTCGACAGAAGCTGACAGAGAGGAATGTGTCCACGGAGAAGGTGAGCTTGACATCCGCAAGTCACGGTCTGTGTCACCTCACAGAAATGTCCCTGACCTCTGTTCACACCGACCGGAGTAACAGCACTGATGTAGCAGACATGTGGGAGTGACATTATCCAGGTCCGTCGGGCCAAGTTTGCCTGTGTGTTTGTGTGTGTGTGTGTGTCTGTATGTGTGTGACAGCTGCTCTGAAAGCTTCCGGCGCACAAGAGCTGGACTGACCCCAGATCCTTACCCCATCGCTGCTCACTTCCAGGCTCCCAGTCCTTCAGCTGGGAGATAATATATTCAGACTTCTAAGAGGAGAAGTAGCATCCCCGTGAAAGCACACAGGAATCTCTGCCCACTCGGACCAATTATATAAGTGGAGGTTGCACCAAAGTGAGTAAAAATAGCTTCGACGAAAAAACGGTGAGCAATTAGAGACACCGAACGAGGGAAAGAGAGAGAGAGAGAGAGCGCAGGAGAGAGAGAAAGAGAGGAAAAGAGAGAGAGCGAGAGAGAAAGAGAGAGAGAGATCCAATGGTAATTATTTATTGCTCCCAACCCGAGGCCTTGAGTGAACCCACTAGGTAGGGTAGGGGGGTGTGATAGGGGGGTGGGGGTGGGGGGTGTATTTGAAAAAACAAAATCCTGAATCAAATTTAAAATGATGGCACGGATCTGCACAGATTCAGCATACAGTCCAATTTCCTCAAATGGGTGTTTTCACTAAACTGTCCGCCACTGTTTGCATCAGATGAGTTGTGGGGTGGGTGCTTCTGCAATCAGCCAAGCTCGTCACAGCTCTAATTTTAGCCTACACTTCTGAATCTATAATCCATTACCGATCCAGGTCACCCTTTCTTACTGCAATGTTTAAGCCACATTTCCAGGTAAATGCTTCAAATAATCATAAATTACGACCATGGTCCAGAAGAACAGCACATCAGGGTACCTTTTTTTTGAGCTTTCAGGTACAAACACACCCTTTCCAGACACAAAATGGCATCAAATACATAGACTTGATGTTTTAGGTAGGTCAGCAATACAGGGACCAGTTTTTGAAAGCTGCAGGAAGCAGCATCTCCATTATTCCCCTTAAGTATGCATTTGGGGCCAAAGGTCACCTGAGCTTTCGGTGCACTCACAGCTTAATAAAGTCTGAGTGCAAGACTGTGTGGGATTTACCATAGACACTCGGAGGATTCCTCCGTTCCCAGCTCGAAAGGCCAACGTCGTGAGATTCCTGTCCCCTCTCTACCTGCCTTGCCAAACACATTTCAACAGCAAGTAGACCTATTTGAGTGCATGAACGCCCACAGTGTGCTGGTTATACAACTGCCAGTGCTGGCAGCCTCCTGCTTACGTAATCGTGAGCGCAGTCATACGCCGAGAGACCCAAAACGGCACTGACCGGTGCGAACGGCCCCTTCACCCCAACACTCGGGCTTTATGAATAATGCCGTTTATTAAAATCCCGCGCCAAGGGAGATGTGACAATGTAACATACAAGACTGACTATGAACATGATTCACTTCCAATGTCTACTGGACAACGACTGACTTAAAACTAGTCAAATCCAAGATAGTATAACTGCAAGAGTTTGGTGGATATTGCCTGCAAACCACCATTTTCTCCATGAAGACACTGAAACCAAGCTCGACCCCTTGAGGTGTGATGCCAAACACTCTCGGCAACATATTAGGGAGTGATGCTGTGCCATGCGAGAGGGTTAAAGTATTTATATATCATTCATTCTCCCTTATTAGACAAACTATGTAAATCTCAAAAAGAGACATTTAAGCCCATCATTTGCGATGAAGAGACAGAAAGGATCCAATCATCTCTGAGGCAATTCATCTGTATCAATTAGCTTTGTATCATTAGCAGTGAATAACAACATGCACACAAAGATGTGAGGAGTTAGCAGAGCATGAGAAAGTGGGTCTGTTAGAGGCAGCGTTGACCGAGCTTTCAGCTGTGCAATGCTGGTCTTCTCACAGAGGCTCTTACAAAAGTATGTGAGAGAGAGCTATGCCGGTGTCTCAAGCAGAGGACTGACTCCCCAATACACCTGATCACTTGCAGGTATTGGTTCTGCTAAAATCTTATGGAGATGTCTATCTGGCTTCTGTCCTCCTGCGGGAAACAGGGAATCAGTGTGTTCCTGCCAACAGCTCTAATTACCATTTCAAACGGGGGGGGTTGTTGATTCTAAGCAAACTGCTAGGCCCACCTAGCGAACTGAAGGTAGCAGGGGCTGAAGGTGGGGTGAGGGAACTCAGTCCCCGTCATATACACATGCTCAACCTGTACCAGTCTGGGGACAGCAGCGCAAATCAAACCAAATCAATGGGGCTTAGAAAACCAAACAGCGACCAGTTACAGCAGGGGGCCAAGAGCATTTCAGTACCCTCGTTACCCCCATCGCTCCACACCCTGCACAATGTCAACAGCACCATGGTGCGACAGCCTGATCGATACCACCCGAACGCCATGCGCTTCACACCGCCACACCAGCAGGACGCTTTCCAGGGTCTGGGAGCAGCAGTCAATACAGCCCCACAGTTTAACCCCCGCCCGTCTCCGCCTGGCCCATTCCAATGTGAGCGACGCTGTTACATAAGACCCTCATTCTTATTTCTCCACGTCTGGTATAATTAGCAACAGTTGAAACCTAACTCTGCAGAGGGTTTCCAGCCTTGGATTTGCCATCTCATAAAGCACAGGAGCCAGATGGAATATCATCAGCGAGAAACCTAGCCTCCGCTGCGCTGTGTAGCAGCGTACAGCAGTGGAGCAGGTCTGTGCTAAATGGACTGACATGGTAAAAGCAAGCGAGCTCAGGGGCTACTTTGGGCTCTTTATGTTTACCCATCAAAAGAATGGCGACTAGCTCCCATGTGTCCTACACATATTCAAACAACACAAAGCAGTTGCTTCGTATTTGTTTCCCCATTTGGTTCAAAACCAATTTCGAATGTGTGACTGCGCAAAAGACAGCGTCAAAGTGCGCACATTCAAACCAGAGTCATCAGAGGACAGTGACTCTGCTGGGAAGGAACCTGTTTGGAGGTATTCAGCTTCATTGCAAAGTCGAGTTCTGGTTTCTTCCCTTTCACTACCATTGTGAAACACTTGCGTGCAGGTTTTTCCACACCTCAGCAGTGTGTGCAAGCTGCAGTCATCATATACATTATTGCTTACTGTCTCTCTTCAGAGAAGCCCACTTCCTGCTCTGAGGCTAATAGGCCGCACTGGTTCCTGCATCGCTCCCAGCATGTGATCAGGCTCCCGGTATTTCCATAACCAAAGCAGTGAGGTAAACAACTGAGGGGAACCCATTTGCAGCTCAGCCTCACGCGGTGAACTGTGCGACGACCTCCCACAAACAGCAGCAGAGTCTCGAGCTAACAACCCTCCGATACCCTACGTCGCCAGCATTTCGGCTCAGCGTGAGCAAACAGCGAGCCGCACAGGCCCAGCCTATAAAACTGGCCCCATGCTGATCGGTCGTGCTCGTGGAATTAGCAAACGTGTTGGGAAAAGCTAAAGCAGCTCATGTGGCAAACTGTAAAACCTCACAGACAAGAACAGCGATCGCGGTCACAACCACGTGTCGACAATAAGCCAGCGGAATTTACCTTCTGAAGACTGGTAGGATTCAGCTGCGTCTTGTCGATGATTTTTATTGCAACCTGGGGGCAAAAGGAAAAAAAACAGCTCTAGACCTGAATGAGGAAAGCTATTACATGCTCTCCACCCACAGCTTACAGGGGACTTACAGTGAGATGGAGACAAGCCACAGCTAGCGCAATTTATCACTTGACTAAAGAAACCACGACAATGGATACCCTAGAACAATATGAGGTTGAGCGACTTGGTTAACTGGAAGTGCACACAAGCCCTTGAGAAAACAAACATGTTTTTAGAACAGGTTCTTCATTCATGTGTGGGATACTATTTCCTACAAGGGCAAAGGGGCAAGAACATGTAGTGCAGCTGGAAGTCCACCTACACTGAAGAAAAAGCAGATACCTGAATTTGTAAGATGCTACAAAAATAAGTCAGCATATCAACAAGACATGGCAGTGACACAATACACCTAAGGGCTGGGAAAGCGAATGGGCGGTAGAGGGAATAAAGTTCTCCACATGCTAAACACCGGCCTTCTCACCTCTCTGCCCGTGAGGATGTGGCGCGCCAGCTTGACCTTGGCGAAGTTGCCCTTGCCGATGGTCCTCAGCAGCCGGTAGTTGCCGATGTGAGGCTGCTCGTCGGCGCTGGAGGCGATGGAGTTCCGGCAGCGGGCTCCCGAGCGGCCGGGGCGGGTTGGAACCTCCGCCCGCCCATCGCTGTGCGAGGTGTGCTGCCGGTGAGCAAGAGAGGGGAGTGAAGGCAGGGCACAGGGGTCACGCACTACACAATCCATACAGCGTGACAGATCAACCCGGTGCACAGACCCTGTGGCATCTGCATGACCTGCTCAACCATTACCACTTAGGAACTGCACAAGATCACATTTTGAAGCAGGCAATCTGCTAAAAGTCACACGGTTCTCTTAAACTTGTGTGAGGCATTCCTGCTGCAGTGGGTTGCGTGTTATTTTGCAGACGACACTCATGGCTGAATTACAAGATACAGATTGGATGGAGAAATGCATCAGGCTTTCCTGGGTTGCACTGGCCCCAAAATTGAGTTTTCCATTTGACGTACCTCTACACAACTTCTTATCCAATTTGCAAAAACGAATAATTGTTATGTGGAGGTACAGAGTTAGGGAATCTGTAAACAGGCACGATGTTTGGCTCCTTTGCTCATAACCTTGTGTTTTACAATGAGTTAAATAATACGCTGAATATCAGTTCCTCATGACTGGGTGACTCCATGTTCTACTGGTAAGTGACTTTGTATAGCATACTTGCTCGGTTTAAACAAAACGAAGGTCTTCATAACCTTGACATGACCAAGAGATGAACTCTGGCAAAAGATGAGGGAATGGGTTAAAGTTTTTTATGGGGTCACAGAGTGTATGAGCAACGGGCCAGTGTATGGATGGGCTATTGATCCCCTGCCCTGGGAACAAGCCCATTAGCCTCCTGGCACTTGATCTGTCACGAAGGTCTCTGCATTGTCACCAACGAGCTCTATCGGCGCCCCATCCTCCCTCGTCAACAGAAGCACTGGGTGGCCACCAAACGCATCCCCCTCGACAGAGTGCTGTGACCACCCCCGTCGCACTCAAGAGAAGACAGGACAGCGTTCTCTCCAAGGAGTTACGACAGCTCTTTAACTACAAAAGAGAAGGTGTGTTTTTCACTAGTTCTGGTCACGACATGGTTATCCTCACAAACACTAACGGTGTTACCTAGTTAACCATCGAAGGGTCAATTGGAGGCTTGAGGATCAGGGTACTAGCCTAAGTCTTATTCTAAGTCCATGGAATTTTTTTTAATTTCCTTTGTTTTTCTAAATACATTTTTCAGACCTATTGTACAAAATCTGCAAGGATGAGAATGAAATTAAGTTCATCTGAATGAAAAGGATGTCCACATATTCAGCTTGTTTTTAGTAATGTCACCGTTAAATGACAGAGCTCTGAATGCACATCACCCTTTCAAGTCAACCACAGCTAATGGCTTATGCTGACTTTAATACATTCACAAGGAATTTGAGGTCACCTTCCACAACAGCTTCTCAGAGGTGATCTGAATCACTGCTAAAACCCTAAAATAATTCCCTTGTCTTAAAATAACCCCCGACTATTTGAAACTTGACTCTCCCGATACAATTCTTCTCCCATCAAAGTCCCAGGGTAAGTTTGCTTGCATGGACCCAATTCCTTGACAAGTGGTGCTGAGGAAGAGAGGCCAGCCCCCAACCCCTAGCTAAACCCTTCACAATTGTTTATTAATTTATCTGATACAAAAGCTTTTTATTTCAAATAAACCTGTGAAGTGACTGCAAAATATTTTTGAAGAAAGAAACAAATTTGCCTCCATCGCTTCACCATTAGAAAACCCGAGCGACACAGCATTCAGATCATTTTTGCATAACATCCACATGTTATCCAAATGTTCCCATTGAGAACATACAAATCACCAGAAACCTGTTTAATACCTGCCAATGACCACTCTAGAAAATGCACTACATTAGATGTTCCCAACAGTTTCTGACTATTACTTTGACTGTGCTTCAGCTGCTCAAGAGTTTAATTCTAATCATGATTTTCAATCATGCACAAAGGAACATCAAACTCCAACAGTACTGTTCAATATTATCTCGTGGATGTTTGACCTTAACTGTTTGATACAAGTTAAAATCACAAACAAAAATGGCATTTTTGATAATTAAGCCTGAGCTCCAGTTGATCGGATCAGCACAACGCAGAGCTAACTATTTATAGTCAAAACAGCAGAGCTCCGTTCTGACATCAGCCATAATTTAAACTCCTGCGCGATGAAAATCCCACAAGCCCAAATTCAGATATAAATGGAGCATCTATTAAAGACGGTCACTTACAATGGTGATACGGTGCCTCTTCACCGAGTGGGAGGCTTTCATTTTTGTATTGGCGATTTGAATGGCATCGAACCAGGCTGCCTTCTCGGTTTTGTGAGGGTAGTTCATTGATCCGCTCGCGCTCACTGATGCTCGAAACAGCGTGAAAACATTCCAGCACATGTCATTTAACAGCAAGGGGTGGGCGCTTCACCACCTCTCATTGGAAAGCGAGCGATTGGCACTTTGCAATGCCGGCACTTCCCACGACCACGCACGCACGCCAAAGAAACTGCGCTCTCTCCAACAGGTAAGCCCGCATTTCCATATGCTAGACCATGGTGGGGGAAACAGCTCATAAAAAGTTAAGTTTGATTAGCTGCTGTAATCTACTGCACGCATATGTTCACCAATCATTTCATCACACGGATATATTTTTCACCCCCTAACTTTTAATCAAGTGCGTTTAGTCATCTGCGTGGGAGTGAGTCAAATGACTATATACGCGTTGCAGGATCACAAATGTTACAGTTCGGCTTGCCTGGATGTTGATTACAACCATACGGAACGGCTATGAGAATGCTGTAACTTTCCATGCATTATTTACAGCCAGTAGTCGCTAAAACTAGTCCATTATGAATTATTTCTGTCTTCGTCAGAATAACGTAATGTGGGACTGCATTCAAGCCATTTTATGAATAAAGTAATGCAGCGACCCCAATGTGGATATGCGTTTGTCCGACTGAAACTGCCACCAGGCGTGCATGTAGGTCGTTTAGGTCTTTACACAAAATACGGAGGCAGGAGCCGGAAAGGACGGATCTTTAGATGATTCACAGTACACAGCGTCCCGGTAAAACGGAGTGTTGCACTGCCGACGCAGACAATGATTTGGCCCGGCTCAGAGATAATTACTAGTCATCTCGTGGAAGCCTGTCTCTGTGGATATGTCACAGTTTTTTGGAAACTGATACTCTGGACGAAGTTGGAGAAACATTAGTATCACTATACTGTCCAGCGAAAACAAAAGCCTGTCAACTAAAAATAAACACTTTCAAACCAGCAAATCTGGTACAATTGAAGCAAAGCGCTTGGTTATGTTTACACAAACTGATAAGCAGCCACTAACAGACTGGTCTACTGCATTAATACAATCTGCAGCAGACACTGATTTTGAGCATAACACACCAATTCATGACCCACAATGAAATAACGCTACATATTTTAATGATCAAATACTTACGTTCTCGGTATCCCGCTCATTGACTGTAGGTAGTGGTGTTCTTGTTGACATGTTTTTCATTAAGATTTAGCTTCCCGAACTGTTTCTGATTCCGTGTTGATTTTGCAGCACCTTGGTCAGAGAGGTGAGAGGCAGACAGTTGACTGCTCACTTCTGGAGAAGACCATCGATTCGATGAGGAAAAATAAATCGACGGCAGTCCAAAGCAAACTTCCAGCAAACTTGCGTCTGAGGATATCCGAACAGACTAATCGAGCGAGATATCGAACTGCATATTTCTGCAGAACTCAGAACCCCGGCTGAAGGGAGGTCTTTATCTGTGTTGGCTACGAAGAAAAACAAGACAAAAAATAATACTTTCTTCACACAAAGTAGGCCACCCGAAAACAAGGCATAGTCTTATGTGAGAGTGCGCTCTCGATCAGTATTTCAGAAGCCCCTGGTCTTTTGCAGTTAAAGTGAACGGAGCACACAGACACCAGCTAAATAGGCCCTCATCAATTGCACTGCATTCAGACAAGGAAAAAGGGGAGGGGATTCAAGTAAAACCGGTTTCATATGTTGTTGCCAGGTCGACGCTGAACAACGCAGGTTTGGGTCCGGTTTGTTTTCGGCTTCCGACGTGCACTGTCCCGTTTTCAAGAATGATGGTTCCCTGAAAGACCCGCTGTCGGATCGATTCCTCCCATCTCCAAAGTAACGTATGCCTGATTGCTGGATCCAAGATGGCTGCCCACTAGCTGAAGAGTACCAAGCCAAGCCCTGGACGGATAGAGGAAGTGAGGAAAGAGGCAGCGTACGGAGCTCATTGGCGCTGTCGGCGGAGCTGCACTGTTTGTTGTTGCTAGGGTGATTACTGGTGGAAAAAATTACCTGCACAGGACTTCAAGACAAGTGCGGCAAAATTGCATCGTTTGAAGCATCCCGCCCCCTTCTGTTTGCTCAGCATTGTACGACCAGAATAAACCACAGATGAAATAAACTGTATGCACTACATTTGATCTTAATTTCGGTCAGACCAATATCAAATTTAGTTTACACTATGCTTCTGTACGTCATTTATCCATCCCTCCCCTTCGCGCGCGCGCGCACACACACACACACACATGCACACAGCTACATGATTTGAGAGACATATCTAATATGTAGCCCTATAACACTAATTCATGTGCCCTTTCTGGGTTGGTGTAAAATCTTGCCCAACTGACAGTGATGCAATCTGGGCATATAGAAGATCTTGTCAAGGGGGTTGGGAATGCCCTGAAGCCCTGGTATAATGGGAGTGGAGAGCTCCCTGGGCCAGATGCTGCTTTGGCTTGTGTGGATCACAGTGGGACAGCTGGATGGGGGAGCCTGGCTATATAAATGAGCAGTCCTCACCTGAGGGTGTTCGTGCTGAAGATCCTAAGCCAAGACTTGAAACCAATGCATCTGGAGCAAAAGTCAAGTTTCGTTTGAGTTGTAAATCACTTATCACCGGAAATGAGTGTTAATCAGAGAGCTACCAACCCCCCCAGCTCTGGTAAATAGAGTGAATATGTGTAGTAACTGAAGATGCTTTGGGAACCCCTCAAAATTGTTACTACCCAACTTTGTCCTGGGTTCTCACCCCGATGACCCATCAGTTCCCCACAGAACAGTCTACTACATTAATATGAAGGACATAAAGGTTCATTAATGGTCAGCTCAAAATTACTGTGTTCCTCTTAGTAGTGTGACAGCATTTTCGTCTCACTTTGGTTCATCCCCCACACAATGCTGCTGTCTCGACTGCTGCTCTGTCTCTGCCTTTATCTACCTGTGTGTGCGTGTGTGTGTGCGTGCATGTGCGTGTGTGTTTGCTGGAGGTCACCCTGGTATCTCTTTCCCTGTTCTCAGTCCCATAATACACAGTTAAGCTTTGTCTGCAGATTTGGAGGAGCCTCTCAGTGAGTGCAACAGCCTGGCAGATGCTCATGGCTGTTCAGGCTGATATTTTTGGGCTTCATAGGCAACATTAACATCTGCTGAGGTGGCAGTGCTGACATGATGGTGACCTTGGGGAGTGACATCACTGACAATGCACTGGGTCATCACCAGAGGAAATAGCATTGACAAAAAGGAAGCTATACCTCTGGGGTTTCAATGATATGGAGCAGAGATAGGGGCTATTCATCTTATCCACTGACAGACAATTTTTCATGTTTTATCAACCAACAATTTACTGCGCTTAAAGCGGGGGACATACAGTATCTTTTATTTATTCAGCAAATGGTCTAATGTTTATTCCATGTATCCGGCTCTTTATTGTCTGTTTTGTGCTCTGGAGCTTACTACTTTGGATAACCCTGGTAAAATGCCTTTTAATTAAATAAAAAAGATTTTAGTGAACGGTGTGTTTGTAGGTGCAGGAAGGGAGCATCATTACATTCCATACAAGACAAGCATTCAAGTCAGTAGCCACACTGGGTTTTACGTGAAATGAGTTTCATCATCCATGGCCTATTCAATTGACCCCATGCAGTAAATATAAATACAATAATTTTTTTCTTAACAAAATATCAGCCATGGTCTGAATGGAAGAAAAAACAAGCTTGTCTTCTTAGAATTCTTATTTGGCAGTTTTAAGAACAAAGACATTACTAGGTTTTTTAATTCCTTAAAGAGTACCTGTGGTCTCAGTCTTAACACCCCTCCTTCAGAGGTGAGGGAGCTATGAGAAAGAGCCCTACAGGTGATTTTCGGTCTAATAAAATCAAAACAACAGAAGCCAAGTGAAACTGTTTATGATTATGCTGTGTTATGAAGAAAAGAGCTTCGCTTTTCAGAGGGCAGTTTTGGAGGTGATGCCCTCACGCTTGTGACAGAGAGGCCAGGGGGTTGCTAAAGTGTGCCCCATGCAAGCCAGGACAGGGCTGGGCTCCCTCTGTCTCTCAGCAGGGGCAGATTCTGCTGCTCTCTCATGCTATCCCGTCCTGTGATTCTCACGGGGGAGGGGGGGGGTCGAGGAGGATGAGCTGCACCTCCCACACAGCACTTCCTGTGTGGCTGAGACACCATCAAAGGCTCTTTTCACATCGAGAGAGTGAGAGAACAGTAACCAACCGCTGCGCCTGGCTCACAGATGAGTCACCTGGCAGTCTGCAGGCGAAGATCAGTTTTTTTTAATTACATTCCGCTTATTTAAACAGACAGCGCCGGTGACACACTCTTAGTCTGGGCTTGTGTTTAACTGCAAAGGAGAGCGCTCCATCAATCCGGATAGGAGGGGCTTCTCCTGTCCGGTGCATCATTCCCCTCTTACAGTGATCTCACTTCAGTGGCACAGACTTGCCTTTGTGCAGGGCTTCCATGATCAGGTACAGTATGAGTAAACTCTTCTGACATCAGGAGGCCACAAGTCCTGGCTCAGGTCCTCCCATTACTCATGACCTGTAACTTCCCATAGACAGCGAGCAAATAGTCTTTCATCTGATCCAACCAATCAAAGTTGATGTATCTCTTCACAGGGCATTTTATAGCATCCTATGGCCTGCTGAAGTTTTCAGCCCCAACAGGATTCTTTGGCAGACTGTTACTGGTTGTGCCTTAGGCTGCCTTTTAATCTTGCAGTGTAGATATTTTTCTTGTTTGAATGTGTCATATTTTTTGCATGTACACGTTGTTCTATTGTGTTGACCCGCTATGTAGTTCATTTTGTATCTTGTGTCTAAACACACATTAACTTGATGTCATATCCAGTGAAACCTTTGTCCAAATATGAATATTATCAATGACACAATGTGGTACAGTCTGTGATACGTTTTATCTAATTTTCCATAGGTAATGGAGATGCTGTGATATTGAGGAGTGACATGTAAATATGAACATTATTTTCATTTATGCATCAATGTCTACATATAAATATATTTAGAAATGTGAAGGCTGAACAAGCCTTGAACTTTCATGACCTTTTGACAGTCATTTTCTTTTGTCTCTGCTTTTCAAACCATATCAAATTGATGAAATTAACCACCTTTCCTATTCATTTTCTTTGCTGAAAATACAGTATACATGACGTTTTAGCTGATGTCTCCATCTAGTGGCTACATGTGGGAAAGACCCATTCCTGCCAACATGAGTGACAAGGTATACCCGACCTGCCCAATTTTGCCGACATCAAAGGAGAAATCTCAGACAACGGCACCATACCATAATGCAATATTTTAGATTCTTCAATCACTTTAATGTTTCATCTTATATTTTGTTTGATTTTCATACCCTTTACATATTTACTGGAGGAGTTTGGCTTGCCTTTTCAGAAAAAAAATCTATTCAGTTTTAACACACAAATCGTAACTATTGTCTGCACAGATTAGATCTCCATTCATGCTGAATTGTTTGCTGACTTTTGAAGATGAATTTCACACATATAGATGCCCATTCATTGTCCACTATAATAGGTATTCAATTATTGTGCAAGAGCAAATGTAGGTCAAAGTGGGCCTCCCTTCAGTGAGAACTCTCTCTTGCCA
This sequence comes from Megalops cyprinoides, assembly GCF_013368585.1. Lineage (NCBI taxonomy): Eukaryota > Metazoa > Chordata > Actinopteri > Elopiformes > Megalopidae > Megalops > Megalops cyprinoides. The sequence continues at coordinate 27,403,146 of NC_050594.1, forward strand.
GTATCCCATATTCCATCAGTGGCTTCATGGCTGACATCATAGCAAAATAGCACTTTCTTGGCAACACTTCATTCAATTGCCATTTTTTTCTTGACACTTAATTCACTGACAAATAACTAATGACTTCACATGGGGAATTTGGCTTTTGTGGTTTACCAATTTCATACCCAGTATTACTCTTGCATACATGACTTTGTGGTGGTTTAGAGATATCTTGCTCTAATCTTCTTTGGAGCTCTTCACAACTGGGTCGATACAAGCATGTTCAAAATTAATAGAATTCAGTCTGCAACTGTCAAAACTGACAGACAACTGACAAATATGACAGGCAGCAGTGCTACTGGTTCTCACCGCCCACAGACTGGCACCACCATGTGGTGATTTTAGGTGGTACCTTGTTTAATCAGGCGAAAAATTAATAGCCTTTATTTGGCCTAAAGGGGCCTAAAAAGCTTTCAGTTTTCAAGCTTCCTAGAAGTTACATCAGTTGGACCAAACTACAAAAATGACCCTCAATGAAGCAGGAGTACAGTACATGGTAGGACATCTGGTTGGAGATGATACCTCCATTTCATGTGTGATGAGAACTGGAGGATTGAAATGGGAATCAATGCAAAAAACTGCCTTCTACAGAATAACCATCTTAAACCCTGAATTGTGTCATTTGCTAATTGCTTTAAAATTTGACACAGGAGAGAATACTGTGAATAGCAAAACATTCTTTAATGATTGGAAAATATACAAGAGAAAACAAGACAAAATTCATGTGCAGTTAGTACCCCATAACCCAATATTTAAAATTCATAACTATGACTATAACCCCTATTAACTTAAAGAGGACTGTAATCTTTTAAATTGAATACATCAAGTATTCCAACAAAGCAAGCATTACATTGTGATGCAGTTAGCAAAGCACTATGTTAACCAAGCCACAGCAGCAGGGAGAGGAAAGCTAGCTGGACTCCAGCCCTGTGAGATCTACTTTACGACAGGTTTAAGCTTTGCAAAGCGCAAAATGGCAGCTTTTAAATGGCATCAATATCAATGTCATCTTCCTCCTTGTTGTCAGCCTTTTCTGGTTTCACAGTCTCCACTTTCAGCTCACGGGCAGAAGGGGAGTACACCACCTGAAAGGCAAAAACACAGCATGGGTTACATGTCACACTCAAACCTTAACCTTGACCCCCACACTCAAACCTTCCTCCATCAATGCCCTTACCTCCGCACCAATCACACTGACACACCTCACCAGCTGAAACAGCATTTCTGCAACAGTGATTAATCAGGTTGTGCTGTACCTCAAGATTTTCATCCTCTTCATCTTCTTCTTCATCGCTGCCCTCACTCTCCTCCTCGGCCTCTTTCAGCCATTTGACGAAGGGAGCAGCCTTGGCGTGAATCTCTTTGGCAAGCTCCTTAGAAACGTACTTCTTGGACACCTGCAAGTTCCAAAAAACCCATCACAACAGGCACCAAACTGAAACTGGCACAGCAAGAAGAAATGGCAACAGGCAATGTGGCTTCAACTTCCCCAGTTTGCCAAAGGTTGGCCTGTAGAATGCATACTGCCTTGTTTCCTGACTACTACACAGAAGACAGGAAATTAACATTAATACCGCAGCAACACCTATACCAGCCTTTCTACAGATCTGTGTTATCCAGGTGAAAGTGCACGGCTGCCTACCTTCTCAGCCCAGGCCAGGATAACATCCTCCTCCAGCAGGTCTGCATCATACAGGTCCTTCAGCACGATGGACACGCGAGGAAGCAGCTGGGCCTGGTGCAGCTTTACCAGGCACTCAAAGCCACCAAGCAGGTACTTCTGGGCTTTCTTGTTGTTGTGGCAAAACTAAATAAAGGGAGCAAGAACACTTATGAATAATAATTGCTAATAACTGCTGACCTGAATGTCACATCTCTCAACAGTTATCTGACCTGTGGAAGAAATGTACTGTTTGGACTCTAGGTTTTCACCTGATATGGTGTTTGTGCACTCAGGTGAATTCACTGCAAGGTCAGTATTCCTTTATTTTGGGGAAAATACATAAAAATGGCATAACCTGCGAATTTGAGGCCACTTGAAAAGCAATTTACAAAAAACTATTGGACTATTTTTCTTGTTCTGAGGGTGGGAAAGACTCAACCCAAGAGATGCAAGTACCGCGAATGAGGCATCTGACAACTAGTGTAGTTTACCAACGGTCGCTAACGGAAGACAAATAAGCAACTGCTACACACTACCCTTGTGCTGGCTCAGAAGTGATTAGATGGGACACCAGATGGGGCAGCTATCGCAGCATGAAGACCAGCTGATAACAAGCAAGACCACCAATATCTAAATGAAAACAACCTCTTTGCCCAATTCCTCCTCACAGGTTCAGTGCACAAAACCACCAAAAATACAAAACAAAAAGGAAAAAAAAACAAAGTCCCACAGAAGTGAAAACACTCAAACTTCAGTGGTTTATCTGCTGTCGTCTTAGCTGTCTCTCCCTGCCGCTCACTCCTATCTCTTAAGTTTCCTGGTTGGCCGATGTTATTTCTGATTTGATCTATGGCATGAGAAAACACCAATACTTTAATAAAGGAATATTCATTGGTTTCTGAATTCATTTTAGGCCAGATGGCTTTTTTTAAACCTTTCTGGTCTGTAACATGCTTTGACTTGCAGCTGTCTATGGTTTTTAGGCTTGTTTACCAGCCATGCGTCAGCCTTGCCTCATTGAACTTGCTTACCACACATGGCAACATGTACTTAACAGATAAATATGCAAAGGCCACTTGTGTTCAGCAGAAGTGTTGCTCCCTGCACAACTTTCCTTACCGTTTTCCAACGGGTCACCATCCAAAAGATGGAGGTGCTACGTTGCTTGCGGAGCACCCAGGTGACAAGGCAAAGCCATGTGTAATTTAATCATGTGCAGGTAACTGTAGTGACTGTTTTTAATAATGCATGCGTCCGGTAGAACTGCCTGAATTTTCATGATGGTCGTGGTGACATCGAACTGAAGCCTGAAATAGTTTGGCCACATCACAACAGAATCACACTGGCACCTTTCCATAGCTAGACTACATCATAAAGTCACTAGCCCGCTAGGCATGTGACAGTAGCTGACTGGCAACAGTAAACACGGCCCTTTCCAGACAGTTCGACCCGTCTGCATGCATTCAACACTGTCAACACTACCTAATTATTTCATTATATAAGCGATCACTTTTGTAGATTCTGACAGACACACAGCAGTGAAGCACCGTGATCAAATCTAGCTTCCAGGCACTTCAGGTCTCATTTAGGTTTAGAAGTGTGATGTGTACCAGTCTAGCAACGCAGAAAAAAAAGGAAGGAGGAAACAAAGGAAGTTCTCTTTTTTTTATGTCAGATCATTTGGCCTTAAGACACACACAAAAAAAAAAAATATATATATATATAATGGGAAACGTCTACTGCTAATTGAGTGGGTGAATCACCTGCTGTGTCGTGCATAGATTTGGTCAGGTTCTAGCACTGTCCCTCCAGAGACACAACTGGTAGGTGAGGCTAGAGTTAAATGCATATACTATGCGAAAAGAAAAATGCAATCTGCAGCTAATTGTGTGATATTCTTAGATCAGCTATGATTATTACATTCAAGGTTTTGAATTAATTACTTTTGGGGCTCCAACAATTCAATCAAGCTTAATCATCAAAGTCCACTGCTCTACATTAAATGGAGTGGCAGATAATTTGGGCTCCAGTGATGAGTGGATGCACTTTCATATTCTTACTTGGCCAGCTGCTCTGGATAAGAGTGTCAAAATGTAAATACACATACAGTTCTAGACCATTTTAAATCAACCTGAGACCGGACGTGAATATGCAGCCACATTATCCAAATATTTGACTCCAGTGTAGAGTAAAAGCTTTACAGAGAGATAGCTGGCAAAGTTTAACAGAAAAACAGTACTGTTTACTAATGTAGCCACCGACTAGTGGGAAAGCGCCTGCACACATTCACAGCATGCCGCCCGCTGTATGGTTTTGGATGGCAGGTTGCATCATGTTGCTGTGGCAAAAGGAGGCGGCCACTCACGCGCAGGAAGTGGCGCTTGTACTTCTTGATCTGGTCGCGGATGTTCTCGTCAAACAGCAACTCGCTCAGGATCAGGGGGCCCATGGCCTTCACATCCAGGCGCTCCGCCTCCGCCAGGATCTCCTTGTCTGCAGTGTCAATCGCTCCGTCCTCCTTTTTTTGCTGTTGGCACAGATGGATTTATAAGAGAACTACCCAGGTGACATGAAAAAGAAACCTAAGAGGCTTTTACTGTCTGGCATCTGAAGGCGCATCACACCAAGGGGGCATTCGGGGGGGCACCTTAACGAAGTTGTAGAACATGTTGACCCTCTCTTCCAGGGTCTTCTCCAGGTCTTCAGTAAGGGTCAGGTTCTTTGCGTGGTCACTGATTTCCTCCATCCTGCGCCTCTGAGCCTCCTCAGTAGTCTCCTCAGCCCAGTCTTCGTCGTCATCATCACCGTCCTGCTGCAGCACACAATTCAGCCATTCAGCAAAACGAGCCTTCATTCTCTCCTGGAATGGACGGAATGGAACGGATGACTGCTCAACACAGTGGGTGTAGCGGATACATACCACGGCTTCGGGCGCGTCGATGTCATTGTGGTTTCCAGCTTCTCCACTGCTAGAACCATTCTCCTTATCTTTCTTGCGGTTCTTCTTCTCCTTCTCCTTCTTGACAGATCCACTATCGTTCTCTGTATTTCACAAAGACGGGAAAAAATGCTCCTGAAAATGAGTACAGGACCTAGGGGATCACCAGAATTCCAAGGGGCAGGGCCAGTCTGTTGAATTGGTTCATAGCGGCGCTATACTCTATGGTGAAGAAAAAACACACAGCCCAGAAGTACTGGAGGCATAATTCTAGCAGCAGAAAGTACCTTTGAAATGAAATATCCATGCAGTTTACGCAAACAGATTTCCTCCCCCCACTGTGAAAAAACCGAATGGCACCTACTCCAATTTCTTTAGGCAAATGCATAGATTGAGTGGGCTGAAGAAATGTCAAAGTAGCTTGGCAATAAATGGAACATCTGCAAACTAGCATACTAGCTGCAGCAGCACCACTTATTGGTGAAAAATCGATGTAATGTCACTCGATGAATGGGTTACTGAGAAACGCCTCTGCAGATGGCATGAGTCCAGAGTCCTAAATAACAACTGGCACCCGTGTCCCCGATGGTGCTGATGAGCGGTTCTCCTCACTCACCTGGTGGGTTTTTAAGGATGAATGTGCACAGCTTGTGTCTGGTGTCGAGCATGCCTCTGTAGCCACAGGCTTTACAGGAGTTGCCTATGGTTTGTTTCTTGGGATTGACATGCTGGAACAAATTGAAAGCAAAATCAGATACATGACAGATAAACCTCTCACACACCAAATGAATGAACACAGATCACAGGAAGACAGATCTTTCAAAATATTCTAAATCACAATGCAGTAATTTCAAACTATAATAAAATAGGACATGTTCCTTTCTCCAAATAAGGCTACCTTAAAACAGCTAATCTGTTCTGGGGAGAGGAGTTAAATCAGTCAGAAAAACCCACTCAGGCACGACTGCTGTCAAATGTGAGAAATCCTCACAGCTATACTAGAACCCAAAGACACAGATCAGGCCTCACTGGACCCGAGGGCTAAAATCCTGGAGTGAAATTCTTCACTGCAGCATTCTGCTAGAGGTAAATACGGCTGTCCTAGATAAGATAAATCTCAGTGAGCACCAGAGAGCTGCATTGCAGAGGGAAGGGGCCAACTGCACTGGCGCAGCACAGCTGAAGATGGGGCACTGCGGGTCCCAACCTCAGCGTATACGGGGAGAGGTGTGCAATGTCTGCAGCCATTTAACATGCACACCCAGCTCAAATACAGCTGGCACAGCACAGAGGTCAGAGCTGGCAGGCTGTCAAACCAAACGAGTGCACTTCACTGATGTTTGAACAAGGTGCACACAGCTAAATGGTCAGCCATCTACAGCTATCATATCAAGGACAACCGTGCCTCCATGACAGACCACAGAGAGAACGAGTTTTGAAAACGAAGTGACACCTGACATGCGTCAAAACATTGAGTCATTATGGAGACAATGCCAGGCTCACAGAAGTTGACTGGCCCCGTGTACTTAATTTAGATCAACTTCTGTTGATCAACTTCGCCCACAATCACAGCATCAGCCACTATAGCACTGTCATTGGAGCCTGGTCATACAACATTGGAAAATACCACACCAAGTGGGGGTGAAAATCTGACCTTCAATGACGCAGGCACCACCAAAGAGGAAGCTTATGTGGATCTTCCCCTACATGCAACTGAACCATAGGCGAAATCATATTTACAGCATTCTGAATGCTGTTTATCGTCAAAGTTCGACAAATGAGTTAACTACAAATGGCAACACAAGGGAATGCCATAACATGAAACAGACAAACGTTTTTAATTGAATTTCATTGACTAGGTCACTGGTAGCCATGTGCATGTCGGGCAAAAGCAAACCAAAAACCCTGAACTAGACAGATTAGTCATCCTGTTACGGGTTTTACCACAAACCAACACATTTCTTTTCAAATGTCACCGAAACTAAGAAAAACTGGAGATGTTACCCTTCCCTCTGCAGCGGCAGACATTTTGAATAAAAGGGGAAACGACCGCAGGTCCATTTACCAGATCAGTTTCAGGGTTATCACACTCAGGACACAACACAAATTTTCTGATGAATCCATCCAGCATGTCCTGCAGCTTATTCGCCTCGTGAGATCCATTGACAATGTAGCGGTCATTCTTGGCATCAAACTGGGTCTGGGCACCCAGCTCACAACCAAAAAACTTGGTGGGATCTACAGACAGGGCGACAGATCAAAATGGAACGGTCACAAAGTGTATCGAAGGCCTCATACTTTAAATGCAGGACTAACTCTTAAAGAGGACTGGGGAGGTGAATACTTACACGTTGGAGGCCTATTCAATGCCTTTGCAACGTCAACCATGTTGACGATAACCGTCTTAATTCCATTTCCTTTGCCTTCCACCTGATGAAACAAAGGAAAAATGTATACCACACAATGCTTCATTTCCAGTCACTTCTACATATGCTGATCAAGATTGCACACTGAAAATCCACTATGCAACAGGAGATTATGACTCCCAACTTCAAACCTCGTCTGACACAAAATAAAAGACCCAAAAGAATGTGAATCTATTTTAACAAATCCCTGGATCTTTTCAAACCACTGAACAGTCCCACTAAATATAAGAACAGCAAGTTGTTCTTCAGTAGGTGTAGATAATTGAAGATGATTTCACAGTACAGCGATAGGGTCCTTACACTTCTTGCATCCTGAGTCTTACCTTGGCAATCAGACGGGGCATCTTGTAGCGATAGAACTGGTCTGATACGCTGCGGTTGACGTTGACAGACATTTTGGCTCACTATTGGCTTTATCAGTAAGATAAAAAGATCTTGGATTGCAATTTTTTGGTATCTTCTGTCTGGAGAAGAGTGGATGACATAAACGACTGTAATCGTACTCGGTCTCTGACATGAAAAAGACTTCGCCACTGAGGCTGCAAGCTCCTCGCTTGTAGGCTATGTTTCCCCCACACAGGTTCCAACAGCTGCGCAACAGCTCTGTAATGAGAGGAAAGAGAGACGGGAGAACAAAATTTAATTGGCATGAACGTCTCACTTCAAACTAACGAAACAATGCAATTAACATGTATTATCGGAACTGTTTTTTTTACAATCATTTGACGAATGCTAGATTTAAAGAACGCCATGTTTCTCCTTGCATGCACAACGGAGATTGTCAATATCTCAAGGCTGCAGTAATACATACGTTCGGGTAACATACATGCTTCGAACCTAACAAAGGCAATATTAACTACATCATTAGTGAACAAGCAAACTAGCTAGCTAAACTAACTTAACTAAGCAGTCACTTCTGGGCAAACCAACCAATTCACTTGCTGGATACATCTGCTAACTTAGGTAACAAATTGGCAAAGTAGGGTTCACCCAGACTAGCTACAGTCAGCGATGTCGGAGCTAACCACGTTAGCTAGTTAATAACGTCAGCCATTACGAACTAAAATTCGACTGTCAAATATTCCGACAAATTTCACGGTCTGCCTTCGCATGGTAACGTCAAGTTCAGCCACCAAACGATGACTCACTGCTCGCCAGCTAGCAACTCCGAGGAGGGACACGAAACGAGGACATGGCATTAACACGGCAGATGGAAAAGACGAGCAGCTAAATGCCAAAGTGCATATCAAAGCGTGCGAGCGCTAAATTGCCCGGCGAAATATTTATCCGCATCGTTGCGGGGAATCTGAAATATCTCGGAAACCCGGGATGGGGGGCAGTTTTGGACATCGGGCCCCTCTTTCCGATCGAAGTGGTGCAGAGTGCGTCACAATTTACCACGGGGAGCAGTGCGCGAGGGGAGGGAGACGCCATTTTGATCCGCATATTTCACACGCCGCACGCATTCTGCCCAAGTCACACGGACACCGATAGCTCAGACACACACCTTTGCCCATTACAAAGACGCACAAACGAGACAAAATGATAGTTAAAACACACCTTCCCCATTCGTCGGTCCTGTACGCCCCGGTACTTACCGTTTTCGCAAAATAAAGACATAAACACACCGCTGGTCGCCCTGAGACGCAGTGAAGTGTTTGTGTTTTAGTTGCTGGTTGGGTCGTACTGGAAAGGGAAGCAGGACGGCAACAGCAGCGGGTGCCGAGAGTGCAGAGTCAGGCCTTTGCGGCGAGGGGTAATGAAATCCTTCTGGGAAATTCGAGACGCCCTCAAAATAGGGTATCTGTAACCAATGTGGAAAAAACAAATTAGCATTAATTGTCATCACAGCGCGATTGAGGACGTGACAGCATGTTGCGATTGGCCAACCAGCAAACGACACTGTTAATCGCCCCAATTCGATTCGTATGCTTTCTGAAAATCACTTAAAATTAAGTAGTCATGTTTCTTGTCTGTCAAAACATCTGCGTTATCAAATATTTTTTTCTTTTTATATAGTTAACTAGGTAACTCGCTAGCGAACTTCACAACACACTTACCTCTAGAACGTTCTTGCTCGATGCAGTGCCAGAATGAACCCTTGGCTAGCAACGTGATTGCCAATCTCTCCCACTGTCCCCGCCTCTCCGCTGCAAACTATTGGACACTATCCACTTCCCTTACAGCTGTGACAGCATTCACTTGTTCATTCTGGTGACAATCATTTCGTATGAATGGATCCGGGATGTCCAACGACCATGCCCACACACCGATCTTGGATCAGCTAAAACCTTTACGTAAAGAATCAAAGGTTAGGATTAAGACTGAGTAAACTGATCATGGATCGGTTTTTGGGGCATAAAAGTGGGGGAGATGTTGTGGTTCCTTAAGTGGGACATAAATGGAGAGTAACGTACGTAGTCTCGCGATGCGTTTGTGTTGACGCCACTTATCTGAAAGGGCGTAATGTTCGGTGTGTAAGAGAGTACAGGGAGCTAGGGTGTTGCGTTGTGATTTCTGATTCATTAGGGAGGCTGCATTTGTATGCGCAGGATAGAAAGAAAACGATGATCGAGTGCACACACTTGTACCCTTTTAACTCTCTACGTACCATCTGGATATAAGACACTGGATGAGCAATTTTTCACAAAATAGGATCTTAACTGTGTTTGCCATACTTTAAACGATATTACAACTTCTTCCATCAAAAACATGCACGACCGTTTTCTGCAAAGTCATATAGTTGCTTTTATTTGTAATACGATGATAATCAAAAATACATTAGTTTTTCATAACTCACGTGATATATAGTTTATATCACGTGAGTTATGAAAAATGGATGTATTTTTGGTTTTATACTATATACATGTTCAGAGGAAACCGATAGCAAAAAGCATTTGGTTCAGCTAAGATCTTCACTTGATTGAAAAATTATGATATGGAGGATTTCTTAATTATATCCTCAGTCAGACTGCTAAGGCAGAATTTAATCCAGTTTTTTTTTTTTTGCTCAGATTTGACACATTTACTAGCCTAGGATCTTGTTTTTCATTGCACTATTTTCAAAATATGCAATATTTTCTGAATCTGTGCCCAGCACAATTTTTCTCTCAAGTCAGACATGTTTTACATCATACGCTCATAAACTTAACATTTTTCTCCCACTTCTCCAATGTCACACTTTGTTCTGGGCCCACCCAGTTTTGCCAGTCACTTTTCACAGCATTGCTTATCAAGGCTCAAATTTTGTGTACTTTTTTTAATCCACAGTCTAGCTGTGGATAGTTTACTGTGCATAAAATATTTCACCCAAGTTCACATCCTTGGCAGCAGAACATGCTGCTCAAACATCACTTTTGACATGTGCACTGTGGAGGAGGAAACTGCTGGTAAAGTCATGCCCATCTTTAGCCATTGTGATAAACTCTAGTAAACCTCTAAATCTTTCTTTGGTCTTTTAAAAATTAGATTCATTCTTACACGTTATTAGCCATCATTCATTCCATTGCTTCATATTTCCCACATTTATCCAATATAGCTTCAAAATATACCCTCTCCAGTTGTTTGCCTGAAAAGTCTTGTGGTTAGCTGTAACCTCCAATAGTTATACCAATACCCTTTGTTTTTCTGAAATTGTTTCACTATAACCTGTCAGCTCTTTTCCTTTATGGTTCTTACTATGAGACACTTTGCACAGCAGAGTTGTCACTTTACAGATTTTATACGTTATAGATTTTATACTACACAGCAAAGCATGTGGGTTCAGCCAAGATCCTCACTTGATGCAATTAACATGTAATTCTAACACACAGATAGACATCATGGATAGTTTATATTAGAAAGTCCCTACAGCATAATAATATAAAATACCTAAGTGCACATGGGTATATCCCTTCTGACATCGGTATTTCATCAGCATATTCATGTTGAAATCTTTCCATCTTGTGCTTCCATCAAATCTTGTGCTTCTTGCTCACTTATATGTCTTGTGCAGCACAGCCCAGCATTAAATCTTAGAAACCTTAAGAAGAGTTTTATTTTCTCTTTTTAATGATAACCGAATCCTCAGTAGTAGCACAAACCATCTTACATTAAAAAAACTACATATTATGTTCTTCACATGACAATATCATGACATGATATTGTAACATGCTGATGAATAGACATTTTAGATCAGAGTTATATTCTTTTGTGGCCCTGTCTGAGAAATTATATTTGATACTAGTGTAAGAGTATCCTTAAACTTTCTAGTGTAGCGGAGCTGAAGTAGCTCGTGTGAGTCCTGCGTAAAGCCTTAGGTAGCGGGTAGCAGGTAGCCGAGTGGTTGCAGCGGCTACGTCACTCCCTCTGAGACCTGGTTAAGTAGCGTTGTCGCCGACAGGCTAACGGCAATTTGCCTTTAGCTCAACTGGCAACGACGCTGGCTTTAAGGGGTTGGCAGCGAGCAGTAACAACCTCGGTTCGAAGCTCGCTCGCCGACCCACCCGTTACATTGGTGCCGTGACCCGGATCACTGGCTAAAGCACAGCTTGGCCGCCAGTGGTCGCTGAGGAGTCAGAGGAGGTCAAAGGGGGGTGAGTGTAGCGGAGCTGAAGTAGCTCGTGTGAGTCCTGCGTAAAGCCTTAGGTAGCGGGTAGCAGGTAGCCGAGTGGTTGCAGCGGCTACGTCACTCCCTCTGAGACCTGGTTAAGTAGCGTTGTCGCCGACAGGCTAACGGCAATTTGCCTTTAGCTCAACTGGCAACGACGCTGGCTGTAAGGGGTTGGCAGCGAGCAGTAAGAACCTCGGTTCGAAACTCGCTCGCTCGCCGACCCACGTAACATCACATTAAAACACAACGCAAGAGACCACCCGTTACACTAGCAATTGTAATAATTACAAGAAAGGCTTCATTTGTGAAGTTATTCTGATGTCGTAAGGAGCAGGAAAGTTAATGCCGGTTTTCCCCCTGAACAAAGTCCCTTTTATTCAAGAAATGCTTATGGGTGAGGTTATCTGCCTCCCTAAAAGAACTAACAGAAGCACCCACAATGGGGAAAGTTTTTCATGAGGGAAATCACCTTGAGGGAAAATAAATAAAGCAGCGGCTTCTGTGGAGTCATACAACCGGTGCTGCGCCGATTTCAGGTAGGATTCCCTGTTCCTGTTTTACATTGTAGTGAAAGTACATTATAATATACAGTGCATTGTGGGGTCTACTATGGAACAATATTACAAATGGTGCATTTTATATCATGGAGGCAGCTGATTCACTTTGGGTCCAATCTATTTGTCTCTGAGCCCCCTTTGTGGGAGTATACACAGTGTTTAAAAGGACAGTGGGCTGTTTACTGGCTGAAAGCTCTGGTCAAGCTTTCAGCCCCTGTAGAACAATAGCATTCTAGCAGAGTGCAGTGTGAGGGGCAATTAAAAGTGATGGAATGAGGGGATGAATGGGAGCCTGCCTCCCTGGATTATGAGTGGAATGGAGAGCGTGCTGACAGGGGCAGAGCGTATTTCGCCAGCGCAAATTCGCCTGGTCACCATTACCGAGTGGATGCAAACATGCTCCAAAAGCATTGTTAGTTTTATGTGTACATTTTTGTGTTCTCTACAGGAGTGCTGTCACATTTGGGACTGCTCCCCAAGAGGGGGGAGTATGAGACAAGGGCATTCCTTCCTTGAAACTGGACAGCTTGTTTTGTTTATTGATTCAAAACGGTCCAGTAAGCAAAAAATTATGTCCTCCTGGAGATTTTTATGGCCTTTACTCCAGAATATGATTATTTAGGCAAACAAAGTTGGGTGGATAGGTTGTGTATAACAGAAAAACATGTTTCAGTATTCACTCAGAGTTCAGAGGTCATTCATGAAATCTTTTTACTTACTGAAAGCTTTTTACTTTTTCTTAAAACTCTCACCAGTAGAGACATTTTTTGTTCTATTTGTTCTATATTAAACATTTGCATGTCTTTTCTTGCATTGTTTTTGATCTAAATACTTGACAGCTACAGTAAATCGAAAGATTACTCATGTTAATATACTTACAGGTTTTCATGTTATCTACTTCAATGTACATTATATGTCAGAAGTACAAAGTGCTTCACCTACTTTGAAAGAATGTATGCTACTACTGGAGTGGTTGTTGCAAAGCCCCTTTAATTATTTATGTAGGCATGGTGCAAACATGTGATTGTAGCTTTGCAGACCCTGGTTTCCTATTGTGCCATGTATGTTTATTGTTATTGTAGGCCTATACTGAATGTAATTTTTTTTGAAGTAAGTAATTAATTAAGTAATTAATTGATAAGAATCCAGCAGCTCTCAGTAAGGAGAATGGGGTGGGGTGGGGGGGGGGGGGGGGGATTTTGGCATCCCGCAGACACTCTTATCCGGAGTGGCATAAGAGATATGAATGCATTTAATATCACATTTACATATTGACACTTTTATCCATACCAGCTCCCACAGTTTGGCACCCAAAGTGCATTCAACAAAATAACACAAAACAATACACAAGCAAGGCCACCACAATCCGCACATGACCAAGCGAATGGGCCAAGCAAATGATAAAGACCACAAATGTGTGCAACATTCAAGTGCAATACAATATCCCCAAAAGAAGGACTGTACCATTCCAATTCCATACTAAGTAAAAATTCCACATAATGGATGCGAATGGATGAACATAGTGATTTAATTACCTGTCAAAATATGGGATAGTGATGTGATCTTTGAGTTACCTCAGACCCAGGGAAAGTACCAACCATTTTGCCTTAAGGCATGAGCAATGTGCCAAATATATTGTCATACTTGTAAAAGGATTACAAAATATCCCTATTGAGGAAATTCCGTACAAGAAACCTTTGACAATTTAGATTTAGAGATTTACATTAGTATTTCAAGGACTTTGTTCAGTGTTTTCAGTGCTGTCAAACCTTTCACAGTCTTACTGATTCCAACTGGAAATCAATGATAGCGTAGACTTTCAGTAGCTGAAAAAGTGCTACAAAACCATCTCTGTAAATTTCAAACAAACAAGTAAATAATTTTCTGTAGGGGAAACACAGAAACCATCCTTTAAATATGCCCGGGAAGCTGTGCAGTTAGACTGTGATACAAAAATAAGAGACGGAAGTGGCTTTTTTTCTTTGGTCAGACTGCAGTATCCATGGTGACTGTCCAGAAAGCTGTTGGAATGTGTTACACCAGGGAATGGAACCCATAACTCTCATGTCCAGATGCAATGCTCTCCAATGTAGAGCAATATTGAAGATGGAGCTATCTATTCCAACACAACCAGGCCACAACCAGTGCATTATCAGATAAATGTGACTTTTTCCACAACATTTTTCATGCACAGGAGGAAAAAAATAACTATATACCAGTAGGTAATATTTTTGTGAGTCACTTCAGACCACAAGTATGAAAAAAATCATTGTACAGGAAGCATGTACCAACACATTTTTACATATTGTGCCCAAGATATGCAATCCATGCTGAGCTCCCCCTAGAGTCCAATCCAAGCAATGTGTTAGTTTCTGTTTGTAAGGGAAAATCCCAGCTGAATTCCCCTTGGTATTCCACCGTGCACCCATGAAAAGTCTGTTTCATCATTTCATCATTTCATATAATAAAGCTGGTCCACACCGGGAGAACATCACACAACAATCTAATGCTGCAAATGAAGACTGGCCTCCAGTGTCTCCAGTTTAATCTCGCAACACAACAAATCTGCTTTTTTTTTTTTTTTTTTTTACATAACTCAAACTTTTCAACTTTTTCACAGCTTTCAACAGATGATCAGAAGATCGGAAATCAATCAAGTCTGCCTACAATGACCACAAAGTATAAATTACTGCTCAACTGCACCTCCAATGCACAAGGAAAACTGAAAGCGACGGCTGTTGGACTGTTGCTGAAACAAAACCACAAAGAGAGGAGAGAGGAGACGGAGCCATTGGGGAAAGACATGATACAGCATGCAGATGGTAAGATAACAGCTCATTGTCAATAACTGCCTGATGCCACCCTCTTCATTTTTTAATGACTGTTTCTTATGGGTAAGATGTTACCAATATAAATGTGAAACAAGTCAGTTTCTTAAGACCTATTAAGATCATGTGGTCACATCTTAACTTTCTTGAACTCAAAATCTGCAAATGGTATTTTAGATAAACAAGTAAGATAAATCAAGTGTCTTGATTATGATTGTACTGTATTTCATCAGCATATGATTGTACTGTAGTCTATAGTGTCTACAGAACCAGTTATAAGACGGATTACTGCATTGCAATGTATGGACACCAGTTTTCTATAATTTTATGTTTACCCTAATTTCTCCAAGTGTCCATTGTACAATGGTGTGAATAGTAGTATGCCATAAATTATGAGTCATAAAGATTTTGTTCCTTTTTCCTTTGCAAACAATCTTAGGAGTAACTGAAATTCAGGAATACCTTCAAAAGTTCTACATGCACATCACAATTGATACTGAACAACATATGTTTGCTTTCAGTGTTTACAGTTAGACAGTTTGAATGCAGCCAGTCCAAAGTATCGCCAGGTACGTTGACACACTGGTATTGTGTTTGCTTCCATATGTGATGTCTTAATACGACTTCTCTCTGTGTGCGCTTGAATGGCAGGGGCACAGTTGTGCCCGACCACAGGGAGCCTGGCCCAAGCGCTTCGTTGCGCAGAGAGGGCAGGGGATGCCAGCGCGTCTCAGGAGTATGAGAAAATCGGCCGGTTCGTGCTCGGCATCATGAGCCAGGCGCTGCTCGGGGACGGCCCCTGTGGGGAGACGGTGCTTAGTGCCAGCCGGGCCATCCTGTGGGGCCAGGAGCACCGCGGGCTGCGTCAGCAGGGGCAGCCGGGGGACTGGAGCCCCAGAAACTGGCTGGCCCACTTCTGCAATTTAGTAGAGCCGGCTGTGGCCCACAAGTTCCCTCGGCTACCTCCGCAGAGGGTGGAGTGGGGCCCTGAAGAGTTTGGACTGGGGGAGTATCTCAGCAACGTGTGCAGGACAGTCCAGGGGGAGCTGAGGAGACTGAGGCCAGCTTTAGAGGCCCAGCTTCTCGACCACGTGGAGGAGAGTTTCCATCGCTTCCTGTTCAGCCAGCTGGACCAGGTTTTGAAACACACCCTGTCGGCAGATGAGACCTTCCTGTTGCTGCACTGCGCGCGGGTATCTGAGGTACGCAGTTGACTCGTGCTGGCAGTGATGTGGAGGGATCAGGTTGTTATAGCTGAAAATCAGCAGGTAGCATTTGCACATGGCTGGATCAGTGGGTGTATTCTTTTAGAGATGAAGGACCAAATGTTGTAGCCTCAAAATGTGCTGCAGCTGTCTTTACATGCTCATATGATATCCTGAGAAGTGATGGACAGTAATAGACAGTGATGGATTTATATGTGCTGCAGGCTACAAACTGAATAATGCACTCATTCTCAGCTAAGGCTCAGATTCAACAGACCATGTTTGTATGCTAAGACCAATCCGTGGAAAGTTTAGCATGACCATAAGCCCCAAAGCCGTGTGCTCAGTTGCATTTCATTACTCTTTGTTTGTCCTTCGTACTCTTCACCTGAAAGGAAGGCAGCCCTTTTGAACTAAACTACAGTGATTTAATACGCTATCCACTGAATATACTTTGTTCAGAGTCATTCCTGCTGTCAATATTTCCTCCATTTTTGCCAGCAAACAGAAATTTATCCTTGTAATGTTTCTGGTGATACCTTGAGTCATCTAAAACTGACACCTCGGGCCTCTGCTCAGTAACACTATAATTGTCTAAGCCTGAAAAAAGAAATTGCTACACATGTACTTTATCTGAAATAGCTAAGGTTGATTGACATGAACCTTGTTGGTCTGGCACTTTGCAGTAAGGAGTTCATGGGCCACCCTGACGTCTGGGGCTACTCCTCCAAAGCAATTGACCTGCTAGTGGTAACAGACTGGTTACAGAGGGCAGAGAAGAAGCTCCTGACTGTTGTAAAGGTATATAACCGGTGTGATCTCATTTCTGGGTCCTCTAGTGTTCCCAGGACCCAAACAGAATAAAAGGCTAGAATGACTGTGCTTTCATTCTGGCCCATTCCAGGAGGTTGTCTCAGAGAGGCTGGGGAGGATCCTTCACAATGAAGAGGTGTACTGGAATCCCTGTGCCCCTGGGGATGAGGAGGGCTTCATTAAACTATATGTGGATGTCATACAGGTATGCTGATAGCAACTAAATTAAGCAGTAATAATATTTTTCAACTTCAAGTGACTGTAATCTAACAGTTATTAATGTTGTCCTGTAGGCAAAAATCACAGTTCTTTTAAATCAGCCAACGTCCCTCATTCACTATCTACCAGAATCTCAAAACATAGGCAATACCTACCTATGAAAATGGCATCATATTCCTGCACTGAAATGATGACTCTGGCACTGCCACGGGTGTCTGTACTGTATGCAGGTCCTCCAAGGTCCCATTCTACAGGCCAGCAAGATAAGCCAAGTCCTCAGACTCAGAGTGCAGGAGGTCTGCTATCAGGAGCTTCTGGGCTTTGTGGAGAAGTGAGTAACAGTATGAATGTGTCATTCACGTCTTTGATTCTCCATCCAATACCTCTTCAATTCCTGTCACAGTGATCACTGTACATTGTTACAGACATGGCAGCTTCAACATGATCAGTTCTAGGAAAAAGAAAAGCTGTAATTGACCATAATTAGGGTACTTTAGGAGTTCAGTATCCACACACTGAGCAGATTCAGTTATTAGCTCGAGGTCAATGAAACCAAAGCTTTAATATCAACACTGTGGCTGTCGCTTGACGCTGCTATGTCTTTCCAAAAAATTACCAAACACAACATTGAGGGCCTGAGGGCTTTTTAGGGAGGAGACAATGTGGATAATTCATTCAAGGTTTCAAAACACAATTCAAGATGTTTGTTTAAATGAAATATATGCATGCTGCCAATAGATGGAGCCATTTTGCTAAAATGTAATTGGTTTAAGCATTCAGCATCTCATCATCAGCAAGTTTGCCTGCTCCAAACTGTTATGATTACCGTGATTTCTGCATTGTTTTTTCATGCCAGAAATCTGAATAAAGCAAACGATAGGCCAGGTCATAGGCTGTTTAATGAGAGATTGTGTATTTTATTTTACATAACTAAACAATGTGAGAGAAATCAAACAAAGCCAGGTGATCAAGCAACACGGAGAAACTTGGCGCAGTGGAAACCAGCTTTGAACCTGATAGAATATGTTATTTGAATATATGAAGCAGCCTGATACACAAAAGTATGTCAAAGCCAGTAATGCAGGGAGGATATACACACCATTTTCGACCAAATGTGAAACCCCCATCTGGTTGGCAGGAACACCATTCAGCCATTGAATGCATAACAGCATAGTACTTTAATCAGTCCTAAAATGATATATGTTGCCATGTAATTTTGCCAAGTTTCATTTTAACTTTCACCCTATTTACCTTTGTAGTTATGTGGAGAGTGAGAAGAAACGACTGAAAGTACAGGAAAAATCAGGCTCACACGATGGGACGTTCCCCTTCAGAACATTCAGCACTTCCCGGGAGCTCAGGTGATAATATCCAATCCATTTGATAATAATAATGATAATAATAATAATGATGATGATAATAATAATAATAATAATAATAATAATAATAATAATAGTGAAGCATATTTATATGTATATTCAGCCAGTCAGGGTTCTCAAAGCCATTTACAGTTGAAAGGGGGGGATTCACCTCTTTGTATACTGGCTTGGATAGGCTATGTTTTGTCATCATGATTAGGGGTGTTACTTAGGTTCCAGTGTTTGTAATGCGCTTGCTGTTCATATTCCAGGGACTATGTCCAGACAATTGCCAAGGATTTAAGTGCTGACCCCATCATAGCTGTCCAGTCACTAAGGAGCATTGAGGTCCAGGCCTTGGAGCTGTTGCTAAAGGAGCCAGTCTCCAAAGTCAAGGTTGATTCTACATGCTGGCCTATCACTGTCTGCTGGGCAGTTCAATTCTTATTATGGCTTACTGTTGTAAGAGGCCAGAGTACACTATTTCATTATGTTTAAGTTTCTGCTAATGCAAATATGTGTCATTGCAGGCCTCCTTAAAAAAATATTTCAAGAAGGGAGACAAACATTTTGTGGATGTGGTAGGAGAAGTCAGAATGCATTTCACATGCCTGCCCAAGACACAGCAAGAGGCACATAAGGTCAGTTCTGACATTTCAGGCCTGTGGTGATCCTTACCCACACTGGGTCAGTGTCTGATTGGCATATTGTCCCTCTGAATAAGGCCATCCGATTCATTATGCATCCAATTCGTTACCTTCCTCTTGTTCTCTTTAGATAGTCATTGACACAGCTTTTCATCGCATCGCTTCCCTGTATCTGAAACACCTGTTGCTGAGCAACCGTGGAAAGCTGGAGTGCAGATGGAATGATGTGGGCAGAACAGTGACAGCAGATGCAGAGTATCTGCACAGCTTTTTCTCACAGCAGGTAAGATACAGCTGGTAGATTAAAGGCTTTATGGTGGCCAGGAAAAGGGGGAAAGTGACAGGGGAGTCTGAGGGAGGAAATTTGTCACAGGGTAGGGGTGTCACTTGTATGCATTTGAAAAATAAATTCAGTAAAAAGCATACAAATTCGTAACGGTATATATAAGAACTGTAGTTGTAACAGTTGAATGTTATTCCCCCTGATGTCCTCATACCCCACCCCTAGTGTGCACTCCTGATGAACATTTGCATATATTTATGTGCACTCCTTACTAACGCCTACAACAAAAAATATTTTTTTGATTACCTTTAAAATGAGAAAATTACTTACCTTTAAAAGCAAACACTTGCTTATATTTATATGTACTGTACTCAGACATATATACTGCTCATAGACTTGGAAATATAGTTGAGAAGGTGGTTCTCGATAAGTGGGCATTGCCATCGTGAGTGAATGGCGGTGCCTGATTTTTGTCCTGAGCGGTACCATCATGAAGCAAATTGTGAGAGGACCACGGAGCACATTTTACAATTGGTGAGATGTACCCTGCATAGCACTTTGAAGGCGCTATTTTTCTCTCAGTCTCTCAGAAGTGGGTAACTTTCCATTTTCAAAAAGATGGTGTAGGTGAAACAGGGGTGGTTTTGCAATGCTTCAGATATGAAAGTTACTTCATTAACTTGCAGTAGGCAATGCTGGAAATTTTCCTTGTCTGTTCCTGCTGGGAAGCTTTTCTCATGTATTTTCAGCCATGCTGAAGGATGTGTAATTTGAAATGAAATTAAATATTTTAGGAGGTCTGAGGCACTTAGACCTCCTTCGGATTTGCACATTTGACGATGTTTGATGTGTTTTTGAGCTTCCAGTAGAATTCTGAACCGTTTCTGAAGAGAGCAAATTGGGAGCATGGGGAGCAGACAGTTTAATTTTTGGATAGGGTGTTCAGGTAGGATTTTCATTTTAGTGGTTGCTGTCTCTGAGGGAAAGGTAGAGGGACAGAATGTCAGTTTTGGTGGATGCATAATAAAAACGTTATTTATGGAATATTTTTTCTTAATGAAACTGGTTTGGTCAGAGTAAAGTTTGGTAAGCATTTCAAGTCTTCCTCTTTAATGCTTGCTCTCATGATCAGTTGCTCGCATTAATAAGGGATTTGTCTGCTGTGGTAGTTCTGAGCCCTGTGTTTTGTTGAACAGAACCATAACGTGATGCAGAGAACCCAGACCCTGCTGAAGGTGGAGGAGGTCTTGAAGACCAGTGATGTAAATGCACTGAAGCTAACCACCACTGAGCTGCAGCTGGAGAGGTGAGGGGAGGTGACAGTTTTTAAAAAGGAGGTCAAAGTCAACCCCCCTTTTTTAAAAATAATTTCTACTTCCTTACACCTTTTGGATGAACGTTTCTTTTTAAGTTATTTCAACAGCTATGTATTTCTCAGCTGCTATATTAGCTGTTTCCAAAATTGTTTACATTCTCTTGTGCTATGTTGTGTACCTTCTGTATAGTGTCAATATCATAATATATATTTGATTATGACATCCTGCAAATGGTTTACATCTCATTTAGCTTTGTTACCCAAATGCCATTTCTTTTTATACAGATTAGTTAAGAGCATTTCTGATGAAAATATGTTGCCAAATCTTCTCTTAGTGTGTTATAATATACAATATCTCTTTAACTTTCTGTGCATATGGAATATATAGGTGTAAAATATAACTGGTAGAGATTTGACAACTACACAAAACCCATACATACATATATACATATATGGATGTATGTACATTTACTGTATACTGTATATATGTAGATATGTATATGAAGTATACATAAACAAGACACAAGTGTCTGTAATTCTGTCTGTGCTAAAGTCTGTGTCTGTCTGTACCATAGTCAGAAGCAACTTCGTGATCTGCTATGCTGGAAGGGAGGTCTGTCAAGGAGTCAATTGAGAGAGGTGCTGGAGGCGAGCCAAGGATGCCATCCTAACTTTGACAGCTCCGAAAACGAAGCAATACCCTGGTACCGGTGTTGCTGGTGATAAGGCAGATGTTCACCATGCCGTCACCCAAAGGACATGGCCACATGTGAGCACAGCCTGCCACTGCGGCTCTCAGCCTGCCTCAGCAGTGAAGAAGAACAGCCAGAGACTGGTCCAAGGCTCACCCTGTCTATTTTTCAGCATTCTACGCTTCTGTCCACTGCATCCGTTCTGCCGAGTCCCTCTCTGTCTTCAAGAAACATGTGAAGACACAGCTCTTCCGCTCTTACCTGAGCACCTGAAACACTAGAACCTAAGATTAACCTAAGGTTAATCTTATTTGTTCTGTTACTGTGTAAGTGATTAGGGATAGAGTGTGGGACATTTAATCATTTTAAACAGTTCTTCCCACTGTAAAAAAAGAACTCATGGTGCATTAGGTCATTCTGTAGTAAGCAATTAAATGAGGTGATGGTGTATAAGGAAGTACAAGGAAACTTTATAGTCATAAAAATAAAACAGCCAAAGTATGAGCTGTAAAATAAATATAATGTACACCATGCACAATTTATTAGATTTGTATTAAACAAGCATTTTTCTCAGGTGCATACATGGTAGAGAATATACTGAAACATATTTAATGACTCAAGCAAGCAGAATAAAGCTGTAAAGTATGGACTGCAAACTTTGGTTTGGTTCGAGATTGAAAGATCATACAACAATGTGAGAACTGAACAAAAGCAGGTCTGTTTGAGGGGATGTGTTTTTACCTTCTGAGATGTAATATGTATATTTTATTTCTATATAATAAGCTTTCATCTCTCTGTGAAGAGTATGGTCAATTGTGTCAGTTCTGTGGAATTCAATGCATACTGCCATGTTTTAAGGAATAGAAAAGTCCCTCAATGTTACATCTTTCACCTTTTGGAATGATTGTTGGTAAGTTGTCCAGTGATATGTCTTGTGTTGTAGTCAATGGTTTGATCACAAACAATTAAACTGAGTATGGAGGAGAAAGTCTGACCTACTGACTGCTGTACGCCGTGGTTCATGCTCACTCCCTCAAAAACTAGTGTAGCGACAGCTTGGAAGAAATGTGCATAAGTGTGTCTGGCACAAAGCCAATTAACACAGTGGCAGAGTCTTCATTGGCACCAGGTGACTCGAGGGAGAGCAGTGTAACTTTTTACAGTCAGCATATCTAAAACAAGTTAATGGTTGCTTCTGTTTTAGGGGGTCTAGTGAATGTTACAAGGGACAACAAAGGGGAAAATATGTTTTACCCCACAAATTATCCTTTACTCCACAAATCAGCCATATGTAAGTATTCAGTAACCAGAGCCTGTTACCAAACATTGATGTCTCCTAAACAGGTACATTTAGATATACAGATCAGACATAATTAGGAAAATGGACATTTAAAATGTGTTCTTGCCATATTCATTTAACTGAAAGCAAAGCACCAACGTGTGCTTTACCTTTATTTAAATTATGCTCTAAACCAATTGATTTTACGACTTCCTGTACATTGAACAAAATTGCACCTATTGTTTCCCAGTTACGTGGGTGTAAATTACTGTAACTCCTTGCACTTTGTACTTACTATTTGTACATTTAAATCAATCTGGGCGGTAATCTGTGATTACAACATGAAAACATTTATGAATGCAAATACGAAAATGCTTTGTCATTGGTTTGACCTTGAACCTGTGAACTTAGATCAACAATGTCAATGCAAGAAATAGAGAATGTAAAATGTAAAATGTACACAACACACAAGGAGGACTCATGGTCCACAGGTGGTCATTAAATAATGAATCAATGTCAATTTGACACCTTTCTGGGTAAATTCAAGCAATAACTGAGAGCAACTTCATCTGTTTTGTCCAAATGTACGTACAGTATCAGTCTGTACAGATACTGCACCCTCCCCTACACCCTAGGATTCATATGAATGTCATTTAATGATTTAAAAATGAAGGTAGACCTAATTTTTCAGGTACAATCTTCATCTTTAGCTGTAAAATATGGTTCTTTTTGATTTACACTCAGAAGTCAGAAAGTTGTATTAAAAGATGTTGAAACTGAAATAAGGATTAATAATTCAGTGCTGCGTGGCACGTGACCATATTCCTTGAAGGAAATCATCCGGATTTCAACACTTACAAAAAGTGCCTGTATGTCACTTGCAGGAATTGAAAAGATAACATTTTATTGCTTATACCTTTATGCCTCCTTGGCACGTTTCTGCAGCCAGGCAGGACTGTATAAAAGGTGCACAGTGCCCATTGCTCATTACTACAACCTGAGAGTATTTTACCTGCAACAGGTAAGTGCCTTTTTGTATCCATACTCTTACAATTATATACCTGCCTACCGAATATTCTCATTCGATACCAGAACAGCAAGACATCATATTTCAGTGTTTTTTCATACTTTTTTATTCTCAGAACTGATATTTTCCATCCGGAGAACCTGTACAGGTAAGTGTATTCAGAGAATTTTCTAAACAGCAGCTGGGTACTTTTAAGCTAAGAGGCTTGGCATGGATTCTGTGATATTTTCTGTATGCCATTTACTCGTTCATTTCTCAATGAAAATGTGCCTAATAGCAAAGCCCTTGTTTGTTCCCCTATTGGGGGCCACCTTTGTTTCCCCCCTCACTAGCTACAGCAACAGTGAGTGGATTGCCAGCTGGTATTGATTGCTTTTTCGCTCTCCCCTGATTTAGCAGAAGATCTTCACCATGAGAGCGCTGGCCGTCTCTGTGCTGCTCTGCACTGTCCTTGCCTTTAACGGAGCAGCAGGTGAGACCTGTGATCAGCATGGATCAGCAGGCCACGTCAGGCAGGCTCATGCCACTACAAACAAAGGAAGAGAGTCCCCAACGTCCGCAGCTAGCAAATCAGCACACCGTGTAAATTCACTCAGGGACCTTAGTGTCCATGATGCTTCTGCGACTGGGGAAGTACCAGCAAACCCGCTATAAAGGTTTAAGACCGCTTTCTGAAAGTAACCCACGTGTACTTTTTTTTCCAGGGCAGTATGAAAACACAGTTGCCGAGAATGATGTGAACCCACCAGCAGGTTAGTGTTTTGGTTCCAGTTTTTTGATTGGCAGCAAGCAGGGACAGAAATGAGAGAGAGAAAGAGAGTGAGCATATTCTTTTAGTTGTAGTCAGCAGTGGTGGGCATAGAGTAGCTCTTTGAGTTATCTTTTATCACTCTTTTCTGGTTCTGCAGAGGAGGCTGTGGAGACTGTCCCAGATGTACCAGAGCCCAATCTTCTCCCTGTGTCAGGTTTGTCTTCTCATTGTTAAAAAAATAAAGTGTGAGATTAGTATAATTGCATTGTGTATTATAATCTAAGTGTAT
The DNA here is from genome assembly GCF_013368585.1 of Megalops cyprinoides. Classification (NCBI taxonomy): domain Eukaryota; kingdom Metazoa; phylum Chordata; class Actinopteri; order Elopiformes; family Megalopidae; genus Megalops; species Megalops cyprinoides. The sequence continues at coordinate 27,428,069 of NC_050594.1, forward strand.
GAATGCATTAGAACTTCATTAAAATAAAAGACTAAATCAAACATTTGCATCAAACCGGTAAATATTAACATGCAAAACTGCTTTCAATCAGTGAGGAATGAAGCAACAATAAAAGTCTCATTTTTAATCTGACATACATTTCTAAATTAGTGCCATAACTGCATTTAAATCAAAATGTATCACTAGCATATATTTGCATTGTAATGGAGAATCCACCTGAAACCCTTAAGGTAGGGGCAACAGCAAACAGTGAGGTGTGCCTCACATACTTCACCATCAGGTATATAGTGGCCCAAGGCCAGGCTGGGATTTTCTCTGTGATCTCTTCCTCCTGTGCTGGAGCCTTTCCTGTCATATCTCTGTTGTACGGAGTAATGTGAAGAGACAAGGAAAAGCATTTTTCAGCATGCCATTATAACTGCGTTCATAGCAGACTACTTTTGTAACAGGGAACCTTGACTGAGTTTGTCTCAGGCAGGACTAAGTAATGGAACACTAAGCATCTCCCTACTCCTTCCCTCGACCCTTTCCAAAAATGAGCTGTAAAATACATTTTAAAATGTACATGGCTGCTTGTTTTGTTTTCCAGAATTTCCTGAAGGGGACGACGAGCACACCCCTCTAACGCGATCCTTGGGCGAATGTCCTTTTGGTTGGCATGCTCACCAATCCCGCTGTTACCAGTACGTGAGGGATTCCAATACATGGATTAATGCGCAGGTAATAATCCACAAAAACTCCCCCTTTGAGCCAGGTCTTCAGTTACCCTGTGAGTGTTGTATTGGAATCTGTGAGCTCTGAGTTATTAGACAAACAGCTGAAGTATAAAGATGACTTAATTATTCATAAGAAAGCTATGCTGGAAGTAGTAACAGTTTTGATCAAATATGATTTGCTTAACATTTACAGACAATGTCCTGACAGTGTTAGCATTGTATATGCCAAGCAACAGCCCTGCCATCAAGCTCTTCATTTTTCATCTGCTGCCATGACTACCAACTGTCATTTACCATATCCCCTCACACTAGCCTACTCCTTGGCTTCTTAATCTGCCACGACGGGAGAGATCTCAGAAATGCAGGTTTAGCCATTCTGCATTGTAAATAGTGACCCGATTTGTCTTTATTGTGTGTTCACAGCAATTCTGCATTGGGGTAGATGCTAATCTAGCCTCAGCACGAAACCCAAGGGAATACAAATTCCTCCAGGACATGGTCCATCAGCTCAGTGGCAGTTCTTCCGCATGGCTGGGGGGGTTTTATCTCCAGGTAAACATTCTCTGTTCTCTGTCTGTGATACAGTATTACCCCTGTTCAATGAGTACAACATTAGTCTGTTTTATCTCCTGAGTTCCACATCCCACAAGTTTCCTCTCTATACAGGATAGTCTCTTTACTGTTCTCTTAATGATCAAGAGCATTGTCTGCTTAGATCACAGCAAAATGAATGAAAACAGATTGAAAGATTATAAAAGGTGTAAAGAATGGTGACCTCTCCCTTTCTTCTCTTCAGAACACATGGCTGTGGATGGATGGGGAAGGATTCTACTACAGCAACTGGTATTCTCAAAGCACTCCCAGCAGCGCCCCCTGTCTCTACCTGCAAACTACAGGTAATCTTCTTTTAAAGCCACTTTGACAAATAAAACAAAAAATAAGCTTCTAACAGGTGCGACATCACATATGGTGGATCAAATTGTTGTCAGAAAGGCCGCTAGAGTTAGCCTTGGGTTAGTGGAATAATGCTCGTATTATGTAGAATGCTGGATACATTTGTTTATTGATAATGCTTATAGTATCATTTACAGGCTTTTTGGTTGCATATAAATGATATGGAGTACATGAGAAAGTAATGCGCATGACTGGCTTACAGGTGCAGTATGTAAAAAACATTACTGGCCATTTTTCAGCTGCTCAAAGCAATTTGTGAGAGCCACTGATTGATCAAGACGCTGACACAATGTTCAATGTTCTTAATACCAAATGAAGATTTGATGTGCAGCAATATCTCTTTATTGCATGACAAACACTAATATTAGACAAATGTTTTTGACTGCTGAATTAGGATTGAAATATTTCTCATCTGCTCTTTTTCCAGGAGGCTGGCGTAACACCAACTGCCACTCTACAAGATTTCCTTTCATATGTGTGAAAAGAAGCTGCTAAATCAGAACAAGTTTTGTCAGGAAGAGAAACAAGACAGGAAGATATTAGGTTCGTTTTCTTAATGACGTTGTGCAGGGGGTAATAGTTATAGCAGATGGTTTTGTTCAGGGAAATTATCAAACTCTTGCATTGTTTTGTGTTATTATGTTGTTTGCTCTTTTGTTTTTATCACTACACACTTTATAATGATTCATTACCTGTCAACTCTATCCCATTAATAAACTTTTTTAAACTTTGAGTGACTGTTGGCTGAGATTTTTTTGTGGAAACAAAACAAATGTAATAAAGTAGTCTTTAAACAACACAGTATGCTATAAAATATTGACAATATCTGATGATTGAACAAATCATAGGAACATGACACCTTTAGCTATATGTGTCAGGCTTTCAGGTAGAAGGACCCAGGCGCAGACTGGGATGACAAACCATGCGTTTATGGAAGGACATCCAAAATCTTAGTAACAGAACAGTCCAGGTCAAAACCAGAGAATCCACGAGCAGAAAATCCAAAACACTAGGCCATGGACAAAATCCAACGAAACAGGCAGAGAGTCAAAAAAAAAACCAGAGCAAGCAAACAACAAACAGGTGGGAGCGAAACAGACTGAAACACTGTGACGAACTGGCAAAGAAACAGAGCAGATAGAGTGACCCCGGTGTGTGAGGGACCCCAGAGATGGGTGAAGCACTGGTGAGTGGGGCACCCTGGGATGGGAGAAGTACGGCAGGAGAATGCGTGAGGGACACCATGGTGCGTGAAGCGCATGGGCGTGCTTCCCGAAGGGGAGGGCAGTGTGACGGAGTGCCGTCACTACGGTTGAGTATGCGCTCTGACTGCCATACCAACGAGCCTGGCTCTTTGGTGTCGCGGTCAAAGTGGCATGGTTGGTACCCCGTAGACCTGGGGTCGAGGCCGGGTGGGGTGACTGCTCTCACCCTTCTCCACAGAGGGGTGTAAATACACAGACTGACGATGAGACAACAGGGACCAGGCGTGCAGGGTGGGCTTCAGGTGGTTGGTGTGGCAGCAAAGCAGATAGGCGGGACAGATGACACACCCACACTGACAGACCGGAAGACAAAAAATGACACAAGCAGGACATCACGTGGAAGGACTGACAATATGCTAGTTAGGGCGTTACCTATGACATCAAAGATGGGGGAGAATGTAAACTGCTCCAAACCAATATTTCTTTGCCAGCAGGGTTTCCGTCCATTTGTTCATGATAAATATAGATTTAAAACGAACAATCTATAACAATATGCAGAAGCCATTGTCAGAATTCCAGTGAAACTGGCATTGCATAAAATACTACTGAGTCAACTTACAGACTCATATAAAATGATCTATTGTTAATATTGCAATAAAATTCTATAATATAGTAATAGAGTCACGGTGCTATGCTGGAAGGGAGGTCTGTCACGGAGTCAATTGAGAGAGGTGCTGGTGGCGAGCCAAGGATGCTACCCTAACTTTGACAGCTCTGAAAACGCAGCAATACCCTGGTACTGGTGTTGCTGGTGACAAAGCAGATGCTCACCATGCCATCACCCAAAGGACATGGCCACATGTGAGCACAGCCTGCCACTGCGGCTCTCAGCCTGCCTCAGCAGTGAAGAAGAACAGCCAGAGACTGGTCCAAGGCTCATCCTGTCTATTTTTCAGCATTCTACGCTTCTGTCCGCTGCATCCGTTCTGCCGAGTCCCTCTCTGTCTTCAAGAAACATGTGAAGACACAGCTCTTCCGCTCTTACCTGAGCACCTGAAACACTAGAACCTAAAGGAATTTCTCATGTCTTAAACTGTTTCCTGTTAAACTATAAAGAAATGTAATCTAATGGTTAAATGCACTCGTTATCTCTCCCAGCTAGCTTGTACCTTGTCTGGCCAACCGTTGAAACCTGGTCAGGCACCGCTTTCTATATTGTTGACTGCTTATGGTTTTTTGCTTGTGTTGTACTCTGCCTCACTTGTAAGTCACTTTGGATAGAAGTGTCTGCCAAATGAATAAATGTAAAAATGTAAATATACTCTAAGCCTAAGGTTAATCTTATTTGTTCTGTTACTGTGTAAGTGATTAGGGATAGAGTGTGGGACATTTAATCATTTTAAACAGTTCTTCCCGCTGTAAAAAAAGAACTCATGGTGCATTAGGTCATTCTGTAGTAAGCAATTAAATGAGGTGATGGTGTATAAGGAAGTACAAGGAAACTTCATAGTCATAAAAATAAAACAGCCAAAGTATGAGCTGTAAAATAAATATAATGTACACCATGCACAATTTATTAGATTTGTATTAAACAAGCATTTTTCTCAGGTGCATACATGGTAGAGAATATACTGAAACATATTTAATGACTCAAGCAAGCAGAATAAAGCTGTAAAGTATGGACTGCAAACTTTGGTTTGGTTCGAGATTGAAAGATCAAACAGCAATGTGAGAACTGAACAAAAGCAGGTCTGTTTGAGGGGATGTGTTTTTACCTTCTGAGATGTAATATGTATATTTTATTTCTATATAATAAGCTTTCATCTCTCTGTGAAGAGTATGGTCGATTGTGTCAGTTCTGTGGAATTCAATGCATACTGCCATGTTTTAAGGAATAGAAAAGTCCCTCAATGTTACATCTTTCACCTTTTGGAATGATTGTTGGTAAGTTGTCCAGTGATATGTCTTGTGTTGTAGTCAATGGTTTGATCACAAACAATTAAACTGAGTATGGAGGAGAAAGTCTGACCTACTGACTGCTGTATGCCGTGGTTCATGCTCACTCCCTCAAAAACTAGTGTAGCGACAGCTTGGAAGAAATGTGCATAAGTGCGTCTGGCACAAAGCCAGACACAGTGGCAGAGTCTTCATTGGCACCAGGTGACTCGAGGGAGAGCAGTGTAACTTTTTACAGTCAGCATATCTAAAACAAGTTAATGGTTGCTTCTGTTTTAGGGGGTCTAGTGAATGTTACAAGGGACAACAAAGGGGAAAATATGTTTTACCCCACAAATTATCCTTTACTCCACAAATCAGCCATATGTAAGTATTCAGTAACCAGAGCCTGTTACCAAACATTGATGTCTCCTAAACAGGTACATTTAGATATACAGATCAGATATAATTAGGAAAATGGACATTTAAAATGTATTCTTGCCATATTCATTTAACTGAAAGCAAAGCACCAACGTGTGCTTTACCTTTATTTAAATTATGCTCTAAACCAATTGATTTTACGACTTCCTGTACATTGAACAAAATTGCACCTATTGTTTCCCAGTTACGTGGGTGTAAATTACTGTAACTCCTTGCACTTTGTACTTACTATTTGTACATTTAAATCAATCTGGGCGGTAATCTGTGATTACAACATGAAAACATTTATGAATGCAAATACGAATATGCTTTGTCATTGGTTTGACCTTGAACCTGTGAACTTAGATCAACAATGTCAATGCAAGAAATAGAGAATGTAAAATGTAAAATGTACACAACACACAAGGAGGACTCATGGTCCACAGGTGGTCATTAAATAATGAATCAATGTCAATTTGACACCTTTCTGGGTAAATTCAAGCAATAACTGAGAGCAACTTCATCTGTTTTGTCCAAATGTACGTACAGTATCAGTCTGTACAGATACTGCACCCTCCCCTACACCCTAGGATTCATATGAATGTCATTTAATGATTTAAAAATGAAGGTAGACCTAATGCTTCAGGTACAATCTTCATCTTCAGCTGTAAAATATGGTTCTCTTTGATTTACACTCAGAAGTCAGAAAGTTGTATTAAAAGATGTTGTAACTGAAATAAGGATTAATAATTCAGTGCTGCGTGGCACGTGACCATATTCCTTGAAGGAAATCATCCGGATTTCAACACTTACAAAAAGTGCCTGTATGTCACTTGCAGGAATCGAAAAGATAACATTTTATTGCTTATACCTTTATGCCTCTTTGGCACGTTTCTGCAGCCAGGCAGGACTGTATAAAAGGTGCACAGTGCCCATTGCTCATTACTACAACCTGAGAGTATTTTACCTGCAACAGGTAAGTGCCTTTTTGTATCCATACTCTTACAATTATATACCTGCCTACCGAATATTCTCATTCGATACCAGAACAGCAAGACATCATATTTCAGTGTTTTTTCATACTTTTTTATTCTCAGAACTGATATTTTCCATCCGGAGAACCTGTACAGGTAAGTGTGTTCAGAGAATTTTCTAGACAGCAGCTGGGTACTTTTAAGCTAAGAGGCTTGGCACAGATTCTGTGATATTTTCTGTATGCCATTTACTCGTTCATTTCTCAATGAAAATGTGCCTCATAGCAAAGCCCTTGTTTGTTCCCCTATTGGGGGCCACCTTTGTTTCCCCCCTCACTAGCTACAGCAACAGTGAGTGGATTGCCAGCTGGTACTGATTGCTTTTTCGCTCTCCCCTGATTCAGCAGAAGATCTTCACCATGAGAGCGCTGGCCGTCTCTGTGCTGCTCTGCACTGTCCTTGCCTTTAACGGAGCAGCAGGTGAGACCTGTGATCAGCAAGGATCAGCAGGCCACGTCAGGCAGGCTCATGCCACTACAAACAAAGGAAGAGAGTCCCCAACGTCTGCAGCTAGCAAATCAGCACACCGTGTAAATTCACTCAGGGACCTTAGTGTCCATGATGCTTCTGCGACTGGGGAAGTACCAGCAAACCCACTATAAAGGTTTAAGACCGCTTTCTGAAAGTAACCCACGTGTACTTTTTTTTCCAGGGCAGTATGAAAACACAGTTGCCGAGAATGATGTGAACCCACCAGCAGGTTAGTGTTTTGGTTCCAGTTTTTTGATTGGCAGCAAGCAGGGACAGAAATGAGAGAGAGAAAGAGAGTGAGCATATTCTTTTAGTTGTAGTCAGCAGTGGTGGGCATAGAGTAGCTCTTTGAGTTATCTTTTATCACTCTTTTCTGGTTCTGCAGAGGAGGCTGTGGAGACTGTCCCAGATGTACCAGAGCCCAATCTTCTCCCTGTGTCAGGTTTGTCTTCTCATTGTTAAAAAATAAGTATAATTGCATTGTGTATTATAATCTAAGTGTATGAATGCATTAGAACTTCATTAAAATAAAAGACTAAATCAAACATTTGCATCAAACCGGTAAATATTAACATGCAAAACTGCTTTCAATCAGTGAGGAATGAAGCAACAATAAAAGTCTCATTTTTAATCTGACATACATTTCTAAATTAGTGCCATAACTGCATTTAAATCAAAATGTATCACTAGCATATATTTGCATTGTAATGGAGAATCCACCTGAAACCCTTAAGGTAGGGGCAACAGCAAACAGTGAGGTGTGCCTCACATACTTCACCATCAGGTATATAGTGGCCCAAGGCCAGGCTGGGATTTTCTCTGTGATCTCTTCCTCCTGTGCTGGAGCCTTTCCTGTCATATCTCTGTTGTACGGAGTAATGTGAAGAGACAAGGAAAAGCATTTTTCAGCATGCCATTATAACTGCGTTCATAGCAGACTACTTTTGTAACAGGGAACCTTGACTGAGTTTGTCTCAGGCAGGACTAAGTAATGGAACACTAAGCATCTCCCTACTCCTTCCCTCGACCCTTTCCAAAAATGAGCTGTAAAACACATTTTAAAATGTACATGGCTGCTTGTTTTGTTTTCCAGAATTTCCTGAAGGGGACGACGAGCACACCCCTCTAACGCGATCCTTGGGCGAATGTCCTTTTGGTTGGCATGCTCACCAATCCCGCTGTTACCAGTACGTGAGGGATTCCAATACATGGATTAATGCACAGGTAATAATCCACAAAAACTCCCCCTTTGAGCCAGGTCTTCAGTTACCCTGTGAGTGTTGTATTGGAATCTGTGAGCTCTGAGTTATTAGACAAACAGCTGAAGTATAAAGATGACTTAATTATTCATAAGAAAGCTATGCTGGAAGTAGTAACAGTTTTGATCAAATATGATTTGCTTAACATTTACAGACAATGTCCTGACAGTGTTAGCATTGTATATGCCAAGCAACAGCCCTGCCATCAAGCTCTTCATTTTTCATCTGCTGCCATGACTACCAACTGTCATTTACCATATCCCCTCACACTAGCCTACTCCTTGGCTTCTTAATCTGCCACGACGGGAGAGATCTCAGAAATGCAGGTTTAGCCATTCTGCATTGTAAATAGTGACCCGATTTGTCTTTATTGTGTGTTCACAGCAATTCTGCATTGGGGTAGATGCTAATCTAGCCTCAGCACGAAACCCAAGGGAATACAAATTCCTCCAGGACATGGTCCATCAGCTCAGTGGCAGTTCTTCCGCATGGCTGGGGGGGTTTTATCTCCAGGTAAACATTCTCTGTTCTCTGTCTGTGATACAGTATTACCCCTGTTCAATGAGTACAACATTAGTCTGTTTTATCTCCTGAGTTCCACATCCCACAAGTTTCCTCTCTATACAGGATAGTCTCTTTACTGTTCTCTTAATGATCAAGAGCATTGTCTGCTTAGATCACAGCAAAATGAATGAAAACAGATTGAAAGATTATAAAAGGTGTAAAGAATGGTGACCTCTCCCTTTCTTCTCTTCAGAACACATGGCTGTGGATGGATGGGGAAGGATTCTACTACAGCAACTGGTATTCTCAAAGCACTCCCAGCAGCGCCCCCTGTCTCTACCTGCAAACTACAGGTAATCTTCTTTTAAAGCCACTTTGACAAATAAAACAAAAAATAAGCTTCTAACAGGTGCGACATCACATATGGTGGATCAAATTGTTGTCAGAAAGGCCGCTAGAGTTAGCCTTGGGTTAGCGGAATAATGCTCGTATTATGTAGAATGCTGGATACATTTGTTTATTGATAATGCTTATAGTATCATTTACAGGCTTTTTGGTTGCATATAAATGATATGGAGTACATGAGAAAGTAATGCGCATGACTGGCTTACAGGTGCAGTATGTAAAAAACATTACTGGCCATTTTTCAGCTGCTCAAAGCAATTTGTTAGAGCCACTGATTGATCAAGACGCTGACACAATGTTCAATGTTCTTAATGCCAAATGAAGATTTGATGTGCAGCAATATCTCTTTATTGTATGACAAACACTAATATTAGACAAATGTTTTTGACTGCTGAATTAGGATTGAAATATTTCTCATCTGCTCTTTTTCCAGGAGGCTGGCGTAACACCAACTGCCACTCTACAAGATTTCCTTTCATATGTGTGAAAAGAAGCTGCTAAATCAGAACAAGTTTTGTCAGGAAGAGAAACAAGACAGGAAGATATTAGGTTCGTTTTCTTAATGACGTTGTGCAGGGGGTAATAGTTATAGCAGATGGTTTTGTTCAGGGAAATTATCAAACTCTTGCATTGTTTTGTGTTATTATGTTGTTTGCTCTTTTGTTTTTATCACTACACACTTTATAATGATTCATTACCTGTCAACTCTATCCCATTAATAAACTTTTTTAAACTTTGAGTGACTGTTGGCTGAGATTTTTTTGTGGAAACAAAACAAATGTAATAAAGTAGTCTTTAAACAACACAGTATGCTGTAAAATATTGACAATATCTGATGGTTGAACAAATCATAGGGACATGACACCTTTAGCTATATTATTCTAGTTAGGGCATTACCTATGGCATCAAAGATGGGGGAGAATGTAGACTGCTCCAAACCAATATTTCTTTGCTAGCAGGGTTTCCATCCATTTGTTCATAATAAACACAGATTTAAAACGAATCTATAACAATATGCAGAATTTCAGAGAAACTGACATTGCATAAAATACTACTGAGTCACCTTACAGACTCATATAAAATGATCTATTGTCAATATTGCAATAAAATTCTATAATATAGTAACAGACTATTTATGAGATCAGTCACAATGACAAATATGAATTTTACAGAATGGAAACCTGTGTGCTGCGAGCAGTGAATATTCACCCTGTTTCTGAAATTGCTTATATGCTCAAAAACTACTCTAATGCTAAATACAACAAAGAAATACCAATGTGAAGATACTTAAAATGCAATAATTCTATAGAGCACTCCAGTTTTGTCATCAAAGTCTTTGATTCTATGCATTCTGGACAGGAACGAAAATGTGTTCACTTAGAAAGTTTGAGGAGGGTGCAATGCAAATTATGTCCTCAAGATGGACACAAACACACATGTGTACTGTTCAGTATGAAGATTGTCCCATTAAAATCAAAAGCCAAAGCAAAGCCAAAACCTTGCAGTAGTGTCAGGAAAAGATCATTATGGAGGCATTGTTTGTAAGTATGCATGAGAGCAGGAAGCTTTAGATATTGACTTTCAGAGTATCTGCCTTTCCCAGACGGAAACCAGAGGAAATGGCACTTGAGATATTTATTTCTGGCAGAGAATAGGATAAACATTTGGCTGCTAAGGCAAATTAGGGGAATTTTGAGCCATATATGAGGGTAGTACAGTATTTAGGCTGGTGGATCTCATGCCTTCCTCAGAAGGTTACAGAGCGAGTCGCCTACATGCAGGGCTTTCTTCCAGCGTTTCTGTATTTCAGCTTTGATAACATATTCCAGCAAAGTAATATATGTTACATATAGCCAGTTTTCAATATAACAAATTAACTGATACATAACCTTTATTTTACTGATCAACTATTTGATGGTTGATTCAATCCCACACATCAATCCTCTCACTTTTCACTCCATACATTTTTTACCTTTCTTGGAAGTATGGACACTGGTGTAATATGTGTGATATCTCCACTCATGCAACCAAATGCATCACATGTAATACAGAATTGCAGGAGGGATGCCTAATCCTGGTCCTGGAGGTCCACATTCCTTAAGGATGTTCAGATCTCTTAAATCATTAAATTGGTTCACTTAAGAAAGCGTTTATATGAATTTAGACCAGTAGCCCCATAATCTCCAGACACGCATGTACAATTTGTAAAAAGGTGTAAAAAAGCTGTAAAAATCCCAATACTTCAGCAGCAAGTAGACAGACTGAAGAAAATTAAATATATGAATAATATATAAGAATTCTATGCATACTCCATATTCAGAATTCTAACCCTAACCCTAATCCTAAACCTGACCCCTATGATCAGCTTTCTGAAGTATAAAACAAATTGTCTGGAAGAGGGTGGTAACAGCAGTAAATAAAGTAAATAAAGTCCGTGAATAACAGAAAATCCCGGGGGGATGGCTCCATTCATGCAGTCAGGTGGTGATTTAACGCTAGTTTACTTTCTAATGCATCTTTTAAAAGGAGATTTGAGGAACACTTGATGGAATTTCTGTTGTTTAATAAAAGTTCAGTTGAGGATCTGAGATTGCTTTTGCAGTCAGTCAATTAGCTGCAATTTTTTTCCATTTCATTCACTTCTGGCCTCAATAAAGCCCATCTGCATAAATTGCAAGCATTGGAAAGCAAAATATTATCACTTGATCACTGTCTGCATGTTAATTTTTCAGATTTCATCATATTTATTTAGAACCCGAAGTAGTCAGGAAAGAAATTAACCAGCTGCTTAGATACCGTGACAGAGTTTTTGATAAACAGTACCAGACAGAGATATTACTTTCATGGAGCCTGCTCCAGTCACTTATTATCTTAAAAAGTGAAAAGTAATGAGCTCTGTACTGACAGTAACTGGTTATTCTGATGATGGGACTCTTATTTTAGCCTTAACATAATAACTGTAATAAAAAATCTATTATTTAGAAATTTCTCATAATGAGAGAAAACTTCACTTTTTCATAACTAACATCTAACATGCCTTTCCAAGGTAGAGGCATTCCTCATTTAAGCTCCCTTGTTACTTGGAGGATGTTAAAGATGCAATGAAAGCAGTTAACAAAGAAAATTTGCCAGGTATGATTTCCCCCCTCAATTAATTCTTGCCTTATCGTCTGGCACATATTCATTCTGGTCATTCATTGTTTGACATGCTTAATTATTCCCTAAATAAAGGTACATTTTCCTGTGATAAAGATCCTTTTCCAGGGTAAAGATCCTGGCCAGTGCACATGTTATGGTCCCCACTCATTGTTAAATTCCTACAGTAAAATATCTGCAAAGGTTCTTGCTTGCTGTCTTGACTCATTTTTATTTACATTAGTACACGATCAAACAGGCTCTATTCAGACATATCAGATAATAACTGTCTCCTTCTCCATATTGTGGATTCTGCTAGGGACTTGGATTTGCTGGTCACAACACTTTCACTAGAAGCTGTGAAGGCCTTTGACTGATTGGAATGGCTGGTCCTGATTGGAATGGCCCAGTTTTGCCCATATGGGGTTAGGTGGTAATTCTATTATTTAACTGGCAATCTATTATTTTAATTATGTGAGATTTCAAGAGGAACACATCAAGGCTGCCCACTATCACCATTGCTCTTTGATTTATTATTAGAGCTGCTAGATCAATCAGTTCATCAGTCATGTCTTGTTACCCTCATTTCAATTCACTTCATTTCAGTACTCACCACCATATTTAGTTATACACAGACAATGAACTACTCTTTCTCAGTGATACTCCTAAATTGGTTCCTGCTGTGCTATCCACCTTTGACAATTTTAGTATGCTCTCAGGATACCAAATTAACTGGAGAAAATCTGCCCTATTACCCCTGAATGCTGCAATGGAAGACTCCCCCCTACCACGACATGTTCCAGTTGTAGCATATTTAGGTGTAGAGATTTACCCCTAACTATATACTACAGGTAACTTTAATTTTGATCAGATTTATATTATCAAGATATGCTCCCATTGCTTAACTTTTTAAGTTCAATTGTCCCTATTGCACCCCCTATAGGACAATGGAATAAATTCTGCTCCTTAGCGTCTCACTTCATTTGGCACAGCAGATGTCCAGCATAATAAACTCTACTCTTTAGCATTAAAAAAAATCTACAGGAGGTTTGTAACTTCCTGATTTTCAATTCTACTCGTCCTCGATCATGTTTACTACATCTTCTCCACCCCTGGTCTGAATCAACTGCATCAATGGTTTGGCGTGCTCTTGAGGAAAGTATGGTTGCCCCTCATGGATTTCAGGATTTAGTGTTTTCCAGCATATCCCTTAGGCAGTGTGAGCTACTTTTCGGGCCAGTAGGTACACAAACGATCTCAATTTGGCATACAGCCGAAAAGCTTTGCATTTTCAATGTGACATGACATAGCCAGTCACCTGTTTTTAAGACCCCAGCTCTTTAACTCGGAGGCTGCCCAGTATCATACCCTCCTTAGTCCAATAATGGATTAAATACTTTGGGTGACATTTTTGTTGTCAATGGGCTACGGAATTTCTAAAATTTGGAGTCACAAACATTTTTTTATCTGCAACTCTGCTCGGCTCTACCTGCCCATGGAGTCCCCTGGTGCTCTGCTTTAAATACACACCTGCCATATCAGGTGCTTTCTCCCGCAGGCAGGACCAGCGGTAGGGGGGAGGGGGGCCTATCATTGCTTTTCTACTGTTTTTATATCGGTGTTTACAACTGATGCTAGTGAATGTTTCTATTTTAATTATACACAATATCCTAACTCTTTGTCATAATAAAATAAAAAATCGGACCCCAAAAAAAGAAAAGGAAATCACCCTACATGCAAAGTTGCTTTTGATTGTACAGTGTGCTTAGTCATCCATGCTCCAGCTAAAAGGTCTATGGCGAAATGCCAAGCCGTTTCCCAGATAAACGCACGTTATGGTTCAGTGACCCATTCTGACACTTCCTCCCTGGCCCGCCGTGTTTGTCTTAAGAGCTTTGCTTTCCCACCGCTCGGCTGATGGGAAGGAAACAGACGGGAGTGACCCTGCGCGGCGTGTATTCCCTGCACCGTCCGCCGCTGCCAGTCAGCGGACGCAGGTCCAAGAAACTCTCTTGTGACGACAGCCCATATCACCGGCCCTGATAAATGCATTAACACCTGGGCACGTTCCTCATGTCCGCGGCAGCCGGCTATTGTGTTAACATGTTAGCACGCACAGATGAGAAAGGGGACGTTAGCTGTGTAATCAGATAGGAGGAAAGAAAATGGAAGGCAGCGTCCAACTGCGCTGTTGTTTTTTTACTCAACAATGTGATTTCCACTAGTTTATCATCTGCTGGTTTGTCTGTGATCGTCACAATGTTGTGACACGAGATTTGATTTTGTTCTCTCAGATTACTCAGTTGTTGCAATGTGTGAGATTTCGCAGGAAATGTTGAACAATCCAAGCAATTTTCCGTCCAAGTCTTGGAGGCCCTGACCACTGTATGGTGTAAGCACTATCCCCTTTGATGGTGCAGGGAAGGATATGACTACTACAAACTAACGCCTGAAGAATGACGCTGTTGTGTGGAGAGCATGTGCCTGTCTTTTTGTTCCTATCCATTCTGCGGTGCACACATCAGCTGGTTTATCAGATTAATTTTAGCTGTGAGGTGAGTTTTATCTATAGGGTGCTTTTTGTCTGTTGTAATTCATCTTACAATACTTTAACCACAGTGGAAAGGCCTGTGTAAAAGGGGCATGCAAAGCATGAAATATTCATCACAAACAGCGCCTATTTATACCCTATTTTCACTCTGTCAGAAGCGGACTAGTCCTGTGTTCACTAGGCCCACAGTGCAGCTATTCCACCATACCCTGCAGTTGATTGAGCCCAGTATGATTTAGAGCTGTGGCAAATAGCTCTGACAGCGCTGTATTCTTACACTTACTCGGCTGGGATATATTCCTGACATCTGCTGATAGCCAAGAATAGGAACGCAGGCACTCATCAGACTGACTCATAACGAGGCAACGATTTGATGCCTTCTTAAAAGAATATGTTGAGTTCAGAGTATTGCCTCTCAACAACTTCAAACAAAAAAGATTCAAATTTGTTACAAGAGTGGACCATCTCACCACCAAATTGCTAAATATAGTCATTCTGCTTCTCTAACATCACTTGTTTGGCCGATATAGTGAGCCAAGTGAAGAGAGAAAGGCTGTTGCTTTCTTTATGATAAACAGGTCCAGTACAAAAGACAAATACTAATCAGGAAAATCATATACAAGTAACAACTTTCTCTCCCTAAAACTGGGCGGATAATGAGATGCTGCAACAAAAATTAAGACTGATTTCTCAAAAAATAGTTATTATATTCCATCAGGTTACATGTGATAAGTGCTAAGAGGTCTCAGGGGAAAAGTGCTGTGGCAAACATTTCATTTAAAATATTTAATGTAACTAAACCAGTGTTGATTTTTGTTTTAGCGTGGGGACAGGATCTTGCCCTACATACCTGCAGAAACCTCATTGGTATTTCTTTGACTGGACACAACTACTTCTTTCTAAAGTTGAAAAAGAAACAAAAATCTCACTTGATGACTGTGCACCCATGAATGGATAGAGGACAAGCTTCACTTGTCAAAGCAAAGAATTCACCTCCATTCATAACTCAGTACCAATGTCTGCTCGCTAGATGACACAAGCATATGTGGTTATGTCATAATGAGGGTGACACTGGGAGAACACAAAGCATTCACTCCACTTCCGGCACAGCCAGTGAGAGCGCACATCTCTTTAAGAAACACTGTTCAGTTTCTCCCTCAGCACTGATGTCAGAAATGCAATGCCATCATCAATGTATTCCACAATATGGCATGAAAGGAAAAAAGAAAACAAGAGGACTTTTGCTACTTAAATTCATATTGATGTATTTATTCATAGAGATCTTTGCATTAACAAGATAAAAATTGTGACAACAAAAGATAAAATTATGTACAACATGAAACTGCATATACAGTATATACATTTACAACAAACAATTTGGACACATACTCCTAGTAAAAGCTAGTCTGCTAAACTACACACAGGACTAGTATCATTACTCAGAGGACAACTTTATACAGTACAATCACTTTACTGAGAGGAAGTGAAAGCCAAGCACCATATTTAAAATAAAAATGTGTCTTGACAGCCTGTTCGTCTATGCTTCAGAGCAGTTGGAATGCTTCTTTTTTGAGCTTTTTGACTTTTTTGATCTCGTTATCATAATGAGCACACGCCCACTTTATAAGAGTATATTTGTGAATGTATAGTGCAAGTGACAGGTACACGCAAAATACATAACTTCACACACTGTAAACACATGGATACAGATCAAATGTCTACATATGCATTGATTCATAGTGAAATATAACTGAAATGAAAGTAGAATCCCTAGAAATGCAAAGCTTGTGACAGTACATTCACCCGAGGGAATCTGAAGGCACCAACATCACAAGGCTAAGCAAGGTTAGAAGGTCACATGATCTTGGACTTGACCGTCACTCTGGAGAAGAAGATCCTGGAGCTATCGGAGCCTACTGGCTGCCGGTTCTCCCGCAGACTCTCCTTGATCCTCTTGATGTCTGAGGTGTAGAGGTGGTACTTGAGGTACAGCAGGGCGGACACGTGGCACTCACTGTGGAAGTGGGGGGGGGGAGATTGGAGCACATAATGGATGTGAGACTCCAGAAATTAGATCTCATTTCCCTATCTTGATTTATAGTAGACCTGCAGTAACCACTAGCTGTGGTGGTGTTTTACAGTAAGTATGATGAATAGCAAGTTCACTTTTGTTAAGTGAAGTCAATCCTTATCATGGTTTTCCTTAGATAACATAAGCCAGAATTTTGGTTTTATGAGCATATTTGAAATGCTGACAATGTAACAGTTTGACATGTTGAAATTATTAATGTTTTCCCACTGACTCTCACTCCCTTCGCACATGGACTTCAGCCCAGAGAAACAATGGGAGAGCAGATAGAGATCCCTTTCCTTGCCAGCTCCATGCTGGGCTCTATAGGGTAATTCATCAGAGCACACTTCGGAAGAAATCCAAACCTGAATTCTGTATTTTTCCAATTTCTCAACAGAAGTGGAAGGAAAGGGAATGCCACAGTTCCTGAGGAGAGGCTTCATACCCCACTGTTTCCATGAGACACCATACACCACCAATAAGAACGGCAAAGGCCTCTACTCTAACTGGCTATAGAATTCCTACAGAAATCTGAATGTTTGCGAAAATGTCTCATGTTGTTATTAAGACTAGATTATCTAGAATATAAGGAGGGCATTGGCACAGTTGCAGACGAATTGTAAATCAAGATTTGTATTGAACAAATTGCTCCATTTCCTCTCTGTGGACAATGTGAGTGTTGATCATCATGTGATGAAGTTCAAAGTCATATGATCAGGGGTTGCCTTATGACTGCACAACTACACTTGTCTGCATATGACTGGTCCCAGGTCAAGTAATCAGGGTGGTGTATTGTGACTGTGTTAGAGCTTGTCTCACCTGAGGTCAGGGTAGTCCCGTGCCAAGGTCACAACCTCCAGCTGGATGAAACCTGGGTCCTGCACCTTCAGCACTTCAGCTATTTTTGGAATAATGGCACCCAGCCACTCCTGTTTTGAGCCCTGAGTGAAACAGACAAGAAGTTGGATGTGGCCCACATTTTATCATTCAAGTGGATTTTCATGTTTCTTTCAGTACTGTGCTACATATAACGCAGACATTCTGGACATTATTAAAACAGGATGATTTTTATAGAAAATATAATTATATGTATAATATATTTCTTTTATTTTTAAGAGAGTGCGAATGCAAAAATAAGATATTTTGTGTACGTACAGAGGAGATGCCTAAACTTTTCCCAGAACTCCCTTTTCAGAGAACTATGTTTCCTTTCTTTCATCTGCTCAGTCGTCAGTTCTCACCTCCTCAGTGAAGAATGTGTGCAGTCTTGTGTTGTCCTCGCACAGCAGCTTGGCAGCTGTCTCCTGCTGCACTCTGTCCTTCAGCCTCAGCTTCCTCTTCAGCAGCCTCTTCACATACTCCACCGTCACCTCCGTATGCAGCCGGCCGAGCAGCTCCTGCACACACACACATACACACACAGGGAGAGAGAGAGGTGAGATAAGCACTGCTAATGTGCTCGAAACCTTAACTGTGCTTTACCACTTTGCTTTACTTTACTTTACCTAAATTCCTCTACTAGTTACCTCTCCAATGTATTGCACGACTATTGTCATGTTATTATGACAAAAACAGTTTGACAGTTTTCTGACTAAATGACCCCAATATGAGTCTTTGGTTGATAAAATGATAACCTCACTCCCAATCAGAGTGGAAAACAGAAAATGTCAGAAGATAGCAAACAAGACTACACATTGGGTTCCTCTCTTGCACAAGTAGAGAAGGGGTAAAGTACTGTACCTCGAAGCAGCTGGTCTTCAGATCTTTGCAGGCCTCAGTGTGACTCTTGACCCCTTCCAGCACCTCCATCAGCACAAGGCTGTTCCCTGTTAGCCACGCCTGGGTCCCCAGCTTGCGATATCGTGGCTGGGTGAAATAGCATAGCGCTCCAGTTAGTGTTTAAGAGCCTTCTTGTGGGGCAAGCTGAATCAAAATGATCCCATCCTATTCCTAATCATTTATAATCATCAGTACAGCACTGCTGAGAAAGGAGCTAAACTGACCAGGACTGGAATCTACAGCTGTTCACTGACTAACAACAATGCAACGACAATTCTTTTGAATTGACTTCATTTAGTCATGCATTTTAAGAAGAATATTAACAGTTTGTACAAACACAACAGTATAAATTTTCATAATTCAGGCTTTTGCAGCTAAGACAATTATTGATACTCCATCTGTTCAGAGTATAAAAATGAGTGCGCAACCCACACACACCGTACACTGAGGTGTGAGAAAACTGTTGTATTGGCTGTTGCAAAAGAGCCACTTCTTTCCTCAAAAGACCCGCCCTAAAATGACCTCCCTTCAGTATATCAATAGTATAAATAATCGCAGGCCATAAACTTCAGATTGCAATGTCACAGAGATTTTGGAGATGTTGGAGGTCGAAGTTGAATGGCTCTATTGTACAATACCTTCAGATCTTCATGTATGACCCTGGAGAGGTATAGGTAGCAGGAATCTTCCATGTCTGTCACTACAGACAGGCAATGGGACTTCATCTCTTCTGAGAAGAGGTCAGCCTTTCTCACAATATAGTCTCTGAGTATAAATGAAATGAAAATGCTTTCAGTTGGAGTTTAAAAACAACAATATAGTCCTTATCAGTCTTTTTTAATAGTCATGATTCCAGTGACCTCTGAGCAGAATTTGGTATGGTACACAAACAATCATCTTAAATTTAAATTCTTTTAAAATACAACTGTTCTCAATCAACTGTTAAATCTTCAGAACAGTAATTAATGACTTCCGATAACCAGAGCAGATATCAATTCTGTTGATTTCTGACTAGGTTTCATACTTTTGAAAAAACAAACAAGCAAAAAGAAATGTACGGTATACAAAGGATTACTTCCTATCCACAAGAGAATGCCACCCAGAGTAGAGAGCTGTGAGTTATCAAAGACAGCGGTTTCTGTCACTTCTTGATGAGGAGGATGAAGAGGGTTGTGATCTCAGTCCTACTAAGATCACACCATACTCCTGGTAGAGGCATGGCATAAAGACCAATATGTGCACATCTACCATTTTTATAGAAGGTCATTTCAAGAAACCACTTTCCTGTGTCTCAGAAAGCTTACCTGAATTGTTCAATGCTGGTCAGGTTGGCCTTTATCACCGCTTTAGTATTTCCACGTTTTCCTTTCATGAATTCTCCCAGGCATCTCTTATAGCTGTGAGTACAGTTTAAACAGAGTCACTATGACATGCCTGTCAACATTGGTACGCATTGTATTGTCAGTCGTTAATCACACAATTAGAACTCACACTGCAATTATCAAAATGACAAGATCATGTAGAAGTACTGCTGTCAGTCAATGATATTATCTACTGCACCATTAAATGTTGCCATTTAGTGGTAACTTAACCACATATCGACATAGAGTGTGCTATGAGTTGCGTCTAACGTTCAGTAAACGTAGAAAATGCCCTGAATTGACAGCAACATGCAGTGACATTACTCATAAAGGTTGGAAGGACCACCCCACCCCTATTTCACACATGATCTAATTATAACAATGCATTACCTCATTAAGAAGCTCTTCAGCTGACACATGATGGACCGGGCTTTGCTCAGCTCACCCAAAATAGTGCTGGCCTCTCTAACTGCCGCATCAATGAGCTGCCAAATGGGGCCAAGAAGTTAGCACAGATACCCTCCAGTAAATGACAATTTAATATTCAAATTTAAGTCACTTTCAGCTTTGAAAGTGGTAGCAAGATATTTGTCGTTCTTTGACTTCACAGGTTATACAAAGTATTAGGAGATCAGAGGTTTATTACATTACATTACATTATTGCCATTTGGTAGATGCTCTTATCCAGAGCAACTTACAATTTTATCCATTTACACATCTGGATATTTACTGAGGCAATTTTACATTGAGTACCTTGCCCAAGGGTACAACAGCAGTGCCCCAGTGAGGAATTGAACTGGTGACCTTTTGGTTACAAGCCCTGGTCTTTTGGTAAATCACTGAACTGGAACACTATATCATACACTGAACTGAATTTCCCTGCAGTTGTATGCTTAACAAAATCACTGCATAGTGAGACAGAGGTCCCATACCTGTATGACATCAATGGCAATGGAACTGATGTAATGTTTGTCTCTGAGTTCAGGCATAGCCCCACTCAGCCAGGATGCCTCTTCCTTCTTCAAGGCAGCAGAGACCCATGTCTTCACCTTCATCTGAAAAAGGCAAGTCATGTTTACCACTACTGCATCTCAACTTGAGGCCTTTTCTGCTAGCTTTTTATATACCCTTAATTCAACGAATCTTTGCAAAATGGATGAAATTTCATTTTATCTAATTTTCAAGGCAAGTCATGTTTACCACTACTGCATCTCACCTTGAGGCCTTTTCTGCTAGCTTTTTATATACCCTTAATTCAACGAATCTTTGCAAAATGGATGAAATTTCATTTTATCTAATTTTCAAGGTTAACAACTACACCAAGTAAATCAAAGTGCATCAAAGCAAAACTGACCCTTATGTAACGTTACTGAGAAGGTCTGCATTTTTGGAGGTTTGGATAAATTTTCAAATGCCACTGTACCCAGTGAAGCACAACACCAGGAATTCTGCCATACCAATACATGTATTTGGAAAAGGAACCTGGGGATGTAGCTGCTGTGGGCTTTGGGAGGGTTTGAATATTTTACGCATTCTTACCTCTTTGTGTGAGAGATACTGCTCTTCCAGTGGTCTGGCTACCTCCTCAGGTAACAGGGCTTTCAGTGATTCACAGTTAATTTCCTCTGCAAGTTCTTTGTGTTTTAGTATATCACTGAAAGAAAAGCATCCACAACACAAGGTTATGATTCAGTTCTACTAATCTGACCTTTGGTGTGAGCACATGTATCAGACTGCAATAATCTTACATTTGATCTTTGCATTTGCACTAACTATTCTCTTTAGCCTAGCTGTTATCATTTAGCCATAAGCTTCTCTGTAACATTAAGATAAGATGGCAACTGTGGAAAACCCAAATGATTAAGTGAGACAATATGCGCAAAAAGCACTCTCCCAAAAGATGAAAACGAAAGCATTCTTTGCAAGGCATACACAGAAATCCATTTCTAGCATAACAGATTTTTTTTGGAGAGATATGAAAAACTGTGATATTGACTCACTTTGGGTAATAATCATTCACCCAGGACAGGAGGTAAATACAATCTTCCACATCCAGACCGAAGTCGGTGATCTCCTTTAAATGTGCAGAGAAGGCTTGGTGATACAGCGTGGCATACATGTTGCATATGTCGATTTCCTTTGGGTAGCATCTCTTCACGTCCCGGGCCACCTTCAGCAGGTCCTCCTTCACGCGTAGGCCCATCTTGCAGAGGTCCCTCTTCAGGGAGGAGGACAGGTTATCTCCCCCGCTCACCTCCTCAGTGTTGCTCATACGCCCCTCCACCATGCTCTGGAGCAGGGTGTCATGGCTTTGCCTGCACCGCCTGGGCCTCCACGCTGGAGCCTCCGCCCCCGGCTCCTCGCGCCACCTCTCATCCTGCCTTTCCTCCTGCTGCATGCTGCTCACCGCTGCTCTCAGGGCCTCAAGATCTTCTGGCCCCGCGCAGAGCGACGCCTCCACCGCCAGCCTCATCTGGTCAAGAAGGGCCTCGTAATCTGTCTTCAGCTTTTCCACCTCTTCCTTCCTGCTCCCCTTCTCTTTGTTTTCTGTGTCTCTCCCAAACAGACGCTCCTCCACCTGGATCAGCTGCTGGCCGGCCTGGGAAAGGCGCCGGAGCTTCAGGTTCTCCTCAAAGGTGATGACCACTGGAGGAAAACAAACACGGTACCAGGTTAAGATTGAGTCCCTTCTGTTAAACTAAACTCCAAATGTTTTAATGTAAGCCTGACAGTGGAAAACAAAACAATGCAAAACATTAACTATTGACTAATTTTAGGTGACACTTCAGCTTGGAGACGATGGAGACAACAAAAAAATTTTGAAGGCAATGAGGAAAATAAAAAATTACCACTTTCAATCTGGGATGAACTATCCAACGTGTCCGTTTCAGTTGTGATCTTTTCCTTAGGACCCTTCACACCCCCTTTAAAGACATGGGGTATCTTAAATTTAGGCTTCCATCGTTTCCCTTTTGCAGGTTTTGTTTTTTCATTATGTCCCCCTGGTCCCTCAGTCATGACTGACCCCATCCCTCCGGTGATGGATCCTAGTGTTCTCATTCCGTCTGTGGGACGATACAGATGACATGTGGTATGCAATACATGCAACTGCCTTTTTCCTAGATACATATAACTTTCATAAAATTAAAACAGGTTTAACAGGCCATAGCTGTCTGGGCTTCTAAATGATGTCCTGTAATGCAACTATAAATGTTTGAATTGGTTAACAGCACAAATAATGACTGATTGAACACACATGAATGCATATACTGAAGACTCTTTGAAGGCTTATTTCTGATATAATTCCGAAATGCCATGTTAGTAGAAAATAGTATCACCTGTTATCATAATCAGTTTACCAAAACCAGAAAACGTTTATTTGCATTAAAAGTAACGAATCTGGACATGAACGGTTTAGGTATATAATTACAGAGCAGCACCAGAAGTCTAGGTATAAAACCTACAGCGCACAGCACTGGAGCAATTTCAGTCTCTCTCTAATAATTTCATGTAATTACCTCAGAGTTTTGTTCTTTAAGTAGGATAAAATGGGTAGTTTACAATAATTAAGACCACAAACCATAAATGACATGTTTTTACAAGGTATGACAAAAACGCTTATTTTAAAAGAAGAAAAATTTTCTTCACAGCCGATGTACAATCAGTAACCACAGTGATAAATATAAAATCTTTACTCACCTCTGGTTAATGGGACAATTATATAGACCACGCGAGGAGTATAATATTCCATGGAAACCTAGAGGCAGTTTATATATCTGCACAGCAGTCGCGGTCAGGAGGAGGAGGCGTGTCCTACTTAGGTTTTGGTTTATAAGCCATCACTTGCTCCTTTTAAGTAGCTTCCTCCCCTAGCAGGAATCGGAGAGCAGGAAACTTGCTCCACACATGTACAAGAGCAACAGACTCGATGTGAAGAAGCACTGACTTAACGAGAAACCGTCCACCCTTGGCTGAGAAGCTAAATCGGCGAAATAAAAGAAGCAATTGCCCACTGTACTACACTTACACGGATCGTTTATATAGTGGTATAAAATTATATGAAATACGAGACAGACTATTTCTTTTGTGTAGTAGGTTAATCAAACTTAAAACTTTTCATGATCCAACTTATTGTCAAATAAAACCCCCACCCTTTCTGTTTCTCCTTTTCTAATTAATGGCAGGAGGAATCATAATTTTATGTGTCATTTTACTGCAGAACTGCAGAAGTACGTCTCACGCAAAAAGTTTAAACCGACTGCGGGTGCTTGGTCGCCACGGAAAAGTCCTCTTTCGCAAACAAACGCCCTTATACATGCACGTCTAAAATGGCAATGGTACAGTGATGTCTTACTTTGCATAGCTAGTCCTGGCAATGGCATGTCAGTTTCTCCAGCATCAAGCCTGGTTTGCATCATCTCACCTTCATTCCTCTTCTGCCCGATGTCCTTCATGTTTCTGGTGACAGAAACTGTCTTCTCAGCTATGGAATGGGACTCTCCTACACTGGCCCCTTTTCAACTGGTCCAAAGCTTTTCATGGTTTGCTGGGTGATTTATGGCTCAGGTCATGTGACTCAGAGAGACAGGCAGACCCTCTGAAGGGGAAGTTCTCTGACTTTTAGATGGTCATAACAAACCCTTTACATCAACTTAGGATCATTAATCATTAATCATTAGGATCTACTTTCTTCCTTTTCCTGTTAAAGTGGAGAATTTTAGGTTTTATACAAGTACCTCTTTAGGTATCCATTAATGAAGGTTTGAGTTACTATCTGACAACACTCTCACTGTGCTAGCGCTGACAATGTTTCCAACCCACTGTTTCCAACCCACTGTAAATATGTTGAATCATTTTGGAAAGTCATGAATTCTCAAATCACAAATACGTGACGATAACACGGGATATTCTTCTGCTTTTTGCTTTCTCATTTTTCCTTTTTTCTGAACAGTCTTTTCCACACTACTCATATTTAACACAAACGTTCATTTTAGCTATGCAACGTGCATTTGATTATGAGTGTAATGATCAAGTTGTAGTGTTGTAGGTGTCTGTTTCTACATTGTCCTTTTGTTGGTTATGACCATAATTACCATTCTTGAGATAGTTGATGCTTGAGGCAGTACTGTACTGCTGAAAGATTTGTATGTCTTCTTTAAGGCTCAGACACAGATTTGGTATGCTGTAGGTAATGAGATTGTTGCTCAGGCTTGGCATTAATCTCACATTGCTGGGAAAGCGAAAAGCGGCTGAGCAGCAGTGCTCTCTCACACACACCTCCGGCAGCCAGCGTATCCTGAAAAAAAAAAAAAAAAAACATCCAAATACTGTCAGAGAACAAATTGCTTTCATCTGTGCTCCGCTCGTTTATTTTTATTACCTATTTGAAGTGTCTTCGTCTAGTTTACATTATCTGTGCTGGGCAAGGCCGTCAACTGCCCATTTCCTCATTTAGGAATGGAGCAATAACGTGTAGGAGTTTGAGAGGATATGCAGTCTTTTGACCTGTTTGGCACTGGGAAACTCCTCTCGCTGGAACCACTTCTGGGAAAGAGACCTGATTGCCATTTGGGTTGTATTGAAATTTACCGCAAAAAGATAATGCAGTGTTGAACAGAAGCCAAGAAGAGGATGAATGAGATCTCGACCACATTCAAACATAGGGCATACCTTTTTATTGATTCACTGCGCCCTGAAGAAATAGTATGATCACAATGTGTTTTGCACAATGCTGTTGATGGAGGATATGTAGAAAGTTGCCAACAGGATAACTCAGAATAAAGAATGAAATACACACTGTTGCTCCATACTATTGTGATTTATTGAATCATATGTCAGGTCTGATTTATGTTTTGACCTTATATGTGCTCTCATCAGAACACTGTGAATTTCTCAGTGGACCATTCAAGCAAGGCAACCAGAGCTTCCCACACACCCCCTGGCAGTGCAGTAAAAGACATTGATATATCTCATTAATATTAGAAGAGAAATGTTGCTCTGTTTGAAATGGGAAGCTGCTGGATTCTGAAAAAAAAAAAAAATTCTCTTCTTGTATTGAAAGCGTAACTTAGACATGAGGGTTTTAGTACCTCTGTATAAACAGGCATTCACCATTCATCAGGCATAATTTTGGATCAGTAGCAAACGAAACAGTGTCATAGATAAGCAGATTCTGCTTGCATGCTATTCAGACTTTAAATGAAGAATAAATTTCTTGCATTGGGCAAGAAATTCCCTCTTAGCTGTTTTAAAGGGTAAGCCTCCTACTCCCATTTTATTACACAAGAGCATAGCAAAACAATACCCAGGCTTTCCTTGAGTGGTTTCACTTGTTATCTTTTCATTTTGTGTGCGAAACGCAGTCTGTTAAGTACCCCCCTTGGCCTGACATCCATCATGCGTGCTGTGCGGACGCTCACTCAGAGATGTTTTCAAGGGGGTTATCCACTCTGCACATTCCTCCACCACGCTGGTGCCGGTTACTGCACGTAGAACTAGTGGCACACATGGGCGCCTGCGTCCTTGATGTGTGGGACTTAGTCAATATCAAGAATTCTGTCCCTCAGCGCTAATGTGTCCTAGCAACTACCGAGTACTGCTGCAAAATATGCTCGGCATCTTCGTCAGGGGAGTTTTATGGTGGGAAAGCATTGATTGTGTACCTGTGGATGTGTTAAGGTCTCCCTGCAACCTAGACCATTTGCGTGGTGCACAGCAGGAATTACCACTGAGCTACAACAATGTAAGAGACAAGTACCGCACTGAGAAGAAGGAACACGAAATACATTATTTCTTCACTGTGGAAATTACCTAAAATAATACATAACACAGTTTTTAGTACATATTTAAAAATGTGAAAGCAGAACAAGGTCTAGCTACACAGTTCTAAGTGCTAAGGAAATGTCATTGTTGGAAGGATACAATGTAGTTCATGTATCACATTGTGTTGGAGTAAAGAGTGAAATGTCACTTTGTTGACTAGTGGAGTCTTCCATTTTGTTTCACCCACCATGTGTGTGGAATATAATGAGTGTACCGTGTCTCTGCATGGCTTTAAAAAGATATCACAGACAATCAGAGGAAAGCTGCCACACATGATCACCTATGGTGCACCATGTGAAGGAAAACAATGGGCACAGCTGGTAGATATATTGAGACAAGCATGCTCATATTTTCCCAGAGGAAAAATATAATAACAAGAAACATAAGCAGGCTGAACAAAGTGCTATTCAGCTTTAGCTCTGTGGAACAGACTTGGGCGCGGTGTCACATGTCACTGATTTCCTTTTGTGTTGTCTTTGGGAAAAATACAAAATTGCTATCAAATCTCTGATATAAGTCAATAATAAACGAAAAAACAATAATTCAAAACAAAGTCTCAAGACAGCAGAAGAAATTGACATTTCATTTCTGCTTTTGGAGAGGTAGGCAGTTCACAAGGGCTGGAGTTGTTTTATAAATATAAATGACTGAAGAAATTGAAAAGAAAAAACACTTGTGAGGCAGTGAGAGAGAGTCCCCATATCTTGGGGACATCTTGGACATCTCTCTCATTTTAATGTGTAAACAACGGCCTGACTCGACTGGGCTTTGTCAGTCTTGTGGCTGAATGAGACAGAGATTCCCAGTGAACAGTCAGAATGTGCGTGTGCTGCATAGCTTTCCGTTTCCAGTGCTTTGCTCTTGTCCTTGGCTGGCAAAAAGGAGATGCAGGACTGACTTGTTCTCATATGGAAGCGTGCCACACGTATGCCTGCAGTGTTCTGTCCTCTGCCCTCTGTAACAGTGGAATGTGACAGGCCCAGTGGCTTCCCGGAGCCTGCAGGGCGATATCACACCGTGTGACTGCGTCCCTCTCGTCAGCCATCCGAAGCTGAAGTGTGAGAAGCGCGTGTTTGACACGGGCCCCATTTCACAGGTTGAGTGGATAGATTATTCAGTCATATTTGGGCATGGTTCAATTTATACCGACATAAAGTTAGTTTACTGCTTAGTTTTCATAAAACTAACTGATTAAAAACCGTATCAAAAAGTGTTTGAAAATCAACTCCTTAGTTTTTCAGTTGGTTTAGAACCTCCATGACATTAAGTACCTCGAATTGTTTTTTTTTTTTTAATTTTCAGATCTTCTTTCAATTTAATTGCTGGTGTTGGAGCAGTTGTTTTCAAATGATAAAGAAACTAAATGCAAGAAACTGGGGAACCTGAAACCTCAAGTTCCTCTTCCTTTTTTTACCTGAGGCATAACATATATTTCTATTTTCCACTTTCAGGATGAGTTAATGAAAGCAATTTACAAATATCATGCAAGCTGTTCTTCTATTAATATAGGCTACATCCTGGGAGAGGGCTTATGTGGTTGGGAAGCAATCCTTCAAAATGGAAATAATCTAGCAATTGAAAATTGGATTTAATGTATTGTGTTTTGTCTGATGTTTTATGTTAAAAGTACAGGTGACTGAAAATTGTTTTAAGAGAAAGAGAGAAACCTCTGAATAGTGTTCTATAAATACATGTTGATTATTTTGGAATATGAAAATAAAAGTCAGTATTGAGTGTTACATTTGAAAAAAAAGAATAAATACCAAGCTTACTCATGTTAAAGATGAGACATTCATCACATTGCTCAATGGACATAGCTCTGCCTGGAATGTGGCCTACAGTTTGTGGTTTGCCACAGGCCAGCCTCTGCACTGCCAGCTTTGAGGAATTACAGTAATGTTTCGTATTCTATGAAGTCTGATGATGATGCATCCCTGTAACAAAAGAGTAATAAAGGAAAAGCTGCTTTATGTTTTTTGATAATTAGTTTAGTGAAGGGAAATAGTGTGTTGTTGAATTCAAGAGCATAAGTTAGCAATCGGTGTTGAGATAAAAACCTGTCTTACATTATTGAATACATGAATATTGTGCAAGTACTGTAGTCAAAGAACAGAGAAAACAAAACTACCCACTTCTCCTTCAGAGAGGGAAGACTCAAAAAATGCACTTTGTGGTTTAGTTTCCATTGCCTAATTTAATAGGCTGAATTTGACCTGTTCCTTTTTCACAACATCACAGGAGATGGCAGACCTGCAGGAGGTTTTATGTGAGAAAAATATACTGCCAAGGCCTTTCTTCACAATCCAAAAACAG
This sequence comes from Megalops cyprinoides, assembly GCF_013368585.1. Classification (NCBI taxonomy): domain Eukaryota; kingdom Metazoa; phylum Chordata; class Actinopteri; order Elopiformes; family Megalopidae; genus Megalops; species Megalops cyprinoides. The sequence goes on from NC_050594.1 coordinate 27,457,004, forward strand.
CGTAGGTTCAGGTGTAAAAACCCATTGCTTTCAAATGATATCAGTGATTTCTATCAGTTGATCATACAAGGTTCCAGTGACCTGAAGCCAGCTGCTCTTTCAATATAGATGCTAGTAATAGAGGTAGATTCAAAACACACCCTGTCACCTGTCAGCTGCACTCAAATGCGCTGTGCCATTCTCTCCTCCACTGTGACCTAAACCTTCTTAGTTGTGCGCAATAGGGGGAAATCATGAAGAATAATGTTGATTGTTCTAACAACAAAAGAGATCAGGAATATGTTCTTTCCCATAGTTCAATGGGAAATATGTAGTCAGATATGTACTCTGTCACTTAAAATCAGAGTGCTGACATGTGCTCAAAAGAAGAAAGGTTTATTAGGCAAGGAAGGAAGAAAATTTGAAGTTGATGGTCCTTAGACAGAGCTACTGTCTGCAGCCAGCTGTTGATGTAATTACCCATGAAAATACTGCTTCTGGTGCTGGCATTTGGAACTTGCATGTACAACTTGCATGTAAATATCAGTGGCACCTCAAAAGACTAAAAACTTATCAGTTCTTTGAAGAGCTACTGCAGCTCCACCCATGTATCCCTTATCTTTGTTGCTGAATTTTGGTACTTCATAGGAAGTTCTCAGTGAATTTCTTCAGTATTTTCGAAAGGTATTTTGTAATGTGCTTTGGTGTATGCCATTATTTATTGCTTCTCTTCCATTTGGTCAAAGGGGTTATGAAGATGCGGGCAGTGAGCTGTGGGTAGGGTGTGTTGTGGGGGTGGGGGCAAGGAAAGGACAGTTAATATATCATACATATCATGTGTTTCCAATAAAACATATTGTTGCAATTTGCAGCTCAGATGACACATGAAAAATATTGCCTTGAGGCCATATATTACTTAAGGTGATCCTTATTTAGGTAACATACAGATACATGACTTCCAGTGTGCGTCATGCATAAGTGTCACTTCTGTCAGGTACTGAGTTTTTGCAGAGCACCCGCAGTGCTTAACTGGTCACATTAATCAGAATACACATTCTGAATCCAATTGGTTGGATTACCAGAATGCCCTAAGGAAGTTGCATTGGTACTATTTCTAACAGCAGTGTAGTTGTCTGAGAGGCATGCTTAAGGGTCATCATTTTTATGCTCATCATGTCAGTACTTTGGCCCCCTAGCTGTTGTTTTTGTGTTCTCCCTGTCTGTCAGTGTTGTCCATGTGCTTTTGTTTACTGTTCCCATGTGTTCCGGCCCTGCCCCGCTCTCCGCCCTGTCCCCGCCCACCTGATTTCCTGATCACCTCCACCTGCCTGCCTGCCCACCTGCATCCCATCTCCTCATCAGCCCAGCCCTTTATATACCCTACTTGTCTCTGTCTTGTTGCCAGTTTGTCTCAGTGTTTTCCCTGTTGTGTACATGCCTGTTAACTTGTGTTGCTGATCCTGTGCTGACTCCTGACTCCTGCCTGACTGCCTACCTTGTCCCTGCCTGCCGTCCTGCCTTGGTTGCCTGATCTGTCTGCCTGCTGGGTTTTGACCCAGCCTGTTCCTGTTTTGATTCCTGCCCCTTGGTAGCCTGATTTGCCTGCCTGTTCTGCCACCACGAGCTTGCCCTGCGATTCTAATAAAGCCGCTTGCAACCTGAATATGCCTGGTCTGCATTTGAGCCCGTGCCTGTGCCCTGATGTATGATGCATGAGTCTGACTTCATTTCCGTAAGCGTTTATCTTAGCAATGTGCATGTTAACAAGATGTCCTCTGTATTTTGTAACATTGCTTTGTGTCTGCCTGGATGCCTCATTAAAAATAGTCCCTGTTGATCATTTATACCCCCAGTAGAGGCCAAACCTGGGCATAAAATTACTACATGGACTAAACACCCTCTGATTTTCTTTTGATAGGTTGTGGTGATTTTTATACAACCTTTCTAGAAACCAATGCATAGAGGAAACCAACTCTGTGCCCTTTGCACTTATCTGTTCTCCATTTTACAAGGAACAGACCAAATGGTCATTTAGTAACACAGCTACAGTACCCAATGTGCACCTGGTGTGACATCATAAAATACATTTATTTACTGTTCTGATGCTTTTTACAGATGGATGTCAAACAAGCAGAGATTACCATAAAGTCATGCATTGATTGAAGAAGACTAGGTTTTTTTTTGCAGTACGACAGGTAATGTTTATTTCAGAATGATAGTCCAGTCAAGAACAGCTAGGCTCATGTGTATCCAAATATTTTCAGTTTGAAGGAAATTACTTTTCAAAATTCTTGCTGAAAACAACACAAATGCGCTTCAAATTCTGATATTCCAACTCCTGCCACATATTTCACCTTTAATGTAGATTTGTTGTGTGGAAAAAAAATAAACAAGCAGTTTGAAATATATACTCACATTAGCGACATATAAGAATAACAGAGATGTGAGGCCAAATACACATACAAGAGAACATATACTAATCAACAAAAAGTAAGGTAACTTGGAATGAAGTCATATTTTACCTGAACTCCTAAAGTTTTTTTTCCCCTTAATGTCATGAAAAACAACAAAAGCAGCATTGTTTTCCAGTTGCTTTCCTTTGAAAAATATTTAATATATTTGACAGACATTTGTGACAAGAGAATATGTATTCATGCACAACATCTTAGAGATATCTTACATTTAATTCACTTTAGGCCTCCTCAAGCACTTTCATGTACTCTTGCACTCTTGAAACAAAACCAGTTTTAGCCTTTCCCTTATGCCATATTTTTAGCGTGAAAATGTCTTCTCGTTTCAGCTAACTGTAAAAAGTTGAAATAGCGAGAGTATCATATGTAATAACCTCCAGTGAGATGGCCTATTCTATTTTGGCATAATTCCAGCTATTTTGATTCTAGAAGTTTTAGCCTATTTGGCAAGGTAATGAATATACTCTTCTCACAACTAGTAGTTCTGTCATCCCCAGCTATCGCAATGGTACCACACTATAGTGTATTGAACAAAATAAATTAAAATGTTTAATGCAAGCAGTGGCTGGCAAGCCTACAAACTATAAAGGCAGTCATTGTTGCAGAAAGTCAGCCTAATTCAAGACAGCCCAAGGCTCCATGGCCAAACCTCTGACCTCAACCTGTACATCAACCATGACAACTTTCACTACGTCTTTAAAACATGCATACAGGGTAAACACCCAGCAAATTCTTTGCATAATACTAATACAGTTTACATTATAAATAAGGGGAAGACCATGGGCTGAAGCATGGATGTAAACAGATAAGCATTATCCTGTAGGGTGGTGTTTACGGAAACGCCTAGCATCTGAGGTCCTGTCATTCTGCCAGGTCAACCACAAGCGATTAACTTAGCAATATCGTGCATCCCTACAGCTTATTCTTGGACAGATATGTTCCTGTTCATAGGCATGTTGGTATGGGCTTCTTGTTTTCTGGCACTGGAAGTTGCTCTGGATAAGCACATCTGCTAAATGCATGTAATAGAATGTGATGTAAGTCCAATAATGGAAAGTGTCACCTATGAATAACATATTAAAAGTCTGCTTCTGTCTCCTTGTGAAGGAAAGTCCTGTCTGTGTATAGAATTATGCCACACTACATATCCTACGAGAACTTAACTGTATGTTCATGTTTTATTAGATGTATATGGTTAGTATGACTGTTATCCGATGGGTATAGATTCTTAATTGCAACACATCACAAGGAATCAGATGCATAAGTGGAATGGTGACAGCTGTAAGTAAATAGTCACAGGAGGAGAGAATTGGAGCTCTATTATGCCCACTGAAAGAAATATTTAAGACTTTTAGAGATATTTACACAAAATTATGAATCATCTGTGAAGTGTTTTTTAATAAAAGAACCTTGGAAACACTTAACAAAACAGACTGACAGAGACAGCAATCACTCAAAGAGGCTTGGAATATTCCTGTTCGTGGGGGAGTATTCAGAAAACTTCCCCACATTCACATTGGAAGGTTGCTGAACCGTGTGGAAGAAAATGAGCCGATGGAGATTTGGAGCCCCATAGCAGGTGAGGGTGGGATTCCCCCCTTTAAACAGGGTGGGGGTTCATGCAATCCAGCAATCAGTTTGTACAGCACCCAATCTGGAAAGTACCTTTTGCAGCCATACATCAGCTGCATACATTTAGTTACATTCAGCATGGTGCCACATCACCAGGCCAATCACGCTTTATCGGTCGCACATTTTCCGGTTCAGCAGTACAAAGTGGCGTGGACAACATTATGGTGGTGCCTCCATCAGGGCTCCACCCTGCTTCCCCTCCATTTTTATTCTCATGGCCAATTTCAACATCCATTCTGGAACACGTGCAGACGCAAACGTGTAATTAGCTGTCAGAGAGGCAAGGGGGCAGGCAGAAGAAAGGCACTCTGGCCAGGCAGTCTGTGTTGACAGTGACCTGCATGTCGCTGAAGAGGGCTCGGCTCACGTCGCCAGAGTCCCCCGCGCTCTGCTTCAGCTCCCTGACCCGGCGCAGAATCAGCTGCCTCTCCCGGCCCCTCACCATCCCCCGGAAGGACAGCACGGCCGCCAGGTGCTTCTTGCTGGAAAGAGAAAGTAAAATGCCAAGCTTCAAGCCCAGACAAGCCAAACACGCTTGATGTCACGCTATTTTGGCAGTTATGGAAATGACATTGCATGTTTTTGCAGTATTGCAAACGACGGGGACAACAAGGGAATTTCCACGGCGCGCTGTTTGGGTGATGAAAGCTTGTAATTAAGCTCTATTTAGAGCCAGACTCAACAGAAAACACGCCTCTAACAGGCTTTCAATTTCCTTACTGTCACATGCTATTTTGTGAAAAAGATAAGCGCATTTAATTGATGTACTTTTGTATAAATTCAGGACGGTTTGAGATTTCTGATGCTGCACACATTGTACGATCCTTTTAAAGACATTTTCCCAAGTAAGGGCGCTCTTTATTACTGTGGGTAAGTGAAAGTGAAATCAGCTGCAGATTATATTCCTGTTCACTCTCCACAATATTCACTATTGCAATCTAGATCTTTACCCAAATCCCTCAGATCTCAGGGAAGTTCCATTTGAATGAATATATAAATGGAAAACTCTAGCCTTCAAAAGTTAGAAGGACTTCCCATGTAACTGATTTCAGTAATTACTTCCCCCCTTCTGACTGAAGAGTTGTTAGATTGGAAGTGATTGGAATACTGGCAGTACTTCTGCTTTTCAACAGCCAGACCTTTCCACTTCTGCATGAACACTGAGCATTGTGTTTAACTAAGAATAATTTAAATCTACCCGATTTTAGATTCATTTTTGGAGAAAGTTAAGGATTCAAGCAAAACTTATACTGTGACACTATGTCATGATAGAGACGTGCATCTCTGTCTGTTAGTAGGAGCACAACTGCTGTTTGCACGTCTCCTGTAGGAGGACTTCTAATTAGTGCTGCAGCCTGTGAGAGCACAGGAAGTGGCACAGCAGCACAGCGCTGTCCTGAAACGCGAGTGGTGTACAGCATGTTAATTGCTATTGCAGACAGGGATAGAGGGAAAGCCCACTGCAGAGTTTCCAGGAATGCTACAGGAAAGTCCTGGAAAACGCACCCCACAATCCCGTTCTGTGGAAGTCCCTCCCCGGGAGTCAGTGACCCCATTTATTCCGGGTGGAAATGCGCGCTGTTTCCCCCGCCCACATTCCTCTCCCTACTCCTGACTTTTCATCGGATTTTCCATTATGACACACACCAGAGTCTGAGACATGCGTCGCCTGCTTGCTCAGAGAGGGAAGGGGGTCTTTTGTACAGTGAAATAAAGTTTTGTGTCTGGGTAAAAGCCAGAGGAGGACTGCCAATGGGGCTAGACAGAAATAACAACACATACACAAATCTGCTTCTGGCCACTGCTCCAGCCAAATAACGCTGAATGAGGGACTTTTTTAAAGACCTGTACTCACTTCCCAGCTCTGGCAGACAGAGGGGAAAATTTATGTTAGTTACTACATGGGTGCACGCAAGTTTGGAAGATTAGGAGCTCACTGAGTTATGGAGAGAAGACTAAATACAGAAACCAGCAAAAGGAAGCATAATAAATGGAAATAAAAAACAAGCTAGGAGATTATATATTCTGCTGTTATGTTCTGCACTTTCAAATCTCTAAGCACACTAACAAGAAAACAGCAGGCTTTGTAAAATTAGGCACAGTAAGAATCACAGCCACATCACAAGGTGACTCATATGGTAAATCCCTGATTTCAGAAGTCATGTGGTGCGTCAGCCCTGGGTCCAACTATTCTGGCAGAGCTAATGTGCACAGTGTGTCAGATATGCTTGCTGCACATCGGTTAACAACTTCCTAAGAATTGCAATGCCTGGTCAAAATTTAAGCAGGACTCTTAATTCCAGAGAGCAGGGAGGCTGCAGGCTGATTCTCAGTGGTTTGACCTGAGGGGCAATCCTGTAAACTTTCTCACCGTTAGATAAAACAAATCCTCCACATATCCCAGGACCTTGAGTATGAGAGTGCCGTGACATGTACCTGAAGTCAGGGTAGTCTCTGAGTAGAGGCTGCAGGCTGTTCTTTATCTCCTTTTTGTTTTTCTGTCCAATGATGTTACACAGATGCTCTCCAATGGGCTCGAGCCAATCAGATGTTGATTTCTAGAAGAAGAATGCATGCAATCTGTGCACTGTCCATGACACAATTTATGATGGCCCTGATCTTATTTTCCCATGGTAAGGTATTTGTTGCTGTTGATTTAAGGGCTGTCTGTCCCCATGCCTGCAGAGTCTTCAATATTTAATTTATATCCAGTGCAAATGTCTTTTAATGAACAGGTATCCAGTACCAGTCAAAAGGGACACACCTGATTATGATAATGGGAATTCAAAGACATTTTGATCTCAAGGCTTATGCTAAATGCTTGAAATTTGTTTCTTAGACAAATATAAGTTGATTCCTATGTCTGAATTTCTTTCCAAACATTTTTAAAAAATATTTTCTGGCTACTTTGAAGAATCTAAAATATAAGATACTTTCAATTTGGTCACTGCAGACTTGTATTAGTGTTATTTCATTGTTTTGATGTCTGCTATTATTCTAAAATGTGGAAAATAGTAAAAATAAAGAAAAACCCTTCTATGAGTAGTTGTATCAAAACTTTTGACTGGTACTGTAAATGCATTAGTCTATGGTTCAGCATGCGAATGTGTTAACACTGTTAGAACTGTGTGAGTGTGCGTACGTCCAGCGTGTAGCTAGAAACTTTGGGGACAGGCAGATGCACTCACCAGTTCCTCAAAGAGACCCTGCAGCTCTTCCCACTGGTTCTTCATCTTGGCTGCTGCATCCACATTCTTACCGTTCTTGCAGGAATAGTTGTTTTTCATCAGCTGAGAGATGTACTCCTTCACCACGTAATACTGCACCTCGTTCACAAATGTCTGATACACAAACAGATTTGGATAAACAAAAGGAAGCCAAAAATGTACACTGTACTGATGTTGAGTACAAATGTGAAGCTTGTCTGGACCAGCTGTTGCTGGAAAATTAACTGCCAAATTAGAATTTGCTGTATCAAAAAACACAGGGGCTCGGAATAGGCAATCGCTTCTGTATTTTTTGTTGTGTGAAATATCATTGCTGTGTGAACTATGGAATGCTAGGCCTAATGAATGTGATAATGTGCTTATTTAAGCATGGGAGAGTTACACGCACATGGACTGTCATATTCTCAATTAGAATGTGACATCTGTAAGGAAAATAATGTCTTTGTTTATTCATGTAATGCACCACTTTGGACGCCTTGCACAGACTGACCTTGTGGTTCATTTAAGCTTCCATGGTGCATAAAGTATGATATGCTATATAAGGCAACCTTGTAACCTGCTTTGCTGAGAGAGCCATCCGACTTGTGTGGTGTGGATGTATCTCTCCTTGGCGCATTTTTGAATACATTTTATTTTTAACTCAAGAGTGTGACAGTTTGTTCCACAGTATAGAAAATTTGGGATCTTACTCAACGCAGATCTATAGCACACGAGACTATAAGAACAATCTCACACAAGAACGGGTCTGCAGCAGTCTCTTTATGTGGAAAAAAAGCAATTACACTGGCACAATATCAATATTTTCGCAAGCCTGGTAAAAGACTATTTTGGTGTAAACGAGAATTGCTTGGATTTAATGTCATAGTATAAGGGATATTTGCTAAAAGAATCAGGGAGAAGATCTAGGACTGAAAAGACTGGAAACTTGGATTGGACTGGTGAAAGAATGGCTGAACTTAAATACCAGTTGTCAGCTGTGCGAAAACAAACTGAAGTAAAAGAAAATGGGGGAAAGCGCGAGCAGTTCTAAATACTTGTGTTTTGCTCCGTAAGCCTTCATGTTTCATGTTTTTGCAACTGTCTTATGACACACCTAGGGATCTCTCATGATTTCCTGTCAACCATCTGAGAGACACTCCGCGCATCCTGTCACACCCCACCATGGAAACCCTACTGTCAACACAAAAAACAGGACCTGCAGTGCACTTCCTTTTTGTGACACAGAAGCTGCACGCAGACACAGTTAAGACACAACTTGATTCCATTTGTATCCGCAGGGAAAACATGGTTTAGATAAATTAAATACATTGTATGGTTTTGAAGATCTAATATAGAAGCCTGTTATAATATAGATTGAATTGAATAATACCTGTTGAATTACAAATAGGTTTGACAACAACTTTTCAGTGTTTGTATCAATTTTATGTAGATGTTTTTAGTTTTATATATTATGTTATTGAGCTTTCAATACATTCTGGTGGCATTAAAACTACAATGGCATTTGTGTGAAGACTCAATGAATGTGTGTTTATTGTGTAAGGCCTATTATGTATGTAGCGGAAGTGCTGAAACAGGGTGTATTTCCATGAGATAAATTCAGAGGCAGGAAATGGCATTAAAATTCTTCAACTACTTTAAAGAGGCAGAATTTACAGTCGACACTGTGGAAGTCTTAATAATAGCATAAGCCTGATTCGCGAAAGTGATTTCAAGCACTTATTAAATAAGGCGTCCAAAGAGAGCACTTGGAGTGCTTGAGGTAAAATTCCCCTCCCTCTCACCTGCACATAGGGGGGCTTCATCCCTCCGCAGAGATTGGACAACCTCTTTGTGCTGTTCACGATGCCTTTGAAGTCTTCATCTGTGGAGAGCCACTTCCTGGTCATCATTCTTCTGAGGAAGGGCTGACATTGACACAGTCTTAGTAATGTGTGATGCAATGCCATATAGGCTATCTATCAGAACTGCTAAGTGGGCAGAATTGCATGACACGGACACAGTATGTTACACGCTTTGCTGTATTCTGGGACATTTTGCAACATTCCAGTCCTGGTCATTGAGTAAACTGATGTGCATTTTAATACACTTGACTGATTTTCTAATGACTATACATATATTGGATTTTAATACCTTTAGTTTGATTTTTGGTATACTTTCTGTTTAGTCCAGAAAGTATACCATATATTGTTATTTGTCTGTCACTAATGTGTTTGTGTTTCATGTTTATGTAAATATTACTGGTATTATGGACCAGGTTTTTCTTAATAAAGCTGTTTCAATCACATTGGTTCTACCTTGTTAAATAGTCGTTAAATCAAGTTAAATCAATAAGTGAATTAATATATAGAAGGCCGTGAGGTGGAAGGGAAGGAAAGCTGCAGATATAACCCTGTAATGACAGCAATGAGTCATACCTAAAGGATGAGCGCTCAGACACACTGTGTTGAACCTGACATTTGCCTCTGCAACCTCTGACAAAATATGCATTTGGACATAACACCCCATGTTGTTTTTAAGCACTGCCCCATACAAGCAGAGCACCGCTGTGAGGTCAGAATTTTTCTGTCTTAGAATATGGAAGGTGGTTTTTAATAGTATGCAACATATGAAAACACTTCAACATTCCTCTCAAGGTGGAAGTGAAAAAAAACCCCTTGCTTGCACTGTCCATTCTGAGAAGTAAAACCCAGGAGACGGAAAGCCAGCAAGTGTCAACAAGCAGGACATCACACTGTTTGTCCAGCCAGGGTCAGGGTTAGCGATAAAGAGCTGTGTGTCCTTCCCTCACCCTGATTTCTGCTTTATACCGCTCCAGCAGACACTGGCCCAGTCTGCTGACTACAGCCTCCATTTCCTTCCCCAGCTGTTCCACCTGCTCTGGGCTGCTGTCTCTGAACACCTCCATCTGCTCCCTGGGGAAGACAAACATGGAACCATAGGTTTGTGTCCTGAACCTCTCTTTAAGTCAAACATTTGCCAGATTCATATGCTTAATTGTCAATGGATAATTTTGGCAAGGTTCGTTCATAATAGATTTAAAAGCTTTTACAATTGTGTATGGAGCCTTTACCAGAACTTGGCTCACTTTAGCTGCACAATAAGTTTCCCTGTACCTTTTTAGTTTCCTCATGGAAAATGGCACAGTACATATAGCTTTAAGTAGTGCATCAGTTTTTTTTGCTAATGTATCTGGTTCTGAGTTTTAAATGAAATTTTAGTCACATAACACATTTTCAACACAAATAGCATTATCTACAGAACACTGTATAGGTGTAAGTATCAATGACCATTTTTAGCTCCTCCACCACATTCTCCTCTGAGCAGCACTGGTTGAGACTTGCAAGAAAAAAAAAAAACACGGATGCCATTGATATTCCTAGGATAATACTGCATGGCATGCCGCATGAATTCCCCATGCTCCCCCAGGGCCAATATAGAAAGCAGTACGGTTTCTGGGAAACCATGTGACTACTTTGCCTGTGCTGCGCTGCAAGTCCAGATGTTTAACATCAGCGAGTAAACACTGGCTCTGATTCACACACATTTGAATCTAGCTGTGTCTTGCACAGCCGGATTGTACACATTTACTGAGTGCATTATTGGTAAAACCCACTTCAGGGCAGTGAAGCTGTTGATGTAGGTGATCTCGTATTCGGCCTGTAGTGAGTGGTCAGTCCAGGTCTCACTCTGCTGTCTGAACGCTGCCTCAAACCTGTGCAGGGAAGGAGGGAGAGGGAGAGGAGGAGAGGATGATAGGTGAAATGGCTACAACAACGCATACAGTGATATATGGTGCCTAAGCTTGTGCTGTTCACAATATCATACATCCAGTTTTCACTTAAGACTTTGAGTTCTTTACTCAGTTTTCATTTAGCCTTTGTTTTTTAGATGACTAAGTTGATGTACTGAGTGTGATTTTACCTTTGGGGAAACCCTTTCAGCTCCTCGGAACAGGCACACACAACCTTCTTCTCCAGATTTGGGTCGATTCTCTTGGAATTTACCACATATGGCTTAATAACCTATGAAACAAGACAAGACAAGACAAACACAGGTTTGCCAATTCTAGATATTAGTACTTCAATACCAGGAAAGGAAGATATTTGTCTCCCCCTACAGGTTCTAAAGAGAAATGAACCTGTTTTCTGAGTATGATGAACTACATTACCGTCAAAATATCTATGGGGATTTCAGAATGATAGAAGCCTTCATCGATGCTTGGTCTCTTCCTCTCTTTCCACATGTCATCACATTCAAGCTTCACCAAGTTACCTAAATTGGTTCTTACGTCCTCCTGAAGAAAACATCATAAACCATGCTCAAAAGCTGGAAAGCAGACATGACAAGTGATCATTCCAGTGGGTGTTGATTTTTTAAAATACGGTTCATCTCTGATTTACTTTGACGAATCATAACAAGTGTAACATCTTGTTTGCAACTAGGCAGTGTTCATATCAAGGGTTGAGACTCTGGTCATATTCCAGATTCTTCACTCCCACAGACCAGGGTCTGAGTGTGTCTCACCTTCAAACGTTCAAAGTAGGTTGTTTTGATGCGGTCCAGGAAACCGTGCTCCAGTGAGAGGGCTTTGTTATCTTCCCTCATGTCTGGCTGCAGGGTGACACTGCCCATGATCTTCTCACTACAGACCACAGAAAACCACTGAACAACTTGCACACAATTTTTCCAAAGCTTGCTGTTTACTGCAATCATAAACAATTCATGTTTTGACATGCCCTTTGTACCAGATTACAAGGTGTGTCAGGTAATGATGTTTTCTTTTCCTGAACCATGTGTATGTGCTGGAAGAGATATTTTGTGCTGGATAATCCTTTCCCATGATTCCAGTGTTTACCTCTTAATGGCGACATTCTCTGGAAGGGAACTTACCTCTCGTAGCGATTGATGATCCAGTCCAGCAGAGCGTAGAGGTCTTTTGAATCCAGTTTTAGCTGTAGGATTTTCTTTAGGTGCTGTGCAATGGCCTGATGATAACAGTCCACATAAGTGTTGAACACATCAAAGCTGGGAGGGTAGGAGTCCTTCAGTTCATTTTTCACGTTTTCCAGGTCCTCCACGATGGCAGTGCCGAGCAGGCCTAGGTGGACAGCCAGCCAGGAGGTGTTCTGCTCCCTGCTGTCCAGATGCACGCTCCCGATTTTGGCCCGCACCCCTTCCAGCACCGCTTCCTTCCAGGTGTCCATCCAGCCCCCCTGCCCGCTGCCAGAACTCCCCTCCCTCTTCTCCTCCTCCTGGATGATGCGGGCCACGTGCACCAGCAGCTCCTTGTTGCGCGACGGCAGCTTGCTGGAGTCCCTGACGATGTCCTTCACCTTGTCCCGCAGGGCGCGGTAGAGGAGGTCCAGGTCTTTCTGTTTGTTTACCAGATCCATAGTGGAGGCCGCGTCACCACCGGCTTCCTGCTCCCTCCTCAGCTCCTCCCGCAGGGAGAGCAGGTTCAGGTGGGCCTCCTCCAGCACCTCCATCTCGATCAGTTTGTTGATCTGCATAACTGAGAAAGCGCAGAGGATAAGGCACTCTGCAGGACAAGCTCTCCTCCGCAGGCTGTGCCCTGCATTACACCTCTGTCCCATGACTCCCATAAGACTATTTACAAGACGCGCCAAGGGAGATGTCTATCTCTGGGGCTCTGTTGCTAAAACAAAATGGCGCTTACAGCTGAGGGATGCTTTTGCATCCACAAAAATTTACAACAGTACAGTGATCTGAGCTGCATGCATGAGGGTGCTCTCTGTAACAGGGCTCTGTTAAAGGACTCACCTGACAGAGGTGTGAGGGGGATCTCTGGGATTGTATATGTCTCCTCCACCCCAGCCGTCTCCAGAGACTTCTCACTCGCAACCTCACTGACAGGCTGCAGCGGCTCCTGTTTAGGCACCTTTTCCTTCTTGCTCAGCCACAAACTGCGCCTGATCCCTGACTTGGACGGTACATTGCTTACTGCAAGCGTGGGATCTTGGAGAGCAAATTGGAAGGCAATGTGGCAATGTGGGGTATCCAGAACAAGCAAAATTTTTATTGAATAAATGCCTCTGTCATGTAATACCTTTATTCATTTATAACACAATAAATAATGATTAACAGGACTACGGTCCAGATTATGCATGAGAACAGACACAAACAGGCCTGAAAAAAGCCAACGTAACTTCACATGGAGTCCTACCTACCTGATTGAGACCTGGAGTGACCATGAGTCTTGCGGGTCTGTGGTGAACCCTCAGCACTGTCCCCTTCCTTCTTAAAGACCCCCATCAGGGCCTTTACAGGAGAGAGCATTGGTGACCCAGGGCTCGGCCCTGAAATAAGCAGAACCACTGAGTAAGAAACGTTGACGGCTTTATGGCATGGCACAGACTCATATCCTTCCCTGTACAACGCTGACATGGCATGTACCAGCCGTGACGGCAGGAAGGACGCACACCTGTGGCTGAGAACAGGGAGAGGTGCAGGCTGGGTAATTCCCTCTCCCTTTCCATACTGAGATGCCCTAGATTGAGGGGAGGGAGGGGAGTGGACTGCATGCCTCAAGCCAAACAATACACAGACCTGCTGAGCTAAAATAAATGAGGTCCACAGTGTGTGAACCCACTTTCGAACTGAAACTTTTACCAGTCTGAATTCTGATAAACTGCATCAAACTTTTTAAATGGACATTTAATAGGCAATCATGACTCATTATTGTGTCTGAGACAAATGAACACAGATATTTATAATCCAATAAATTATTTTAATGTTAAACTGAATGAGGAACAAGCAGCTTGTACTATACTAAGAGGTTCTGTCAGTGGTTTTCCAAATCAAGACCCAACTTCAATATGAAAGGAAAGAGACAATGCAGAAAAATGCACTTTTTTGCATTACACAGCGTTCAGTAATGAAAATCCCCTTCAGACTGGCTGAGCAAACAACAGAAGGTCATTGTAAAGCCCCACAACACCGCAATAACATCCTGATTTCAGTCACTGGAATCCCTGCAGCTTACAGTGACCTTGGCCAACAGCTGAGTGATTGACTTGCGAATGAACTGGCTTCACTGAAGGTATTCAACAGGGAAATTCTTAAAGGGAGACTTACTTGGGGAAGCGGGTGCCGGTGTGTCCTTTTCAGGGGTACTTGCAGAATTACTCCGCTCCAGTGCCCTCTCAGTGTTGAGTATTTCCTTCGACGACCTGTTGTTTGAGGTCAGGGGGCTCTTCTCCTTTATCAGCCGCATGCTTTCTCTAAAGGACATCATCTTCCCCATTTTCTTCTCCCTCTTTCCTGTGCCGTCGGCCTGCGCTTCCCCGTTTTCGGTCTTCTCAAGGTCAGGGGCGACCCCCTTACCCTCCGGACTCTTAGCCTCATCTGCCTTGGCGTTGCCTTGTCCCGTCTCTGCCATGAAGCTGTCGTCTGGCCCTCGGCCGCCACTGTCAGCAGAAAGGGTGAGCGGAGAGCCGGTCAGAGGCACTGCCCGTGAGCGTTCGCAAGCAGGCCCAAACAATGAAAGGAAAACACGTTCTGTGGGTCTGGTCGCTCGCTTGTGCATGTCAGCAGAAACGAGATTGAGTTTTATTTACTGCAAACATGGCATTTGCTGTGGGAGGATGGGGTAAGGGAGCGCCTTTACGACAGATTGACTGGCCCTGGTACTTCTCACGTGATCTCACAGTAGGTCTGATCAGGAAAAACAGGAGGTGCTCAGAATTAAGCAGTTACATAAGGAAAAAGTAAATGGATCTCAATGGACAGCTTGTATGTGGTAAGAGAGCCACACCACTAAGGAGTGCTACAATGCTTTTTTTCCATTTTCTACAAGTGTGTCCAAAATTTGGGCAGATATGCTATTGGATAATGTAGTGTTGGGTAATACAGTTGGGTCATCTTTCAATATCTTAAAACCTTTGCATACAGGAAAAAACAGATGTGTGTTCATGTATGCATACATGCATATGCACCAGGCACATACACACGTACATACACACACACACACACACGCACACACACACACACACACACACACACACAAACACACATTTACTGTACGCCATACCTTTTATCCCCTGGGACACCTGCTAAAAAATATTATCATGCCTCCACTGATAAGTCACGACTGAGTAAGTAAACAGATCTAGTAGGTTGGTTGGGTTATTTTATAAGGTCTGGATTTATAATCCTCAAGGACCATTATGTGTCAAGTGAAATCATTTCATGTGATACACTCACACTGTTTTGACATCCTCAGAAATACGTTGTCAGAAGTGTGCTCACACCAAAGAAACCCAAGCATGACAGTATCATAACACAGAGACAGTGACGAATAAAAGACTAAGCATCAATGCTGCCTGGAAACTCCAGCTGGGCCTCTAGCAGTCACTGCTGTAACAGTCACAAAATGAACAACAGCAAACCAATTACAGAGGTACAGATTTCTTAATATTATTTTAATTTCCAGTGATTAAATATTACTGATCTTAATCTTCAACACCGTGCTTACACAATGATAATTAAATATTCATCCTACAAAGTTATATCCTGGCAGGGCTAAGCCAAGAGACAGTGGCAAGGTGTCCTCATTTCTGAAATGCCATCTGGATCAAAGCATGCCCAATTTAGACATTTATATGATGGCCACCATAGAAAAGCCACTAGAAAACCTCATGAAGCATTCTTTGTTTTCAGTCAACCCAACTGAACCCGATTTCTATTCAACCTCTGTGTTCTCCACTGTACGTCTAACAGCTCTCCTTCCAATGAGGTAATTAACAAAAAAGCTGTTTCTTTAAAGTGAGGTAGCTCATGTCTTTCACAAACTGCATACTGCCAGCGCTTGCTGCGTTAAATAAACCAGCAAAGTTTCAGTTTTAAGGTAAACTCCTTGTCTTTGCACATACGAATAGGCCCCACCCTTCACTCTCAGTGTTTGTAGTAACGAGGAACAGTGGTATGTTCCTGTATGACGTGGGGCAGGTGAAGACTGTCTCCACACTGACACTGCAAAGTATGTTAACTGCACACACGGGGACTGTATTTGTTTGTGATGCAGCCGTGATTTTATTCCATAGTAACACTGTCATTACTATATTAAAATTCATTATCACATCTTCCCTGTTTCGTCTGCTTTGGTTTGGTCAATATCCCAAAGAAACATCCTCACATTAAAAGCAACCATAGGTTTTCATATCAGTGAGCAGTTTGCAAAGCAACAGGTCTACCTTCACATAGGTTCCCAGTGGATTCACCTTTTACTCTGCTACCTGTAAATCATTATTACATGGCAATGCATACAGGTGAGTGCAAAAACCCTTTGAGGAAATAGAGGAAATAGGGGCCAGTGATCTTGAAATCGCTTGCCCTTCACACACATATCCATATGTCTCCTTTCCAGTGGCACACTAAACTTTGGCATGTGCAAACCTGCCCAAATAAGCAGAGAATGAACTTTCAGGAGTTAGAATTCTCTTGAAGTTCTGAGATCGGGGAAATGTGACGCTGTTCTGAAAGCCCCAGTGGTTTGCTTTCGTTTCTACACTCGTTGCTTTGTCTAAGAAGAAATGTCCACAGGAGCGAACAATCCATCACAACATTACCCATAGCATTGAGATTCTTGATCAGTCATAAATATGTCTTAATGGGTCTTGATAAATGGTTATTATTAAAGCTGACTGGGTTGTCCTAAAGAAAGCTCCATATTGATTTGATAATTATCCATCCCTTCATTCACTGGCTACTCTAATGAAAATATGTCAATAGCTCCTGTGTAGTTGCATTAGCCCATATAAGGTGCTTTTCTGTGGTTATGCGAAATCCAGTCTGTGAAACAACACAATTAAGACAGTGACATGATTGTAGACTCTCTCTCATTCTAATTCCGGAGCTGCCGTGTGTTTACATTTCATAACAAAGACACATTTAACAAGTATAAGCATGCTTACATTATCGTATTGCTTGTATTATGTTTCTTATGACTGCATTTAATTTTGAAAGTCCATTACTTGTACTTAAATATGCTGTGCTGTACTTAAATATATTAAATTACAATCACAGCCACTCACCTGTGAAACAGTTTTCGTAGTTGACGCAGTTCTAAGGAACGCTGGCCTGCCCAGGCAGTGTATGTAATCCAAATGCTTTCACTTTCACCTTCACCTAGGTGAAGGTGATTTTGGGAAAAAAATCACCTCCTCTGGCCTCAAAACCTGTAAAGCCTGGCTTTAGCATGTATGGCATGAAAAAAAGAAGTAAAAAAGAAGAGAAAGAAATCAGTCAGTCAGGCAGTCTCACCTTGGAACTATGGTCAGGACTAGCAAAGACAAAGTTAATGATTACTCTGTTGCCTTGTGTGCCAACAATGTGTAACACCCTGTTGCTGCTCTATTCAGGTAGAGTGACCCCCCTAATGATCCTGTAGTAAGATAGGAATGCACAACCACCTCACCTCAAAATATTCTGTACAATGTTATGCACACATTTTAAGATGTTTCTTTTTTGATCACCATACAAAATATTTTGAAAACATATATATTTATATTCCTTCTGTTTTGTTGGCTTAGCAAAAGCTTCTAATGGCTGTAGATGGAAAATGGAATCCTCTCAGGAGAAAATATTAAGATTTTTCTGAAGACATGGAGTTTAGTACAACCCATTCAAAACAGGAAATGGACAATCCAGCAAATTATTTAAAAGCATGAACAAAAACATTGCCTATTGTTATTGCATTTATCTGTGTTTACTCCTGCTCGACTCTAGATGGAGACTGTATCACAGATTTGACCCTGTTACCAGAGTGAACTTCTACACTATATGATATCTGGTGTGTTGATCTTTGAGAAACCTGACTTCACCATGAACAATTCCAATAAGCACTGCAATGACTGATGGCAAATTTATTGTGAGTTATTGGAAACTTATTGATAAGGGGAGGGGACCTGTATCTGATATATGAACAGTACCTACACCAAGGAGTATAATACACAGCACTACATTGCATTTGTGGGAGCCAATTATGCGTTTATACAGCAATACAACCGTAATAAATGTGGCAATATAAAGGCTGGATTGTTGATCATACGGCACATAAGATAATCAGTTATTTCATTCATAATATAATAAGGTTAACTCAATATTACTAGCTGTGGCTATGGGCAAGTATCCATTTACCAAGCTTATTGATAGGGATCTACACCCACAGTGTTCTAAGATCGAGATCTCTGGGGGAACTCCAGAACTGACAATATACTTTCATCTTTCACTTTTAAATGTCCATATCTAACAGCAAGCAGCGCTTTTGTAAGGGTTTCTTTGAGGTCAGCTGCAGGGGATGATTCAAAGGATCAGGCACCACCTCCAGTCCTTATGATTTGGAGTGGCTTGGAATTAATCTATGGAGTTGCGCAACAACTGCACATTTTGCAAGGAAAAATGATTGAGCAAAGCCCAAAAACAAAGCATATCTCTCTCTCTGTCTCTCTCTCTCTCTCTCTGTCTCTCTCTCTCTCTCTCTCTCTCTGTCTCTCTCTCTCTCTATCTGTCTCTCTCTCACTCTCTCTCTCTCACTCTCTCTCTCTCTCTCTCTCTCTCTCTCTGTCTCTCTCTCTCTCACTCTGTCTAGCTATCTCTCTAGCTGCTTCCCAGCTCAGGCTATAATCAAGTGTCACATCCAGAGAATCCCTCAGGGGGGGAGGTTGAGTTTATTGTGTCCCTCAGTCATGCGTTATTAGGCGTCCGCGCTCCCTCGCCAGCCCTTCATTACCGCGTATAAGGGCTGGGGATTGTGCGCCGGGGCCGTGCATCTCCCTTATTGTAATTAGGGCTGGAGGTGCGCCGGAGAGCAGGAAGCAAAGCGGGGAGGTGTCAAGGGGGCTTCGCCGGGGCGTGAGGCCAGGGAGGGGGCTGTTATTAGCTCCAGCAGTGCGCTAATGAGGTAGGGTTGTGTGTCCTCACAGGCACCACGTCCCCTCTGTCCATCCGCGCTGCCTCATACCTGCTGCCATCTCAGACCCGGCGCACGCCGTACGTTGCCGCAAAGAGGGCTCACCGCGACCCCGCTGGTCCTGCAGCACAAGCCGGAGAGGTTTCTCATGCTAAGCGATGGCCATGTTTTTTTCCCTTCATTTGCATACGTGTTTATGGAAACAATGACCCGATGACACCACCGCTTCTCCGACAGTGTGATATACCTGATTGTCCGCCTGGGGCACTCTGCCGTGTAACTGGAGAGGACACTTCCCCCGTAACGCGCAACCTTTTCCACTCGCCCTCATCAATGTTATGCAACAGTATGGCTTCTCCACGTCACAAAAGGTGACAGATCTCCAGGCATGAATAACTAAAGATACGCCACATGTAAATGTTGATTTAATGAATTAGTTAACAACTGATGAACTGCAAGAGCGTGTTTTTTCCAGTTTAGGAAATTCAAGGTTTTCTGGGGCAACCATACCCAGTAGCCTAGTTGTGTTCTTTTTCCTACTGATACCTGGTAAGGCAGATCTATTTAAACCTGATGTTCCTGTTTCACTTAAAACAGGGGGATGCATCTTATTGAAGGAGCAGTTGGACCTTTTTCCTGCGGTGCACCGAATATATATAATGAATGGACATTTATTATAAATATATATTATAAATATTGTTTATTTATTATATTATTATTTATAATGACTACAGGGTATCATATAAACCTCAGGTTATTATACTACAGGCCATTTACTGATGTGTAGCTTTTTTTAAAGGGCACAGCTGTAGTGCCACAATTAGGAATCAAACCTGCGACCCTGTGGTTTTAAGTCAAACTAAACACGGACACTGCTCCTTTGTAATTTTAAGTCAACTAAAGCCTTGTAATGGAAATTCATGTCATTTACCTTGATGTCCATATGAGATCATTTTTCTTTATTTAATCTCTGATTATGATCATTTCCTTTCACTTTACTGTACAGTTTGTATAGATGTTGTTTCATGATGTTTTATTTGATTTAGTTTACTCTTTGAAATACTTCATTGCTCTGTTCTATATAAGTATAATTTGGTATTTCACTGATGTCTGAATGTGCTAAATGAATAATTATATATTATATATTATACAATATATTATATATTATACAATATAATTATATACAATATAAATATATGCAATGTTCCTAAAGACGTGTAAAAGATTATGGTGATGACTGACAGACTACCTTCATTAGATAATTTTGAGATAGTGAATGAAATAACAGATGAAATCCACCAAATATAATACAAAGGAATGAGTTTCTTATTATTAGTGTAGACCTTAGACTTTCTTTTATAAGAAATGGATTTCTTTTCAGGACCAGTAATGTGCCATGGACAAAATACAGCACTCCTTTTCTGAGATAAGAATACAAGCATATGCGAGAGATGACTGTATTCTGAAAACTGAAAGGTGTCCATCTCCAGGAAATTCAGATACAGCTTTACAATTTTCAAAACTATACAAATAAGACAAACTTGCATTTCACTTGAAATGAATTACAAATGAAGTACAAATTCTAAATACTGCACTGGAATAGCACTAGCAAGAGAATGCTGATACACAGAGCGGGGTGTCTTGCAGGCTGTTTCAGCTGTAACAGGAAGACAGATTTAGGTCACAGAAATTGCATTTCAGTCCCTTACGGGTGTAAATAAGATTTATTACTAATATGATACATATTTAGGGAACACACAATGGACATCTTGGCCTGTTCCTCGGATAACAGCGAAGAAAACAGCAAGGTAAGAATGAGTTCTTGAACATAAAGAACTGATTAGCCAGCTATAGTGCAGCAGAGAAATACTTATACAAATAAATTGCTGCATTGTACTGATATCATTTTACATTGCAACAAACTATTAAAAATGTATACAGATATACTGTATGTCTTTTCAAGGAAACCAAACACAGGATGTATGTAGGGGCTTGATTGTTATTGTTCAGATTTTTATTTTTCTTTCCACCACTTTCTAAAAATGACTGAAATTGTGGTACACATCTGTCTGTGGAGAGGGGCAAGGGGAAATCGACCCTGTTCTCCAGGTAGCAAAAGGAGCTGGCGCACCTGGGCAAGATGAAGGAGAATGACCGTCAGATTGAGCCAGCTGAAAGTGTTTCTATGTCCACAGTGACAGCGAGCTGTGACCACAGAGCGAAGAAAAATCCTGGTGCATTGTGGGCCTCTGAAAAAGGACAATAATTGTCTTTTTCTTTATTCTGCCTTTCTTGTGTTAGGTTGTTATTTTCCAGTTGGCGAAGCCCTGTGGATCAGCCACCGAAGATTTATATATCTCTTTTTTTCTTTATTGCTTGGCCCTATCTTGCATTTGTAAATAAACACCAGTCCTAAGACCGGAAAACTTAACTTCCGACCTCCCGTCTGATCACTGCTGAGCCAGATCCTGTGACAGAAATCCAGACGATTTACTGAAAACTCACAATATTTGGCAGGCTTTGATGAGAGCTATGGGAATACTCCACTTGCCTGATATGGCATGGATTTAGGCTCATGGTGGTACTGTAACAGATGTTTTTTGTGCGTATTTAAGCCTTCACAATAAACATACCAGACAGGGTCCAAAAATATTATACTCAGTTGACAGCTGACACTTCCAACATTTGTCATATTGGATTTTCCTCTATCTTGGATCCCTCAAAAAATATTAAATAAAATATCATCTCCTCCTAGAGGATTTGGTGTATCAAAATGGGACTTTTTATTGTTATTGTACAATTATTTTATTGTATTGTTATTCAAAAATTATTCACAGCTTGTTTCTGATTTGAACAGAATGGCTGCCAAAAGCCAATCAACTTTACGCACTGTACGTAATATGTAAAGGAGTGACTGTTGGTACTATAGCACGAAATTTGGAGCATTCATGATTAACCCGATCCCCAAACATGTCTCCAGAGTATATGGTGATCCATTAGGGCACATGGCTGTCAGAAGCCTTTGAAATGCCATCTCTGTGATTATTATCGACATTTGAGTGAGCACTGATGCAATATCTCCACCCAGGCTGCTAGAAATATTGATGTGCAACTTTCGCTAATATGTGTTTGCAGGCGCATCTGCGAAAGATTCTTTTGATGTTCAACAATCAAAACCTTTTTTGATGTATGCAGTTAAATTTAGTTATATGGTACAGACCCACAGGCATTTTTTGTGATCAAAACGATAGCCACAGGTGACATGATATAGAAGAAATTTCCTTACAGTGCTGGGCCTCAGTAATTAACGCTTGGAGCTATGTTAAATTTTGCTGTGCTAAACTTGTCACTTTAATGTAATTGACTGTTGTGACACATTCAGTTGTTCCAATGACTGACAACAGTTTCTTCCATTATGTTTACACTGCTAATTTAGCCAACATCAGGAAACACTGGTGTGTTGTGGGGTGTACACGGCCCTTAAGGGGGCACTGTTATCAATCAGCAGTGAACTGGGGTCTCCCTGTGTACAGTATTCAGACTGTGAGAGAAGAGGGGGACCCCTGAGGACAGACATTTTGAACGTAATGTCATTTCCATTAGAGCATCAGGAGACTGGCAAGAATACAATTCTGTGACCACAGCAGAAAGGCCACAAACCCAGCAGCCTCTTAAATATAGACACCCACTATACTTCCTGACATCAAAGAATATAAATAATGTTTGGGAAATATCCCTCCCTCTTCCAAAATAATAAAAAAAAAAAATCTAAGAGAAAAGAATCTGAAAGGGAACTCCTTTGAACTATGGAAAAATCTTGGATTGTAATCTTAGTTGTCAAGTAAACAGTCTAGCGATTTGCATATATTCTGTATTCTGTGTTGAAAGGATATGCGTTTTCCATCGGGTACAATTTTAAAAGGGAGGCACAGACAAGATGAAGTAAACACCTTTAATTTTGATGTAACATGCAAATATGTTTAACACTGTGAAGTGTGTTAATGGGAGAAATGTGGCTTGAACTGCATGCTTAAACTGCAGGCACAGGCTCTAACTGCACCAAGCAGTCTGTGACACTGCTCCTTTGTAATTCTGACTGAAGTGCATCCAGCTTCACAAAATGTATTTTTCAAGGGTTGCCGTGTCTTCTGCAGATGAGCAGACAGATGAGGGAATAAACTGAGTTTTTGCCGAACGTGACCTGAATCTAAAAGACACGCCGGAACTCAGGGAGGAAAATCAACATCCCAGGAAGCGGGGTTTTCGTAACAAACTAAACACATTATGGGAGTGTCACACGGTGGCCCATCTCCACCTCAGTGAGTGAATCAGCATGTGCGTTAGCGACCCAGATTCCAGGTCCCTGGCTGTAAATCCGTGGGCGCGGAGTGACATCGTGCAACTCGGTGGGGATTACCGTGATCCGACGCTGTTGTGCGGCCGTCATCCAGCGTTACCAACCCACCTCACGGCATCACCAGCCCGCTCCTCCTCCCATCCCGACGGAGTGGAGCGCAGGAGGGCCCCTGATTTTCGGTTGGAGTCATTCAAGAACAGCATCATGAAATATGTTATATAACGCAGAGGTGGAGATGACCAGACTTCCGATTAACCTGGTGGACGCTGCCCCACGGAATCAGAGATGGAGCCCAAAGGAGAGGTCCTTCATGCCCTCAGTTCCTGGTCTGTGAGGGTCACTCCTCCCTGTTGATGATCAGGGTCCATGCTTCTTATGGGTGTCTCAACAACTAGACCTTGTGCATAAAGATACCTGAAGTCTTTTACAGCAACAAACTTAAGTACTAAGTATACATAAACAAATTATGTATTAAATTATGACTGTAATTTTGTTTTCCTTGGCAAGGACTCAGGTAAATTTTTTGATTTTATTTTCCAGTTTTTTTAGAATAAGCAATTGTGCATTAAAGATGCCTCACCATGTCTTCCTTCACATTTGCACAGAAGCAATGTAGGGCGGCAGTGTAGCATAGTGGTTAAGGTTAAGGCAATCCTCCAATACATTTGCATGAAGCCATTGGCCATTTTTTGCACTACAAGTCCCGCAGTGCACCACAAAAGAGCAAACATGATTTGGAGGGTAGGCGCATCCCTGAATTAGTAATTAGTATTCATGACAGAAAGCTCAGTACACTCCCTATCAACATTTTATACGTAGAACATCAAGGAATGAGGAGAGTTATAGCGATGCTGAAACCTCACTGGCTGCCTGCTAGGGTATCATGTGAAATGAATGTGAGAGAAAGGGGGGTGAATGCTATGGAGATGCTGGTGGAAAGAGAGGGGTATATCACTGAGACAGTCCAGCTAATATTTCTAGACAGATTAGCTCGACAAGTGTTGGCGCGTGTTGAGGCAATTGAGAATAATCACAAAGATGTAATGGAAAAAAAATTTTTTGCTGTTGCTCCAAGAATAAATTCACTACCCGAAGCAACACTTTGGTTTGCTTCAGTTTCCAGAGAGCTCCTTAACACCTTCCTCCCCACTCCTTCCAGCAGCTGTATCACCAATGATAGCATCATACAGCTACTGCAAGACAAAGACTTGAAGTACTTTGCATAATTGTTTTCCATATTTAAAATATCTTGCATGTTTCAGGTTTCAGGTTCATTATTGTGGACGGATTTCATAACTTGGTATAATAATATGTAAAAGACCTCGATTTTAGATGTGGATCATTTACATAAATCAGGGCTGACAAGTGCTCAGTCTCATATTTATCATAGTAATATGCTAACCTATCATATTCACATGTAGATCATTTCATAATAAAAATCAGAATAGCACTTAAAGATTTAGCACTTCCTATGAGTAAAAATATCGGATAAGTTGAACAGAAAACTCACATAGTAACCCTAATCTGAAGTTTCACAAACATTTGCTTTTCTGTTGAGGCCATGATTTATCACAAACCTCAGAGACACCAACTACTAAACCCTACATCTGAAGTTTTCCCCTTGCATTCTTCTAACAGATGAATTTTATAACAACAACTTTGTGTCCAAAGCTTTTTTACCTCTAATTCCCTTTACTCCCCACAGTTTTCTTATTTCAAAAGCATGTCTTTAGGTCAGTTACATTTCGTTGCAGGCACGGATATCGGGGCCGATGCATTGTGTCTGAGTACAATGACGGCCTTTCACTGACATCAGCTGAAGATTACATAAGGAGGTAAATCTGGTGATCGGGGCATGATAACAGCACTGCAGGGCCCTCGCTCTGGCGATGTTTACAGCAGAGATGATAGCCAGTGGAGCAGCCCCTCACCGGATCTCCTGACATTTCACCAGATGCACGGATGGTGTGTGCAGGCAGCACATGGTGGGGGGGCTGGAGGGGGTGTGTGTGTCTGGGGGGCTCTGCCTGTTGACATCACCACTCCCTTGCAGATGACAGGGGAGAGGATTTGTGGCCAGCAGTCATCTTGGCCGGCTCAATCTGTGTTATTGTTCCTCTTGTTGCCCGTGTCGACTGTGCGGATGCTCTCTCCACTAACTCCGGTCCAGATGTCCATGGGATTAAATACAGCTGATTGTCACACGCACTGAGGTTCAGTTCCCCATTCACTGGGATGCATTGTAGGCAAAGGGAGAGCTTTTAATCCTGTGCTAACTGAGAGAGGCTCCCCATCCGGTTTTCCTCCACATTGCCGATTTGCACGCCTGTTGTGTAAAAACCTCTAAATTTCCTGGCCATTCGGAGGTTAGTTGTATGTTTCCATCATTCCCAGTTAAAATGGCTGCTGTGGAAGTAGCTTTTCTGCCCTTCCTGATCAAGTTTTTCTCCGGGTCTTTCGCTGGAATTTGTGAGGTGGTTCGTGTGCGATGCCCCAGAAATACAGATGAGTGTCTGGGTGGCCAGGGGGTGCCAGGCCTGCAGCTCCTCGACCCAGGGAGCGATCCTGGCAGGGGCTGTCAGTTATGGAAATAGCTGTTGGGAGATTTGCATGTGCAGCAGAGGCCAGCTGATGACTTCCTGTGGGCTGTTGAGGACTGGGAGGTTTGGGGAGCTCAGTGTTATTGCCGCTCAACATGGATGTACAGTACGGGTGAGCAGGGAAAGCAGGGCCAACAATGTTAAATTCTGGAAATGGAAAAAAGTAGGATGTATATCCTTCTTATGCCCTTTTTTGTCTATTATCTGGAAGTGGCTCTCATGTCAGCAGCTCTCATGTCACACTGTATGTCCCTGCTGCCATACTGTACTGGGTCACCATAAGCTGCAGGAAGCAGAAATTTCTTATGTTGTCATGCTGGATAAAATTGTGGGAGGCCATGTCCCCCACGGTTACTGTTCCGACAGTGTGCAGGCCAAACAGAGCATGAGGACAGTTTGTTTTTCAGTGTGATTTTCCAGTGTTTGAACACTTTAGGTTGAATGTATTCTCCTGATTAACACAAAGCCAAATCAAATGAAATAGCAGAACACTGATGAAGATGTAACAAGTTGGCGTGTCTATTTATCAGTTGACCACCTCACAGCTAGCCACTTGCTGGCTGTGTCCCAAATAAAAGAATTCTGTGTGTTGCCTCTGTCCTGCCCAGGATGTATTCAGCTAAAGCAGCACTGAAAGCAACTGTCTCAAAAGGAAACATATTTTGAGTGCCTTACAAAAATTATGCTCCAATTTAAACACACTATTTGAATACACAAAATTCAGATACAGCGTCAGCTAGTCAAACAATAAATTGGAAAACGCAGAGCATTTGTACTTTCTTATTCAGTTTCCCCCCTTTTTCTGCCTTATGCTCTTGGTTAATTTTCCTCCTGCGTTGAAGGAGGAAACCAATTGGCCTCTCCTCATATTAAGCCAACAGCCACACCTGTTCATTGTAAAACATGGTCTCTTTGTATTTCTATGTATACAACCAATATGGCTGTACACACGTGATTTTATTTCAGTGAAGACCTCAAAAAACGTCATAGCCACCATCTTTTTATATATCAGTGCTAGCTAGGTAGGTAACTCATGAATACCAGCACACTGTACAAATATAACAATGTAATCTCAATGGCCTGCAAAAGTACACTTATAAAATGTATTTTCTGTACATTTATAATGTATATTTAGATTTCAAGTTCTGCATGAGGCATTTTCACGAACAGCGGCTTTACAGTTGCCATCACTCAAATGTAAATCTATCAGCTGCGGGCTAGACACCATCAAGTGCACTTGATATGCACTTTCAGGCATATTGTGAAAACTTGCCATGACGCAGTTCTGCTGTTGTTGTCTACCAAAGTTATGAGTTACGTTATGAGGCATCATTTGACTCTTACAGACTCAAGCATGTAATTTCTTATGACATTAAAAAATGACAGATCACATAGCCAGAATTAGAGTCAGTGTAGAGATATCTTAAAATACTGGCCTGCTTCCAATTCAAGCAGGTGTGTTGAAGGAGATAAAAATATTTGTGAGACTGGTAAAAGATCTGAGTAGCAAGCTTAGACAGCTTACAGGATTACAATGTAGGCCTCATAATGCCCATCCTTGATTACTTTCAGCTGCACAGGTCTAATAAGAAAGCTACCTTGTTAGATTTATATATTTAGAATTTGTCACAGTTCTTATGTGGCCAAGATTTAGTGATCCAGCAAGCTAGCTACCTTGCAAGGCATCATAATCTTAGGTACTCCTCTGGTATAAGTAACTAGCAAATAGGTGGAAAATAGCAGCTGTTTTATACATTTCATAGAGCTTTATGCTTGTTAAAATCATAAAACTTTGCATTCACTTTAAATCCTACAAATATGTTGCAACTAGCCGTCTGGCTCACTATCAATCAGGCCTTGCTATGTCAATGTAAACCTAGGTAAATCAACATAGCCACAAAGTATAGAAAATTAGGACTTGTAAAGATGGTATGTGAAGGGGAAGGTAACTTACAAGTGAGCACACAAGCACAGCAAAATATTTCATTCAAAATGCCAAAATACACCCTACAGCTATAGTTATTGTATTAAAGTATTTTATATTTTTGACTTTTTCTTCATGTAAACCACTAAAATATTAACAAAAATATGAACATGAAATATGAATATTACACCACATAATGAAATATGAATATTATACCACATAATAAATAATATTAATCAAATAAACTTTCATTCAGAGGTTTTCTTGGCCAGAGCTTTGTACTACCATGTGTAGCCTCCTGCTCAAATGATGTTACAGGAGCTGTGCAAAGTAATGCATGTAATGTCCTAGAGAAGGACAAAGGCATTCACAGTGTTCTGCTCATCATTGTCAGCATTCCCAGGTTGATACTCACTAGACTCTTGAAGAAGCTGGATAAGTGTGGTGATAAAAATGGTGTTGTTTAAAGTTTTAAGGAGAAAATATGTTTTGCAGCTGTTAAAATGTATTTCTAGTAACTCTACATTTTGTATAAGATTTTTTTCCCACACAAAAAGTCAAATGTGACAAATGTCCATGTAGCGGAAGAGAACGGGGAAACAAGATTCACAAGACAGCAGATCAATGCACTACAATACCACAAACAGACAGACAATATACCACAATACAAAGGGAACAAAACAAAAAAAAGGAAACATTCCACAGACAAAAAAAGATGCATCCAGCCTGGTCATCCAACACCATTCCCAATATAACCTAATAAGAATATGGGCCAGATGCTAATCACACCATCTCTGAAGTGAGTAGGATTAAGAATTATAGACTAGACTATATTAGACTTTATTCTGGGATGGATGGGAGCCAAAAGTTATGAATATATTCAGGGAGGTGCAGCCTTTCTGCATACAAGTCTTGTGAAGCCTTGTAAAATTTGTTAGAGGAGCCCCTCATTGTGTATCAATTTTTTCCATTTTAGCAAGATGAAAAATATCCTTAATCCCTAAAGAATAATTAAGATACAAAGTAAGCTACAAAGTCAGATTTATGTTTAGGGAGCCCCAGTGTTGGGTGAAGCATGCCAAATAAAGATGTAACAACAACAGGTTCAATTGTTGTTTCAACTCAGACATTGTCTCAAAGATCTCAGACCAATAGATCAGCAGGGCCAAAACACTTGTACTAAGGTTGCAAGGGCTTGATGTCAGTGGTCACAAATATAGCTGAAATCAGGGTATATCTTGGAAAGTCTAACTTTGGTCCTATGAGTGCTGTGGAGAATTTTACACTGGTTCAAGCCATGTCTGGCACATATAGATGAGCAGTGCACCCAATGCAAAACCTCTTCCCACACCCCCTCTGGAATTTCTTCTCCTCTTCATAGCAGTCAGTGGGGTCTGATGCATCACTTTTGAGATGAGGGTAAACGCTCCATTTATTTCTACTAACAAATGTGCAGTTAGGAAAGTTGTACTTGTTTTGTTGAATGTTTAGGGCTTCATATCCAAATGTCTTCAAATGAAGGATGTTACCATATGATGTGCAATATCCACTGTGCAATTCATTCCTCGCTCTTCTTGTATAACCATACAGAATTCCTTTCCGAGTGAAAACTCCTGACTGAATTGACACACTTATAAGCACCTACAAGAGCAGGCATTGTTACGTGTGGAAATATTGTATTTGTTATTATATATTGCAGCGTCTTCCATGAACACAGCATCATAAAACTGAGAGAAGCTTTTCTTTTCTTATCCTTACAGGTGTTAATAGTCATGCTTTTTGTATCTCCCATTGTAGTATATTCTTGTAATCAAATGGTATCTTAAATGGTAAACCAGAAGGCATTTTATATAAATAGCACTTTAACACTAATAGAGATGGATGCAACTTATGCACCTTAGCTGATGGTCCTGATGCACCATACACAGATTCAGCAGAGTGTGCAGTTACTTTTACTTTAAATTAGTTCCCACACTGTAAAAAAAAGCCTGGAAAAGAAATGATTTTTCCTCTGTTGCCCATCTATTGTGCAGACCCGGCACCTGCATTATAGGTGGGTGACTTGTACCAGGAGATTAGAGTAAGTGGTAGTGGGAGCGGAGGGAGGGGGGTGTGCCGGTGGTCAATGCCGAAGCACAGAGGAGTAATAAGCTCGTGTTCGGGGGGTCGCTCCTCTTCAAAGGCCGCCAAATCGGCCGTGAAAACCCATTAGTTCGTACGAGGTCCCCCCTCAGCCCTGTCTGATTCCCTGCCGCCACCAGACCAGAAAAAAAAAAACGTCGGTGGAATGGGAAGTGTGATGAGAGGCCGGGGTAAAGGTAATGGGCTGGCATTAGCCTGGGGGCAAGGGGAGATGCCGGGGAGTCTCCTGGAGGCGAGGCGCTCGCGGGGCGGGCACACTGGCGGTGATGAAGTGTTTGCAGGAGCGGGGCCGGACCCAGCTGATGAGGTTAAATATAGCGCCTGATTAGAATGTATGAATATTAATCTGCCAGAGATGAAGTCTCATAAGCTTTCTGCAGTCCCTAATGTCTCTCTCTCGCTCCCTCTCTCGCTTGCTCACCCTCTCTTTCGCACCTGCAAATTAAAAACTGTTTTTACTTGGATGTGAATAATAAGGGGGGGGGGTTCAATTGCATGTGTATAATTGCCAGTTGGCATATCAGAATAACGCTTTGATCATCCGCTGGCTGAAGGAAAAAGGTCTCAGGTAAACCCAACCTGTGCATTTTGTTATTAATTTATAATGAAATAGTTGTCATTTTTTACACACAATTTCCCTTTTATTTTACTGACTGCAGAGGTAATTTTATGTGAGACAGAACAAAATTTGATTTTGCACGTTAAGGCCAAACCACATTGCTGTTAAATTCAACAAAAGCCTTCATCACCATATATGAGAAGCCAGCTTTTCTCAGCCAAGTTCTGATGAAAGGTCTGACCGACAAAACGCACCTGCAACAAGCCAAGTGTATGATTGTCTCCTGCGAAGGCTTACCCAGGTGAAGAAGCTTTTTTCCGCAGTGTCAGCAGGCACGCACACTGCGTGAGGTAAGTGGATGATGTGCACTGTAGCGATGCTCAACATCAGTGCATCGCTGTAGCTCTTTCTCCTCGAGTCCAATCCGATTGCTGAACAGCCTATCATTTTAGATTGCTGGATTGTCACACTCACTACACTTTTACCCAGGCAGGATGAAGAGCTCATCCAGACTGCAGGTGATGTAATGTTCGGTGACGCGTGGCAGTGGCCGGTCTTTATTATTTGTGGCTGTGGGGGTTTCAGATTGAACTTCACTTGAATAACAATAAGGCTGATAACTTCCTGCACGAATAGCTAATGTGTGGCTTGTGCGCTTTGACAACATTCACCACCGCGGCGCTGACAGACTCTTGATAACCCAACGCTATTCTCTCCCTGTGATCCAGGCGTATGCAAATCAGCTGGTTTGCATAAGGGCAGCTCAGCACCGCGCCCAGTGGAAAAAACAGGCCTCGTCACGGCAGTCCTCGCTGTGACAAAGCCCAGGCGACGTGTGGCAGCCTGCTGACTGCTTCAAAGAGATAACCATGCAAAATGAGAACAGGACAGTGCCCAAAATCCCAGCTGCCCTGAGCCCCCCTCAGCAACGCTACAGGGACTTGGGCCCTTTGCTCTCTCACAGGGGGAAATGAGAAGGCTTTTATATCGTCTCTGAGCAGCCAAAAGGGTTAAAACTTCCATGTCTATGGCTGGCGCTAAGAATAGTTCATCTCCACCTGTCAGTGGAGTCCCTGCAGGGGCACCTGACGGATTGGGGGTTTGAACGGCTTCACACTCATCTTCCCATGCAAACACATTCAGACTGCAAATTCCAGTTCCACTCTGTGTGCTTGCCTCTGTCTCTCCTGTTAAAGCGATTGCACGGCGTTTTATGCTCCAACTCTGAAGCTCCTATCGTTTTTCGGATCTCGCAGCACAGGAGCATCATGGGAAATTGACATCAAAAACTTGGAGCATCTTCATCTATAATTTCCTCTTTCTTCCTGCCTCCCTGTCTTTCTCTCTCTCCCCACGACTGCACAGAGAACAAAGGTAATTGCGATAAGGTGAGGTGCACTTACCTCAGGTTGTCAGGAAAGCTTTGTGGGGATGCACTTAGCTTTACACTGTGCAAAACACTCAGGGGAAGCAATTTAAACCCAAGGTTATCGACTCCTACCAGGGTCAGTGACCTCTGCTGGGAGAGAGCAGAAA
Source organism: Megalops cyprinoides (assembly GCF_013368585.1). Lineage (NCBI taxonomy): Eukaryota > Metazoa > Chordata > Actinopteri > Elopiformes > Megalopidae > Megalops > Megalops cyprinoides. Next base: position 27,489,360 of record NC_050594.1, read on the forward strand.
TATCACCGTTGTATATAATCCATGAATATATATATATATATATATATATATATATATATATATATATATATATATATATAATCCAAGTCCATGAATAAAAAAATATTGCCATTCGCTTTGTTTTTCTGTGCGGCAGGAACAGTCTGTACATTAAGTAGGCTCACACTGATACTGTATAAACAGCTTAATGGCAGGACAACATCATTAGTTGCATAACCCATCACTCTATGGTTACTCAGATGGTTTGCCAGTTAAGAAATCCACAATGTACAACAGTGCCTAGTTTGTAAGAATGCCTCACAGACTGGGAATTACTGTAAAATCATAATAATTTTGGAATCTGTTCAGTTATTTCTTTTTCCCTGCTTAGCAGGGACATCAGGCCCTGGCCACATGTATTAAACACACTTCCCTGTCAGTATCATACTGTAATATTTCAATGAATCATATCTTTTAACTACGTGCTCAAATACATAATGATTCTGGATACAGCCGCTGCATATCAAACACTGGTTGCCATAGAAGCATTTTGTACTCTTAGAGTGGATGGACTCTTTAAAGACATTGTGTTTCGTGACGTCTCTCTCCCCGCCGTCCAAAGGCTAATTGGGGTTGTTCACACTGACAGAGGGAACTGTCAGGCAGTGGGCAAGTGCACTGTGGTCCTAAAATAACCCCCCTCATCACCCAGCCCTTCTCCTCGTGCGGAGTGTGACATGGGGCAGCCCAGCTGCATGCAGACATCCTGACGGTGTGCTGCCGCGGTTTGCCTGCTGTGCAGCCCTCCCCTCCCAACACCACCGAGTGACAGCAAGTAGCAGAAAGCACAGCCTGTAATAGTCCAGGATGGGCTCGACAACTAATGTGTTCTACACACGCAGTTATTCTGTCCTTCTGAGAGAAGGAGGCAGACTGAGAGAGAGAGAGAGAAATTCTACAGAGTAAGCCATAGGGATGTGTGGTTTGTAGGTAATGAGATTTGCAATGCCTTGATACCGAATATCAGCAATTGCGTGGCTGTACTTTTCTGTGTTTATTCATGGGAAGTAATTAAATACATGACTGGACAATCCAGATACGCCGGGTTGTAGATTTTCCACTTAAACTGGAATGCAGCTTATAATTGTAAGCCTGTGCTGATGACAGTGGAGAAGATCCTAATTCGCCCTTTAATTTCAGCGTTTCTCAGCTTCAGAGGATAATGAAAATGTGACTCCCAGCTATGTGAAATTGTCCTGTTTCCTTTGCCTCTGGCTGAATCAATTTGCACACAGACACAGCAATACATGTACACGCACATGCACGCTCACACAAATGCAGAACAGAGATAATGCGTTAAAGACAGTAAGACCACAGTACATGAAACATCTGTGTGCAGGGGCACTGGCAGAAAATGCTTGCGACTGGTGGTTGACTGCAGGACTTGACTCAAACGGGCACAGAGCACTTCCCTCTCCTCCATCCTGCACCTTTCATTGGCTGGCCTGATACAGCAGCGCTCCAATGAGAGGTACAGTGCCATGGAGGTTCCTTGGACATATACAGAGCAGCCCAGCCTTGATCACACTGCAGTCTCTGATACCAGCAAAGGGCACTCACCGCTGTGCCAGTGTGTTGATGTAAGATAGATAAATCCAATTCAGAACCAAAGTGTCTCAGGACCGGCTTTCTGTGGCCTAGCACCAGCAGGTACAGTCACCTCCTAATCCAAGTTAATGGACAGGAGCTTTGGCACGGATAATCCTAAAAGGCTTATTGTGTTTAGTAAACTTTTAAATTGATAAATATGTAACATCAGATAACATCAAAAACGAAAAACTGCTGGAGCTAATTGACATATTTCCATATTACATTATTTACTTAAATGGCACCTATGGATCATAATGCCTGCATAACACTGTCATCAGGATGATGTAAGAGTGACATAATATCTGAGGTACTGGAAAAAAATCTGTCATGAAACCTGACTTTCATTTGGCTGGTGAAAAGGACACACCCAAGTCCAAGAAATCAAAGAGTAACAAACACCTAGTGTGCAGGAAGTCAGAACTACCCACCTTTCTGTCAGGCATGCTTCCTTTTGCTTGGCTTCAGCTATTATGTCATGGTGACATAATGTTTTCCTGTGTCAGGTTTCATGACAGGTTTATGTCTGAGACTGCAGGCATTATGCCATCTGACATAAGCTGTCATGACATGTTATGTCTTGTCTTATTCACCTGACGGTGTTATGCAGCTGGTATGACGTACAATTCAGGTAAAGTGATACCAACTTGATTTGTTGCCTCAGAGATACATGTTAGCAAGATATGTGATAGGACATATGACAATGTTGGCATATACTGTTACTTAGTTACAAGAACAGTTAGCTGCAACGTTTGGCTGTTTTTTTCTTACAATCTGAATGGTAGCATAATTTAATATGCTTCCCTCTTTGATGTGTCCAGTTCAATGTCTGGTAAGCATTAGATGTATCAACTCTTACCTGAAGCATGTGTTAATTGTGGAAAAAAGATTAATGAGGTAAAATGTGCGCGCTTACAACCACCAGCATGAATAATCTATAAATCAGATCATTTACAGCCTGATAATTGGGAGTTGACTGGATTTCATTATCCTGGCTGCTCTGTAGCTTCTGTTTACTTGCATGGGTTCCATGCCACCACCTGGGGATCTGTAGTGTAATTAGTGCAGTCAGACACATTGGTCTGGCCATGACTTGGCCCACAGAGTGCACACTCACCACCTGCGTGAACACTCAATATGTCAGAGTTCAGCTCATCTGGGGAGGGGGGGGGGTGGTGTTAATATCTGTTCTTCTGGGGCATGGAGAGCAGCTACCGCACCTCCACACAGCATCAGGACACTTCATTAATGCCACTCCACCATCAGCGCCTCTCTGGTCCTCTCCCAGAAAGGCGGGTCAGCACTTTTACCGATAGTTGTGTTTAGTTTTCTGTGGTAAATAAAATGTCCTTCATCAGCTCTTCACATGTACACACATGAGGGTAGATTACCTTAACAATTGGTAAATCACCATATATAGTCAACCAGTTTTATGGTGAAATATTACTCTCCTTACCCAAATTCAGTTTTGATCTTTAGTAGTCACAGTTGCCTCATTTGGCTGTTTCCTGTGTGTCTGGCTAGCTAAGCGGCCTAATAACAGGGTCGATTCCAGCACCTTTAGTCCAGGTGAGGATGAAGAACGATGGAGGCTGCAGCATGACCATGACTCCGTAGTGGGGGCTTGTCTCTCTTCAGGGAGGAGGGGTGGGACATGGTGAGCGTTCATTATGGTCTTCTAAAGCTCCTGTGTGCCGCCGCTCTGATGGGTGGCTCAGTGTAATTGTCACCTTGGACACGTTCCACCCCGCGTGCCAAGCCCAGGCGAGCGGCCGGACCCCGGCCGGACAGGCAGGTGGAATTACAGTGCCTGGTAATAGGATGGCACCATGGAGAGAGCAGGGGCAGGGCGGGGAGCGTGAGGCGAGCCGGGGTTTCTGAGGATGTCAGGCACATATGGTACAGCACAGCACACAGCCTCTGATGGCAGCATCAACAGAACAAAGGCAGATCCTACCGTACAAAATTGGCCACTTTTACCTGAAATATACAAAGGTATAAAACAACCTCTGTGCTGGAGTGGAGTGGGTTGATCACAGGAAAAACATGAGAGAGGGCTTCTAGATTCAGCTGGTATTCTCTCAAATTTTATTTGTGCATCTTCGGCCATGTTAATCAGAACCCTGGGTTCCCTTCATTATGTGTCAGTGTGTGGCTGTGGGCCTGTCCTGCTCCTCCCCAGTTGATCTTCACTAAATGATCTTTGCTGGAGTTCCCTCTGCCCATGGACTCTTAACCCTCGTTAGTCACTTAACGAGGGTGAATGTAGGGCCCATCAGCCTAGTAAATACTGGTTGGATGCTACTGCTGAGGCCTGATGATGTCACACACTCCAGGGTGTTGTGCGAGCTGTGGATCTGAGATCAGGGCTGCAGTTGCACTGTTATTTTGTCAGGGTAGTGACATTGCTTCCTCCCCTGGTGTTTTGTCACTTCATTTGTGTCGCAATCATTGGCTATGCCCCTCTCTGTCCTTGACATTGGAGCTCACCCTACGGCCATTTTGGCTCTGGAGAGGAGTGGTCATTACTGTCCATGTGTGACAGTGTTAGTTTTTGAGTTTGAATGTGCAGCTTTGATGTGAATGAGATGGAGAGGAGACCCATCTGCAGCGATGGTTATGAGAGCCATTTAATTTATGTAAGAGAAGTGTGTGCGTGCGTATGCAAGAGATGTGTGTCCGTGCTTAGGGCATGCATGTGAATATCTGCGCTGCATATGCCCCTGAGTGGGATCCAACAGTGAGCCGACATATTAAGGATGACAATGGCAAACCATACATTGCAGATAAGTGCTGTTCAATGACCATCTGGAACAGTAAACTGCGATTAATGATGCATCTACAGTTTAATCCCGGGGAAAGATTTCGAACACTCGATTGTACAACAGGGTTATTACATAACGTCGCCCAAACCACATGAAGTGTGTGAGAGCAGAGTGGCAGGCTGGGGCTCGGCTCTGCTGGGTGCAGGAACAGGCATGGAAAACAGCACAGCGTGACATTTCCACTGCAAAAAAATATCAGCCTACAATTTTAGCGAGACAGCTGGAAGATGGCAGGAGAGCTTTTTGAACTTTGACTCAGCGGGTGCCTTCAGGTCCCAACAGGCAGCTGCCCCGCTCCCCGGGAGCGGAGCGGCTCAGCCAACGCAGGCCGAAATGTTCCCCTTTTCAGTGGGGGCTGGGGTGGGACGGGTTGCAGCTGTGTGAATGTGAGTGGTTAGGTGTTTCGATTGGACGTTTCAGACCATGAGCTCATTACGTGTATTGCGATTATGAATGTTTCTATTAGTGGATGCGCATGTGCACTGGTCCGCATGAGAGGACAGTGAGAGTTGGGATGGGTGATGTGTGTTGTGTTGAGTGTGTGTGTGTGCGTGTGTGTGTGTGTGTGTGTGTGTGTGTGTGTGTGTGCGCGCATGGACGAGTACATGCCTGTGTGTGTGTTTGTGTGTGTGGAAGTGCGTAGGTGTGTTTGAGTTCACGTGGGTCTGGCCACGTCCACGCACTGTGCTCTTCATTAAAAAACCCTGACCTGTGTAAATGAATGGCTGACTTGAGAGGTCTGTGTGTGACAGCATTTCTTTCACAGAGACAGGCCCTGTCAGCCCTGCTTTCATTATCCTGTGCAGTGCAGAGGGATACATAGTGTATGTAAATTCTGGGGCTTGTACTGGAGTGTTTACGGGTGAAATTTTCCTGAATAATAAAAAAAATTTGCAACAGCAACATGAACTCCTAAATCTGACTGCAACAGTATTTGGAAGAAACCAAATATGAAAGATGAGGAAAGGTGATAATTTTATTGAGAAAGTAAGAGTGGAGGATTCTAAAAGGATATTTCATTCCTGAGTCCTTCCAGTGTGGGAAAAGAGTGATATATCATATGGTATGATGTGTGTGGGTGTATGCCTGTGTGTGTGTGCATAAAGAGCAGAATGTGGGTGGTAATACCAAGTGCCACAGTCACCCGAGGATGTGCCACCTGGTGTCTGTATCCCCAAAGCCCAGGGTGATCAGCCAGGCCAGGTAAGCCACACCTGGGCCAGCTTCTGTGCCTCTTTGGTGCTTGCGGAGGGCTGGTAACGTGAGCCCGCCCAGGTGGTAGCACTGCTGACAGTCTTGCGTGGAAAGGGGCAGGTGAGGGTTAGGCCGGGAGGAGTACTCTACCTCTTTAAAGATGCATGGCGCTGTAACATCAGCCCTGTGTCCCCGTGGGCTGGAAAGAGTTTGACCGGGATACCCGAGAGCCCCATACTGAAGAGCACTCTCTCAGCCCGTGACCCCGGCTCGCCCTCTACCCTTCCCATCACCCTTTACCCTGACCTCAGCACAGGATAGGGGGCAGGAGAATCAAATTCGCTGCTGCGCCCCACATCCCTCCTACCCTACATTCACCTAACTAAAGCATTTGAACACTTTAATGGACTGTCTTTCAAATTCCTTAATATGCAGTGGGAATGCCCTCCATTAGAATGTATTTTCATGCCTATGGGACTACATAGTTAAGCTCTATCCTTGCTCCACCATCCTAAGGTCATGCAATCTTCATTGACCATGAGGTGCAGGGGTTCAGAGTCAATAGCTCTTGCGATGTAACATATTAGCGCAATGTCCTGTGGGTGCACAAGGGCTGGCACTATTCCCAGTGTACGCAGCACACAAAGTCAAACCAATAGGCCCTCAACAGCAATCAAATAAAGAGGACAGTGAATGCGAAACACGCTTGGAGGGAACTGATGTGAAAAGTAGACTGTGGTAGAAGCACATGGCTCTGGACAGAGGAACACGCTTACCTCAGAGCTACCCAGGAGCCCACTTCCTCTGTGGACACCTCTGCCCTTCTGTCTCTTCCCCTGAAGCAGCACAAATGGGGCCCGGCTGTCGGAGACCTAAAACAAGGTTAAAGTCCTCCCCCGACACACCGTGGGGATTTCAGGCATGACTGGGTCTGTGCGGCTAACGCTAGCAGGCGCTGCCTTGTTTGTCTCTCTAATTAGGAAACAAGCAGCATTCTCTTAAATGACAGTGCAAAAGGATTTGTCATTTGTGCATTAGGTTTACAGTAATTCCTTGCACTCTCGCACAATTCCAATTATCGTTTATCCTTGCATGCAAGGTGGTAAAAATAGACCTTGCTGGGAGTTGGATATGCATAATCAATCACTCTGAGTTCCTGGGCCAAGAGAACAGCTCTCCTTGTTTAGTTTGCTTGTAGTCTATGAGCTAACTCACAAGCAGCCTACAAGCCACTCTATACCAATAAAGGAAATTGCTATGCACTTCACTGTTCCTACTGCACTTATAGGCAGGCTTCATGTTATCTTTAGTTCAAGAAAAAGTGAAAACAATTCTGAAATCATTTCTTTTTTTTCTTCCCATGTCCTACTACATTTTGTATGGAGACTTTGCTTTTCCCTCCAGATGTATTTCTTTCTCTCTTTATTGGTGTGGGGGAATCCCTGTGGCCGCTATGTTGGGGTAATGAGAGATGAGAGAGGTGGCTGGTGGGAGAGTTTTCTGGTAACTATCAAGCAGTCAGAGATACCACCAGGGAGCCCAGACATTGATTGAAGCGGAAGGTTCTGTCTTATTACAAATATTAGGTGGGACTTGGGGAGTTGGACTTTTGCTCTTTGAGATTTATGAATCATGTCTCTGGTGGGTATATGTGTCTATGTCCTTGAAGTAGAGGGTGTTGTGTTGAGGTAACAGCGCTGCTGTTCGCAAAAGGCCTCATTCAAATCCCTTGGACATTTTCTAAAATTCTTTTTCTCAGGGAAGTAAAGCCTTACACAAAGGGCATTCTCAACCAACAGAATGTGGAATTTAATTATGTTGACTAACACAATGCAGAACGTCTGGGGACAAGGTAGCCTTTATTGTACTGAGAGAAACCGGCCACTCTTTTTCCACTCATGATCAGCAATGTGGGCTGACACAGCTTCAGACTGCTCATAACACTGTAGCTATGTCTGTCTGAAGCTGTTTCAGTTGGGTGAGGTGTGATGCGTGAGCTGACTGGGGAACCAGTGTGCACATTGCGTTTGGATCTCTGGTTCTAGGTGAGTACAGATGGAAATTCGGTGGGTTTATTGTTCTAGAAAGATCGCCACAGGATCCAGTTCAGGGATTACAAAGTGAACTGAACAAAAAATGCTCTGTTTGGAACAGCACTGTTGTCCATTAATGGGCAGTGGGAAAAACTGATATCTTGATAAATGAACATAATAAGCTTCAGGATAATACTTGTGATCTTTTTTCCTCTTTCCTTAAGAATTTAACCACTTAACGAAAGCGGAAAGAAGCCCACAGCAATCTGAAGAGCCAGCGTGGTATCAATGAATAGGTTTCATATTCGTGTTTATCCACCTGCCCCGCCTCCTTCTGGGGCTGTACTACACTGACTAACCCACATAGTCTCCCCTATTCACCAGTCACCAGGAGCTAAAATGGGGCAGAGGAGCTGTGACGTGGGCCCATTCATTCATCCTCAAAGCCAAACAGACGGCAAACGCAGATACTTGCAGGTTTCCGATACTTAATTGGGCCGACGACTGAGAAACATGACCTTGTGAGTGACGCCTTCGCCCCCTATCCATTGAAGATCCTTGCAGCACCATCTCTTTTACTCAGAGCAACTTGCATTTATTGATAGGGCTGAGGCTGTAATTGATTTTAAAAGGCTTACCTTGTGTTGGGGATGGTGGGACAGGGGGGGTGGCATGCGGGGGGGGGGGGGGGGGGGGGTGAGGGTAGGCGGAGATTTTTTGCCTTGCCCCTTCACGGCCGGCTTTGAAAGGCCCTGTTTGAAGCCAGCGGGGAGAGGAGATAAAAGTGCTTACACCGTGCGGCTCCCGCAAAAACAAAGTCCCTTTTAACAGCTGAAAAACACCCCACCTAACATGCCTTACATAATGGTTAACCATCAAAAGGCACTTTTATATAAACAGGTTTGTAAGTGCTTGTCTGATGTTGCTTAGTCTTTGTACTGGAAAATGGAGATGGAAAAAAAATCAAAGGGTAAAAAATACAAAGATGTAAAATTGTAATTGTAACCTTGACAATAATATTAATGATGATGGTGATGTTTATGATAATTTGCAATGAGAATCATTATAAAAGCAGCAGAATTAGGTCAAGTGTTTTATATACAGAGCATAAGACATGGATGTGAATGCCCGCATGACAACTGATTACCATGGCGACACTACAGGAGAGTGATGTCAAAAGATTAAAGCGTTTAAAAGGTTATGCAGTGGACAAAAAGAGAGTGCATGATTTAGACATTTGTAATGGCAGGAAACATACTGCAACTGTGAACACAGTAAAATATGAACCGGAGTACACTATCTGTGTAGCAGGACTAAGACCCGGTGCAACTTGTCTTATTGAACATACAGCTAAGGAGGACTGGGAGGGGAAGGGTTTCATGTAATCACACTGAGCAGGTCGATGAGATCCATGATTCATCACACATTAGTGTGTATGGGAGACACATACTGATCAGGGTCCAGACTGTATGTCTAGGCTTAATTTGTGTTGTCTCCTTTTATACACTCTGTTCTCTTGTAGCATCAGCTAAGGCTGTTTCCAGACTGCTCTACAGCTGAGCAGTAGTCTTTCTCTAACGCTGTAGTTAACCTAAGGATTGACATTACAGTTTTTTAATACAAACTGTCTGCTCTATGCGTGTCTGATGTGATCACTTTAACATGACAGTACTTTAGTCTACAATGTGATTAATAAGAGTGGGAACCCATCATTTTGACTCAGAGGTCTACAACTACAGCTGAAAGCAGAGATAGTGTGCCACATGGAAGAAGGCAGGGGTACGTTCAGTCCTGTCTGAGCCTGATTCTGCCCTCCACAAAGCAGCAACATCACCCACACAGGCAGCACAGATTGCCTCTTATTTCCTGCACATGTGTCTGGCTGAAGAATGTAGTGACCTTTGAGTCCCACTGAACTGAATAATTCATGGCCAGTCTTACATCAGTGAGACTCACCTGTTTTTGCTGCTTTTATCTGCCCAGAACCAGCAGTGGAATCGGGTCATGTGGCTTTGATTGTGAGAGACCCCCCGGGGAGACACCCACTCCTGTTTGGATTATTATCTCACGGTTATTTTCGGGGGTTTCAGGAGGCACTTTCAGGGTCAAGTTGGCTCGCATATTCTGTCAGGAATCATGTTCTGTTAGGAATAAAGGAATCCTAGACATTTGAAAGATTTCTGGGGCACTTCTGCTGTCTCTTCACTTTCTGAGATGAACCACAGAGACCTGTCATTTCCCAGGAGTGACACTGGTCCCTTCTCCAAAGTGCTTTCAGAGGGCTGTCAGAAGGCAAAAAAGGAGGAAAAAATGACGCATGTTCTCCATACTGGCGGAACCATCCGGATCTGACCTTTGAGAGTAAATGGACTGAGGTGGGCGGGGGGTGGGGGTGGCGGTGGTGGGGGAGAGGAGGGGTAGGAGGCCAGGCAGGCGCTCAAATCCTCGGGGGTGCAAAGATCCAGCTTGGTCCACAGGAGGGTGAGAGAAGATGCTGGGGCCCACGCAGCGAAAAGATTTCCAGTCCTCAGCATGCGCTCTTGCTGCGGGCGGAAGCGCCTGTGACAGGATACTGCTTGCGACAGCTGCTGTGTGGCGCAACCATCCTCGCACAGCGCTCATCGCAAGGCTCACCCCGAGGCGGCTCAGCCAGTGACCTCAGCCGAGGAGAATAACCTCGGGCTTTCAGAGGAAAAAACGGCTAAAAATATGCGAGTGTCAGACTGGCAGGGGGACGCCAGGCTATAGCACGGCAACACCGGGGATCTGAGACGGTGGCGCTTGTGACACATCTCCAGGTGAAATGGCCGGCGGGTCTGGCCATTCACACAGCATGCCTGGAGGTATCCTTTCAGAGGCACTCACTCATCACAGTGGCCTGAAACCCATCTACACACTCAGCACCACAGTATAAAAACAGCATCACTGCACAAATCCAAAAGCGTCAACATAACCTCACATCACCAGCAGCTGTATTCAACACTAGAGTTTATTACAAAGTTATCTTCATCTTTAGAGCAACATATACAGATATTGAGAAGGGTGTTTGTACAATTCATATTGGTCAACAATGTTATATATTTAATACAAATTAAAAATATCTTTATATATTTTTAAGTGACAGAGAAACAAAATGCTTGTCTACCCTGGATCAAACTCTTAAAGTGAGCCATTACATTATGCACATTTAGTTCAATATAATACAGAGGGAAGCTATTACTTATGTGGTTACTACGATATTTATTACTGTTATTTCTGTCCTCTGAAACACTCTGAACTCATAAAAACCCGGGAACAGAAGGCACAATTTGAGGCTCACTCGCAGAGATGTCAAGTCTGCAGTGAAAAAAGCCTGTATCCAATCAGAGAGTGACGACTTGCGAGTCAAATTCATACCGACGCTAAAAGTGACCAACATTAGCGATTCTGCAAAATCACAGATGGCAGCTACTGCAGCAAATAAGAAGCTCGTGCGTTGCAAAGCCGGATGCAAACATCGTGCAACAAACACTCTGTTTCTGTATGAGGGCTGATATCAATTAAAAAACAAATTGTTGTGTAGCTTTATTTTTTTGACTTGAATTAGTCCTATTTTCAACACAATGACATACCCTTGTTTCGTCTGTGGCAGTGCAGTGCAAAACGTAATACGCATTCAAGTCAATGGAAGAACAGTTTGTTAAAGTAAAGGGAAAGGTGACATATTTTTCTGCCTCTATGTCAAATGATGCTTTGATGTTCATGGGCCCCCTGATCACAATATTCTGGAGTATGTCTGAGAAAAATAAGGAAAACAAAAGCTTTTTTAAATACTGCTTTTTAAATATTTCATATATCCAAGTGGAATGTTTTCTTACACCAGAAATCAGCAGACATCTGCAACAATAAAAACCACAACAGCGACAGCAGACGAGGCAACACACATGTTCTATACACCTCAGTTTATGGTTGGTAAACAAGGAGCACCTGGATCATTCTAGATCTAAATCAGAGGCAGATATTAAAAAAAAACAGTGTACGCAATGCACACAAAAAGGTTATCTTGTGGATATAAATAAGTGTGTATATATATTCAAGCAATGAGCACCTATAAACAAAAAAACTGAAAAAGATCGCGTCTTACAGATGGATGTAGATATGCATCTAAATGATAAAAAACAACAATGTGATGTTTGTACAAACTATTTGTAGCTAGCTACCACCAGAGTTTGGCACAAGTGAGCTATTTAAGACAGTTTTACAGAGCTGTGCACCACCAAGAGGAAAAGGGGATCTACCCACTGGGGGACTGGGCTAGGTGTGCGCTGGGGAGGGTCAGGTCAACCCCCCCTCCACACTCTCCCCCCTGCCCCCCCACCCCGCCTCTCCTCCGTGCTTCTGTCTGTCTGGAGACATTCACAGTGAAAGCTGGAATGGTGGTGGCCGCACGTATCAGTTGGAGTCCCCTCCGGCGGCCCCGTCCGCCTCCCGGCTGTCCTTGCTGTCCTGACTCAGCTCCTCATCTGGGGGAACACAGAGAGACAGGGCACGTCACGCTCTGGGACACAGCGAGGGGGTGGTGGTGGGGGGGGGGCGTGCCACCACGGCGGGGCAGAGGTCCATACCCTCACCGTGGAGACGTTCCCCGCATTTGTGGCAGGTCTGTCAGATCCTGTACACACATGTCACTGCTGGCTGATAAATTAGTCAAGCTGCCGCGAGATGGAGAGTTGTTTGGGAACGTTCGGATCCCATCTCCTCACACAGCCCCGGGACAAAAGCTGCTTCTGGAAAGCTGTAGCGGGTCATCAATCCCCGCGTGGCCTGGCTGCAGGTTGTCAGCTAGCCTTTGTCACCACTCGGCATGCTTAGAGTGACTTCTGCTCCTCAAAATGCCAATCAGACCACCACTGACCCCATGTGCCCCACTGCACTGACAGAATTCTCCTTCTACCACAATGACATGCAATGCACTACAGAAATAACTCTCACCTCTACCATTCCAAATAGTATACAGCTCAGGGACAGAAACTAATCAAAGATCAAAATAACTCGCCCTGTCCCTCCCTTCACACACTGTACACCTGTAATTAATATTCCACCCTTTGTAAAATCAATAATTGGAACAAATGTGTTTGTATATAATGTGTATAGTATGCCCTTACGTTGAGGTGTAGAGCACAGTGCTTTGTTCCAAGGTGCACAAGTCTAGTGTAAGTTTACAAGTCTGTTTTACTCTATTGTCCTCTATTCCATCATAATGTATAGCACAGCCCTGGACCATTGACCTTGACATCTGTCCTGATCCTCATTTTGCTGTAACTTTGCTAACCTTTTGTTCCCTTCCAAGGACCCCCTCTAACCTGTCTACACATTCAGCACCTCAGAATGAAAACACCATCTCTCTTCAAACCAAATGTAAATATAATCTCACATCACACTATCTTATTATTTATCTTCATCTTTAGAGCAACTTACAGAGATATTGAGAAGAGTGTTTGAAAATGCATATTAATCAATAGTTTTACATATTTAGTACAAATTGGAAATTTAAACAACACACGCTTGTTTACCCTGGATCAAACAGACTGGTGGTGTTAAAGTATGCACATGTAGGTTGCTATAATACAGAATGAAGTTGCAATTGTGCCACAAGCACATTGTTTTTGTGTGAGGGCTACTATTAATAAACATTTAATTTCTAAAATTAACAGGTATGATGAGGGTGCTGGACTCATGAGCTGAGGATAATGTGTTTTGATTCTGTATTGACCACCCTTATGCACAGTGCTTTATAAAGATTATCATGCAGTGAGTGTTTACACTGTCAGAATATGACAGAAACCCAACAGAAAAGGCACTTATAACCTTATATAATTTTGCGAGGTAACCGTAGTATCTGGATTGAATTGTCTCTGCTGCATCCAGCTTGCATGATTAGGGCTTTCATAGCATGGAGCAGTGTTGCAGGAGCTCTGACATTGATGCAAACTGTCACTCTTGTCTGATAAGATAGAAGTGCAAACAGAAACAGGTGGTCCCACTACCAGATATCCAAGCACTAAATTACAGTACTCCTCAGTTACAGCATGTTAGCAGCTCTTGAGGCCAAACTCTGGAGCATAAGATACTGACAAAGCATATGGTATTATAGCAAATCATTACTCAGTGTAACCAAAAGGGCAGATGACGTTATTAAAGCATCTCACTGCAGGGTTATTTCTGTTGCCTTTTTTTGTGAATTAATCACAGATGCAGCAGTGTACTTCATGTATCTCACAGGGACCTACATTGGTCCCCACCTGGCCACAAGTATCCGGCTGTCCTGATTAGTATCCTGTCACTGATGAGCTGGTATACATCTACGGGCCCTGACTGAGTTGGGGATAAGCTGCTTGCGTACCTGCTGACTGGCTGTGAGCCGAGGGTGGGGCCTCCCCAGGGGTGTCCCCCGGGCTCAGGTCGTCTGGGGGCCAGCGGAGCTCCCCGCTCTCCACCTCCCCGCTCTCTGTGGGCTCCACCACGATGGACGGCAGACGCTTGGACAGCTTGGGGTACCTCTCATGGGAGTCCGGGAAGATCTGGGCACAGGAGGGGGCATGTTACCCTAAATAACCTGTTACCGCGGGGGTTCCAAAGAGCTCATTAAGCAGGAAAAGATAAACAGATATAATAGTGAGATCCTTCGCATCGTGCTCGGTGCACAGATCACTTTCACCAAGCTGCCATTTTCAAGAGCGCTCAAGATTAAAAGATAAAGACATCTGCATCCCCTCAGCAGAGAGCAAACACAGAGGATGTGTTGAGCCATAAAGGAGCAGTCAGATTTTGGAGGCCGCTCCGCTGCAAGAAAGGGCTGTGCCGAGACTGTACATGAGGCCATTCACTAGGCCAATCTATGGGTTTCATGCGCTTGATGAAATAATAATATGCAGCCATCATTTTCCCCAAAAATGTGACCTTTCAAAAGACAAATGTGCTTTGTGCCCTCTTAGATAAGATCAAATTAATCCTGGAGAAATAATGAGCAAAAATCAGTGCATTTCGGTGCAAGAGGGGAAAAAATAGAAAATGTAGATGGAAGTAATCAAAGGGCAGTCAAAAATAGCTCCAGTCTGGCTCTCACCGTGACTACAGCCCTGGCAGGGATGGAAAGAGGCTCAAAGGTCTTTCAGACAGCACTCTCCCCCCAGCCAACAGATGACACGGTGCGAGTCGGAAATTTGCATTTCTGCGTGTGTGAGGGTGAGAGTGTGAGCGCACATCCAAGTGGGTGTATGCGTGTGTGTGTGTCTGTGTGTGTGTCTGGGACAGATTAAACAGGCAAACACACCTGGAAGGAGATGCTCTGGTCTTCTGAGGCTGCAGCAACATTAAAGTCCTCCATGGCAGGCTCACAGGTGTTCATCACCTCCGTCATCCTGCAGAGAGTAAGCCAGGCTACGGCATGACACACAGCACTCATCTGCCTCGCATTACCCCACACGATGGAATGCATACAGAGGAATTACCAGTGGCGGCTGGTGAGCTGGAAACAGGGGAAGCGGAAACACTACCTTTAAATCTATCATTACTTTCAAGCTGTTCCCCTTTATCCTCCTTGATTAACAATAAAACCAATAATTCACAGAATAATTGACACCAATGCGTAAATAGAGTAAATGATTATGTTCGCGAAACAGCGCAGATTGTCTGTAGTTTGTGCGCTATTGCGAAAGCTACAGCATGGGGTTGTTTAATTAACAAGGATGGCAATTTGAACAATTAAGTGGCAAGTAATCTCAAAGCTTTCTCTTAAATGTTTCACATTATAGCTTTCTTGTGTTACAAAATTCAAATTACAAAATGGAGCTAAATTTAGTTAGATCGATTTAAATTACTGAGAATAAACTTTTGGGTTAGGTTGAGTGCAATGAACAATAACGTTTAGAACACAGACTTCACAAAAGCTGTGATGTGTCATGAGCATTTAATGCAATTTAAATCGATAAATGCCATCCTTGTTAATCATGTTGTAGCTTTCGCAAGCACACAAACTACAGACAATCTGCGCTGTTTCGCGAGCATAATCATTTACTCCATTTACGCGATTGGTGTCAATTATTCTGTGAATTATTTTTTATTGTTAATCAAGGAAGATAAAGGGGAACAGGTGAAAATAATGATAGATTTAAAGGTAATGTTTCAGCTTCCTCTGTTTCCAGCTCACCAGCTGCCACTGGGAATTACCCCTATTGAGTCCATTCCATTCAAAACTTTGCTGTCAGGATTAGCACATGCACTTCACTCATTTAACACAGTGTGTGCTATTCAGTGCTAGTCTAGACTGCTCCTCAATTAATGATCTCAAGAAATTACCGCAATCTGTATCAGTCATTATGAGGGAAGATAAATTAAAAAATCACCATTTCTCTTTTGTACACATCATGCCCTTAGTGAACGTGTTTAGGTCTGTTTCTGACTGTCAAGTGGAAGTGGCAGGAGTCTGGCGTGAATATGACAGGTGCCTGATGCTAAAGCAAATCCGTCTCCTAGATTCTGCTAGAATCCTACAACAGGTCTGACGCGCAGATTTTGACATACACTATTTATATTTCTCTACCAGTCAAGTCCCTTTGCTGCTTCAGGATACAAAAGTGTCCGTATAAATATGGCCTTTTTACCAATCTGAAAATATGCGCTGGCATACACTGGAGAGAACACTTCCTGGGTGAGTGGAGAGGAAGACATCTGCCTCTTACATTATCTAGTTGTATCTGAGCTTG
The DNA here is from genome assembly GCF_013368585.1 of Megalops cyprinoides. Classification (NCBI taxonomy): domain Eukaryota; kingdom Metazoa; phylum Chordata; class Actinopteri; order Elopiformes; family Megalopidae; genus Megalops; species Megalops cyprinoides. The sequence goes on from NC_050594.1 coordinate 27,505,782, forward strand.
AAAGTATTTATTCACAGACCTCAACATGTTCAACTAAAAATATACAGCGGAATCGTTCTGAATACATATTCACAATCTGCCTTTCAGAATGAAGTTAGGAAACAGTTAAAGCCCTTTGTCTGCCTCTCAAAAAAGCACTACAGATTCAGCCTCTTATTTTTAATGGTATGATTCGGTGTGCTTTAAAACATGAGAGTCATGCTGGCATTGCAAAATGGGTTGTCCTTATATTTAGAGTTAAGGCATATTCCGCCATAAGATAAAGGTCATAATAACATTCCACTCAATCCAGTCTGATATGAAGATTAATGTGGCTTGAAAAACAATGCAACAAACCTAATTTATTCTGTACTGTAGATACAGGCATTTATAAAAGAACACATATGACGTTTGACTTAGGTAATCACATCACATAAAGACCACAAGGTTTTTCCAAGTGCAAAACAAGGCCCGAGGTCTGAATTCATGCTAAAGCATGTTTGCAGCACAGGTCAGCCTGACGTGCTGTAATGTGTTTTTATATGTCATTCAAGCATCTGCATGACTCATATCAAGGGTGGAGTTTAAAAATATACCGATGCAGCCCCAGTACATTCTACTGAAATAAAGTACAGTCTCCATAATTCTTTCAGTCCTATTTCGCCTTGCTGTTGATAAGCTCAGCACGTATTTAACCCTGCCAGGACAAACACTTGATAGGTTTCTCCACACCACTCTTGAGTCTGCAATTGTTTTGAAAGGGAAATTAACTTTATTATTAGTCATGTGTTTCCAGACTGTCTCGTATGTAAATTCCATTCAGCGCAATGTGAAACCAGACCTTCCAGTCTCCAAACAGCAAGGCTGGCCACCAAAGAGGAAGCAGAGCCTTTCCCAGCACAGCACGCAGTCCTCATAACAACCGCTGATGCTGGTATGAATGTCCATTTCTGCCAGTCTGGCTTATGGTGGAGTCGACGGTTGACAATAAAGCCTGAATGTGTGCGGTGTGGTCTTTCATGTTCCACAGTATTTCATTTACTTTCACTACTGTTTCAGAGCACAGACTGATTACAGTGTTTTTCCAGTGTACACACACCCAGTGCCAGTTCCGAACCAGGATATCCAAGGACAAAGCAACACAGACTCCAGCCAATTAAAATGTAATCCTACAGCATTTGTGCGCATGGTGGACGCACCAGTCCACCGCTAGACACTTCCTCAGCAGTCTTCATTAAAAATGCCTTCACTTCAATCCACAGAACGCTACTGCCAGTAGAGGGGCCTTGGCTGGGAGTTCTGGGCAGCTTGACGAGTCTCATAATTGTCCAAGAAGTTCCTCCTGACTGGTACTCTGTCAGAACGCATGCACAGTTCCTCTAAGTTGCCATGGAAACAGGCAGTCAAAGCATGATGCCTTTGATTGTTTGAGTGCTGTACTTCACAATGTCAAGAGGATGGTTGATTTTTATGTTTTTTGTGTACTTAATGCAGTAACCATGATTGATACATAAAAAGAGGTTTGGCTTGGAGATGTTTTGAGCCTGGCAGAACAGGCCAGATATGTTTGACAGGATTTAAAAGCAGAAAATGGACTCAAGAGGCCATAACCATGTCCACCACTCTGCCTACACCCTCATAAAAATGTCCTAATTAACTGTTGTGTTTTCAGTAGAATTTTTTGTGAGGTATGTGATCCCATGAGTCCGTGGAGATTAATGTGACATAGATGAAAACTACAGTGTACTATAGGTGTATCTGTTGTGAACATCTGGAAAAGACACACAAGGGGCAGTACGTGTTATAATGTAGGTACCAGGTCAGAGCACACAATGTTGTACAATGGGCTTTGATGCACACAGGTGAGGGAACACTGAGTGCTGTGGCGCTGCCCCACACACCTAGGAGTGATGCTTGGACGTCAGCAGGCAAGTTTTGATGTGCTAACCACTTTCTGATAGGACATCACACTCACAGACCCACCCCACCTGGAAAGAAGGGATAGGGGCACAGTGACACAGTCAAGTTTGGATCAAGGCCCTCTCAATTCAAAAGCTTCCGCCCTGTATTACACCAACCCTACACCTCATGGAACTGAAGCACAGAAACTGGAGCCTTTTTGTCTAGAAAAATCACTGCGGCGCATGGAATATTTCGTCTCATTTCCCTGTCTCCTGCGAGAGGACGTATATCTCTATTAGTCATGCAGCCGGTTCAGAACTCTTGGGAGGGAAGGGAGAAACGACAGGCATTCTTCACCCTCAAGGCTGTGCTGCACATAAGCTGTTTAAGAGCAATTTAATGGCGATCATTGGAATAAATGAGATGTTTAAGCGGTGCTGAGGGGCCGGAAGAGTCTCGGCGCTCTCCAGGGGGGATAATCAGGCAAGAAGTGGAGAGAGGCTCCAACGCACCACAGTGCATTAAAGCAGTTCAGCAGGATAAGCACAGGTCATATGCAGTGAGTCACACAGAGGAGCCGCTGTCTGAGCGACTCAAAATTATCTATAGACAAAGGTACTGCTGACTCGCCTTGGGAGTCAAGGCCAGGCTCGCAATGTGCATTACAGTGATTTGCTGTGAACTGCTTTGGCCGCGTGAATCTGTGGCTTGTCTACATGCAACTGGTCCATTTTCTGTTGCTGGGCTAAAGTGGGAGGTTAGAGAGGGCTGTAGGAAGTGTCTTTGCTGCGTACTCTGTCACATGAGAATCACAGAGAAGACACACAAAGCCCATCTCTGAAGTCATTCTGAAAAGCTTGTCTTACATCAGTGTTTTTTTAATAAAACACTGTCAGAAGACAACTTAAAACAAGAAATGTTTTATAGGAGATGCCTCACACATAACTCCCACAACTCCCATTAGATTATTCCTTTATGGTTCCGGTACGGCAAGATATGAAAGGAGAGTCGTGCGTGAGAAAAAAAGAAAAAGTCCAACTTATGTATATGGCGCTATGAACTACACGGAGTGGAACGGCTACTGAATTATTGAACAAAATTCATTCTGTGGACACGCAGCGCACCTTGTTCACATACACGCAACGGATCGTGGTAGAGATGGCAAATCCTACTGATATATATATTTCTGTCATGTCACGCAGCTACTGTTACTCTCACGTAAGGGTATACACTATTTATACAAAATTGTCATTTAAGTATCTCCTTTAGTACAAATTCCTTACCGGTTAATTCTTTAATCGCTGCACTGCAACCACGCAAAGTATGCTTTATCAGAGCTTGAAATATTCGTTAATATTTGCATTAAAGGTTTAAAGACAGAACATTAAAGCCTGTTAACCAGGATATGCTCTATACCAACATTTGGATTCGCTGATATCCCCGCACAAGCTCTTTATTAGGTATAGCCAAATGCAAATATGACTGAACAGACGTCAATGTAAATATACGTAAATGAGTATAAACATAAACCACTTGACTTATTCATAACACGAGAAACTAATGCACCGCTAAGATACGTTTGATCCGTCGACATGTCATACATAGCACATAGTGCAAGCTCAACAATCTGGAAATGTAACTAATTATAATAAACAGCCAAAGTAAGGGTGAGCGTATATCATCAATTTCTTTGAATAAGTCAATCACGGCATCGTAATTCACACCGCAATAGCGTTACATGCTGTACTTTAGTGCGACTGCAATTTTAGTTTAGTCACAAACGGACAAATATAACATCCAGATTATGAAACAATAGATTAAATTGTACAGTTTCAGATTGAAGACTATCGTGGCTGTCGAGTTTGTCGTCGGCAGTATTAATCTCTTCACTAACTGTTGACAACGCACTACCTCCTATATGAAGGCATAATTGAGAGGCGAATTGTGCATTTAAAGGAGGTTCATTTGAAATGAATTACTAATTGGTATTGCCTCGAAATTTAGCCACATTCTAACAGTTTCGTTAACAACAGACTGCATGTACTAGCTATACAAGTAACAACTTATAACTTGTACGTCGTAGGATATTAGGACGGTTAGACATTCCTCTAACACTTACCTCCTTCAGACGTTTTTTTTTTCTTGGAAAACTGTAGTATTCCGGTCAAAGAGACAGTGTGATGCTTTGCAGTTTTACACTCGTTTTGTGCGGGGTTCTTCTCGGTCTCGAACGTGTCCTGATGCGTCTGTCTGCCCGCTCGCGGTGAGGTTCCAAGTGGAGTTAGCAGCGACAGCGCGCAGCGAAAAGAGAGGGAGGGAGGATGTGTGTGTGTGTGGTTGCATGAAGACACAAAAAGGGAGGTGCAGACAGATGGAGCCTTTGTCCTTTTTTTTTTTACTACCAACCTAATCCTTAACCAAAGCGCGCATATATAGCCCTACAGGAAACAAGTCACATAGTGTTACATCACCATTGTAGAATGCTCTGAAGTGACCGCTTTAAAGCGACTAAGCTTAAAGTATGAGTCCTAATATGATCAGCACTCAGCTGCCGGTTCATTGCTCTACAAGTGTAGTGTTAACACCAACAGGAAGCCTTAAAGACTGTGTTTTCAATTTCTGTTGTGTGCAGTTTGTGAGATAATTAACATTCCGAAATGGTATGCATACGTGGTCCTCTGTCAGATGCGTGACAGAGGTCTTCTTCTTAGATCAGGGTCCCGTTATACTCATGGCCTTTTAGGCGAAGCCCAGAGCCATTCATTCCGGGCAGTCTTCCTACCATTAAATTTTTTGATGATGCTTGCGTAGTTCGCGTTTATTTTCCACTATATTAAATGTCATTAGGTGACTGTCAACATCCCATAGGATGTTTACTAACCTGTGACCTTCAAGTGATATTTCAACAGTTATTTCAATCAGGCGAATAAATTGTAAGATCAGTTATCCAGCGAAAAACACCAGCACACTCAGGCCACTGTCTGTAACCTTCCACTGCGCGCAGCTGGTTAATGACTTGCGGCGCGGCAGAACACCCTCTTTTGGGATGATTCTCTATTCCCGGTGGGACTTTGACAGATCAATACTGTGCTGACATTTCACCGTCAGAATAACAATGAATTCACTGAATAAAACATACATGAGCCCACTGGAGTGATACCACTGGCAGTCGTAGTGGTAGGGGACATTCGTGGAGCAGAGCCATCGACTTGAATCAGGAAACAGTAAATGTAGCCACCCATAGGCAGGCTCATACCAGCGACCGTTACAAACCACCATGTCATAGACAGTCCAATTAAGGGTTATTGTTGAAAATTTAGTCTAAGTATGAGAATTCAGCAGGATTGCTGCTGAACTGAGTCACTGAGGAGCATTTATCTTTTAGCATGCTTGGATTTATTTAAGCAGAGATAAGTCCATAATTAATGGAATGTAAAACACTTTGTGTTACTGGATCACAATTCTTTTGTTCAGAGCCGTAGATTAATCAGCAGGAGATCACAGCTGTGGGGTAATATTGTCTGATTTTGCCTAAATGGTTTCAAGATGACTCATGAGACTTGTTCAGCCTGCTATGCCAAAAGAACCTGGTCCTCACGGAGTTTGGTGTTTGGCTGCAGCATGTGATGTCACCCACTGTAACAGATTGATCATCTGTGAAAGAGAGCTGTAACAGGAATTATTCAGCAATACAGGGTCGGCCTGGCAGCTATCCCGCATTTGCATTGTCTCTCTGGCGGTTCATTACTGTGTGACATGCCGCCTTAATTGTTGGAATACTTTCCGTGTTTTGATTGGAAGCTCTTTGTTTAATGAGCATCATTATCTGCGTTCCCCCTGTTGATCGCAGGTGTAAGGAAGAGCCAGTGATGTATTCACTGCTCTGAATAAATCATGAACCTACCTATAAATCCTTAATCAGTGCATACTGGTCATGTTGCCGATGCAGCGACAGATTGGCTTACAGTACAGGGAAAATCATAGTTCAGCGACATCTCTCCCCTCCTAGAATACATTATTTTCAATATTTTTTGCATGGTTTCACTCTTCAGATGCAGCGGCTTCCAGCAGAGTCCTTCCCACTGGATTTGAGTGGGTTCTCAGGGGATGTGCTGGGGCCTTGCATGCGCAGAAGGTGTGAATCTGTCCTGTGAGGCTGCACTTCGGTCTGAAATACTGTGGATGGACCAGGCTGGGGATAATGGTGTGTGGCTCTATGGCAGTGTGGCATAGTGGTAAGGTGCAGGCCTTGTAAACGAAAGGTTGCTGATTTGGTTCAGTGCTGGGGTACTGCTGCTGTACCCTTGGGTGAAGTACTTAATATTTACTTGCCTCAGTAAATATCCAGCTGTATAAATGCATAATGTGAAACTGTGACCTATGTAAGTTGTTCTGGATCACAGTGTCTGCTAAATGATAATAATGTCATGTAACTCAAGAATGAAAGAGAAGTCATTAATGATTGGATTTCTTTTCCTCCCACACCTGCATTCCGAACTGGTTAGGCTGCTGATGATGCAAAATAAAACTCTCACCCATGTGACTTAATAGCACAAGCAAGCACTGAAGCAAGCACTAGCATGCACTGAAGTTCATAAGAGCCATGGGAGTGGCATATCATTTAACTATTTACACAACTGACAGTGTTCCCTACACTGATTTTATAGGCAGAAAAGAAAAGCAAGGAGAGGGCAGTAGACAGAGAGGTCAGCCAGTGGGTATAAGCTCACAGGTCTCAAAGCAGAATGATCACCTAAAAGAGAAACACTCCCTCCATCCTAAGCATGCTAAACATAGCTCCGATGGCACAACTGTCCCCCTCAAATAAACAGGGTACAGCTGCCCCCTGGTGACGATATGCCAACTCCTCTGTCCCAGTTTTACAATTGACTGTACCTGTTATTTTGTAATTTGATATATAACACTTGTCTTCACTGAGTACTTTGTACTGTACCTAAGGGTGAATGATGGTCTTGACAATATTAGTTAATACAAGACTGATTTATCTACTCAGCTGTTCCTCGAAGATCCAGGGGTGTATCTTTGAATGTGCAAATCCAGTATAAAATCTCATCAGGTGATGGAATCCAAAGGTGAAAGATTCAAGACTAAGTGAAGCTTGGACATATTCCAGTGATTTGTATATTTTAAAATCATATCTTTTCCAAGACTTGCGTAATTTTTAAGCACACATCTGCACTTTTGCACACACAGACACACACACACACACACAAACATATATTACCCTGTAATCTTGTGAGTTTCTCATTTTCCGCTAGGTATGTGGGCTAAACCACTTTGCACTGCTCCATCCCTCTGCCTGTATCGTCTGATTGGATAATATCACTATAATAACTGAGGTGGTCAGTTTCCACTGAAGCTTGGCAAGTAAAGCCTTCCAGCTTGTCAGAGACTCATGGTTTGAACTAATAAATACAGCACTGGTCTGTAAGTCTTTAAGCATACTAATTATTCCCTTGAATTCATTTAATGTGTCATTATAGAGGTTGATAAAGGGAGTAATTACCTCTCTGCCCCTACCCCCATGAGACCCAGCTGCACCTGTGCCAATGGTGAGACAGAAATTTCAGCGCGCAGCAGTCTTTCCCATGTGATCCGGTTCAGTGCCGCGTCTGGTAAGATGGAAAGCATGGATCTAAAATAAGGCTCTCTCTGTGTGGGCATATTCAATGTCAGCGCCTTGTCCATTTGAGTGTGTCCTTATTACCCGTGAGTCATTGGTTGCTGCTAAGTGAATGCGCTCCTGGCCCCTGGGTGGGCAGCTAGTGACCTTTTTTCAAGCAGCTACCTTTGATGCCTCATTTTGTTTTCATTCAATTTAAATCCAAAGAACAATGCATTAGTCTAAATTGTCGAGAAGGTAGGCCCTCCCTGGCAACCCAGAAATAGCCCTTTTTCCCTAGCTCTTGAATCAGATCCAAATTAATAATCAGCATGGTTTGGGTGGCATAATAATCTAGTTCAAATCTTTCTGATTTCTGGGAGCACAAACCACCAATTACACAGTGGTATGGAAGCCAAGGCTAATTTGCTTATGAATTGCAGTGTCTGACTACACAGTGTTGGAGAAGTTAAAAAGCAAATCCACAGGACACAGGAACATAGGAGATCTAACCATGCATGTAAATTGTTGACTCCAAGGATAGTGCAAAGGTTCAGGGTGTTTAGCTGAGATTTACTTGTGAAACTGTTAATGACAGTTGCAATCCCTTTGTTGTAGTGTATTGATTAGCAACTGAATTGTCAAACAAGTTTCCTAATGTGCTATATTGTAGCATCTATTTCAATAATGCCATTGTTTTGTAGTAATACAATTGGTAGGTGGATAAATAACATGGATGCAGCCATAATGCAACTGGGACATGTATCTCGGCTGTGTTCTTGTTTGAAAGGAAGTCAGCATTTGTCTTCAAAATATTTATTTTTTTTATTATTTATTTACATTTCTCCATTTTAGGAAAGTACATGCAAAGATGGAGCTGTGTAGATGTGTTTTTTTTTTTACGATCAGATGTGTGGCTCTGATTCACTAATCCCACACAACCTCACTTAACGTTCTTTTCTAAAGCGGTGGTCTCACAGAGGAGAGAGCGCTCTCCCTGCATGCCTGCCGGTGATTGTCTCTCAGCTGGCCAAATCAGCGTCACGCTAACAAGAGCCCTTCAGCCCACGAAAGACGATGTGTTTCACTTATAGTGTTCTTTCACTGAGCACAAAAACGAAAACCTGCAAAAGCAGAGTAAATTAATTAACCGAAAGACAGCTTAAAAAAAAAAAAAAAAAACACACTGGACACTCCTCACAATACATTATTCATATGCCATTATTCATGTGACAACATGTTCAAGACCAGCATTCTGCCCACACAAACTGAAAAGGAAAAGAAACAGTTTGTACTACCATCATAAAATGATAGTATAAAATGCATAAAATCTATCAGCAGGAAAATACTAAAGGTTACTGAGGCAATTTTGGACTGGGTCTCCCCAATAACACTACCTGTCTCACCAGAACAATGCAGGAGAGGATGGATTATAAAGGCATTGCAATTTCCATAAGCTGATTACATAGATTGAATGGGGAAGGAGCAGGCAAATCAAAAAGCTTTTAGGATTATCTGGCAAACACTGATAGAATCGAGCATTCAGTTTAAAAGTGCCATTATGGAAATGTGGGATACGCCGCTGATGTCAAAGTGACAGATCACGTCTAATCCCTTGTCTCAGATCAACTTTAACCCTTGCTTTAGGAGTTTATGTCGCCTTGCTGAAGTCACAGACACAAATGTTCAGAAATAATAGACACCATTATACTGAGAGCCATGCCTCTACCTGAGCAGGTTACTAAAAGACAACAATGTTGGTAAACTGGGTGAATCTAATTTATTTCCACTAAACTAATTCAGGGTTTAAAGGAGCTCTGGGGACCAAATCAAGAATGTACAGCCGGCAAGGCTACCTTTCAAAAACCTCAGCAAGTCAATATGTCATTATTAAAGCTCATATTTTGTTATTAATGGGATCCAGCAGTCATCATCTCAGCTACGCAGGCCCCTAAGAGCCCATTCACAGCAGTTTACTGACACTGGTGTAATTCTCTGGGTTGCTCCTGGACATGCCTGTGTGCCTTATAATAACCTCCAATGAAATGCAGCTGACGTGAGCTCAAATTAAGTTGAAAAACTGAGCCTGCCAGTTTCTACAAATAGGTTCACCAAGCATAGCTCATTGCTTCCTCCAGTGGGCAGAACATTATACTGCATAATAACTCCAGGAGGCAGCCTAGATTTAATTCTAACTTGGGTCTGAATGGCATATTGTGGTTTTATTTTGAGACCAGAATTAAATACATTTTAAAACCATTGTTCATTATTGCTAGGAGTGTGATTCAACAAGAGAGGAGCATAAACCAACATACCAACAACCATATGTATTCTGTCTGGTCTTTGCTCACTGTCTGTCTCTGGGCAAACTGCTGCTAGAAATAGGAAGCGCTTGGTTTTGTTTTCCTCTTTTCAATGCACAGAGCAGCGTTTGGGTTGTAGATTATAATGGGGCTCTCTTATTCACCAGCGCACATTGGGATTTCCATTTCAATGGCATCTGAGAATGCGACAGCTTCCGTCAGGTGTGCACAAGAACAGAACCCATATTTACTCTCAACAGAGAACACCCACCTGCCCACAATGTCTCCTTAACCCTTCGCTGAACCGTTATGAATAGAGATAGATGAAATTTCATTTGCATTGCTATGGCCTCCTTTTTTGTGAAGCGGCCTTGCATACTTATAATAGCTCTCTTGTTATCTATAACTCAGACCATCTGTAGTAATGATTTTAATGTTTTTGCCAACAAAAACAGACTTGGTTTTGAAAGAGACCTTACATATTCTTCACATATATATGAGAATTACATCTATACTTGCCGTGAGCATCATACATCCTATTTAACCTAACAGTGAAGTTTTCTACCCTATCAAGTGGTATGAGGTGACAAGGTTAATTTTTGCCTCAGTATTGTGTTGCCTCAATATCTTTGTTTAATCAAATATGAGCAAAGACTGCAGAATCACAGTGTTTTATTCCTAACAGGCCCAAGCTTAATTTCACTATAACCTTAATTGTCTACATACATCCCTAAACCTGTGCATCTGTCAATAAGTAAACCTCTGTTTAATACAGCAATATGGATGCAAAGCAATCCATTTTTATCAAGTAATGTATGAGGAATAGATGAACTTGGTTGATATACCCTGTTCTCAGTATCCCAGCCCTCGTAATGTCCTTGTATGCTGAAAACCCTTTGTCATATCCCATATGTTTCCATAACATATAGGTTTTTGAAATATTAATTAAAAATGTGTTAATTATCTTCCAAGGGGTTGTTCATAAAACATGCAGGCTTTGGAAGCTGGGATGACATGCTAAAATATAGATTTTTAATTAATTTACATTGTCAGTAACCACTGTCCTGGCAATAAAACTGGCTGCTACACTTCATGCCTCTAAACGCTGGGCAAAAGCAATATTTCTGTACAACGTGGAATGCAAAATTCAGCCAGAAAGCTTTTTTCTCCAATGACTGTTTTTACACCAATAAAATCATCTTTTGTTCACTCCTTTAAAAAAAATACATTGATGGCTTGCATGCTTGCTACTGCATGTATGTATCTGACTTTCCTATCTTATATGTTTCACCCATCTAAATTCGCATCAGATAACACCCCACGAGCAGTTGTGCTCTGATATGCCGCTGTTTACCTAATTCTTCCACGGTGACTCCACTTGCAGTGGTAGGATCCAATAGAGCGCGCTATTGTGCAAAGAAACGGAACTGTTACTGCTATCGCGTTTGCAGACATAACTGTGTCCACTAGAGGGAGAGCGCTTCAAACTTTTGGAGGTTGAAGCAGGTAGCATAAGGAAGTCAGATGTTGAAATGAACCTAGGTATTCATGTGAAATAACGGTTATAATCAGGGTAATTATGGTTTGAAGGCAAATTAATATATGTTATTATGTTATTAAGTTGAATGTTGTTATGCTGACTTGCAGAAAAATAGAACAAATGTAATCATGAGAAAACCCAGTAAAGTAAAAAAGGCACATTGTAAAAAGAAAGAAAAGGGAATGCAAAATAATAACATAAACAGAATTAATCTTACTTGAAGAATGATCTCGACACTCAGCTATCTAATGCTTTCAAGAAGAAGAGGAATGGCTCATAACAAGAGAGACAGGGGCTCCGGGAGAAAGACATTGACACTGATAGCAACCACAAGCAACTGCACAGTGTATTAGAGGGAGCGGTTTCAGAGGTGCTGATGGATGGTGCCACTGCCAAAAAACAAAAAGATGATGATGATGCAGACAGACAAAAAAAAAAACAAATGTACTGAGAGATAGCTCCAGCGGACAGCACAGAAAAAGCCAAGGCACCAGGTACTCGGAAGCTGTGCACTTGCACAGTACAGCAGACATAAGCTGATGTGTCTGCCAAAGAACTTTATCAGCACTGATATTTATTATTCTCCCAGTCTCTTAGTTTGTGGAGCAATCACTTTGATCTGTTGTGCTGGCTGTGCTTTTGTGAGTTTCTCCTCACCAGATATCTCTTTACCTCATAACTGCTTTTTCAGCCCTTGTACCGTGTAGCATTGTACTCAGCTATGTCTCTGTCCAAGCACTTACAGCAGTTCATTCTTTTCAGCCTGCATTGAAAAACATTGTGGAGAGAGCTGCACTCAGTGCTTTACAACCTAACATGCTCTACTTTTTGTCCCTATAACCTGAATAAAGGCCTTGCAGAGCAGTTTGTTTGTCAAGGAAGGTCAGAAAGTGGTACAGACTCCTGAGAAACAGCAGTGTTCAACTACTGCCCACACCCCACCTACACTACCCCCCCCCCCCCCCCCAAAAAAAAAAAAAAAAACTCACAAACATACTTATGGGCCATATACTGTATAAGGAAAAGCACACACACAAACATGCGCACGCACACACACGCAGAGCACGTGATACAGTCGCACTGATTCAGATCATCACCCCATGACTTACCATAAAACCTGTCAGACACAGGGTCTGGAAACTGTCTGCTTATTGTGACATTGGGGAACCTTAGGATGGTTTAGAAAACAGGCTGTTGCCTTCAGTGCCATCCCTATATTGTGCTGCCATGATGCATTCGGCTAAATATAATGAACTTACCTAGGGAGTGATTTTATTTGTATTGGTGCATTCATTGCACTGGTCCCTTGTTGTGTGATTTTTGTGGGGTTACAATTATAATAAAATGTCTCTCAGCGTGACAATAATTTGCAAAGTAATGTATCAAATGTTTTTTCAACATCAGAAAAAAAATACTCCAAATTGTTTTCATCAGTTCACTGTCCATTCATATATTTGCCTTAGATGTATGCATTGACCATAAAAGGGAACCTCAAATAGCACAGGAGGGAGCAATGTATGGGTCAATGTCCGGGACTATGAACCGGCAGTATGTGTGTGTATTAGTGTGCACGTGCATGTATGTGTCTGTGTTTATACTTGCGCACACACGAGTGGGAATCTGACATGGGACAGAAAACAGGGCTGGCAGGGGGGAGGGAGGTGCAATAGTGACTCCTCCGGAGCCAAGGAGCTGGCCGGGGGAGTCACAGCAAGGTCACTGCTCCGGTGCGTCCTGCCCAGCAGCTGTATAACCCAGGACATCCTGCTTCTCTCCCCTTGTGAGGAAACAACAGCTCTGCCCTGCAGGAACATAACAGCCCAAACACAGGGAAAGGCAACTCCGAGAGCAAGCCGCTGGAGCTGGGGCAGTGGGAACGTGGGAAGTTTCAAATGCATGATTCCCATGTCATATCAACATCAGCCCATTATGAGAGCATGGCACCAGCTGTAGTACACATTCCACTTTACCTACATGCAGGTTGCTTGGACATCATTCCAACCAAAGAAAACGAAGTTGTAGGTTTTTAGAAAAGGCACAGAAACATGACCACTGCGCTTCTTGCACCTCAGACAATGTTGGAGTTCTCTTGGTTATAGTTATAAGGCTGGAAATGATGCAATAGATGAAAACTTCAATTCACTTGGACATACTGCACACTGTATGTACATGTTGTGGCCATTTGTAGGCCTGTGCCTGATACTGGCCATATAAAGATCTGTGACCACTCCGTTAGGGAATATGTCTGTTTTTTTTCCCAACAATATGTACCCTCACAGCAGAAACAGTTATGTGGGTTTTTACTTGCCAGGTTTGTGACCTTGATTTTGTTTGTTCTAGATGAATTAGTAAATCTATGGAAATATAGATAGATTTTAATGTGGCATATTGTTTCTTGGAAGACGCTGAGCACACATAATAACATTACCAACAGAAGAGAGGGGCTTTGTACTTGCGCTGCATGATCAGAAAGGCTAGTTGTGATAGTCTTAACATTAAGTTACCTGATCTGGGGCAAAAAGTAATAGCTCCTGACTTATGGGAGTGTGTTTGGTAGGCTTCCCATTCAGACAAAATCAAATTCATTGTCTGGCTAGCTGTAAGTAGTGATCTCATCAAAGTAAATGGAAGCTTCCAAGTACTAGTGTATGGTGTTACGAACAAAGCTGAGTGAAAGAGCAACTCTCGACCGTTTTATTACTTTTACCACCAAAACTGGACAGCAGACTGTTGCAGTATCAGTCACTCCCTGTGATATAGCTGCACATACCACTGAGGGCCATTGTAATAATGACGGCAGTCCAGGATGGTCACAGACTGCACTGCAGACCATACTGGTTGCAGACCGTCAGTGTATCCATCCAGAAAACCTCTCAAGTAGTTTGTTAATTCATTTTTCTGCTAACTTATTATAAGAAGAGGTTCGTCTCACATCGCTAAAAGCTATGACACGCTGCCAGCCAATAACACTATGAACCTGCCTGTGAATTTCAGAGAAAGACTGCAATTATTGCTTCGTTTTTTCCCAGGATGGATTTTAAAATCTTGACGATGCCATGTGAACATCGTCGTGTTCCATCGTGTTGATGCGCAATGACGCCCGTCCATTGCTTAGAGAAAATGCGTTCATGTGCCGGGTGTCTTCAGGGGATGAAGTCAGTGCCAGTTATCTCCCGGTGCTTGTCAATCATCGGATGACGTCACCGCCGTTGACGGCGTTTCCGGTGTGGGTGGGCGGGGCTCCGTGATCCCGGTCTGGATGCACAAGCGAGCGAGAGAGACAGGGCTGGACAGGGGTTCAGCCATATTTCAGAGTACTATCACCGGCTAGTGGGAGTTGATTTAACAGGAGAACCCACGTATTACACAAAGCGAGAATTCCTATCGATAACATCAAGTTAAGCTCGCAGCATAGTTTTATAGTCATGGGAACACTATAGTCAGCATTCCAAAACTGCAGCGAATGGACGGCGCATGAGGCTGAGCCGTGATCGACGGGGAAAACAGCCCTGAGACAACCCATTTTTTTCCAGAGTGGAAAGTAGAGATTTGTTTAGGATTAAAGCAAATGGGACCAGCTGGACCTCGAATCTGAGGGGAAAGTAACATGGTGGCCACGGGAACAGTCCAAATAACGCGTCGGGACCGCAGAATTGCATTTTAACAAAATGTCGGGTTTGTAGCTGCTAAGTTGGGGAGTCTGGGAGTTCGGCTCTTCAACCTCGACCAGATAGCCAGCTAAATCCTCTGTTTTTTTGTTTGCGCGAGGAGGGGGGTGGGAGGCAGGGTCGGCTCGAGAGGAATTTTTTGGGGTGCTCGTTCTGGGGGGAGGGAGTGGTGACTCGGGTGAAAAAGAAAATGTCAGCGAAGGTGAGACTGAAGAAGTTGGAGCAGTTGCTCTTGGACGGCCACCAGAAGAACGAGAGTTCGCTGAGCGTCGAAACGCTCCTGGATATTTTAATATGTTTATATAACGAGTGCAGCAACTCGCCGCTGAGACGGGAGAAAAATGTGTCAGAATTTCTGGAATGGGGTAAGTGCTTCTCAGGCTGTCGCTCGCAATTCATCACTTCGACTAGCCGGCTAAGCTAACTGGTTAGCCAGCTTTATATAGCTCGTTTCTCCCACCCACCGTTATACCAGGTCAAGAGAGCTTGATACATTGTCCCTTTAATTCACCCCGACTGTCTTATGCGGCTGTGACTGAATGCACACGCTGATCAGACAATCGTGTTGTGATACATTGTGACTATATAGCTAGACTGGCTAGCAAACTTAGCCTAGATGGCTGGCTTGGTGGGTAGCTGTCGAGGAAAGGTGTGGAGGCAACAACTTGTGTATGAAAATGCTCAGAGGAAACATGGGTGTTGAAGTAACTAGCCTGATAATATAGGCGCTATAATAGACAAAAACATTGTCACATTCCAGTGAGATCATTGCGATTGGCAGAATACTATTTGTGAGGTCCATGGTGTGTCCACCCCCCTCGTCTGTTACCTAGCTGCAACATGTTTTTATTATTGCACCCAAGTAGATGTCTTCAGCTGTGCTCTAAATGTTTTGGCGTGGGAGATAAGATTCTGCTCTGTCAGCCCTGGCAATCTACCTTTCATAAACATTGTTATCCGCGAATTACGTGTTCAGTGAAATGCAAGCTTTATTCGGTGATATCATGGAAGGCACACCCTACCCACTTGATCACTGGGTGTTTTGCTTGTGCATTGTAATGCAGAAAGCTGGCAGTGTGTCATGTTAATAACCTGTGAGATAAGATTAGCATTCATCTCTGTGGGGTATGTTCTCCCATATTCTTCATCAATGGGATGATCTTTTTCAGTGCTTGAGACAGGTATGTGAACAGTTGCACAGGGCATATTTGAATCATGAGGAAAAATGTGCAGAGGAGATGCTCCTAGATGTTCAGTTTCATATTTTCTTGTTTCCAATGAAAGCAGAATCAGTTTAATAAGACAAACCTGATTTCCAGCCTTAGGACTTTTGGTAACCTCTACTTTTTATTGTTTCTTTATTGCTTGTCCTTTCGCCTGGCCATGGAGTGCAGTTGATCCATCTGTGATTTGAGTTTCCCAGCATACCTGTAGGCCCCCCCCCCCCCCCCCATCTTCCTGTGGTGTTTACCTGCTATGCTGACAGTAGCTGCTCATTTCTGAAATGGGCGCCTGGGCACAAGTTATATATTAACAAGAGGATTCGCCTCCTGGAGAGTTTTATTGACGTCATTAACGAGATTACAGCCGGGGTGGTTAACTGTTGAATCGCATCTGCTTGGTGCGAGTGTCCTCCAAAGACCTGTCCATTCTAGTATCGCTATGAGACACCGGCCTGATTTGAGAAAGGGAGTGTCCTGTCTGCACCATTGAATGCCTCTGTAAGCGTGTGTTTGTTCAGCCATGTCACCATGCTGGACAGTTTCCCACTCTGAATAGATTTCATTCAAGCTCAGGTATGTGTTCAGAGGAGACCGATGGGATCACAAGCTGAAGACGAGGATGGATTTGAGTGTTGTGTTCTGTGCTTGTTTAATCCCCATTGCTGAAGTTCTGAGGTGTATGTGCAGTTAGAACTGTGGGGGCTGTAGGTTAGGACTGTGTTTTTCTTCAACACTGCTTTCATTCTGACTCAGGGTACCCCTGTCAACCTCAGATGAAGGTCCAAGAAGTGGTCAGGCCACGGCTTGATGTGATCTCTTTAATGTCCCTGACAAAGATGAAAGTGGCCACACATTTCCCCTGTGAAATAGAGTATGAGGACATATGAAAAGGTAGGGGAGAGGTGAGGCTGTGGTGGGTCACTCACTCCCGTTCAGCCTCTCGTATCAGACCAGAAATAGGCCCGTGATTCTCTCAGGATTCCCGGTTGATGGAGTGACGTAGCATTTTAATGATGATGTACTCAAAACACTCGCCGGAGTCTGTAGACGGGAACTCTATTTTTATTTTTTTTCCCACACTTTCCCTCTTAGAGGTTTGCTGTTTAAATTGGCCCGGAGGAAGGCTGTGTACAGATTTATTCACAGCGTTTCACTCTCACTCTGGGCTGACAGGTGCAATAAGTTCAGAATCCTGTACCCGCCTCTCTGTTTCCATCATTCGTCTGTTTATGCGGCCAGCCAGTCAGTCATAATCCACACTCAATAATGAGTGGAATAGGCAGACAACAGTAGTGGGAGTAGATGTACCAGTCATAAAGTTCATGCTGGAATCAGAGCTTTGCCCTTAGTCTTAGATTCCAGTTCACTGTTATATTAAAGCTGCATGGTGCGGCTCCAGTCTCACTGCAGCTGCCGGTGAAGGAAGCCAGGTCTGCATCATTTCTCGGTGTTACCGACTGTTGCTCGGTTTAATATTAAGGCGGGGTCATTTCCTAGGTTTAGTAAGCAATGCACCGCATGCTTCAGGTTGAGTCATGTGATCGAAAGGTGTGTCTGGCTGCATGGTGTTGTTGAGCTCTTCATTAATTGGAGCTTTGTAGGGTTTTCTTCGTGGGAAAGTAAGAAATAAGATGGGCGGTAATAATAAAGTGTCAACAAATAAAAATGATCAAAACGTGAGTTACCAGTAACAATTTACTTAAGGCATTTTCATTAGTATGTCAGCTTAATAAGATAGATGGCCAACCAGGAAACCAAGGCATGAGAGCTTCAGCCAGTATTTTCAGCATATGTCTTATCATTTTTCAGCTTTAGCTAGCTGAAGCTACAGCTGTTCATTGAAAATGTGTATATCTTCAATTTTGTTAGCAAGTGTTGTTTTCAAGGGAAATATAATTTTACTGTGATCTAAAAGGCCAAAACCACAAATCTTTGTTTCCCAGCAAATTTTCCAGTTGGTCAATTAGCAAAGTTAAGTTGCTGCCAACATTTCTCATTTTACAGTGCAATTGTGTAGACCCTTTTCTCCTAGGAAGTTTTCTGGTCCGGTCTGTAAGAGTTTGCTGTTGCAGAAGATATGCCTGGATCAGATTAATCCACAGCAAAGTTGTGTGTGTAAAGGACATCCTCCAGGACTCACCCTCTGCAAGGTCTGGTAGTACCCCTGTGGTCATGTCAAAAGTATGCCATTTATACGCTCAATTTGCTGTAAAGGAAATAAATTAGCACACAAGGTTCTCTGTCTGTATGGAGAAAGTGCTGTCTGCATGTAGGCCTGACATGTGGCCCTTTGCTACTGACAGGAGTCTGTTAAAGGGCCAGATGAATTTAGACTGATAGCAGCAAACAGGAGAGATCCCTCCCTGCATACTCTCTGTAGAACACTGCATGTGTTCTGCTCTGAGGAAATCTCCTGAAAGGCTCTTTTTGTTGGACTTGCCCAGGAATAAAGATCAAATTTGTCGTAATTAGATTTTAATATTTGATTTTTTCCCTGCTTTGCTGTGTGAATTGGTAAGATATAGTGGAGCCTTTAGCTGATTATTTTTTAATCACTTAAAAGGCGGTTAAATTAAAGGCAGTGTCACTCGGCATCAAGGTTCGTGTCTTTGTTCCCAGGTCCTCTCTCCCTGCCTGGCTGCTGCTCTCCCTTTGCTTCCTATTGCATGTAGTGGGACAGCCTGGGGAATCTCTCAGCGCCCTACAAGCACTATGCTAAGCATTTTTATTGCTTATTACATACATCTGTCTGCCTGTTTATGTTATGACCAAAGGAAAATCGTAGGCCATATTTCATAGTTTTTACAGCTCATTCCACAAAATGTTATTGCATTCATGACAACGGAATAACTTCCTAAATTGTTTTCACACCTGGAATTTTATGGGTTTTGTTATTTTTAAAAAACTTTATTTATATGTATACACACACACTCAGGGCTTGTTTTTCTGCTGTACTTGGAAAGTTGAAAGGGTCTTTTAAGTGAACTGACCTTGTTTACCATCAAGGGGCACTATGCTCTGCACTGGAGTAATATGTAAAATCTGCTAATGCTAACCTTTCCGAATGCTGCACCATATAATATTAAACATTCAACTTAATATGGTGGATAGTAAAGTGAGAAGCTGTCAGCCAGCTCCAGCAAAAAACTATTTTGTTTGGTTCCTCACAGACCCAGCAGTAAATATGGGAGTAGATGGCTGAGCTTAATAACTCTCACACATCCAAGCAGCCCCCACTTGAAATCTCAGCGAAATCTGACCACAAAGAAGTCAGCAAACACAATGTTATGAAATAGGAATCCTGATAGGGAAAATATGTTCTGCTGTGAAGATTACGTTTCTTGGCTCCCTGGCGACGTTCAGCAACAAGACTGAATGGATTTGGCTGCCCCCTCACTGCCTGTTCCTCAGATTTCACAATGGCCGAGCTGATAGTCTCCACTCCTCCTCTGTAGTCTTGCAGTACTGAAAGATGTTTAGGGTGCACACAGAGTTTCCAATAACACATATGCTCATTGGCCCAAAAGGCAGACAGTTTCAAATTTTCATCAGCAATGTGTATCTGTCACGTTTTTGGAATATGGAAAAGCGGAATTTCGAAACAGCCCACAAATCGTCAAGATAAATGTGTCTGATTTTGTAAACTTCTTGTGACCTTCAGAGATAAGATAAATAAGATATTTCAGTGGTTGAGTATCTTGAATATTGAAGATGTTCTCTGTGAAATTGTGCATCTAGTTTTTCAAAATACTGACAGTGCATTTAATCTGTATTAAAACAAACAATTTCTCCCCATGTTGAAACAAGAATAAATAATTAAAATTTGAAACTTCAAATTATTTGAATAAATCTTTTTTTTATCAGCCATTTCAAAGAAGACAAACAGGATATATTACGCATACAGAATAATTGTATGTGCATACGAGTGGCAGTTATTTCGATTGTTAAAGCATGACAAGTGGAACACTTATGATAACTGACAATACATTAGTCTAAAATGCCATTTACTTATATATCTTTAAACACGATTTATTACTGTGAAGGTTTTATTGTTTTATTACATTTTTATTGTATGATGTTGTGTATGATTTTTTTCCCTTGTTTCGGTAGCTTGTAAAATGTAATCACGCCCATATTCTTGCAGCTTCTTTCACTTTAGGAACTGTGCATATGCTGCTGTATAAATTGTAGTTCTGTGTTTTTTTTAGTTTGTTGCGCCATCTATCCTGAACACACCCCTTTACAAGAAGGGATTTGCTGGAATGTGAGGGTGATGGAAGAGGAAGGGAGGCTGGAGGGGAGAGAGACATGCTGAGCAGGTCATTGGAGACAGGAGTGTGGCTGGCTGCGTAGGATGGGACCTGGAATTTTACGCTCATTACATTAGTGACTATGCCGTGCAGGACAGCGCTATTGGTGATAATAAATTGTGGTCCGTGGTGCATTTTCTCATCCATCCACATGACGGATCGCTGCCAGGTACAAATGAAAATGTGAGAGTGGACTCCCATTGCAAAGGAAGTGTCCCATATGTCCATTGCCTGCCTTACCAAAATATAGGAGTAGGCAGTGTTTTGCGTAACCTGAATATCCATAGCTGAAGGAGAAGCCGGCAACCCACTGTTAAATCAGTTACATAACATGGCAGTGCAACATAGGCAAGGAGGATGGAGGAACAGGACGGAGCTTGTCAGGAATGCCCTTTTAGGAGAAAAAATGTGTTCATACACGGGAAGAGGAATGTAAAAGACAGCCCCTATCTCAGTGTTCTTTCTGACCTCTCAGTGCTTTCGGGAGGGCGTTGCTGCGTTTGAAATGGATAGGTCTGTGAGTCAGGGAGAGTTCCTGTGTTCCTTCTGGGGCAGGAGTCACCTGACTGTGCAACGATAGCATGACCAAAGAGAATTCCATTCATTCCTGCTAATTTCCTCCCTTAACACCAAGCCTGTGTTGCCCCCACCCCCCCCCCTCTTCCCCCGCTTCCCCTCACTGCCTGAGCACCGGGCCACAGGCATGACACAGATTAGCACAGCAATGTGCCGCCCGAATCGCAAAGCACTTCCTGTGAACTATGTCACTCATGTCGGGCAGAGGGTTTCCATACTGGAAAAAGGCTCACGGCGGCTTCATTTTCCTCGTAGTGTTTGCGTATATTATTAAGCCCTCACACCTGACTGGGCCGGACTGTTTGATTCTGCTTGTGTCCTCGTTGCCAGGCACTGGGTTGAGGCCTTGTGTGTTGTTCAAGGTCACCGCGAGGCACATGGTGTTGGGTCTCTCATACCCCTGTGCTCCGTCTAACCTTTGCTCAGCTGTTTGACAGTCTTGTCGAATGTTGGGCTAGCTGTTTGCGAGGCGCTCTGGCGGTAGGGATGGCCAGAGCAATGGCGGCCTGCATTTTGGCGCTCCTCTGCGAAATGTCGCAGCAGCCTTCCCTTGACGCACATGTTCTCAGGAAGCAGCTGGTGCTGAGAGGCCAAGGGCTGGCCTTCTACAGACGTGAGCAACACTTGTGGAAAGGCTTTGTCCCGTTATCATTCTCATCTGCATCCTTAAATCATTTGCATTCCTCTCTTTCGGTGACACACTCCTCAAAGAGCAAAAATGGCTGACCTATGTTTGACAGGACAGGAGTGAAGATGGATGCTAAAAAAACTTACATTCCTGAAGCCTCAAAGTCTTGGGGGGGGGGGGGGGGGCGCTAAACAATCTTACCGAAGCTTCCAGTGCACACCAGTGTTTGTCAGCTTACACAAAGAACGGGTTTTACCAACCGCCAATGAGCAACTCATGGAAAGACAGTGTCACATTGTTAGCACAGGGGAAAGCCCATACATTCCGCCCGGATAAATTCACTGCGGACGTTGTGCGGCGTTTGAGTCTGAGGTTTGGGATATCGGCAGCTCTTCTCACTCCAGGTTGTGTTTGTTGCTTCTCTCTTGCTCACAGCGTCTCTTTGGTCACAACTGCTTTTCCTCTGTTCCTATGAGAACAGGAATTGGCAGCTGCCCTTAGACAAGCTTGCAGGAAGTGGACCAGTCACCACAGGGTACCTTCCAGCTGCTCAGAGTAGAGCTGTGCCTGACACACATGCACAGATAATGAAACCCAGATAAAATGTGTCAGACCACATGCCCCACCTAAAGAGACCATGCTAACCTCTGAGCTCTCTCGGGCCAAGAGCAGTAAAAAAAAAAAATCCATGGTCATTTATTGTTGATTTCAGGTTCAATAATAATACAGGGATAATAAAATAGCCTAGTTTGTCATATAAACATGAATGAACTGAATTTGCGCTGGATTCAAAGTTGCTGACTCGGCGTGGTGTAAACAGCAGTTGATGTAATTGGCGCTCGTTGTGATTGCCCTGCTGATGACACATGCAATTTAGGTGCACCCCTCAGAGCCGCTCCAACTTCTAGTCTCTGGAAAGCGATGAAGAGGGAGATAGCGGTCTTGTTGCTTCACTGATTGTCACGCCCTGAGAAAAGAGCTCGTTTAGAAAGTCTTGTTTACAGGACTGCAGTGTATATTTACAGAATGCTTTCCTTCAGATTATTGCGTTTGACGTGGTGAATTTCCATAGCTGAAGCTGAAAGGAAGCATTATGGGATTCAATTTCTAGAGGCTCTAACGTGATTTTTCTGGCCTTTGGACTCACTATAATCTGCACTGATTTACCCTGTAGCGTATATATTTTAAGTAAATGCTATCCTATCCATATGCAGCAGTAGCAGAAAAGGAAATGGGTTTCATGTAAATCACATTACTAAAGCAAATCGGTGATCTTCAGATTCTGTGTCTTTCTGTGACTGTGAGAGACAGTGGGTTTTTTCTTTTCTCTGACTTTTGTGATATGACTGAGGGTAGGAAGTACTGTGGTAACCGTTGAGGTTTCCTTTCAACTTGGATTATGAACTTTCATGTCTTACTTGGTGTATATACATCCCACAGAAAAGGAAGTGTTGGGTTTGTGGGCGGAGCCATGTAAGCTTAAGCGAAATTGACACAAAGCAGGCCGCTGTTTGCTTAAGTGTTAAAGATAGTATGGGCTTGGTTCAGATACAAAGATATTTAATCAGGTATTTCTGTGAGATAGTGCTAAGAGTAGGAGCAATGGTGTAAATCTGTTGCTGTGATATTTTGTGTGGAATGCTGGGAGGTGAATCTGCGGAGCTCTCTGTGCTCAGCCTGGGTCGTGACTGACCGTTCTCCCCGTGCTCAGCTGGGTTTCCATGGGCACACATTCACTGATGTAACTTCTTGCCTGCTGTTGATATTGCAGTCATTGGGCCAAGCCTCTCTGTCCACCTGGGTGTCTGCTGTTCTGGAGCTGGAGAGGAGGAAGTGGGTTAATCAAGGTTTAAAGGCAATCTGAATAAGACGCCCACAGCGCCCACGCCCATGTGTCAGTCAGAGTTTCAAAGGCGGATCAGGGCCCGACTTGGCTCTACCTGCAGGAGGGATGCCCAATTGACCCTTCCCAGATCTCCTTTTGGGCAAAGATGACTGCCCTTGCTAAGTTCCTGTAATCCTGACAATGTGGCAGTTGGCAGGAGGGAAAGAAGCCAAACTCTTAACAAAGATTTTTAGTGCCATTTCCTGTGAGTGCTGTCCCTTTGGGTATTCGGTAGTCTCTCTCGTCTCCTCTAACCGCAGGCATGTGGAAACACACATTTTCTCGCAGGCGAGCAAATTCCTATCCTGCCGCTGCTAAAATGCTTCTGCTGTCGGGATCCTGCTTCACCCCACGTGACGGTCTACCTGTATCCTAAGTCAGAATGCTGGAAGGGCTCCAGCCTGGTGCTCTGTGGAGGGGGGGGTGTGAGCAGTCGTACCGACTGGATCTCTGCGGAGGGAGATCTGTGGGTGTGCCGCCGGCCCAGCAGGAAGCCACTAAATGGCTGGCTCGGTGGGGGCTGGGGACGCATGGCAGCTGGTGCGGGATAATAGATTAACCCTGGGCGAGAGGATTGGGCCCTGCCGCTTTTAACTCCAGCAGCCAGCCATCCCCTCCACTTAAGCGCGCGCTGAGCCCTGTTCCCGGCGCCCTCCGACACAAATCGACATCTCCATCAATGTTTAATAACCCATTTGTGTCATCTGGGCCCATTGGCCGGGAAAGGAGCTGGTTAATTGCAGTTGCACGTCGTTTACCGCGCAGACATGAACCCGATCTCCTGTCAGTGTGTCCTGACAGGCCTGCGTTGAGTCACAGAGGTCAGGGTTCACATATTGATGAGTTCAAAGTGCATTAAAAGAGCAGCCGGTTGTGACGGGACAAAAACAAAAGGGCTCTTGTTTCAGCTATTTCTCTCCAGGATAGAGAGGTCAAAGATAGGAAGTGTGCATTGCCCATCACTCTAATAACTCCCCAGTTCCATTAGGACTCCAACTGTAATGAACACCACTCCAAATTTAGGCAGCCCCTGCCATTTGCTGGAAGTGTTGCTGGAAGATAAATACCCGCCCTCGCTTATTTCATCCCTTTTCCGGTTTGCTGAGTGCTGGAGCTGGTGTGGATCTGCTGCGTTTCGCTTCTGAAAGCCGCTGCGGTAGCTGCCTGAGCCGTGACCCGGGCGCCTCCTGGGCCACAGTGCCGCAGCAGGGCGCGGTCGCTGAAAGGTGCAGTTGTTCTCAGCAGCCACAGTGCTGGTTCTGACTGAATGGGACACGCACTGAGTGGGGATGTGGTCAGAATGGATGCAGACTGCATGGTAACTTAAGCAGGGCCAAAAGCAAAGCCACATGCCCTGTTCCTTTTGGCATAGATACCTTGCATATAGAGGCCGGGAGTGTCCTTCCTCTTGGGGGATATGGCTGACTTTGCGGGGGCACTGTATCTGTCTAAAAATAGATCCTGCCTATAGATCACTGGTTATGTACTATGCAGAGAGCAGTAAAAGGCAAAACATCATTACCTTAATGTAACTGTAATAGCAAAGTATGTGACTCATTCTGCCTGCTGAAGAGAAAGATCAGAGATGATAATTCTTCATATGGTTTATTCTGATTTTGCACCGTTAAGTACTCCTCACTAATAGTAATAATGTGATATGTCTCAGGTGTTTGACCCTGGAAATGGCTTCTCCCACGGGCCATATGTATAGGAAAAGAGAGAGATCTGAAACTCGCAAACAGCGGGGACCTGACCTTCGCCACCCCCTCCACCGGGACCCCTTCTGTTGTGCTTCCAAAAGGCAGGAACTGCTGGCATGCATTGATATTAAAAGGGAAACAAACACAACAAAACCCTCAATGCATGAAATTCGCTGAGTGCAGCCTGCCCGGTGCTTTATCCTCTTAAAGTAGGTTTTGCTTCGAAGAAGAACTGAGATACTCGTCGACCTTGTTTTGCCTAGCAGGGAGCAGCAGGGCCGGCCAGTTGGCAGGGAAAAGAGTGCCTGTCCCAGGGATAACAGCACAGGGCCCGGGCCAGCACCGTCCACCTTCTCCCCCTTATCTCTGCTCCACTGTCAGCCCTGTGAGGGAGCCACGTGCCCACAGTCAGGCTCTCTGTGCTCATGGCAGGTTATTCTCATTACAGGTGCTGGCGGACCCCAGTAAAGTATCCCATCAGGAGGGGGGGTACCCACAAGGACAAAAAACCTTGAACTGTGCGGTCACCTTCTCAGAAAATAGTGCTGAGTAACAGTGGCTGGTTTTATCAGCGTATAAAACAGCCCAGCCCCGTTCAGCGAACTGGGAAAATCCAAGTCCCACCTGTCCCGATACACTCAGGCATTTTACGAAAAAACAAACAAGAAAAAAAAAACCCAACTCATAAAGGGAGACAGTGCAGCACTCAGCCCCAGCTTAGAAGATAATATTGCTGTATCGGCAGGGTTTATCTCATGCACAGCCAAAACACACATGGCAGAGGGACGTTTTTGAAGTTTAGCGCTGTCCTTGACAAACTAGCCTCGCGATGAGAACCGGAGATTACAGTTAATATCTCCCGGGGATTGTCAGTGGATTAGAACTTGTAAGCATGGGACTTGTTTTAAAGTGCTCTGGTGCAATTCTGGACTCCAGCGACCCGTATAAACACTGTCACTGCCAACACGGAGAGATATTTTTCCCTTTCCTCGGTTCTGAGATTCCTCAGGTTTTGCAAACCCCTCTCTGAACTTCATGCGTGGGCCCTTGAAGCATTCCTCCCTTCTGCTCTCTGACCCTGGCAGGCCACCAGCCTAAGAAAAGCACTCATTTACATTTACATTTAGTCATTCGGCAGGCGTGCTTATCCACAGCGGCCTACAAAAATGCATACAAGAAGGTCAGGCTTAGAGCAGCAGCGATGCTAAAGCGTAAGTCTCACAGTCCGGTAGTAGGAGTCATTACATAACGTCATATTCTGTTACATGCTGCTATAGGTGCAAGAGGGAAGAGCCAAAACTGCAGAACCTAAACTTTCTGCAGGAGAGAGACTGCTATCATCAGGGCATGTAGCCTTCAGTTTTATTCTTTGCCAGCAGAACTTTTTAAATCAAAAGCATAGACAGGCACTAGGACCATGCAGACCGGGTGTCAGCCCAGGGAAGACTCCAGGCAGCAGCAGCTGCCACCACCTCAGTCTGTATTATTTAGTAATGAACTGAATTGAATAGTCATTGTGGCTAACACACACTCCCAGAGAGAAACCTATAGCTATGGGAATTCTTCACTTAGCTGGTAAATGCCATTGATCTGACTTTTAAATAGTGTTGCTTTGGACACGGGCAGACGGGGCAGTTAAATCTATGGTCTGGATATTACTCTATTATTGTGTGGGGAGGTGCAGACAGGTGCATAGCAAGTCATTTCACACACACACACACACACACACACACACACACCAACAATAGCCATTTTACGCTGTCAAGAACCGTTAATGTGGTTAATGAACAGCCATAATTTAAAGCAGTTACAGCTGCCTAAGAATTCCATACATCAGCATCTCCTTACCTGATATAAATAGGTCCTTTCACCTTAATCAAAACATTGACAACGGGTATCCGCATCCTCCCAGATGCCAGCCAGTACCCATATATCATTAGCAAGGTACAGTAGTATGGGGTATAGTGGTTTTAAGGAAAAAATATGTGACTTAATAAGCAATGATTTATCTTTTGCTTTTTGTACATTTATAAGAATAAAGTCCCCAAACATAACTCTGACTCACCCTGCAGATCTACAATAACTTCAGAGACAAATTACTGCATGCAGTTGAGAGCAATAGAAATGTTAAAGACACGCTTGTCCCTTCCGCCCAAAAACTATGCAGTCACAGCAGTCTTGAACAGTGCACTATTGACAGCCTTCCCACTGAGGACGTCACCCTCACGTGCGCTACTCTTGCTGCTTGCTGCTACAACTTCACAGCTCCTTACATGCCTAGAATACACGGGGCGGACACAGAGCCCCAGCTTACAGATGTTCTTTAAGTGCAAGGACCACTTCAGAGTAATGCTAACTTTACAGGGAAATGAGGTCTCAGTTACAATAATCAGATGTACCGCTGGAAGGTAAAGTGTCCGCATGTGCTGAGGCGGTCACGCTGGGCAGGGGTAGTACAGCAGTCATACTCTACTTTTAGTTTCATGTGTAACCCAAGTTCAGCAAAAATGAATTGCAGAGTTCATTATTGGACACGTGAAATGAGTGGTACATCTTTGTGTTGGAATAAAGACATTTTCATAGAAAAAGGTTGAGACTTACTGACCCCCTGTATTTAATGTTGGAGGGAGGGTTTTTTTTTTTTTTTGCAGTGCCAGGTTGTTCAGCAGATGTATCCAAAGACTTTAGTGACCCCCTCCTCTGAGGGGTGCCAGAATCATAATCACAGTGACTGCTGTCTGTGGGGATTGGGCCGCTTCCAGGTTCTGCTGGGGTTCCAGGCCGTCATGGAAGAATCCAGAGAGAGGAAGATCTGTATCTGAAGTGTATTTGTATTTCCATAAAGTTTATGGACTTATGGAAAATCAACAGATTATTTGCAGAGTATTGATCCCGCAAGAAAAGCAGGCTGTTCCACATTCAATGTTGCCAAGGCAGGCCTTACATTATTCTCTCTTATCATAATCAGCTTAAGTAGGCTGTTCGGGACTTTGTTTACATGCTAGCGGAATTAAATATTCTTCATTTCAGTTAGATGGCAAACTTAATGTACAATTTGTCGAAAGATTATTTGAAAGATAATCGTTGTGACGTTCATTATCTAGTTTACTACTGGTTAGCTTCTACTTATGAGGAAATTGAGTCAACCCCAAATACAGTTTCAGCATCTCTGCTGACTTCCACTTTCTATGCAGCTTTGTGTAGTTGGGCTGGGAAACAAAGTCAAGTCCTCATCAGTTTACATCATGATGTCCTGATCTTAAGTAAAAGTGGTTAGCGCAATGCGTATCTTTAAGGCTGTCAGAGCACCTGAAGTTACAGCTGTATTGCAGCATTTAAATGAGAGGCCCTGTCGCTTCCCCACTCAGACCCCTCCCCCCCACCCCAGTGCTTCGGAACAGCTAGTCACTCATTCCTGCAGCATTCCTCTGCACGCTCAGCGGGAAACCTGATGCCCAGCCAATCAGACGGATATGCCGGGAATTCTAATGGTTTCTCTGTTTCTGTAACCTCCAGGTACTTGTTTTGGAATGCCTCGTCTTGTGTTGTTTTTTTCCCCTGTTAGTTCAGTTTCTGTCTTGCCACCTCCATAAACATGCAGCAGATATCTGCATGAGCGTGACCTTTAGCATCTTTCTTGTGACAGGCTTGCACTTGTGGAAAGCAGACCACAGAGAACAAACAAAAAAAAACATGCACAAACAGCTACTCAATAGCTAAGCTCGAGGTTGCCTTGCTTACCAGCTATGCACCAGGCCTGCCTTATTCAGCTGGCCTTACATGCCTAGGGCAGCCATAGCAGCCAAGCAATGAAAAGACACTCATGACTGTACATCTTCGGTGAACTTTTAGCTAATCATTTATATCAGTTCATCATTTATGTCAGTCAACTAAGCATAGCTATAGAATTGTTTATTGAGTTGACTGTATCATCAATAATAAAGTGTAAACTCTGCACTCGTAAGTTGTACATTCTATAGTGTAGCCTAGATGTGGCTTCCACAGGACATACAGAGGTGTTGTGGGCAATGTGGGCTACCAGAGTGGCTCAGATGACACTTGTTCTGCCAGTTTAGGGTTTTGTCATCCAGGGTTCCCTTGTCACTAGACTTTTTGCTCCCTACAGCTTGTGCCAGGACTGATGAGTTGCCCAGATGCTGTCAGGGAGATGTGCCTACCCACCATAGACCAGAGCAATCATCTGGGAACTTTCATGCCGCAGTGTGGTTACCGCCCCTTCTTGGGGGAAGGCAAGCCTTTGAATTTGAATGGCGGCTAATGGAGTTCGCAGGTGTTTGACAAGGAAGTACATGAAAATTCAAAAAACGGTAAAAGTGTAGTTGCTGAGAAATGGGTGTATTATTATGATGCTAGCTTTATTAACCTTTTAATTTGCATTCCTGTTAGGATAACCAACACTTGGGAGACTTTGCACCACTTCGGAGAGCAGGGGGTTAAAATCGTTATAGCCTACTTTGTGTATTATGTGTCTAGCTATGTTTGCTACTTTGCTGCAACCACTGCAATAGGCACGCTGATATTACATTGACTGAGGTCGTTTTCTGATCTACTGATTTCTTTATTGTATAGCTTATTGTGTACAATAATTCACAATTGAAAATGGTAACTATAAATTGTAGACTAGATGTATTACGTACCAGTGATGTGTTTGCTGCAGACATACACGTATTTGCTATCGCTGTCCCATAGGTTTCCCTCGGGGTCCTCCCTCCGAATAGCCTGAAGCCATAAAATCCGTCTTTTGCCCTCCCTTTCCCTACTCGGCAGCAAGGAGAAACAAATGTGTGGGTGTGTTTTACTGCTGACGGTGCAGGACACAACACAGCAACTTTTAGGCATGGTGACAACCTCTATCGCCTATTTGCCGCCAGTCAATTTTACCGCTTTGTTTTCCCCCCAAAACGGGGCGTGTCCACCAAAACTACTTCAAGCTGACGTCACGTTGCTCTGGTCTACTTAGTGTTTCCTCACCTGGTGCACTGTGGGACTTGTAGTGTGGGTAATAGTATTGTTTGCGCGAGTGTGTATTTGTGGTGCATTTGCTAGGCCCTGGTGATTTCAAAATTTGTGGGGTGAAAAAGTTGGACAGCACACCCCCAACATAACAGTAACTAGTTAGGCAGTTGCATATTCTTGTTTCCAGCTCTGAGTTCATCCATCCACAGCACATAGAGGCTGCTGAGTCTGGCCAGAGGGATCTCCAATTGCATTAGCTTCAAACGGCCATTTATCATTGCTAATCTCTTGGTGAAAAAGCACTTGATGCCTCTAGCTAGTGATTTCTTTATTGGATCAGAAAGTTCTGTAGAAGGTTGCTCAGGATCGCCTGCACTGTAATGAATAGGCATATTTTCTTCCACTGTTGTGATCAGTAGCGGCAGAGCCAGCAGGGCTGTGCTTATCTGTCTGTTGCCCATAACCGCAGGGGTCAGTTACAGATACGTGAGGAGGGCTGCTTTATATTGTTATGCGAACTCCTCTTTCAACTGTAAGAAGATCTTAAATTCTTGACTGTGTATGCAAAATATTATTCTGGTTTAATGCACCCGATGATATTCTCTCACTGGAGTGTGCTGAACCGTTGACCCAATGAAATGGAAGAACAGTGGAGGCAGTGTTAGTGTCGTAAGGCGGACTGCGCTGGCCTTAACCCCTGCGAACACATGACAACAAGGCTCCTCTCTTGTCTACAGTAGCAGTTATGATTCATCCAGTTGCAGTTATGAATGAGTTTTAGTTTGGACAGTGTGCTTTTAACAGGAAGCGTCACATTTATGGCTGTAGCTGGAGACAGCGAGCCCTGTTCTCCTGTGGTCACCTTGGGTGCTGCAGCTGTCTGTCACAGGGTTCATTTAAGGGGACAGAGACACAGCTGCTCTGTGTTTTTGTATTTTTATCGACTGATTCAGGGGGGTATAGTTTGCAGTTTACAGTCTTTGCAGTCGGGTGTACTTTCCATATTACATTTAATATGAGGTGGAATGGGAGCAGAAGGTTCTGTGTCTCAGCCATTCAGTCTGTCCTGTAGCCCCTCAGTGTAAAAGTGCTCCTCGGTGTGTAAGCAATACGAAATGCCAGACCGGAGAATGTGAAGGCATTTAAGAGTTTAGCTGCACACTGAGCAATGTGAAGAATGACATGATCCATTGGTTTAACACTATGAAAGAAACCGGTGGTGATCCACACCATATGTGATCGTTGATTAAAAACAGCAGGATTCTTTCAGTTCTCGGAGTCATTAGCCCTACATGTTCAGCTGGGTAGTTAACATTTCATCAATGTCTCTGCAAACGCTTCATTAGAGAGAAGAGGACAGCATAACACTGCTGTTAACAGAACTAAGCACAGTGTCACGTGACGGAGACAATAAGATTTGGAAACAGTGTGAAGTCATAGTGTGGGGTCTGAATCCACGGAGGGTTGGGGGGGTCACCTCAGGCGAAGCGGTGCTGCTATGCCTTTAATCACAGCGTGCCATCTGATTCGCTGGAGGAAGGCTTCAGCTGTGCAGATGGGCAGTCTGCAGGCTGGTAGTGGTGCCAGCTGCCCTGGGTTCACTGGAAAGATAGGACCAGGCCTCAGCGTGAAGCTCCGCCATAGCCGTCATCTGCTACAACGGGGCTTAAAAGAGCCAGCATTAAAGAGTGATGGTGATGGGTCCTGCTATTTCGGGACAGTAATCTGAGCCCAAAAAGATCATCTGACAGGCGTATTGTATGAAAATGATTAGGCTAAAAATAGCGCGTGTCTGCCGGGACCGTCCGGGCTGTCCTCAGGATTAGAGTGCAATGACAGGAGTGAAATATGCACCTGTAAGGGTGTATCAGTCAGGGCTGAGTGCCCTGGGACATCAGTCCGTACCCCTGGGACTGGTTTTCCATTGTTTACGCGCTGGCCCTCAGTGAGTGCTGGCAGCCAGCACAGGCCCGCAGTCGTGCGTCATGGTTCTGCCCAATGTTCGTGCCGAAACTAGGACAGCGACTGGAGTTCTCACCTCTTCTGCATACTGGGACCACAGTGAGAGATGTGAATGCTAAATTGGATTATTAAAATCACAGGTGGCAGCCCATCTTTCATGCTGATTGGCGCTGAAATGAGTATATGTCGGAGAGAACTCTTGTCACAGTTCGTCTCTCTCCGGTTTCTTACATTTGTAGGATTAGGTACCGCACTGAATAAAAACATGGTTAAATGGAATTCGGCCTTTAGAATACAAATCTACACGATGAAATTGATTAAGACAGGAAAATAAGACAGCATAAAATGTTTTTTTTTAAATGTATGTCATGTTAATGTATGTTGTTAGAATTCGAATGGCTCTGGGTTTGTGCATATTGGGGCTAACTTGTGGAGGGAATTTAATGCATTAAAATTCTGTTCCTCTCCTGGAGTAAAAGCATTCCGAGCAGGAAGCACTGCAGTCCATTTTTCTCATGGTAGGGGGTGAGTTTTGAGATCCTACAATAAATTGATCCCAAAAAGAGGTGACTGTGGAACACACTTTGCACTTTCACTAATATGTATGCATTACTGTTAAAATACGTTTTATGTCTCAAAAAAATAAATAGCCAGAATCATTGCTAATGCACTGTGGAATGTGTTTGTGCTGTTCAAGGTGTGTATTTATTTGCACTATGAGCCTTGTTTTGGTCCTCATCATTTAGCACTTTGTGTGTGCCTGTCATGAAAAAGAACACGCAAACGCTAGCAAGATAACTAGCAAGGTGACCGCATGTGGGAATTGCACCATCCAGAGAGGTGTCTTTGCATGCTGGGAACTGCAGTTCAAAATGGAAGCATCATCGTGTGTCTCAAGAAAAGCTATGGATGGCATTTTAACCAATGTGATGGCAAATTTCTCACCTCTTTTTTTCCCCAACAACGTGATTGTCAGGAAGGAGCACAACATGAATGGCATATGAGAATGCTCTCTCCTTAAAAGCTTTCATAAAATGTATGCCTGTGTTTAAAGGTATGAATTCTATGAGTTAGACGTACAGGCAGAGCCATAATAATAATATTCAAGAAAAAAGAGCTCTGGTATCGGTATCAGTATCGGTATCGCCAGATATCCAAATTCAGGTATCGCAATTGGATCAGAACTGAATAAAAGTGGATCGGTGCATCTCTAGTTAAAGCTGTAAGTTTCTCTGTTACTTCAGAGCTGGGAGAGAATCCTGGCTGGAAAGGGTAGAGTGTGGACTGATTACCAGGATTACCTCATCTATGTTGTGTTCACGTATTAAAATCTGTTAATATCTTTGGATTATGTTTATACTTTTGAGGGAAAGGACTGCAGGCTGAGCATGCGGTGGCCAAAATTCAAATGGCATTTTGAATGATCTGCTGCATTTCCATCTGCATCAGACAGCAGCTTGATGTTCATACGTGGATGTTCACATAATTGCTCTTCCGTTGGATTTCAAGGTGCAAATGTGAACCCACTCATTTCTCCCC
This sequence comes from Megalops cyprinoides, assembly GCF_013368585.1. Taxonomy (NCBI): domain Eukaryota; kingdom Metazoa; phylum Chordata; class Actinopteri; order Elopiformes; family Megalopidae; genus Megalops; species Megalops cyprinoides. The sequence continues at coordinate 27,539,597 of NC_050594.1, forward strand.
CTGAACCCTGCTCTCTTCCTCTCGTGGGGTGAGAGGAAGCACTAATCCCACAACAAAACATGCAGATATAAGCCAAGTCTGCAGCCGACTGGAAACCCTCAGTGGAACTGGGTGCTGAATATTCTCTGTGATGCAGAACTGCCGCTACCACTACTACGGATATCTGTCAAGAGCCTTCGCTTGGAATAGCGCCGTGTTCACACTCGTGACTAATTTAAAACAGCAAGAACAAAGAGGAGAGGCATTACAGGAGATACATGACAATCGACACGTTTACTTGTTTACTTCTCTCCCTCTCCCCGTTAATTTAATTCTCTGAATCTTTAATAGTGGCAAGCCTTTGATGAGCAAAGGAGATGAACAAATGATGAATTAGTACGCAGACAATTAAATGATTTGATGTGGTGCTATGCAGAAACCTGTTGTAATATTTTTTTGCAAATGATCTGTAAACTGTAAATGGCCCCATTTGTCACAAAAAGTATATTTTAAAGGACACAGACGGCTCTGGAAGGTTTTCAGTGGTTAATGTTACAGTTTCAATTTAATCATCTGTTTAATATCATTTGGAAGTTTATATTCTGGAAAATTTATTTTTGGAGATGTCTTTATATGTGTGTACAGGTGAAGTGTTTAAGATATATTGAATGTTCCTGATACATTTGGCTGATGCATTGTTTCAGTTTGCCCCAAATACCGTTTGAACAATTGTTTTATCTCACATACAGGTATTTTAATCTGTCATAAAACTGTCAAACCAGAAAGCAGAAAAGCAACAACAAAAAGAAAAAAGTTGAAAGTGGAAAATGCCGAATTGGCTGCTTCTGTGAAGTGGAAATGCACAAAGAGAGATGCTGGAGTGGACCGGTTTTGGGTTCACGTTTGGAAAGGAGCATTTCTTATGAGGATAAATCATTTGCGAGACGAGCTCGCTAGCAGCCACATTGTTGCGGCACGAAAGCATTTTCCTCTTGTGTTCGCGTTCGTTTTGTTTGTTATTCTTTGACTGGGGTTTATTTTTGCGTACAGCAGGTTTTTCCTGTTAATGTCAGCGGCGGTCTCTCCCCCGTTCATCGGAGGACGCTGCGTGTTCGTGCCGCTTGGGCGTCCGCCAGCGCGTTTCGCCGGGTTCTCATCCGGTGCCAGACGGCCGATGAATTTGCAGTCTGGATGTAAAATGAAAAGCCGCAGCTTGTTAAAGCAGCGGGGAGCTTCTGCTGCGGCTTGCAGGCAGAGATGTAGGTCTCTGCTTTTGGGCCAGTGGCTCTGGGACTTTGAGACGTTCTCGGGTACCGTCGCCGCGATTGGTGTTTTTCCAAGACGCCGTCGGTCCAGAATCATCACTTTCTTCACAGCTTGAAAGAGTAGGGGCGAGAGGGTTGGGTCACAGCCTTTTGAAGTAGCCATACATGGTGGCAGGAAGTATTCATAATAATCATACATTTTTTTAGAATTCCCTGTCTTGGGTGGCTCTGGCATTGTCCTTCTCTTTTGAATCAGAAGACTTGCATGACTGCAAGGCTTCTTTGCTTTGTTGTGCTTAGACCCTTCTTTTTTTAACATGCATCACGTGAATGCTTGGAGAACTCCTTTTTGAACAACGGACAGGGCACTGAATTTAGCACGTATTAATATAGAATATAAATAAGAACTTGTGAGTGGGCAGAGTTTGGCAGTGGTAAGCAGATGAGACATTTTGAAAACCTTTGAATGTCAAGGGCTGACTCCAGGGGTCTCTGTGTTTTCACAGAACATGCTTGAATAATGAAGTATGCCTTCCCAGCTTAAACGCCTGATGCTTGAATTAGTGCTGTGAGTTTGTGTTTTCCAACACTGCTCACTGACTGAAAGCTGCTGCTGTCTTTATATGTACCTGTGCCAGTTTCCCTCCCCATCCCTCATTCTTTTGAGAGCCACTGGTAGCAGTGCCCCTCTGACACATCCCAGTCTGGGGCAGAAACAAGAAGGTGGATGTTCCGAATCTACAGGATGACCTCTGACCTTTCCACACACCCCACTCCCGTTGATCCTTTGTCTTACAGATAACCCCACTTGCACCCTTGGGACAGCGTGCTGACTGAGGCCTGTCACTGTGTAGCTTGAACAGTGTTTCATCTGAAGGGGCAGCACGTCCTGTAGCAGGCCGTATGTTCGGATCACAGTTCAAGAAGAGCTGAACCTCTTCACACCGCCTCAGTGCTTTTACAGGTTAATCTGGGCACCCAGATCCTCTCTGACTTCAGCGTCCATGATGCCTTCAATATTCTGAAGCCTGTTATTATGTTATGAAAGCTGGCCTGGCGAATCAAGCGAAGGAATCTCTCAAAAACACAACAGCGTGATCCCCCCCCGAGTACAGCAATATCAGGCCGTAGCCTGCAGTGCAGAGGCCTCACGGCTGTGTGCTTTATTTCTCCCTCTCCTGAGCAGCGCTGCTCTGCGCTCCGCTGTGTGGGACGCAGGGGCAGAGCGCTGTCGCACCAGCGCCGCTCTTCAGGAAGCGGTTGCACTAGGCGTGGTCCCCTCCTCAGGGAGGGCTCATAAGAGGGTAGCTGCAGAGGGGCGGTGGGGTTGGGCGGGGGCCCTGTTTGGGGGACGGGGGGGTAGGGGGTTACCGCTGTGTTTGTGTTATCCGTGTGTGGTCCCTGTCCAACACATCTCTGCACTTCCTCACTTTACAAGCCAGTTTGGCTTCAAACGGTCTGGGCTGCAGCGCAGTGATCATCACTGACTATCAGTGAATACTCAGTGGACAAGCACAGGTCTTTTCCCAAAGAGGGTAGAGATTGGTTTGGTAGCATGGCCTGCTTTTGAAAAAGTCTGTAATGAGTTTGTGTGAGTGGGAGACAAAGCTGTGTTTTCAGTGCAGAGGATGGATGCTGCTTCGGTGGCTGTGCTTGCAGAGTGTAGCCCCGGCTGCCTGTGCAGGGCCAGGATCATGTGTCCGCTAGTGGAGGCACCGCAGAGCAGCACATTAGCGTAATCTAACTGTGGGATTGTGTGGAGTCTGGGTGAGATATAACCGCTAATAGCCTACCCAGAATCTACAATTTACTCAGAGTGGTTCTTACTTAGAACCATCTATTGTTTTTTTTTTTTGTGTGTGTGTGTGTGTGTGTGTGCGCGTGTGTGTGTGCGCGTGTGCGTGCGTGTGCGTGCGTGTGCGTGCGCGTGTGTGCGCGTGTGTGCGCGTGTGTGCGCGTGTGTGTGCGTATGTGTGTGCGTGTGTGTGTGTGCGTGCGTGTGTGCGTGCGTGTGTGTGTGCGCGTGTGCGTGTGGGTGAATGTTTAAAGTAAAGCTCCTGAATGATAAACGCCCTGTGCAGCGCGCCGCCTGCATGCCCTCATATGGTAAAGCGTGTGGCTCTGCTTGCTGGGCGTTTGCCAGCCCCCCTGCGGTGCGCCCACAGGCCTCTCACCTGAGCCCGGGGCTGGATGATATCTGCGATACAGGGATGGCTGAACAGTGTTTATACAATATGTGCTGAGATACAGGAGCTGCTGTAACCTGAGCTCAGCCAGCGGGTGCAGTAGCCCTCTCTTTGGTCTTCCACTTTTGTGTTTTCTTTTAATTTGAGGGGAATCCTTAACATGTGGGTCGTGCTGTACAGTGTGGTATCTAGGCATCAAAAGGTGGAGTTTAGGAGAGGAACAACCAGTAAACGTTTGTAACGTACATGTTGTACATATTGTAATGCACAGGTGAAACAATTTTACCTATAACTGTGACAGAGCCGTACATAATATTCTCACATTTTGTTAAAACTGATAAGGTTCATAATTGCTGAAAGGGCAAGAATTTTAAAAAAGTGGTTTGCTGTATCTCAATGGGTTCTTATGTTACTCGCCTTTTCCTCCCTGCGCCAGTAAGCCTTCTGACCCAGAACAGATCTGTGCAGTCAACACAAGGTACTGTGGATGGGATCGCCTAGTCCATGTCCATAATGCTGCATGCTGTGTGCAGACAGAGGCTAAGTCATCTCTCTCTCCCCCTCCTCTTTGTACAGTGAAGCCGTTCACCACCACGGTGAAGGAGATGCGCCTGCACAGGGATGACTTTGAGATGCTCAAGGTGATCGGCCGGGGGGCCTTCGGAGAGGTAAGATAACCCGGAGTGTCAGTCTCGCCTCGCAAACGTCACCCTTCTCTGCCCAGACGCCATGGCCGTTGGCAAACATTACCCGTGTCGGTACCAGAAAGTTGCAGCACCAGTTCCTGTCTGTTTACTGTGTAACCGCAAGCAGACTGTTTTGGGTGTTGGCGTGACTGGCGCCTCTGTAGGGCCCTCACTGGTTGCTTCACACCCCAGTGTGAGCTCGGGCTCAGTGTGCTAAGACTGAAGCCCAGCCTTTACCTGCTCTTTTTTCACACTGGCCACACCCAGCCGTGTCCATGGTGTCTGAACTGATTCCGGAATGTTCACCTGACACAGAGCCCGTTAACAGAGTCCCGCCCTCAGAGTGAGCGCTGCTTTTGGTATTGTAGCACAAAAATGAATTGGACTGTCACTGCAGAGCCCTGATGTCAGGGAGGTTTCCACTGTTTCATTTGACAGTTTTTTTTTGTCTATTTATTTTACAATACAGTGTATTCATTGCATTCATTGCATTGCAATGAGGACTCTACAGAAGAGAATCCCATAGAATGAAATAAAACATGCCACCATTTTTATATCAAACAATAATATATACAAAGGGTTTATTGTAAATAAACGGTGCATCGTCTTCACCTATATCATTCATGAATTGTGTAATTCTCTGGATAAGAATTATTATAATATGTTACTGATTCAAACCTCATCTTTTCTCAGCTCCACAGTTAGTATTTTAAGATCCAGATTTGGAGTGGGTCTTAACTGTAGTTTGTCTTCTCAGTTCAGCAGCAGTGTACAAACATTGCCGAACTGTCCCGAAACTCACGTCTAGTTTCCAGTGTAATGGATTGTATGCCTTGTTCTGAAAAGTTGGTTTAATAATAATGAATTTAACTGGGAGACAATAGACGAAGCAAAGTGAGATGGCAGGATGCCCTTCCAACCAGCTCTTCCTCCATCTCCCTTTTTTCTGTCCTTCAAGGGCTTATCCTATCTTGTCATTGTGCCTCGTTCCTCATCCTTCGCTCTCAGGCCTCTCTGTCGGGCCTTAGAGCTGGGGATTGTACTTTTCTATGGAATGTCTTGCACAAGTTCCCCCATGGCTCATCTGTAGCATCAACAGAAAAGGCTGAACTGTTGAAAGTCCTTGTCTCAGATGTTGCTGTGAGATGCTTTTACACGTATTGTCAGAGATCCACAGCCATCTTTAGTAAAGATTAAAAAAAAAAAAAAAAGGCATTTCATTCTTAAGCATGATACCTTTAGTGTTATACCTTTCACTTGATGTGTCTCATTGTGTTTTTAAAATAGGATTTCCAATGACCTATTAGCCTCTCTGTTTCCTGGTGAAAAGTCAACACTGAAATAACTAATTCAGTGACATTTCAATTATTAGTGCTCGTCAGTTTATTAAGCTTGTGAAGATAATTATTTCACCGCACTGGCACCTCAAAATGAAGTTGTCAGTCGACTGAGACTAAAGCACGCTGCCTCTCATTTGAGAAAATTCCAGGGCGCTGGAATCAGGGGCTTAGCCTGTTGTTGCACTGGGCAAGGTGCTGTCCTCCAGGACTGGATAGGCGAGAGTCATGTGCTGCGGGGCACTGAGGCTCCACCGGAGCTGACAGGGAGAGGGGTAGGTGTGGTGTCCGTATGCGCAGGTGGAGCTGCGCTGCTGACTGGAGCTCTGAAACAGGGAGGATCAGGGTGTGGGCCTGCAGGATTAGTGTTGTAATACCACAGAGCTGCTGTCTGCTGCAGGAAGGCCTAAAGGGAGGCAGACGGCAAGCTTTTAATGCGTGGTTTAAAGCAACACTCCTGCTGCTTTCTGTGTGTGTGTGTGTGTGTGTGTGTGTCTCTCTCTGTATGTCTGTGTGTGTCTCTCTCTGTATGTCTGTGTGTGGGTGTCTGTGTGTGTGTGCACGTAGTAAATCCTGACTCACTGAGTGCCATTGCATATACTGTTTCCTGAGTGCCTGTTACCACAGAATCCAAGGCTTCTTTATATTTTATCAGTTAGGATTTCCCAAGTTTTTGTTCTGGCTCGTAGCTCACCTGTTGGGGAAGTCTAAGGCAGTACATCAGCCCTTCCCCCACTGTGCCTCCTCTGCTGTGACTCCTTTTGACTACGGACAAGGACAGCAAGGGGTATGTGGTGAGGGCGCGGACAACACCGCTTCCAGGAGAGGTGCAGGAAAAGGATATTGTCTGTGAGAGGGAAATGATAAAATTGGATTTCCCACCACAGATAATGTGCCTTGTCACACACGGGAGAACTAAGCCCCCATCCAACATTTCTTTAGCCAACAGATAAAACGGCACTCTCACAATTAAGAGGAAAGTTATTTTTAAGTTTTGCTCATTGTGCGGTTTGGATGCTACCCTGAGATTTGGACGTGCAATTTGCATGCTTCCCAGAGAGAGCTATTTTAACCATTATTTGATCAGTCTTCTTATTCACCTAGCTTTAGATTGATATTTTGTACCCTTTGTTTGGATCATAGCTGATCTTGTGCAACTTAGGCACATGTTTTTAATGTGTACGTAAGAGAAATGGACATTTCAAGGCATTTTAAGGTGCTCTAAAAAAATTTTCCCAAAACATTCCGTTTGAGGTTGTCTGTGTTTCCAGTGAAAATGTGTTTATTCATAGAACATGATCACTTACTGGAGAACCATTATAAATAAACTCTTTTTCTGATTGTGGTTTCCTTTGGTCCAGCCCATCAGATTCAGGAGAAAATGCGTGTGCTCAGGCAGTTCCCTCTTCGGCAGTTTCCTGTGTCTCTCCGTCACAGGATAAATACCCCAGATCCCAGTTCAGCCAGCATTTCCTGTTTGCGACTGATGCCATCTTGACGTTGAGATCCCTGTTTGGGGAGGACGATGAGCAGAGGTGGAGGAGGGCAGGGGGGATTTAACTGCTCCTCTATAGAGCTGCAGACCTGTTACGCTAGGCACATCACCGAAACATTGTGAAAAACTGTCTCGGTTGTGGCTTGGGGCCTTAACCAAACAGGAGTTTGGCTGATTTCGCCTATTTGTCACAGTGACTCACGCTCTCGGTTCAGGGCCCTGCAGCATCACGCAGGGCTCCCTCTGCACGCGGGGGCTGATTGATTCAGCGAGGTGTCAGTCCCCCCCACCCCACCCCCAGGCCCAGTAAGGCCGGCAGCCCCTGAGAGGGCTTCCTTACTGCCCCCCTGAGTGCTGCCTCCGCTGCTGAAGAGGGCCCAGACCCGGGCCCAGCTCGCCACTCCACCGCCGAGAGCCACATCCTGACATTGTCCAAAATCAACAGCGCTGCAGTACTTCCTTCTGTCCTTTCCCTTACAACCAAAAAAAAGCTTAATTTATTACTTGTTTCTTACCTATGATCGGCAGTGTCCTCTCCGTCACATTTGGGGAAGATTCCTCGCCTACTGAATTGTGTTGAGAACGTGCAGATGTACGCATGAGATTGCTTGCTTTAATGTTACATCAGCATTGGCTTTCTCTGTCCATGGTGTTGATCACAAATGATGATTTGATTTGATGATTTGACACTGATCTGATTCTGTTGAAACATAGCTGGATTTGTAGAACAGACTTTCCAGTGTGCTTTATTGCACATCAGTACATGTTAATGAGAGAGAGAGAGAGAGAGAGAGAGAGAGAGAGAGAGAGAGAGAGAGAGAGAGAGAGAGAGAGCCATTCTGAAATTCACTGCTTAGGTGTTGTTCCAGTTATAATTCTTATTGCATTTATATCCTTTGCTCATTTTCCTCAGAAACAACATTGCGTGTTACTAATTTGGATGCTACAGTCCATCCATCCACGTTACATGCATGCAGTGTTTTTGCAGAGGTTTTCGGTTAATCTGCTCTCTGACACCGCGCTAAAGCGTGTACAGCAGGAAGGCGTGAGCAGTGTCCCCTGTTTAATTAGGAGGCCTCTGATGGACCTCCTGACTGGGTCTGGGGCTTTGGGCTGGGAATTAGGACAGGCTGACACTCTGCCTAAATGTGTGTCTAAAAAAGGAAAGGAGGAAAAAGAGACAGAGAAAGTGATTCATGGCAGAGTGTGTTCCGTTTGTTTTTATAATGAGGTCACTTATCTGCAGCGGTGAGGTACCGCGGCGGTGGCGTGTGTGGAGGAGTTTATGGATGTGCGTGTGAGTGTGTGTGCCTGCGTGTGTGTGTATATGTTTGATTGCGTAACGTTTGAGTTTAAAGCCAGTTTTCCAGGGGCCACCTTAGCTGTAATTGTGCCATTCTGATATGAAGTATGGCTGTTTGCATTGTGAGTCTTTGTGAAGTTTTATTTGTAGCACATCTTTTGTTGGTGCTGCCTATATTTCCTTGTTTATATACAAATATATATTCAATATATTGTATATTTATAATGAAATGAACAGTGAGCTAATGAAATCTAATCTAATCTAATGAAAATGTATTGATAGATTCTTGTGGTTATTTTCAAACATGCAGCGAGGAAATAAAAAATTATTCTTTGTTGAATGATTATGATTATATGCACGTCAGGCACAGAACACCAGGGGCAATGTTTTCACTTTCAGGCTTTGAGCTATTGATGCTGTGTGAATGAGCCCATGCTGCCTGCTTTTGAATGAGCCTTCTTAAAGACCCTTTCTATCCTTTGCAAAACACTACAGCTAAACATGCCTGCTTCAGCTTGACTTGTCTGGGCTCTGGACAAACCTACTATCTGATCTGGGCTTAGCGAACACACTGGCCAACAGTTTACTATAGAAATGAGCTTATAGGTAAATGCTGGTTGGCGGAAATGACGTTTAGGAGACTTGGTAATGTGTACCGTCAGCCTGAAAGGTACAGTGTTAAATTGCCATGTGTAGATGAACTGTCCTTCAGTAGGAATGGTAAATATAAAAGAAAAAGAGTATTGCTGACACCTCTCTCAGGCCGTGAGTAAGGGAATGACCGATGAAGCCTTGAGGTTCAGAGATGAATTGTCGTGCCACAGTGACCTAATGCACTCAGACTGATTGAGGGAGCTGTGCTCAGCCGTGGGTATTAATTTGGTTTTATTGTGAGAAAAGCTGATTTGTTGCGACCATTTGAAAGAGTGTGGGTGACTACTGATATGAATCATTTACTCATCACTGTGGCAGACCTCACTCTCAGAGCAAGACTGGGCTATACTCGTGTGGAGGCACTGTGTAACTGTATGTTGCTTTACAAGGCAAAGCTAAGAGAAATGGACAGTGGAGAAAGCGGGATCTTGCTGGGTCGGGGTTTTGTTTCTCAGATGTGAGGCATGTTTGGCTGTTGTTTTCGGGGTGTTTTTTTTTGCTCCCTGAAGGGACCCCACACAGTGGGCAGCTCATGCACGCCCGTCCCCCTCTGATGAGAATTCCTCTCTGCGCCGCGGGACCTCTCGGCGCCTCGTCAGAAACGTTCTCTCGTCCCGCACAGGCCGCCTCCGGTGCTCCCAGAGTCGCAAAGATGACAAAAGCCCCTTAGTCACCTGGGCCTGTGGCCACGCTGCCGAACGCGGAGGTCACGTGACCCGGCCGGAGCGGCGCGGCTTCCTGAGAATCATCCGCCCAGCGGCAGCTCCTCCAGCTCCTGCCCTTATTTGTATTCTGAAGCTGGAGTCATATTTTTGGATTCTGGGTTCAGTGGGCTGTACAGTGAGACGGTCAGGGCGCATTTATTCCCCAAGTCTGCTGGGGCAATAGGACCAGCTGTCTTGTGCTCCACTTCTGATGGGAGCCCCTGCTGCTCTTGGGCAGTGGCAACAGTATTAAGCGTGTTTGATATGGTGAGCAAGCGCTGGACTGTGGAGGACTTAGTGTTAGTTTTGAAGAGCCAACCAGCCTTAGAGTATATGGGCAGAGGTACAGCACAAACTAGATTCTTTCAGTCACCTCTGTGTGATAAAACTGAGTCAGGGCTTCCTCCTGTCTCTGCCTGCTGTGAAACAGTTTTCCCCCCTGTCAGTGCACTGGGCCAGCGGTCTCCTGTTTGGTGTAGAAAGAAGACCGCCCCCTACTGCCCCTCCACCCTGCACCGCATCCAGCAGCAGCCTACTTTTCCCATCCAAGCCTTCCTCCTAGGTGCTAACAGAGCGCAGCCCTGCTCATACTGAAGTTGCAGGGTGCTATGGCTGCTGGCTGCTGTCCCGGGCTGCGTTGGTATGTGCGTACCAAGGACATGCCTGCCCCTTCCCGTGGATGCGTGCTCTGTGTGTGTGTGAGGGGCCGAGGGTGGCAGAGAGACGCATTATGCACTGCAGCTGGCTGATGTGGGAGGATGTGCCACTCCTTCTGGGTGCACTGCACTTTAACTGTCTCCTGCCCTTTATGTTTCTGTCACAGTTCCATCTACATCACAGTGCCTGGTCTTTTACAAACCTACAGCTAGTTGCATTTACAACCACTGGCATTTACTATTATATTGCTGTTACTCTGTTATTGTTATTGTCCGTGTGATTCTGATGACTGAACGTGCCATGGTTTTACTATCCCTTTTTGCATGCTGAATGGTTGTTATCCTACAGTTCCCTGAATGCTGTCATCCCGGTTAACTCTATGGTCTATAATTCTGTGATCTTTGCCTGAGTGAAAACACTCATTGAGAAAACGTGAGCAGGAGGAAGTGGTTGAAATAAGCTGGGATAAAAATAAAACGAGGCTCAAATCCTTTGCATCTTAATCTAAAGCCCAGAGATGGCAGACCACTGATCATTTGTGCATCATGTGACCTTCCCCCCCCCTTTCTCTCTCTCTCTCTCTCTCTCTCTCTCTGTCTGTCTCTCTCCCCCTCCCTCTCCCTCTCTCTCTCTCTCTCTCTCTCCTTTTTAGGTTGCTGTGGTGAAAATGAAAAACACCGAACGAGTGTACGCAATGAAAATCCTGAACAAATGGGAGATGCTGAAGAGAGCTGAAGTAAGGGATGGAGATTTGTTTGGAAATCCTCGCTGCTTCTCCAGTGGCAGATAAGCAGAATAGAACAGACCCCTTGGCTGTTTCATTTCTCCTTCTGCCTCCCCATTTCTGCTCATCTTTCATAATGCCAGTGGTGGATGCCTGTACCGGTCCCCGTAATAGTCATTTGATTTGGTTTAGGGATTACAGCATAGGGCAATATTACATATTGTGGGAATAAATCTGAGTTTATTTTGCTGTAAACTCTTGCATGATTATTTTATTCTATTAAATGTAAACATCCAAGTTTTTCATTATTTATGATTTATCAAGAAATTCAGGGGGTAATTAACAACAACAAAAAATGCCTAAATAATGTTTGAGATGCATGCAATGTTTGAGATGCATGCAATGTTTAAATATTACTTTTAAAATAGCATATTTGCTTGCCTAAATTGTCAAACGTTTGTGAATATTTACATTCGCGTTTGCTGGTGATGGTCTGAGACGGTGATATTGCTGCAGTGCACCGGTGAAGCCGAGTGTGAGGGCGGCTGGGAGACTTTTATTTTATTTTCCCCAGCTTGACCTAGTTTCCCTCCGTCAGGTCTGACAGCGCCTTCAGGCGCTCCCTTCTCCCCACCACTTCCATGTCAGGAGACCTTTTGTCAACAACAAGTTGATCATTAATCCCTCAATCCTGTAATGTCGCTGTTTGCACAGTGCGGAGGGGGACCCAGTGCGCCTGCGTGCGGCTCATTTCATCAGCGTTTCAGATCTCTTCATCCTTTATCTTTTTAAGTTAGATTAGTGGCCCGGCGTTTATGCTATCAGAGAGGATGACAGTGATCAAGAGCTGTACTCCTATACATATGCCTTCACTGCAACATTGCTGATACAGTAATACATCACGCATATAGGAGATCAAAGAGGGCTTCATTAACGCAAGCTGAATAGATATAGTCAGGGCAGTAGTGTAACGCAGAGGTTGAATTAGAGAAGGTTACAGGTTGTCATTGCTAAGCAGGTATTACTGTTATACTTTTGAGAGTTGTTCTTAACCTAAACGATCAGTTGATATGTCTGTGTAAGTCACCTTGGTGTTGGTAGTAAGTAAATAATGTCATAAAATAGAAGTGTGGTAAGGTTAGTGCTGGGTCTTCTGCATGTGCATCAGTGGTTTGCCCGCCATGGGGTGAGAATGACGTTCCCAGCCGCCGAGCTCTGCGTCTCAGTGTGATTTGATTGGAGGTAATAGCCGTTCAGGGGTGCGGTGGCCTCGAGTCGGTCAGATGGGCTGACGAGACGGCAGAGTGAGAGGTAGGCAGAGCGGAGCGGGGGAGGCCCGGCCGCGCGTGACAGGAGGTGACAGACACGGAGTGACAGCGCTGTGTGCCGCGCGCACGCGTGCGCAACCAGTGACCCGCTGTTGTTGCCCGCCAGACGGCCTGCTTCCGCGAGGAGAGGAACGTTCTGGTGAACGGAGACTGCCAGTGGATCACCACGCTGCACTACGCCTTCCAGGACGACAACCATCTGGTAAGAGAGCAGAGAGCGAAGCCACGCACAGATCAAGGCTCGCTTAGCATTCCCTCATCCAGGGCCTGTGACCTTCACCTTGGTCACGTGACACTGACAGGCCCACACTACTACCTGAGGACAGAATAACTCATACCACTCAATCCTGTAAATGTGTCATTTTAAGGCAGATACACCATTATGCAGCTGTTGCCTCTCACTGTTCACCAGACTTGTTGTATTTGTCTGCAGACTTCCCCACTTGTTTCTGTCATGACAAGTCCTCCCGGCACGTAGTGACAGGAAGGCATGCTCCGCGTGATAGATGGCAGCTGGCACCTTTTCATCTCTTTCCGCTCGCTTTAAGTTTTCTGTTAAAAGACACGCTAAAACACAATCGACCAGTGTTTACTAGGTGGCAGATTCACGGTTGCTTTGACGGTTAAACGCAGTGAGAATGCGTCCTCCTCCTCCTAGGGGATGGGGTGCAAAGATGCGTCTCTCTGTGACCTTCCAGCCTGTCTGCTCTGAGCTGCGTGACGGCTGCGGTTTATGGTCATGGATGATGCTTAGCTGGTTTTTGGCCATTTTCTGCGGGGCGCAGTGCCTAATAATAGAGCTTTCAGTATTCTGACTTGGCTACCAAAGAAGACTCGGTCCATGACCAGACATCCCACCCACTCATTAAGTATTAATTCCACAGCAACAGAGACTGCGAGCTTCTCATGCCTTGCTGCCTGTGTGACAGCTTTTCTCATGACACACACGTACACACACATCCACGAAGAGCAGGGTTAGTTCAAAAAAATTATGAATACAGTTGACTGAACCATACACAATTTATCAGTGTGTGCACCCTTCATTCGAGATATCTGCTATTATCATTCTTGGCAAAACTTACCATTTTTGTGTTGCTTCAGGGCACAATCACCACAGCCAAGTGTAGTGTAAAAACACAACTGCGTTTTGTTCTTCATGCATTTGGGCTTTATCTCATCAGAATTACAAATCATATTTAAAAACATAATAACTGCTTTGTTCTCCAGGTATTTTATTTGCCTGTAAGTCTATACTTGGCATGCTGTATTTTTAATTGAGGATTTGTTTAGGCAGGCAGATTCATTTATATACTTTTTCCCCCCAAATGCAGTACTTGGTTATGGACTACTATGTTGGAGGTGACCTGCTGACATTGCTAAGCAAGTTTGAAGACAGGCTTCCAGAAGACATGGCCAGGTTCTACGTGGCGGAGATGGTTCTGGCGATCCATTCTATTCATCAACAGCACTATGTACACAGGTGAGAGCCACTAGAGGACAGAGGAGTTTGACCACCACAGTTTGGAAGACACAGACTAAGACAGGGACTGATAGGGGGGGTTCTCAGTATGACTGCAGAGCAGATGAGGTCACAGAGACCCCGTCCTTGGAACCATTTGTTTACCTCCATAAGGAGATTCACAGCCATGTCCCACTGATACGCTTAATTATGTGAGTAGAGATCGCTCCTCCAGGATACAGCCAGGTTTATTCACGGGTTTGGGACATTATATTACATTATTGTCATTTAGCAGATGCTCTCATCCAGAGCGAATTACATAGGTTACAGTTTTATCCATTTATACAGCTGGATATTTACTGAGGCAGTTATGGATACCTTGCCCAAGGGTACAGCAGCAGTGCCCCAGCGGGGAGTCAAACCTGCAATCTTTCGGTTACAAGCCCTGCTCCTTACCGCTACCCCACTCAACGTCGCTGTACCGGGAGCATGTGCACGCCGCGTATTGGTTTCCACCCCGCTAGCGCTGTGAGCACAGCACCACCACCACCACCACCGCACAACACAAGAGCCTGTGTGTGGCCAACAGCCATGGTGCCCTTCTCAGCTGCCCACCCGGGCAGGGAGCGTGAGGACGGGAGCGCTCAACAATGCCGAGCTGTTCCCCAGCGCGGCGCGCGGGCCCGGCCAGCGCGGAATCTGACCCGCTCAGCGCTAATCACGGCCAGGGGAGGGGGGCGGACAGGCCCGCTCTTTTCTTTTTCACAACAGATCCTGGCTCTGCTTGTGCAGCAGGTTAGTGCTGCAAGTGTCAGAGCTGTCGAGGAGTTAGTCAGAGCTGCTCTCTGAAATAACTGCTTTGTTTGTTGGCAGCAGCAGTGGAACTGCAGCGTGTACTTTTATTTTTTTCAGTGAGGTATTCATTCAGTGATGGGAGTCTGTTTTTTCAGGGATATCAAGCCGGACAACGTTTTGCTGGACATGAACGGCCACATCCGCCTGGCAGACTTTGGGTCCTGTTTGAAGATGATGGAGGATGGAACAGTAAGTGCCACGTGCCTTCCTGGTCCACAGTGTCACTGAGTAGGTAGATTATCTGTAAGGAGTATTAGTTCTTCTGTAAGGATTGCAAGGAAAAAAGCTTCTGCTTCCACAAAAACATTTCAGATTTGCCACCTTTCCATCAAAGGGAAACTGCATGTTGAAAGCATTTAGTTATTTATATTAATTAATTCTCTGTTGCAGTGAAGGAGTCTAGTGTTAGCTTGACTCCCCTGTCAGAGTCATACGTCATTAAAGGGCTAATTGAAAATCCAGTTGTCCTGCTGCAGGCGTTCATGGGTCAGTGCGGGGGCTGATGAGAAGGAATGGACTGGGAGAGGGCTGTCTCCCCCTCAGAGAGGCAGGAACTGGTCAGTCAGTCTGAGGCGGGACATGGGCAGGGCCGACAGGAGTCACAGAGAACCAGACTCAAGGGGTTTATGTTCACAGTGGAGAGTTTGTATTGATCCAGACACATATTTCTTAAGTTAGTCTTCAAAGGCTAACATAAGTGAAAACTAAGACCAGTGGGGTTAGGGTGGCATGTGTTGAAAATCAGAGGTGCTCAGATCACAAGCACTCTGTCAGATTGTCATGTTTTAATGGCCTGATGTTCTCATGGTAGAAATAAGAACATGGAAATAGTACATTTTTTCATTTTGTCTCCGATGATTCAACATGGCAGGTAGTGTACAACAGAGGTGAGTGAGTGTGGCACAGCACAATCATGCATTAGTCAGTATGATTTAAATAAATCTAAAACCATATATGAGAGAGAAATTCTTTAATCAGGGACAAAACTCGATAACAATCATCAACAAATGAAAGCTCGGACAGCTCTTACATTACATTACGTCATTTATCAGATGCTCTTACCTAGAGCGACTTCCATGTAAGTGCATCACTCTGCTGAGAGTAGTTATCGAGAAGTATTACAAGAGGTCAGTAAGATACTGAGTTAAGTGCTAAGCTCTTGCACACACTGGAAACTCACATCAGATACAGCTCCCAACCACTGCTTGACATATATTTGTAAAGGTTGGGTGTAGATGAGCAAAGCATGAATGTGATAGTTGGGTGTAGAAGAGCAAAGCGCTGAATGTGATAGTGTTCTGATCCTGATTTCAAGGGAATTATCTTTCTGCACACACTGTAGAAGGATACCCTTTGTCTTGCTGAAGGTAGAAATAATTAGAAATTATACAGCTGTCTTTATTTCATACAGCTCTTTATTTCTGTGCTTTTATCCAGAGGCTACATGGAATCCATTTAGGCAGCATTGAGGATGAGACTAATGATCATACACAAGTTAAATCTGTGCTCAGTCCTGATTTTGAGAGTGTTTTTGAGAATGAGTGTTTCGGCATTGTGTTCTCGCTGACCCAACCCGGGCCGCTCCGCACTCGGTACACCGCTGCCCGCTGCCCGGACTCTGTCAGCTCCGACCTCTCCCCGATTTAGCACCTCGACTGCACAAACAGTCACTTCCTGCCCGTCGGGACTTTCCAAAAGAGTAATCAGAGCAGCCGTCTCCCTGGAGCGGCGTCTGGGACGTCACCGCGGGAAGAGCCGCTCGAGCAAATCCGCCATCTTTGTGCGCCAGTCCACTCCGGACACGGCGCCAGCCTATATGTTACAGTCATTTCCATCTTAAAATCCCCCCAATTTCATCAGGTTCACATGCTTGTCAGTAAGGACTGCTCACTGAAAGGACTCACTGTGTGAGCTGCATACGGCAGACCCCTGCATTGGCAGTGATGGGAAAGAGTGGACATAAGGCTATTGGGCTAATGTAATTCATGCTGCCACAGGTAATTTTGTTTCATTATGAGTCTCGAATAGCAGTATGAGAGCGTGTGATCATGCCTTGTTGAGCTAATCCAAAGCGGCATGTCCTCGACTCAGCATAATGAAACACACACACAGGATATTTTTTATAGTGTTTGAGACTGTTTGTAATTTAATTATTCTCATCAGTATGAAAGGGAAAAGTATTATCTGTGATAGGAATATCATGCAGACATCAAAGACCTGAAAAAACCCCCAGGGGCTGGGCTGTATGCTACACATCACCCTCAGCCTTCCCGTCTCTCCTGGGTTATCACTCTCAGAGCTGTCTCTCCCTGACAGCATTATTAGAGACTTGCTGGCTAACTCGGCCACTGCCCCTGGGGGGTCTTGTCCTTTTCAGAAGGATTTGCTGCATTCGCCATTCCTTAAACCTCAGAGAAAGCAAAATCCAGGCACAAGGCTAGTTATTTACCACGTATTGAGGAAAGGCTAGACATCTGCAGTGAAGTGAACGTCATGATTGCTGATAAACCGTAGTCTGGTAGTTTGATGGACACGCCATTAATAACACAAGACTCGGGGGCGGTGGGAGCATCAGTGGTGTTTGATTGCTTTGATCAGAGCGTCGCCATGCGTGTCGAGCCAATCGCCGTCTCCTCTCAAAGGGCTCACGGCCAGTGCATCCTCAAGTAGACCTGGGACTGTGCTTTGCGCCTTGTGTTATCATGCATAGCAGCGCTTTCATAAAGAAACACTGGAGTTCTCTTTTGCCTTCCTTTGGCTATAAATAGATTTCATCCCTATTTTATATGTTTTCAGATATTACATTCAGACATGTTTTAGCACATTTATTTTGACTCTCACATATTATGTAGAAAACTGGCTGTGTGTCATTTCATATTTGGCACAGTTCTATCTGTTATACTGTGTTGTTCTTGTGGGTTGGGCAGGGTGTGTTCTTGTGGTCTTGGCCCTATGTTATGCGCTGGATTTTGTTCTTTTGTGGATGTGGTGTCATTGTTTAATATGTTGTTTAGTGTTGTTAGATTCTCTTGGTGCCCGACTTTGGGAGTAACTCTAGATAAGAGCATCTGCTGGAGGTCCAAAATGTAAAAGCAGTGTTGAATGTGCTTACGTCTTGTATGGTGCTCTGTGTAAGGGCATCTGCTGAGTGACAAAAGTGTGAGTGTAAATCTTTGCTCCGCATGCAGTTCAGGTCTGTTCGCTGCAGTGTGCTCTGCTCCGAGAGAGGCTGTGTGGCCTCATGCCCTCTCTGCCTGCGTGCAGGTGCAGTCGTCCGTCGCCGTGGGCACTCCGGACTACATCTCCCCCGAGATCCTGCAGGCCATGGAGGACGGCATGGGGAAGTATGGGCCGGAGTGCGACTGGTGGTCGCTGGGCGTCTGCATGTACGAGATGCTGTACGGGGAGACGCCCTTCTACGCAGAGTCCCTGGTGGAGACCTACGGCAAGATCATGAACCACGAAGTAGGTTTCCAGCAGACCTGGTGCTCATGTTCATCTTAATGTCACACTCCACAGGCCTGTTGGACAAAGTGGTACACTAATTTGGGGTGGCAGGCAGAGAAATACCTACATAGACGTCTGTTAGATAGTGGAAAGTGTAACCCTGCAAACTAAGCATGGTTTATTTTGTGGTTTAGGCTCTGCACTCTAGGCATACCTTCCATGTTTGTATCCACGCTGAACCTCTCAAGGTTTGTTTGATGGAAACATAAATATTTATTTTGTTTGATTGTGCCAGTGATCCTCAGAGAAATAACTGCACATGCTGTCACTACGCCTTGCAAACTCTCTGGTAAAGGAACACAGGCTGATAATGTGAGCCAAGCAGATGACAAGAACAGTTAGCAGCCAGTAGGTTTTATCTTGAATTATCGTTGGCATAGCTGAAATGTGGTCACCGAGATGAAAATGTATCCATTACCAGTGCAGTGTCTGCACAGAGTAACTTCTCCTGTTTCTCCTATTTACAGCCGGTGGGCTTGTTCTAGAGCTTGATCAAAAGCATTTGGTACAGAGAGTGGAAGAAAATCTCAAAAATAAATTGAGAAAGTTTCCTCATATTTCAGAAACATATTCTCAGTTCTTCATATCCCCAAAAGTTTTAATGAGCCCCTGTAGATAAAAAAGCGCTTGAATACAGTGTTGAAGACGTTGTTGTGAAGGGAGCAGAGAGTCAGATATTCAGTTTCACATTCGCGCCCTGCTTCCATCCCCAGGAGCGGTTCCAGTTCCCCTCACACATCGTGGACGTGTCGGAGGACGCCAAGGACCTGATCCAGAGGCTGATATGCAGCCGGGAACGCCGGCTCGGCCAGAACGGCATCGAGGACTTCAAGAAGCACCCCTTCTTCAGCGGCATCGACTGGGACAACATCCGCAACACCGAGGCGCCCTACATCCCCGACGTCAGCTCCCCCTCCGACACCTCCAACTTCGACGTGGACGACGACGTGCTCAAAAACCCGGTGCGTATGTGACTCCATTCCAGCCAATACCCAGTTCAGGTAAAGCTGCTTTCTATACAGAGACATAGTGTTTACAGGTACACATAGTGTAAGCAGGTACACACTGAATATACTGTTGCTTTTGGAAGACCCGCATCACCACAGCAGTTGTGTAGAAAAAAGAGTGACTCCCCAGGGGAATGCCCAGTAATCTTAGCTTTCTAGGGATCCCTCCATTGACTGCATTCACTGACAGTGTTTGTTTAAATTGGGCCACTGTGCACACTTGGGGGTTGTCGCTATTAGGAAGCGGAGCGCTGTGCCTCTGTAACGCAGTGGGGCTGAAGGGGGCACGTGACTGACTCCGGCTGTGCTGTCCCTCAGGACATCGTGCCTCCAGTGTCCCACACGGGCTTCTCTGGGCAGCACCTGCCCTTCGTGGGCTTCACGTACACCACGGACAGCTGCCTGTCGGACCGCGGCTGCCTGCGGCAGGCGGCAGACGGCACGGGCCCCGAGGGGGAGGCGCCCAGGGAGGGGGAGAGCAGCCTGCAGGTGGAGGCCTTCGAGCGCAGGATCAAGAGGCTGGAGCAGGAGAAGCTGGAGCTCAGCCGCAAGCTGCAAGGTGCCGCATCTGAAACCAGCTCTGCTTTTATTATCCCCCACATTAACTATCACGCCACGAACCCGCAGGCTCAGCCTCTGCGGAATGCACCTCTGTAAACACCGGTCCCCTCCCGCCCTCACACCCACTGCATGCTGCTGCTGTCCCGCCGAGTCGTTTTCCGTGATGTCCGTAACTTGCCGTCTCTCTCTCTCCTCCCACCGCCTCCAGAGTCGACCCAGGCAGTGCAGTCGCTGCATGGCTCAGGCCGGGGGGTGGGAACGGCCAGCAGGGACAAGGAGATGAAGAAGCTGAACGAGGAAATCGAACGGCTAAAGAAGAAACTGGCAGGTGAGCCGATCGGCTGCATCCTCGCCTCCTCCTGCGAGGCTCTTCATGAGATCAAATGTGAAATGCGCATAATTCATCTGATTTGGCTTAACAGGTATTTTGGCGGATTTTCTGGGTCACTCTGGATAAGAGCGTCCGCTAAATGTCTAAATTTGAATGTAATGTACAGTGAGTAATAGAGGGGAAACTGTTCATTCAGATTCTGGCCTTACCAGGTCCAGTAATGGAAAAGAGCCTCTTGATTGATCTGGGAGTGACTCATGCACGATCTTAATCCCGCAGACTCTGACCGGCTAGAACACCAGCTAGAGGAGGCGGTGACTCTTCGGCAGGACTATGAGAGCTCTTCCACCAAACTGAAGGCACTCGACAAGCAGGTCAAAGCACTTAGACAGGAGAAGGAGGAGATCCACAAGGTATCATCTCCTCACCACATCATCCCCATGTAAATCTTGGCAATGCCCCAGAGAAGCGTGGGTTAGTTTAAAGTTAGAATAACCAATAACACTGAAAATGATGAATTCATGGCTGAAATGACTAACATATGTGGTCCGTTAAATATTTATAAGTTTTGTGAACTTATTGCATTTTAGAGAGCCACTGTTTTAAGGTCCTTTTCTCCCTGAACAAGAAAACCCTCATCTGTCTGTCTAATATTCTCTTGGGCACTCACTGTGGAATGCAATTGTGTTTACTCATTATCGTATGAATACCTTATTGACAGCTGTCCAAATATCCAGATACCATCAGACAAAGTCCTGGTTTGGCTTGAATTTGTTCCCCTTTTCATATTAACTTTGGAGGGGGGTGGAGGGGGGGGGGATCCTTGCCCTCTGGCTCATTAGAGTGTATCATTTCTGCTGGGAGAAAAAGGGACCCTTTATTAAAAATGCATAGCATCATTTCATTAGCCTGAAATGCAGAAGGATTCACCACAGAGACATTACATGTTTAGGTAATTAGATTACTTAAGCTATTTGACCTAAATATCCACTTTAAGCCTTGGTTTATCTAAATGTAGACGTGAGGCAGATTCTGGGCAAGGGCCCTGTTTGGGGAATAGGGCTTCGTTATGGGCAAGCTGCATTTGTGGGCATTCTC
Organism: Megalops cyprinoides; assembly: GCF_013368585.1. NCBI lineage: Eukaryota > Metazoa > Chordata > Actinopteri > Elopiformes > Megalopidae > Megalops > Megalops cyprinoides. The sequence continues at coordinate 27,560,733 of NC_050594.1, forward strand.
CTCTGTGAATTGTCAATAATTGATAGCGTTTATAAATTATTTTGTGTGTATGTTCTGGGCACATAGGCCTTTACACACATTGCCATGTTTGCTCATATGCTTTCCTAGTTCAGTGTCTGTCAATTTTTGTATCTTTGTGTCATTGTCTTTGTCCCTGCCTGTGTATGGATCAGTCTGTAGAGCTTTCTATCTCACAGTAAGACCCTGTCTCATCATTTGCCCGTATAGCTGTAGGTTGGTGTGAGTCACTCTATAAGCTGTACGTGTGTCTGTGTGTCGGTCTCCGTTTGCGGGTGTGTGTGTCTCGTCTGTCCTAACATCGGCTCTCCTCTGTCTCAGCAACTGGTGGAGTCCCTGGAGCGGCTGAAGTCCCAGACCAAGGAGCTGAAGGACGCGCATCAGCAGCGGAAGCTGGCCATGCAGGAGTTCTCCGAGCTGAACGAGCGCATGGCCGAGCTGCGCTCCCACAAGCAGCGGCTCTCCCGCCAGCTCCGCGACAAGGAGGAGGAGATGGAGGTGGTCATGCAGAAAATCGACGCCATGCGACAGGAAATCCGAAAGACCGAGAAGGCCCGCAAGGAGGTAACCCCCCCCCCCAGCGGGAGCCGGGCGTCAGGGCGGATTACGCTCTCCGAAATCCCGTTAGCTCCTGAGTGCTCTCCTCGCCCGCATCCAGGAATCCTACACATTTCACATTTACACAAGTTGTTTTTTCTGTGTGTAGTATTCCCTGAAGGCACATATCTCCTGCTCCCAGTGACACTGTGGAAACAAAAGCAAGGCGCGTGCTCCCCCGGTGGAATGCGCTGTCTTGTGTTGCTTTCACACCGCTGAGGGAGGGAGCTCTGCCAGGACACAGGAGACAGGAGGCATCTGTGTTGAATAGGGTCTCCAGAGGCAACATCAGGAATGTGGCCGTGTCTGTCTCCCCTCCCCTCCCCTCCCTTCCCCTCCCCTCATCTTGGGCTGGGCCAAAGACCCCCGACCCCCCCCTGCATCTCCACACCTAACCACGTCCAGATGGGCGACACTGACCTTCGCAGGGATGTACCAGATAGGAATGCGCTGCCCTGTGCTGTGAGTGAAAGGAAGGGTTAACCCCTGCTCTGCATTCACTAGTGACAGGAGGCAATAAAAATCCCCATCTCCCTCCTCTCGCTCTAACACGCGCAGACACTCACAGAGCAGGGAGAGAAATGACTGTGTGACTGCATTCTGACAGGGTAAATACTTTATTCATAGCTGGGCGAGGAGCAGTGGATAGGGACTGACTTCATGAAAAATGAGACAAATGTCTTCCAGCTGCCAGTGGGCTGTAGACAGTCTTGTTTTCTCAAGACAGTTTTCTTGGTGGCCGGTTCTTTAGAAGTGGACATCTCATATTGAGGTGTTGAGGCAGAGCTCATTGTGCATATGATGTAAAAGTCTGGTGACACTTTGCAGAGACAGATGCATTTGTATGCAAACCCAAGTGTTTCCCGTATCCCAATAGGAGGCTGTAGAAGGGCCTGTGTGCATTTGTTCAGAAAGTTGTGCTGGATATAAAGAGGTGAGAGGAGGTAACGCTACATTCTGCTGTTCCCGTCGCAGCTGGAGACGCAGCTGGAAGACGCCAAGGCCGAAGCGTCCAAGGAGCGCAAGCTGAGGGAGCACAGCGAGAGCTACTCCAAGCAGCTGGAGAGTGAGCTGGAGACACTCAAGGTCAGAGACCCCTGCCCCCTCCGCCCCACAGCCCGTCATATCAGCCGGGGAGGGGGGGGAGGGTCTCTAACTGCCAATCAGAAGCACCTCGCTCTGCAGCGGAGCGACCGTAATCCCCGTCTCAGGACATGCTCACCCGGGATTGCCACAAGAAAGGGATTTGGGTTTAGAGTGTGGAATTTCCATGGAGAATCAAGGGGTCTTAAGTCACACACTTATTAGCCTGTGTTAATAAATTAAATAACACAGTTCTGTCACTGGGGATGATCATCAACAAAGGAAAATCTCAGAAGTGAAATCCATTGTGTCTACTGTTTCGCCTGTGCTTTCTGATTATTTGGGTTTTTAGATTGGACGTTAAACTTGGTTCTGTTAAAAAAAGCTGTATTTCCATTAGTATAGAGATATTCAACGGCCATTTGTATCAGGAAAAGATAATGATAAAAAAGCCATATTTATATAGCTAGGTAGGTATGATTACCACATAACTACATTGTTTTGTTAAAGTGACTGCATTATCACTGCAGAATTCTGATGCAGAGCACACTTTTTTTTGCCTTCGCACATTGTGGACATTACAGCTGATGCAGCTTGGTAAGGACAAGATGGCTAAGCAGAGCCATGTGTCCTAGTCAGTGACTCTGTAACAGTATGTCTGTGTGTATCTTTCATCAGCCAGAGTCCACTTCCTGCTGTGTAAATTTGGTATGAAAACAGGACATTGGGTTGAAGGAGTCCGGTGACGGACCAGATTAGATATAAATTAGGAAGGACTTTGTTATGATATGAATGTGAGCAGGGCTTGGCTTAAGGGTGACTGGAGCGATGACGGGCGCTGGTGCCGTTTGTTCCTGGTCTTATTGATGCGATTGTCACGGTGTAGGGCTCCCTGAGTGACAGTTGGGAGGAAAGGGTACTGCATGGCGGCGCGTGCCGTGTGTTTGTGCTACAGCCATTCAGAGTGATTTATGATTCAATACTTCCCACGAAAGTGATTTAGTGGCATTTCACTGTGGAGCAGTTACCGTGCGGCACTGTGAATAAGCCCTCCCCAGACGACATGCGGGCACAGCCACGTGTGTGGAGTGAGGGCCGGGGTCCAGCTGGGGAGGGGGGCTGTTATGTTTAGGGAACACGGGGGCTCGGTCACGTGTTGGGGGGGGGGGGGGGGGCGGGGGGCGGCGGGGTGAACGTGCGCGCCGGGCCCGGGCCCTGCTGCGTGGAGCAGGCCGTGAGTGAGACTCAGACAGCCCAGCGGGGGATGCAGAGCCCGGTCCGGCCTCCGCGCGCAGGGAGAGAGCAGCTGCAGGAAGCGGACAGGCTGCGGCACGCTCTGCAATGCAAACACACCCAGCGCTGCACGCGCTCTCAGCACCCTCCGCCAGCCAACACTCCAGCTGCGTCCCAGCATCTTACCCAACGCAAAGGCTGAAATTGTTTCTCGAAGGCATCTATCCACTGTATATTTTAAGGTCTTCTAAACACTTTTAAGCACTCAGTAGTCACATATTCATTTACATGGTGATGCAAAATTTGGATGAGGCTTTCTGTAACCTTTCAGTTTACAAGTCCTGCTCCTTAACCACTATGCTGCACTCTCTCAGGCGGCAGTGTAGCATAGTGGATAAGGAGCAAGACTTGTAACCAAAAGGTTTCTGGTTCGATTTCCCACTGGGGCACTGCTGCTGTACCCTTGGGCAAGGTACTTAACCCACAACTGACTCAGTAAATATCCAGCTGTATAAAAGGATAACATTACAAAAAAAAAACTGTAACCGAAGTAAGTTGGATGCAAGTCAAGCTAAATGCCAATAATGTAATGTAATGTCTGTCCTCTTCCCTCGCCCTGTGTGGGTGTCTGCAGGTGAAGCAGGGCAGCGGGCGGGTGGCGGGCCTGAGCGCAGAGACCCAGCAGGAGCTCTCCAAGGTGAAGTCAGAGCTGGATAAGAAGGTCCTGTTCTACGAGGAGGAGCTGGTGCGCCTGGAGGCCTCCCACTCCACCGAGCTGAAGAACTTGCGCAAGGAGCTGCAGGACTCGGAGGGCCAGCAGCTCTCGCTCCACAAGGAGGTGCTCATGCTGAAGGACAAGCTGGAGAAGGCCAAGAGAGAGCGGTAAGGGCCCACGTCACACTGCGGCGGCTAGCTGGCAGAGCTTACCCTCCGGTGCCTGTGGCATTGCCTCCTGATGAGAGGGCATTGGTCAGACCCTGAAAGACACAGATAGTCTGACCTTTTCATCTCAAACCGTTCAAAGATGGGAAAGGTGACAGAGTGCAGTGGTTGATCTCTGTCCAGTGTGTCTGTGTCTGTGTGTGTGTCCATGAGCTGCTGTTCTGCTGTAGTGTGAGTATCTGTATGGTGAGGTGTCTGTGTCTGTGTGTATCCATGAGGAGTTCTCCTGCTGTAGCGTGAGTGTCTGTATGGTGAGGTGTGTTTGTCTGTGTGTGTCCATGAGGAGTTCTTCTGCTGTGGTGTGAGTGTCTGTATGGTGAGGTGTGTTTGTCTGTGTATCCATGAGGAGGAGTTCTGCTGTAGTGTGAGTATCTGTATGATGAGGTGTGTTTGTCTGTGTGTGTGTCCATGAGGAGTTCTGCTGTAGTGTGAGTGTCTGTATGGTGAGGTGTCTGTGTCTGTGTGTGTGTCCATGAGGAGTTCTGCTGTAGTGTGAGTATCTGTATGGTGAGGTGTCTGTGTGTGTGTCCATGAGGAGTTCTGCTGTAGCGTGAGTGTCTGTATGGTGAGGTGTGTGTGTCTGTGTGTATCCATGAGGAGTTCTGCTGTAGTGTGAGTGTCTGTATGGTGAGGTGTCTGTGTCTGTGTGTGTGTCCATGAGGAGTTCTGCTGTAGTGTGAGTATCTGTATGGTGAGGTGTGTTTGTCTGTGTGTGTCCATGAGGAGTTCTTCTGCTGTAGCGTGAGTGTCTGTATGGTGAGGTGTGTTTGTCTGTGTGTGTCCATGAGGAGTTCTTCTGCTGTAGCGTGAGTGTCTGTATGGTGAGGTGTGTTTGTCTGTGTGTGTCCATGAGGAGGAGTTCTGCTGTAGCATGAGTGTCTGTATGGTGAGGTATGTGTGTCTGTGTGTATCCATGAGGAGTTCTTCTGCTGTAGTGTGAGTATCTGTATGGTGAGGTGTGTTTGTCTGTGTGTGTCCATGAGGAGTTCTTCTGCTGTAGTGTGAGTATCTGTATGGTGAGGTGTGTGTGTCTGTGTGTGTCCATGAGGAGGAGTTCTGTTGTAGCGTGAGTGTCTGTATGGTGAGGTGTCTGTGTCTGTGTGTGTATCCATGAGGAGGAGTTCTGCTGTAGTGTGAGTATCTGTATGGTGAGGTGTGTTTGTCTGTGTGTGTGTCCATGAGGAGGAGTTCTGCTGTAGTGTGAGTATCTGTATGGTGAGGTGTGTGTGTCTGTGTGTGTATCCATGAGGAGTTCTCCTGCTGTAGCGTGAGTATCTGTATGGTGAGGTGTGTGTGTCTGTGTGTGTATCCATGAGGAGTTCTTCTGCTGTAGTGTGAGTATCTGTATGGTGAGGTGTGTGTGTCTGTGTGCAGGCAAAGCGAGATGGACGAGGCGCTCAGCGCTCTGAAGGACAAGTACGAGCGGGAGCGGAGCATGCTGACCGAGGAGAACCGCAAGCTGACCAGCGAGTCGGACAAGGTGAGCCAGCAACGCAGGGGTGTGGGGGACAGTGCGTCACACCGTGGGGGGAAAGACGCACACTTGAATTGCTGATTCTACTCTCCCCTTTGCAGCTCTGCACGTTCGTGGACAAGCTGACTGCTCAGAACCGGCAGCTGGAGGACGAGCTGCAGGACCTCTCCGGCAAGAAGGAGAGCGTGGCGCACTGGGAGGCGCAGATCGCAGAGATCATCCAGTGGTGAGTGTGCGTGTGCATGAGCGCGTGTGTGTGTGTGCGTGCGTGTGTGTGCGCGCGCGCATGCGTGTGTGTGTGTGTTTGTGTTTGTGTGTGTGTGTGCGCGCGTGCGTGTGTGCGTGCATGTGTGCGTGTGTGCGTGCGTGTGCGTGCGTGTGCGTGCGTGTGTGTGCGTGCGTGCGTGTGCGTGTGTGTGCGTGTGCGTGCGTGTGCGTGCGTGTATGTGCGTGTGTGTGTGTGTGTGCGTGCGTGTGTGTGTGCGTGCGTGTGTGTGTGCGTGCGTGTGTGTGTGCGTGCGTGCGTGTGTGAGTGTGTACGCGCGCCCTCTGCCACAGCGAGGTCCCCGCTGCATCGCCCCTCCCCGGGTGTGTCCCCCTGCCATCACCCCACCCCTAAACCACTTCAAATAAACAGCACTGCAGCTGTGAGGCAAGGGATACATTCACACGCTGAGTTGCTTGATTATTTCCCTGTGTTAGCATTATAGAGACTTCACCTCAGCTAAAAAGGAAATCCCCCTCTCTTTGAGCTGCATACACGTTTTCAGCAGGGTTTTCATTTGTTTCAACCATTTTAATTACAAGAATAGATGTAACACTCAGTTCCTGAGCACACAACTATGCTGACCCCAGATTAACCTGAGCTCTGGTTCTCACACAGCTTAGAGTGCTGTGTCAGCCTTTGTGTGTGTGCCGCATGTGGATTTCTGTGTGTGTGTGTGTGTGTGTCTGTGTGTGCCTCTGCGTCTGTGTCTGTGTGTGTCTGTGTGTGTGTGTGTGTGTCTGTGTGTGACGGAGTGTTGTGTCGTCCTGCAGGGTGAGCGATGAGAAGGACGCCCGGGGCTACCTGCAGGCTCTGGCCTCTAAGATGACAGAGGAGCTGGAGTCGCTGCGCAGCTCCAGTCTGGGCTCCAGACCCATGGTGAGACCCCCACACCTCTCTACCTTTCCCCCCATACCACACCACTCCACCTGGAGGTCCTGTTCTTCACACCAGGCCTCTGCAGTCCCCTCAGAGCAGAGCTCCCTCTGTCAGCAGTGCCCATGCAGCACTGGGGCAGTGTGGTAAAGCACAGAGCTCATGCTTTATTCCGATCACCTGCACCCCATGAGATGCGCAGTGGAACTGCACCGTCCCTCTCTCAAACTGAAAACTTACAGTGCTGTGCTCTTACAGGGCAATCCTGTGATTCTTCACTGAAAGTCGTGTGCATGTCTGTAAATCTTTATCTCAGTTGCCACCCCTGCAAGGTTCAGGAGTAAGCAGCCCCTTTCAGAGGTCCATGGTCCCCCATGGGGGGGACAAGCTGGTGAGTGCGTCCCAAAATCGCCCTCCTAAAATCAATGCAGGAGGAAACGCTGATTCTCCACGGGCCGTACAGGAGATATCGTCTGCTGCTTGTCATCTCAGTTTCAGTTCTCATCTCAATCATTAGCACTCGATTGATATGTCTTCGCCCAGGAAATCCAGTGAGCAGCACCTCTCACTGAAACTGAACAAGTGATGATTATGGCATAATTATGGCAGTGCTTAGCTGAAGGAAGGAGCCTAATCATGCTGTGCTGGCTGAGAAATTAGAGCTGAGACATTAGGTCAGTGTTACCCCTAGCAGATGGTGTTTGGAGTTTTTGATATTGCTTCGTCATACGGACTACGTCGTTGTCGTTTTGGTCAAGAGCTCAACTAATTTTATGTGCAGTGTTGGTCTCTTAATGCCACAGAGAGGAGAAACATTAACTATTGTTTATTAGTCTTTGACCTTTGGAGCTTTGTCTAAAAAAACTCAAAACATTACAGACAGTAGTTAACTGTTGTTCAGATTTATAGGTGCTCTGGAGGGTCTATTGTTCTGCTCTGAAAAGCCATTGAAATCAGAGCCTTGCAACGTGTAGCAATTGTCTTTCCCTCATGCATGCAGCATTGCAAATCATCTTTCATATAACCCAAAATATAGAGCAGTAATGAAGTTCAGAGTGGTGGTAGCACAGATTTTGTCATTTCTCCATCTGTCAGAGATGAGATTTTATGCACGAGAAACCTTGATCTGCACTGAATTGAAAACATTATCTAGTGTCAGGTTATCTAAATGTATATCAGAAATAGCTGCAAGACAGACTCAGTGTGAAATGGAAGGTTATTTCAGATACCTCTCCATGGTTATCAGGAAAACTGTGATAGCCAGATCAAAAGGCTGGAATGTGTTGTCATGGGAGGCTGTGCTGGTAGTCGGGGAAGAGAAACAGCTGCCAGACGGTGCATGGCTTTGATACAATGGCTACATTAACAGCAGAAGATGTGCATGTTAGATTAAGATTTTGATTATCATCTCAGTCTGTTAAGCCAGTGGCATGTTTGTTTGTCTAACATCACTTGGTTGATCTGTCCATTTCACTGACCAGCAAGCATCACACAGAGAGTGTTACCCCATGAACACAGAGTTCAGAGTCACCAGCTTCTGCTACAGGGAAACTTTCTGGGATATGTGATTACCCCCCCTGAGTTCTGTTGCTCCATTCTGTTTCTGCTGTGACATTGAGTTATACAAAACTGCCTGTTAATTTGCTGAATATGTCCAATTTGCCAGTTCAGTGGTCCTCCCCTTCTGAAAAAAATCAATTCTGAGTTCTGCCACTCTGTTGGTGATTTCCTTTCTCTTGTGAAGTAAAAAAGGGTCATTTGGGTCTGTCTGATGATGCTCCAGCATTTTCTCTCCATCAGCTGCGATGTCACGATTGCCATGTTGCGCATGTAATTTGGCAGCAGCTGCAACCGTTGGACTCCTGCCACACCAGCCAGTTCTCCATTAATCATTGCCTGTGTGACAGGGGTGCCCATGCTCCCAGCCCTCAGAGTCCATGGAAGAAAATAAGAGCTTTTTAAGTGCGTGGATTGAGGTGTGGGAACGCCATTCAGCTTGAAAGCTTTTGCTGTGATTCGAATCGAAGCTAAGAGATAAATGAGTCAGATCTGGCGTGTGATGTTCCCGGGGTGGTGAACATCACTGTGAGGACACAGCCCTACTCACAGATTTTGCCTGTGTGACATGGCTCTGTGTGCCCTCATTGTAGTGGCCGAGAGGGGTTTCTGTCGGGGAGTTTTTTTGTGAGGTGGTTGTTCTGAGCGGGTGGGACCCCAGGAGCTTTCTGACCCCCCCAATCCCTTCCCTTTCCCAGGATCCACTGTGGAAGGTGCGCCGCAGTCAGAAGCTGGACATGTCGGCCCGGCTGGAGCTGCAGTCAGCGCTGGACGCAGAGATCCGGGCCAAGCAGCTGGTACAGGAGGAGCTGCGCAAGGTCAAGGCAGCCAACATCTCCTTCGAGAGGTCAGTGCTGATGCAGACACATGGATGTACTGGATATACTGAAAACTCATCTTTTCAAGCTGTATCTCTAGTCTACCTTCTATCTCTGTCTATCCTATCTATCCCTATTTTCTATAAAAAAGCAAGCTACACTGGTTTACTACTTAACTCTTACCTCTTGTACTGCTTCTCGATAACTACTGTTAGCATAGTGATGCACTTAAGTCGCTCTGGGTAAGAGCATCTGACTTTGATTTAGTCCCTAATTCAGGGGTAGTGTTTGACCCTTTACCCCTCCGGGTCTCTTACAGCAAGCTAAAGGAGTCAGAGGCTAAGAACCGTGAGATGGCAGAGCAGCTGGAAGCTATGAAGAAGGACCTGGAGGATAGCCGGTCTCGAACAGACAGAGGTAACCAGAGGCTCTGAGGGATTCAAACTGGGAACTTGTCAGTTGTGGTTCAAACTTCCTGTGGCCACACCCCTGCTAACTAGTTTCACCAAACAATGCATTGTTCATAGATATTGCCACAGGTGGCAGCACTGTGATACCTGCTGTATTTTCATCCATAGGTTTGAAACTCCCAGACTTCCAGGACTCCATTTTTGAGTACTTCAACACCTCCCCACTTGCCCACGACCTCACTTTCAGAGTAAGTCCAACTTCAGTCCTCTTCTGTAAGCTGTTGCTTTATCTCAAGGTTTGAGCCCTCCTACTTTTGTAAATCACATAATGGAGATACATGGCTAATTAAAATGAATGGGGTTCCTCTTAGCTCATTACAGTGCATAGTGATTTAAATAAATCAGAGGGAGGCTTTTGCATAACCAGCAGTTCCCCTGATGCACACAGTTTAATGGGTGGAATGATCTTCAGAGTCTGTATCACCAGGCCACATTAGCCTCCTCATTTCAGACTCGAAGCTGCTACCTGTGTAAGAGGAGTGAGAGACCCCTGTCCGGTACTCTTCCTAATAGATCCATCAACCCCCACGAACAAATTACACTTGGGGTGATAATACAGTTACCCCTAGATACTGTATTAGACACATTCCAGGGGAAATGTCTTTGTGTCTGGTAAGTATCGCTGTGTGCGTTTCTTCTCATAGGGGCAGCTCGTTTTGTGTCTGAGCTACTAACAGTCACCCTTTCTCTGAAATAAGTTGCTCTGTGGTTGCAAGTTGTTTGCTTGTGACAGAATAGCTAGTCTGGGCCTTTGATAGCCAGCTGCATCGTGGGAAAATGAGAGTGGTCAGTTGTGAACCTACAAGAGAAGAGAAAATAATTTGGTTTGGTTATCACCGCTGTCCAGCCCTTCAAGTTACACATTTTTACCCATGACATTGGTGCCTTTTTGTGGATTTATTATTCTTATTGATGGTGTTTTTTGTAGAATTGTGTGGTTTTAGGGTTTTATATTTATTCCAAAGTTCTCCTGGGGTCATTTGAAGTCAGGAGTGGTGGTTTTGGACAGCACTGCCGTGGCCTGTTATGCACTTGCTGACCGTATCTCCATTCCCTGATTTCCTTTTGCTCCAGAGTTCTTTCTGTTCTAATGCACAAGTTAAAAAAAAAAAGGAACAAAAAAAAACAAAGCAACATGATTTTATTTTTGTCCCTCACATCTGTTACCAAAAAAGGACTCGGTCTCTTCCTCGTCCGCGTCCTCTCTGCTAGCGTTTTGGGATGAAGTAAGTTGGCTGAACAGAGCCCTCCTCCCGCAGTAACCCCTCCCACCTCATTCTGTAGCCTTATTCCTGACAGAATAATCAGCTCTCCATGCCTCCCCTGCCCACCCCCATCCCACCCCCCCGGTCCGCTGCAGTGAACATTAGCGGCTAACGGGTAGAATAGCTAAGTAGGATGGGTTTCAGATGTAGTGTCCCTGATGATTGCTCTAAGAGCCTCCGGCCATTAACTTCGCAGAAAACCAATACAATTCTTTGTCAAGTCACACTTCATTTGAGCTAACAGTGAATAGCATGCAATGACTGCACTGGCTCTTAGTGCCGGGTCACTAATTACAGTAGTACTTACTTAATAACTAATAACTAATACCCTGAATAATATGACTTGAATATGAATCATGGTCAATAAAGAAAATTCATTTAGAATATTTATTGACAAAACTAGATGAATGAGAGCAATTCCAATGAGTGAGTGATTAGATGAATATTCTCACTGAATTGCAATGCGGTAGGCCTTGCATCTTCCTTTCACTCCAATCGACTGAATGTTCATCAAATTCTGCCAATAACTTTGAAGTAATGTCTGAGAATATTTGTCATAATTAGTACAGGTAAGTTAAGTGTCCTCCTCTTGACCAAACGGCCCCATGGCTCTGTCATGGCATTGACAGTGTTTATTGCAAGGGTGTACCTCTGGAAGAGAATCCATCATCACCACACATGCTGGGATCACTGTAAGATGGTAGATTCCATTCCCTTCTGTGAGGACTGACCAGAATGGGAAGAGATCTTCCATGCAGATTGTGGATGTAGGCATTAGTGCTGTCCCTCCCCTTCATGTTAGTGTGGTACTCTCTCACTGTGTGTGTTTGTGAAAGTGGTGTCAGAGACTTGAGCCTAAAAGGGACAGCTGATGCCCCCTACTGGTGAGATGAGGTACCAGCAAGCCATTACCACACTGAAGAACAGCTGTTGAAGACACCATTGAATATGTAGCGCAGATTGCGTCAGGTGATCTATTTTGTGTCAGCCAGTCAGGCTGTACAGTGTCCTTACCCTGAACTGTTCATCTCCCCTCCAGACCAGCTCCATCAGTGAGCTCGATGCCGCGGGCCAGAAGGCCGACACCCCGTCCTTCCCATCGGTAGTCACAGAGCAGGATGTGAGTATCTGTCACGCCATGGTGTCCAGTCAAACCCCTCCTCTTTGTCTCCCGCGCGTCCTGCCGGGGTGTTGAGTGTCAGTGTTCTCCGTGCGCCAGCTGTCCACCTTGTAACGAGATCTCTGCTTTCACACACAGGAACCGGTCAAGCCTCCCCCATCTGCCCCCACGGCCGCCTCCCCCATGTATCAGCCATCACTGCTGACAGCGCCAAAGGTACACGCCTCGCTGTCACAGGCCGTCCCTGTTCCGCCTCAGACACGGGTGTGCTTCAGTGGCCTCCAGCGTCCCCAGACATTTCCGGAAACTTCTGGGAGCTGAGATGGCTGGGGCAGTGCTGTCTCCAGTCGGGATAAGTGCTGTTCCACGTGCTCCTCCTGTTTTATCACAGCTGTAGTTTACCAGTCCTGTTGGAGTACTTGCACAGTACCTCGGCTGCGTTTATCTGTGTTTGTCATCTCTGTTCAATCTCCTTGTCTTTGTGTCTGCTGTGTTTCAGCCTAAAGCTCACCAGCTGAGCATCAAGACCTTCTCCAGCCCCACCCAGTGCACCCACTGCACCTCCCTGATGGTGGGTCTCATTCGCCAGGGCTATGCCTGCGAGGGTGAGTCTTCCTCCTGCCCCGTGCTGTCTGCCTCAAGGAGTCACTCTTTAGGATAAGCGGCTCTAAAAAATAAAGGAAGAACACTCACTATCACTTGAACCCCATTTTTAGTGCATGTTTAGAGGATGTCACGGGTTTTAAGACTGTCCACACCACGAGTGCTTGTAATTTCTTTTATGTCATAAGGATGTAGGGGAGTATTCCGAAAACGATTGAAATGCAGATTGCCCAGTGCAGCGTTTTGATACTGTCAACACTGATGCTTTGCGGAGGACGACGATGTCCCTAAATTGGATCGTTTGGAACCTCTCGCCCGCAGTGTGCTCCTTCATCTGTCACGTGTCCTGTAAGGACAAAGCGCCGTTGGTGTGTCCCATCCCCCCTGAGCAGGCCAAGAGGCCTCTGGGCATCGATGTACAGAGGGGCATCGGGACGGCCTACAAGGGATTCGTCAGGGTGAGTCTCTACGCCAGAGGAGCTGTGTGTCATTCTTGGTGTTTCCTGTTCACAGACAGCTCGTGCAGAAGTCTTCCCCCTTCTCTATTCTAATTCCCAAGAGGCCCTTGGCTGGGGTGCCAGCCATCATGTGCGACTGTTAGCGTTTCCAGCCACACAGTAAATTATCATTCTGTGAGGTTATAAAGAGCAAGCTCCTGTTATATTTTATTCATGTTTTTATTGCATGTCATTTACAACTCTTAATTTCATAGTGGGTATTGACATCTGTTCAGCTGTAAAATGAAGTCATTCCCTTTAGACTGGTAGTGCTGTCTTTCCAACGTTTTTATCCCCAGACAATCTGTGTGTTGAAATTCTTATCTCCGCTTGCCTTTTGAAGTCGTCACCCATTGGTGCATCACTGAAACGCGTTGCTGATAGGAGGCCCTTTACCTGGTGGCATTGCGCTGCTTATCAGATAAAATCAAGCCAGACGGTGCAGGAAGAAGCATAATAACGTTTATGTGCAGAATGCATTGACTGAAGTCTTAGATGGATGTGAGCCAGCCACACCCTACAGGGCGTGCTGGTGTTCTGCAGGAAATATCAGAGCTGGGCTGTAGGACTGTGCCAACTGCAGAGAGCAGGCATTGAAAAGATAAGTCCGCAAACTGTCTGTCCATTAGTCTCTGTTGTTGCTGCTATTGACTGCTGGCTGCAGTCCAGGCAACATCGGAGGGACTTCCTTTACTCTCTTATGAAACCTCGCCCTGTAATTTCTGATATGTCCTTATGACAACTGCAGAAACTGGTCTGGTGAACATAATGGTTTAGGCATGAAAGTGACTGTTGTGGATATTCTTATCACTGCTATAGTGTGCCAACTACTATTGTCTCGCGATGCAGTGTTTATTGGAATAAAGGAGCAGCTGTCCAAAAAATTAAATAATGCAATATGTAATGAAATAAATTCTGCATAACTTTAATCAAAATTTTAAAAAATGCTTTATATTTACTTAAACAATCTTGGTTCCAATTCACAGCTTGGAGATAATTAGTGTAAATGTTTACTGAGACTATTGAATTAAATAGTAAATTGTGAACCACCTTCAATAACATATTGACTTTATTGATTTAGTAATAACACACTAGCAGTGAAACTCAACATTGGAATTAAGTAAGTGGAATTAAATATTCTGTGTAAGAACTTGAGAAAATCTAACTTAATCTTGACACAAATTAAAACAACAGTAGATCAATTTTAGATGAATGGCTTCTGTTGAGCTTGAACTGTAAAATAACATACAGTGTGATGAGTTGGGTCTGAATATACACACATATCCAGCGTTTGTGTATTGTGAAAGAGCCATTTTATGCTCCTGCGCTTCAGATCCCCAAGCCCACGGGGGTGAAGAAGGGCTGGCAGCGGGCCTACGCCGTGGTGTGCGACTGTAAGCTCTTCCTGTACGACGTACCCGAGGGGAAGTCCACCCAGCCCGGCGTGGTGGCCAGCCAGGTGCTGGACCTGAGGTATGCCACACAATCTCTCTCCCGGGCTATTTTCTGTAGAAAATGCCAGTGAGCCCACAGTTCAGTACATTAATAACATGAAGCCATTTGTTCTTGGAATGACGGGTGTGGAATGCAGTGCTCTGACATCTTCGTTCCTGTGTGTTGTAGAGACGAGGAGTTTTCCGTGAGCTCGGTCCTGGCTTCAGATGTCATCCACGCCACTCGCAAAGATGTTCCGTGTATTTTCAGGGTAGGTCGACTGCTGCTGTCTTGGCTTTGATCCTTTGGTGGAAATGTTGCATCTTGTGCAGGTCACGTGATTCTGCAGCAGCGGCGATTCTGGCGGTCATGTTTCATCTGAATGGAGCCACACAGTCTGACAGTCAGTAAAATGAAATGGCAAAGGATTCCCTGTATTAATGTCTTTTTACTTTTGGTTTGTTTCAGATGGCTTGATTTGATATAAAAAGGAAAGTACAAATCTCTGTATAAATCTGGTGGATGTTCACTCTCATAACTATATCAGTATGGTGCATTTGGGAAATGAGTACATTGTTCATTCGGAAATGTCTCATTGATTCCCTTCAGGTTTCCACTTCTGGGATTTAGTATTGCCTGACTCATTTTGTGTTCAGAAAGAGAAACTTTGGTGGGTTTCAGAACTTGAGCCCTGCTGTCTGGCCTAGTACAGGGGACAGCTTTATCAGCACACTTTGAGGTAACCATAAAAGCCAGGTTACTTTATTGGCTAATCAAGACACCAGTGATTGCTGGTTTCCTCTTGCTGTGCTCAGCCATGCTATGCTACTGCTTTGTGAAAAATTTAGCAACTGATGCACAACATGAGTAATAGAAAGGAACAGAAGCAAAAAGTACACAAAGGCTCTTGACACCTGAAACCATCAGTTTCATTGATGGTATCAAATCCGTTCACTGAGACCGCATTTCCAGCTGAGGGTGGCAGTGTTGTCGAGATGGAAATAAGCAATGTGGCGTAACGGATGACCTTCAATTTGCACAATGTGCTGCTCACTCATTTTGTAGAGTGTGTATACGCTAGCTACTGCTAGCTGAGACGTTACTGCACCTATCTGGCCTACCATATGATAATCTTATGCCTTCTCTATGCTTGATGTTAGAGCTCTGTACAAACCAGGCACAGAGGTGTGGAGGTATTTCGGTTCATTTCTAAACCAATCAAATTTTCACTCTGTGAATGAAACCAGACGCACCTGTCGTGAAGCGAAGCCGTGACGTGCCTGTGCAGCCGTGACTCATCCCCCTACCTGTGCGCTAGGTGACCTCGTCGCTGCTGAGCTCGCCGGCGCGCACCGTGTCGCTGCTGGTGCTGGCGGAGAGCGAGGCGGAGAAGAGGAAGTGGGTGGGCATCCTGGAGGGCCTGCAGAACATCCTCAACAAGAACAAGCTGAAGAACCGCGTGGTGCACGTCCTGCAGGAGGCCTACGACAGCAACCTGCCCGCCATCAAGACCACCATCTCTGCCGCCATCGTGGGTAAGGGCCGCTGTCAGGAGCCTGTCCTCCCTCCAGGGGTTGCCCCAATGTCTGGCCTTGCCCTTCTCTGGTGTTTACCCTGGCGGTTTTATTTTAAAAAGGCAAATCTTGCCATCAACCAAGGCGTACTTGCTTTTTGAATTGTGTGATCTTACAAAGGAAATGTGACCAAACATGCAGTAGAAAAAATCCAAGAAATACACAGAAAGTCTGATGAACTTAAAATCAGAACCACAATATCAAACCAAATCTGAGACTTTGTCCAGCAAGTCTCCTGGAGCTCTATTACTCTGTGCATTACGTGAGAATGTAGTATCAAAAATAAGTATGTCAAATGAGCAAAACAATGACTTGCCTATGTTGCCTGTGGCTGGCATTGTTATTAATTAATTTTAGTATTTTCCCCCTTTTTCACCTAATTTATTTGTTGTCACTGGTTGCACAGTGTAGTTTGTTGAAACACACAGGCCCCCACAGGAGACTATAGTGAAGCAGGTCCTAATTGGAGAATAGGTGGTACTCTGCTCGCATTACTTGAGCAGCATGCAGGTCCTTGATGAGTTGCAGTGTGATGAGGGGACTCTGGACAACCTACCCACTCTACCCCAGATAGAACAAAGCCAATTATTTTCTGCTTTGTGGGCTCCGAGTCATCGTGAGCAGATGACATAACTGGTTTTGAACTCAGGCCGTAGGGCTCAGCCTGCACTAAGAACAAGCACCATTACTGTCTGAGCCATTCCGGGGCCCAGGATTCTACTTTTAATTATAGTTATAAGCTGTGGATACATTTGATCTTTTTGTGCCTTTATTTGCAAGGCACATAGTAGTTCCCTGTGTTAAGTTTTTATAGTACTAAAAGTTATCCAGGCAAAAAACACTGCACTTGGATTTCTCCAGTGAAATCATCATCTTGTTTTATTTATGAAGGGTATAAACAAATGTGGAGGTCAGTGTATTTCTCTTGTCAGGACCGAGCCTCATCGCCATTAAAGCAACACGGCGGGAGTGAGAAATGGAAAGAGAGCATAATGCAAATTCACCACAGTGCTTGATTATAAATCCGCCAGGAGTCAAGCATGAAAGAAAACAGACACACCAGACAGAAGCAATTCAGTGATTTCCCCAGGAAGAGAGAAGGGAAAAAAATAAAATGCCAGCCACTTCAGGAGCACCCTGCAATATCAGAATGAACTGTATTAAAGAAACTTGTGAGTCAGCGGAGCGATGGGAATTGGGCTAAAGCACTTTCCTGTCAGTCAACATCTGGAGTTTAAGACGCTGCATAATTCAGCTTGTATGAATACTGATGTGCCTGATGTAAATGAATTACAGGTCAGAAAGTGGGTATTATATCAAAATGGATAGTGATAAATATCTCTGAAGCTCTTTTGGTTCACCCAGTTGGACACAAATATTATCAGTATTATGTTCAGTATTAATCCAAGATAATGAATTTGAAATTATGTCTCAGCTTCACAGTTACACAAAACATAAGGAAGGTAACGCTAGCAGTCCTCTTGAACCTTTCCAGGTGTTAACCTTGTTTCCCCCCTCGGGCTGAAATTTCTGCCTTGATTTTGACACTTGCAGCAGCCTTGGTTTGTACAGGAATATGGAGAAATTAAAGGTGGGAGCCTTGGGGCTTCATCATTAGTTGAATGCAAACTTGACTATACATGCAACAAAAGAGAGGCCGCATAGAAACATTTTTCCACAGGATTTGTTGGCTCAGAGAAGAGCCTTAATCTGTCAAGTGTTTTACACAACACTGTGGTGTATTAAATTTGTGGTGCATCAGCTGAAGTGGACTGTAATTAACGTCAGTGTTTTAGAAGATATAAAAAAGGCAGGCATTCAAAGCTACTGAAAATTAAGATGGTATTTACCAGCAAGGACAAAAAATATGACCCAGTTTGCAGCCTTACTGAAAGTAGATTCATATTTTATTGAGCTGCATCCACCTACAGCAGATTGTTGCCAATTACTGGAGTTCAGTCACAGTGTGAGGTGTGACGTCCTGGTATGTGACAGTGATGTAACCCTGTTCCACATCAGTCAGAGTATGGGGGGGCTGTCTGCTTGTGGAGCCATGTTGACATCTCTTTCCTCTGTCTCTGCAGACAGAGAACGCATAGCCCTGGGCACTGAGGAAGGGCTGTATGTGGTAGAAGTCACTAGGGATGGTAAGTGTTGAAGGTGGACTTTTGAGTGATGCTGTTCAAGTGGCCCTTTTTGGTCTTTCAGTTGTAAAGCTTTTTGCCTCTTGCAAATGTCATTCACAAATGTTGGTACATGGCTATGACACATTCTTTAGAAACTGATTCTTATTTTCTTTATCATTTCTTATCTGTCTGCTTTTCTAGATTATTCTGCATTTGATCCTGTGCTGATTTCAGTGATCTTTTAATTATAGGCCTGTTTTCTGCATTGATGTATTTACTTATATGTGACTTTTTGTTGATATGGCCTTTGATGAATAATCTATGACTGAAGGCTCCACTTATTAACCCAGATTTGTAAAGGCCATAGTGTGGAAGTTTCATTAATTTCTGTTGGCATATGTTGCCTGACATTTAATGAATTCCCTATCCCTGAGTTGTGTTGGCATATAATAGCACTGCTCGCTCAGACGATGATGCAGGTGAGCAGGAGAAGAGCTTGGGCAGTAGTGTGCAGTGTGTCTGTGAGCTGAGGCCTTACCCTGCGCTCCTGTGTCCCCAGTGATCGTGCGGGCGGCGGACTGCAAGAAGGTGCACCAGATCGAGCTGATCCCCAAAGAGAAGATCGTGGTGCTGCTGTGCGGCCGCAACCGCCACGTGCACCTCCACCCCTGGGGGGTGCTGGACGGGGCGGAGGGCAACTTCGACATCAAGCTGCCCGACACCAAGGGCTGCCAGGCGCTGACCACGGGCAGCCTGCGGCCCGGCGGCCCGCCCTGCCTGCTGGCCGCCATCAAGCGGCAGGTGCTGTGCTACGAGATCACCCGCACCAAGCCGCACCACAAGAAGGTGTGGGAGGTGCAGGCGCCGGGCGTGGTGCAGTGGCTGGGCATGGTGCGGGACCGGCTCTGCATGGGCTACCCCTCCGGCTTCGCCCTGCTCAGCCTCCTCGGGGAGGCGTCCCCCGTCAGCCTGGTCAGCCCCTCCGACCCCTCGCTCTCCTTCCTGAGCCAGCAGCCGCTGGACGCCCTGCACGCCCTGGAGGTGGGCGCGGAGGAGCACCTTCTGTGCTTCAGCCAGCTGGGCGTGTACGTGGACCAGCAGGGCCGGCGCTCGCGCACCCAGGAGCTCATGTGGCCCGCCAGCCCCATCGCCTGCAGTACGCCAACACCTCCCTCTTTACATGCTGAGCTTTTATCGTGAATGTGTCACCGGCTGAAACCGCTAATGTAGGACTTCAGTTCTCTCAGCCTTACAGCTCCAGCGTCAGGGTCGCAGTGCTACAGAGCCTTGTGGCAGAGTGAGCAGAGATTTCAGACAGACAGACAGACAGACAGACAGGATGTGCAGAATTCATTCCCTAAATAAAGACAGAGGTAGGTTGGGAAGCCAGAGAAAGAGACAAAGAAAGGAGAAACATTGTGATAGGGTATAGGGTATAGGGGATAGGGTATACTTACCTGACACAACAGTTGTGCAGCTGTGTTCTCTTCTGTGTTCTCTACAGATCTTCTCATACAAGGACTGTGATAATATGTTTTTCTTAAATATTTTGAAGCATATGGATGAATTTGGTCATTTCTGTCAGAATCCAGTGGTTGTTGAAGTATTCACTTCAGTTTCACTTTATTTAAAGCCATTTACTTACTCTGAAGGTGCCACCCTTCTCACTCCAGTTACGCTGTCCTCTTTCAGGCTCAACTCCTTCCTATCTGACCGTGTACAGTGATTATGGTATTGATGTCTTCGATGTCAACACGACTGAGTGGGTCCAAACTATTTCTCTTAGAAAGGTGGGTACAGGTTGCAGGGCGCAGATGATGATAATGATGACCGATAGTGATAAAGTTCTTTAGTGTCTGTGTCTGTGTGAGTGGGTCTGTGTGTGGGTGTCTTTAAGTCATTTCTGTGATCTCTGACCTGCCGTGTCTTTTTTTCCTCAGATCCGCCCTCTGAATGTGGAGGGCACGCTTAACCTGCTGGGCTCAGAGCAGCCTCGCCTCATCTACTTCAGTAATAGCTCCTCAGGTACTGCCTGTCATTACATCTGAACCCCAGCCCAGGCTTCCACCTGGTCTCCCAAACCAAAAGAGACGATTTTAAGCTACAGCTTAAATGTTGAATTTGTATTCAAGGTCTGCCTTTGCTAAGATAGAGCTGCCTGGTTCTTCTTTTAATTTATTTAACGCCAGAACTAACAGTGCTCTTGTGTTTGAAAAAGTTCCTTCTGCTAAAGCTGAAAAGCCTTGTGCGGAATTTAAGCAGCAGAATTTAAAATTGGTACATTAAATGTAGCAAACAAGAAGGAATTATTGTTTTGTCACATTTTTAATTTGTCAAAAGGTTGTGCAGTACCTTTAACTCCCAGTGATCCCAGGTAAAGATCCATAAGTCTTAGTTTGGTTTACTTATGGAGTCATTTTATGAACAAAATTTTGCTGCAAAAAGTTGTTGTGTAGCCTTATTGATGTTTTACTGGCAGCGACGGTGTACAGTGAACTGGATGTAGGAGGTCACAGGGTGTGACACCTTCCTGTTTGCTCCCTCTTGCAGATGGCTCTGACCTGGCAGTCCCCGAGACATCCGACAACAGCAAGAAGCTGATGGTCAGGACACGCAGCAAGAGGAAGTTCCTCTTCAAAGTGCCAGAGGAGGAGAGGCTGCAGCAGAGGAGGTGACCCATTCTCTCCCTGTCACTGACTGATAGTCTCCCTGTCACTGACTGACACTCTCACCCTGTCACTGACTGACGTGCTCCCTAACACTGACTGACACTCACCCTGTCACTGACTGACGTTCTCCCTATCACTGACCGACACTCACCCTGTCACTGACCCACGATCTCCCTGTAACTGACTGATGTTCTCTCTGTCACTGACTTACACACAACCTGTCACTTGCATTCATTGTGTCTAACCAAACTCAGGGTGTGATTCACTGATGTTTGCCGTGGGGAAAAATGAGCACAACATGCTCTGAACTCTGGGTTTATTTCTGTGCCTGACAGAGAGATGCTGAGGGACCCGGAGCTGAGGTCCAAGATGATCTCCAACCCAATCAACTTCAATCACGTGGCACACATGGGCCCAGGGGACGGCATGCAGGTCCTGATGGATCTGCCTCTGGTAATGACAGCCCACCAGGACCGGGGAGGGACAGTTCGGGTGGCTCTGTTCTGATATACGCCAGACTGCAGACTTAGAGGCAGCTGTATGTTAGTCCCGGCTGAAGGGAGCCCAGTTCCTCTGGTTGCACAGAGCTGTATATAGCTGTGGTGTATGGCAGGCAGGATTTTCAGGTGCCTTCACAGAGACCTGTGCATTTTTAGGCAACAGCAGCACTGCAGTCCAAGCTCCTTGATGTTACTTTTTCTTCTTTTTGTTTTCCCTTTTCACGTCTCTTTCCCCTCTCCAGAATTAACTAGTATCTCTCCTTCACTTTCTCTCTCTTTCTCTTTGTTCTATTTTCTCTCCTCTGGTGACGTAGCAGAGTGAAATTCCTTCCCCCTCATCCTCCCGACACCATGCTTTGATATCTCCTCCAACCAACTTTGAGCACGTCTATCACATGAGTCCTATCTCTGCAGAAATCTATCTCCAGAAAGAACCTTCCTCACTGCAAAGCCTGCCTCAGATCTCCTCCTCCTCCTCCTCCTCTCCTTCCACCTCCTCCTTAGGAAGGGTAGGCTAGCGCTCCCTCACTCCCCCTCCCTCTCTCCCTCACTCCCTCCCTCCCGCCTGCTTCCTCTCTTCATTTGTGTTATTTCCTTTTTCCCCACTCCAGTAGTGTAACTATCAAAGGGGCGAGGCAGTTTGGTCATTGTAAGTGAGTGGGTGTTCCCAGTAATAGGAGCCTGTGCTTTGGTGGGCAGCTGTCCCTGACAAAGAAAAGCAAAGAAGATTTTGGACCTTATGCTGACCCCATTGCAAATCTGTTTAGCACCTATCAGTGCAAGCACATGTAGTGTTGAATATGAGGTATCACAGGAGCAACATTTTAACCGTCATGTCCGTTTACAAGAATAGGAGAATACACACATTCGGGACTTAACAGCATTAACAGCACCATTTCCCTTAATGGGCATCTGTCTTTCTCATAACCTGGTTAGTGTTTCAGAATAGATTTCAGAATCAGATTTCAGACTCGTGTGTGAGGCAAAACACACACTTCGAGTGTAAGTGCGGTGTGGGTGTGTGCGTGTCTGTCTGTCTGACCGCGCTGTCGGAGTGCGTGTTCCTCGGTTTGCGTGTCTGATGTCATGTCTCTGCGTACTGGAACAGAGCGTGCTGCCGTCTTCCCAGGACGAGTCTGTGAAGGAGAGGCCGCGCCCGGTCTCCAGCATCTCCAGACAGCAGCGGAGTAAGACCTACATCACGCGCACTGCCTCAGGTGAGATCTCCCTCCCTGCGCCTGCAGGGCAGGGGTGCCAGGGAAGGGCCGCTCCGGCTCGTGAGCGCAGTCTGGGCAGTGCTCACATTAATATTGCTCTGCGTACCTGTTTTTACCCTGCAGGGGGTGGGGACTTCAGTGGTGCAGTGTCATCCAGGCATATCTCCGATCCCGACCAGGACTTTGAGAGAGAGGTAAAGACTCCACCGCTGCTATCTTCCTGTCAGGTCATTCATTTTTGCTGCTACAGTCCTGTAGCATGAAGCAGCCTGATTCTGTGAGACTGTGATACTTGGCTAAGCAGTAAGAGAAAGGCAGAGAGCAATACGAAGTCTCCTAGGTTTTTGGCAGAAGGAGTAAATAGACATACGCTCTACATTCCCTCTCAAGAATTTAAAATTAATTTCAACACCCAATATTAACAGTGATTTGTCTTGTTATAGTCTTATATTGATACGCATGACACCACTTAACCAAGTGCAGTTTATTTACAATTATTTTGGTGGAAAAAGGCTGATAAAACATACCTCTGATTACCAGTGTTTAGGAAAGGACATGAGCTTGATTAAATATGATAGACATTTCTTAACTGAACACTTAAACATGTATCAATTACTCTTACCTATGTTTAGGTTCAGTAAATCTCTAGTATCAAGATAACTACTGTAAATTTTAAAAGATTTCAGTCCAAATTGAAATAATATAGTGGATCTATTTTCACAGTACAGCCTACAATAATATAAGAACTCTTCAACCAGTGTCTACAATATTAGTAAAGTGCATGGATCAGAGTGTCAAACTAGAAACATAAGTAACTTTAAAAGTAAGAAAAGGATCACTATGGGCTTTGAAAAATCAGGACTTCGAAAAATAAACTTCTTCCTCATTCGTAGTTTTGTTAGTGGTCAAAATCATGCCAACTGCCCTGTTAGTGAAGAGTTAACTTGAACAAGAAGCTGAAAATTCTACAATATTCTTAGATTTTTTTGTGCCAAAGTTCCAAAAAGTGTGTACATGGTATCAGGTAGCCACTGGATTGTAGGCTGGAGGACAGGAATATAAAAGCTACTTCAGGATCTTTAACATTTCCATTTTTATATATAGCTACTTTTTGCCTTTGGGTAGTTTTGTGAAAAGCATTTTAGCAATGAAACCTGCCAGGCCTAGAAAGGGAGAAGTCTGTACAATGTGTAGAGAGTACAGTAAAAAGCAGTCAGATTTTAAAAGGTGAAGATTGTTGGAATGGATCCAGAGATGTCAGAAAGGCACAGTAAAACCTGTGAGTTGAAAAGACTGAAAAAAATAGCTCTTTATGAAGAAGACAAAAAAACTATGAGAAGACCCATAGCACAGAGAGATGAGGGGGAACCCAGCTTACCCATGTGGTAAATTGGAGAGCTTCCAGTACACTCAGGTACAAGCATTTGTAGCAGTTCCTACTTCAGGCAGATTGGAAAGAAAGAAATGATCTTGTGTCAAGAAAGTAAAAAACTGTTAAGATGGCAAAGAGAACAAATAGCTAAGAGAAGGGTTAGACTCCTCTGCTATTCTGTGTGTTTCCTGACCGCTCATCTCTTTCTCTCCCAGCCCGACTCGGACTCCACCAAACACTCAACCCCCTCCAACAGCTCCAACCCCAGCAGCCCACCGAGCCCCAACTCGCCCCACCGCAGTCAGCTGACCCTGGACGGGCTCGACCACACCACCTTCGACGCCTGACTCCCAGTCCCTGCCCTAGAGAGCACAGGAAGCACCCCCACCTACGCAACTTGAATTTAAATTGCTGCAAAGTGCCAAGAATCGTTTTACCATTTCTGTTGTCCTCTTGCCCCTGAATCCTTTCCACTAATTTAATTTTATATTCTCTAACCAAGAGGAGTGTTGCTTTGTGTTAATTCACGGGTCGGTGCCGCCACATGTAAACGCCTGTCCCCCTCTGCATAGACCCACCAAGGAACTGTCTTTTGACAACCATTTTTTTCTTTGTGCGTGTCAGTATGAATATGCTTCACAAAACTCGTGAAGGACGATGCAGTCAGGGTTTGCAGACAGGGATTCCTGGCTTTCTCCTTGCTCTATCTGCTTTTAAAGATTCTTGTTTTTATTTCTTACTGTGAGGGTGTCACAGATAGTTGTTTAAATGTGTTCGGACCGGGACAGGAAAAATGTACACTGCTGCGCCTCACTGTACTGAAATTGTGCTCTTTGAGTGAACCAGGTTCAAACTTGGGTCAACAGGTGAAATAGCCGGTGGTATTAACGTCTACAGGGTAAAATCTTCAGTTAATTTCTCCAGATCTTTCACCCACAAGTGATTTCTTCTTTTTTACATTGATATATAACATCTACATAGAGCAGCAAGGAGCAGAATTAACATTGGGATCATCGATTAAGGGAGTCAAAAGAAAGTAATGAAGATGATAATAATGAAATGCCGTAATCATAGATAAGTTTGTTTTTCAAAAAAAGGCATATTTTGTTGTTTTTAAATGTATAGTATATGTATGCAAATGTTAACTTGTCACAGTGAGCACCAGATTAGGAGTGCATCCATACGGAAAGTGACCTTTTCCCAGACAACGAGCTCGTTTTCCTCCTCTCCTGTTTTCTCCCTGCAGTCACACATAATTGGATCTTAAGGAAAGGACTCATCACACTTGGCTCTGTAGGGCATCCTGCTACACCAGTGGGCACTTTCAGTGATTGATTTCAGCAAGGCTGTGTAACGTTCGTATTCTAGCCTCGATCTTTGCAGCAATCTACTGTAGGTTAAAGGTTGCCCGTTGCGTTAAGTGCTTAAACAAAACTAGTGGTAACACAGCGTAAAGACTGGATTACTCACAGGACTTATTACAGCTCTTTGCAAGCTGCTGCTGCCTCTGTTTGCTCTGTAGAAAAATGCATGGAAACCCCACTCACCATGATCCTCTATCTCCGTGTAATTGTTGTTAAATGTAGCACAGACTAGCTCCTGTGCACTGTGCAGCCATTGGTCCACCTTTCCACCTGGTGGTGCTGTTTTGTGTATATTTCCCTGTCATGTATTATAAATCCAGATGTTTGTGACTATATTTCAATACAGGCTGGCATATCCACTTTGTCACTCTAGTGTGCCTTCAGTGCCATTTTATATGACAGTACCACATCAGTTCTAAACATTACGGGCTAATAGTTACATACTACAAATGGTGGTTGTTGTTTTTTTCAGAAACACTGTATCAAACTTGCACATTTTATTAGCTTAAGGAAACTTGTTGATTTTGCGTCATCTTAATACCTGTCACAGTAATCTGTATTTTTATTTTCCCCTCTCTCTGTTCAGCCGCTGAAAATGGGGCTTCATTTGTCAAAACACTACTGCTTTTTTAATCACAAGTCGAAATCTTTGTAATTATTGAATTGTGAGCAATTGTTTGAACAGACAATAAAAAAGAGGGAGGTACTTGTTTCTGTGTTTTTAAGTTTTAAGTTATTGCTGTTCCGCAACAAAGTCGTTACCCTGGAATGTGTATGAGTGAGTGAGTGAGTTGAATGGCTTCACAGTTGATTTTGCAGTGTCCAGTCATCTTGCAGAGCCAGAGGAGGTGTGCGGGGCAGTGGGTCAAGGCTCAGGACCTTAAGACTTGATTTTGATGAGACTGTTAGGGGGTGCTGCATTTTCACAACAATGAACTATGAAAGTATGGTAAAGGCTGATGGTTTCTGCAGTATTCTGCTACAAAAAACCAGACACAATCAGGCCAGACATGGCTAAAATGAAAGGTCCTCTTCTTTATGATTCATACCTTGACTTGTTTTGCGAATCTTTGTCTGTTAAGCCAACCAGAAGCAGAATCGAAACCAACTCAAAATCGAAACCACTTTTATTAGCTAGAGGCGTTTTGGGATTCCCCAAGAATTCTTACATGCATGTTTGTTTTTAAAAATTCGTTGCACGCATATTAACAAGCTGGCTGACACCCTGTTATGGCAAATTTCGGAATCAGATGCCTTTGAAGTATTATAGTTCCTCAGTATGTACATCCCCTTTTGACACTTTCTAAGTGCATTCTCCAACGGCATTGAATATGATGGTACAAGTGATGCCCGAATCGCTGAGCTTACAGATGTTCCGTTTTTGCGGAAGTGTGGTGGTTTAAGACTGCAGACCAGCCAGCAAGTCTGAAGCTGCATGATTACTGTGTGGTTGGCTCCAGTCTTCAGGTAGAGGGCAAATATAGCGGGGATTTCTACCCATTCAAAGTTTGTTTTTAAAAATTCATTGCACCAATCAAGCTCATGATTGTGGTGAGTAAATGAGAATCTACCAATGGGCAACCTACAGGAACAATGCACAGCTGAGGAAAAACTCTATAAAACCGCACTTCAGAGTTGGCACACGCACTGAACATTGAAGATATTTTTTGGTGAGTTGGCACACGCATTGAACATTGAAGATATTTTTTGGTAAGTACAAATGAAAGAACAGACTGAATTATTATTTTGTAGGTTAAAGCATTGTTATTTTAGTATGTTTACATTAATTACATGTATATGGCATACATTTTATGATTATTATTTTATGTTAAAATGGCTGTTACTTGATCAGTAAAAATGAGAAATGAGCTTCTTTTGAAGTTAGTGGACAAAGAAGCATTGTTAAAGTATACAAAACATACCGAGTCAATTGTAGCTTCTCTAACAAGGTATTAGACCAAGCATTAGAGCACAATTAGTTTATTTTTTTTAGTCTATTTTGATTTGATTTTTAATTTATAGTGCAGTGATGACCTTTTGTGAAGTTTGGGATTTTGTATTGTGTTTCAAGTGGCTTAATGTTTGACATCTGACAAGACAATCTACAAAAAATGATTGGGGCAACTGTTTGCTTAAATATTATACAGGATAGACTAAAAGACAGAATATTGTATGCATTATAATAATCACTACTGGCACAAAATTGATCAAGTTTGTTTCTTTTACATTTTTAATGTCAGTGGGTGACATGAGGTGCACAGCAAAATAAATGAAGCATAACTGAACTGTTTCTCTGTGGTTGGCTAATGCTTTGAAACCATATTGTGACCTAGTATTTTGAGGAGCTGCTTGTTAAACATAATTGAGATATACAGATGGATCGTTTCAAAGTGTTTAACAGTCTTGGGTGTGTTGTCCTGTTTTTCACAAAATTCTTTTAATTCATTCAAAAGGCAGCATTAGCTCATCCTGTACATCACGGAGGTACAGTATAACTGCAGGGAACCGTTTTAATGCCCCCAGACCTGCTCAACTGATTGATAGGTTTTTAGACTTTTTTGCCCTTGTATGATTTAACATGAAATATTTACATTATCTGTGTGAAACTTGGTTGGTTATAGCTTTTCTGGAGCAGTCAGATCTTAACTAAATCCAGTATGCCTGAAATTATCAAAAAACTAAAACATTACAACTCACAAGCCTCCAAGATGAAAAAAGTATACAGAATTCCTGTTTGCCATAAATTATGTCTAGTTGGGCCCCTTATGGACTTGTGAGGTAATATGTGCTATGTCTATGGCTGTGACTATGCTCTTTAATGTGCAGACATCCCATGTTTATATGGTTGGAATGCTCATTTTAAGTTATTAAGCCTCTAAGGGTATAAACAGCTGGACACTGAAACAGCGACATATACACTCTTTGTGAATTGGGTTAACCCTAATCCTAAAAGTCTAAGTCTAACCCTAAACCTTAACCTTTAACCCCTAACCCTAATCCTAACCCTAAAAAAGTCTAACCCTAACCCAAGTCTAACTCTAAGTCTAAATCTAACTCTAAATCTAAATCTAAATTTTCAATGCATCTTTGAACTGACCATCCCTCAAGACTGGGGTCCTGTTAGCTGTGTGCTCTACTAAGACCATGAGTGAGCTGCAGGCATTGTCAGTCAGTCAGTGCAGACAGCATCAGATGGCATCAGAAGGCTGACAGTTCCAGTGTGGCTCTGTAGCCTCACTCAGCTTTCCTGCCAAAGCTCATCTCACCCTGGCATGTCAATCAGGTGATTCAGCTGGAGACATTTCAGGCTCCCTTTCCTCTCGAGGGAGGATCAGGCTTTGAACCTGTTAGAGCTTTACAGCTATAGATATCAAGAATACAGATGCATGCAACAAATATTTATCTGTCATGACTGAGGAAAACTCAGCCTTCCCTTTTCAAACACTGCTGATTTCTTCGGCTCTCGTTGCTCTCATATATCCCAGGCCTACAAAACAGCCAGTTGTTGCTAGTAGTGGTAAGTCAGGCTATTAGGAATGTCGTTGCATTCTGTGTAACCCTTAGAGGGTTCCCACTGTCTGAAATTTATGCAGCGTGGACATGAACTGTGCTGTGTACCTTTTCTAGGCTCTACCAGGTAGACATTGCATTCCAAGGTGCCATGAGCTCTGCTGTGCTGCAGTTAGCTGCTCCTGGAGAGGACTGAGGTGAAGAGGTGTCCAAATCTTCTCAACCTTGTTGACATATTCAACTGTAAGCCACGGTAAGGTAAATAACACTGCTATTATAGTGAAGTGGTGACTGCTTATTATTCATCTGTTGGGGGCCACAATGCATTATTTTTTAAAACATGGAATCATGTATTCAATTTCTGGTGAAGAGATTAGTGCATGACCTTTTACACTTGCCATGCTGATGACACAACTGTCATCCTGTAATTCAATCACTGTCCACCAGGTGTCCCTGTAGGCACTCCAATCTCAGCAAAAATTACAGCCAGATGAATAATTACACCATTATGAAATTATCAGTATAAATAAAAAAAACAGGAAGTTATGGGTTAGGGTAGAGAAAATAAGGCATGGATGCCCAAACAACATTGGATAATACCCACCTGGTTCCCTGCATACCAGCACATGTAATTGACTGTAATAGGAGCATTAAATATCTTTATCTATCTTTAGATAGATACATCTTTAATGCTATCGTGTTTGATTGGTCCTGCAGCTAATTTAATTTTATTTTCATGTGATTTGATGGGTGTATAGATGCTGTACAAGAGACCCTACAATAGTGGTTGTCTTTAATTGCCATTTGTTTTCAGATGCTCCTGCACACATCCATCTACTCGTTTCAATAAAGGTTCAGTAAAAGTTGGCTACATGTTTTGGCTACATGCTAATTACAAGCAGGCAAAACATAGAAATAAGTGACACTGGCTAGTTGTTCAGGTCAGATTGTTACTTCAGCCTATTTTCTGGAGGGTTTCAATGCACTAGTGTTGTTTAGTTTTTTTTTTTTTTTTGTTAAAATGAGTTTTTTAATAGACTTACAGATTAGTGGGAGGTTCTTTATTTTTTAAAAAAAAAAGTTGAGCACACGATGTCTCTTCTGTTGCCAGCCATAGTTGTTTGGTCTGGTGATTTAGCCATTTGTGTAAATATTGCACTTTACATGAAATGAAAGAAGAAAATGAGGGGCAGACTTACTCCTCATTGGCAGATGGGATCATGAAATTTTTATGTGCATTTGAAGTGGATAAATGCATTGCTATAACTGCATTTGTATTGGACAATGGGTGTAATGTACATGCTTGAGGCTTACAAATGACATCAGTATAGACTTGCTGCCAGAATGATGTCAAAATCCACAAACCCTACGATAAACTTTGGGAAGCTGACAAATGAATAACAGACACTGACACAACAGATGTACTGCATACAGAGAAGCAAAAGCTGCCAATGTGTTAAAACATAAAATGGTATAGATATGAAAAAAGGCAACCCTGATCAATTGAAGTAAATGCATTTTAGTCACCAGCTTACCTTTTGTAATTTTTTTTAACCCGTTAACAAATTACCAGTTTGGATGTGGAACCCTCACATTAGATTTTCTTCCCGGTTTCGATGAGCGCTGCAAATATGAACTGGACAAATAAGAACTGCATGCAAAAGAAAATGGCAATAGAATGTGTTTGAGTGATTTCTCTGATAAACCCTAATAAATCTTTCAGATTCTGCTATGAGTAGCTAAACACTACTTGTCAATTGTTACCAATTTGTTCAATGCTGAGAGAAGTGTGTTTTCATTCATCTGAAACATTTCTGAAACTCTCACATATTCATCTGGAAAGCTTGCACTGGAAGCTTGGAATGCTTTCATATGCATGTGCAAGACTTTTTACCTATGTATGTATACATGTGAGACACATTTTGCAAGTGAAATTCCTTCTGGATATACTGAAATACTTTTTGCTGCACACACCAGTGAGACAGTAGGGTCGAATGGAGCTTTGGCACAAGACAACTGTCTTTTGACCTGCTTTGCAGTGATTGTAACTATAAATGGCAGAGTGCTACAGTAAGCATTAACAGGGACAAACTCCAACAATATATGACTTACCACCTTTGGGGATATTTCCTAAAATGTAAAACAGAACATTGTTTGTTTCATATTTTATTTTACACACACACACACACACACACACACACATATATATATATATATATATATATATATATATATATATATATATATATATATATATTGTTCCATGTGACCTGCAAGGCTTTCATGATGTAATTCAATCACTGTTCTCCAGGTGTCCCTGTAGGCACTCCAATTTCAGCAAAAAATCACAGGCACATGAATAAGTACATAGATATACATTGTATAATTGTGACTTTATCGGTGTAAATAAAGAAGAATGCAGTAATGGGTTGGGGCAGAAAAAATAATAGACAACACTGTATAATATCCACCTGGTTCCCTGCATACCAACAGATGTAATTCATTGCATTTTATACAGTATCATTATCAAATAAAACAACTGATCAACACACTTAACAGCATACCTGCAGTCACTGATGAATCAACAAATGTGAAAGTTTACTAAGTTTTGCATATTTCGTTTTGTAAGGGTCATTCTTGTATCTTAACTACAAGAATTACTCCTTAGTGGCAGTAAACACAATCTATAACAAACAAGAGTTTACAAAATGAATAGTGAAGACTGACACAACAGATGTACTGCAAAATGATAACAACAAACTGTTATAATGTCAAAACATAAAACGATATATATAAAAGGCCTATTACAATATGAATTATGTGACAAACCTAAAGATATCTGACAGACTAACATGGATGGTTAAACAGTTCTTGTCAGTTGTTATCATTTCTGTCTATGCTGAGAGAAGTGTGTCTTCATATAGACAAGTTTCCAGATGAGGTTCAAGTTGGCTTCTTATTTAGGTGCTTTGTTTGTCTGATGAATATTGTAACAACTGGAATGCAAATTGACCAATAGGAACATTAAATATAGGGATTGCCTATGTTTTATGCTAGTCAATGATCTACTTGTGTGTAATTGTTCTAGCAGCTAATATAATCTCATTGGCATGTCATTCATTTGGTTAACTAATGTAGCTCTTGTGTTTTCAATGGAGGGTATGGATTTAAAAATCTATCATAGCCTAATGTACAGTTTACCTACCTACTCTATTGCTTGTTTTGTGTAGGTATAATGTGGTGGGTCTACATATGCTGTGCAAGAGACCCTACACCAGTGACATTTTAAAATTGGTCTTTAATTGCCATTTGTCTTGAAATGCTACTCCACACATCCATCTTCTCTTTTCAGTAGAGGTTGAAAAGTTGGCTGCAAATTTTAACTACATATTAATTACAAACAGGCAAAACATAAGTAAGTGACACTGGCTAGCTGTAACAGTCAAATTGTTAGTTCAGCCTGTTTTCTGAACTGTTCCCAAGGACTGTTGGTCCATTATCACAAAAGCATATCGCTGTACTTTAAAGATAGTTAATGATACGCTCTCTCTTTCTCTTTGTCTCTCTCTCTGTTCAAACTACTGTCTCTCTGTTCAAATCAAGGTTGCTCAGAGTGCTTAAGTTTGTGGTCATGAGAAATTTGGCTTTGCTTGCTATGAAAAGAGAGAGAGATTTAGTTCCCATCATTGATTTTATAATCTTATAGGCTGCTATATTGTGCTATGCTGTGCTACTGTATATTATGCTATTGAAGAAAAAGGATTCTGGTGCTGTATGGTGATTATGGCTATACATTTCTAGTAGAAAATACACTCCAAAATAGCTGTCATTCAGATGTAGTTTGGCAAATTCAAGCTGCCCCTTTTTGTACGTTGCCTTCAACAGATGCCTCTTCCATGCAGCCCGGCCATGATCCTGGGCGTGTTGACAAAGAACCTGTGTTCTTAACTGGTCACCTCAATCACCTCAGCCCAATCAAACATTCATGATTGGTCAACCGTAAAGCAGTTAACAATTGAAAACCACTATATCTTAAGAACCCAAAATTAATTTTGCCAAGCTGAACAGAAAAAAAATCCCCCCCAAAATCCCCCCTCTGGTAAAAAACTTGGCATTAACTTTAGTGCCCGCAACATTTTGTTGTGGCAGGGCAAATCTGTGATCCTAATGTAATACGAATGTTTAATACACTAATCCAAAGATGGTTGGAACACAAAAGGTTAATTACTTGTATCTGTCAATTTACATGTATCATTGCTGTGACTTTTTTGCAATTAAAACATTGTTATTGATAATTATTTTTCCTCATTATACAGGTTCTGAAGCTTGTCAACAAAAGACAAAATATGACCACAAAGTACAAACGTGTCTTGGGACCAGAATGGGATGAGGATGAAAACCAGCACAAATATGTGTTCGACAGTGAATTCCTACTTGATAAACAGATACGGGACAAACTATATGATCATCAGGAGGAAGGTTTGGCATTCTTTTATAAAGCTTTTAAAGAAGGTCAAAAGGGAGTGACTTTGGCTGATGATATGGGATTGGGAAAATCCATCCAGGTTATTGCATTCCTTTCAGGGATGATTGACATGCATATGATCAAAACTGTCCTGCTGGTCTCACCCACAACTCTGCTGAAAGATTGGACAGACAAACTGACTGCGTGGGCACCAGGAATCAAGTGGAAGTCATATAATTGCCTTCAGGAAACCTCACTCAAAAATTTGAGATATGTACAAAAAAAAGGGAATGTCCTCCTTATCTCCTACAAGAAACTCCTCTGCAACAAGAAGACATTCTTTTCTCCCAATGGGGACTCCTTTCACTGGGATTGTGTTATATTTGATGAAGCTCACATGCTCAAAAACGTGTCCACCAAGACCTACAAGGCAGCATCTTTGATTAATTCCAAGTTCCGCATCCTCCTTACTGGCACACCCATCCAGAATAATCTGTATGAGATGTGGTCTCTGTTAAGTGTTATTGGCCCCATGTTGGGGACATACCGCACCTTTAAAAAGCATTTTGAAGGTCCAATCACAAGAGCAAGACAGGCAGACGCCACCCCCAGAGAGAAGGCTCTAGGTCAGGAGATGTGGGGGAGTCTAATGAAGAAAATAAGTCCTTACTGGCTTAGGAGATCGAAAGAACAAATCCAGGAGCAAAGGCTGAAGTCTGATTCAAACCATCCTGGTAAGATGGACACCAAAGCCATAGTCAAACTACCCAAGAAATGGGAATTTGTCATGTGGATCAGTCTTAGCCCCACACAAGAGAAAATGTACCAGGAGTTCCTTGCATCCAGGTCTTGCAATGAGACCACGAACATTCTACCGGAAATCCAGTCCTTGATGAACCTCTGCAATCACCCAAGACAGCAGAATCACTGGCAGAAATATGATAATAGGGAGCTTCACAAGTTATCCACTGAAGTGCTCCTTTCAGAATCTGGAAAGCTGACCTTTCTAATAGGTTTGCTTGAAAGACTGTTGGAAGAGGGTCACTACACTGTGGTGTTCTCTCAATATCGAAAAATGCTAGACATTATCCAGCATGTTCTGAAAAAGAGTGGGATCACAGATTTCTTGAGGATTGATGGGACAACCAGACTCGAAACACGAGATGAATATCTGGAAGCTTTCCAGAAAAGAAAAAAATACCGCATCCTCTTACTTACAACTAAAGTTGGGGGGGTGGGACTGACAATAACTGCCGCCAATCGTGTGATAATAGTTGACCCCTGCTGGAACCAGGCTGTGGATTCCCAGGCCATGGACAGGGCCTACAGGATGGGTCAGGAGCAGGAGGTTGTGGTTTACCGTCTGATTACCTGTGGCACAGTGGAGGAGAAGATCTACTGCCGGCAAGTGTTCAAGAGTTCACTGGTTCGCCAGGCAGTGGGGGACGATCCAAACCCTACTCGACACTTCACTAACGAAGACCTGAGGGAGACTCTAATTTTGGGGGAGACAAAATTTTCTGTTACACAGAGGAGGCTTAAGAAACAATGCCCCCAGCAGCGGGTCACTGACAAGACCCTGAAGATGCACATGGCATACATTGAGAGCCTGAATGTGTGTGGGATCACAGATCATGAGTTACTTTTTGCTACAAAGCAAGAGGAGGACTTGACAGAGGAAGCAATGCAAACATCAATTAGAGACATTGTGAAAGAAGGTGAAGAGAAAATTGAGGCAGAATCCCACTTCCAGTCCTCTATGGTGAAACTGGAAGAGACTTCTTTTGAAGTTGGCAAGAAATCGTTCAAATCAAAAAGGAGATCACATCGTGGAACACCAGGCTTGCCTCTGAAGCACAAGCGCTTCTCACCTCGAAACAGTAAGAAGAGGCGGACACGAATCTTAAACACAAAAAGGCCATTGTATGATTCACCCAGCAGAAAATCAGATCACTCGCAGAAAAAAGAATGCTACCCTGAGGAATATAGCGCCATCATTTCAGAGGATAGCAATGCGGACACCAATGTTACAAACTCAACCATTTCGGATAGCAGCAGGGCAACCAGTGAAAATGTAACTCCAGCCAATGGGGCTGTGAAAACAAAACCACGATGTGAACTTGAGGAAACTGACCTGGAAGAAGAAAGTGCAGCTGAAAGTTCTTCTGATCTTCAGTCACAGACTCCATCTCTGCCCACAGAAATTCAGTCTAAGTCTGCAATCTGGCCATCATCTGGTTCGTCTGTGTCCTCTTCAACCCCGTGTTCCAAAACACATTTGTTAACCACAGTATCCCAAGAAGAATCTGGTGATGAAGATCCCAGAATGACACAGAACACTACTCAGTTTGTCTCCCCTACATGTTCAAAACCTCAGAACACCACTCCTGTAAAGCCAGAGACTGCTGATGAGATCCAGAGGATTCATCGAGTGTACCCTAACAGAGTGAACATGTGTGGGATCTCAGGCAATGAGCTAGCTTTCACTTCTACAGTAGAGGAGGACTTAACAGCGGAAGTAGCACAGATGTCCATTAGAGACACAGTGACAGAAGGTGAAGTGAAACTTGAAACAGAATCCCATCTTCAGAGCTGTAATCTGACACCCGAGGAGTTTCCTCTTGAAGTCAGTGCGAAAATGTGCAAATCAAAAAGGACTGTACTTCACCAAACACCAGACCTGCCCCAGAAGTACCAGTGCTTTTCCTCTCCAAATGGTACAAGGCAAGGCAAGCGGATGTTAACCACAAAGCAACTTTTTTATGACATACCCGACAGAACTGCAGATCATACAGAGAAGAAGGGATGCTACCTCGAGGACTGTGGCACCACTGACACTGATAAAGACAGCGCTTATGGGGAAAACTTTTCAGAGGAGAGCTATGAGGACACCAACACTACAAATTCAACTTCAGATAGCAGTGCAAGCAGTGCAGATGTTGCATCTGTCAACATGGATGTAAAGAGAAATCCATTGTGTGAATTTGAGGAAGGTGAATTAGGAGAAGCAAGTACTCCTGAAAGCTGCTCTAATCTTCAGCCTCCATCTCTACCCAATGAAACACAATCTAAACCTCCAATCTGGCAGTCATCTTCTTTAAATGTGTCCTCTTCAACCCCGTGTTCCAAAACACATTTGTTAACCACAGTATCCCAAGAAGATTCTGTTGATGATGATCCCAGAATGACACAAAGCACAACTCAGCTTGCCTCCCCTAGATGTTCAAAACCTCAGAATGCCATTCCTGTATTGTGTGACTATTCACTCACCCCCAGCTGCATGTCTCCCTGCAGTGTGCGATTGGAACCAAACTGCAGCAACCAGAGACTGTCTTTGACCTGCAGATCAACCATTTCTGTTGATGTTGACAATACGATTTCCCATGAGGGAACACATGGAATGGAAGCGGTATCGTATAGATGCCTGACACAGCTGAACTTTTCTGGGGGAGAACCATCAACACATGTAAATGAGGCAGTGGATGATAAAAATAGTCCACTTCACTCTTATGTGCAGTCTACTGCCTGCCTAAGTGTTCACACTGATGTTACAAACAGAACCAATTTAGATGACTTCAGGGCAGGTGCTACAGATGTTATGGCAGTCAGCTGGGATGTAGGAACAAAACCAACATGTGAACTTGAGGAAAATAAGATGGATAAAGCAGATGCAGCTGAAAGTTCTTCTAATCTTCAGCCACAGACACCATCTCTGCCCAAAGGAATTCAATCTAAGTCTCCCATCTGGCACTCATCTGCTTTACCTTTGTCCTCATCAACCCCTTTTTCCAAAACATGTTTGTTAAACACAGGATGCCAAGTAGATTCTGTTGATGAAGATCCCAGTTTAACACAGAACACTACTCAATTTGCCTCCCATACATGCTCAAAACCTCAGAACACCGTTCCTGTATTGTGTGATTATTCACTCACTCCCAGCTTCACATCCCCTTGCAGTGTGCGATCTAAGCCAAACTGCAACAACCAGAGACTGTCTTTGACCTGCAGATCGACCACTTCTGATGATGTTGTGGCCATTATTTCCCATGAGGAAATACATGAAATGGATGAGCCATCATATATATGTTCAACACAGCTTAACTTGTCTGAGGGAGATGCATCACAAGCTTTAAATGAGGCTCTGGATAGTCCGCTTTACTCTTGTCTGCAATCTACCACCCACCAAACTGTGGATACCAATGTTACAAACAGGACAACCTCAGATAACAATGGAGAAGACAGTACAGATGTTAAAGCAGTGACAACAAAAACAAATCCAATATGTCAACTTGAGGAAAGTGATCTGGTCGAAGGGGTTGCAGGTGAAATGCTTTCCAATCCTGAGCCACAGACTCCATCTTTTCTCAGTGAAAATAAATTAAAATCTAAAGACTATGACCCATCTTTAGTTTCTTTGTCAACCCCGTCCTGCAAATCAGATTTGCTAGATATGCTATCCCAAGGAGAACCACAGCCAGAGACTGCTGACAATTTCCAGAAGATTCATCGAGTGTACCCTGACTCAGTGAACATGTGTGGGATCTCAGGCAATGAGCTAGGTTTGACTTTTATAGTAGAGGAGGACTTAATAGAGGAAGTAGCACAGATATCCATTAGAGACACAGTGACAGAATTTGGAGACAATGTGACAGTGACAGAATGTGAAGAGAAATTTGAAGCAGAATCCCATCTTCAGAGCTGTAATCTTAACTCTGAGGAGGCTCCTCTTGACATTGGTGTGGAAATGTGCAAATCAAAAAGGAATTCACTTCACCGAACACCAGACTTGCCTCGGAAGTACCAGTGCTTTTCCTCTCCAAATGGTACGAGATACTGCAGGCAGATGATCAACACTAAGAGACTTTTTTATGATTCACCTGAGAGAAATTCCAATTACACCGACAAAAAGGAATGCTGCCAAGAGGATCACAGCAGTACCAACAACAATACACTCATGAACAACACTCACGAAGAAAACATTTCAGAGGAGAGTAGCGAGCACAACGGCATTACAAATTCAACTATTTCAGATGATAGCTGTGCAAGCAGTACACAAAACACAAAACTGAATGAAGCAAGTGCAGCTGAAAGTTCTTCTGATCTTCAGTCACAGACTCCATCTCTGCCCACAGAAATTCAGTCTAAGTCTGCAATCTGGCCATCATCTGGTTCGCCTGTGTCCTCTTCAACCCCGTGTTCCAAAACACATTTGTTAACCACAGTATCCCAAGAAGATTCTGTTGATGATGATCCCAGAATGACACAAAGCACAACTCAGCTTGCCTCCCCTAGATGTTCAAAACCTCAGAATGCCATTCCTGCATTGTGTGACTATTCACTCACCCCCAGCTGCATGTCTCCCTGCAATGTGCAATCTGAGCCAAACTGCAGCAACCAGAGACTGTCCTCCATCTGTGAACTGGCCAACTCTGCTGCTGTTGACAACGTCACTGCCAGCACAGTCCATGAGGTAGTAGGCAGATGTCACACACAGGAGGACTTCTCTAGGGGAAGTTCATCACAGCAAATGAATGTGCGAGTGAGTGGTGATGACAGTTGTCTTCACTCATTCCTGCAGTTTATGGAGTCAGAGCTTTTCCATCGCAGTCTGGAAGTGGAACGACTGTCAATCTCATACATGTTGTCACATCACCCCTTCAGTACAGCCGAGTTATCTCATACTTACATTGGACCGGATACTGAACAGGAAGGAAGTTACTGTCACGGGATCTCCATGGAGTCAGCCTTATACCAGACTCTGGAAACAGACTGTGTTTCCACTTCACATATGTTAACGATGGACCTCCTAAGTACATCTGAGACCCTCAGTGTGAGCACAGGAACATCTGAAAACAGCCAGGAACATTCAGGAGGGTACATAAACAGCCAGGAGGACAGTCATCAGGCTCAAGTTGTCACCCACCTATGTGACCACTCCTACTGTAAATCACTGGACAAAGAGGATGCTACAAGTGTGCATCACAGACATGTGAATGGAGAATAAGTTGGCTGAAAAAATTACAATTGCTGCCATGTGGGCAAACCTCTGTAGTCTGCTGAATGTGCTTGAGAAATTGTTGTTAAATCTTAAAAAAAAAACTAAATGGGATGAGCTTTGAAAACTTTGCATGTTAACATCAGAATCACGGCTAGAATCCTTTGTAATAGTTCATTTCTTTTTCCTTACTGCTTCGAGTTTGTTTATTCTTCTCTTGTGATAGTGCTTAGTAATGACCTGGGAGGAAAAGCAGGTCGGAACAATCATAGTTTGAGCAGATATGGCATTGTGTTCACAGTAATGAGGCTGAATCCATAGGGGTGGCAGTGTAGTACAGTGGTTAAGGAGTACAACTTAAAAACAAAAGGTTGTCGGTTTAATTCCTCACTGCTGTACCTTTGGGCAAGGTACTTAACCCACAATTGCCTCAATAAATATCCAGCTGTATAAACAGATAACAGTGTAAAAAACTTGAGCCGATGTAAGTTGCTGTGGATAAGAGTGTCTGCTAAACACCAATAATGTAATGTTCTCAGATGACATGTACATTATAATCATGATGTTAGAAAAATTGACACTATTTAGTTGGAATATTTTGGAAAAATTCACTGCTTCTGTCTTATTTTCTTTTTCCCTTTCTTGTTAAAAATTTAGTTAAAAATAAAAATATGTTGGCTATTTTGAATACTCTGAAATGTAAGATAATTTTGATTTGTTTATAACATTACATTACATTGTTGGCATTTAGCAGCATAACAAACAATAACTTTTTTGTCACTGCATAATTCTATTTGTGTTTCATAGTTTTGATGTCTTTACTATTATTCTAAAATGTGAAAAAAGGTAAAAATAATGATTTTCCTTTGCTATATGAGACAACATTGTAATCTGCTTAATCTGCTTTGACTTGCATGGTGTGGATGCTTTTCTCATGAAATAAATGTCTATTTCTAACTCAAGGGTCTGACAGTGTGTTCCACAGTATGGGAAATTTGGAATATTACTCAACAACATGAATACCTTTGTTCCGCTTTCCTGAGACATGAATGAATGATAACAGGACACCAAGAGACCAAGCTTGCAAAATCGGTGTGGGAGGATGATCAATGGTTGGGCTCAAACTATGACTTGTAGAACAACTCTTTAAAGGGCAATATGTCAAAAAGATAAGGAAGTGAGAAAAATATAATTCTGGGGGTGGACTAGGCTCTCTCATGGTCATTCTTCAGTATTTCCATCCCATTTGGGGTGGTTATTATGCAGTGGTAGATATAACATTTGTTTGACTTTGACTGGTGTTACAAAAAGGAATATGTTCTGGATTCCTTTAAGAGGCATGTGTTGACCTTAAGCATGCTTTAAAACAGTCTGGAACTTGAAAAATGTACAGTATGTGAAAATTCAGTTTGAACATTCATATAGTTCTACAACAATTTGCCCCTGACTGTCAAAAAAACAATAAAAGTCTGTAATGAATGTCTTAGGCACGGTGTTGGCTGGAATTGATGCCAGCGTGTCCAGTCTTTATTCTGAATGATGTGTGGCTCTCATTATGATTGTCCTCTACAAGGAGGGTCTGTCAAAGCGCCTGTGCACCATATATAATCAATCCACTTAGCTTAAATTCTGAGTTGACTGAATGATGCCTGCAGCCATGGCTGAGTAGCTGTTTGAGAGTCCACATTCACATTTTCTGCGTGGTGTTTTAGGTGAATTATGTGGTGGGCTGTACATAAGGGACACTGCTTTATGGCTAACACTGCAGAATATTATTAGAGCTTGTTGTGTAGATTAGAAGCGAACAGAGGCTGCCTCTAGGTCTGATTTGATTTGATATATACCATTACATCACACCACCACTGAGGGGCGTAATATTCACATTATGTTTGTGAGAAGTGTGTATCCTCCCAGCATGTTATGATTCAGTATATATATACACTGACAAGTTGAGTCTAACAGCCATAGACAGCCTCGACATTCAGCACCATCTGACAAAGTGATG
Source organism: Megalops cyprinoides (assembly GCF_013368585.1). Classification (NCBI taxonomy): domain Eukaryota; kingdom Metazoa; phylum Chordata; class Actinopteri; order Elopiformes; family Megalopidae; genus Megalops; species Megalops cyprinoides. The sequence continues at coordinate 27,601,782 of NC_050594.1, forward strand.
CACATCATCTCAGTTCTGGTCTGCTCCCAGAGATATAACTCAGACACACTAATGTTGACTTCATCACTGGAGCAGATAGTGTCTAAAGCACCTACAGCATTGCCATGAATGCTAGTATATTTCTTAAAGTGTTTATCAATTAGACTCCTTTTTAAATAAACTTTTAATACTATGTAGCAGTAGTAAAGTCAATGTTTGATTCATTTCTGGAATCTAAGCTTTAATAGCTCTAAGCATTTAATTGCAGACAGATAGCTAGTTTGTCATTTCTACAGCAGCTAATGAAACATTATCTGCAAACTCCCTTAAAATTTGCACTGCATCACATCCGTCATCCTGAAAAAAACATGAATGTCCATGCTGTATGAGACAGTGTTGCTATGGTGCCACAGTGCTGCTACTTCAAATTATCTGCATCCTCACATACTGTGAAATATTATGAGGTTTAATTTTAATGAGGTTAAAGTTGCAGTGGAAGGAATATACATCTAGGGGGAGACACACAGGCAAACACTTTTTTTCCACATTTTTGGTTATAATCACTGGATTTTAAGTTTGTGGATCACATCTTAGAATTTAACATGGCTGACTGAAATCTGCAGAACCTGAACTGTTTTTAATTGGTTTCACAGCCCTTTCCTCCACTTACCTGTACTGCGTTTTTAATGTTTTATTTTTAAAATACAACAGTAAATAAATCAACCAGAAAATAAAATGTATAATGGGTTGTGAATAAGAATGTCATTATAAACTGCTTCTGAGATAAATGTATAAAAAATACAATAACAACACTCATGTTACATCTTTGATATTTATTATATATTATTGTGCAAATACACTGATTATATCAGAGAAGCAGAAAACACAACAAACAGTAGAAGCTTAATGAACCAAAAATATATTTACAATTATGTTTTCACCCTTTACACATAGCAGTACATTATCAGCATTCATTTTTGTTAACACTAAAGTTAATTTGACTTTTTTTTACTTTTATTTTTTTCTAAATTATAAAGTATCAAGCATAAACTGCTATGTCTATTTCTGTAGTTTTAAAAATAACTTTAATAACTAAAATTTCAAACTTCTGCCTCAGGTAAAATCATATGTAATTATATATATTTCATAATTATTGATTTTTTAAAATCATTTTACATTGTGTTTTTAAGTATATATGTTTTGCTTGCATATTATTGTGAGTTCATAAAATAATCTGTTTAGATAAGCTTAAAAATAATTATTAAAAACAATAAATCTGTTAGATTTGTTAGAATTGTGTTCCCCACAAAGTGCCTCTACAAAAGAAAGAAAAGAAACAAATACAGAAAGAGCTTTTCTTCAGATTAACTCGTATGTACTTGCTTCTTGCATAATCAACTAATTACTGGCAGTGGATTTGTAAGTGATTTACCTTCTCTGTTACTGTAATGTCTAATCAAACAAATGAATATATGAAGATGCATATGAATTAGTGATACAACTGACTTGTATATAATATGCTATATTCTCTCAAATCTACTGGCAGATATAAGCACATAAGTGTACAAAGAATTTCAAATAAGTGTGCAGGGTATATTGGAAATGGTCATTTTACTGTACATTCACTATTAATTTCACCTCATTTCTTTTCCATGGAGGAATCCAGCACATGTGTCTCGATCGTGTGCGTGCTTACGGTGACTGTGGAGGTTTCTGCACCTTCAAAAAACTTCATTTTCTCTGAGTGCATTGTGTCTCTCAGCTTTCTGAGGGCCGAGGCTGTGTCTGCCAAGATGGGCTCCCCAGAGTCTGCTTCAACGACGTGTGTAACCCTCTGAGTTATGATGACCGTCCCTTTGTCATCACCTGACATCTCCTTCACCACGTGCCTCTCCACAGACGTGTGTCCTCCGGAGGCTTCATCAAGCACTTCTGTCACTCCCTCAACAGTCCAAGGTGCGGAGCCTACTTTAAGGGTCAGGGTCTGCAGGGGCAACTCTTGCACTGAGTGTGTTTCAAATTTGGTGATGACGGTGGCATGTTCGCTACTTGGTGTTGCTTGTATGTTTGAAGTTACAACATGTATGTCCCCTGTTTCCTGTGTCATCTCCTCAACAGGTGGCAAAGTGGCCTCAGCCAAGACAGAAACAGTGGCTGTGTTAATTTTCTCGGGTAAGTGAGGTTCCAAGCGAATAAGTTCGGTCCTTGCTGTGGAGGTAACGACATCACTGGGTACTTTTACCTCACCAACATCCATCATGGCACTGGGTTCAGTGAATTTCACCTTAACTTTTGTCGGGGACAACACTGAAGGGCCGGCCTGCTCACTCGTCACTGTGGAACTGATATCAGCAAAGGCGTCTGATGATCGAACAGATGATGTCAAACTGACATCCTCTTCCACAATGTCACCCTCTGCGCTTCTGTCAAGGACTTCAGTTGGCTGACTCATCCCCTTCTCTGACTCCTTCGTCTTCATTTCTGTTTCTTTAATTTGCTCAGTTTCCTTTTCCTCTTGAAGCTGTGTTGTCTTGTCCTCCTCTGCGGCAACCACATCGCTGCTCTTAGCCTTACCACCCTTCTCTGAAGACTCATGGAATCCTAGCTTGGGAAAACTGAACTTAAACTTTGACCTGTCTTTAGCCTCTGCTTCTTTACTCATACATGGGGCTTCAACAGACACTTCAGCACCAGGTAGAGAGGTACTGAGCTGAATATGACTTGCATCTTCATCGTGTTTTGATTTAAGGCTTGAATCTTTTTCTTTACCTGGGGAGTGAATGTCCTGAGCAATATTTTCCCTTGATGATGAAAGGGTTTCTTCTACTTCCTCTAATGTAGGGACATTAAATTCTAGGTCTAGACCCTTGAATATGTCCCCAAATGTAGGGAAGTTAAGTCTGGATGACTTCTTATGTCCCTCAGCATCTCCACCTTTCTTATCTATACCAGGTACATCACCGGTTTTATTATTTGTCTTCTCAGTTTCCAATGCTGCTCCTTCCACAGTGATTTCTGGGGTTTTAACATCAATATTTGCTTGGTTGACATCAGCATCTATGTCAGCTGGCTTTGCTTTTACTGGAGAAAAGCCAAATTTTGGCATTTTGAAGGTTGGGAGTTTAAATTTACTTGGTGAGCCTTTAATTTCAGCTTCTGTATTGGCAGTTTCAGTATCAAAGATTTCAGCATTCCCTTCAATTGCTGAGTGTTTACCCTCTGGCCCTGACAGTTCAATGTTTGCTTGAAATGTTGGTGCAGAAATATCATCCTCTATTTTCTGTACTGGAACCTCTGTCTCAGGTTCTGTGATATCAGCAGTTACCCCTTGAACTTCAACTTTACTTTTTGCAGTTGCAGTCCCAAATTTAGGGAATTTGAATGTGGGAAGTTTGAATTTTGTGGGAGACCCAACAGTCTCCAAGTCATTATCCTTTATTTCAATTTCGGTTTCCGGAGGTTTAATGTCCACCTCAGGCCCTTTCACTTCCATGCTTCCTTCAATAAAGGAGATGTCTCCCTTTGGAAGACTTACATCAATCTCAGGGGCTTTAACTTCTGGTTTTGAAAAGCCAAATTTGGGAAAAGATATCCGTGGCCTTTTTCCTTTCAGATCCGCTTCTTTAGCATCAACCTCTGGTATATCTACCTTCCCTTCCACTGACGGTCCATCAAATTCAGCACCAGGTACTTGGGCTTCCACTGTTACCTCTGGCAAGGAGACATCAACATCTGGCTTTGATACACTTATATCCACTCCAGGTGCTTTCACTTTAGGAAATGAGATTCCAAATTTGGGCAGTTTGAATTTACTTCCTTGTCCCTCTATTTCAACTTTAGCATCACCTAACTGAGTTTCCCCTGACATTGTCAGCTCAGGATCTGGAGATTTCAGATCAACTGACATTCCATCTGCACTGACACCCAGACCTTTGACATTAGCATCTGGCTTTGTGACAGAAACCTCAACTGATGAGTCCTTCAGCTCAGGCTTTGAAATTCCAAAAGAAGGCATTTTAATATGAGGAAACTGGAATCTTGCCTTTCCACCAGATTCAACAGCATGACCTTTAGCTGACCCATCAAAAGAGGGACCTTCAATGTCAGTTTCTGTCTTGGATACAGAAACATCAGTCTCAAGTGTTGGTGCAGTCATATCTATCTCTGAGTCTTTGACTTTTGAAAGGGACACATGTACATCTGGCATCTTCATTCTAGGCAGGTCAGTTTTACCTTTTGATTTATCCAACTCTATCTTTTTCCCATCAGTGTCAATACTTAATGCTCCAGCATCCACCATCACATCCCCCACTGAAGCCTCTAGTTCAGGCACTGTGATGTCAGTACTGACATTTGGTGACTCTGCTGTTATTTTTGGAGCTGAAATCCCAAATTTAGGGAATTTGAATGTGGGAAGTTTGAATTTTGTGGGAGACCCAACAATCTCCAAGTCATTATCTTTTATTTCAATTTCGGTTTCCGGAGGTTTAATGTCCACCTCAGGCCCTTTCACCTCCATGCTTCCTTCAATAAAGGAGATGTCTCCCTTTGGAAGACTTACATCAATCTCAGGGGCTTTAATGTCTGGTTTTGAAAAGCCAAATTTAGGAAAAGATATCCGTGACTTTTTTCCTTTCAGATCCACCTCTTTAGCATCCACCTCTGGTATATCTACCTTCCCTTCCACTGACAGTCCATCAAATTCAGCACCAGGTACTTGGGCTTCCACTGTTACCTCTGGCAAGGAGACATCAACATCTGGCTTTGATACACTTACATCCACTCCAGGTGCTTTCACTTTAGGAAATGAGATTCCAAATTTGGGCAGCTTGAATTTACCTCCTTGTCCTTCTGCTTCAACTCCTTTGCTCTTCATGTCAAGATTTATATCTGGCCCTTCAACATCAACACTGTAGCCTTTGACATCTACTGCAGGTGTCTCTCCAGACACTTTTAGCTCTGCTTCTGGTAATTTTACACTAACTGACGTTCCATCAACACTGACCTCTGGAATATTGATGTCAGTGTCTGGTTTTGTTAGATTAACATCCACTGATGGTGCTTTTATGTCTCCTGAAACTTCAGGTTTGGAAAATCCAAATGAAGGCATTTTAATATGAGGCATTTTGAATTTTCTTTGCTCGCCAACTGTGGTCTCAACTTCCGGAATGTCAGCCTTTACATCGAGAGATGGTCCTTTAAGATCACCCTCAACAGTAATGTCTTTTTCTGGTAGAGGGATTTTAGCTTCTGCTGAAGCCTCTATCTCAGGTACTGTGATGTCAGCACTCACATCAGGAAGTTCAGCTTTAACCTTTGGAGCAGCAATGCCAAATTTGGGCATTTTAAATGTGGGTAGTTTGAATTTACTTGGAGATCCCTTAGTGTCAGCATCTTTAGTTTCGATATCTGGAGATTTAATGTCCACCTCTGGCCCTTTCACCTCCATGCTTCCTTCAATAAGGGAGATGTCTCCCTTGGGAAGATTGACATCAATCTCAGGGGCTTTAACTTCTGGTTTTGAAAATCCAAATTTGGGTAAAGATATATGTGGCCTTTTTCCTTTCAGGTCCACCTCTTTAGCATCAACCTCTGGTGTATCTACCTTCCCTTCCACTGATGGCACCCCAATGTCAGTAACAGGTACTTGGGCTTCCACTGTTACCTCTGGCAAGGAGACATCAACATCTGGCTTTGATACACTTATATCCACTCCAGGTGTTTTCACTTTAGGAAATGAGATTCCAAATTTGGGCAGCTTGAATTTACTTCCTTGACCCTCTACTTCAACTTCCTTACCCTTTATGTTAACATCCACATCCGGTGTCTCTCCAGACACTGATAGCTTTGGTTCTGGAAGTTGCATATCAACTGATGTTACATCAACAGTGGCCTCTGGAACATTGATGTCAGTGTCTGGTTTTGTTAGATCAATGTCAACTGATGGTGCTTTTATATCTCCTGAAATGTCAGGAGCTGTAACTTCAGGTTTGGAAAATCCAAATGAAGGCATTTTAATATGAGGCATTTTGAATTTTCTTTGCTCTCCAACTGTGGTCTCAACTTCCGGAATGTCAGCCTTTACATCGAGAGATGGTCCTTTAAGATCACCCTCAACAGTAATGTCTTTTTCTGGTAGAGGGATTTTAGCTTCTGCTGAAGCCTCTATCTCAGGTACTGTGATGTCAGCACTCACATCAGGAAGTTCAGCTTTAACCTTTGGAGCAGCAATGCCAAATTTGGGCATTTTAAATGTGGGTAGTTTGAATTTACTTGGAGATCCCTTAGTGTCAGCATCTTTAGTTTCGATATCAGGAGATTTAATGTCCACCTCTGGCCCTTTCACCTCAATACTTCCTTCAATAAGAGAGATGTCACCCTTTGGAAGGCTTACATCAATCTCTGGGGATTTAATGTCTGGTTTTGAAAAACCAAATTTGGGTAAAGATATCCTTGGCTTCTTTCCTCTCAGGTCAATTTCTTTAGCATCTACCTCTGGCATGTCTCCTTTTCCTTCAACCGATAGTCCCTCAATGTCAACATCTGGTAGCTTGACTTGTGCTTTCTCCTCTGACAGTGAGATATCCACATCTGGCTGGGATACACAAATGTCTGCCCCAGGACCTCTCAATTTTGGAAATGAAATTCCGAATTTGGGGAGCTTAACCTTACCTTCTTGTCCATCATGTTCACCTCCTTTGTCCTTAATGTCTACCTTGATAGATGGACCTCCAACATCTACACTTGGGACTTTGATGTCAACAGCAGATGTCTTTCCTGAGACTGTTAGCTCAGTTTCTTGAGGCTTAATATCCACTAAAGTTCCATCACCACTGACACCTGGAATTTCTACATCAATTTCTGGTTTTGTAAGTGAAATCTCTCCAGATGTCTTTTGGCCTTTCAGCTCAGGTTTAGAAATCCCAAATGATGGCAATTTAATATGAGGGAACTGGAATTTTGCCTTTCCTCCCACTTCTGTCATGGGAATTTCTGCACTTGCATCAAGATGTGAACTTTCAACATCACTTTGCGGCTTTGACACAGAAACATCAGTCTTAATCATGGGTTTTTCAAAGCTTATCTCTGAGTCTTTGCCTTTTGGTAGAGAAACATCTATGCCTGGTATATTCACTTCAGGAAATTTAATTGTATCTTCTGGTTTATTAACCTCTGTACGTAGCCTGTCAATTTCAACACTGGGTCCTTCAACATCCACCTTTACTTTCCCTGAGGGAATTTCTATGTCAGGCACTGTGATGTCAGTACTGACATTTGGTGACTCTGCTGTTATTTTTGGAGTTGAAATCCCAAATTTAGGGAATTTGAATGTGGGAAGTTTGAATTTTGTGGGAGACCCAACAATCTCTAAGTCAGTATCTTTTATTTCAATTTCGGTTTCCGGAGGTTTAATGTCCACTTCAGGCCCTTTCACCTCCATGCTTCCTTCAATAAGGGAGATGTCTCCCTTTGGAAGACTTACATCAATCTCAGGGGCTTTAACTTCTGGTTTTGAAAAGCCAAATTTGGGAAAAGATATACGTGGCCTTTTTCCTTTCAGATCCGCTTCTTTAGCATCAACCTCTGGTATATCTACCTTCCCTTCCACTGAAGGTCCATCAAATTCAGCACCAGGTACTTGGGCTTCCACTGTTACCTCTGGCAAGGAGACATCGACATCTGGCTTTGACACACTTACATCCACTCCAGGTGCTTTCACTTTAGGAAATGAGATTCCAAATTTGGGCAGCTTGAATTTACTTCCTTGACCCTCTATTTCAACTTCCTTACCCTTTATGTTAACATCCACATCCGGTGTCTCTCCAGACACTGATAGCTTTGGTTCTGGAAGTTTCATATCAACTGATGTTACATCACCAGTGATCTCTGGAACACTGATGTCAGTGTCTGGTTTTGTTAGATCAATGTCAACTGATGGTGCTTTTATGTCTCCTGAAATGTCAGGAGCTGTAACTTCAGGTTTGGAAAATCCAAATGAAGGCATTTTGATGTGAGGCATTTTGAATTTCCTTTGCTCTCCAACTGTGGTCTCAACTTCTGGAATGTCAGCCTTTATATCGAGAGATGGTCCTTTAAGATCACCCTCAACAGTAATGTCTTTTTCTGGTAGAGGGATTTTAGCTTCTGCTGAAGCCTCTATCTCAGGTACTGTGATGTCAGCACTCACATCAGGAAGTTCAGCTTTAACCTTTGGAGCAGCAATGCCAAATTTGGGCATTTTAAATGTGGGTAGTTTGAATTTACTTGGAGATCCCTTAGTGTCAGCATCTTTAGTTTCGATATCTGGAGATTTAATGTCCACCTCTGGCCCTTTCACCTCAATACTTCCTTCAATAAGGGAGATGTCTCCCTTTGGAAGGCTTACATCAATCTCTGGCGCTTTAATGTCTGGTTTTGAAACTCCAAATTTGGGGAGAGATATACGTGGCTTTTTTCCTTTCAGATCCACCTCTTTAGCATCCGCCTCTGGTATGTCTACCTTCCCTTCCACTGATGGTCCATCAAATTCAGCACCAGGTATTTGGGCTTCCACTTTTACCTCTGGCAGTGCGATATCGACATCTGGCTTTGATACACTTACATCAACTCCAGGTGTTTTCACCTTAGGAAATGAGATTCCAAATTTGGGCAGCTTTAATTTACTTCCTTGTCCTTCTATATCAACGTCTTTACCCTTTATGTCAAAATCTACATCTGGTGTTTCTCCAGACACTCTTAGTTCTGGCTGTGGTAATTTCACACCAACTAAAGTTACATCAGCACTGATGTTTGGAACACTGATTTCAGTGTCTGGTTTTGTTAGATCAATGTCAACTGATGGTGCTTTTATGTGTCCTGAAATTTCAGGAGCTGTAACTTCAGGTTTGGAAAATCCAATTGAAGGCATTTTAATATGAGGCATTTTGAATTTTCTTTGCCCTCCAGCTGCTGTCTCAGTGTCTGGAATTTCAGTTTTTCCATCAAGAGATGGTCCTTTAACATCAACTTTAACAGCAATATCTTTGTCTGGTACAGGGATTTTAGATTTTGCTCTAGGTATTTCCTGCTGCATATCTGGCCCTTTTGTTTTTGATAGTGATAAATCTATACTTGGCATCTTCACGTTTGGAAGCTCAAATTTTCCTCCTGGTTTCTTAATTTTCATTTCTGGTCCGTCAATATCTATATCTGTTTTGTCTACTGAAGCCTCTGTCTCAGGTACTGTGATGTCAGCACTCACATCAGGAAGTTCACCTTTAACCTTTGGAGCACTAACTCCAAGTTTTGGTAATTTAAAAGTGGGCAGTTTTAATTTACCAGGAGCTCCTTCCATGTCAGCATCAAAAGTAGCACTTGTCTCTGTGGTTGTAATGTCAACTTCTGGCCCTTTGACATCTACACTTCCTTTGGGCAGAGAAATGCCTCCCTTTGGAAGACTGACATCAACTTCAGGGGCCTTAATATCTGGTTTTGAAAATCCAGGCTTGGGAAATGATATCTTTGCTGTCTTTCCTTTCAGATCGATGTCTTTAGCAGCCACCTCCGGTATATCTATGTCCCCTTCAATTGAAGGTTCTTCAACATCAACATCAGGTAACTTGACTTGTACTTTCTCCTCTGGCAGTGAGATATCTACATCTGGCTTTGATACACTAATGTCAGCTCCAGGTCCTTTGAATTTAGGAAGTGAGATTCCAAACTTGGGCAGCTTGAATTTACTTTCATGTCCTTCTAATTCAACTTCTTTACCTTTTAAGTCAATATCTACTGCTGGACCTTCAATATCTACACTTGGGCCTTTGATGTCAACCACCGGTATCTTTTCAAGTAATCTTAGCTCAGGTTCTTGAGTCTTTATATCCAATTTTCCTTCAGTTATATCTGTTGATGGTAAGCTTATTTCTCCAGACACTCTCGGACTCTTCGACTCTAGTTTAAAAGATGGCATTTTAATTTGAGGCATTTGAAATTTTACTTTTTCCCCAGAGCCAATATCAGGAAGTTCAGTTGTTACCTCATCAATAGAAGGGCCTTCAATGTCAACTCCTGGCTTTGATACAGAAACATCAGTCTCAGTCTTAAGCAGTTCTGCTTCACCTTTTGGTTTATCCATCCTTAAACTTTGTTCACCAATATGAACATCAGGGACTGAAATGTCCACTCCAACCTTTCTGGATGGAGTCTCTACCTCTGGAACTGTTAATTCAGCATCCACATCAGGGGTATCTATTCTGGCTTTTGAAGTGGAAATTCCAACTTTAGGGAGCTTAATTGTGGGCATTTTGAATTTTATGGGTGAGCCACTAATATCTTTGTCTTTCTTTTTAATTTCAGGTTGAATTTCTGAAGCAGTGGTGTCCACCTCTGATCCCTCAATCATCGTAATTCCCTCTGTCAGAGAAACTTCTCCCTTTAGACTAACATCAGTGTCAGGGACCTTGATTTCTGGTTTCAAAGATCCAAACTTGGGCATGGATATATCTGGTTTCTTCATTTTCACATCAGTGCCCGGTATTTCAACTTTCCCTTCAACTGAAGGCGCGGCAAATTCAACAACAGGAAACTTGGCTTCTACTTCAGCCTCTGACAGTGTGATGTCAGCTTTAGGCTTTGAAATATCAATATCTGTTGCAGGTTCTTTAACTTTAGGAACTGAAATTCCAATTTTTGGAAGCTTGAATCTGCTTTCCTTCTCCTCTATTTCAACTTTTTTACCCTTCATATCAATATCCACTGCTGGAGCCCCAATATCCACACTGTAGCCTTTGATGTCTATAGTAGGTGTCTCTCCTGACACTGTTAGCTCAGGTTCTGGAGGTTTCACTGTAACTGATGTTCCACTGAGCTGTGGACCTTTCATATCAATGTCTGGTTTTGTAATGGAAACCTCTGCTGATGCTAAAGTCATTTCTCCTGTCAGCTTTGGACCTCCCAGCTCAAGTGTGGAAATTCCCACAGAGGATTTACTCATCTGAGGCATTTGTATTTCTCCCTTCATTCCTTCAGTTTTTAGGATTTCAGCTTTTCCTTCAAGAGGGGGACATTCAATGTCAATTTCTGGCTTTGAAACCAAAGTCTCTGCCTGTGATGTTTTCAGGTCAAACTTTGGACCCTTCATTTTTGGAAAGGTGACATTAATATCTGGCATCTTAACTTTTGGTAGTCCAATTTTATATTTTGTTTTGCCCATACCTACTCTTGGTTCTTTTACATCAATGTCAAGGGCTTCATTTTCCATACCTGCTTTCCCTGATGGAGTCTCAAGGATGGGTATTGTGATGTCTGTGCCCTTCATATCCACAGTACCATGTGGAAGAGGAACATCTCCCTTTGAAAGGCTAACATCCATTTCTGGGCCTCTAATAAGCTCTGGTATTGATATTTTTGGCTTCTTCATCTCCAGATCAACCCCTTTTATACCAACTTCAGGCTTCTCAGTGGACAACTTGACGAGTGCTTCACCCTCTGGCACTGAAATATCAGCCCGTGGCTTTGATGTGCTAATAAGCTCTTCAGGTGTTTTGAAGTCTATCTTTGTACCTTTGACTTTTGGGAGGGACACACTGATGTCTGGCATTTTTATTTCTGGAAGCTCAATTTTACCTTTTATTTTGTCTGTATCCAAGCTTGGTCCTTTAACATTAATGTTAAAGGTTTCGCTTTCTGCTGTTTCCTTCCCTGAAGAAATCTCTAATTTAGATACAATCCTATCTGTCACATCTGGGGTTTCTGCTGTGATCTTGGGAGATTTAATTCCAAATTCAGACATCTTTAAATCTGGTGTTTGCAGTGGTGTAGGGGATCGCTCAATGTCCATGCCTTTATCTTTGATCTTTACTGTGAATTCTGAATCTTTCACACCCACTACTGTGCCTTTCATGTCCAGATTACCTTCTGGAAGAGAAACAACTTCATTTGGAAGGCTGGCATCAGCAGATAATCCTTCAACATCTATTGTTGAGACTTTGATGTCAATTAAGGGGCTCTTTCCTGACACTGGTAGCTCGGGTTCTGGAATTTTCATGCCTACTGAAGTTTCATCAGCACATATGTCTTTGATATCAGTGTCTGCCTTTGTGATAGAAATTTTACCTGGAGGTATCTTGATGTCTGCTGATAACTTTGGAGCTTTTATTGTTGAAGAGGTGATCTCAACTTCATTGGCTGCCTCTAGAGAGGGGCCTTTTACATCAAATTCTGATAAATCCACTTTGGGAATTTTGATTGATTGATTGTCACTCATATTTGTCTCAATTTCAGGAGTTTTCCCCAACACTGATGCTTTGATCTCCACTCCGGCCTTTGGAATCTCAACACCTGTCTCGGGGAATCTAATGTCTGGTTTTGTAATTCCAAATGTAGGCAGTAGCATTTTTTGTTTCTTTGTTTTTTTGTCAGATGATTTGACATCTGTGACAGGTTTTACCATTTCAAATTTCACTTCAGAAATTTCATATTTAGAGTCTGCGTCAACATCTGATCCAAGGGTAGGTATTTGGGGCACTTTAAAATTGCCTTTTTTATCCTCTGAAATCATGTCTTTACATTTGATATCAGCACCTATTTTAGCACCTTTAACCTCTTCAGCAGGTTTGTCTACATTTACATCAATCTTTGTGATTTGTTGGTGCACATCAAGATCTGAGAATTCCACGTTTGGCAACTTGAATTTTGGAAGATCAATGCCAGAGATGAGTTTTTTAATACTATCAACATGAACCTCTGGTTGAATCTCCTGAACCTGGATCTCCGCAGTTGGTACAGAAGCATCTAATTTTTCAGTCTTGGGCAATTTGGCAGCTGACATCTGGATATTTCCTGCTGTTGTTATAGCCTCCATCCCTGGTATTTCAATGTCTTCTCGTTTTGGCAGTTTAATTTTTATTTCAGACCTTTCAGCTTTACCTGTTTCAAAATGGCCTGATGGAATTTCTATCATTTTACCATCCACCTCTGCCATTGTCAATTTACCTTCAGTTATTGAGCTTTGGACTTCAATTTTAGGTTTTGAAAGGTCCTCTTGTGCCATAGCAATGGGTTCATGGTCAGTTAAATCTGGAAGTTCAATCTTTGGTAGTTTGTATGTTAGAGGAGTCATCTTGCTTATTTCTCCTATCATATCATTTATTTTAGTCTCCACTGAATGTTCTGAAGCTTGTATTTCCAGCTCTGAATCTGTAATATCCGTTATAGATACTTTTGTGGTTTGTATTTTTGTCTTTGGCACAGTAACCCCAATCTCCTGTCCTTCTGCTGGTATCTCTGGGGTTTTAGGCACAAACACATCTGCTTTTAGATCCAGTTTTCTCTTGTCAGCATCCACATCTGTCTTTGTAATTTGTTGATGCACATCAAGACCTGAAAGCTCCACTTTTGGGAGCTTGAATGTTGGAAGATCAGTCTTGGAGTAAGCCTCTTTAATGTCATCAGCATTGATCTCTACTTGAATTTTCTCTGCAGCTGGGACAGACGCTTCTATCTTTCCAATATCAGGCAGTTTGATTGCTGACATTTGAAGATTTCCTGCTGATGCTGTGGCCTCCATTCCCGGTATCTCAATGTCTTCTCGTTTTGGGAGTTGCATTTTAATATCAGGCTGTCCACTGTCAAGGTCTGCTTTGGGCACCTTGCCTTCAATCTTGAATCCTTTGATTTCCATTTTGGTCTTAGATGCATCCACTTCTGTCTTTATGATAGGTTTATTGACAGTCAAGTCAGGCATGTCAATCTGTGGCATTTTGAACTTGGGAGCTTTCCTTTTTCCTATATTCCCAATGAGATCATCAATATTTGTCTGTGTTGGAGGCTCTGAGGCTTGTATTTCCAGCTGTGGACCTTGGATGTCTATTGCAGTTTCTGTCCTAACACCAGGGCCATCTCCATTTGCTGTTACATCACGAGCTTTAGCACTGAGTGGAGAGGTTGTCATTTTAGGACTTCTAGGTTTATATATGTCAGAGACACTTTCAAATAAGCCGCGTTTTGATGATGACGTATCAGGTTTTGGTTTGCTGCTCACCTCACTGCTGCCTTCAGCAGTAGTCTTTGTAATTAGAGTTCCATTCACTGAGCTTCCTTGGTACGTCTTTGCAATGCTTCTGTCTGCCATTGGACCTCTGGGTCGGATCCCATATCTCTCTGAGTCTAGAATAAGAATACTTCTCTCTTTCTTTTGTTTGTCATAGTCCATTCTCGGAGATTTCCTGAGAAGGCCTACACCTGACATATCAAGTGAAACATCAACTTTAGGCAAACAAATGTCCATGTCACCCATCACAGTTGTAGATGAAGCCGTTTGTTTTCCAGCAGTGTCTTTGTCCACCTTTTGTATCGGTTTGTTTGGGTCGATTCTTTGAGTGTTGATGTCAATGGCAATCTCATGTCCCTTCAGTTCTGCATGCGATATTACATTGGGGATCTCTGAGATGCCACCTGACAGAGCCTGAGTTCGGGTTCCAGTGTCTAGTGTCTTTAGGCTGTCAGAAGAAGTCTTCGTAGGTAAAGCCTGAGGGGACTTTAAGAGATTCTCAGGACTTGAGTCTCCCTTCTCCTTTCCCTGTATGTTCACCTTCAATACTGATCTCTCTTTCTTTTTCTTTTTCTTGACTTCTGGGGACTTCTTGCCTGAAGACCCTCCTCGATCAGCAAGAAAGTCTGAGATGTCAGTGGTTTTCAATGTCTTGTCCAAACTGATGAGCTCCGCCCTGTGCTGGCTAATGTCAGTATCAGAGCCTGTAATGTCTAGATGTTTGTATTCATTTCTAAGCCGGGCTGATCCTTTTTTATTTGGGTCATCCAGCACATATATCTGCGGTGTTTCTCCTGATGTACCCTTTTGTTGCTGTGGAGAATGCCTGTCAGATGTATCCTCTGTCACATTTTCTAAACTCCTTGAAACTCGACTTATGGAATCCTTTTCTGGTTGTTCAGCTGATTTGCTCCTTAGATTCTTCATTTTCAGTTTTGACAGTTTGAGCTTCTGCTTCTTTGTTTTTTCTTTGACAGCCTCCTGAGTCTTGATGGGCGACTCTGTGTCGCTGGTTGTCGGGCTCATTTCCAACTTCCTCTGCTCCTCTGCCTCTGATGTACTGTGGGATCTCTTGAAATGTGCCTTGGGCCCCTTTTTGAAGGATGGGAATTTTGGCCATGAGATTCGGGCATCGTTCCGTCTTTGTGCCTTAGTGCGTCCTCTCTCCGTTAGGCCAGCTCCTTCTTCACCCTGGGGTATACCAAATGTGAAATGTTGATTAATGGCAGTAAAGTAGCAGCAGTTTAGTAACCATTATGAACTCAAAAAAACCAACAAATGTGACAAACATGAAGACAGCGGGGTAGTTACAGATGCTTCTTGTCTTTCGGCCGTGGAGCTTTCGAGGGCGGATGCCCCTGGAGGCTTGCGTTTCAGACAGAACTCCATTTTGTATGGCTGCGCGTGCTCCAGGATCTGAAGGGCGTCCTCATAGGAGACATTGTCGAAGTACACTGTTGCACTGAGTATCTGATCACCTGGAGTGAGAGATTAATATATGCAAGAAAGAGTTAATCTCAGATGAAAACTTTCATAGGGACATTTGCCACCGTAATGAAAGGCACAATCAAAAGCGGTGGAAATATTAACAAAGAAATTGTGTAAATGTATTTCAACAGATTAAGAGAAACGCTTTGTGTACCTTCTTGCACACTGAGATGTTTTGCAGCCGGTGACTCTGCCTTCACTTCTTTGATGAAGATGCCCTCCTTTCCACCTCCACTGACAACCAGGCCCTCGGCACAGGCCTCTTTCACTGTTTTCACAATTACGCCCGACTCCGCACTCTAAAAGCAATCAAACCAGGGCAATAATCAAAGCGGTTACACATTATCTGCTTGCTGCCCAAAGCACAATATCATAAGAAGAGTTCCACCATTCTTTTGTTCATAACGGTAAGAAAGAAATGTCTCTCTCACCTCTGTCTGACTCATTTTTGCAGAGGAGCGCTTTTCAAAGAAGGATCCAAATCCGATTTTCTTTCCTTTTTTGTTGCCACTGCCCTTGTGGTATGGGTCATATATCTCCTCCTCTCCCTAAAATATGCAACAACCATAATGTATCATTCCATACAATGTGTTAAGAGCATAGAAGGTACATAGTTTTCCAAAATATGGTGAGATGGCATACCTGCTTGTTGATGTCTGTGTATTTCTCAGTAACTGGGAATTCATTTACTGGAGAGGAACCCTGAGGACGTGGCCTCTCTCCCTCAAGAAACTCTGGGGGCTCTTCACAAACCTGGCAGACATGGGATTTAGGAGATATGATGTTTTTATTTTAGGGAGAAACCACGTGAATATCTTTGGGTTGTTATATCAAATAAGGCACCTTTACTTCAGGAAATTATGTTAAAGACGTACATTTTTTACATTGTATATATAGTCACTATAACATTACCACAGTAAGGCAAGATGAATGAAGACTTGAGACTAACTGTGAACATAAATTGACCTCCCAGCCTCTGTTATTCTCCATTACATACCAGTAGGCTATTTTCACAAAACGTGAAAAGCAGCTTCAGCTTGCAGACACCTAATTGGTTAAACGTGATGAAATGGAGGTAAAGGAGGAAATAGATGGGCACAATCAGGTGGCCCTGCATTTAGAATGGTGCTGTCTGATACTTACTGAATCATCTTCTGCATCAGGCTCAGGGCCTTTCAGCCTCCTCCCAGCCCCTGTTCAAAAATAGGACAAAAAACGTCATTGTGTAAATGGTGCGCATTGTGATTATGATTACATGAACTTAATGCAGAGATATAATATTAATTTTCACCCACTAAACATATTTTGGATATAGGGTAATATTGAAGATAACTTGGTCCAGACTCCCTATACACTGTCAGCACTTTTTAATTTGAAAAAAAAAAAACATGGACAATGGTTCCTTTATTCCCAATGCCCATCGCCATTGCTGAGCTCCTCCAGGCCTCCTATTGTCCACAGTGTGTAGGATCCAGCTGAGAACAGCAGTGGGTGATAGACTGGTCTGCTGTGCCTCACTCATCCACAGCTGGCATGGCAGGTACCCTGCCCTGCCACACGAAAGCGACATATAGATAGCGCGATTATCCGACACAGCTGGTGCCACCTAGCTGGTGTTTTAGGTTATAGTTGTTTACTCCTGTATGTTATTGGTCAGATTTTTTTTCACAGATCTCAAGAGCAAATGACCATATCAGTGTCCCGGGCTGAATGAGTAATGAAGAAGCCCCTCCGTCCAATAACAGGACAGCAGTGGTGTGTTGACTGCTGCAGCAGTGTTGGTGCAGACTGTGGAGCCAGGGATGAGATTAATGGATGTGCTTCCAGGAAATGATTCCCGCGGGACTCGGGCCATCTACCGGTTTCCACAGTCGCCGTGCAGTGATCTGTGCTATCGATCCAGAGGATTGACTTACAGTCATTCGGGCTAGTAAGGAAAAGTTTAAAAAGGAATGCATTTTTTTCAGATGTATCATTCTGATCAATATGATCATCATTATGCTACAAAATAATGATGACTATTTTGGAATGCAGATCCGTCTTGTTGCATGCTGTTTATATAATCCACCTTACATCAACTATTCCTTTAAACTGGGGCCAAGTGTTTCTGCCTGCAGTCATAAATTCTACAGAGACTCTCCCTGCAATATTCAAATCATGACCATTTTACAGATGTTAAGAAGCTCTTTGAAAGGGTGCGGGGTGGCGTCAGTCAAGAGGACCTAAACGTCTCATTAGTGTCCAAGGATATATTTTGATGTTTTTGACTATTTATACTGATTTACTCTGTAGTAATATAACAGCATGTAGAGGATCTAGAACAATCCCATGTACCAGCCAACCTATAGGAAGCATACGAAGCACAACTTCTTGGATGATTGAATGACCAATGGTACAACTCCACACAATCGTTTAAATCAGTCCATTTGAATCACATAAATCTCAGTGACCAATATACAGAAAGGTGTCTCCTCTCACACTGAAGAATCCACATATGACTAATTGAATTAATGCAGTCGAACACTTCAGTGATACAGATCTAATCAATATGTGGACCACAGAAATTCAGATGATGATAGGGCAAATTGCTTCAAAGAAATGTAAGATCCGGCTTATTAAAAATGCAATGTCTATTTTTACCTTCAATCTAGAATTTCGGAGATGAGTTCTCACTGCCTCATGATCTGGACAGTAATATCTGTAATCTATTTCAGTGTCGGCAGAAATATAATATACAGTTATACATTGGAAACAAGAGGAAATTGTGGCCAAGTGACTAAAACTGACCCATCTAATCTAATGTAAAATTGGGCAGTTTAGTTCCAACCAGCAAAATTATTAATTCAAAGTAATTC
Organism: Megalops cyprinoides; assembly: GCF_013368585.1. Lineage (NCBI taxonomy): Eukaryota > Metazoa > Chordata > Actinopteri > Elopiformes > Megalopidae > Megalops > Megalops cyprinoides. The sequence continues at coordinate 27,620,133 of NC_050594.1, forward strand.
TTAATTCAGTTTTTGTGTGTTCACAAGTCCCAGTGTGTTCAAAAAATGGTACCTCTTTCAAGGTAAAATATAATAGAAGATATTATGAGATGCTTTATTCATGGATCACTTATAAAGTACAAAGAAAAATACTATCACTCATGTTTTCAAGACAGAGTGTCAGTACCTCAGTATTTTAATAGCACAATGTAGACTTCAATCGTATCAGAACCCTGAATACCGTGTATTTTACCGAGGCGGAGGTGACAGGGCTACTGACATAGACAAACAATTATGTATGAAACCACATAAAACGATGACTGTGCAAATGTTCATCCATCACTCCAGCAGATTTTTTTATTCTCTAGAGAACTACAGTACAGACCTGCCATACACAGTACTTCTTAAGCACAGAGATATAGTTTACTGCAGAACAGGGAATGGGTCTTATTTGTAATTCCATGAAATAGACAGTGGAAATAATTTTGTCATAAATATTTAGGAGAAAAAACAGACCAATGAAATTCTGTGCTATAGTGGAGGCACTTACAAACTCAAATCTTGATCATTACAGCATATAAGACTTTCAGTATCTCCTCTTTTCAGACCTGATATGACTCTAACTGTTGTTCCAAGAAGAGCTTAGATAGTAACATAAACCTGAGTCAATACACGCTTAAATATGACCAATACAGGTGCTAATTTTCATCGTGAATAATATAATATATAACTATATAATATAAACTGCTAAAGCTCTGTAATTGCAGCCATAAACCCATGCTTGAGAAACAAGAGTGGAAAAGTGTGAGAAGGCTGTTTGAAAGGAGTTGATTGTTACAGGGGAAAGTGGTTACTCAGCCATTTGAATGCAGATATGTGAGCTATGTAAATGTGGGCGACCTGGAGTGGTCTGCGACATCAGAGTGGGACAGATCCGTCTGTGCTCAAGCCTGGCAGGGAGTAGGGAACTGTGCGGGGTATACCGTAAGCCTTTCTGTCTACACTCCGGTTGTACTGTAACTGTCATACAAGGCATCTCTTACGATGTTTACAGTTAGGTATTGTGTCCCAAGGCATGGGTTGTGCCTACCGTGGTCCCACACCCTTACATTAACTGTCATGTGGAAATCATTCCTCGAATCCCTGCTTAATTACAGTTACAAAACAAATCTTGCCCAGTCTTGTCTGATGAGCAGTTCATACATCAAAGAAGACAAGGCTTGGAGGAATTACACAGGACTATTACTTGAAGGTAAAATTATTGCATTTTCCATTGCTGTCACAAACATGGGGTAAGGCCAGAAATTATGTCGTGTCCAGCAAATGCAATAAAATCATGTTAACTCTGAACCCCTGAAAGGAGGTTGACTCTCTTCTGTCATTATTCTATAAGGATTGATCCAGACAATATCAGATGTATGAGCCCAATGATGGAAATAGGGGAAATGAGCCACAGTGGATATCCAGACATCATCTATGGCTATACATCCAGTGCTATTTCTTCACAACACTTGGCTCACACTCTTATTGTTAGCATCGAGTGCCACACCCTCCTTGTGGGAATGAATGCACTTACACTACTCTCTAGCACACACCCATGTTACACACCCACATAGGGGCAAGCCATGCTGGACACCTGCCAAACACATCATCTACAAAAACAATACAGAGCTAAAGTGCTAAAGCTAAATAAGAGCAATGCCAGATACACCCACTGACTTCATAACCTTCATAACTATTTACCTGAACATGGACATGTGAAAAGTGACTGAGGAACAGGATACAAAAGGTGTGTTCACGATCTCTGTGACATATAGGGCAATGACTTGTGGGTGAGGAAACTGGAGAAAGCTGCTTGACTTAACAAAAGGGTTCACCATTTGAATGCTGAATTCTGCATTCTAAGCTGAAAGTTCTTGCACCTCTCCTCCAGTCTGCACTGCAGACACTCTGATTCCCAACAACATGGACAGGAACAGGGGTGTTGTTTGAACAATACTATGTACAACACCTTGCACAGGAAATTTACACCTTGATGTTACTCTCTGAATCTGAGTCTGCCACAAATTTGGTATGTGAACACAACATAAAATCATTTTGTCATTTTTTTCACTTGGTTCACCTGTCACCATTAAAACTAAAAGCCCTGTTTCAAGTCAAAACAGAAAGAGGGTAACAGAGAAAACTATTCTAGAATGTTGAACATCGCGTGAGCTGTTGCCTAATGCAGTTAGGGCAGGTATGTGCGACACATCACAGTGGGATGGAAATACTCACCTCAAGATTGGGTAATGGCTGTTAACTATTTGACAATACATATTGCCAGTAATGAGGGATGAAAACATTCATTTTAAAGGTTGTACATCTAGCATTTTGAAGAAAATGCATGACCACACACATTCCAGATCAGCATGTTATGTGGAAACAAGGCAAACACTATCAAATAATTACTTTGTATAAAAAATTAAATGCAGATGCCAAGCTTATAATTTGAAGTGACAATATTTAAAGTAAGATTACAAGACAAAGTAAGATTACAATTAGATAGATATAACCAATAATGGTTATTCATAATAGTTATTGCTATAGCAGCATTCCATGGTGACTATGCTATTCACGTCTACACATTGGCATGCCCGACCTGTGCACTGCGTTTCCAATTAAACAGTACTAAATGTAGATATACCCAAGATTTATAATGATCTCTGATGATCCCAATTTCATCAGCCTGATAAAGTACTGTCATACTGTATCCCAACAGAAGTCTATTCCCAATAAGGGACTGCAAAAAAATGTTTTTTTATTTGTTGTCTTATACTTATACTGCTCAGTACAGAGCTTTCTAATGACCAGAAAGGACAAAGTCATTTGTCTTTTTTATGATCTGCCAGAAAGAGTTTCCTGAGTCTTATAAAATATTGGTTTAAAACAAGATTTTACAGAAGAACATGGTTTGGTGAATATATTGCCACTCCAGAAATAATTTAATAAACTTGTGGAACAACCCTCACGTAATAAATTGAATTTACCGCAGCAAAACATAACTTTTCTGAGCACCAGCTTTTCCTCCAATGATGCAATGTTTTGTTTTACTGGAACAGAACTGCCTTTTATCAATCATAACATATATTAAAATTGAAGACAATCATGATGAAGAAGAATCAGAAATACTAGACAAGGCAAAAAAGCAGATCCTTTCATTATGCTGTTGTACATATTGAGAGTTCATCAAAGTATAAAGTGTTTTAATTTTCCATATTATGGTTATCAAAATTTGAGGAGAGGCAGTTGATAAATGCTTCATTTGCACTCTCTCAAAGATGCATATTGTGCTACCTGATTAACCCTAGGAATTAGACGGGACTGAATGTGTCCAGTACAGTGGCATTTGTGAAACGAAAATTCTCTTGGAAATCAATGTTCCACTGAGTAGCATATACACAGACATTTGCTGTGAATCTAGTCTTTAACATCACAATAAAGCTATGCACCTTGCAGAAATGAGGTACCAGTTATGGCCAGCAGGTGGCAGTGCATGGAACGTGTATGACACAGAGCTCTGTTCAGGAAGTTTCTTGCTGTCTATGATCTGCCATATTGGGGACTTAATTTTCAAGTCAATTTGAGAAAATGGGGGAAAATGTAGGATTCACCTAATAAATGGTGGAAAGTGAAGTGCTCTTAAGAATAAAAGTCTGGTGAATCAGATAGCTTCTGATAGATATTTCTTCCAATGTGAACTACTAATGCCGTTGAGATCCAAAAACACAGCCTAAAATCGCTAACTGTAATGCTTGTACATTCTGTGCTCCTGCTTGCTCCATCATATTCACTTAACTAAAACAAAAGATGGCATTTACAGAAGGATATCTTCTCTCAAGAGCTGACTTTGTACTAATCAATTACTTTGCCACATTCATCAGTTTAGTGCCGTCACAGCATCTAATGATTTGGTGCTCCATAACATAATGAAACTAGACAAAAACAGATGGCTATTGCAAAATGATGGCAATTGATCTGTCAGCCACATTTTTAAAAAATGCAATATGATTGGTGTTTTAATTAGATAATGTTATGACTAGCTTTGTGTTGTGACCCAGTCCTATCAATATCAAATGGAAGATTCAATTGTTTGCTATGGAACCTAATTAAGAAATCTCTTTCTTTAGTGGAAGATTACATTTTGTTGAAAGCTGCAAATATGTTGCACTTTGTTAATAAAGGTGGTTGATTGTTACTTTTGAGAAAACAGATTTTGTGAATTAGTTCAAACAGCTCAAAATGGGGAATTTTTTAAACTCAGCAATAAGGGAATCTTAAAGAGGGACCTGGCAGTCCTGGATATAATTGGCATGCTCTTATGAGCCTTCCTAGGTATATGGAATTACTGAAATAAACAAAGGTGATTTATTTTTGAAACCTATTGCACCCTACTCATTTGTGTTAGTTTCAAGTTCACATCAATTACACTTGGAAATCATTGACACAAATTCTTTTGTTTATTCAGGAAAGCATATTTATAGAAAATTTTAACAAAACATATCTTTGACTAATATTTTAACATACATAAAACCTTCCAAATGTCCAAATGTTGGGCATTTGAGTTTTTTCCAGTGGGCATTGTTTTGGATACTCCACAATGTGTGCACATTTCCGAGGGAGAAGCTGTGCTCTCATTTTGTGAAGTCTCCAGATGAGAGGTGTGTAAAATTATGCTCTGGGACAACATAACTGTCAGTACAACCGAGTAGGTGGCATATAATATGAATCGCATATAATATGAATCGTTGTCAGACTGCACGATAACCTCACACATTTATATTTTGTGAGCTTGCAGCATCAAAAAGACAGAGAAAGCATAGGAACAAAATGCTTACAGAGCACAGTGTCTGTCAATAATGAAACACAAACAGAATCAGCAATAAATCAAATCTGTGGTGTACAAAATACTGAAGGACAAGAGTTCATCAAACTTTCAAATCTGACACAACGAAAACAGTAACAAGATTCTCCCAAACAGAAAACTCACCTGGTGGAGGCTCTCTTGATGGATTTTGTCTTATGATCCCAGGACTTTGGGGGACCCAGCCCTCACTCTGGAACAAGCCCTGTTCCTTTCTCTCTCAAACTTCCTCCACCAGACTCCACTCTGACAATTGACCCACACACTGAAAAAACAGCTGTCCTGTTTGGTCCTAAAATCCTGGAGGGACAGATTGTGCTGGACTAATAAGGCTCTAGGCTGCGGTCCTGGCTGCTGGCCCCCTCTGTGTGTTTCAGGCACACTCAGAGGTACACAGGGACCTCGGATGCAGAGAGACTGGAGAGATCAGCTGAAGCAGCTCAGAGGTGCTCTCCCTCCCTCCCCTCTTTCCAGGCGTGTGAGTCACTGTAGTAGGAACCCTTCCCAAAGCTCCGGAGCAGGATCTCCGCCAGTGACAAACCCCATTGTGTTTTGTGTGTGTGTGTGTGTGTGTGTGTGTGTGTGTGTGTGTGTGTGTGTTTTGTTTAAAGCTCACACAACGACAGGGTGGAGATACAATAAGAGGAGAAAAAAGTCCTGCTTAAGAGAGATAACATATCACTCACCGGATAAAGTGTAAACAAGCCTCCCTCTTTTCATCCCTTCAAAATATGCACACTCCAAGTACCACACGCTGTACCGCACCTATCTGGGGATAAATGTGGTGACCTGTAGTGGGATCAGTGCCCCTTTATCCAGCTTAATTACATGGCGAAAGACAGAAGTAAACTCTTAGAATTGGCACAAAATAGCAAAATTGTAAAAAAAAATGAAATAAAATTTAAAAACCCTGGAAGCAAGATCTGCACCACATTTGATATGTACAATTAAGATGTTCACTCAAAATAAAGCCTGCTCCTTTGAGATGCACGTATTGTAAGTACCTTGATTTGCCAGCTACACTGAATACCATGCAGCACCTCTACTCAGAATGGATCAGGCTGTTCAAACCACACAAATCCAGGGCTGATGGCTGCTTTCTTCACCCTCCCTTAGAAATGATGTTGTCATGCCACAGCATACGCAGACTGAGAATGTGGTAAAAGACGGGTAAGTCTCAAACATTCTGTTTCTGTTACAGCTATGAAATGGAAGTTTTTTTCTTGAATATGGAAATTTAAAATGTCATACATGCACGTACACATGTGCAGCCTCAGTAATGTATTCGGCAAGAACCATGGTGCACCAGGGGTGCGGCAGAGAGAGACTGCCCTTGCCCAAGCAGGGCTATGGGCCAAGACAAGCTGCTCTGGAATAGACTGGTTCTGCTCTTGCAAGTTAAGCGTGGAGAATCAAGACTACACTGGCAAGCAAAGATTAACTGTACTTCGGGCTGACCCACAGAATCACCTGCTCTTATGAAATAACAGTCATATATTTGATTAAGGAGGATGGGAAAGTTTTTATGTAGATATTCTGTATTACGCAAGGATAGTTTCCCAAGGTTACTGAGATGGGCTCGTGGTGTGTTAATGCAGTAGAGATACATCAACCTCCACCCAAACGAGTTTGATCAGACTCAGCTCTAGGAAGAACTGATCAGGTGTTGCCCACTTGCTCAGTTGTACCTGACACAAAAGGAAACGAGTGTTGGGGTGGCCATTCTGATGGTAAATTAGATAAATTAAGTAAATTAGATTAGTTAAAACACACCACAGCCACCACAGCCTGGCGTGGTTTCCTTTCTTCTCACAAGACTTCCTTCCCAATATATTACACATTATAGCAGCCTATGCTAGACTATGGATAACATCATTATTGCTATCAATCATGGATTAGACAATAACATTTGTTTTCACAGTATAAGATATGAATATTCAGCGATAAAAAGCATGTTAGCTGAAAACTCACTGGATCATGCCAAAACCAAATGCACAATACTTGCCGTGAATTTGAAGTGAAATGTGTTTGACAAGCAGATTGATTTAATGTACATATGTATAATTGCCGTAATCAGCATTCTTTTAAGCCAGCCAAATAAATCACAAGTCAGAAGAATGTTTCTCTGAGTTTATCCTTCTTCAAATATTTGCCTTGGAGGTGCTGTCCAGAGGCGATAACAACTTTGCTCTTGATTGTTTTTTTTATTTATTGTCATGTCTACATAATGTTGCACTTTTTTCCCTCATTTTGCCATGTCATCATTCTTTTGCACATATTTGTGTGTAAGTCTTTTACTGAGCTCTGTGAGTAATTTCTTTTGTGAGGTAAATATAAATTACAAATGCAAATGAATACAAATCAAATCTGAAATCTGCACAGTATACAAAAAGTAACCCCCCAAGCCCAAACACTTTTGTGTCTCTGTCTTTGGTGTCTGTATGATTATTCACAGACACAGGTTTACAGGGATGCAAGGATCTCTGATCACCATCCTCAGTTTTTTTTTCCCAATAAATCAGACAAACAGTCTCCAGCACCAATATTGAATTATAGACCCATTACCTCATAACACCAGGGAAGACACCAACCAATCAGAGAGGGTTTGCTGTACCGCACTTAGTTTGCTGTGTGCAATCAAAAATTGCTTACTAACGGTGTGCAGTGCTAAAAATCATTTCCTCCCCAAATGCATCCTACTACTCCATAGAAACAAACAAATCTGTATAATTTCATGGAGATTGATCTGTATGATTCATATTTGGTCCTTCAATACTGAGGGCATATGGCCAGTTTAAATAATGTCTTCAAGGGAACAGTGGCATCATGCAATACTGTCCTAATGCCCCATTAAGGAATTTGACCTATGGGCATGAGAAATTGACAGTGACACTGACATATAGCTACTTTATGAGGATATATAAAATTACAGCCATACTTAATTTATAATAAATGTAAACATACTTTTATGTACATCTATATTTTTGTTATTTTTTTGCATGCAATCAGACACACATCAGTGTACCTTCTTACAAAGGAAGTATGCAATAGAAATCATATCAGATTGTATACAGAGACAGATGAAAATATAGATGTATGAGTTTGCAGTAGGTTCCAATATGCTTCCAATGTTCCATGTTGCCATTTTTTTGCCATTTCCTTAAAATGCTTTGGGACTTTCTGGACATAACCAGGTTACCCATGACCGCGGTTATCAGGAGTTTACAGGGAGCAGTCAGTGAGAATCCATTACGGCTTGTATTCATCCAAGACATGCACCTGGGAAGATCGCAAAGAGCGCTAATTAGCTGAAGTAATATGGTTAATTACATGATCGGCAAATGCAAGGAGCCAGGACATTGATTCCAAGTCATATGGATGACAGACATAAGGCCCTTTCAGAGATGTTTGTTTGTATCCAAAATATAATTGGATTTCGGTCACAAAACAAAATTGGATTTCTCTCTATTTATCCTAGAAGGCATGGGACTGTGAACCCACATGCTTTCAATATATCAGGACATTAATTGATGCTGTGCAAATGTGCCAGGAGGTCTGTCATCACTGCGGAATCCATGGCTGGACCATATCCTGCGGTCCCACAGGACCCTATAGATGCCCTATGGAGAAGACGCCAGATACCAAGCTACACCCAACCGATAAAGACACACCTTGATGGTGGCACATAGGGTGTCGGACCTGCTCTTGGACTGATGTGGACAATCTCGCAGGCAGTGAGGCAGCCCCACCCCTGGTAAACATCCAGCTTTTGTTTGACTGTCGCAGTCAGACTCCACGCGCAGCCCTCTGCCACCTAGCTGTCGTTAATGCGCATGGGACTCCAGTGCCGGTGCCAGTAAAGCAGCGTAGCATTTCTGCAGTGAAACTAGCCAAACAATGCTACCGAGCTGAAATGGACACAGGTCTGTGTCCCTGCACTCCGCTCTTTGGACTGCCTTCCCTGTTTGTACACGTGTGGCCGCCATTGCGCACTTAAACGTGTATGTTTATCAGAGCGCATGCAGGTCTGTGAGCATGTCTATGTAATTCACACACACATAAAATGATGGTTCCAATCAATGAAATAAGAAAACAGAAGCAATATTGTTTTGATGAGGATTACACATATGACCCAAGAACGGCTGCTGGCCGCCAAAGACAGATTAGGATATCCCATTAGGGAATAAGCATTGGCTGACACAAATATTCACCAAATACTCTATCCGAGTCTGAAGAGGTATATCCAAGATTGTGCTGCTAAGTGGATGACCCTGGCAACTCTCCCAGTCAGTCAGACATAGTCAGAACTCATACCATGAAACCGTGGACCTGCATGCCAGGCAACCATATTTTAGCCATGTATTAGCTATACAAAGTACTTACAAACAATGACGATGTATGCTGACTGGCAGTCAGAATTCTGCAATCAAAAATTCTCACTTAAATATGAAAGGACTATAAACTTATACTATATACTCTTAGGTTCAGGGCTTGATAAACCTCTAACTAAAATTCCCTTTGACCCACAGAGCAGATCCCTTTCTTTGCCACTGTTGCTAAGCAGACAGACCCACTTTTGGATCATCATGGGAGCCACCTGGAGTTTTACTAAGGCCAGCATATACTCAAAAAGAAACCAAATTCATAAAAAGAAAAATAATTAACAATTCCTCGAGAGACACTTCAAGTAAGCAATTCTGAACATCTGTTCTTTACTGGTTGAGCAGCATCAAAAAAAGGCCAACAAAGATGCTCTTTCTCTCTCCCTTAGGCAAAATTAGCATGGGTTGCCGTTGTTTAGGATTGTTTTGTTAGCTTGTCTATTTAATTTACATGCTTTTCATGCTTTGGTAAAATAGCCAACAGAAGGCAATTCATGCAGGCAGCTAAAAATATGTCACGATTCTTAACACCAGAATGACCAGGAAATCATGGACATCTCTAGGAATATAGGATCACCAAATCATTTTATACTATTGAATTCTAAGTTGATTCCAATAGTATAAAGGCAACAGGGAGCAATGTAAACCAATAAAAACCAAACTATTGCCAAAGAACAGGAAGAGGCGATATCTCATAAGACAGGTTAAAAATCCAAACATTATTCATACACGCACTCCAAAATGTTTTGGCATTCCACATAATGCACAACACAGCAAAGTGAAGTAAACTGAAGGCATTTTAAATATAGCATACAGCAGCCGAACAACTTAGAAAAACAACTTTTACTTTTCTGCAAAGAGGTATGCAGTCATGTTGTAATTGCTTTAAATACAAATTGGTTTAGCTTTACACTGACCCTTGACTGTCTGAGAATTTTAAACAGTGATTTCCAAGATCATATCAAGCTCATATGAGTTAGTGACACACCAAATCACATTTGCGTGTTCTATGAAGAAGATTGTAAGTGCTGTCTTTGTGCCTACTCAAAATTTTAAAAATGACCTGAAATCATAATATAAATAAGGCAAAGGATGAATGAATGCTGAAGAGGTGTGGCTGATTAGTTTGTTTGCTGTGCCTTTTCAGTTTAGTCCCTTCCTGATTTATCTGATGCCTATCACTGAGGGAGGGAAAAGCACACACCCCTCTCACTAAGAGTCCAATACACTGTTTTTACAGGACAGGTTTCACAGCTGACAACTCCAGAGTGCAAAATGCACACTGACAATCAAACTTCATGTTTCTACTCAACAGTCTCATCACTAGCCTGGCCACTGCAAACCAAAAGCAGTTTTTTGGAATAAGAATTCCCAAATACAACAAAACAGACACCTTCACAGTTTTTTTTCTTTTTCAAATGAAAGAGCTATTTTTGAGAGAGCAGCGCAGAGCTGTTATTCTACCAGGTGCCACAGAACTTTTCACTGACTGACTACGCCCTTGCCCCCCCTCTGCTCCATGCTAACGGGCAAGGATAAGCGGACACGCCCTGCACGCTGCAGGAAAGCGGCGCAGTACAGCGCAGTGAGGGAGCGTGCTCTGCAGTCACGCCGCTGCACTTCAGCACCACGCTGTCAGCATCCTTCCTTCGGTGCTGCCTGGATCTCTGCAAGTGGAGGAAAGGAAAAGGAAGCAAAAAAAACAAAAAAGCAGAGGGAAGTAAAAAAAGGACCCCACCCGTGCCCGGCGAGCCGTGCCAGTTGGGGAAGGCGAGGTGGAAACAGTCGCACATGGTGAGGTCCGGGTCGTGCGGTCAGAGAGACGGGTGGCGGGTTCTCGTGGAGCCGATGAGCTCTGGTGGCTTCCCTGGAGCGGCGGCTGAGGGTCCCAGCCTCCCTCAGTCAGTCCCGGCAGGAGGGAGAGTCACAAACCGAGGAGACGATGAGAGAGCAAGAGGAGTGAGCGAGCGAGCGAGCGACAGAGAGAGAGAGAGAGAGAGAGAGATGTCTGCATCCGCACTCAGAGCAGTCCGCACTCGAGTGAGGCAGCGCTACCCTTCTCCAGTAAACACTGACTCCTGCGAGCTAACGCAATTAGAGGGGGGCTGCCCGCGCACATCTACTCAGCCCCTATCGATTAGACTGACAGGCAAGGACGCTCAGGACAACTGATCCAGGGTCCGGCCCAGGAAAAACAGAGAAACATCTTCAGAGGCACGTAATTCAATCTGACACAGTGCAGCACACAGTTTGTATCTGCCCCAGGAGTGGGGTATGTCAGTTATACAGCGCCCAAATGATTGACGAAGAGATGCACAAGTCAACTGTGAACTAAAAGATGGGACCAGAAGTCAAAAGACTTAAAGCCCTGTATATGACCTGACAGGGCAAAACAAAACAGACCCATTTTTTATGTTGGTAAACAATTTCGCAACATAGTGCACTTTCTTTTGAAATTAATTTTTAACTTCAAAAAGCTGCAGCACTGTCTCGGGTGTCATGAATGGTGTTCAGGGCGTATTTTTTGTGCAGGAGTTTTGAGATGCTCCCTGTTAAATCATTTAGGACTCAGACTAAAAATAAAGCATGAGCTCATAGTCCAAAGAGTCTGCAGCGCTGACCTGCACACAACCTGCTGCTGCATACTCCCAGGCAGTAACACACTCCATCGCCTCAACATATGATGCACTTCACACAAAACTGAGTAAGTGGAGGAGCACATGCCATGTCTTATTTAAGATTCATCTATGGCTAGACTGCCTGTGAAAACATAAATAGCGTGTTTACACCAGCCCTGAATCAACTATTCCTGAACTGTGCTGTGGTAAGGTGTCATGTTTACATTTACATTATTGTCATTGAGCAGATGCTCTTATTCAGAGCAACTTACACAGTGCATCTAATTAAGTGGTGTCAAAATGTGGCATGAAAAGATCATCACTAATCATACATGGATGATTGTGAATGAGAGTGCCAAGCACATTGCTGAGATTACAAACAAGTACAAGTACAGATTGACAAGTAGAAAGAAATATGAACGACTTAAGGACTATACCATTCCAAATATCATGCTAACACATGCCACATGCATTTAAGTAAATGTCAACATACCCACTTACCGCCAACTCACTATGCAATATAATACCCAGCATGGCTAAAATGCACCTAGCAAATGTAGGAGTGTTTCTTTATGACTTTGGAATCGGGATTTTTTTTTTTTTTTTGAACAGGCCTCCTTTGAATGAAAAGTGCAAAAATTAATTGAAATGCCTGCAGTCTCACTGTAGGAAACATAAAAAGCTATAGTTATGGAAAACTATTAAGATGACTACTACTTTCCAAAGTTGTACTGTAATGCAAACTGCTTTAGAGAAACTAACAATATTTGGTGGAGGTGCCAGTTTAGTGTTTAATAAGGTGTGTATAAACTGGGAGTGCAGCTAGATAGAGATAGAGATACGTGATCTGTACATCAGTGTAGCTAATTACACCTAATTTCCTCAAAGGTGCACATTTAATTTAAAACAAACTTATTATTGTGGAACTACACTGGAATGACAATTATATGTGATTTCATAGTTGCCAACTTGGGTTGCCAGCTAGGAGTGCTGTACGAAGAAAAGAAAATGCACCCATAAAAGCTTGGGCCAGTTATGTAGCCAGGATTTAATTATTTTACTTCCATCACTTCCCATGTTTCAGCAGTTTCCAGGGCAACTTCCATATAGACAAATTTAAATGTAAATGCAGAGTGACAGTTGACCTTCTGACCACATTTTGAAGGAATCTGACACCAGGTTCACCCGCACAAATTCAGCAATAATGCAAATAACCATTCTGAACTACTCCAAGCTAAACACAGGCCAGACCTGGAACAGGAATGTGGCCAGTGAGAATGTGGCATTAGACCATGACTGAAATCAGCTGTTTTTCAGTTGTGGGGGTGTGATCTGGTAAAGCATCACTCATTCAGAATGTGCTGTACGTTGACCGACACACAAGGCCAGTGCCAAGGCCATCGGTTTGCAATTAGCACACATGCAGTACAAGCTGGGACATGACTGCTTCAGCACCACAGGCTACAAAGCTGTCTGGAAAGGTACTTTCTCCATCTTTCATCTCATTCAATACAAATATTGTCATAATAAAGAGGTACATTCACATTAAGTTATAAATTAGCCTGTGCGGTTTGTGCTGTTTATTCAGATTAGATTCCTAAACTCAGATTTCCTCCCGTCATTGAATATATAGCTATGTTCCATTAGAATGTAGAGGCCAATTTATCTTGGAGCATTAAAAAAATTGCATCTGGTTATGAAAAACAACATCCAAGACAGCTTTGCACTGAAACTGCTGTGTGAGGGAAAAATGGAACCATGTGATTAAAGGTGCAATATGTAACCTTTTCTTGGCCCTGTTTCAACATTTGAGAATGACATTGCATTGCTGGAAATGCTGCTGGTTTGACATCATATCTGCAGTACTTCCTCACAATTGGAAAACTGAATTGTTAACAAAGGGATGGGTCTCTACCAATGTCTTGCAGCCACTTAGCTTGTCTTGGATGGACTTGGATGGGGTAAAGCCATTGTGTAGCTTTATATTATATAATACAATTTTATCTCAAGATAAATCTGGATATATCTTACATCCAATGTATGAGTCATTTTCATTACTGCTCAATGTTGTAAAATATGGCCATTCCTAACCAGGGAAGACTTTTGAAGAAGTTAAATATATAAATAATAAATATGTGGAATGTGAATATGTGGACTCTGATCTGCCCACCCAATGCTATTTGTCTTCCTAAAATAGTAGAATGTCTGGCCATAACGTCTCTTTCCTTTCCCTTTCTAATGCTTCTCTGCTCCTCAGCCTCCCACACCTGTCCCTTCTATTCCTCCTGTACTCCCTCATTACCCCTGAGATTTTCTTCAGCTGACAGTCTATCTATTAAATCTCTTCCTGTCCCTGTTTCTGAATCTTTATCTTTTTCAGCTGTCCAGTGGTTGAAATAATTTTGCTGTCACTCATTATCCTCCTTTATCTTTATTTACAACACCCCATGCTGGACCCATGCTATTCCACACCTTCTAAATTTTCTATTTTTCTGTATTCCTGTGACTGCTATATTTCCCTAGATTTTGCTCTGATTTGTCACAGGCATTTAATGTGCTTGAATTTATTCTTGAGAAGACATCCTTATATTGCTTTTTTAACTAAGTGAATTTATCTTGTGAAATGTTATATTTGGAGTTGTTTATATTCATGGAAGTGTATTTTAGCAAAATGCAGTACATTACATGCATTAATTAAAGAATCAATTTCTTATGACATTATGAGAAACCAATTTAGGTGCAATGATCACCCAAAAAATCATCAATTGCTTTTAATGACTGAATATGATATGTGACAGGGGATTACAGAACACTGCACAGTCACTAATCATGTATTCTGCTTTTGCCATTGCATGTTTGTTATTGTATATAACATAATCATATACGATAATAATATATAATAATAGTAATTGCTATGCGATTACTGCTATGTATAATGGTACAATACATGCTAAAATAATTCAGTAAACAAAAAACATCAATAGACAATATGCATTAGACTAAAGTACAATGATGCAAGCTCAAACAATGCTTAATATTCTGAAATGTGTTTTGGGATTAATTGCATTTTTCATGCTAATGCCAAGCATAACCTTTGTAGATTTAGCTGAGTCAAGCCAGTACAAGCAGACCTGAAGTCTACACATCCTAGATTTAAAATGGTCTCCTTTCCTTGTGGCTTATTTATTATTTTTTTTAAGATCCAACCCTGTATTCCAGCCTGTGAGCTGATAGTGCATTAGCTTCTGGCAGTGGACCAAGAAGCAACTCCATCTAAAAATCAATCTTTTAAAGAAGACAAAAAAAAAAAACATGAAAATCAAAGCCAACCATTGCCACCCCCACCCGTGCTTACATGCCAAGAAGCTTGAATTTTTGGCCACCCCCATCTCTTGAACCCTTTCCTTTCTCTGACAGAAATATTGGAAGGTGAATTCACTGTGATCCGGTGATTGGGGGGCAGTTTTACTGACCTCATTTTTATTGATCCTTAATATAACAGTAAATTCCATCTCATGGTGGTCTTAGTGCAATATGCAGATAAGTGCTACTATGATACTAAAGAAGGAGAGTACTTTTTAAATGCTTCCATATCTTTACACATAGCACACAACTGGACAGCATGTAACGAGGATCAGAGCCTGCAGATGAGCTAAACAACCTCAGCTCTCTGGTTTCATGAGGGCTACATAAAAATTTCCATAAACAACAGGCATACACAAACTTCACATTACCACACCATCGGAATCACAATAATTCACATCATGAGACTGAACATCATGCATTAATTTCCATTTCTCTCTCTCATCTATCCATTCAATTGCATTTGCTGTACTGATGTCTTCACTAGTGTGTCATCAATGCTTCTTTGGAGCTTCATGTGTTTACACACAAGATAGTAGATTGACAGCAATGAGTGACTCGGTTAACCTGCTGAAGAAGGATCTTATTCTGGCCTATTGAATATCATAAATTGTGTAAGAAGTTTTTTTTTTCCTATTTCTTGAAAACGTCTCATGTTTTACTCTAAATATCACCTCACACTTCATGCCTGTTGCTGAAGCTGTGTCTTCTGCTTGACCTAAACCTCTGTTTATATCAACACTGAACATATCCTGACCACAGTGTGTCCAGTAAGATCCATGGAACAACATGATAGACATATTAATATATGCAGTATTACATATTGATGTATAATAAACTTTAAAGTTCAAAGTGATATCAAACCAATCAGTCTCCCAGGCATTGCATCAGGCTTCTCATCAATCCACTCCCTTAACAATAACACATCACAAATCCCGAGGACAGAGTATTATGACATTTGGCAGGATTCAGGTGGCAGTGGGAGTGGTGGCAATCCAGACTCAATGTAAACCACAAATAGCTCAGGCGTCTTCACAGTGCTGGATACCCTTACCACACATATTTGCCCTCCTCAATGTACTCACCAGAGAACCAGTCTGTTTGGGCGGCAGTTGTTCAGAAATGACCTGGGCGGAGGAGAGGTCATGCCACGTAAGCCCCAGACGGCCCACATACCCATTTTGCCGCCAGAGCCAAAGTGGGCTGACCATGTTGGAATGCCCCGCACTGCCTCTATGTAACCCTGGTCCTGTGACTCGGACGGAGCTGGGGGCACAAGAAACAAAACAAACAGAAAAACGGCATGAATCAATAGACTGTATTGTTCTCGTAGACCGAGGGCAAAGTTCAATGATGCCAGCCGCACTTTAAATGCTCGATTCGTGCTCCAAATTATGGGTGGAAAATAAGTGAACAACTGTTTATGCGGCTTAATTGATATTTAGATCAGTTCAATTACAGCGATGAATGAAGTCTTTTGTACTAACCACATTTTACTTTCACAATAGCCTACATAAACACAGGGGGATTAGCTGTCCTGGTATTCTCTTTATCTGTCAAGGATTCACTTTTTTAAGGAAACACAATTTCACATAGTGATAAAACACAGTAAGGGCTGTTGAATTATCTAATTATAGTGCCCATTGTTAGGCTATCAATCAAGTAAATTCACATCACTTTATAAAGCAAATCTGATACTTTGTCAATAGCTATATTAGTCTGCAGGTGAACCGTGCTGAGACTCTTTTTTCTGTCAGGATTATTTATAGTTATGATTTCCTACCAAAACATTGCACCACTACCCCTTGATAAATTTTACGAACTAGGCCCAACTTAGTGTGCTGTAGGTAGTTTTCTTTATGTATTTCTTTGATATTTATATCCTTCTGAAAATTCTCTTTTTTCAGTTCTTTTATTGGAGTTCTCAACACACAACATGTGGGAGCAGCTTAGATAAGCTTTATTTAAGTTTAATCATTACATTGAAATAAATACAAATTACACAAACTGTAACTGAAAAATTACTTGCGATTATATTCCAAAACTACTGATGTGTATGGTGACATCTCCTCAGCACTTTAACCAAGCCTTATTTTCTCTCCTGTTGAATGTCTTGCATTGATGCATCTATATCAGCTGAGATACGGAGGACAGCGAGGATAACAGTACTTGCCGTGTATTGTCAGTTAGTCCAGTCAATCTACATAAATCAAAAGTCTCTCTTTTATCTCAGTGTCAGAAAACAAAACTGTAAAATAAGTGTAGTACAAAGATCTAAAGGATGTCATTCCCTGCATAGTGAATCTAATGTGAGAATATTCTGTTTCATTGCTTTGGGTAAGGATATCATTGTTTAATAATGTAATTATCTTAAAAATACACTTTTGACAATTTTGACAACCACTCCACTTGCTTTTCTAAAGGATTTTTACAAACAGGACTAATTTTGTTAGGAATCACATGAATTTTGATATCATTTAAATGCTTTAAATGTAAACCAAAAAAGCGAGTGCATGCTCAATTACATTAACTGACAGCTCTCTCATACAAATGGCTACCATACTATTCCACAGAAACATCTGCTCCTTTAGTACCCAGTGACCTTAAAAGCCTTTACGTTCAACACAGCTTCAGTACACATTCATCAGTTCCACAGTTATCACCACCAATACCAAGAAACACAAGGACTTTAAGTACGAGACATTCCAGTGCTGTTAGAACCCTAACATAATTACTTGATTCCTTTTTTAAATTACTGTACTGAACATGGACTTCATCTGTTTACAACTCCTTGCTGTTGTGCCAGGGGAGATAGTGGGGAGTGGTTTACAGAACTGAAAAGAACTGCATCAGTGATCAACAAATGGAAATGCCCACTCAATCAGTGTGTGATCTGCCACAATGATAACACTTTTACTCCAATGAATGCAATCAGATTTTGCTTTTGAAAATTTGTTTCCCACGCTTTTGCATTTGTGTTTTTTTTTTTTTTGACCTGGCACAAGCCCTATGTGTTTGTTTTTTTGGTAAATTGCAAGTCCTATAACCTGCCTCCTTCCCATTCCATTACTAATCCATCTCCAGACTTCTGAGTGCCTCCGAGTACAGCATGTACCCTGATGTGTTGGGACAATAGCTACAAATAATGGACCTAGTGGCATGAGGCCACCACCTTATCACCATCCCCTGGGGAAAAAAAAAACCTGCACTTGAATAACAAGTGTCAATGGACGAGTATGTAAAACATATTAGTGATATTGGACCGCTCTCTGTGGAGCAGGGCTGTCACTAACGAATTTGACACTTCTAAGGGAGACAGAGAGACAGCATTGGTTTATCTTGCAAGTGTCCAAATTCTCATCTAGTTTCTCCAATCATTGAGAGGCTCTGCCAAGGATGTGCCTGTATAGTTGAGCCCTCTGTTTTCTAAAACTCTTTTCAGAAAAAATAAAACATTTTGTTTTTCCTGCGATGTAAGGGAACACAAAAAAAGCTTCAGTTACAGATTCCAATAAGACCAGACGTCAAAAACCAGAAGTCAAAAAAAGGGGGGGTTTGCAGAATTTACGTGAGAACAGTATAGAGTTAACTAATAACTCATACTCTGTTCTTAATTACCAGGTTCATAATTCATTTTGAGAAAACTCAATTGTGGAAGTTAGTATAATCCAGTAGTATAGTACAGCTCTTGTTCTACGCTGGATGAGAAGATGTGCTCTAATTCCAATCTAAATGAGTGAGATCTTGAGACAGCATCCACCCTAGTTCAGATCTAACACAAATAGCTGCTGCTGCTGCCAAAAAAACTGGAACAGTGGCTATGATATATCTCACAAACCAACAGCCAGCATAGCTAGAGCTGCGTACCAGACAGTGATATAGTTGTTTTTTGTTTGTTTAATTCTTAGTTATTGAAATAGGTCACTATATTCCACCTCAATGACTCTACTTCTACATGGATTTGTGATTTGGATTTAACCTGAACTGGATTGGATTTAATCTGTTTTCAAAACAACTTTTTGGTTGAGGCAGAGAGACGTGTGAAAGTCTTTTTTTTTTTTTTAGTATGTAATTATGTCCACTATAGTACATTTGGTAGAGATAAATGGCTACAGCCTTACACAAAGCCCTTTCAAAATTCATGCTTACAATGAAAACCCGGAGATTTGAGAAAATGCTTTCACAAATGTTTTCATTGACCTCAGATCTTGCCAGGAAAACCATGAAAGGGACATTCTGTCTGATATTTCCCCTCTACTTCCTTTTAAAATCAGAGTTTATGAAGACTGTGATAAGGTCAAGGCATGCTTAGAGGAGGTACTGGACACAGTCAACAACTCTGGGCAAACAGCCATGTAACAGTGACCACAGCAACTCACACACAACTCCACAAAGTCACACACAATACAACACTTACTGACAAATATATGGCACTACTCTAAAAAGAGATGTGTGCTCTTGTGTTTTTAAGGGGGTAAATACTCCTATATGTTACTACAGTGACAACAGTTTTTTGAATACAATGCATCTAGAGTAAAACAGTGGCTGTAAGTTTTGTGTATGTGAACAAGAATGTTTCTTGTAAAAGATCAAATATGTTGTATTTGTATATTGTCCTATTATTGTAGGATATGTTACACTGTAGTTACAGTGCTGCTTGAAAGTATGTGAATCCTATATAGGGTGGTTTTTATTTTCATGTGTTTTAGAAACATAAATTTATAGCGTAATTATCTAAATCTCATTATTTCATGAGGATAACATGAACAACATGCAAACAGAAAAAAAATGATGTTTTCTTTGTTTATTTGACAAAACATATTTATGGAACAGAAACCCATACAAAAATGTTTGGTCAATGCATTCTTCAGATTTCTAAATCTTTCCTTAATGTTTTCTTTAAATGCCGGGGAATTAAAAAGTGACATTTTAGCTCATCTGTGTGTGTGTGTGTGCATCACACTGATGAAGGCTTAGGCCAGAACATCAGTTTTTGTAACAAAAACTCAAAAATCCTTCTTTGCAGACATAGTTGAACATTTTTATTAGCAGCAATAACTTCAACCAAACCTCTTTTGCCTTCCTTACAGAATTGCTGCAACGGCTTCAGATCTGAGTGCTGTTTTGCAGGAACAGTCTGCTTCACGTCCTGCATTTCTGTTGGATTGAGGTCTGGACTTTGACTTGGCCAATCCATTACACAAATCTTCTTCCTCTTAATCCATTCTTTGGTAGATTTGTTGGAATGTTTAGGATCATTGTCTTGCTGCAAAACCCATTTGCTGCTATAACTCCCTATTCATGGTTCTCTCAGTGATGGCGAGTCACCCTGGTCCAGGGGCAGAAAAACAGATCCAAATCATGACACTCCCACCATAATGCCTGACAGCTGGGATAAGGTTATTTTGGTGCTGGGGCACTGTTAGGCTTTTGCAAAACATGGCGTTTCTGGTTGTGCCCACAAAATTCAATTTTAGCCTCATCTGGTAAGAGAACATTGTTGCAGAAGTATACAGGATCTTCCTGGTGTTGTTTTGCTTACTTAAGACGAATAGCAATGTTCTTTTTGAGAGCAAATGTTTCTCCTAGCTACCCTCCTTTAAACATTATTTCCATTCCGTTTGCATCTTATTGTTGATGCATGAAAATTGACATCAACAATAAGTTTTTTTTGCTCTGTCAAATAATTTCAAAGGATGTCCACATCTTGGTAGAGGCAGCGTGGTCTTACATTTGCTCCATTTCTAGATTATTTCTCTTGCAGTGGACTGATGTAGCCCAAAACCTTTTGAAATGGTTTTATAACTCTCTCCAGATGGATGAGCACTTACAGTTCCATTACTGAGGTCCTCAGAGGTCTCTTTAGATTGTGGTACAGTGTGCTTTACACTAACCTGTGCAAATAAGACCAAATTGATCTGTTAACCTGGTGCCCAATTATTTACCCGATTATAATCCACTTAGATTTTGCACATACAGTGATTCTCATTTACCTTTATCTGTATTCTACCACAGGCATCAATTCCTCAAAAAAACATGGAATTTGTAATTATAAATGCTTTCTCTTAGCAATTTAAAGACTTGTTTTGATTAAATAAGGATTTCATAGTGAAACACAATGTTTCTAGAATTATGCCAGGGGTCCACATACTTTCAGGTACTACTGTATGTATCACAGTACTGTGGGCTGACACATTTTTGGGTAGCGCTCTTCATTCCACATAATTGGATGAAATTTCCACTCGCTCTCTGTGTGGCAGTTAGGATAAGAGCACCTGCTAAATAACAATAAAAAATAGACCCTAATGATGACAGTTTGTGAATTATTTCTTTCAGGAGTGTTTCATGAACAATAAGAGGCAGGCTCCTTATGTTTCCCCTGCAATGTAAGAGGAAATGGCGAGGTCACCACAGGGAAGCTGAGATTTTCCTAGAGCCAATGTTGGGTTGACGTACCATGCTTGTGTGATTTTGACTTGCTCAGTCAGTACAGTCGCGGAGGGTCTGATAAATTTTTCTGCTAACACAATCTTACGCAGTAGGTAGCGTCTTTTGCAAGCCAATGAAATCTGGCAACTAAATACATCACTTTCAAATGCTCATATCAACACACAGCAATTTTCAGTTAAGAGGACTATTTGTGTCCTCTTTTCCCCTACAAGGAAAACATTTGGACTACAAACTTGTTGAAGTACAAATTAAATCCCAAGTATTGGAACTGCACTGGCTGCTGAAACACTGAACAAGTTGTTTAGCTGTCTACTGTAGCTGTACCAGGAACTGTATAATGTTCATGCCAGAGAGACATTGCATTTGAGTGCCAGGGGTATGTAAATTCATATGTCTTACAATGAATATGCTTGCACAATAGGCCAATTCTTTTTAAACTCTGTGATTTAGAACCATGTTTTTTTAATCACTTATTAATTATTATTAAGAGAGAAACAAAACAGAATTGATTCAATTTAAAAAACTGGTAGTTTGTACCTGAGAAGTTGCTAGTTTACTTGCTGGCTAAGCAGCAAGCTATCCAACTAAGCAGATAGCTAGTTAGCAACTTATTTAGGTATATTGGTAGACGACTAGCAAGCTGACTAATCAATGACTGACTTAGAAGTAATTAAGCCTTTTCTGCCATTTGTATGGAAGGTAGACCAGCAAAAAGGTCAATTTTCATTTAGTTTTATTTTACTCCAGTCGTTGTCCTTTAACAAAGTATCATTGTGACTGGCTGGGTGTGTTTTGGGTAGGTTTTTTATGATTTCAAAACACTATCCATGCTACTTAGTTTATTTATTTTTATTTTATTTAAGATCACACATTGCTACCCTATCACATTATCTTAGTGTGTAATACTTCAGTAAACGTAGGCTACTTTCCAAAATTCTAGTATGATTAAATCGTTTTGTGGAGATGGCATCAAGGACACACATTACACAATGTCCTTTCTTGGTTGCCTTCCAGTGGTCATATTATGCACTGGAATATTATGCACCACACATTTTCAAATTAATTGTGGCATGGTCAAACTCTCACTGGTACCTCAGACCTCCAGTGTTGCAATACACTCATGCACCTTTAAGAGAGAAAGTGCCTGGTCATGGCAATATTCAGCATCCACTAAACTGCACCCATCAGTAAACATGCCGATGGTGGCAGTCTCATTTGCCTTCATGCATTATTGATGCTGAAACATTACTACAGTTCTGCTGAATCCAAACCACAGGGAGTCATAGGAATTAATAAATAGTTACAATACTCTTTTTGATGATACTGTAAACAGCAGTGTGTACCAAAGTTCTGAATATGCACATACAGCTCTCCTCCCTAGGACAAATACACATGCAGTAAGATTCATATCATAAAGCAAATAGTAAATAGTGCAAAGAGGAAACTGCATACAGTATTTGCACATGATATCCAAAATATGCAGTAATGTAATGTATATGTTAATGTGTCCATTTAAATGTCCACCATGGTGTCTTTATCTGCAGTTTTATACTTCTTATACTTATGTAATACTTTTATACTTATACTTCATTCCCTCAACATTCCTTACCTTTTGTTGTCTGTAACACTATATTTCATAGCTTTAAAGATAAATATCTATTATGTGTGTCAGAGAATCTGATATTTTCAAAGCTTTTAAAATGACTCTTGCCGTGTCCAATTCACGCAAGAAACAACTGTCATACACTGTAAATTGTTTACCATCGTCATACTCCATACAAGCAAACACACAGTGTTGCCCAAAATAAATTTCCATTCCATGTCTTATAATTGTAAATAGATCTCTTACAGGGGAACTCAGACAAACCTAGAAGTGATTACAGCATCCACTTTTCATTCTTTAAATAACAGATGTTTAAGTGTGTGACCATCTCACAGAAGTCATACATAAGATGCAAAATAAAACATATCTGTGCTGTATCTGTTGTTTTCAAATCATTAATTCTTCTGTTGAGATATCGTACTAATTGTTATACCTGGATTGGGTTCAAAGAGAGGAACAAAATTAAATTTGGTTTCAAAAATGCATTCTTCTAATTACAAAGTGTACGAACATCTATGCCTTTTACCACGCAGCCAACCAAGAAAATCTAATTGAGGCGTAATGCAATATTTTGCGATGGAAAAAAGCTGATTATATAAAAGGCGCCCTCTACTGTTGACAATGAATATCTACCATTATTTACAGGTGTCTACTAAATGTACATACCAAGGTCAGATACATCTCAAGTAGTATAAGTAGTATACGTTTGAGGCTGGAGTAATTTACATCCACAGTCTACAGCTGGGGAATAAATACAATACAGAGACAATACGATTATTCTAGATTGTTTCGTTTTGCAGTATATAAAGTATGCAACAATATTAACCACAACTTCTGCAAGCAGCAGTTACCAGGGGACAGTTTCCCAGGTATAAATAGTGTCATAGTGTGCTAAGTCAGATATGACGGGCGAGTGTCATGATTTACACATATCCATCGATATGCATTATGACCTGCAAAGCATTAAAGGGGGGCTGAATAGCTGCAAGCGGAAAACGGAGATTTTAAAGGCGGATGTTTAAAATGTAAGATTTCACCGCTCTAATGGCAGTGGCCTGTTTATTTTGCAGCTGTGGAGTTAAGAGATTAGAAGGACCGAGATTAATGGATTGAGAGGTTTTCCAGAAGACTATCACCCTCATATGAAGGTGGCGTTTACTGCACTGCTCTGAAGATAGAGAAGTAAAATTGTGAACCCCGTGGTAAACAGGAAAAAAAGCTTATGCAACAACATGAAACTAGGGGTACGAATTGAACGAACAGAAGCTGATTAATAAATTAATTTGTCATTGTTCAATAAATGTACCTCCCCTGTTTTTTCCACCTCCTTACCATATTCCTTATTCTGAATTATCGGGTGCTTGAGAGAATTAGGTGACTTCCGGGTTCAACGCCGAGGACGCATTCACTTTGGCAACACTTCGCAACTGAATTAACCGGATTCCGACGGCTTGGCCAGTATGTTTACGTAGACTGGCAGGACAGCATTCGTGTAGGTTGTCGTTCTAAATAAAACACCTTGAACACATGAAATCGTGGCATTCCGTACAGAAAAATTACCGAGATGGCCTGTTGGAAATTTTATAATACTACTATATCATGTTACAGTTTGAATGTGGCGATAATGCAAGTCACATTCACGTCCTTGTTTTCAACATAAACGCAGAATAGTTTATCTGAGATAGTTACCAAGCTCCTCCTGTTGTTATTATTGGTCGTGGGCTACAGGAAGTTTGCGTACCAAAGGGTAGGAAGGGGAACTTTGCAGGCATTTTATTTATGGATCCGAGAATGCACCTGTAACGCATCACCTGCGACGAGGTACAGTACAATTTACGTATGTCGAGTTTTGCTAAATTGATGGATTAAAGAAAGAAAGTTCTTCCCAGAATGAAAAGACAAATCCGACCAGAGATATTTAAGATGTTTGCGGATAACCGGTTTCCAAACAATTTAGTATCCAAAGAGAGGGGGGAAGTGAGTTCGCGAGGACTCTTACAGCCGTATGCACTTTATCTTTGCCTTTAGGCCTGTGCATGGATAAAAACAATGCGCCTTCTTCTACTGTGATCTAAAGGTTTTATTACTCCCTTCTCAACGATATGCAATAAAGTAGGGATTTATCTTACGGTCCAGGGCAAGGCTGTAAATTAGACTATTACGCAATCTCTGTCTCTTTCGTAGCAACATCCTATTACCGGACTGAGAACCTTGATCGACGCGGTTCTTTACTTAAATTAAACATGTATTTTCGACAACAGAAGAGAAATGCAGTGCCCGCAAAAGTCACTGACGCCTCTGTGAACAATGAACAATAAGGCCTCCCCTGCCTTTTTTGCATAAAATGAAAATTCAGATATTACACAGTTGTATTTACAGGAAGCTACGAGGAGGTCAAGGGACTAGGGCAGATGACGGCACTGAAATCAAACCGAGTGATCATTTTTCTTATTCATAAAACTGAGGATCTTTTGTAGACTGCTTTTGTAAGACGCTCTTGTTAAATTCTTGTTACTTGGTTCTTGCTACCACATTGAAGTAACTTTCCTCATCCACCCGTATATGTATTACCATCACATGAAAATGAATGAGTCAGGGATTTTTAACTGCTACGAAGGAAATCTTATCAGCAAAACTGGCAATAATTCCTGGGATGTCGAGGATTGGTCTGCCCAAAGTCCTCAAACTACGAGCAACGCAAATCTGGACAGTTCTTTTGGAGAGTGGAATGCCTTCGAAGAGGATCACCGACTCTGCACTTCGCCTGCATTCATTTTCCAAAAACATTCGACTAAGATGGAAACTTCGCAACATTCAACAAGGGCGCAAGAAAAGGTTTGATTAAGAATATTTGTTCATCTTCGCTGGCCTATGCTTAAATGGAAGCGATTTGGTAAACTTTAATTGGAGAAAACGGAACAGCCACCAATTAAGGCAAACCTTTCTAAGGCAATGGACAAAAACCCTGTCAGACCAAGATAGGCCTGTGATGTTTATTATCACGTTCATATTTACGATATGCTTCAAAAAGCATATTTTCCAACATTCAGTTCTGTCAAAACGGTAATGAGGTTCATCTGTTATTTCTAGGAGTATAATCTGAATTCTTCTTGAATAAAGTATAACATAGGACGAGTTATTTTTAGGTGCATCTGTAGCAATTTCCATACATTAAACATAATTATAACTGCCAGCAGGAAGCAGCATTATATTGTAGGTAAATACACCAATTCCTATTTAATGATAACCTCTAAATACCATGCTCTGCCACCCTGTAGAGGTGTCTATTGAGAGAAACCAGTGGACTGAGGCTGGCTCTTTGGAAAGGGAAATTATATTAGTTCATAACCATAGCTTCTTGAGTCAGTTGTGGAATACTGAAATTGTACTGTAATCCTTTGCTGAACAAATAAAAACAGAAATCAGTCAGGCACTTGCTTTTTTTGCATCACTTCTAATACACATTATCAGGTATGTGTGAAGAAAACCATCTACCTATATTAAAGATAAAATGAACATGCAGATTACAGGTTAGGCTACATAGCACCAAAGCTCATCCTTCATACAGAATATTTTGTTCAAAATAGTGTTGTGAAAACACAGTGACGTCTGGCACTATTTTTCATTGTCAAAACCCCACTTTTGGATCTATGTACCAATGCTACATCTGTATACTTAGGGTGTTTTTAAAGTAAAATATGGACAATTACACAGTAGACTTTTATAAAATGTGGTAATGTATTCACAATGACATCGGAAATCGGTCAGAGAAGACAAATGAAAATGTTGCAACAAGCTGAACAGAAACATGATATCCCAACAGCAAGATTTGTGATGTT
The DNA here is from genome assembly GCF_013368585.1 of Megalops cyprinoides. Classification (NCBI taxonomy): domain Eukaryota; kingdom Metazoa; phylum Chordata; class Actinopteri; order Elopiformes; family Megalopidae; genus Megalops; species Megalops cyprinoides. The sequence goes on from NC_050594.1 coordinate 27,647,270, forward strand.
CTTCAAAACAACATTGGATATTACATATCTGATCTATAACATGTAGATAGGGATTAACGTTAAGTCAGTGTATCCCTCTGGCATTAATGTATATTGCAGCTGTAACTTTTGTACTATTGCAAATGGACTAATCTGGTGATTCATCCAATTTGAGTCTTAATGACAATTTAGTATCATATACAGTTGAATTGACCTTAGAAGTTCTGCAAATACAATTATTCTCTCACAAAAACATTACAGTAATAACAGTGTTTTTGTTAAAATGTTTTGGTGTTTTATTTTCTATCGTCCTGTGACTTTATTCTTCAGCAAGACAAAAATCCAAATGATGTCTTGTTTCTTCCCCTGTTCTGATGGGCCACACTTTCCTACAGGTTCCTGAATGGCCAAGACCCTTGCAGGTTTTCCATGATTATTTCCCAGTGGTGAACACATCAGAGGATTCTGCCACTACTGACGCCAGACCCCTGTCACAAATGTTGGAAAAAATGTCAGAAACCCTTACATCAAGCTCTCCTGTGATATGGTACAGAAGAAGCTCTCTGAGCCAACCCTGCTATTAATATGCTGCTATTTTAACCAAACCATTTTAAAGTCTGTATATATTTACACACACAGTGGATCTAGAAAGTCCATACACCCTTTGAGAATTTCTTTATGTTATTGCCTAGAAGCCTGAAATGAAAACCCATTAAATAAGATTTTTTCCACTTTCATTTAGACATGGCAACCCACAGCATCCAAGTAAAATAAAATTTTAAAAAGAAATAAAAAAGAAATTTCAATATATCATTTGCAATATGTGAGAATTTGTCAAGGGTCTGAATATTTTTGCAAGGCACTCAGTATTATATGGAATGGTGTAACTGATATCTCTATCAATCAGATGGCCTCAGATTGGTGCTTAAAGCATTGAATAAGCTCATGGAAATGCTTCGTCCCCATCTGCATGGTGAAGGAGTGTGTGTGTGTCTCTCGCCCGCTGTGCAGTGATGCTGCCGCCCTGTGGAGGTGTCTGTTAAAGGAACCCAGCGGACTGAGGCTGGCTGAGCCCAGTCCCTGCCCCCACTCTCTTCAATGCCTGCTCTCCGCTCTCAGAATTGCACCTGAAAATGTCGACTTGCACCAGGTGAGTGAGGAGGGGAGGAAATGGCATGCACCAACACCTCCTAAACTCACAAGAACCAGCAAGAACGTTAACATGGATGACAATAGCCCCAATCTTTTGCCAAAATATGTCAATAATTTGGAAATACGTTCCTGATTTCTCATGTTACATTAGTATTAATTGGTACTTAACTGTCATGTTGTGGTAATGGGGATATCAAAGTTTCTGCCAGTGTTTTTCTAGGCAAATCATTTGTTATTGTGGTGTTTTGTTTATGTCACGCCCATATAAATGCAGAGGTGTGCATATCCACTAGATGGAGCTACAGGATTCTTCTGCAGCAACAGAAGCCTTTAAAGTAGAGGGAAAAACAAGTTTTATGTGTCTAGACACAAGACCTGACAATGCTAAATTTAAAAGCGGATACAGTCAATATAAACTTCTGCTTTAAGGGCCATGTTTACTAAACATCCATAATCATTCCATTCCATCCACTCATATAATATTTTATGCATACTTAAGAAAGGCAAATTCCATCAATAACAGCAAGCCCCTTTACTGAAAGTAACAGTGAACAAGTTAATGAGTGGGATGCACTCTCTGAGGTGAATGCTATACGCGACGATACGTTTAGCAGAACAGTAGAACAAGCAACTCTAGTAAAGATGTAATGAAATAAAGCTCCTCCAATGTTCATGTGTGGAAGTAATACATGCTGCAAATAAACCAACCGACCATGACTTTATTTCCCGGAGACACTGTGCTTCTCTGGGATGTGGGCATACATAAGTAGGCACAGATCATGCATTGATGGTAACCTATAGCCAGTCTCAGGGGACGAGCAGAGTAGCTGCAGCTCTATCTTTGATCTGTGCGAGAGAGCAGCGCTGACTCCACTCAGAAAGCGCATTAGTGGCTGATATGCATTGTTTATACTTCCTGTGAATTTACACCAAGTCTAATGGGCTTCCTGGGCTGGATCCTATCGACGTTTTATCAGGGTAGTTAGATTTAAAGCAGGATAACCCCTCTGATTGGTGTTCGGCGTCAGCACCTGATGTGACAAACAGTCCCTGTCGTGTGGCTTTCTGTCTCGTCTCAGACTGCCTTCATGCTGCAGACAAATGTGACAGCAGCCCATGAAATATTAAGAGGAGCTTGACAAGCATGCATCCATACAAGCCATTAAAGTATTGAAATTTTTTGGCAAAAAAGGCCCTCTAACAGCACAGAGAAGGATCCATTCCTTCACAAAGACTTTCGACAGCAGCAGTTGGTATTAAACCTTCCAGTCCAGTTTTGCCTCTGTGTAAACATTGTAGCTGCATCACAGCTTAATAACATTTCCTCTGAGTCTTTAATGGTCTGATTCATTGTATATATTGTGCAAGTACCAAAGATCTGCAGTTATACCAAAAATGTACCCGTCAGGTGGAACACCTAGAAACATTTGGAAGGACCATGCTCCCTCTTGTCAGATTGCCTGCACCCTTTAGTCTGCACTCATGTGTTCCCAGCAGTTTATGTTCATAATGCACAGATTATGTTTAATGTGAAAGCTAAGCCAGTAAGGACTGTATGATGAAAATAATGAAAGAAATCAGTGTTTCATTTCATAACAGTAAAATCTACAAATTGATCTATTTACGAGTAGTGAGAGTGGTTCCAAAGCAGATCATAATGTCCACAAGTGATTTCCTTTCTGTTGACACGTTTAGCATATCAACAGCTCGATGTATCTTTAAGAACACAATGGTAATGTTAAGGATTCTTGTAAACAGTTTTATGACCATTGAGGTCAATGATAGCTGTTTAGCATATTAGGTGCCTCAGAACCTTTCCTTCATTTATATATATGAATATGTTATACAGATAATACAACAAATTATGAATGGATCTGTCTTTTAAGACCAGAACCTTTCTATGAGGTGAACTGTTTGATGGCCATGACTCTCAGCCCTGGCCCCGTGAGGAAGACGCCTTCATTTCCATATTGCCAACCGGCTGCATCAGTGTCTGGCATCTCTCCTCCTCGTCCTCCTCCTCGTCCTCCTCCACCTCCTCCTCCTCACAGCTCTCAGCCTCATTTGTTCATCTCTTGCTTTCCAGCAGACCGCGCCTCCCGCGGAGACGGACCCCGAGGAAGCCAGCGGGGAGCCGGCGAGCCCCCCCGCGAGGCCGCTGATCCAAACCAAGGTGGGGGCAGCGGGTGCGCGCGTTGTTTGCGAGGGAGACAAAGAGCGGGGAGCGCTTCTTGATGTTCTCGTGCTCACTCTGAGCCAAGCTCTTCCTCCCTTCCTAATGAGCGAGGTGTGTGTGATTACGTTATATACGTGCTCATGCGGACGCCGCAGGTGGGTGGCAGTAGTGTGATCCTCAAGCTCCTAACAAAGTCCTGTACATTATTAATGCCTGTGTGTGTGTGTGTGTGTGTGTGTGTGTGTGTGTGTGTGTGTGTGTGTGTGTGTGTGTGTGTGTGTTTGTGGCACCCCGGGGGCCTCCACAGCAAGGGAGATGATCTGAGCTTGTCTGAGGTCGATGGGAGCTCATGCGTTTAACCATTTAACTGGTGGAGCTGTGGCTGCCTGTCCACCTGACTCTGCACTGCTCACCCCCGCCTATTCCCTCCCGTCCCTCCCACAGCTGCTGGCGCCCCCCTGGTGCCAGGACGGCCCGAGCTTCCTCTACCAGGTCTCCATTCAGTGGCTCTCCCAGCACAACCTACATCTGCAGAGGCACAGCCCCAAAAAAGAGAAAGGCCTCTTCTTCTGAGGTCCGTCCCAGAGCGGCGAGGCACGGAAAAAAATTCCAGCACTGTAAACGAGAAGACTTCGTTTGAGGCAAAATGGAAACAGCTGATCTTGTGTTACACATGCTCTCTCTGCCGGCGCATGCACTGTTTTTTCCACTGCTTGTGTGCATTCGTTCGGTATTCTTTTACCAGTTAGAGGTGACTTTAAAGACATGCAAGGAAGAAGCCTGCATATCCATACCAAGCAGTTGTGGAACCCTCAGAGCAGGGTTAAGTGCTGTCACTCAAGTGCAGACAGAAAGGGCCTTTGTGCGAGGGCCTCTGGCTTTCCAGATGTGGGCTGTGTCTCTAATTAAGACACAGTCGGTTTGTTGTGAGGAGTCTTCCCAACCAGATTTCTGTGATATCGCTGCTCCTCTATACTTGTCACACATATTTTCGTTTAAGTTGCCAAATGGAGAGTTTAGTTTTACTACGACATACGAGGATGAATAGGACTTGAGTGTTTTATTCATTTGCAGGAGCTGGCGAACCTTTTGCTCTTGAGAACAGAACAACAGCTTCAAGTAACAAAATATTGCTTATGAAAGTCCTGTGTTTGTGGATGTAACATTGCAATAGCAAAGGAGCATATGTTGAAGGTGCAAATTTCATTTAATGTTTTTTTTTTTTTTAAATCGAGATTTTTACTTGACTAATTTTGCATGGTTTACCTGCGTTTATAAGCAGAGCCTCCAAACCTCCTTGTCAGATCTTTCACGGAAGGCAGCGCTTTCTTCGTTTCCAGACATTCTTCCCTGATGTCGAAGTCCTTTAAAAAGTGGGAAAGAAAAAAAAAACTAGCCTCCTCACCCAGATGATGCAATTCACAGTAAAGTCTCTGAGAAATAGACTGTCCTTGCCTGCCTTCTACCAGCAGGGGGCGATCCAAGGCCTTTCATTCCTCTTCATCTACTGAGCTGTTTTTCACTTCTGTTCTTTGTTTTAGGATTATACTGTCTACATAGATTCCATATTTAGTTCACCAAAGGATGCATTTAATGTATTCCGATTAATTTATTTATAAAGCACACAACCTAAGTACAGCTAAGTGACAGATTAGTGATGTCTGGCATAGAGAGAGAGAGGCAGTGTGCAGATAGGAGGTTCAGTGCTGGACAAAGGCTTTTCATAAACAGAAAATCCTGAGGGGCAGTGAGACCAACCAAGTCTATCAGCATCAAACCCTGGAGCAATCAGTCGGGCCCAGAAGTTTCTGAAGAACTGAAGCTAGGGTAAACACAAGACACAGAATTGTTTTTCCAATTTTAATTAATCAGACTTACTGACCTGCTACAAAGGTATTGCATAGAATATAATGGTAACAAAATATTATATACACAACAACAGACATACACAGTTCAGGGTCATCAAAAAATATATAAAAGATGAATAAATAAGAACAAAATCAGAATTACCATGCAATGCAGTTTAAAGGTCCAAGTAATTAATGTTGCCCTTTTAAATACAGAAATGAATATTAAATATTACATAGAGTTTCCCAAGCGACACACGTCATGTGTGGCCCATAAAGGACAGTGTTTGCTGCTAGTGGAGTACGTGGACCTCAAGGCAAAGGTAAACGAAACCCTGGAGCCGACACTCTAGCGTTAAAACAAGTTCATATTGCACTTAGGACATGAAACTTAGCATTCGTATTTTTACAGCATTTTGGAAAAAAAAGAAAGCAGATCAAGTGATTCCTTACGCTTGTACAAACCAAAGTATGTGATTCTTGACCTCACAGCGCTAAAGATTCAGTTGCAGTGGCCCCACTCAAATGCGGCAGTGCCTCCCAGGCAGAAGGTTTACAGCACACTGTACAGCAGGGAAAGGCTGTCAAATGCCACAAAGACACACATTTAAGAGAGGACAAACCCTTCCTTGTAGTAACACTGCTTCTGGTATGGAAACTTAACAAGCACTGGCTGTAAAACCGTATGAATACCTTTAATTACAATGTATTCCAAAATCAGCTATGGAAAATATGCGTTTTAAAGAGAAGACGGAGAAAGTTACATGGAAAGAGGTTGTAGTGAGATGGCATATAAAGACACAGGGGAAAATGACAAGTCAAGTGAGCTGCCCTGGGCCTCAATCCAGTATCCACTGACAGTGATAGGTGTAAATGACAAAGGTAACTACCTCAGAAGAGAACCACGACTGGGCCTTTTGTGGCTATCAGGCGAGTTCAGTTTTAATCCAAGATGGCCCACTGAATACCAACAGTGAGAACGTTGCCCCACGACATCAATTTGTATGTACATTCTGTTTGTTAAATAAATACTGAGCACTGAGTTTATGACCCTAGCTGTGTTATTAAAGCCAGGCAATAAACTCTGAGTGGTTTGTCAAGTCACTTCTGAGTGACAGTGGGTTCGAGAGCTGCCTGAGAGTGGCCTGATGGACAGACATTGCTTTGCATCTTCGAACACACAGTAGTGCTGCAATCATCAGAAGTGTGTATAAAGATGTCCTCATAATCCATGGAAAATTAAATATGTACAAAGAAATTTACAATACAGCTACCATTTTTTAAGATGACGCAATGGGAAGAGACAAAGTTCCACCACTGTTGGCACCAGTGATCTGTGCAACCTGACAAACTTGATCGGTTTTCGTTAAATAAACACAATATATTATCTCAAATATTCTGCAAAGGATGATACCATTTAAATATAACAGAAACATGGTAAATGTATAAATACAAATATATACAAAACAAAAAGCTTACAAAGCTTACACACATTTCTTCAGCCATTTTGCACACAAGTCAAAGCTCCGTTTCACCAAAATTCTCCGTAATAGGACAACAGAATGTGGATATGAAAATGTCTGAAACTTTTTTTGTGTTTACAGTATTCCGTCTTTAACAACACTATCTGTAGTGAAAACACTCAATCAAAAAACCGTGGCCCAATTTAAATGCAGAACTGTAATTCCTGCATAGAAAAAGAGTGGATGGGTGGGTCTGCTGTGGTAAGTTGGGGGGTAGAGTGAGTGTGCCAGAGCTCTCAGTACTTTGTTAGGCACCACCATCTTTGTGGTGTCCAGCCTGTTCTCCCAATTCCTTCAGCCATTCTTGGGCACTAAAATCAAGCCATGAAAGCATCCTAGAAACATCTGCCTTTGTCTACCTGAATTTGCTCACAATTAGGTCAGCTGTGAAGTAGAGAACCTACAATGACCTTAAAGAGTAAATGAATGACAGATACGTTCTTTTAGTGTAAAGGGGTTCTTTTAGTGATTCTGTATCTTGTTGAAAGACAAGCCGCATGGAATCTGCTAAAATCAAAAACAGGTATGCAAGTGCCTTTCTGAGGACAGAAATGTCACCTAGCTGCTTCAACTGGTTTTTCTAAGCTAACGAGCCCCATTGGCTGGTTGGAGTCTGAATAGTAAAGAGGATCGTCATTTCTACAAGCAAATACGTCAACTAGACAACAGCAAGAGTGGCCTTCTCCCTCCGCCTCTCCCCGTCTTCTCCAATGACCACGGCCTGCCGAATCGCGGGACGTTGCGTCTGTTATAACCGTGCTGCTCTGAAGTGCCGGGGTAACAGAGTGGGAGAGCAGCAGAAAAAATGAGAGTAGTTTGGTGTTGTTTCCCTTCATAGGGATTACGTGAAAGCAACTGTGGTCATAAACGCATGCCGACGAGTCACAGATCTAAATATGTGTAAGTGAGCTGGCCCGTTTTTAAACAAGTCCTATTTTTAACACCTCGACAACACAAACGCTCTATAAACACGATGCAGAATTCAGATGAATACCGCCAGTACCTCACTGAAATCTCTTTCATAGCTTTCCGAAGCTGCTTCCAAAGTCTCAGAAGGGTTTAGGTGAGAGGTGATTGAGGACTGGGAGGAAACATGTCATTACAGCGCTGAGTATCTGGAACAATGACTTCTTTAAGAACCAGAATAACAAAATTATAAATTCAGGCAGACAGATTCCTCTACATACAACTGTATTCATGTGTGAGTGCATAGGATGTAGTTCTGTTAACATTCATAACTCTCATCCACCACCACACAGGCATAGTTTTGTTCTGAGAGAGAAGGGGCTTTACCAATATAGATGAAACTGCCCTTGGGATGGGCACTATAGACCTTCCAACAATCTCCTGGGCTAAAATCTCACTGTGCTGTGCTTATACTGCCTGCATGCAGACAAACACTGCTAGCTGGAATTTCTGACAATCACTTCAATGAGCGTAAAACAGGAAAGACGAAACAAAGACCGCTAAACTGTTAGCGCTGAATATGACAGCGTTTGTATAAAGACCCAAAGCTTTCGGCTGCCAGAACAAAGAGTGTTCACGGCAGACCAAGAAGAGGTAGAGCAAGTCTCATCCGTCTAATGAGCCAATAACCATCCATTTCACCACAAGCTCAAATCTGTTAAAAGACACCATGCTGTAGAAATACTTATTTAAAAATCGCTTTACAAAAATAAGTCACTCTGATTTGAAAAACCTAAAGTTGTTGCCTAGTTTTGTCTCGTTTTGATTCATTTAATGGAGGAGCTGCATCTGGAGCTCGGTAAAACACAATTGAAGGTTCAGTAAAATATCCATTAATGATATTACTTTCATGTCATTGTTGCACTCCTTGAGAGTTCAAGCTCATTTCATACAAGTAAGAAAGATTGCACAGAGTCTCCAAACAAACGTGCATTTTTTTTTCTACAGTAGGTACGCTTCAGGCATGTCTGTCTTTTCGTATAAATATATTGCGTATTTTGTATAAAAATAAATACTGTTTAAAAACAATTATACCCACCCCAAGAACAGGTGTGACAGTGAAACTAGTGTGAGGGCAGAGTGGGAGGCTGTCGGGACTGCACTAGGTTCTGGGATCCACAGTGTGGCCCAGGTGGCTCAGGACCCCACCAGGATCTCCATGATGTGGTCCAGATCGTTCAGGTCCGTCAGACACAGCTGCAGGCTGCTGGCCGAGGAGGTGCAGCTGGAGAAGGACTTGAGGCCGTCGTCCGCAGAGGCGGCGGCTCCAACGGCCCGGGGCGGGGGGAAGGCCAAGACGGAGAAGTCGGACGAGTCGTACATGGAAGTGTCGATGTCCTCGAATATGTCATCGAAAGCCAGGTCCGTGAGATAGCTGGTGGAGTTAGTGATCTCGAAGGAGCCGAAGAGCGAGTCCAGGGACCGGATATCGTCCGGGGGTGAGGAGGGGCGCGGCCCTTCGCCCCTGGCGCACCCCGGGCAGGCAGGGGCCCCGCCCCCTCCCTCTGCGGCCCCCTCCGCTTGCAGTTCTGCGGGGCAGCCCGCCGGCACGGGCGGCAGCTCGGGGGCGTGCAGGGGCGTGGCGGCGTGGGGCGGGGGTGAGGGGGCGGGCGCGACGGGCGGCTCCCCCCCTTCCTGACGCATCTCCTCCTGGATCTGCCGCAGCGTGTTGGCCAGCAGCACGGCGCGGTGCAGGCTGGGCTCCGCCCGCGTGTGGCAGCTCTGCAGCTTGTTCAGGCACAGGTTCAGCACCAGCTGCCGCTGCTGCGTGTAGGGCAGGTCCGGGGCCGGGGACTCCGCCCCGCCGGCCGTCACCGCCCCCGCCACCGTCCCCGTCACCGCCGCCGGCTCCTCGTAGTCACTCAGCTTGCGCTTCACTCCGCGGCCCAACATGTATCTGAGGAGGGAGGAGTCCAAGTAACATGCAATGAATACAATATGTAAGGTACACGTGTTAACAATATGATCATAGATACTAATCCAATTCCCTCTTTTAATGTTACAACTATTACAGAATGAAATGAAACTAATTCAATGACAAGAAAAAATGGTCATCAAATGTATCCTTTCACTGAAAACATCCTACCACAGGGGCTACAAATGCAACAAGACAGCTGCTCTCAAACTGCGTGAATTCTGCAGGGACTACACCTGTGATCCAGTTTGGTAGATGAAATTCATACTGTCAATGGTGCCTGAAAAACTAAATCCCCAGTTCTAAAAAAAACAAGGAGTCTACCTACTTCTTCCTTGTGAAATGGCCTTCACAGGTCATGAATGCAAGCTTTTGGGAGCCAAGTATCTACCAATACCATTATCACAGGCCCTTCCGTGCATCTCGTTTTGCTTCCTTTAACAAAAATAAATCCGTACAGGGTGCCGTCATTAACACTATAACAATCATCAAATGAATCTCTGACAAGTAAACAAGTCAACCTAGTTAAGATGGCAGTTTAAGATACACCAAATAATCTCAATTTAGCTTCATAAAGTGAAGAAACTGTACTTATGTATGTATGCATGCATGTATATTATATATATATATATATATATATAAAAAAAATTCTGAAAAACAACACATAATGCACACAGCATATAAACAGATGTTAATCTCACTGAACCTCCGGGAACAGTGGAGGCTAAGGCCAGGCTGTGGCATTTCGAATGGAGCAGGGCTGCAGGTTCTCTGTTCTTAGCTGGACTCAGAACGTGCTGCACCGTGCGCTCCAGGGGCCGGCTGCAGCAGACCGTTACACACACTCCAGTGGGTACATCTTCATTTTCTGCAGGATCTCTGCGTGACCGAGGCTCAGAAATCACCTTCCCGAGGGAGCACGTCCCTGCGTGATGCAAAACTGTGCACTGTAACCTGTGCTCCGGCCCTCCCGCCAGGGGAGGCTCACACAACGTCATTGGGTAACGGACTGAGCAATTGTGATTCCGCGAATCTATGCTTTTACCTCCTTTCTTTCTTGTACATAAACTGTGAGCTATGCACAGGATGTCACAAACTGGTGTAGGCCACTACTACCATTTACATACAAATCCCTATACTGGACTAACAAATTATATCACCATCGTTTCAGAGAATTGCCTCGTCTTTCTCTTTGAAACCTGGGATCTTGATACTGCTTTGTGTGCGAGTGTGTGTGTGTTATTCCTGTTGCTTATAACTCCTCATGGACACTTATTTGAGTTCTGAATCTAATTAAGCGCTAATTGCAAGGTAGATGGGAGCAATACAAGCTCCTTATGTAACATGCTAAAATGTTATTAATTATTTGGTTCCAAGGTAGTTCCAGTTAAGAACAGCCCTCAAATCCACACAATACAGGCAGCTCCACATTCAGACGAGCATCACCATATAAATTCCGCACGGCTGCCTGTATTATAATAATGTGGTGTGAGGGCCTTGACGGGTGAAAATACAGGCCTGAGTGCTTGCTGTATTATTGTGATCACTTGTCCTCTGTACCCATCTATTCCTGCACCCGTCAGCAGTATACACAAGAGCGCTGCAGCACTTTGTGCACACACACACAGAAGCGGACACACACACACACACACACACACACACACACAAGCGCACGTCTCAGAGGGCTCCTCTCCTACAGGAAACACGAAGCTCCAAGTGGAACGCACTGGTCACCATGGTGATTCATATCAATCTACCCTCCATGTCAGCTCTGGAACCTGTTTCTAAGTAAGCAGGCTCCCAGCCAGGGTACTGGGCCAGGCACAGTAGCCCTCTCCCCTGTCCGTCTCTCCTGACAAGCCTTTAACCAGAGGCTGCAGCAGAAAGTCAACAATGTTGGAGAAGAAAATTTTTAAGGGTATGTGTGCTGACTCAAAAGTTTAGTGGTAATTACAGAGCTATTGAGGGGTAGATTCATTAATATGATTCTAATTTCATGGTGATTTTTTGTATTAAACTTAAATTAAATCTTATTTATCAGTTTATCAATGTCAAAGCCTAAACAGATTTAACCTAAAAAGATTTATAGTTTGTTTTACATTACACAGTCCTATCTATGGTCATTATGAATATAACCTCATGAATAAGTTACCACAAAATCTCCCCTCATATAATAATGGGCAACAGAACACCCGTGAAACCTACTACTCAGTAGTAGTCCTGGAGATATGCTGTGTATGGTGACTCCTTTTCCAACTGACTGCATAGCAAGAATATAGATTTGTATTTGCACTAAGCTCGATTCCAATGCAGAGCAGAGCAGACAACAACACACCTCTGAGAGGAAACACAATAAGTTAATAAAGCTTGGGCTTACGCTACGGTGTTTCAAGGGTTTATCTTTACATCAAATTTACATTGCAGTTTACAATGCAACACGTGGCAGTGTTCAGTGTATAAGAATTATAACCCAAATGTTACAGATTTGACTCCAGGGTGGAGCAGTGCCATGCACCTTGTTGAGCAAGATACCTAAAATGAACTTCTTCAGTAAATATCCAGCTGCATAAATGGACTACTCAATTGTTCAAAAAATTATGAAAACAATATTATATACACCATTAAAATACTGAAGTGTTTTATATGTGGGTATAATAGTTTGAAATTTGGGTTTTTACCAGACACATCACTGGTAAAAACCTAAATTTCAAATATGACAGCTCTTTCCTATAAACTAAAATTGACTCATTGAGTAACCACTACAAAGTGAAAAACCATTCTTCTACAGATTTGGTAAAATGACCTTTCAGAACGCAGCCTATGACAAGATACTGCATGTTTATCTTTACATTCGGACAGAAAATAACACATTTGAAGTGTTTCAGACAAACCAATTTTCAACTTTTACTTCTTTGACAGAAAAAGCCTTAAACAACTTTCCAATCTGTATGGCACTCTAACAGAAAAAAAGGCATCACCTTCTGCTCTTTCAAATCAAGCAAGCTGTCATTTCAAGCAAATTTTGTGTTATTTTACCTGAATACTTATTTTTCCTCAATAATTTGGGTAAACTCATGGGTAATTTTTCTGATGGAATGGCTCCAGTGTTTCATGTTACTGTTGACCGGCACTCTCACACAGTTAAGGTTCCAATAACCTCTGCTGGATCCCTCCTCACCTCTGCATAAATTGTTTTTTTTGGTTATCATGTTTCTTATTTCACACTTCTGTCACCTACAAATACATCACAATGAAAATACTGTCTGAATTAAGCAGGCAGCGGCCCTGCCCCTCCTCCCTCTCTCTCTCTTTGTGTTAAGCCCCGGAGTTCAATCCCTGGACTGTACCTCACGCTCCTGCGTGCGGACACACAAACGCACACAAGGAGGAGTGTGTCATCCACACCACTCAGCTCGGACACCCTGTTCCTTTGCCATCTTTCCGTTTTCTGTACTGCACAAAAGAAAGAACGGGCGGGGGGGGGGGGGGGGGTCCTCCATTACAGAAGCAGAAAGCAGAGAGAGAGACAGAGACAGGGGGGAGAGAGAGAGGGGGAGACAGAGACAGGAGAGAGAGAGAGAAAGAGGGGAAAGAGAGAGACACACAGACAGTGGGGAAGAGAGAGAGAGAGCAAGAGCACAAGAGACAGAAAGAGAGAGACAGTGAGAAAGAGACAGTGTGAGACAGCACGCAAGAGAGACAGTGAGAGAGAGAGTGAGAGACAGAGAGGGAGCCCAAGAGTACAGTCAAAGCACCCAGAGAGGATTTCAGTGTTATGTAAAGGAGCACGTCTGTGGTGGCAGTGCAGCTGCTGTCGGGCTCAGCCTGGAAAGGGGGTGGAAAGGGGCGAGAGAGAGATAGACAGAGGGAGGGAGAGAGATACAGACAACAGTAATGAAGAGCAAGAGGAAAGGTACAGACTCTGTGCTACAGGGATGAGGTGAGGACGACTCGCTGCGTGTTCCCAAATGATCGGAGTCTACACGTGTGCGTCACACAGAGCTGAGCCAATCTACCCTTCCGCAAGAACTTTTTACTGCCAAGATTGTTACCCCAACAGTTCCGAACATGGTGCAAAAACAAGAACACATCTCCGTCATTTCAAATCTAGGGCATTGTCCTGAAAAGCGTGCAGGGAACCAAAAAAAAAACCCACCCCATCCACTTGAAGGCAATGCTTTGCTTCTGAAGCCACCCCCCCCCCCCCCCCACCCCCCCACCATCAGAGTGTGTGTGTGTGTGTGTGTGTGTGTGTGTGTGTGTGTGTCTTGCACTCCAGGCTGTAAACAGGAAGCCTGGCTACGGCGGCTTTTTCTTTCCTCCTCTTTGCTGCGGGCGTTTTTCTGTGTCCACGGTTCATTCATCACACTGCTACATGCAACCAGACATCCCCTGCCTGAATACTAAGTGCTGTTCCGGATCCCACTTAGAGAAACGGCAGCGGCGGCGGGATAAAAAAACGCCAGGGGTTTATGGGCTTGTTTTGCTGTTGCATGAGAAGGTGCATTGTTTGTGTCACATACATGGAAATGGATATGTGTAAGTAGCGAGTAATGGCAAGTCAAATTTGCAAAGTCAAATGATAAACAGATTTTTTTTAAATATGGACTTTTATTCAGCTTGAAATCTCAGAAAGGCTAACACTCTTCATTTTGGTTAAAATTACAAAATGAATATGTAAGGGAGAATAAATTCACAAACCAGGAGCCACAAAATTCCATCAACATTTTCCAGAGAAAATGCACTGCCTTAAACTAATCTAAGCATTTAACTGGTCTCAAGATGCACAGTAACAGGCTCCTCTCTGTGGTCTACAAAGAAACACAAAAATGAAATGAAACAGTCTTGCACTGATGCACAGGGAACTGGAGAAATGGACAACCAAATGTTTTAAATGAGTACTTAAACAGGAAGTACTCAATGCACAACCCTGAGAAATACAGAGCTGTATGTACTCACGCATCCAACACCGGGGTGTTGCAAACTTCCTTGGTGTTTTAACATACAGTTCCAAATCACAACATCTTTTAATCATGCAACATGAGTTAGGATTTTATACCATGAAGTGAGTCATTTCTAAATTGCTATTATGAGACCAAACAACTCCGTTAAAGACATCAGAATGAAATGTTTTTTTTTTTAAGTAGTCAACAGGTTAGTTTGTTGATGCCAGGAAAATGACATCAACACTGTCATGTCACTGACTGATTTATGTCTGCGATGCATTCTATATGCTACACAATGGGATGACTTCAACTGATCCTCACTATAGTCACAACAATTTGTTAGACACATCTTTTCAGCAAATAATTACATGATTAAAGATAAAACCTTTCAATATGTTCCAATATATTTTCCAATCTATACTCATTCATTGTGGTCACATTCAAAATGTACACATATTCGTGTAAAGGTTCGAGTTATTTCGGTACAAGGTACAATATTCCATATCTATATCCACTGAGTAACAACTGAGCACATGCTCAAGTTCAGTTCAGTGCTTTAGGGGAGGCAACCGAACCCATCCCCAAATCACACCAGACCGTCTCCTGCGGAGTAGGGGGTTCATAAACAGCCAATTTGCAGACAAAGACGCCGAATTCATGTTAAAGGTGTGTGGCTGTTCATTTAATTCTTTCAAATATGCAATTCTGCAACAAGACATATGACCGATAAACTACACAGATATTATGTTTGTACTTAAGATAGCAAGTTAAACGACAGCATAGGCTCTGAAACAGCTCTCAAAGTTGCACTCTGCCTAAACCACCGCGTCCTTACCTTTTTTATCTAATAATGTCACTTCATTCGAACTCTTCACCATAAAGTTGCTGCGCATGGTTAACGTCGCCGAATGCACCGACTCGTTCGCTTCGTTCTCTTCGGCTTGATTATCCTTTTGTTTATCATACGCGTAACACACAACTATGAGACGGGAAAAAAACGAAAATAAAAAACGAACAGAAACCTTCGGAAGAGCTGGACAGCAGCTGTCTCTCCCCTTACTCCTTTCGCCCCTGACAGCTGACAAACAAGTGAACTGCTGGGGCTGGCGAGGGCTGACGTATACTTAAGCCGTGCTGCTTTCGACAGGGGAGAGAAAGGGGGAAAAACAGCGAGAGGCGGAGCGCCAGGCGGGAGGCGGAGCGCCAGCGCGGCTCTACCCGCACGCAGACAGCCGCTCCTCCCACATTCAGGCGGGGGAGCGAGGGACGGGCTCTGGAGCTCACGGGGCACCGAATGTGCAAGTGTTTTTGAGTCTGGCTTTCTCAAAAAACAGAGTTTTATTTTTAACCGAACGAATGCCTACCCCATCCGGGGCCGTGTGTTATGCAGTCAGTATTAAGAAAACCTGCTTATCCCCCCCTGCCAGCACCCCTCTCTGCCACTTTCACATATTTTTATGTCGTGCGACTGCCTGTGCGGTTTGACATTGTTTGATTAGCATTAGCAAACCTGATTGCAAACAATTCCGACACGCCACTTCGCTTGGTTATAGATAAGCAAACCATTACAGGAACTCATTAATAAGTTCAGATTCAAACAAGGATAACTCCTGTGTCGTTCGTGCTATTAGACCTGCAAGTATTATAAATCCAAGAGGCCTTTAAAGGTGTTCTACCTCAAGCATTAGGTGTCCATGTCCATTTAATATTTTTAATTTGTAAAAAGCTGAATATTGTACACCTTTATAAAATACAGTTAGCAATTTACTTTACATTTAATGTCACTTTCTGGACAATGATTCCCTTCCACATGATTGCCGGTGGTATGTATAATTTACTGATAATTTACAGAGTCAGAAGGGTTCGTTTCTGTGCGTTGTATTTGGCTGTGTAACGTTGGGCGTCTGAAAATGAGCCAGCCATTTATATTACTGCTCTCTAACCAGTTCGATTCTGAGTGCATATAGCGTACTGTACGGAAAGAGTCGTGAAATCCGCAGCCTGTCTCTGATAGCAACAGCAGTCTATAAATGGAACAAGACTGTTGAAACTCAGTCAAACGCTACAAAATTATTCTTGCTCATTTTAATCCAACACTTAAACAACCCAGTCGGTAGAAAAGAGAGCACGGCTCAGAATAAAAATCAGTATAACGGATATGACTTTTTCTCTCCGTCAATCAAAATCTTACATCTGTATCTTCACAGCAACGCTTATATATTTCAAGCACACAGTTCCAGGAAACAAAAGCACAAATTTCCCGTTTCCCCAAACTGAACCCCCCCAAGTCACGAGATAAAAGAGCACAACCACCATCTTTATATGACTTGGATTTCTTGGGAAGAAACATAAGAAAGTCCATCCTTCAAAGAAATATAACACACCTTGAATGTCACAGTATTGCATCTCCAAGCTGCAAGGCACTGAGCCATCCAACCACAGTAACAGTGCTTCAAGCTGGGCCTCTTTTTAATTCTCTGGCCCCTTTTACCATGGCAACCGAGGAAGATAAGAAGTTGTGGCTTGACACATCAAGATTGACTGAACAAGTCCCCCGTTTAAGGGGAAAAAACATTTACATGGCTGATATTCCAAATCTGCGTTCTATTAAATACACTTCAAAAATATCCCCTAACACGAGTTTCCCATGTTCCCCCTTTCACCGATTGTCTGAAGACTCCTTTCTGTCAGCTTTGGCCTCAAACAACATCCAGAGGGCTTACAAACATGCAGGTACTATTGAATTTACCCTCATTTGTTAGAGTAGGCATGCCATACAGAAGTTACAAAAGAGTTAATGGCTGAGCCTGATATATCATAATTGCCAGTGTTTTTGGGCAATAAATGTTGTGTAGTGGTCAACACACTGGAATCTGGACTAGAGTGCTGTGACATTAGCCCCTTTTATTTCAAACAAGCTAATGATTAGCCAGTATTGAAAAGCTTGCCAACCCCCTGGTCACTGTTCACACCAAAAAATCACCCCTGCCAAAATGCTGGCAAATTGGCAAAATGCATGAGGGAAAGGCACCTTCAACCCTCTCATGCACTGTATTAACGTTTCAATACAGATAATGCACTTCTTTCCAAACCTTTTCTAACAGTTCTGGCCTTTTCTTTTCTAAACTTTACCTTTTAACCATGTTATTCCCGTGGTTCTTGTCATTAGCCCCTAATGAGCATATCAAATACTCTTACATTTCAACTGGCTGTCTGTAGCGAAGGGCGAGAGCAGTCACCCCACCCGGCCTTGAACCCAGGTCTACGGGGTACCAACCATGCGACTTTGATCGCGACGCCAAAGAGCCAGGCTCGTTGAGATGGCAGTCAGAGCACATACTCCACTGTAGTGACAGCACTCCATCACACTGTCCCAACAACTTATTATGCCAATATCAGTCTATTCTTACTGCTTTTTCAGAGGAGGTCTGAGCAACACAATCAGAGGGAGTGAAACATATGGGTCAATGAATTAACCTTAGAAGATGAAAGCAATGGGAAATTATTTTGAAGCAAATACAGACAAGTGATTGATCCTTTTGGTCAAATAATGTGTGCATGAGGGCTAAGCTGCCATTACATTTTTGCCTGCTGTCTATTACTTCACATCAAAATAAAGACCACCAATGCCAACAAGATTCCTCTCTACTGATGCAGGTCTCCTTTAAGACTTTGATGCTACAGTAGCAACAGTTGATCCTGCCAGCACAGAAAATGCATGCTTGCCTTTTGATAGAAGGTGTGAAAGCAGATGCATGCAGATTGCTTTGCATGTTTTTAAAATCACAAAACAGGGTTCACTGGTAGCTATGGAGCAAACTTGTGATGAGCTCTGTGACTGACGAAGCCAGCTGGTGTTTGTGATGCCTCCTTTTTGCATCACTGCTCACGTCATAGGAATGCCAGCAATTCACCAGCTCCATTCAAGATGCACAATTGCTAGCTTGTAGCACCTCAGAGCTAGTATGAAAGCCAGTTTCAAAAAAGCTGGAAAAGTGCCAACTAGGCTGCAGGTGGACTCAGTTCACACTGGAGGTGGTGGTGGATATTATAGGGGGGTGATGTTGACAATAAGGCTGATTTTGCTCCACAGAGAAAGGGGGTTTAACCCTTTGCTGTGGAAACCCTTCAGCAAAGTAGTCTAACTCAGTGGGCTTTCACATATATTGCCAGCATTCAAATATGCCTCCCCTGGCATTCAGAATGTAGGTACTGAGGCTAATGCTAAAGAATTTTACTGCTTGCCCTCTAACAAGAAGGCAGAATACAGAATTCAGTTGTGTTCAATAAATGAAATTGCTAGGATTTGTGCTAATATACTTGTGCTGTATATTAAAAGATTAATAAAAAAGTTAGGAGGACAATTAATTACACATGACTGAATTATGTCTTGGCTGTTACCACTGACCGTGTGGGGCTACAATGTTCCCTAACAGGACTCTGCTACACTAAACATAGGGAACAGAGCATGCACACAGCATAATTCTTCCTTCACTTCCTTCATAGAACGTACATGATTTTGAGCTGTGTGTTTGCATGTTGTGAGCTGTAGTTCAACAATGAAATTACCTCATGTATCTAAAGCACCAAACTGAAAGAGTTTAACATGTGGAGAAACCATATATTTTCATCATGCCAGTATTTACACCCAAATTATACATCAGGGGGTGATAAGCTAGAATTTGAATGCCAAATGTGAAAGGCCTTTCAATCTCGCCAAAAAAATGCAGGTGCATAAAAAGATGACAGAAAGCACCGATGTTGGCCACCTTGGTTAAAGGCATCAATCAAAAAGGTAATATTTCCTTACCACTCCTGCATCAGTCCAAACTGCACTTGTTCTACAAAAACATGTTTACAGTTACATCATCAAGTAATACCAAGCAGCAGCTGTCAAATGCATACTGAAAATGTCATTCAATTGATACTGCATTCTAAGCAGTTTCTCAGAGATGACAAACACTAGGCTAATTAATCCATTAGAAATGACACAACAACTTCTTTTCAAAAACATGGCAAACAGTAGCACGAGAAAAGAGCACGGCGTTGGAGCAGCCTTTCTCCTTGAATTCCTGGCTTATCGCGGCCTTGGCCAAACTTCCCAGCCCTGCGACACTCCTCACTGTCCCAGCATCCCCCTCGGCCCGCAGACTCTGTCCTCTGCTTTTGCTGAAATGCTCCACTTGCTCTCACTCTCTCCACACTTGGTTTTATGATTACTTTCTGAAAAGCTCCCGCTCAAGGCCCCTCTCATTTTACTTTTCACAGTTCACATTTTATACCTCAAGGTTTATATTGTGTGTGGACACCATAAACCTATCAGACTCTCATGTAATCAAGCCTGTTTCATAGTTGTATTTTGTGTAACTGTGTGTAGGCGTACGAACAAAGGATAGAATGCCCTCCTTTTTTGGAATCACACTGAAATATTCGAAGATGGTCCTAAATTAGCTGTTGCATTTAATTTTTGTATGTTAAGACTTTTTACTTCCGTTCATTGTTTGTAGATAAACTGCTACCATGATCTATGAAGGCTCTTCATTGATTTACATATTGCCTCTGTACCACAGCACTGGGAGAGAAACAATATGGTCACATGCTGAACACCCACTCCTCTCGACTGTAAATGAGTGTAGTACAAGTTTCCTGATTGGAGGCAGGGTGGTGGAAGAACCAGCTCTCTGCCAGGCGGAAATGGCCCCAGAGAGGGGGCTGATTGTGTGTGTGTGTGTGTGCACGCACGCACGTGGGTGTATGTGCATGTATATGTGAGGGGGGGAGGGGAAGGGTGAAGGGGTGGGGACAGAGTGGAGATTTCATTGATGAGTGGGCTGGGATCTGAATAATAATAGGCCAGCAGGGTGGACGGTCGGGCTGGGTGGACGTCTTCATAAGGACTGCTCTGTCATTGTCAGGCAGCAGCGTACTTCACCAACACCACGCACACCAGAAGAGTAAATCCAGCCCCCAAAATGAGTGAGTCACCCTCATGAGGCAACAAGTTACACACCCCATCAGGCGCACACACACTGCAATTTGTTTGCTGTTGGGTGTGGGGAAGACGACTGACACAAAGTACAATGAGGGCCTCCAAGCAACCCGGAACTTCATTTCGTGTCCAAAAGCACAACCGCAAGTGAACATTTTAGATGCAGTTCTACACTGACATCCAGTCCATAGTGTGATGCAATGCCACTGAACTAGCAGGATGGCCTTTCTGCTTTTTCCATTCATTTTCTACTAAAGCATTTTAGTCATAAACCACTTATGTATTGCCTCTGATTTATGTTACAGTTCTGCATTTATTCATTGTAATCAATTTCTGCACTTTTATCAACATTGTGCAGACCATTTACAATGAATTAAAGAGACAACATATTCTTATACATATTCTTCTATATACAGGCACTAAATATGAAATTGCTGCTCATACCTTCAAGATCCTGTTCTTTACCTCTGTCTTTTGCTCCTGTGTCCTATGTCTGCTGGCCTTTTTTTACGTATATCATCCAACATATGATCTCGTGTCAAAAAACCTGCACTATTATATTTCTGGGATTCAAAGACATTCTCTTCTTGCTCTTTATCAAAATCTTTATTCTGTTAGTGTACCTCACCTAAACTTCAAGGTGAAACATACCAACAAAAAACAAACAGCCCTTTAAACTGTCCTGGATCTTCCTTTTACAACTCCAAGACTCATTTTCACCTTACCTTCTTTACTGGTTAAATAGGTGCATTCACATATACATCCAGAATTAAAAGGGAGTGGCGATTACTCTCACATCTACAAATTCTATGACATATGTGAACATTAACCTATGGCCAGGAAATGGACAAAGCTGACAAACTTGTGACTGACCAGTAAACCTTTTTGTAAAGAAAAAAAAGTCAATCTTGTGACGATCGTGTAAGGAATTAAAAGACAGCGTAATTTCACTTTTCACTAGGAATAAATGGTGAAAAGCACATATAAAAAATTAACACACATTATCTGCTGGGACTCGCAGTACGGTGTGGAAAATAGTTTCTATTCTTCAGGCTTGTTAAGCCTAAAACATTCAATGGCTTTAAACATAAAAATTGGTTCCTAACAGTAAAGTGTGCAGTTATACATTACTCAGAATGTCTACATCTACGAAATCTTTGAATATGTAGTGATTTTTAGGATATTTTTCTTGTCAGCTTTAGCTTTGTAGAGAAGCCATTTACCTTACAATGATTGATGACTGCTTCTGTCATGCTACTTGAAGAGGTCAATGCACAATATCTGACACACAAAGCAGAGCTGTGAGAGCCTCCCTAAAGAGATGTAGAGCATCCTCCTATTTCTCCTTCCTCTTTCCTGCACTGGTCTCATACCCATCCCCCTCCTGGCTCTGGCTCATTTTATCACTTACACCCCTAATACTCACTCTGTTACTCTAATAATCTATTACTGTACGATGTACGCTCTTGGGCCTCTCATACTAGACATACATGTTAGACAATTATCTATGTAATTCACTGCTGTCTGCTTCAGTCTGTTAAAACCCTCAATCCAGAGTTTTTCACCTCTTCCTTGTTTTTTCCTCTTGCTGTTCTTTCCTCCTTTCCTTGCTACCTGTCCACATCCTCAGCTGCCTTTCAAGGCATCAGATTCAAAGATGTAAGGTAGCAAAATGGCTTCCTGTTTCTCTCCAACAGCACTTACTTCCTCAACACTTTTCAACTAGATCCCAAAAGCAAGTGTTCTACCTGACACAAAAGCAGCTTTTATGAATGAGAATTCAACAAATGATAATCTGGCAATTGCGAAACTTAACCACTCCCAGACAGAGTAACAATTGCTGTACCTCTGTTTTTACTACAGAGCGAATAAATGTTTAGGATTGGACTCTTAAGATTTCCCTCCTATCTACAGCAAAGTGCAGCAGCCGAATCAGCAAATGTGATTCCAGCTGGCAGCTCTACAAATTTATTTCAGAGTGTACAGCTGCCAAGGGCCATAGAGGCCATTGGTACTAATTCAGTATCAGAGGCCCCTCTACAGGATAGTACTCTCAACCTCAAAATGAGCCCTGTTCCTCTTCAGACACCATCAGCAAAAAGCCTCATATTCCGGGGGTTTTTTTCCCCACATCTCTAAAAGACTGCATCTGGACAGAGGATAGAAAGTTTGTTCATGACAAAAGGTCTTAGTTCAACTTAAAGATGTAAACCATTTCCAAGCTCACTGGCCATACAGTGTAGCTGCATTGCATGTAAAATTAAACCTGTCAGAACATTCCATATATCTGTAATAATGATACACTGAAACAAGTTCACTCCAAGTAGAACAGCAGTAACAGAGTAGTCTGCTCAGTTTCAATCCTGACAGCAGGGATGTTAATTTCTACACAGCAAAGAGTGTCTAGATGACAAGCATTATGTTCCTACAAGGATCTTACACATAACGTTTAAATCGGGAACACGACAATGACCAGAAAAAAAAATCCAGCACGGTGCATTTTCGTAACGTTACAGGCCTACCAATTCGTTTTATGGTCTAACACTACCCCCTCATGCTGACACCGATGAGTTCTGCTGAGCGGTATTCGTGTGGTCCAAACTCATGAAACCAGCTAACGTTAGCTAGCTATCATTTTCTGATTGCTAGCACGCATCACAACGCGACAGCATTACTTCATAAAGAGCAGAGAGCTTTCTTTAAAAAAACATAACCAACTAATGAAGTGTACAGGAACAAATATAATAATGCAGAAACGTAAATGCCTTGCTAACTGCCTGTCTATCCATCGTTTCTATATACGTTAATGCTGGTTAGCTAGCTAGCTAACGTTAGTTACGAAAGCAACTAACGTTGGAAGTTGCTGCGTAGAAGACTTGGATACATGAGTCCCAATGCAATCGGTACACAGCCAGCTAACAAGCTACTCCATTCCACCAATTTAATGTAGATTTTTTGACTCATATTTGTCCGATATATTGTCCGTGTTACTCATTCCACTGTGAAAGGAGTCATGTAGCTAAGTTAGCTAGCTTGCTGTTTATTTACTTTTTAATGTAGTTAGCTAGCTAGCAACCTCAGTGATTGCTTACGTTAACAACCTACATGGAAACTATATTCCTAATGTTTCCGTAGATTTGGCGTGGTCTGTCTACAAGATACCACTCTCCCAGTAAAAGCTGATGTCGCTTCCTAATGTTATCTAACCGTATCTAGCTAGACTAACGTGAGCTACTTTGGAGCCTAATTGAGAATTGAGATACATCAGTACATCAAAATGCAGCTGTTTTTGTGTTCTAAAATTAACGCTGGGTAACTTGTCCTGTAATACAGTACCTTGACGAAGAAAGGGCATCTTCAGGTTGGTCAACTTCCTTCCCGCTTGTGTCGGCATTCAGTCGGCACATAGTTGGTCCAGTTGTGTTTTTTCTTTTCATCGACGTCTCGAAGGAAAAACCCTGCTTTGCCCCATTGCATTATTACATAAACTAAAGAGCAGTAGTTTCTATTACAATGGCTAGACGAATAGGCTAAATTATTCTGAAAATCACATTAAACCAATGATCTAAAGACTGTTTGCTCCGATGTCTTTAAATATTGTATATCAAAACAATGACACACTTTCAGTGATCGAAGAAGACAGAATCTAACAGTTCAAAGTCCAAATTTGCCCAACTCACTTCAAGTGACTAAACGCTCAGCGGCAACTCTGATTCCAGCACTGCAGAATCTGCAGGAAAGACACTCAGCTGATTGACGACCGGCAGGTGGGAAAATTATCATTGGATAGATGAAATCTAAAACCCCGCCCAGTAACCACTTTGATTGGCTACTTTTTTTTTCGTTGCCGCTCCCCTTCTTTTTTTCCCATTTGGTCTGATGGTTCGCTAGAAACGTGACAATACACGCTAGTTTCTGATTGGTTGCGACATGGCTCAGTCATGCCTTATTTCCGAGTTCGGTTTTGAAGGGGTGAGATTTGATTAATCGTAAATTAAACAAGGTCTTCAATAGTTAAAATCATTATGGCAGCCCAGACACACGTAGTTTCTACAAAACATTATTTTGGTGCAATTTAATATATTCTTAACGAGAGTCCGTTTATGCAAGTCCAGATAAGAGTATACACAAAACAGGATTTACTTATGAATTACGCCATGTGGAGTGTGAACACTACGAGATGTTCTTGCTCTTAGCAACCGATCAAGACTTTGACTTACCGCTCTTCCTCACTCAACATAACCTACGAAAGAAGGGTACTGATCAATTTGTTTTCATTTTTAGTACTGATTTGGACAGAAATCCTTACCGTTCTTCTTAAGCCTCGAGGTCCAATTATTTGAACTACAGCAGGAGTCTTTTAATTAAGGTCTTCGATACAGTATGAAGAAAGGTACCAATATCTAGCGTCACTCGTTATGGTGACTTTCTCCCATATTTGTTACAGAATGAAATACTAATGTGAACTAAGCAATTGACAAAGCAATACAATTCCTGGAACAGTGGACTACTACTCAGCCATATTGCTACAGGTAAATTGATTTACTGAATAATGCTAAATCATAACTTATGTGTGTTAACCATTGCAGTCATTGGA
Organism: Megalops cyprinoides; assembly: GCF_013368585.1. Taxonomy (NCBI): domain Eukaryota; kingdom Metazoa; phylum Chordata; class Actinopteri; order Elopiformes; family Megalopidae; genus Megalops; species Megalops cyprinoides. Next base: position 27,672,360 of record NC_050594.1, read on the forward strand.
CATCATAATTAAAAATTAATATGCCTTGTGATACAAAGAGAAGACAAGATTTTAATACTTTGTACTTTTATTAAAAAATATTTACAAAATGCTACAATGTATATAAAATGCATATATCTAGCCAAATAAAGGAAATAAATGTGCTAAATTTTGTGGGCTTGATTTGCAGTTTAAACTGCACTGACATCAATCAGAGAGTATGGTAATAACAATCATAATACTGGCTGTTTTTACACAAAATGTTTGCCTGAGTAATCTCTTAAGGAATCTCTTAATAAGGAATAAAATTCAGGGGAATCTCTAAGATATTTTTGAAAAAAGCAAGAAACCTGCTCAGTCAGTCAATGATTTAAAACATAATTAAAACATTATATGAACCCTCGTTTGATGTTTTTACACTTGAATACTGTTTAAGACATACTGTAACACTAACTGCATAGAAAATGAGACCCATCCTTTGAAGACGCAAGGATGGTGGGCATTTAAGCTTTAAATGAAAAGCTGATTCTATCATGAGCTGAACAGAATTCCAGACTATCTGACAAGTTTGCATTCAATAAATAAAATAAAATAAATTAAAAAAGTAATAACTTAACTGGGTCGGACCCATAATTCTTCATTTGTAACAATACAAATATAAGAAAATATGGCTTCTTAAAGCAAGACAAAGCAGGTGCTATAAGAACTTAATTCAGATGTTTAGTAAGTGTCTGACTCATGAGTGTCCTGCTGGAATCTGAGAGGGTAAAAATTTTGCCAAAGCAATGACACATTACGGTGCCATTTGTTTTGCAAATCTGAACTACATTTATCCACCTTCCAAATCATACTGACACCATAGGATGACAATGGCAGAATAATCAATACTTTTAAAACCCTCTCACACTGAAAATAAAAAGAAACATATTTAAAAACTCATAGTACTGTAACAGTTTCCAAGCTGTAGGTGTTGTAAAAATATATATTTATATACACACGTATATATATATTTTAATATTTTTTCTTTTTTTTTTTAGGAAAATATGTGTTGCTTTAGAAGTTCAGGTATATGACTTATTCTGTTCACAATTTATGTAGTGTAATGACATTTTAAAGTAAATGACAATAAATTAAAAGTGAAATAAAAAAAGTTAAAGCACACATAAAATAAAACAAAACATACAGAAAGTATGCAAATGAAACCATTATGGTCAGCACATTGAATCTCAGCCCACTGTAGGGCAATTACACCTTGTTTAGAGGGTCTCTGATTTAACATGCTTCCATGTGAATGTGTAAACATACACAAATAGACAAACAGAAAAATGTGGAAAAATCTACAGTCTCTGTGAAGATCGTTTCTATGAGCCCACAATGATCTCCATGATGTGGTCCAGTTCATTAAGATCAGGTCGACAGCTGGAGTTTGAGCTGATGGAGGAGGGCCCATGGGAGGACAGGCTTTCCAGGAGGTCGTAAGGCCCCATTTTGGGCGTGCTCTGCATGCCAGTCAGCATGGTGTCCAGGTCATAGTAAGAGGCATCTACGTCTGAGAACAACTCCTCTAAGGCAGGGTCTGGGCTAGGGTTCTTGATCTCGAACGTGCCAAAGACCTGCTCTGTGGTCTTGGAGTCTGCTTCCAAACTCTCTTCATCCTCCCCTCCTGATCTCAGACCGTTGTCATCTTCATCCTCCTCATGGGCTTCTTTCAGCTCCTCTTCCTCCCATGGACCCACACCTAAGCTGCCTGGCATGTACGTGGACGGGACCTCGGAGGAGACCGAACACAGGTGGTCATCCACAACCACCTCTTCCGAGTGGCAGCCATCATAGGCGATCACCGAGAAGGGTTTGGCCTCCTGATCCTGGTCTCGGCCTGACGGCCGGCACAGGATTTCTGTAGCCACCAGACGGTCAGCTGGGCTCTGGCTGGCGTTGAGGGCCTCGGTCATGATCTGCCAGCTGCCGTCCTGCGTCATCTCCTCCTGAATCTGCCGGACGGTGTTGGCGATGAGCACGGAGCGGCACAGGTTGGGCTCCACCAGCATGTGGCACAGCTGCAGCTTGATCAGAGACATGTCCAGCAGGGACTGACGCTGCAGGTTGTAGGAAGACAGCATCTTGACACTTGCCGGGTGCTCGTCTGTCGTTTCATCCCCGGCATCAGAAAACTTGCGTTTCGTGCCCTTTGGAAACATATCTGTTCTATGAGGGGAAACCGGAGAAGGAACGTTGATCAGTATGCATGTACATGTTTGACAAATGGAACAAACACTCAACACACTGCAAGGAACAATAAATTAATAATAGCTTAATGAACATTATTATACATCACTTTGTTAATTTAAATTCCAATGCCAAGATTACAGAAGAAACAATTACTCCTATTCTTTTGCCAAGCTTTGCCAATTTTCATCATAAAAAATTGCATTCTATTACAAAACAAATCAATTACAAGTCTACACTAAAACTACAAAAATGTGTTTAAAGCTTACAGCAAAAAAATCCTAGAACTCTGAATTTGAAAGCCACTTTATAAAAAGAAAAAAAAACTGAAGCTGTATACTGTAAAAGCATACACATTTTCTCGAAGTTGCAGTGCTATACCTTTCCTGTTGAGAGGCACAGGATTTAACATAGCAGCTTCTTCCAGAGCGCAGCGCTTCAGTACTTTTGTACTAGCGACAAACATCTTTTGTTCTGCACTCTTTCTGCACATTTTAGGCCAGTCAGAAGTAAGGCTCCTGGTGGGCGGAACAACCAAACTTTAAACAGCCCCTGATCCGCTGAAAAGTACAGCATGTTACTAGCAACAATCTCTTGGTCAAGTCCTCCTCAAACACAAGCTATTATAATGGCATGTAATAATACTCCCCATTCATAGATTTGTTTAAGTCATGCACAGATGGCAGAATTACTGCAATTCCTGCAAGTTTCAGACATGTCAGAAAGATCTGTGACAATCCCGCAAAATAATGGGATCACAGGCAAACAGGCAAATGAATTGTCTGTTAACTTATTTAACCTGATTGTTGATCATCTGATTCTGATTTATGCCAGATGTGGGACTGCAGTTTAGATTAATCCTTGCCAGAAAAATATGATGCACAAAACACACTATATTTAAACACAAGGCACACTCTTCCAAATTAACTCTAAAAGGGGGTATTTTCCTGATCTTGGAGAGAATGTCACTGTATTAAACCAAACATTTAGATAAGAGCACTGGCTCAAGATACAATTTAGTCCCAGATCAGGGCTTATTAGGGGTGCCTTAAGTACTTGAAAGCTTCCACAACTCAACTAGTAACAACAGACTGTTCAGGCCAAATGCACATTAAATTCTATTCATTTGATGAATTTTGATTTCATCAATTCATGACAGCAGACTATGATCAGTTATGTTAGTAAACCATGCGACACAACAGTGATAGAGTTACTGTGCATATAGCCAGAACCACTCAGTCTGAAATCAATCTTGATCAGAGATCAGGACACCAACACCAATTCTTGTAAAATATGAACACAGAATCTCAAATTAGGTGTAAATAAAGCTTTTGATAGATTTCCCTTCATTTTAAACCCATATATATAAAGTTGTGCATCAAGAAAAATTAGAATAGATCCCCACCCATACAAGCAGACACCCCTATATATAACCAGTTGTCACTCAAACAATATTTAAATCAAAAGGAAAAAAGAGACAAACTGTACAGTACTGTACATACATCTAGTATCGAAACGAGTGTTGGACACTTGCCTCCAGTCACGGGGCCAGCCAACCAGGGCTGCTGGAGCCTAAAAGTAACAAACATGCAGCTAAAGCAGAGAGAACACATGACAGTAACCAGCACGTCAGTGAACATTGCATCCAGCGTTACTATGTGTCCATGGAAATGATGTAAGGGCATGTGTGTCTGGTAGGGGAGGGCCACTGGTCATTACTACCCAGCCATATGTATCAATCGCCAGGGAAGTGTCAAGGATTTGAGAAAGGGAGGAGGAAATGAGGAGCTAATAAAAGACCGATCTGAATGCAAGTACGTACGAAATGTTACTGTTGACACAAAGCTAATTATCTTTCCATGAATATCTGTGCATCATTCCGTTTGGGGAAAACACAAACTATTAATTGCAGGCAAAACAAACAGAAAGACATGGGAGGTTTGGATTTCAGGGAGGAAATAATTTTTTTTATTACTGCTACAGCCTTGAATGCAACCCACATCTATGGATATGCTGGACATGACACAGCAGGGCAAATATGAAGTCTAAGGCATGGGAATTTTGTCCTACCTGACACAAGTGCGACATCCCAGAACTGTAGTCACATCACAATACAAGCTGAAACACTGTATCTGCTGTGACCAAACTAAAAACTACAACCACCGTAAAAATGTTATACATTAGGTGTGTGCAACTGTGTGCACTCCGTATCTTACTCTGCCTGCAGAAGTTTGCAAAGACAGAGTTTTAGGCAGTACTTTCGGAACACATTTTAGGGCATCTTACTGAAATCAAAAGCAAGTTAGATGCAACAAGAAGACATTAAAAGGTCACTTCTGACAGCATTCCTCTCCTATCTTTGCCAAGACAACCCTTCACCTACATACAAAACATACAAGCACTCACTTCTGCCATTCCTCTGAAATGGAAGAGAACAGTTAAATTCAGCAAATATTAATCCCGTCCAGTGCCAAATGCTGTATAAGCTGTCAAGCCCCCGACACGCTTACTGCAAGGCGTCACTATGGATACTTGACATGTTGGTCAATACAACACCTGCAGTGCCCTGCCAGTTTAATAAGTATTATAGGGAAAAACTGTGTTCAGCATTCATTCAAGTCTTCTCTTCTACCCTTCTTATACTGAAAGTATATAGGGATCTGTCAAATTGACGTGTATCCTGTGAGTATATATACACAAAAAGAGTTGTAAAGCATCTTTAGAACATGGATGTAGAATGAATCATTTTACAAACTCGGTCAGCTGAGGTGGCACACCTCCTACGGAAAAAAAGAACCAAACAGTATATGCTGTTGTTCTACATTACTTATACTGAAACTGAAAACAGGAACAAAAGGAGAAATGGGAAATTCATAAAATTAAAAGGGAGGTCATCCACAAACTACGGGACGGCCACTGCAAACCTGAAAAAGGACCATATTGAGGGCAGAACTGTTACTCCAAAACACTTCAGCAAATTAGTATAACTTACAACCTGGCAGCAAAGAACAGACGTATTAAAAAAAACATAACATACACATTAAATTGACAAACCTTTGATCATTTTTTCAGTCAATGATATTGGAGTTAATATGGGGAGTGTGTACAAGACATTTACAAGTAAACATTCTAGAATGGTGGGACTGCTATACGAGGAGACCGTGATAAATGTTTGCAAGACCGTAAAAATTTCAACGTGTTTTTATTTAACAGTCTTATTTAACAGTTAACAATCTCCGTAGCTAGCAGGTATAAGGAACTGGTTGGTGCTTATCTGAGCTTCAGCACTGGCAGAGCTAGCCAAGCAGACAGCAAGCTTGCTCGTAGATTAAGTATTTTCACAGCCCTGAATAGGATGGTCATTTTTGCAACAACTCATGTGAGCAATCTTGTTTTCGGCTGGGCAGTGAAAACTTAAACTGGTGTTGTGGCCTAGATCAGCTGAAGATCTGTACCCGTGGCAAAAATCCATAACATTTTCTGCTGGGAGATTCGTCAGCCCTGGCAACAACTCCATACTGCGCTCCATTCGCCCCCTACAGGCCAGAAGGTTCGTTACACCTGAAATATATCATGTCACGCAAACACAGGTGAAGAAAACATTTAGCTACGATTCCCGGGCCGCCGATTCAGATCTTTCGAAATTCCCACCCAACACCAACCCCGACCCCGCTGAAGTGAGACAGTGGACATACAGCACACGTTAAATCTAACTCGCTCCGATTGATCCACCTCCCTCCATTATAAATGAAATATAGCTACAAGCTCCACCCAAGTAGCAACCCACTTCCCCTCCCCCACCACGTTGACGTTTTCGGTATTCCCCTACCGGTTATGAGTCTTCGACTGATCAAACACCACTAATATTCAAACGATGAAGTTTTTACTAATTGCACAAAAGATGAAATGCGGACAGAGAGAGTCGTGAGCCATCTCTAACGACTGGACTCATCCTACTTCCCCGGTCGCTGCTAATACAGCATGCTTTGTCTTCACCGCCAAAGGCACAAAAAATGAACTGGGGAGCGGAGGCGACGACAAGGAGGGGAAGCCATTTTGAATTTGCTAACTCCTTCTCGCCCAGTTACTTTTAAATCTTAAATAGATCGCCACCGACTGGATGTTCAGTGAAGACAGAATTCAGAGCTACACATAACGCAAGCGTGTCTTCACTGCAAACAATGTAACATATTCCCTGAGCACGTTTTACCAATGGCAAGAGAACCGCTCGTGTACTTCCGCATAGAAAATGCTTGTGTACTCGCCAGCCTCACATTAGCGCCCTCTGACTCATCCGTGAGTTTCTTAAACATAACGGGCTAAATACCCTCCGCTCGTTTTCAGTATCGAAAAAGAAAGGAATCAACACTTATTTGCTTACCTTTTCAGTATCTTAGTCTTTACTGGCGGCGGGCATACGATCTTCGTTTGGAACTAGGTGGCTAGCGAGATCGGGACAATTAAAGGCACAGCGCTCTCCCTCTCTCGGCTTCCTCGACACTGATTGAGCCGGAGCGCAGCTACCGAGCGCCCAGCTGCGGCAGAGCGAAGGGTGAAGTGGGCGGACACCATGCATCTTGATCGACAGGCTGTCGCTTGAACACAGAATATGCGAACAAAAGCCGCGCATACAGGGAACAAGGGGACTCTTAGGTTTTCCACTTCGGGCTGTATTTTTTTTAATCTAAAGGTTCCACTGATCGAAGAAAACATTGCATTGCATCAAAGAAACGGGAGCATAACGTGGACTGAACAGCAGCATATTTATCAAGAAACACAGCCGTTAAGATTATTTTTCAGTACAACTAGAAGTTTAATTCGTATGGGTTTCAGTATACATTGACCATTCCCTTTAATGTTTCTTAAAGATATCAATGTAGGCGTTCGGTACAGTGTGAAACTTGAGCTGAGCAATATAACTAGAACATTAACAAGGCGGTATTCAGGGGTAAACTTGACAGTGATCAGAAAACAAAGTGATGGCAGCAACAAGGAACCGAGCCCTGCGAGCGACAGCATGTCCATTGTTGGCCTTTTAGCTACCAATTGTGTCTGGTTTGGGAACCCCTCTGCCAAAAAGATGTGGTGCGATTCACTTATGCTCCGCACACTCACCCTCCCCCTAACATATGTCCCGTCTTACATCTGTCACATCACACAAAGCGCAGTGTCAGCCCAGGAACAGCACGGTGGTGCATCCTCTGCACTGATCCCTTCTGTATGGACCTCATTAATAGTGCTTATTAGCCATAATCACTTAAAATGTTTTAGCAAAATGATTCCGAGCTGGGGCAGGTCAGATGTTTGCTTACTGTGTATCACTCGCCTGAAGTTTTGTGATGGGGATGAAGCAAATCCAGAACCTCAGCGATTATTACTTTGTAGCTGTATAATAAATGAGAGGGGTGCCACTCGAGAGAAAGACCTGCCAAAACTGACATTAACTGACATGCTTCCTCTGTGCCTCTGTGCCTTACTGCCTCAGATGTATTCCTTCCCCGCTACTTTGAGTGAGGCTATCAGAGAATAAAAACAGCTAGAGACTGAGATTTGGCAGCATCAATAATGTATTTATGAAGGTAACATGAAGGCAAAGAACACTACATTGTTATTATGATATTATTACATTCTTATATTGTTTCAAAATGTACAGTGATGTACGAAATTACTGTTTTGAAATTACTGCTGCACCCACACATCACAAACAGATATGTTATTTTCCCTCCATATGCACATTTGAATAAGGCATTCCTGTAAACTCAAGTTTGCTTACATCAAAACAGCCTCTTCTGGGTCCCCAGAGCTGCAGCTGCCTATTCCCTCAAGGCTATAGCTTCTGTTCTGCTGCCACTCCTCCGTCTCTGATACACTCTGACATGTCAGTGTCTCACAGCCCCCCAGGGAATGCTCGTATCACGCACCCCTCAGAGCATTTGACTGGTGGATTATGCAGGTGACAGCAGGAAGGGAGCAAGCGGCCAACTCTGGAGCATCAGTTTGGAGGTAAACACGGATGGACCCTCCCTTTAAGACTCTTGCTTAGGCCTACATATGCTTAGGCCTGGAGTGCTGGTGAAATATGACACAGGATTTCGCCACTGAATAGTATGTGATGCGTAGACTAGTTAAAAACAGTTTAATGAACAGTTCACAGACAACTTTCAACTGATGGAATGAATTTGCAGCAGTACAAAAGACAGTCAGGAGGAATAGTGAGCCTAACTGTGATTCCTCATAAGAAAACAAACTGAAACGTGGGACATTTTAGCGCAATGTTAATAAATCAAAATAAAACATGACAAAATTTTAAATGTGCCAAACTGAGCCTGTGTCAGGGCTTTCTGTGTTGCTTTACGTCATTGATTCACTGATATGAAGAACTGAAATATAGGTTTGGCACCGCAGCTACATGCAACATTAGTCACAACGGCTCTACTCTTTCTCTCATCTCAGCTATGCATTTCCAACAACCCTGCTGTCACCAAAGCCTTCACAGTGCACCCATAGGTCCATGACCCAAAAGTAGAGCAACTCATAAATTACACTGAGCTGGAAGTGTCACTGCTGTGCAGCTCCTCCTTACTTTTTCTTGGATCCCAATGTACAGTTTTTTGAACATTACCCCTACAATTCTCTCACTTTTTAATCTCTCTCATTCATTGAGTGTACATTTTCTTCTAATAAGCTATTGTTTTTCTCCTGCAGATAAAACCATTTTGTTTTGCAATCTGCAATAAAATGGGAAAGCCACATCAATGATTAAATGTGGATGTGGCATTTCTTAACTTGTGAACAAAATGCAGTTTCTTTCATGTGATAAACCCAATGCTTTATTCCAGTCCTGAAGTGCAGCATTTAAACTGCCTGCATCCTTGCCTACTCTCCGTCTGTGGTAAAGGAAGTTTTTTTCCCTTCCTTGGCAGGAAGTCAACCCCATAAAATGCTGAGGGCCTCAGATGACCCAACAGACTAAATATTTTGTAGCACAATCATTTCTGAATTCTAAAATATATAAATATTTTGCCCGTGATAATGTTTTTTGCTGTTTTAGCAACTAAGCACAAACCAGTAGTCCCACAGAAAAAAATACATGTACATAACAAAACAGAGGTGGAATCACTCCCCTTTAACTCTTTGGCCTGAAGCCTGATCAGATACAGAAATTGCTCACATTGAGGAGTGCAGTGTCTATTTGCTGCTTGACAGCTATGGTATGTTCCCAGCCTTTTCTTTGTATAAATCTCAGTATTTGCAAACGAGATTTCCTAAAACTAACAAAACGAGAGGTCACTTTAACAAGACTCAACGGTTTACACCTGCATTCAAACAAGTTTTTACTTTGCTTGTTGTTTTTTTTCCCATCTTTATTTTACCGTTTGTCATTTTGGCACGTACGTTCATTCTGTGGTCAATAGGCTATGCGTTTGCCCTAATAAGGACTCGACTGAAGTTATCATATGACTACGCTGAGGTAGTCATCGGTTCTGATTGTTTCGATGTGAATTGGCATCAACAGTTTCACAAAACGTGCTCACATTGCTATTAGTTTCATGTACCAGTAGAGGGAGACATAGACCTGGAAGATGTGGTAAGGCCAGCCATTAAAGATAACATTTTTGTTAAGTTTGCCCCATTTTCTCGGAAGTTCGTTAAATCAAACGATTCAGCATCCAGGATGTAGAGAATAACCACAGCGTTACTGGTCACAAACAGGAAACGAAAGGCCCTGCAGTCTGAAGCAGTATGCAAAATGGCCCAGGTATCTGCAGCTCTGGTCTAGCACTAATAGGCTGGTTGATTTGTTTGCAGGGTTTGTCAGGAATGCTACGATTTCCACCATGAGATTACATGACATTACATTTTGTAATTTAGCAGACGCTCGTATCCAGAGTGACTTCCAATATGCAAACACAAAGTGCATCTAACAAAATGGCATGAAATGTAGGAAAACAAGGACATGTACAGTATATGGTTCAACATATCAAGTGAAATGCAATGTCTCCATTCATTATTGTTATTAATATTATTATTATTGTCATCATCATCATCATCAGCATCTCCAATTACCTTCATCCCCCTTGATAATCAGTCCGATAATAATCCAAAGACTACTGCATCCTCTACTGCCTCCGCAGTTCCTCATGATTATGAAATCTGATTGCCATCTCACATGTGATCTCAGGAAACCAAATTTGCACTTCACAATAATACGCAAGCCCTGTATGTCATGTTTTCAGTTGTGTAATTGCAGCTGTAAGGCATCCTCGTTCTGAAAGGGCCTCAACGAACCCGTTCAAGTTCTGCAAACAGTTGCATCCTCAACATGGAAGGAAGTCTGGTTTCTTCATCTTTGACCTCAGGTGGATGCTAAAAGGGTTGATGATGAAGGAAGGTTTATATGGCAGAATGATACCAGAAAACACAGGCCTTTTTGTCAAATGATAAGAGGCCATTTGATCCTGCACCCTTTTTAATGGTCCTCTCGCATAGCAGGTAGCTTGTGTACACAGTGCACAGAATATCTCACCATCATGTCACTGGTGGATGCAATTAAATCAGTAAACCAGGGCCTCAGATTTCCGAAACAATCTTTTCATTATCAGCCTGGCCATTTAAGTTCTCACAAGCTTTGAAAGCTTCCCTGTGTGTTGCCGGTGGGGAGGCTTGTGTTCTTCAGGCATCCTAAAAGCTATACTGATGGAGCGTCGGCCCTGGCAGGTTTAGCCATGCTGGGCAGGTCTCAGGTGAGAGGCCAGACAACGTTCTGCACCTGGCCTTCCAGTCTGAGGGTTGGGCATGAGGAAAACAACCTCACCCCGTGAAAACAAATCATCTTGCCATGCCATGAATTTATGTTCAACCTGAGATGAAGATGAGCTTTGAAAGGCCATGATGAGGAGGAAAAAGTTACTTCATAGACCTGAGGAATTTGAATGAGCTATTTGGATTTGTCTGAATTCGAGAAATAGTAATAGTCAAGATGTTATTCAGTATTCATGATAAAAGTAAGATCAATCTTTAGGTCTATGCTTTCGTCCAGAAACAGGAATTCATGGACCCCATAGTGTTTTCTCTACATGTTGCTCTGTATCTGTGCTAGTCTATTTCATAGTATAAGCCACTTAACCCCTTCCTGAATTAAAAAAATACATGCACATAGCTATCAGAAAAATATCAAATACTAAAAAGTGTGGAGCATTTGTAAAATCAATCTCGACTGACGACCGTGACTCCTATGTATGAGTTTACAGCATTAATCAGCTGATAAAGTGTACACAGATAATCATGGCTTATAATGCTACACTCTTAACACTGAATGCTTCAGACACCCATCAGACAGGACATAGCACAGGAAGCCTCTAGAGACATGAAGAGATGTAAACTTGTGACCCGGCAAAGGGACTTTTTCATGAGCTGCAGGAAGAATAGGAAGTGTCGACTCCACTTCCTCTGTTTTTAAGGCCAACGCTTCAGCTCTGAAATTGAGACAGAGACAGCCCAGCTGAGGACATATGTGGTTATTCTGTGGGAAGAAAAGACTTTCTTTTCAAATGAATTCATTCCTCACAGCTTAAAAGGTATTTGGTTGGCTTCTTGTGATGTTGTGTTTGAGACAGTATCTTCTGTGTTGTTCTGTTTCAGCAGATGCATTATGGGATACTAAAAAGTCTCTGTAGGTGAAAAATCGAAATGACAAATGAGACACTTTGCATTTCTACAGTTGTATGTCTTTCAGATGACATAAGTGGTGTGGGCCCATCCTCCAACGGGTGCTGGCTTCACTGTGGTGCTCAGTGTGGCTGGTAGTGCAACAAGGAAGGTTGTATTTATCACAGTTCAGCATTCCTCTGCGGGCGCAGAGGCTGTCACAGTGAGACACACCCAAAGTTCAACTGCCAATTCCAAACAGGTAGCATAAGGAGAAAAAACAAAATAAAATATATAAAAGAAATGTTGGACCAATGAAGGACGAGACCATGTTATCTTAAAAGTCCATTTTATTTAAACATTTCTCATGCTAGAAGTTACATCTTTTCTCACATAGAATATCACAGAACAAAACGACTAAAAGTCTCATTTGTCATGCATTCCTTTGCAAAAGTCAGCACTGCAGAATTTGGTGATTTTTCAATCATTTTTTTTCTTGAACTTGAACAAAAGCAATTAACCAAAGATCTATATATATATATAGATGTGTATATATATATGTGTGTGTGTGTGTGTGTGTGTGTACATTATAGTTATTGTTCCATATATTACCAAAAAGGTAGTTACACTTAATAAGAAAGAACTGCCTTGTATTTAAAAATTCATGGAACTGTGCTTTGAGAAAGCTCATGTTTATTACGGAAGGCAGAGAGATCCCATGTCTGTAGGCTGGAGGAGAAAAAGGTTTGTTTATGTATTAATTATTAATTATTTATTTTAGATTTATGAATTATTCACATATTTCACGAGAGAGGAGCCAAATTAGGGCTACAGGCAGAGATGCAGAGAAAGAATGAATTTCCCTTTGCTCTTCAGTGTCATGAACATTAGCACCACAGCAGCTGAGCTGAGTGCTGTTTCAGGCTGTGCCTCATTTTCAGTTTCAAGCTATTCGTTTCTGTGTACAGTACCAGTGGGCAGTTTCCATTGTGGCCATCCAGAAACAAAACTTTCAGCGAGCATGGTCACTGATAGCTATGCTCACTCTATACATGAGCATCCTCCACTAGGGTTCCTCAAAGATGCCGCAGCTTGCGCAACACACTTCCCCAATAGCAAACCCACATCACCATATTCTACATTCCCCCACCCACCACCCCCTCCACACACGCATTCAGACATACACATATACACATACACTCCACCACCAGCCCCTGACTGATTTGATCTGTCACCAACGGAAAGGGGGACAATATCATTTTACTTGCTCAAGCGTAGAAATCCTGAACAATAGAAGAACCGCAGAGACAAAGACAATATGCTGTGCAGTGTGATGCTCTCCCTCTCTCTCTCTCTCTGGCACTTTCACCTCCCCCTTACACCCCCACTCATCCTTTGCCCCCAGGGTAGGTGAATTTCATTGGGAGTGCTTTCCGCCTCGTATTCCCTCCACCCCCCCCCCCCCCCCCCCCCCAGTTTTGTCAAAAGCTCAATGACAGCTGGGTGGTCGATTTTTTTTTCTTTTAAATTTTTGATGTCTTTATGGTTTGCCTGTATACGAGAAAGCCCAAAGAACAAAGATACTTTGGGGTAAGCTAACATCAGTCTCGCATTATGCGCTAAGCAAAGAAAAGACGAGAGCAGACACTAGGTTCTTCTATGGAAGTATATTGCACCCTCTATCACACACTGACCAATAGCACAGGCACGTGTATTTCAGAAAGCAAACTGCAAATTTGCTCATGGAATGCAGAGAGTTTGGTTTTAGTATGACAGCCAATCGGGGTTGATCTATTGTATTTTCTGAATGATATCAGGGGAGGTGTCTCGTTTCCTCTTCCTTGTGTACCACTGGTATTCAGTTTTCTTGTATATATGGATCCTTGGGTAAGACAGTCTTAGTGGATCAACTTGTGCAATCCATGTCAGCCCATAAATGATTAGGATTGAATGGCTTCTGCTCAGCTATACAAGCAATGTGCTGGCATGTTTGTGTTATTGTGAGCGGGGCGACACCCAGATGATGGCTTCCTGCTGAACCTCTCCTTATTCTCCTGGCATTTGCAGCACAGACAGTACAGCACAAACAGTTCCACTGGGGGTTCCTCTGCTTGCCCAGTAACAGGCAGCTTGGCTGGGTGGAGCGGGTGAAGTCAGGTGAAATGATGTGCAAATGGACACCAGCTGGGAGGGACTCTGGTCACCTGTCACACAACAGACAGGCCCAAAGCCCCGGCTGCCATTAGGGTGTCCAGACAGAACCCAGCTCCTCAGACGGACGACCGTCAACATAAGTCTAAGTGCGTGGGTGTGTCAGTGTGTATGGGGCTGAGGTCCTGCACCCAGATGCTGGTACTTAATGATTTATTGGGGCCCAATTAAACAGTGTGCATCATCATGGAAGTGATTAATTATTCATGACCTGCTCTGGAGGCAGAGAGTGGCTGTACAGCCTGACCACAGAACAGTCCTAGTCTGGGTGACCAGGCTTCACCAGAATAATGTCTCCTCATCAATCATTCAGTGATTCCCCATATTGCGCTTTTACCAGGGAAGATATACATACATATACATATGTATGATAAGGAAGTGTACTTGTTCCTTACCTCATTATTATGCTGCTTAACATTGATCAATTTATGATATACATATGCCAGATCAAATTTGTCTTTGTTAAAACACAGCCAATAATATATGTTTCAATGTTTTCACATAGCTTAAACTCACATTAAGTATTTTACCCAGATTCAGTAGTTCTGTCTCTGGGAATAAAAATGGTGTAAACAGGGCATGAACTCCGATAGGTGCTTTATTAATGCGATAAGGGTTTAAAATTTGGTTTTGAGGTGGCTACCGCTTGTTCCTGTGGTTTCCCTGTGTGTGGCAGTGGGAGATGCACCTGATGATGTAGATGCTGATGCTCTGATGCCCTTTCTTACCTTGTGTTTTTTTACTTCATTGACAAAAATGGCTGCCATCCTCTCATGCTGAAATGCCACTTCTTCTTCTGTCCCTCCTCAGTTGATCACTTGCATCTCTCAGCTCACAGAAAGACTCGTCATTTCCTGTGCTGGGTGCCTGGGTTGACAGACTGTGATGGTTGACAGGTTTCTGTTGGCTTTTCATCCTGTCAGCCGTTAATTAGCATTGACATGAGCAGTTAACCATGGCTGCACTTATATCTGCAGTTGTGGTGTGGGTAAATTAGGGTACATATTAAGGCAATAATGGCACACTGTTGTTTCAAAACACAGGGTACGAAGACTCATTGTCTTTGGCTGTATCAAAGAAAACAGATGCACAGAAAATAAATTTAAAAAATGGTGAATCTGACAAGAATGAGGAGATCGAGAAAAATCACTGTCAGGGGTTTGAGCCTCACAGATACAAATGAACTGCTGTTGTTGATATATCACTTTTAATGAGCCCATTACTGTGTGGTAAACCTCTTTTGTAAGTGCATTGTGCCTGTGACACGAGTCTTTGTGCTCAGCAGACTGCTGTTTACACGTTTCATGAGAATTGCACAGTGCACAATCACATCCATCCAGACACTAGCTTAAAAACCACTGTCTGACAGTCACCTGCTCAAAGCCACCATGGTATGGTAGCTTCTTTCACAGGCCATGGGATGTCACAGAAAGTGTTACGTTTCATTCTATGCATGTACTTGTGGAACACTGTGGTCAGAGAACTGACCTTGTAACCAGAGGTCTGGATGTCAGTTTGGTCAGAGTGCACGTACCATTGGATAAGATTTATGTGAGTGCTTGAGTAAATATTTTAATTCATATGTAAAAAGTACATTCCATGGGTGTCTTACAAACAAAGAAATGAAATGGTTGTGGCAATTTATTTACCAAAAGGAAGTATGATTACATGACAAGTTTGTTACACTCTGCACGTATGGTGATACTGAATATGTGAGTCTCTCCACAACTTCCTGCCATTTTGACACCCAAAAAACATTCTGGTTTGCTTTTTGTGACCAAAAAAACTGCTACATAATATCACAGTTGCTTTGCACGCGCTCTTTTCCACAGCAACTTAGAGAACTGAATTTTTTTCATTTCCATATATATTGCCGGATATTTCCAAAGGCACACTAGGTTAATTATTTTTGCTGTATTTTTCAAGCCAGCAAGCTTTGAGTGTACAAGCCCTCTTTCTTACTATACCAAAATGATGATTTGTATTACCAGAAATCTTGCTGCAAGGAGGAGCATTTTTCTCATTCAGAATTAAACCTTTGATGTTAACAGTTTAAGCTCAGTTGCTGTAAGTACTTTTATCAAATCGTACAGCAGTGTCTTGCTGGTATTGCCATTTTGTGTGTCTACCTGCAACAAATTTCCAGAGACCGCAGTTGAACCAGCTTCCTGTTGCTGCAGCTACGTGTAGTTTCAAACAGAGGCACTAACCTCAAACGTCTGCGATTTACCAAGAGGAAAAAAACAAAGTAAAAATACATGTATACTTATGACTATGAACTACTACAGCTATGCTAACAGTACATTACAGGAAAGACATGACTGGATAAATAACTCTTCAATTTTCTGAATTCTGAGACAGGCTTCACGCCTAAATGACCTTTAGCCAAGGGATCATGCTCCCAACAGATAATCTAAATTTTGCTGAATTTACCAGATACTGTGATATTTTGATCAATTAATTTTGCTTATGTGGTTCTTTCATTTATCCCATCGCTTAAAGGTTAAGCAAAACATGTAGGGCTGTTCAATATTAAACCATTGCTGTACCTCTCACTGCAGCAGGATTCCAAATTATAATGCCACTGAACGTGCCTCAATATCCACAAAACAGTGAATCTAATTTGATGAATTCAGTCATTGACAGAACAGGCAAAACCTTCTGTTGCTTCATCATCAGCTGCTTAATGGAAAGCACATTCACATACACATTTGTACTGTGTTATACTGTTAATGTGAAACTTTGATTTCAATACAGACACTTTCACTCGTTGGCATTCATCAGGGAAAGTACCTTGCAACAAAGTAGAACTTTGATCAAATCTATCTCTATTAGTGACTGTAGCATGCTAACAGAGGTGCCTGCATTCACTCTTTACCAAAGACAATAGTGCATTCTTTTAAGTTGTCAGAAATTAGATGAAAATAAGAATACTCTTGAATTGGAAATATTTCAAATAGTATAATTTAATGAATGTCCCAATATTAATGTTGGGCTGTGGATTGAAAATAAGAATACTCTTGTATTGGAAATATTTCAAATAATATAGTTAAATGAATGTCCCGATATTAATGGTAGGCTGAGGATTTGTTGCCATATCACAAAGACCATGATGAAGACACCCAAGTGGGAGAAAAAAAAGAGACAAAAGACATCTAGAACACACTCCCTTACTTGTTGCTCTCCTAAGGCAAAAACGTGAGCTTAAGCCTGTCCCCATTCTTCAGGAAATGTGTCATTTGATAGCGTCTTCTGCTGACGATGTAATGACACTATGACCGCAGCATCAGTATCTGATTGACAGAAGGAGTGCCAGGAATTCACGACAGGGACTTCACAGGAGAACCTCCATCTTATGATGTTGTGAGGGGTTGTGATGGGTGAACAAAGAGACACCCTCCAGTTCAAATTATTGTGCCTCCTTCGTGAGTCCTTTGTTGTGACGTTTCTCCTGCTTTTTCTCCACTTATCTTTAACTTTCAGTTGTACTACATTTGCAGCTTTTAACCAGAGCTGAGAGGATCCATGTTTGCCATGCACTCTGAACACTGACAGAAAGGTTCTTCCATTACCACAGAAGGAGACAACCTTCAGTGGGTCCAAGTGAAAGGAAGGGGGCAGGGCACAACATGTATTTAGCAACTCTAGGTTCTTCAGTAGTGTCAAACTGACTGTTAAAACTGCTCAAATATATATCAAGAAAACAATGGGTACGTTTAAAGTTCTGTAATCAAACACAGTACTCTGAAATACCAATAAACAAAACTGGCTGAATTTTCCTACAACTGAATGTGACATTAGGAAATACCAAATTTCACAAAATGAATATATATGAAATTCTTCCTGTTGGTTAAGTCTTTTTTGTTAGAATTGCAAAAAAGGAAAGAAATGGGCTGTTCCCAGATGGGGTATGTTGCAATGTTCATATAAACAATGCAGAAACTGTGGTTTTACATGAGAAATGAAATCACAGACTCAGTATGCCTATACTATGGCTACGAATACTATATGTATTCATGGATCAGCACATCCTAGAAAGATGTAGCCTTGGAAAAAGGTAAACTCTGTTTCCTCTTCTCATGACTCTTGTTTCAGGCTCATTTGACCATTTAAAAACTGAAATTAAGCCTTTTCTGTCTTTGCACCACTGCCTGACAATTTTGCATTGCTACACTGGCAAATGTGTTTAAGAGGGAAAAGAGGACAGCTCATTTGGTCAAAAGTGTAAGTCTGAGGCCACACTCCGTATGTTGATGACAAGTAAAAGAAAACCTCACAACTTCCTTCACCACTCAAAGAACCACTCTGGCAACTGTGTGTTTCAGGAAGATAGAACCTTCCTGTGTCCTGTGTCTTGAAGCCCTGACATCTCACTACTGGTAGTCACGCGTAACAAAATATAAGAGTGGGTGACAAACCTTTCACAGTAAAAAAATGCTCTCTGTGGTGTGCTGAGCAGAAATCTAGCCATAACATTACTGTAAACAGTTACTCATGAAGATGAAAGGAGCAACATCCACAACTGCAGTTTTGTACCAGCTGAAGACAACTGAAATACAGCCATGCGTCACTTAAAATCCACGTTACGTTCTGTGAAATAGGACGTTATGTGATTTGGACGTTGTGCGAACACCATACTACATACAGTCTATGGTAAACTACATACTGTACCATTATACGCCTGGCAGCGCAATCACTTTATTTCCATGAGACACGAAATACACGTGTTGCATGTGGGAAGCGTTGCCTTCACTATGTCCGGTTACGTCAGCCAAGTCCCGTTCTGCGATTTTTAAACTTTATTATAACCTCATGGGACTACAGACATACTGTATATACGAATGGACGTTCTCCGAATGGACGTTAAGCAGCGCATGACTGTATTTCAAAGACTATGTGATTCTCCCAGTCTTATGCCTAAACTGGGTGCAATGGTTACTTACCACAAAGTATTGCACAACCGTTGTACAAGCATCTGTATGGAAAGCAACCGTAAAGCTGTTACAAACCATACAAAATCCTCTGATTTATTCATTCATCATCAAACATACTGAAATGACTCATGCAAAATACTTAACACTAAACTTGAAAACTGTTTTGCTGTGCCACCATATGTGTTCATCACGATGAAGTAAAGTTACAACTGCTGGAAATCATATTCAGTGCTCTGTTCAGTTCTGTTGGCTACATTCTCTGCCATAACTGGAAGATCAATTTAAATACATAGCATAAACGTTAAACAATGTATTGAATGAGAAATTTTAAATTACAAATTTAAATAAAATAACAACTACTGCTCTACCCACAGTAGGCAGCACTTCTCTCTAGCTATCAATCTATCTGCCTGCCTATGGATCAACACATATACAGAGACACATCATACCTCGATTTACAAATAGCATAATTAACACAGTTGAGAATGGATGTGCACCAACAAACCCAATACCAACATTTTTCAAATGCAGCTATTTTTTGTACTGCCAACTGTATACAAGGTTCATCTCCTCAGGATTAAGTCTGTGTTCACACATGTGCGCTGAGGTAAGACTCTGATACACTCGCCTGCAGCCATTAGCTATTTTTCATCATAAAGAATCACACAGTGCACAACTGCAGAGTGGGCACTAATCACTGGGTGCCTATGAGCGGTGTGACGGGGAGCCCCTGCTGACATACCCACCCTTAACCCCAGCTGAATGAAGCCAATTTGTTCTGCCACTGAGCGATCCCCGTCATTGTCCGCTGACAGCATGGCTGAAATCAAACCCAGGCCATAGAGCTCATCTTGTTCCAGCAAGGCCAAAACCTTAATCAGTAAGCTTCTTGGGAGCCTCAGTTCCCACATTTTTGAAACATAGAAGATAGACACACTTTGTACTCAAAAATATTGACAAGCCTTAGAGACATCCCCTATCCCCAAATGTTGCTTCATTTTCCAAACAAACCACCAAAGACAATGAATATATTCAGGCAAAATGTCTGATATTCTGGGTTTAACAATAACAAAAACAAAAAAAGTGTCCACAGGCAGATACGAACAGGGAAACAAAACAAATAGTCATGATTGCTTTGAGCACCGTGACACACAAGAGTCTCCACATAAGCCGCCTGGCCCCCACAGCAATGAAAGTGTGTCGTCCACAGCCCCAGGAGGCACCACCCACCGGCTTCACATGTTGTTGTTCCCCTGCTTGGGGGCCGCGTCCGAGGAGTTCTTGGAGTTGTGCTGAATCTTGTGCAGGCTGCTGTCCGTGGAGCGGGGCTGCAGGGTGCTGCGGTTGCGCAGGCTGGCCAGGCCCCGCCGGATCTCCTTGCGGATGTTGTCGCTGGCCAGCACATAGAGGATGGGGTTCATGGCGCTGTTGAAGGTGGACAGCCCCAGCGAGATGGTGTAGGGCGTGTAGACGCTGTTCTCGAAGTGGCACTCCTTCTGGAAGGTGGGGAAGTGGTACATGACCGCCCGCAGCAGCAGGATGATGTGGTAGGGGCTGAAGCACACCAGGAAGAGAACGATGACCGCCACGGCCAGGTACTTGACCTTGACCTTCTGCCGGGGCTTCAGCCCCGGGCTGGCCTGGATGTTGGCCAGGATGGCGCGGTTGGTGACGACCAGGATGCAGAGGGGGATGAAGAAGCCGATGATGAAACGGGCGTAGTTGAAGGCCGTCACCTTGGCCGTGCTGTGGCCCGGCTCGAAGCAGCGCCGCTTCCCGGTGTCCGCATCGCCCTCTGGCATGGTGAAGACGGGCGCATGCCCGACCGCCACCACCAGGCAAATGACCGCCGTGATGATGCCCGCCAGCCTCGGCTGCCGCAGGCCGCGCGACTCCACCGAGTACACCACCGCCACGTAGCGGTCAACGGACACGCAGCACAGCAGGAAGATGCTGATGTACATGTTGTTGAAGAAGACGTAGCTCGTCACCTTGCAGGCCATGGAGCTGAATATCCACTGGTGGCCAGCGCTGACGTAAACGGCCCACAGGGGGAGCGTGCACAGGTACATGAGGTCGCACAGGGACAGGCTTAGCAGGTAGATGCCGAGCACGTTGTGGCGTCGCACCTGCAGGAAAGTCATGTAGACGGTGGCCATGTTGGCTGGAAGCCCGATGATGAGCACCATGCTGTACAACACCACTAGCGGGATGCGGTCCTGGTCGTATGGAGGAGTGCAGTTGTTCGCGCTCTGGGACACATTGCCAGCAGTTGCCAGCTGGGTCACACTCGAAGCATGCATGGTTTCTGGATTGACTGTTGGGAAAAGAGCAGAGTTTTTAGGCATGTCTTTTGTGGAAAGTACCCAGGGTACATCAAATGCTCCCTAATATAGCTAACTAAGTTAATCACTTCACCCTCCAAGTTTCACAACCTTTCTAGAATTGCATGTTTATACTTTAGAGGACAAATGACAGTAAATGACAGTAACAAAGCCTGAAATGACTGAAAACCCCACGTTCTTTTTGATCCTGGATGACGCAGTAAAAATCTATCACAGATGGCAAAAGCAAACCAAACATAGGTCAGATAAAATCTACACTTCTCTTTAAACTATATTTAAATAAACAAACACACTGTTTCACTCTGATTACTGGGACCAACTCCGTCGTCTTGTCACCCAATGCAAGCCTACCCAGAACTGACTTTGGGTCCTGAGTCCCTACCCATAGTTTAAGAGCAAATTCTCCAAACAATTAAACTTGTCTGAAGTATTTAGCTATTTTATTATTTGCTGGAATTTTCAATCCCACAGAGGTTGACACATACCTAAAGGTGATACCTTCAATTTACAGGCATGTGTACGTTTTTGCACGTCCGCATGCTCACACACTCACAATACAAAACAACATATAAAACAGCTTCAACAGTCCATGAGATTTTTTTGAGATATAGTATGCATTGGTAAATTTAGCTCCTCATTTGATTCCTATTCTGTACTTAGACATCATACTTAATTTCTTGCATTTGAGGGTAAGGGGCAGAGGTTGCAGTTGAGTCAAATGCACACCTTTTCCCATGTCCAAAGTCATGCTGGCTTTGCTATCCTTCCCATATCTATTTAAAGATCCAACAGGAATACTGTCTTCTAATTTTACTTGTTCCCTGTTGAACACATAAAGCAAGGGCACAGTGACTCTGAGTCACTCTGACACATTAACCATTTTCTTTGTTCTCAGTGCAGAGTCCACACTCCATACAACTCCATATTCTCTGAGGAGAAAGACTCAGTTCAAACAGTGCTCTCGACATGGGCCTCATTGTGTTTAATTGCCCAAAACACAACATCCTTCCACTACAAGCTTCACCAGCTCAGTGAAACAGCTTGTGAAATATTCATCACTCAGCACAGTGCACAGTGGAAATATAGAGTAACAACAACATCACTTAACACAGGAAGAGATGAGTTCCACTGTCACCAGGCTGGAAAAAGTGAGTCTTGTGATTATTTCATCATCTTTGACTGTCTGGTAGTTGACATTTGTGACTTATAAATAAAAAAGAAAGAAGAAAGAGAAATTCAACAAAGCGACTTACAAAAGTGCATACAGCAAGTATAGTGACAGTATGGGGACAGGATGTGTACAGTTCCACAATGAGACAGTTCTCAGCTGAGAGCAAGGTCTGTTTGAGGACACAGTACTATTAGATTTGTACAATTACAGCCTATAGGGCAACTAATACGATACACTTTCAAACGGTAAACTTCAACAATTTCAAACGGCGCAATGAGCGCAATAAACCTCTATGTATAACTCTTCTTTGTTCCTCATTTGAGGCTTTCAGAACACCACGCACACAGATAATGTCACAGATAATGTCACAGACTGGGGGATTTTCTTTACTCACTTAGTAATTATTTACCGAAAGCGCTGGGAAAACCTAAAAAATTACATTGTACAAATATTCTTTTGGGAGATACAGCTGAATACCAGCTTCACTAGTAACAGTACTACATAGACACCAACTATGTATATAGTATTTTCCCAAACAGCAGATCTGTAGCTCACACATTCAGAGTTGAGAGACAAGCTGTATAGATATGATTCATTATTAGTCCTACAATATCGACGTGATGCGATTCGCTGTACATCTGCAATATACTGAGGAGCCAAAACGGTGGGTCAGCAAGAAGAAGTATATTCTCACTTGAGACAAGGAATCGATATTGAGAAGGTCCATTTAAATCCGTCAAAGGGCTTTGTCTCCATTTGTCTCTTAAAGGCAGGAGCACATTAACGGAGATGAAAGTGACATGACCTCCTTATTTAAGGCAAGTTTTTCTCGAATTGTCGCCTCTCATTAGGGTCACTGGCGTTACTCGCGCGAGTGCAGTGCAAGAGCTTTTCACCTCCATTACTCGCTTCAACAGCATTTACGAGCATCTTAAAGAGTTTGGAGTTAGCTACAGCTCTCCTCTTTTCCAATCTCAAAGATTGACTTCTATCGCGGATCCAATGGACCGTACCCTTGTCAACTTTGAAAGGCGATAGAGCCGTTATATTCACCGGACGGGACATTCCACGCTCCTTGGGAGAAAAAAAGTTACACATCTAATTTCTTTGAATTCCTGCGACTCAGATACGTTACATGACGTAAAGGGGAATTTGTATTACTAAAACTTAAACAAAACACAGTTTTCACGCAACTATCAGTCATTTAAATTGTGCCTACACACAGAAATAAATTCGCAGGATTACAGAATGTAATTATTTCTCCAAGTATCATTAATTACATTCCGTAATTTCTTCAAGTTTATAGACCTCATTGGTTCAAGAACAATTTTGGTGTTATTTTATAATCAAAAGATTTCCATGTCTTTATACAGTCACAACAAGCGCATAAAAGATATAAATAATTAATCACTGTCTCGATTTCTAAACAAAAAAGTATATTACAAAATTCTTAAAAAGGCGTAATACGTGCATCCTACTATACGTGCTTACACTTTACGGTTTTATTGTAAAATGGCAAGCTCCCTCATTACGTTACCTACACATGTAACTGTCTCATTTACATTTACGTCTATTCATTTGGCAGACGCTTTAATCCAAAGCGATTTACAAGCGAGTACAACACAGGTAGAGTACAAAAAAAAAACACGGGATTTCATCAGCAGTACTGTAGATATTCTATCTATAAAATGCTTTAGGCTAGGGACTGATAGCCTATCAATCTTAAAATCGAAAAAACAAAAACAGCCCAAACCTAAGCATATCTGAATTAATGAGCTATTTATTAGTTAAGTTATATTTTTCTTCGTTATAGATGGTTAAAGGTTGTCCAGCGACAGGTTATAACCACTTAGTTAACCACCCCTACAGCGAAGCTCAAAACTGAGAGTGCTTTCGTGGATTTAAATGTCTTTGCAGAAATATACAACATAATGGTAGCTCACCTATGCTGTGGTTGGAAAACTGGATTATGAACTTACCGTTGAAGAATAAACGGAGGACCATCCCTTGGCGTGGCACAGGTTCGTGGTCATTGTTGACTGAAAGCCACGTTTCTTCCACCCTTGCAGTTAAGCGGAATCATTATCCGCTTCGTGCACCAATAAGGAGGACCGCTCAGAAATCCCCAACCCCGCTCAGAACTGCCATGAGGCGTGCCCAGTAAAGTTTCTCTCATCAGGGTATGTTTCCGCTATTTTAATAGACAGAAAAAAATACTGTTTTCAACACCTAGTCATAATGACGAGTCATTTGCATATAGCGATGCAAAATTAATGCGACGATAAACACGATTATATTGAAGTACGGCTATTGCTAGAACTATGTAACATTAAAGGTGTTTAATGGTGATTCCTAAAATTACACCCCAGCGTGATTGCCGTGAAATGTAGTATGTTTCTCTAATCTACTTATTATTTGAATATATAAGTTTATTTGGACAAAACAAGACTCTGCCGTAGGTACTGACTTCCTGTACTTGTATGCGAATGCCCTACCGGTTGAATTTTAGTGCTTGTTGGAAATCGTGCAAACACATCACGTTTTAAGACCCAGTTAAAACATATTTTTATACATTTGACAAATTAAAATAAAGTACTTCTTTTACAGACAGGTTGCGATTTTTCCCATGACCCTATTGTTGTATGGGCGTCCATGAATGATTGAACAAAAAAACCTTATAGAAATACAATCAACTGAATCCAGTTCAGAAAAATAAACTGAGAAACACTGCGATAATAATCACGTTAATTTCTGCCCAGCAGAGACGTTGGGTTTACCAACGTCACAATTAAAAGGGACAGGGGTGAGAGGATTCCAAAAATTTCCGAAACGGTTCTCACTATCAAAAAAAACAAAAACAAATGAGGAGTTAGATATTTCAGAGCAAAAGTAATATAACAGCATGAAAAGCTCACAGCAGAGACACAGGCAAGAGCTGAACCATTTTTCTGTATATTAATTTTCAGTCCCAAATGCACAAATCTCATCCGACCAGGAAACTGCAAGAGTATGCCATGCGAAGGAGAGGAAAGATGTTTATGTGAGAATGGAAAAGGTAGGAGGGACTCACAGAGGGTCTGCCACTGACACAAAAGATGTTTCAACAGGAGGTGACCTTCAACAACCTGAGGAACTCGGGGGCCCAAACGTTATTTAAATGGAATTCTGTCATGGAACTAGAAGTGAAAACAATGGTTAAGTGGAGCAGCAGCTGAGCGTTCACTTCCTTTCTCCTTTCTCAAACAGAGGAAGGTCACAGTGTTTTACGAGTCCCCTGCTGGAGATCGGTGCTCGGGCCTTCACAGCTTGGCATGGCCGGTCCCCTGCTTTTCCACACCAATTGTCCGCTATCTTGTTGCTCTATCTTGTTCACTGCCTTCCTCCGTTTCTGCCTCTTAGCTTGATTGCCAAGTTTATGCTGGAGGTTACAATAAAATGAGCCTGCGATTACCTAACATTAAGCCAAGAATATGAAAATATCAAAGGGATGAAAACATCGAAACAAAACGTGTAAATCCCTTAAAACTCAACTGCAATGGTCTCTTCAAGGCTTGAAGGCTAAAGTCAGTTTAGGACTACACCACTGACTACTGTACAAAATCTTTTAAATGATTCTATTTTATTTATGTCAGCTTTTAAAACAATAAAATAAACAGATTTTAGATCAGGAGAAATACACTGAAAGAAAAGATGTCACCGGAAATTATAAATGTAAATTAAAACATTTGCACTCTACATAGTTTCATATTTCATGTAAGTATTTCCCATTCCACACAGCAATTTCTGCGCGATGTGCACTTATGAGATGTTTAAGAACAATTCGCAGGTTGAGATCGATGGGAAGCTTTACAAAAATGCAAATAAAAATACATGCTGGTTTTTCCTTCAGTTGCAAATTGGTGCTCTTTCTTCCACCTTGCTTTCACAGTAACTATGGAGATAAACCTTTTTTCCCTTCAAAAAATGCCATGGGATATCTAAGCTGTTCATGAAAAATGTTCTTTTATTGTGTATAATGTATTGGACTTTGGTCACGGGGAGGTTCATCTGAAGTGGTTCTCTGCCCAAAATCAGTCAAGGAAGGGGTCAGTTTTTCCATCGCATTTGCTGAAAGAGAAAGGTAAATTGTTCAGGTTTTCAGCCTTAAAGGCACTGTTTAGACAGTGTAATAATGAAAAGTCACTTCCGATACAGGAGGAAATATAACCAAAAATATTGTTTGTGTCGGGATTGGAAAAGCAGATCACTGTACCAATTCTCATTCAGACTATGGATTGGATATGAAGCTATGGAGACCTCTTCTACAAATATAATACAAGGAATACGTTTTTGATAAATGCAGCAGATAATGTACTGAGGCCATAATTTGGGTAAACAAACCCCATTACAGTGGGTACTGGCACCATCAGTAAAGCATTGCAGAGAGTACAAGTAAAACGTCAATGCACACCAATTTCCAATAATAATGGACACATTCACATTTTCATGCATCTCTGGAAGTGCCAGTGTTTGTGTCTGTAGAAGCAAGCATGGCTTTGGTAATGTAGTGTGTGTTAGTGTGTGTCCACTGGTGTATGCATAACTGCAGAAAACATAACTATACAGTGTTAATGCTATAGAAGGAGGCTAAAGAACTGGGCTTATAACCCAAACATTGTGTGTCTGAATCCCAGGTGGGACACTACTAGTGTAGTGTAGTTTCTCGGAAGATATTAAATCTGAATTGCTCTATAAATATCCCAATGTAAATGTGAATAATATTGTAAAATGTAAGTTGTATATGTCTCCCAGTTTAAGGGCATATGATAATGATAAAAATGATAAAAAGTATGATCCAAACAAGGACTTGCACAGCACCTCTACCCACCAAGAGACACAATTAACGGAAAGGAAAGGTCCCCCGGGCAGGCAACTAAACAAGACCTTCTTTTGACTGCTGGGTGTGACATTGCTGTACATTGTAGACAATAATGAGCTCCATTACATAAGCATGGTTATGGTAAAGAAGTACAGGTGTCCACTCAAGTCACCACAGATATGGTGATGTGGCCACTCATACTATTCATACTTTGAGGTTCACTGTTGTCATTCAGCTCAAGTAATGTTTTTCTGTATCTGCGTTGGTCATGCCAGTTCAGGAATTCTGGGATATTATGTTCTCTTAATAAAAGTTCAACTTGTATTAAATAAAGAGCTTTTTAAATTATTGTAATGTAGTGCATGTCCTATTTGCCTTCTGCAACTTCAACAAAAGCCAATATGGTGGTCACCCCATGCAGCCTAGCACTGTTGATTCATTGTCAGGATGTGTCCCACAAGAAAATACAATTAAATTTCCCTGCAAATTAAAGGCACTGTTCGTTTTATTTGATAACTCTGCAGTCAGACGTGGAAAGGGGAAGCAAGACTAATCTGAGAAGGGAATGGCACACTGGTGTTCATTAAGGGTAGTCTACCACCCACACAAACAAGGGAATGACACTGACTCATTTCTGGTGAGACAGTGAGGAATGGAGCTCTGGCCTACCGTGTTGTTCAGGAGGGCCTCGATCTTCCTGTCCTCCAGTGACCCCCTCTCAACCTTACCCCGGTACACAATCAGCTGCTGACGGTCCTTCAGGTCTTTGTAGGTCTGAAATGAAGAAGGAAGATATCATAAATATCATTGATGTCATTGGTCTCTATCACCAATAAAAAAAATCTAAAGCAGAACAAGGCTTCACAAAGGGAACACAACACACACAGTGATGGCATTTGCAGTCTAGTGTGTCCAATATACACAGTACTATACATACAAAATATGCATTACATCATATGCAATGGTTATATAAGATCGCATTACACAATCTTATCCACTGGTGCATGTATATATATATATATATATATATTTATATATATAGGATAATGTCTTCACCCTATACTGATGGTGAGGTCTTTAAAGTTTGTATCAGAACAAGATTCTCGCTATGACCTAACTGCCTGTCATTAAGAACATGGAACTGTTTGGTTGATCCGATATCTGACCACAAAATATGAAACACAAATATAATGTAACCATTGATGGTTCCTCTAACACTCAGAATTAGTGCTCTTGATGGTACTTGTAAAGTCTGGCTGGATTCAGCATTGGCAAAGCTAACAGGATGCTCTGCGGATACTCACATCGATGACAACATCATGGCACTTGTGTTTCTGTGCCAGGCTGATCTTCAGGTCAGTGTCCTCCACCAGACTCAGGTATTCCTGCAGTACCTGGAGTAGAGAGAGGGCTGGGCAGTGACAGCATGAAAGTACAGCACACTGAGTCATACAGAAGGTCACATCAAACAGGGGACATATACATACATACAGTATATATGTATATATATGTACACAACTCAACCACCTCATGCTATTTGCAACCACTTTTATAATATGTTCTTTATTTGCTCTAGAGAACTTGGTTTAAGTAAGATGCAGACAGTCCTGAATGATGTGAGTAAGTGATCCACGACCGCACAGTTCACTCTTCCATTAACCCTTGCAATGATAATACAGACCTTGACTGAGCACCCCCTAGTGGTCAGGCTGCTGGGACCTATTCAGTGGCACAACTATTTTCTTTTGTGTTGTATCATTATTGTTTCCATTTTTGAGATGCTCAAGTACAGTAAAGAACGTTTTTAAATAAAAGAGGAGTAAAGAGCATTTCTGCAATCAAATTATTCGCAATGTTTCTCTTCACAAGGCAGATTTTTTCAGGTCAAAAATCCTTCCAAAAAAATCTGCGAGACAGTCGAAACCCGTTGCAGGAAACACGGTTCTGCTTGAGCAGCAGTGGCATAGCCTGTTACTCTACCTGCACTGGCGCATTGTTCTTCTGTAGGATGTCCACCACTCGGTGGAACCCAATGGGGGATCTCTTCTTAGTGTAGCCCAGCCAGTTTTTGGTCGTAAACAGGCTGTCCACATCGAACCATGCTTTCAGTTTTGCCCTTGCACCTAGTGCTGTGAGGAAATACTGCTTTTCTGCAATCTGGGGAGGAAAAAATATATAAAAAATTTTAAAAAGACAAAAGATAAAAAACATTTCTGAGCTATGTTCATCCGGGATTGACAAATAAATCTATGTTCTATTGAGTAGCTCGGAGGCTAACACTAACTGAAACACTTGAACATTGTCTGCATGCAGTAAGAAAAAAAAGCATTACAAGTCACGTGCAAACAAGAAGAATTAATCTCAGAAGTGAGATGTCAACATACACAGGAAGTACTGCAAAAGTGACCTCACCGTGACCCAGAGCTCTACACGTGTAGGTGTGTCTAACCGAATGTATCTTCCTGTGAACCTCTCCTCACTTGCCTCGCTGCTACTGGATGAGCCCATAACCATTTAACAACACACATCCATTCAGACATCACCCGCTCTTACCTTAAAGGTCTGCCTAATGTTTGCTGGACTGCTGAACGTGCCCTGTGTAAAAAAAAATCATTGTTAGCACACACTCATTGACATGAGAATAGCATGCGACAAAGCAATGCAGGACGTACCTCTGGCTCCCCGTAGTGGTAGAAGCAGGAGTAGTATAACGTAGTGATGATGGGCATGTTCAAGATGGAGGCTTTTCTGGGATACTTCTTAAATATGTCCGACTGCCCTTTGGTTTCCATCTGCTTGTCACTGGCCTGAACAAACATAGGAAAATACAACTTTTAGACATTGTGATCCTGCATCACCATCTCTAGATTTCTTAAGCACACAGAGCCATGTAAACTCATTTCTGAAATGTTATCTATAGTATATTTATAACCTGAGTTGGGATCATCCGGTTGCATACAATGAAAAGGGAACTAATCAAACATGGGGGCAGTGCCTCACCTCTATGATGATCTGTCTTTCTAATAGAGTGTAGTGGTCTTGGACATGAGCTGCATCATCTGGAGAGAAAGGGAGACTAACACAACAGACCGAGACATTTCTCACTCAGCCTTCATGCAATGACACACTGAACAGAGGTCTGAGTTACAGCCATTTCAACCTTGCATTACGTTATTATATTACATTTTGCAGATGCTCTTATCCAGAACAGCTTACATAGGTAACAATTTTATCAATTCATGCAGCTGGATATTTGCTGAGGGAGTTGTGGATTAAGTACCTTGGGCAAGAGTACAACAGCAGTGTCACAGCAGGTAAGGGAATCAACAAACCTTTGGTTACTGGCCTTGCTCCTTACCACTACACCACACTTGCATAAATACTGTGTGTGCGCATACCTGATGCAGTTTTTCAAGAACTCCTTTCTTCGCCCTTCATCTTTGATGCCGAGATGATCTCTGTACTGCAAGAGCTGGAAATTAAAATGAACACATAAGGACTCATCTAAAGCTCCATTACCAGGCAGCTTGAGAAATAACAGCCACAGCAAGTGAGGCCCAAATGTACAGTGTGTTTAGGTGTTTATGCAGGTACATACTGCCATATCTTCCACCCTGCCCAGAGACCTGCAAACAAACACACCAGAAGAGTGTTTTATTTCAATTAGCTGCACATGGACAGATCAAACTCAAAAACAATTACAACAAATTTGTACTGTTCTGCACATGCACAGCTACAGTGCTGGGACTCACTGCTTCCAAAATGTGTCACCATCAGGACAATTTCGGAAAGTAGGATTTAAGATGGTAATTGTTAATTTAATAATAAAATCAAATTCTACTAAACATATGAATGACATACTAATTTGACCCAACACATTCCATTAATACTTAATTTTTTTTTTCCATCACAGGATTAAGTTATTCATCACAGGGATTTTACAGTTAACTAAGGAAATCCTGACTTACTTCAGAAGATCTAGTAGTAGTTTCTGTTCTCCAACTTCCTTCAAATAGTGAATATAGTGCCGGAGAGCTATTTCCCTCGACATCAATTCTCTCGAGAGGATTTCTGTAATGTGACAAGTTAAGTGTACTAATAAGTAAAAAATGAAGAAGGTTACTTAAAATAAACACTTATAAATAAAAGTAGCACAACTTCTGTACATGGAAATTAACAAATATATTAACAAAAACAGATGGTCACAGAAAGGAACCATACCAGTGACCACAAAAAGAGGGGAAAATTTCTCACCTTTACTTAAAGACTTCTTCAAATAGATTAAAACCTGCAAAGACAAGTTCTTGCTCTATTAGTATACAACACATCAGTGAACATATAAGATCAAACTATATTTACAGTAATAAAAAAATGAGCCCTCAGGCCATACCGCAGTAATGACATTTCCATCGAGTGCATTAACTGCTTCATCCAGTAGCAGCAGCTTGTCCTTCAAGGATCGGAATGTCTCCAAGGAGTACAACTTCAACAGAACGATCACCATACAAACAGAGCAGAAAATTAACTGGTCTGATGAATTAGCCAACTTAACATCAAAGAACTATTTACAATACTTGGGAATGATTGTAACAGCTATACAATGAATGACTGTACTGCACTTATACAGGTGTGTATTTTGATGAGCCAGTGACACTTCCAGATTACATGAGCAGGTGCTTGGCCTGACAAGGGTTGTAATGTCTGTGCAGAAAAATGACGTCCTACCTTCCCTCGCCGCATCCTCTTCACTGTCTCTTCTGGAGTCCAATCACTGATATAGTCCTGTCACAACAGCAGCAACATCATTAATGGATCCTGAAACTGAATTTTCACCCCAAAATCGCAGCTGGATCAGAGGCGCATTCTGATTCGTTCTGTTCTTTCTGATAGGATCTTTCAAGCCATATTCTGCTGAGGACAATGACAGAAGGAAAAACATACACTCCCTGCTGCAACTGACAAATCTGTAAAAATACACTTCCACCTGTGTAATAAAATAACACAAATGTTACAATAACATTATTGTTTCATACCAGAAAGTGGAAATATAATGTTATAAAAACACCCAAATTTCATGGTCTCATGGACTCACACGCTGGATTTGAATAAGTAATCTCAGTTTTGCACATTTTATACACATCAATATGTTAGCCTGACATTGCAGGATATATTTACCTTGTATTCTGATTTTGGCTTCCGCAGCTCAGGTGCAAAACTTCTGGAGGGCACTTCACTGAAAGCTATGTCATTCAAGAAAATATTATTTTCATCTGTAATGTGTATATACATGTATCAATATATGCATGTACATTTACATTTACATTTATTTATTTAGCAGACGCTTTTATCCAAAGCGACTTACAAAAGTGCATACAGCAAGTATATGTGCATACAGCATGTACGTATGTATGTATGCTGTGACAATCATACCCACATTCTGAAAAAGACTGGAAGCTCCCAGTTTTGCTCCTTCCTAAAAAAAATGACCCCCAGTTAGATATGGGCTAATTCAATTAAAATATGTTTAAAATATATTTTAACACATAAAATATATCAAACATATTAAAATATGTTAATTTATGCTGAATTTATCAACAACAACAACAACAGAGTGGCAGAAACAAGAACAAATCAAGCCTCATTACAAAAAAAGTCAGGAATTATGAGAACAGGATATCTTTAAAAAAAAAAGATGTCATAATTTCCTATTTATATAGGTTTAAAGCTTCGAATGTTGTTCTAATTTTACTATATGTAAAATTGCTTGTCAAAATGTCTAGCCCAACAACAGAGAACGATGTACTGTACCTTTGAAAAGGGAACTTAGGGAGTAACCGGAGCCCTGTTTGCTCAATGAAGGAGCAGTGTCAATCTTGGGAAATCCCTGATCCCGCACCTGCCCCGCGCTAGATGCTGTCTCTTTAATAGACCAGGAGATACCTACAAGCAGACAACCAGACAATACCTCAAGACATGCTGCATGATCCTCAATCACAGTGTAATTACAGGTATGCCCCCATTAAAAAGTGACTGCATACTTCCAACAGGCTCTCCACTCCAGCTGACCTTCTCCACGTCATCTTCATCGTCGTCATCATCCAGGCGGATACTATTAACAGCTCGTTTAGACTCCTTTAGCTAAAAGCACAATGGAGCGCAGAATATGGTCAATGGAGGACATGCGTTTAAAATGCAAGCAATTTAAAATTAAATGGTTATTCGTTCATTGATGCCATACAAGTGCCTGCATATAAACTGTTAAAAACGGGTCCCCATTTGATGTTACACTGACACTCTCTGGCATCTGAAGGAATATGCCATTGTAAACAGAAATATAAATTTTCTCAGGCAGTGTGTCATACGCTAGAAAATTCGTCGTCGTCATCAAACGTGAAGGCTCTGAATTTCGAACTGTGCCAGTATTCTTCCTCGTCCGGTTTACTCCTTGTCATCTGTAAGGAAATTAATAAACCATTTGCATTTTCTGTTTATTTCATTTCATTATTGTCAGTGCATACACAAATACTGCTTATTAAAGACTGGGGAAATATGTAGTATTTGCTTAATAAGTAAATGAATAAAATGTACCATTTATAATAACATGAGCATCAAATACTGCTCGACAGAAGTAACACGCTAACAAGGTAACTACTGAAATCAGGAACTGACAGATTTGGACTGACAGATCGGTATTTAAAAACACACACACACGCACACAAAATGCTCAAGAAAATCATTTCAACTAAATTTTCGAAACATTTAATTGATACCTAGCTAGACTATCTTAACTAGTCTCAGCAAACAGCTGTTAGCCTACAGATGTTCAGGACCTAAACAACAATACGACGTTTCATTTCTGAGATTGAGGTGGCAGGCTATCTACCTAGCAAGCTATATTTTAGAATTGCTTTATACAAACGTGTATAAATTATATTTTATGGAAAATAAATTCGACAATAAACCACAGCTGAATAGTCACTCAGTTTATCATTCCTTAAGTTATTTTGTAGGCTATATTTGGGCAGAGAAAGACTCCCTCCTTACCTTGAGCTAAACACTCTTCAGACTGAAGGGATCCGAGGTCACGTGACATTTTTCATTCGGTCTGGGAGATGTAGTACTTTTTAAATACACCCATAATTACTAAGAAGGGCGGAAGAATATAATAAAACTTCAAATCCCAAACAGCTTTCTCCAGGACTTCCGTGTTTTGCATTGTGGCATAAAACGATTTGTAGGAGTTGTCATGTTAGGATGTCAGAAGCTGTCACGAAACGTCCAATGAAAATTGAATCGAAACATGCCCGTGAATTATTCAAATCGATGGGATTGCCGGTTTATTTACAGAACAGCTTTATCCTGCGGACATTTGCTGGGTTTAAAAGTGTATGGAGCTTGTGTATACACCTTGACCACGAAACTGGGTAAATAAGATGTGCATATTTAGCCACATGTACCATGAGAAAATTTTGTATTGCTCGAGTTTTTGATTAGCATGAATTTAAATTAAATATGTTTAGTTTCATGGCTAGTTAGCTAGCATGGAATCTTTATGAGCGCTGTTGAGTTTGGAGGGGGATATATTTTCATGTGACACTCGATTGAAGACACATTTCCGTTTCCAGTAATTTCTACGGGTAGAGTGAAAAGCGGTGGAGAGTATTCTAGAAAAGAGTATTTCGATAGACCAACGGGAACCGGCTGACCGGTGGCAGCAGGCTGGCATATCATTTAAAAATAAGCGGTTTGTGCAGTCAGTCACTTTATTTTTGGTGTGATCATAGCTAGGTGGTTAGCTACAGACGGTACCGTTTATTCTGTCTGGTTTTGCCATTTTACCGGTTTGCACGACCATGGCTAAGTGGGGAGAAGGAGACCCTCGCTGGATTGTGGAGGAAAGAGCCGATGCGACGAATGTCAACAACTGGCACTGGTAAGAAATGGCAGACAACATCACAGTGCCTGCCATCGTGATGTTTAAAGGTGATTATTCAGTAAAGGGTTTTGAAAATGCCAGCTTGATAGTTAACGCGATTATGAAAAATATTGGAGTTGTATAACTCAGCAAGCTAGCCTTAGTAGGAAACATGTGCATGTGGTTGATTGAAATCTGAGGGATCCTTAATGGACCAAATGATTTCGGATGCTTGTTTACAGTAACTCATTTTAACTGGATGATCCCCAGGGATGTGGCAAAATGGCTAGCCTCAGTTAATGCCGGGTTTCAGCTTCTTCATGAAAAATTAGCTAACGTTAATAAGGCAATGTAAGGCAACAGTATCAGGGATGTCCATTCGAATCGCTTCCTTCTTAGCCATATTCAAAGCAGAACTGGGGCTCAGGAGTGTCAAGTTACAGCAAGCAGTGTCGTTAACGCTACATCTCTATCAGGTATCAAAGGGAAAGAATAGTGATGAATCGGGTGGTCATAGCCTACCGTGGGCCACCCCTCCCGTTGGACCTTTCAGAAGCTAGTGAAACGATCGACACACTGAGGTTCTTTCGTGCGGAGGTTCTGACAAATCAAATGTCGTTAATTTGCATCATAAATTAAGTTTCTGTAGTATTTATTGAACAAAAGGTCCTTGTCCTGGCAAAGCTCCCAAAACTGCCTCTCTGTCTGGCCATATAATTATCTGATTTGCTAATTCCAGACCTTGCATCCCTACTACTGGATACGTGCGGTGAATATTTAGCCTTTCAGTTTAAGGATAAAATTACAACCAAAATCATATAGCATCGTTAACTCACGAAAATAGTAATTGGTGTTAAATAAAGCCCAGTATCAATGAAGATCACAGATACATCTCCAATAGCACCACTTTTGACAGTATTTTCCATCCTGGAAACTCATAAAAAGTTACAGAGAGTAGATATATTCCTTTGTTCTTATAAAGTCATGGACAATTGGACAAATGTTAATTAAAAAATCTTAATAATCATTATTTTGTCTTACAGCAAGTGAAACAGTAGATGAGTAAATAGTGACTGGTATTTGCTGCAAAGAGCATCCCTTAAGTGTGTGTCCACAGCATATTTAAAAAAAAAAAAAAAACATGTCTTAAAATGTGTTACCTCACTGAACTCCACCCTTAAAGGAATTTCAATATTGTGGCAATTTGAAAATTTTACATTTATTCTGAAGGCATCACTGGAAACCTCGACAAAATATAAACCCAGTTTGAGGGGCATCCTTGAGGACAGTATGATAAATTGAACTGGACGGCATGCTGCCTGTATTTTCAAGCCTTTGGCAGGCCGTGCACAAGTGTTTTTGGGCAGATGAGGCTATTTCCAGAGCTTGCAGGATTCAAGCATGGACAAGCAGATGGACTGTATTGCTGTACTGTATGCTCATGGAGAGCAGGAATTTATTGCACGATTAGAAGTGCATGTGAAGACAAAAGTAGAATGCTCTTGCAAGATAATTCCATGTTGCCATGATATCAGTGCACTGAAGTTTACCACACTTAATGATATTAGCATTCCATTCAGTATTTTTGTTATACAGTGGATTCAGCTCAAATAAGAACGACCAAATGCATCTATTCAGGGATAACTGTTGTTAAATATTATCTTCACAACACAGTTAGGCTAAAAGAATGGAAGAACAAGTTGCATGGATTCCAGAGATTCATGTTGTTTCCTGTTGCATCCGATCTGTAGGCTGTCTATAAAGTCATAGTGTTCTTGAGCTTTTTATCCATCATATTTATATGAAGGATTTCTGTGTTTTATTGCCAGGTTAACCAGTTCTGCATCCACCAAGGAAAACATTCTTCGTGCAGCCACCTGCTCTTCCAGTTTCCTTTCAATGTCTGTATCCATTGTAGCCTCTCGCTCACTTTAACCTGTTTGTATCCTGAAGGACGGAGCGTGATGCCACAAACTGGTCATCGGATAAGCTGAAGGAGCTGCTCCTAGGGGTTCGCGTGGAGAGCGATGAAGGCAGCTGTGAGGTCACGGAGGTCAGCAAGCTGGAGGGGGAGGCCTCCATCAACAACCGCAAAGGAAAGCTCATCTTCTTCTACGAGTGGAGCATCAAAGCCAAATGGAAAGGTGGGTTCATAAAAACAAACAATACTCATAAAACAGGCTTGGAGCGCCAAGATATGGAAAGGAAGCATGTGCTTGAGGGGAGAGAATTTTGTTCATTTAAAGAAATTGGAAGAACCCTCTTTTGTCTTAACTCTGCCATTCCAACGCCTTTAATCTGAAATTCCTACTTATCTGTCTCTAGTGTGACTAATTTGTAAAATTAATTACACATTAATACAGAAACAGACCAATAGTTTTCATTTGCAGTGTACATCCAAAAGTAAATGTATGAGGGTTGTCATCACTAATGGCTGATTTGCAAGTTGAATCACTGAAAAACAGGTGCATGGATGTAGAGGTGCTGTTAATGTCAGGGGAAAGCATGGGGGCACAGTATTGTTTTGACTAACTGTTTTAGGCCTAGTTTCCATGGTGATGGGGTGACAGTGTTTCATTGTGTGAAATAAGCCCCCTCTGACAATGTAACAAGGTCCACTGAGGAGCCATTGATTCCGCCTACAGCATGTGAGAAGTATCCTGGGGTTTCTCTTCATCACAGGAACATCAAAAAATGGAGTCAAATACAAGGGACACATTGAAGTTCCGAACCTCTCAGATGAAAACGACATGGAGGACCTAGATGTAAGTTTCAGTAGTATTTATTCATGATTAAAAGTGAGAAGTACTACAACACTGCATGTTTATGGAGCCTTAAAAGCCTGTTGTTAATTCCTAACTGCACAACAAGAAAATTTAAAATGTTCATGTACGGTTTCTGCCAGATAAGTGTGACGCTTTCTAAAGACGAGCCTGAAACGCCTCTCGTGGCAGTCATGAAGAAGGAAGGCGCCAGTAAAGTCCGAGCTGCCCTGGGAAGCTACGTGGGTTACCTCAAAACAGGTGAGACCACCTCCGGCAGTGTCTGGCAGTGTCCTGCAGCAAAACAGATAAGGCAGATACTCACTTTGCTTGCTTTTTGTCACAGTTTATTGAATACCTGCACATCATCAGCACAGGAATTAATGTGGAGTGGCTTTGTTTCAGAGTTCACTCAAGGCATGATCCTGCCCACGGCCAATGGTGTTAGCAAGCAGCAGCAGCCGTCACAGTCCAAGGCCAAAGTGGACAAAACCCAGGTACATGTGGATATATGTCACTTTTAGCCATGTATGCCCAGAATGAAGGAACAGTGTATTACAACTGAATATACATGTCCCCTACTTTAATACAGAGCTTTTGTTGCACCATTTTAGTACCAAAGGAGATATGGTTGCACCTTTTTAAAATATTAAATAATTAACAAGGCAGGGCAAAAAGTAGGTTTCACTCTGTCACACAGCACAAGTGGTGATCCTATAGTCTTTTGTTTTCTTTTCATTTTTGGAAACATTTATAGACTTGTATTGAAACGGTTAGTACTATAATGTGCCATATCACTCATGAAGTACAGTGATTTGAGTGATGGCCAAAGAAACGGAAAGCAGGCAAGCTTGCTGGTCAAGAGAAATGTGCAAGCAGTGGTACTCTGTAACTGTCTGCCCAATGTTAGCTAATTTTAAACAACAATTTGGAAACTAAAAAGCTTCATAGCTTGCTATCATGACCCTTAATCTCTTGCATTTGGCATTTTCATAACAACTTCATAGCACACTTATTGATAAAATAAAATAAAATGTGTAAATTCATATGTTGTTTAAAATAAATGTTCTGCACAATCAATGGTTCTAGTTCCATTAGGCGTTCTGTGATTCCTAAAATTACTCCTTGCTGCATTTCATCTGTCTGGATCTGCTGTAGTCTTGTTGAAGTCAGAACATTACAATGCACTTATACATTTATTCAGAAATATGTTTGGAAACCAGAGCATCTCAGATGCTTGTGCCAAGTGATGTTTTGGTGTGTCCATGGCTACTGATCTCAGAAGCTAGTGCATAAGCTATGCATTTTTTGTAACAGTGGATGGAAAACAAAATGCAATTAGGCAAGTGGTCGATAGTCTGCATTTGGAGAGCAATGTTTTGACTCCTATTAATATTATATTTCCTATTAATATATGGGTGCAATGTGCTAATGGAATTGAAGTTAGACAATTTTGGTAACTACTACTAGCACATGTTTGTTATTTGTAAAGTAATAGTCTATGTATATTTATGGGCTCAAAATAAGCTATTAATGTTACAATAGCAGTGCAATGTGTATTGTCTGAATACGGTTGACTTGTATTTTGACTTAGAATATCAGAGCAGATTCTTCACGTTTGAAACTCGATGGTACTTTATAATTACTGTCCCCTTTGCAGTATTATAGAGGTGGATTCAAATTAATCTGAGTAGAAAGTGTCATAATACCATTCCCATCATGTTTAAACCCGGCTCTATCACTTCCATTCTATAAATATTCCCCTCATGATTACAGTGAACTCTGTTAAGTGTTTTTTTTGCCTCTTGAAACAGATTAGCTCAGGTAGCTCCGCGCCCCCGCCCAACACTGGGGTGAAGATTCCCACCTGTAAGTTCAGCCTGAGGGAGACTTTCCTTACCTCACCTGAGGAGCTCTACAGAGTCTTTGTCACCCAGGAGGTGAGTGGGTAGCCTCTGCAATGTATCTCCTCTTATGGAGTATAGTTCTGTCTGTGCACTGGAAATGTGGGTTCCTTGCAGTGAATCCATGTTTGTATAAATCCTGATGCCCTACACCCTCAGATCTCTGCAAAAGTGGGCTAAGCTTCTACCGCTGTTACGTAAGACTGGTTCTGTTTTTCCTTAATTCAGAATGAAGTCAGGGTGCACACATTTTGCAAATACTTGCCATTAATAACTTGAAGTGCTGCATTTTAATAGTAATGTAAAAAAAAGTAATGTCAATTTCCAATGAGTTCTTCCCAGCTAAACATGATCATGAATAAGTGACTCGTATGGGAGTCATTATGTGACTTGTTAGGGATTTGCCTGCTTTGGTAATTACACATGCTTTGTTCTCCTGTGGTCTACATTTGCAGCATATCATGGATATAAAAGAGCGCTTGATCCTTAATCGCATCAGTGATAGCTCTAGTCAGTCATAAATGAAGCTCAGTGTAATCATGCGAAAGATCACAGCACAAAATAAGGGAGCACCTCTGGCTTGACTGCTGTGGTTTTAAATGGGGGAAAAAAATTCTTCAAGTTGCATTCGGTGATTGCTCAGTATTGCTACTTTTTCTCCCTCTGGCTATACAGTTGGTGCAGGCGTTTTCACATGCGGCGGCTGTGGTGGAGGCAGAGAAGGGAGGGAAGTTTCGCATGCTGGACGGGAATGTTTCAGGAGAATTCCTGGAGCTGGTAAGGGCAGGACACTCTTTCTCATGCTCATCTAGAACCATTAATGCGCAAAACATCTAAACAGCCTCTTTTCTTTATCGCAGGTTTCAGAGCAAAAAATCATCATGAAGTGGAGGTATAATACCTGGCCCTCTGGTAGGCAGCGTTTCATTTTGTCTTGTGGACATTGATTTTAGCAGTTTAATTTGTCTTTATTTTGTCACTTTACTGTGAAGATTTTTTTGTCCGTAAACTGTACGTGCCAAATATGCGATAAACATGTACAGTCTCTAGCAGGCTAATCTTTGATTTATTTATAATGGCTGTTTACGCTTTCCCCCTCCCTCCCAGAACATTATGCGACAGTCACCCTGAACTTTTCGGACCGCGGCAATGAGACAGAACTGCAGCTGGAGTGTAAAGGCGTGCCGGTGAGCGAGGAGGAGAGGACAAAACAGGGCTGGCAGCGATATTACTTTGAGGCCATCAAACAGACTTTTGGTTATGGAGCACGGCTCTACTGAAGACACACTGTATTGTATTCCTGTTGTACAACATATGAACTTGAAGCAAAAAAAATGTAAAAAGGAGATGTATTTCTGTCACTAGTTCATCTGTGTTTAAATGCTTTTGTTTTTAGCACAGTTATTCTCTTAGGCCCCAAACATGAATAATCTGTGCCTTTGTGGGTGAAAGATTGAATCTTTGGAAAGGTTACTTTGGACAGGTTTTGTGGGTCCATGGCTGAAGATTAAGAGAGTTAAACGGAAGCAAAGCTCTGAACCACTGAATCATTGTTAAATTCTGATTTATGTATTTAAAAGGTTAGTAAAAAGGTTATGCTTGCTTTCAGTCAGTTTTCATGTGTACACATTATTTGTCATACGTTGCTATGAATAAATGTGATTTTTACTGAACTACTTTTGTGCTTTTTAAATGATGCACCACTGGTTCCTCCTTGGCATTCTTCTAAGTACTGTTCATATTGATATTCAAAATGATCTCAAGGTTAAAGCTGGGCATCAAGTCTAATTTAAAAGACAGTGTTTTGCACTTTGAATCTTGTCCAATTTAAATCATGTTTATGTAATTTGGTTTTCACACCAACAGGACCGTGGCCATGGGTTCGTTTTGCTTGTAGAAAGCGAAAACTAGAAATAAAAAAATGGAAATTTTAAGTGACTAATTCTTTAAGTCAGCCAAATGAAAATCC
Organism: Megalops cyprinoides; assembly: GCF_013368585.1. Lineage (NCBI taxonomy): Eukaryota > Metazoa > Chordata > Actinopteri > Elopiformes > Megalopidae > Megalops > Megalops cyprinoides. The sequence continues at coordinate 27,714,282 of NC_050594.1, forward strand.
GATTTGTGATTGTGAACATGTTTCCTATGCAGACTACTTACTCTACATGTAGTGCAGAGGATTTAGTTATCTTTTTTCAGTTGACTACAGAAGGTGTACATTTACGTATACATATAAAGAAATGAGTATGGGGTCTTTGAGAGCGCAGTCGTTGACTATTTTATGTATTTATTTCACTTTTCAACTTCTGTAATATTCTTTGTGACAAAATGAACCCTTGTGGATTTCTTGTAATAAAACATCCTTTCATCCTGGTTGAGTTGCCACTTTTATATTGTCCTGCACAGCACCTATCATTTCCCTTTATTTTCAGGTGTGTCACAGCAGTACACAGAATTTTACACGATCAGTATTTGATCTTTGAGGAATACACTTTATTTAACATCCAGTTATAGTCTCTTCAGCACAACTCGTGGTAGCTGGACAGACATGCCCATTTACACGACTTGTATATGTTTACATTTTTTTAATTTGCTGAGATAATGTAGATTCCTTCAGTCTTGCATGAAACAATGTTCAGAAGTTACATACAGTATGAGGCATAAATTAATGACAAGTATATAGTCCGACAACATTTTTAGTAGTACACTATGAATTGATCCATTAAAATATTTTTGTAACCAATAGTAGCACTAAAATTGACAGTTTACACATTATCAGTTCACTTACAAATTGGTAGTTTGAAATGAAATTATTCAAATCCTTTCAGCTAGTTTGTTGTGAAATTAAAATGTACGCCAGTAAAACTGAACATAGCAAAAGTGTAACTATATTCACAAAAAGTATTAAGTGGTACAGTGATCCTTTGTCATAATGCTGGTAACTGGGACCCATATTGAATAAACTGAATGATGTCCTCAGGTAAAGAAGAGGAGAGAGCTTAAATGGAATATTCCACAGGCATCCACAAGCAGTTCTACAGCTGTATTATTACAGAGAACAATGTTCTGATGAGTGTGCACTGTGATACTGATGTTTAAGAAATCTTTATAAACTCAGCAATGCAAAAAAAAAAAAAAATCTTCAACTCAAGCCATGACATGCTAAACCAATTTTTAAAAAACTGGTTATAGAAACATAAAAATGCATATTCACAAAAGAAAAACATGGCATTTAACAGTTTCATTCAATTAAATCAAAATATATGCCTGAAACAAGAGTATCCCCTTCCATGTTAAGAATACAACTCATGAAACAATCAATTTTGTCCTCAAAATAGGGGTTTTAAAACTTGAAATATCCCCCAATACACTTTGGATTTCAAGCCATTCTTCTTAAGACTGAATCAGTCACACAAAATTCATTTCATTGATTAATTTTCACATATTAATTTAATTTCATTGTGTCACTGACACAATAATAAAATATTTCATAGAATGATAAATTAAAACAAAAATATCATATCAAAGATTTTATAAAAAATAATAATTTGAATACTGTTGGGTTGGTGGCTCTTTTCAGACATCCGCCATGTCTAGGAGGAGTTCAAGGGTGTGATGGATAGTAGTTCATAGATCTCAGGACTTCAGAGGTGTCATGGACAGCAAGCCATGCATTTGAACAGCACAACAGACCAAACTGTAGAAGGGGAAATCATGGCATGCACAATGCTGCCCCTCTATGGTCAGGTTATGCTACAACTCACTCTCACAATTTTCAACAAAGGGCAAAAGGGAAGGCGATAGTCTGCAGCTTGACTCAAGCCGAGAGGCCCACTTATTCAGTGATAGTGTTGGAGATTTGCTCCTAGACAGATGAGCAGCTCTGAGTCTGAGTCCTAGAGAGGGAAAAACACTGCCTCAATTTAAAATGTAAACAGAACATGCACTACCTAGCTCCCCAATTCATCTTCAAAACAAATACCTACATCAGAGAGCTCAGCAGCATCCAAAGAGTCATTCTGGGGTCTCTTCATTCTTTCTGCTGCTTCATGCTGCTTTGCGTTAATAGAAATGTCCTGCCATTTTTTCCTACAAAATAGCAATTAAAAAATATCTCAACCTTTCGAAGAATGGTCTTTTCTCAATCCTGTGGTGGAGTTTGCATTGTTTATCATCATGACTCCAGCTCAAACCTGCGTCAGTTTGACACCCAGAGCTCCCGAAGCAGAGATTTCTCACCTGTGAGCTGGCCATTTTCCTTTTCCCAGTGAGGACTGGGCTGAAGCCTGCTCCACGAGGTCCCTCAGAAAGTCAAAGACCTTCTCTGTCTCTATACACTGCTTCCTGTGGATCCCCCATAAAGAACTGCATCATGAACTCATTTGGAATGTGAACCTTTGCCCTCCATAAATGGTGACACATAAAAATGTCATGTAAAAAGAGCCATACTTGAGTACTCACATATGGGCCACTGAGATGACCCTGCTGTGCTTTGACTGGGTGACCTGACTGGTCTTGGTCAGGAGAGATTTCAAAAACATCTCAAGGGCTCTAGCTGTTCTCTATGGTTAAGGAATTGTAAGAAATATGACACTTTTACCTTGCCTAGATCAAAAGCCTAATGTAAATGAATGTGTTGAATGCACCTGGCATGCATTATCTGTTTGTCTTCAGTTAAGCAACCTCATCCTATGAGTAAATTATGCGATTGAACAGAGCCCATTGACATATGACTGTAAAGGATACATATAATAACAGGCACGGCAGCCGCAATCCTTCCCACTTCGGTGTCCCTCTGCATAATTTTCTTAATGCGACCCTAAAGAGATTGAAACACAAAGGGTGAGGATTTGGAGGAAGGTAATCTGTGAGCAGTCTCCCAGCAGACGTATGCCGAGGCATTTGGCAGCGTAGCCCGCTGTATGTACACAGATCAATGTGTTGCGTGATCTATGATATGCATGCAAGCGCGCTTACTTAGCTTCTGAACCCCAGCGTCACACCTGATTACTTAAAATTTCACTTTGATATAGAGCTGCCTTTTTATTTTGTCGCTAAACAGTTAACAGAGTAAAATCGTGTTTACAGGGAAAGGTGAACAGAAGACAGAAGTAGTAGTTGCCGTTGGAAAGTCCTCGCTTGTCATAAAAAAATAAAAACTTTCACACTAAAATAAAAATGAATTTACTTACGGGTGGGAAACGAACACTGTATTTTCTCTTCGGTCCCGGCATTTCGAAGGCATAAATCCCTGTTTTGGGTTACATTTCCGAGAATTTTTACGGCCTGGTGTTTCAACCTCCATTTGTTTACATTTAACAGGAAGTAACTTGGATTGGGGGGTAAAATGCACCAAAGGAAGAATTGGTTGTTTTCTCCAAATTATCTTAAAAATCTTCAAGCATGCTAACAATCTAAATTTTCCTTTCACACACAACTGTGCTGCACAGTGAAGTATATTGTTGAAAGTTGCAAGTGTTTACAAGTGTACGCTTATATCGTCCTCATGCATTGGTTGTTTCTAGTATGCACATTCAACAATTGATAATTATTTGGCTAACTAATTAAACAATAAAATGGGAGCTGAATATGTTAAGAGGATGCATTTCATTATGACAGGTAACATGTATAGCAAATAATTGATAAAATATGTACCAAAACATCGAATATAACGTTTTTCTTAATTCAGTTATCATTCATTTTTATCGCAAATGAAGATAATATTGTAAAGTATTATTACTGAAAGTGGCAAACCTAGCTGGTTTCATATGCCTGTTCAAATTATTTGCATAGTTAACTTAATTAGACATACATGTGTACGTATATACTCTGACGACTTCGTCTTGCACAATTAAACAAAACAACACATTTGCTCGAAAGGTAAACTTCAGTTACATTTGGAAACTGCTGCACATGTGAAGTGCTACATCAATTTGTTCGAACGTACTCGCTTGGCTAATAAGGATTTGACATACACGTGGTAGTTTTGGTCAATCCCTCCGTAGTGCAGGTAAAATAATGTCGTTGTGTGTGCGCTTCTTATTGGACAGCGGTAATGGTAGCGCTCAACAATTGGTTAATCTTCTTCATGGCAAGTGAGGATTGGTCAAGAGAAGAGGTTGGGAGTGTTGGTCGAGGGTCAGTGGGTATGTCTGATGATGAAACTGGAAAACTAGCTACTATTAAGCCGATTATGAATATCATAGCCGCTATAGGTGAAGTATTTATGTAACAGGCTATACGGCTGGGAGAGTTGATTGATTTGATCAAAGAGCGGTATCTGCAAGGGGTCACAAACGCAGACTTCTGTATAGCAAGCAACATAGTTAAGCTAACGTTGCCAGTTAGCTAGCTGGGCATGTGAATTTGAAATGAACTCTGCGTGTCGTCAGCAGCAAAATTATTTACCTATACTTGCTAGCTAGCGGGTAAACTCTTTTGTATGTTTGTAGCAAATGACGGATAGCATTTTTACGAAAGTGCTGCTGTTTCCATTCGAGTGAAGTATTAAGACTAATCGGACGTGTCAAGCAACAAAAGGCATTTGAAACATGACTGTGAATATGTGGCTTCTGTTTTCACTGTTGGTCGTGTCACGCGGAGTAACAGCTGGTAAGTAGCTAACTAGTATTGCTAGCATATTGAGTAGCTCTTTAACCGTATTATGAGGTTGAACCCAACATGCAGCTTGCTAGCAAATGCACTCTAACAACAGTGGAGATGATCAGTCTGCTAACATCGCTAATGTCTGACGAGATGAGTACAACAACAGGGTTGTTATTTATGTAGCTGGATAGAGCCTGAACTACTTCGGCTAGGGAGGTATGTTTACGTACATTAGCTAGGTTAGACAACTCGAATATTTTGTTGCTAAAGACTCAGCGTGTTTCCAGTGATTGTAATTAAATAATTTTGTTTTTCCTTAATATTTGCAGACGTGGAAGAGCCGAATGATACACCTGAAGGCAAGGTAATACAGTCTCTTTAATATTTGCATTAGTGCTTGTCAGTTACATGTCTGTGCTTATTCGGCGGTAATCATCTCTTGGTTATGTCAATAGTCATTAGTCATTTTTATGTTGTGCATGTATATCGTAGCCATCTAATTATGCACAAAAATACATACGTTAATGCTTATAACGGATATGCAAATAGACTTGGATTCTCATCCTTAATATTACAATCAGTATTACTCGTGTTCAGTAATATACACTGTAAACGTCTCAGGAAATAGAATTTTGCAGTGGATCAGCAACTTCGTCCAATGCTTTAAGAATCAGGTACCTAGCAGACAGTGGTGTGATTGGGCAGAATTAGATACTGTAGATTTGTCCTCTGAGCTGTGGTGTCACAATCCCCCCCATGCCCTACTCCCATAAAATGTCATGAGTGAGTGAATCAAGGGTAGAATGAAGAAGGGCAGAACTGCTTTCTAACTGGGAATCAGCAGCAAGTGGAAAGCAACACCTTGCTAGACATTTTTCTGGCTAGTTCTTAAGACATCATAGACCAGCAGGTGCTCAGCCAGCGGCAGGGGATGGTGATATGTACAGTAGTATGCTTTTGATATAAAGCTGTTCTCATTGGTCCTGTCAGAATATGGAAGTTGTGCATATTTTTCATGTAAATAAATGTAAATTTCAATAAGATGAATTGAAAGGAATACACTTTTAATAATATTCTTATAAGAGCAACAGTTTTCTTCTTCCTTTACCACAATATTCTGCTTGTTGAACTAGCAGTGCAGAACCGTTGTATTTTTGTCTCGCCTAATCAAAATTATAATGAATTATATGTAGTCCTGTAATTATTGCTATAAAATGAAATTGTATGGAATAATACGTAAGTTAAACAGTAACATTAGGTTAATTCAGTTGAAAAATATTTTCATTTTCGCTAATTACATTACTAATAGGAGGATCCCTTCCATTCACATAAAGCTCACCAAAATTTCAAAAGTTTTAGTAAGGGATGATGTCTCTGGTGTGTTTCTCTTCTAAATAGAGTGGATTACTATGTCTAGGAAATAGTGTTGATTTCCAAGGAGATTCTTAGATTTAGTATTCTCAAAAGATTCCATTGTGATCTTACTGTGATAGTTTTTGTTTGTGTTTTCAATGGCATCCACTGTGGATTTGCTCTGTAGTCGTTTCACAGTCAGAGCAAAGAGGATGAGGAGGTACCAGTGGGGCCAAGGATCGTGGCTGGGCAGGTGTTCACCAGGGAAGATTTGTCCCAGGACAAGGGGCAGAGTGAAGACACCCAGAAAGAGTCAGACAGCATCGTGGAAGGGGTAGAGAAGGAAGAGCTCCCTTCTCAGCCTGCTCCTAAAGATGAGAAGCCAAAGGACGGTTGGTAACACGCATGTTAAACTTGAGCACTTTTGGCATGCACATGTTTTCTAAAAGGTGCTGGAAATAGTACAAAATGCTGACAAGGAACAGTTAGACTGCACTTGCATAGGAGTATTTGGAAATCTGTATGTATCACCAAATGCTCTGTTCACACTTCTTGGAATTCCACTAAATGACAGAAAATGTTTGTTATGGTATTCACAAGCTCTAATTCCATGTCTTTCTTTCTTTCTGTTCCCCATCAGTTCCTTTGCTAATCACTATTTTAGTGTCAGTTTGCTTATAATATAACAACTTTATGTTGTGCTTCTCTTCTTACATTTTCAACTGAACATAAAAGCGATGCTAATCAGTTTTGATTTCCTGAACACCTGTTTTCTTTGCCACGTATCAAGCGAAACTGTTCAAGTGTGAAGCCATAGTTTCATTGTTGCAGGAGAAAAAAAAACACTCACTCTAAATGATAATTCCTAACTGCCTTACTCACTGTGTATCAGACTCAGTATATTCTTTCTTTCCCCATAATCTCCTGAACGATACCTGCTGTGAACGTCATGTTACAGTGCATCTCTATTCTCCTGTTTTCTTGGTTTGATGCAGTTCCTGTGGTGGTTGGAGGCACATCAGCTGGGGAGCGCTGCCTCTTCCCCTTCCTCTTTTTGGGGAAGGAGTATTCAGAGTGCACTACAGAGGGACGGGGTGATGGCAGACTGTGGTGTGCCACCACCTACAACTACGACAGCGACAAGAGATGGGGCTTCTGTGAAAGTAAGCACGCTTGATTCAGTCATGAGACGAAGACAGGCGGTCATCCAGAGATACGATTCTCACTGCATCGTCCTGCTTTTAGCATGCACAATTACCATTGAGTTGCAAGAATTGAGTAGAAATACTGGGTCACTTTCTTACAGATTTCAGCATTAAGACCTTTTGTGAACTCTGCTTTTTCTTTAGAACTCCACAATGAATACATACAATGTACAAACATGTGAAGTTACTCACATTTACAAACAGATATTCTGTGTCTGTATTCTTTCTGATCAGTAAAAACGCTTGCAAAGTAGGCTAATCATCTAAATGATCACGAAAATGGAGAATGTCTTCTTGGATTAGGCAGTGTCAGGCTTGTCTTTGACTTGCAATTGGTGACAATCAGCGGATGTTACTGTGGGGAAAGAAAGCAAAGACCAGTGTTATTCGGGAAACTGGAGGATTTGTGTTGTAATACATCAGGACAGTTAAGGAGATGGAAAAGATGATAAGGAAGTGAAACGAGGTCTAGTTTGGCCATTTACTGTGAGGCAGTAAGAAGCCGTACCAGAATTCAGGTTAGAATATATGGTACAACAGTAAATATTTGCAAGGACTCAGATCTCATGGTCATTGTAACATGGGGTGACACTGCTTTTGCCATCTCGATAAAGGCACTCTGTGTTTATAACACCACAAATGGATGCCCTAGCAGAGTCCCCAGCAGAGTCAGTGAAGAGCTGTTGTGTTCCTGTGAACTGTAGCGGAGGAACAGGCTGAGCAGAGGCGGCAGGCTGAGGAGGCAGAAGAGCTGTATCAGAAGGCTATCAAGATCATCAATGGAACCAGCAAGAAGAGGCTGAAGAAAGAGTGGGTGCTGTCTTCCCTTTTCCTCTTCTGGCTGTGTCTGTATTCCCTGCTCCTTTCTGTGCCACCAGTGCTCCACTCCTTCTGTCTGGGTATTTGTGGTAAATTTTAATGATTGGCCAGTTGGTGGATCATGTGTAAGATGATGTCATAAATGTAAGATGTCAGTGCAGCATACTGTAGGGACTTGAGTTTTGTAATTGCTGCAGAAAGAGAGATGAGGGGCTCTGAATTATCAGCAGGATTGCATATTCAACCTGTGGAGCACAATTTTAAAGGCTTGTAGGATGCTGAGATGGAATGTGTTTGTGTAGTATGCCTGTGCTCAGTGTATGTATGTGGCTTTTTCCTTTTAGAGAGTATAAGACACTGATGAAAGCAGCTGGAATGGGTCACACCAAGGCTATGGAGAAGGTGGCGTATGCCATGCTCTTTGGAGACTACCTGACCCAGAACATCCGACAAGCCAAGGACATGTTTGAAAAGCTGGCAGTGGAGGGCTCCCCCAAAGCTCAAACGGTACATGTCATTCAGCATCAAAATCAGCATGTCACCCACTGCAGGCACCTTCTTCTCCCAAAAGCTCCTGAGTGCTGTCAGATGCTAAATTCTGTTTGTGAGATATTGTTTCCTTGCTCCCATCAGGCTCTTGGCTTCCTTTATGCTTCTGGGCTAGGAGTGAATTCAAGCCAGGCAAAGGTATGCAGACTCTCTGCTGCATATTTACTGAAACCTCTTCAAATATATGCAACAGCCATTTAGGTGTCTCGCTCTCTGATAGGCTTGTTTTTTCTTTCTTCACAGGCACTGGTGTACTACACCTTCGGGGCCTTGGGTGGAAACCTAGTGGCTCACATGATTCTGGTGATTTTTTTTAAGCATTCAGAAATATATATATTGGATTTGCAATTTTGACATGCAGCTATGAGATCACTGAACAGACCTTTCTGCTCTAATGGTATCCAGAAGCCTCAATCCACGTCACCCTCCTGACTAGTGTTGGTTGTTCTTTCCTCGTTCAAAGCTTGACAAAAGACTGTCCTCTTTTCTTCGCTCTTTACAGGGTTACAGATACTGGGGAGGCATCGGGGTGTCTCAGAGTTGTGAGTCTGCACTGACACACTACAGACTGGTGGCAAACCATGGTACGATGCCTGCTGCACCTCAGCCAGAGGCCACTGTCAGTTTTTTGTGTGAAATTGTGTGATAGATATAAACCAGACACCATGCACCCATCTCATATAGCATCATACTGTATGTTACACACAGGGTGCATTATGCAATTCTGTGAGCATCCACCACGTTCCATTTGGTATTTAAATTCCAAAAATTTAAAATAGTTCATAAGTGCCCATGATACATGCTGTCATTAGATCACAGTCATTAGTGATAAGGCTTAAATGAGAACAGTGCATGAGCCCATTCTTAAGCACTTGGGATGTAGACAGTGTGTGTGTGTGTGTGTGTGTGTTTGCAGTGGCCAGTGACATCTCCTTGACTGGGGGCAGCGTGGTGCAAAGGGTGCGGCTGCTGGACGAGGTGGAGAACCCCGGGACGTCCAGCGGGATGCTGGAAGAGGACCTCATCCAGTACTACCAGTTCCTGGCGGAGAAGGGGGACGTGCAGGCGCAGGTGAGACCCTCACCTGGAGGTTGTTATACTGGCCGGAGGACATTTCCCCTGATTGTGACATCCATCCACTCCCTAAGTTCCCCTGAGTTCGCCTAGTGCCTGCGGATGGGATCGATGTCCATTGTGCTGAAATCTATAACGTTTTCTCCCTCCAGGTGGGTCTTGGACAGCTGCACCTGCATGGGGGACGTGGAGTGGAGCAGAACCACCAGGTGAGTGTAAGAGAGTGTGGACTGTGCTGTCCAATATTGACACAGAGTGGTAAGTCACGCGAGTGTGCTTCCTCTCCAGAGGGCCTTTGAGTACTTCAACCAGGCGGCCAATGCAGGGAACACTCATGCCATGGCCTTCCTCGGCAAGGTTTGTGCTTCTGTTACTGCACCTCAGTGCTTCCTCTTGCTGAGGAAGATGCAGCTCTGTAAACAGCATTGTCATCCTCAGATGTACTCGGAGGGCAGTGAGGCCGTGCCACAGAACAATGAGACGGCTCTGCAGTACTTCAAGAAGGCGGCCGAACTGGTGAGTCTAATGTGCATGGCCTGCTCTGAACCAACTGTAAAGCAGGTCACTTGATTTCATGAACTAGTGTTAACAGTCTGAAAAGCAAACTATGCTTATGATGTATGTTAGTATAATGTGCTAATTATACTAATAGCTAATGTGCTATTTAGAAGACAGAAACAATGAGTGCATATATTCTGAGTGGAACATGCACAAATGGAACGATGTTACCATCATCTCTGAATGAGGTAGCTGTCCCTCCATATAGTGAAATTTGAAACTCGCTCTGGTGATTTTGATTATAAGTGAGGAGTGGCACCATCCCATTATGTCATGGCTGTTGAATCAAAATCTATGAGTTAAATTCACATGGAGGTATCTCCACCACCACTTCGCCTTCCCAACCACTGTCACATCTTCTGTTGTCAGGGCAACCCGGTGGGTCAGAGTGGCCTGGGCATGGCTTACCTGTATGGGAGAGGGGTCCCTGTGGTAAGTGTCCTGGTGCAATTTATCAATACCCCTTAGAGGAGACGTGTTTGATTTTTATCCTGAATGGTGTCAGTGTGTAACTGCATGTTTGTGTCCTCAGAATTATGACCTGGCGCTGAAGTACTTCCAGAAGGCCGCAGAGCAGGGCTGGGTTGACGGACAGCTGCAGTTAGGCACCATGTACTACAGTGAGTCACTCTTCCTGTGTTCACTGGAGGACTAGAGGATTAGATGCAGCCACTCTGGTACTCTCATTTTGTCTAGTTTCAGTACTTGCAAATCTGTCTTTCCTGTGTGGCAGTGCCATAACCGATGTGAGCTGGAGCCAGTTTCACTCTGTTTATGAGTTTGCGTGTCTGTTTTTGACTGGAAGGACTGCTTTGCTGAGCTACGTGTGCTGCTGTAAGCTGGACACATGCAGCATGTTTCCACCCCTCTCCCCTCCCAGGTGGCATAGGAGTTAAGCGCGACTACAAGCAGGCCCTGAAGTACTTCAACCTGGCGTCCCAGGCCGGCCACATCCTGGCATTTTATAACCTGGCTCAGATGCACGCCACCGGCACGGGGGTGATGCGCTCCTGCCACACAGCTGTGGAGGTGAGGCCAGGGGGTACAGCTGCCACTCTTTTTCTAGATACTGCCCTCTGCTGGCAGACTACCTAAACATCACATGGTTGCCTCTTAACATTACAGTTGAGTATTTTAAAGCTTGTTGTTTATAGCAAATATTTGTGTTTTGTCATCATCTTTATTGAGATGGATACAAAATGTGATCTGTATTGTGTAATGGACACCTAAACATGGTTATAAGTACTCTGACATGGTGTACACTATGAAAAAAATCGCCCTTTGCAGTACAGCACTGCGAAAAACATTGACACGTGAACATTTTCTCATAGTACCCTTTGTGTTTGTACAGCTGTTCAAGAATGTGTGTGAGCGCGGCCGCTGGTCCGAGAGGCTGATGACGGCCTACACGAGTTTCAAAGAAGGGGAATCGGACTCTGCTGTGGTGCAGTACCTGATGCTGGCTGAGCAGGGCTATGAGGTAGCCCAGAGCAACGTGGCCTTCATCTTGGACCAGAGTAAGTTTCCCTACGCATCACTTTTGAGCAGCCACCACCAGAGGGCAGTGTCACTTTTGTGCACTTATGTAGTACAGTTGCTTGGGACAGATAGTGCTAATACTAGTGCACAGGTCGTGTCTGTGGACACCATTGGTATTTGTGAATTTATGAATGTTGATACATTGTGTTAATGTTCATATAAATGGATATTGTCTTATTTAATCCAGGTTGTGTGCATTAAAATGAGTTTACTTGTTTTATGTCTTGTCTGATGCAGAAGATGCAAAACTCTTCAGCAAGAATGAGACATACCCACGAGCTCTGTTGCACTGGAACAGAGCTGCTGCCCAAGGTCAGGATGGCTCTCACTCAGCCATTCACTATGCTCTCACGTACTCTCACACTCGCCCATTCGTTGTATTGTAACTACTCTTTGTTGCTTGGTACATGCTTGTGTAATTAGACATGTTTAATAAAACACGTGCAACAACAGACCTAGCTGAAATTTAAAGTCTGAAAGTTTTATACAAGCAGCAACAATACAAAGAAAACAGCTGCAGCCATATAATTAACTGCAGATTGATTACGCTGATGTTGGGGGCCACAGGGGAAGATCTGATCAGATTTGTCTAGATTTGCTATTTATGGTTTGTGAATTCAGTCAGGAACACCCTTCCTGTCTGTCTGTGATATGTCATTATATGTGCTGTCTAGACCTTGAGAAAAGTCATTTGAAATCCCCATGGAGTGCAGCCATGTGCCATTGCTGATGCATGTGCCCCTCCGCTGCTCTGACAGGGTACACAGTGGCCAGGATCAAACTGGGCGACTACCACTTCTACGGCCACGGCACAGACGTGGACTACGAGACGGCAGTGATCCACTACAGACTGGCGTCAGAGCAGCAGCACAGTGCACAGGCCATGTTCAACCTGGGCTACATGCACGAGAAGGGGCTGGGCATCAAGCAGGTGGGCATACACTGTTACACACACACACACACACCTGCTCACACCATGCATACACACAACTACTCACACTGCGCGCACACACACACACACACACACACACACACACACACACACATACACACACGCACACACACACACACACACACACACACACACACACACACACACACACCTGCTCACACTGCGCACACACACATACACACACGCACACACACATACACACACACACACACGCACACACACACACAGCATACCTCTTTCACTAAAGCCTGCACTCATAAAGAGAACATACTCTCATATGTTCCAGATGACTTCATCTCATTTATATGGGAGTTTACTTTCAGTATTGAGAGCTTTATAGATTTTTTTTTTTTGTCCTGTGTGACTCATGCTTGTGTTTTCAGGACATCCACCTGGCAAAGCGGTTCTATGACATGGCGGCCGAGGCCAGTCCAGACGCCCAGGTGCCGGTCTTCCTGGCTCTGTGCAAGCTGGGAATTATCTACGCTGTGCAGTACCTGCAGGAACTCAATGTAAGAGCCACATGCAGCATCCTTCAGCAATAAGCGGAGTGGTCATCAGAACTATTCACATAGCCAAACATACAACTTTTGGAAAATTACAGTTACATTTGATATTGGCATATTGGTATGCATACATTTTATGCTTACTAAGTGCTTCAGTTTTGATTATTGACTCAGCCAGCCTTATGTATTGTACTCTAAAGTTCAGATGCCCCTGTGATGCTGATCTGCCTCTGCTTACATCATTTCTTTTGCTTTTTTGCCTTTCTGTGTTGGTTTTAAATGCATCTCCATCAGTGTTCCCTACTATCTCTCCCTCTCTGCAGGTGAAAGAGCTCCTTTCCCAGGTGGATTTGGACCAGCTGCTGGGTCCAGAATGGGACCTTTACCTCATGACCATCATCGCCCTCCTGCTGGGCACCGTCATCGCGTACCGCCAGAGGCAGCACCAGGCCATCCCCCGGCCCCTGGCCCCCCAGGGGCCACCGGCCCAGCCTGCGGAGCCCCAGCCCGCAGAACCCCAGCCCGAACAGCAGCAGCAGCAGCAGTGAGGCTGCGGGGCAGGGCCCTAACCACCTCAACCACACTGACTCTACTGTGAAACAGGAGGAGCTCCCTGTAAGGGCCCCTCCTCCTGATTTGCTAAGACTGCTTGGAAAACCCGAGACTTGTTCTCTGTGGGGAGGAGAGGTGAAGTGGGCCACTTAGAGGGGTATAGAGGACAACAATCAAACAGCAACAGAAATAACTTGAACCTCTTGAAGGGTGTTTCTCAGGGTTCGGCCATCAAGGCTTTCTTCTTCTGATGGCCATAAGCGTAATCGGGGTGGGTGTTTGTTCATCACCTGGGCTAGAAGTACTTTTGTCTCTTTTTAAAATGATTTTGCTTGGTGGTCCTTCAGTGTGTCTCAGACTCACGGACTTGTAATCAGATGCATTTCCCTGGGTCTGTTGCATGGACATTGTAGCAGTTGGGTCCCTGGACGCCCCCTTCCATGGCTCCTTTCTGGAGACAGCACTGAAGCAGAAATGGATCATCTCACTGAGGCTGTGCAGCAATATTTTTAATTGAGAAACTTGATGGGATTCTTTTTTTTTTTTGCCTCAACCCCCTCAGAGACTTTTTCAATGTCTGTACATTTGACTGCACTCAGGAAACGGTATGTTCTTCAGAAGCTCGGCACATCTGAGAACCTGGCAGTATCTCTCATCTTCAGCTGATATGTTTGGCACATAAATTGGAACCTATGCTCATACTCAGGCCAGCAGTTTTTTTCAAGCATTTCTTTTAATTGCACAAACAGGAAAAAACATATTAATAATAATATATTAATAATAAATTTGGCTATAAACTTGGCACATGTTCTTTGACATGTTCACATGATATTTGTGTATGCGCCAGATGGGTTGTATTTATAACCTTAACCTTTAGATTATTGATGGTAGACAGTATTATCAACAGTAATACAAGGAAATAAAACAACTGTTAAGGCATATTGTAGTAAATCCTGCCTTTTGATAACTCTGGAATGGGAGTATGGCACCATGGGTTGTCGCTCAACTGCATTTTCTCAGTGGATTTGTGGGGGTGAGTTTGATCAAGTATCTTGAAGATAAAGGTCAGCAGATACTTTCCCTCAGAGAAGAAAACAAAGGATTGGCTGGTACTCAGTGGGTTTTGTTTAAGATCTGTGCTTTCCCTCTGGTTCTTGCATGTTATATGTGGATTGCGATGTGTTAACACCTTATCACACATTGCTTATAACGTGAACGGTCAGGATTTTGTTCTCTTGGTGGTTGGGTTTATTTAAACTTAATCTGCACTTGATAGTTCTAGAGATTTCTAGGCAGATGGCCACCTTTCAATGCCATTGACTTCACAGGCATTTTCCTCCCACATAGGTATGCAAACCTGTTGTCAGATTTAAGCAAGTCTGAATGTAGCTTATTTTAAGTCACATATCTTTGGCCTCATTTCCATGTCTGACAAAAAGCGAAGGCTTTTGAACAGGAGGTGAGGATGTGAAGTGATTCAGTATTAATCTGCCATTGGTTGTGTAAGTTTCATACTCCTTCACGACACGTAAAAACTAATCATTCGCCACATGATCTCTGCCCAGGATCATTAGCTAGATATCAGTTGCATTAATTCTCCCTTTTAATATTTGTATGTTAATACAATACTTTTAATATTTGTTTGTATGAGGGATAACTCCTCATCAATTGAGACAAGGGCTTCGAGTAAATTCTTTTATTTAACCTGGGGGACATCATTTCTTCTGCTTTTTAGGGAGACACTTGGAAGGGAGACACTGAACAAAAATATGCCTTGGTTTGAATGTTGTTGAATGTTTGTCTGACCTTGAAGGCAGGTCAATTTTAATTGAATTTTAATTTGAATCTTTGGTGATTAGAAATTGTATTAATTCTGTATCAGTTCTGCTTGAGATACATTTACAGCACTCTGTTTTTTATTCTGTATTTATATTGCAATATATACAGAATCTGTATAGATTCTTAACAAGGATGTAAAAACTTAATTTCATGAGATGCCTGAGATAATAACAGTATGTTGAACAGGGTGAAACGCAAGAATAACTTAATGACTGAAGATGTGCTGCATCTCCGTCTTGCCTTGAGGGTTAAAGATAATCTTGATAGGAGATCATTTCAGTTCTTTCGTTTATTGAAAAGCGATCAAAAAGTCCTGCAATAAATTTTGATGTTTGTTGTTATGATGTTTGGAGCTCCTCAGATAGGACAATGGTTTAATAAAGTGAATGAAGGAGAAGGAGTTGTCCTCTTGTTGTTTTTTGGGGTGAGCATTCAATGGAAGAACTCAGATGATTGTTGGCTCCCAGGTCACCTAAGGTTTGTCTTATGAAGTGGACGGCTGTGTCTGTGTGCCAGCACTGTTTTCCTTCTGCGAAAGTTACGATGGTACATTGTGGAACGAGTAAGGGAATGGAAGGAATTAATGAGCATCTTAACTTGCATTGCTATAATCTTCACTGAAGCATAACATTAGATTTTGGTAGAGCCATGCATTTATTGATTTGAGAGCTGTCTTATTTGTGGAGGAGAGGGAAGTATATTCTCTCTGATTCACATAGATGCTTGATTATCTAACGGACTTCAGACTTTGCCACACAATTATTGGACCATGAGATAAGAATACACAATATAAGGCTTCAGAGTCCTGACCGCTAGTTAATGAAAGAGAAACACGCCACAATATACTTAATAGTAGAACGGTCAAACAATGAGAAGGCTTTCAATTGCTGTGGCAACCTATGCGTTGGTTTTGTGCTTTGTCGAAGGTAAGAGCTGTGTAAATTTGTTTTTTCTTCTACAATAACCGTTGCATTTTTACCATGCTTTACTTACCAGTTATATCCCTGAAAGACCACTGAAAGCAAACAAAAATTGATAATATATGATGGAATGTATGTATTTGTAAAAATGTGAAGCCCCTTTCTTAACAAATAGAACTTTAGCTGCCTTGTGTGGGTAAACAATGCAATCAATTCAAGAATGTTTCTTTTATCTCCAAGGGGATGACTGGTGGCAGAATTATGAGGAAGGACTGAAGCATTACAGTGTGGAAGCTGTCAGTAAGGTAGACAGCATCCTCAGTTCACCTTCACTCTTTCTATCAATGAATGTGTTAAGTAACAGTACATGACTACAGTAGGCAATACATCCAGTGTCCATTAAAGCCTACATTTTAAGATGTTATTACCCAGGGTGATCTACTGTGAGTGAGGTCAGTACAGTCCACAGTTTTCATGTCTTTTCTGTTCTGGTTTTCTTTTTGGTATGTTTAGAGAAAACTCCCCATGCAGAACACAAGAACACAAAGAATTTTGTGGAGTCACAGTTTAAGTCCTGTTACAGCTGTGATTTCAGCCAGAGTATATGGACTTACCTCTCTGCGTCTCTCGGCTACCCCAGGAGTTTCCAGAAAAGACCAGACCCCAGTACTTCAGTCATCCCCTTTTTCAGTGTCCAGACATGAGCCCCTCTCCCACAGTTCCCACATCAGGTGAGATGATGGTAATTATTCATAGACTCAGCTTAAGTTCTAAATAAAGGTATATGTTGCTTGTGGAAATAAAAGTGAAAGATGCAAATTTGTGTAAAGGGGTTGTAAAGGTACAGAGAGTAGTGAATAATTGTAAGCATCTGATGAAAGCTTATATTTGTGTTGTTCAGAGTTTGGAGTGGTGTCTGATGTTTCTCAAACCTGCTGTCATAATGTTGCTGGGTTCCTCTTTTTGTAGTTGAGTTTGTGAAGGCAGCTGACATCAAAGCCATAGCAGCCCTTGGTGATTCGTTGACAGTAAGTATAGCCTCTTCTTTTGTGTGCAAGTTTGTTTTATTCAGCTGTCAGTCTTTCGCTGAGGGGTTCACTCACCTCGTAAGTGTAATGACTCAGCGGTGAGTAAAACAACCTTGCTCATGCCTCAGGTGGACCCTGTGCTGAATGTGAAAATGATAGATGAAGCTTGAAGTCTGGACTAATTCTATTTCTGAAGTACCTTTGGAAACAGACAAATACAGGATTCCCACAGGGTTTGATTTTCTCTCTGACAATGTTCCTGTGTTTTTATTGAATTATTAGAATTATCAGTTTCATGGTTCTTCTGCATTAGCTTGATGAATGTAGCAATTATGATGGAGTCTATGGAATAGAGAGTCTCTACAGTCTGCATAGTCACTGATCATACTAGACATACTGATATTCAGACTTTTGCTTTGACTGTGAGCATTGAACCGATTTTCTCTTGTAGACAGCAATTGCTGCCAATGCCTCCAGTGTCCTTGGAGTACCTTTTGAATATCGTCATGTTTCATGGAGGTAACACATCTTTCTATGACAATTACAGATTTTTCTGATTCATCCTGAAAGGGAATCCAGCAATGTTAGTACATGCTGCAGTCAGTCCAGGTCCTCCTGTTTTTCAAACTAACTGCAGTTAGGGTCAAGTCACCACGAGCAGGAAAGTTGTTTATGGATGGCAGAAACACTGAATTGGCAGAAAAAACATGGCTGAATTGCATCTGTGCAAAAGATGGCCTTTTTGATATGAAGCTGCTATCAGGATATGTCAGCTCCAATGATGGATTACAGTGCTGTATCAGCTTCTCTAGGGACATTGACCATATGTTATAAAACCTAATGTATGAACTTCAGTTGCAAAATTAGGATTACTTTATGATTATTATTTATGGAGGTAATACAAAGCCAAGCCCATGCCTAGTGTTTCATGTTCACTTGAATAACATTCTTAATCATGACTTAATTACATCTACTGCCATGAGATATGATAGCTGTAATATGTGAATTTCCCTGTCTGTGAAGGGAGTCACTCCAAACATTTTGGGCATTTCAGTGAAACTTGGTAAAATGCTATGTGGCAAGAATACATTTTAAGGCTCCTACAAGTATTAAGGGTGGTAGGTGAGTAGTTTTATTTGTTATGAATCCAACATCATGTTGTTTCTGGTTCTGCAACGTGACATTTCTGAAACTCAATTCTTTTCCTCGTAGTATTGGGGGCTATGGAACATTCCAGGATGTTATCACACTCGCAAGTAAGTGAATGATGTTAATGATTCTTATTAAAGTCTGGCAGATACTGACTACAATTAAAATGACTGCCTTTGTAATTACATATCTAATGATGAACATAACATCAGTTTTGCTTCCCTCCATGTTATTGCTTCATTTTCATACTTTGCATGAAGTCTTACAGTATATACCAGGTACCAATCAACATAATATACACAAAAATGCAAAGAAATATGCTTTATCTGGTTAGGTAGGTTTTGTCATACTTTACTTATTCACATTTCTAACCTGTATGGCGTTTTACTACAGACATTGTTAAACTCTTTAACCCTGATGTGCTGGGCCCAGCCCCCATGAAGACACTGAATGGATACCCTACGACCGTCAATGAGACAGGCTTCAATCTGGCTGTCACTGGACACAACACTCTGTAAGTGTCTCTGATCAAAAAGCACAGTGAAATATTTATAAGTAATTTCAATGTGACGATATTATATACCTAGAACATATTTTTCATATTCCTCTCTCTGAAGGAAAAGCCCTTTTATGTGGGCATTCATGATCCGTCTAAACGATCTAATCAAGGGCGTTATCAAGGACCATAATAATCATCAATGCAGTATTTCAGAAATTGTAAAATGTTAGTGCATGTTCATTTATGGCTTTATTACTGTAATGAGAATAGCCTTGAGCCATGGATTATTTAGATCTAATGCAGCAGAAGCTACATCATTTAGACTTATATTACTGGTATTGGGGTAAGGTTATTTTTTATGGATTTAATTACTGTCTATTTCAGATAATTCTGATAAGGTTATAAAAGTACAGCTTGTGTTGCTTGCAATACAATAACCCCATCTGATATTTCAATACGTATGATATTTCAAAAATGAAATAATGTGGTAATATAGTAATATTGTGTCATTTTCTACCAGATATTTATTTGTTACTGTTTCCTGACTGTGTTTAAATCCTAGAAATCCTTGTTCCTTCTTCATAATTATTTTGCTTTTGAAATTGTCAGTACACTCAATTCAAGTCCTTCCCTGGGAAGTTATTGAATATTATACTTAATGTGGTTGATTCTTTATCTTCCAGAAATTTCTCTGAACAGACCAGGAATCTAATTGATACATTCAAAAGCTATCCGGTAGGCATCTTCCACATACAGTTGATCTGCTTGTTTTCCTCTTGATTTATGAGGTTTATATGACATAACCACTTGCTTAAGCGTTCACATCCATAGTGTTATGTTTGTTTGTTTTTTATTTCAGGGCCTTAACTTTACAGAGGACTGGAAACTTGTGACTGTACTGATTGGAATGAATGATATTTGTGATCATTGTAAGAACACGGTGAGCTATCAGCTATTCTGATATATATGTTGCCAGAATGCAGGGAGTTGGAGCTGAATGTCATATTAAGTGTAACTTTATAATGCAATATAGGAGCTGTTACATGAAAAAATGTAAAATAAGAATATTTTTGATTTTGAACTTCCCTGCGCTATGAATAATTAGCCACATATCCATATATGTGTGTTTGCGTGCTTTCATACAGTATGTCAGTGACCCTTGTGCACATTTCACAAGGTTGTTGTCATTGATAATGTAGCGGTTGTTGGCAATGCCAGAGTACACATTCTGAAACATAAATCTGATAACTGGCAGAGACAGAATTGCATCATGAAAGGTAATCCATGGTCAGAGTAGAGCACCATGCTTAGCTCTGAGCCCCAGATTTAGAGTAAACTTATCGTTACACCCTAGTCTCTGAAAAGAACCCCAGCCCAGCAGAACATTATCCCTATGAGAAGTCTCCTTCATGCTGCATGTGTACCAGCCTGGATTTCACCTTTGATATGGTAGCCAAGCTGATTTAAACTTACCTTGATGTTTTTTTTGTAGACACTTTTCTCAGTGGACAACTTCATTCATTACATGACAGATGCCTTGGACATGCTGATGAACGAGGTGAGATTTGAATTTGCTTTGGGAACTTCTTGAATGTGATTTCTGTACGAGTAATGCGATCACACAATTGTGATACACTCAAGTAACTGTGGTTATGATAATCTGGTACTGAGGATCTGTGCTGTGGCCCAGGTACCCAGGATGATAGTGAACGTAGTTCAGATCCTGCAGATGGAGTCCCTGAGAGATGTCCAGAGGCCGACACTCGGCTGCCAGCTCCAGAAGTATGTGACCAATCCTCTCCATTAGATCCCAGCCCTTTTAACCACAGCTTCATCCTCGCCAGTCACCAGTACAAGAGACTGACACATGTGGTAATAGGAATCACTCAGCTTTGACATTATATTGTGTAGGTGATCAATTTTAGCATAGGCAAAATTTTTAATTCACGTTCAGCAAGCTGATGGAACGTGGTGTTCCTTTAGGTTGACTTTAAAGTCGTTTGACATGTACCGAACAGAGCTTTTACCAGTCACAGGTATATGCACCATTAGGGTGATTACATGGAATTATACAGAGTGTATTTTATCTCAGTGGTATTATTTACATACCTGGCTGCAGCTTGTTTCCTTCACCATTGACATTATGGTAAGTTTTACGGTCTCACCTGTGAACTTTGTATCCTCCCAGGTCTTTCTGCTCCTGCCTGGTGAGACCGGCTGCTGATTCTCCGGAATTGAAAGAGCTTGTGGAGCTGAACCTTGAGTTCCAGGTGTGTCTGCTCACCTGCTTACTTCCTATGCACCCCTGCGAAAAGCAGAAAACACAGTTCTAAATTTTCACCAACCATCTTTGTGATCCTAACTTGTCTGTCGGTGTGCACACTTTGTACAGTGCATCAGTGGTTTATTGCTACATGCGTTTGATTTCCAGAGGCGGCTTGAGCAGCTTCTCTACAGCGACCGTTTCTTTAAGGAAGACTTTGCTGTGGTTCTTCAGCCCTACCTGAAACGTGCACAGCCACCCAGGCTACCTGTATGTTTCTGTCTCATTACCTGTCCATTCAATTTCAAACTCCTTTACCCCCTTTCCACCAACGCGAACTAGGTGCTAGTTCTGGGCTGGTGCTATTGCTGGTTCGGAGTTGGTTCAACTTGTGAACCTTCTAAAAACCGGTTTGCTTTTTCATGGGCTAGAGAGCCACCATGGAGCCACGTCATTACATTCATGTATACGTCTGTATACCTCTCCACTGTCCTGCTAGTGCCAAGCACAACAGCAACAACGGTGGACTACATCGTCTCTTTACAAGTGTTGCTCCTGGCTTTGTGAGCCTACATTGGCATCCAAACATGACTGGTCCAATGCTAATTTCTCACATGAGTGTTACGAACTTCGAACGTAACATTGATGTGAGAAATTAGTAGCTATGCTTGCTTGGATAATGTTAGCTGACCAACAGCTAGCTAGCTAGCCAGCCATCAATGTTATGTAAACATTACGCAAACATTTACGCAAACATCAGTGTTTCTCGCTAAACAGCTAAGAAATACATAGCTGGCTGGCAAAAAGCTACACTAGCTCTGTTTTTTTAAAAAATAGTGGTCACAAAGTTTTAGTTGGTCTTGTTGGTCACAATAATCCCACCCCCAGCCCCTGACGTAAGCAGTTCTTGGTTCTAGACCAGGAAAGTGTTGGTGCCGCTCTCAAACCAGTTTTCATGGCCGAGAGCCGGTTCTTTGACTGTCGAAATGCAAAGAACTGGTTCGAGATTAGGCACCAGCTCTGAACCAGCCTTGCCTTGGTGGAAAAGGGCTATGAGGACACCTTGGGTGGTTCTCTGAAACATTATCTATAATTTATCTTGCTATCTTCAGTTAACATTTATATGCAATTGGTACTTGAAATTAACTTGAAGTTTACAACAAACTTTATATTTCTGAAAATATAAATGTTCTTGAGTACTTGAGGACTGTTCTCACCCAGTTTGTATGTAGTTAACATGATATGTCTATATAACTGTACTTTTACACAGTATGTCAGAGCTCTATTCATTCTCTATGCCAGATCTGGATTTTCACAGAGCAAGAACAGGAGCATTCTGCTGTTATGGGCACAAAAGAAATGCCCAGGTTGATATTATCTTTGCTCTTGTTCTTACCTCAGAATGGGAAAATCGATATGAGCTTTTTCACTCCCGACTGTTTCCACTTCACCATTAAGGGGCATGAGGAGTTAGCCAAGGGGCTATGGAACAACATGGTAAGCAGGGCTAACAGACACACACACACACACACACGCACATGCACACACACACATAAAACACAGCTTTGGGGTTCTGGATAGTGCTCCTTTGAGTGGAGTGTTCATCTCCTCTGAACACAGCTCCTCTGAATAGTGTGTTCAGAAAACAGCTGCCATGATGGGTTCCAAATAAGTTGACACAGATTACATTACACTACATTATGTTACATTACATTCATTTAGCATACGCTCTTATCCAGAGCGACCCCCAGCAAAAAAGAACAGAAGTGCATCCATTCAAGTTGAATGAGCAACAGTGTCAGACCAGGCAAACAATACCTCCAGACCAGTGATAGTATAACACTATTCAAGCCCTACCACAAGTTAACTTGTGCTAACCTGACTAGACAGTCTAAAAACTAAGGGAAATCAAGTACACACATACATCACAGTCAATAGATCACAGAGTCCAGAACACATTACAATATTATACGTAAAATAAATAGCAAGAAATACAAATATAAAAAATAAGTAGTAGGGGCTGGGTATTGAAGTGGAACTGAGATGCAGTCTTTGGGTGGGTCTTCAGTCTGCATCCAGTTGGTCTTTTGTTTTTTCACATGTACAGGCTACAGTACATCTGAAATGTGATTCTGAATAGTTTCTCTCATTTTCTCACACAGTTCCAGCCAGAGGGAGAGAAGTTTATGTTGGAGACATTCTCAGACCCTATTAAACTCATTTGCCCCTCCAAGGTAGGCTTTTGAGCTATAGAGTTTAATCAATGAGCCTCTAAAAATTATGCTTAAATCTGATGAAATTCAGAGGACCTCACAGTCTGCTTTTTAGGACCATTTGAGTAATACTGTTTTATAGTGTAAACTGATTATTTTTCAGGATGAGAATTCAAGTTGGAGTTTATTTCCTGACAAATTACTTGTGAGCTTTGAACTTGTGGTTTGGCAGATGAACTGATGAGAGATTTAATTTCCAGTCTGTTGAAAGGAATAAAAATACCCCAAATCTGAGCTGTAACGATCTGATTAATATGTGTTTTAGGAGCATCCTTACATATACACTAGACCCAGAGCTGCTGGGACCACCCCCGTGCCCAAGTCCACTACTATTCCTGCTCCCGCTCCCACATCAGCCACCCCACTGCAGTCCCAGCTCTTCCTGCCCCTGCTGGCTCTGGCGTACCTCCTGTGATGGCACAGCAGCGACGTCACCCGACTGAAGCTTAACCCAGTATGGAACAGTGTGGACTCAGTGAGCACTCATCCCGTTTCCACTCTCCTGTTTCTGGGTGACATTAACTGTGTTTGGTAATGGCCAGTGCGAGTGCATGTGCATACACACACACACACACACTTAAATCACACAGACATGCACACAGACACAGACGGACACACGAAGACATGCACGCATACACATCTACACATGTACGCACACAGACATATACATGCGCATACACAGATGCACGGAGATGCTTCAGGTCATGTACTGACAGACTGTGTAGACTGCAGCCTGCAGGAGGGAGTTTTCATGGGTGCATTTTGAAGTCAATGACACTAGAGGGCGTCTGGCACTTGTACAACCTTAATACTAATACTGGCTAAAACTTAATGCTACCATAAAAGAAGTCTTAGTAGGCTCCAATTTTCTTCGTAGTATGCAAAGATCCTCTTATTCTTTTGTATGAAAAAAATCATGTCATGCTGTTTGAACATAAATATTTTCAAATGTATAAATAAAGTTCATATTTATAGATGCTGTTTGTGTGCTTTGTGGGGCTCTGGCTTGATTATAAAATGCATTATTTTTGAGAGTTTCACTGTAGCAAGATGAGTATTGAGTACATTGTGAATAAGAGTATTATATAATAAGTATATAATAAGAGTAAAAGTCTACTTGGTAAGATGTGCCATCACAGTTACCCATTTTCACGATATGTACATTCACGCAGCAGGCCAGAGCTAAGGATTGTTCCAGATAAAATATCAACCTCTTTTATAGGCCAAGAAAATGATTTGCCCATAGAGTGTGATATCTGTTTGGAGCTGCATGGAAACACTAACATTATTCTTTTCTTGCTCATTGAGTTTTAATAGCACCTCTTGCTGGCTCTTATCTTTGTCCTCAGACTTTCTACTGGCATTCTCACAGGGGTGGCTGTGTCAGTGAGATCTGATATGGCACGAGAGGGTGAACAAAAACCCAGACAATTTCGTTTTTATGTTTATTTTATGTTTGTACTATGTGTATATATGCAGAGGCTGTAATTGTGAGTCATTTAAGTTTATAGATCAGGAGGGACTGGGTCCGGAGCCAAAAATGGGGAGGTTATAAGTTCACAGCATTAGGAAGACAAAAGGCAGGCATTAAAATGCTCAAACAAGGTATAAACTCTAGAAACCGGACTCCTGCAGCAGTGAGATAATTAGATGAGGACATTTCGGGAGAAACCCGAAACGAGTTTTTTCTCTTTCACGAATAAAGCCTTTGCAGAAGAGCACAAAGGTGTTCAGCCACTCCTTTCGTAAACGACCCCTTTCAGGAACTGCAGTCCTGCCGGCAGCCCTCGACTGTTATTGTCATGGCTGCATGCATTAAGCATACAGCATCCGTTTATGGAGAACAATCACCAGCCAGTTCAGTCCCGCAATCAGCTTTTTATAGACTCTTGGAATAAAGGCAACCGCTGCAATTTGAGGCTGGACAAACACAATGTCCCACTGACGCAAAACTGTCTTTATTGTTTTGGGAAGAGCACACAGATCGGGATCTTTACAGATGGCGGAATAGGAAATTTGATACCAGCAATATTAATGGCTCTGTCCAGATCTGTATTCATTAAAGTGTCTTTGTGTTTAATTAAAGTCCCTGATAAAGTAGACTACACAAGCTCAGGTTTCTCCATCGGCTATTGCTTGTAATTTATGAAACAATACTGCAATCATTCATCCACACATACCTTTTAAGATTTTATCAATCTGTGTAGTTTGTAGCAATCTGATTTTTAATTCATTTATCATTAGTTGTGCCATCCACTGCCCTTCACAAAGGACAATCTATAAAATCAATATATCAATCTATAAAAAAAAATCCAATAAAGAAGTAAATCTTTTAAAAGCCATGCAGCAGAACAAAATTCAAATTGGTCTGCATGTTTTTTACACATTTGTCCAGGGAACAGTATGTTTCATAAATGAGGAGCACTTGACTGAAATGACAGCTCTTGCGACCGTGGCGAGGGAGCTAATTTCTCTTCTCATTAGGTGAACAGCCTCATGAGAAAGACATGGCAATAATGCACACAATTTACAAAGACCTACTGCCAGTTTGTTGACACGCCATGGGAAATAAAGTCACTCACTAGGTCACAGCAAGAGAAGCATGCAAGTGCGTACATGTGTGCCTGCGAGGGACCTGGGCCTTAATAAGTCTTACATGGGGGACCAAGGGCTCAACCAACTTCAGGGTTAAATACTGGCACACTCAAGAAGTGCACTTGTGTTGCTTCTGTGTGAAAACCAATTAAAATGACCAATCCTTCTCTAACTTTGCCGTGTAAGTACGTTGTTTTTTATTTAAATTGCGATTTCTGGCCTTACTCCAGAGTCAGTCAGGCGGATTACATTTCTCCACAGTACAGAGATGCGTTGGGTCTCACCTCACTGCCATTCTGTCATTGTTTCTTTCAGCAAAAAAATAAAATGATGCCAGCCTACTCAAAATAACTGACTGCCCTGGATTTATGTTTGTTTCATTCAAATGAATGCTTTTTCATAAGGTGCTATTATTGGAGAAGAAAGAAGCATAATTACCTGCCAAAGCAGAGGACAATAGCCCTTTCTCAAAATCCCTTTCCATGGAACCACTGAATGGTGTAAAACCATGTAATGATAATATTACTGTGATTCAAGCATTGTTGGTTTTGTTTTTCTTTTTGCTTCACCCCCCCCTTTTATGCACCTCTATTTCTGGAGTCACCAATCGAACATTGTCACATGTCACTGCAGCGCCCGCTGGAGTGGCGGGAGCATGAGGCACAGTGAATACAATACTCTGACACACTCACATACCCATACTGATGGTTTTCACACTGCAGGTCACCCAGTGCACTGTAGTGAGCTCAGCACCGGTTGGAGGATGGGCACAGCTCCATTGATGGCATCCAAGCACCTTGCAGGCACCTGATGAATCAGAGTATCCGAGATCGACAGGACAGGCAACCCTTGCTGGCATATCCACCCCTGTCCCCAGCAGAACAAAGCCAATTTGTTCAACTGCTGTGGGCTCCTGTTAGCTGTAGTGCTTGGCTGGCATTCAAAGGCACTGCCTTAGCCACTGAGCTACTCGGGAGATCCAAAGAGCACTGTTTGACATTCAATACCATTTTTTCTACATGTTGAATAAAATCCCAGAGTCTTCCAAGGACATTAAATTTTGGAAATGGTGGAAATAAACATATAAGACCTCAGATGAACGGTTCAAGTAATTTAGAATAAGCTCATGCTGTCATCTGTTTTTTTTTCCTGTTACTGATTTTGTACACAGTGTAACAATCAACAGATGACTTAGAAAGACAGAGCAGAAGCAGGACTATGGATAAGAAAATGGAGTAGGCATAGGTGGAAGTGACAATAAAGTAAAAGATAAATATTTATTTTGAACAGTTTTTTCATATAAAAAATTGAAATGCCCAATACTCCAACTCGCCCTTACCCATGGCAGAACAAAGCTGGTTTCTCCCATTGCAGTGGGCTCCTGGGCATCGGGATGCAGCTGGGATTGAACGTGGGCTTCAGAGCTCAGCTGGCATCCATAACGAATGTTTTTACACCACACTCGAGTGATCTTTAGTGATGTCTGCATAGTATTCAACCATCTGAGATATAACTCATAATTATTGCATCGACCCATTGGGTATGTGTGGGGAAGGACAGTAGAACCTTTCTGATACATGACATGGAGGTGTAGTGACTGCCATTAAAGTGATCATGATTGTCAACATATTTATGTCATCACAAATATGACAATAGTGTCAGCATTTGACAGATAACAAGGCTGTGTATAAGGCAGTTGATGGTGTTGAGGACAAGTGAGGAAAAGACTTGGGTGGATTCAGTTCTGTCTTATTTTAAGGAGGGGGAGGCAGTGGAGACCTAGAATTTATAGGCATGAGGACTGCATGCATTTCTGAATTGCCACTGAAAGGCCATCCATCATTTTTCTAATAAGTCATTAAAGTCTTGTCCCTAAGTAGACTATACATTTGCCAAATATGGGCAGTTAACATCTTGAACAATATGAAAACATTAACAAGGACTATTCTGTAATAAGTACAGTAATTTAGGGATGTTAATTTTACCAATATACCAATATATAGACAGAAAATAGACATATCCTCTTTCAGCTTGATGTCAGCAGCATGGAGGCCAACCCTTCCCTCTACATTAGAGGGCTTACGGTTTAATTCTGGTAATGGACAGGCGATCGCCGCTACAGTGGGGAGCTCTATCGACGGAAAGCTTTCAGGTGCATTGCATCCAGTCCTGCAGCTCTGCGTAGTCCATTAGAATTCTTGCGTGGAGCCATGCCAGTAATGCAACGCCAACGCTGTCCTTCAATCTGCTCCGGCTGCATCTGTAAAAATGCTATTACTTTCCCGATAAAGACAGAGAAGCAGCGAGCTTGTATGCACCTTGAATCTTAATAACCGGACTGTTTATCATCGAAACACTGCTATGTTCCCGCTGTGTCTGTCCTGACGGTCTTCAGTACACAAATGACATGGATTTGTGTCCAGACACATACACTACAGTATTTGCTTGCATGCATACAGAACAGTTAAATACAAGGCAAATATTAGCAGACAACAGCAGACAACATCTTTGTGGCTTGATTCTGGGGAAAAGTATCATCCTACAGGTTCTTCTAATACTTCTAACATAACTCTGATTCTACAATACTTTTTTTCCAATTTTCCAAGTTGTTGCAGTGGTAACAACCAATCATATCTAACAAGGAAGTATATTAAGAAATTAACTTCCTCTGCAGTTTCAGAAGATAACAGTGTATATCAGCAAATATAAAAACAATATACGACCACGTAAGAATATCTATTAATGTACCAAAATAAACTTGTCTAAGCAGGGTTTTCTTTTTGATGTAATTGAAGCAGGCTGGCATCTCATAAGGAAGTATAGGAGAGGAAAAGTTAAACACCAGCAGGGAAATAACATGTTTAATCATCTGTGTCCTAGCAACCCTTCTAGATAGCCAGGAGATAATAAGTCTCATTGTTTTGAGAAAAAGGAGTTTTACTGTTTCATTTAAACATTTGTGTTGCGGAAGATTTGACCAAATGCGTAAATGTGCTCTGCAATCAAGATGTATTTGTTGATTAGGCCCTTAGAATGTTGTTCTTTTATATATTCTAAATGAATCCCTATATGTATGCTCACTAGATGTAACAAAATGTAAAGAAATATGAGATGTAGTTGAAAAACTGAATACAAAACAGAGACAACTGCAAACACAG
Source organism: Megalops cyprinoides (assembly GCF_013368585.1). NCBI lineage: Eukaryota > Metazoa > Chordata > Actinopteri > Elopiformes > Megalopidae > Megalops > Megalops cyprinoides. The sequence continues at coordinate 27,743,600 of NC_050594.1, forward strand.
TCACAGTACGTCAGACCTTAAACTCCAAACTGACATAATTGCTGGAATTATTCTTGACAGTAGAGGTAGTTTTAAATATTTCTTGGAAGATTGTTATTTCACACTCTGTCAAATTTGTATTTGTTTACTTTTTAAAAGCACAGAGCTAACTTTCTCAAATACATAAGCATTAATCGCTCAAGTGATTAAAAGCGTGTTTAAACTTAAATGTATCTTAATAGTTCCCATTGATTGGCAATAGCAGCATAGTGAGACATTGCTCTCTAAGGCCTCATCCATCAGGGTAACAATCTAATGCAACTAGCCTGCAGTTTGTTTACATCATTTGAAAAAGCCTCTGATACAGTTCCATTCTTGTTTTAGTTTGGTTTCAGAAAAAATCCTAATGGAGTCCAAGGGACAAAGTAAAACAGCAAATATCAATTTTCTACAGGTGACTACTTTAATGAAGTGAAATGGATTTTTTGGGGCCATTGCTCCACATCATAGAGCTACATCGGACAGAAAATTTTGGCATAGAAATAAACAAGAAGGTTTCTAAAAATATGCAAAATACATTATATCTAGAAGCCTTCTGCATGTTGTTTTCCACATTTAATGCTCTTGCAACAGATAACATATGCAAATACAACCCTCTTCTATATATTCCTAACAACAGTTGTCATGAAATGAGAGTGGATTTCCTGCTGTATGCAACCCTGTTCTGGAATTGGTGATTGTGCATTAGGCTCATCTCACTGTGACAACCTCTACACTCATATAGGAACACTGTGGCGAGGTGTGTGCATTACAGTGGACTGGGCGCTCATTGGAGAATAGGCGCTACTCCGGTGATGTCATCTGAGCCATAGGGTGACTGAGAGCAGCAGCTCAGGAGCAACCCCTGTTAACATACCCACCCTTTTCCCAAGTATAACAAAGCCAAATTGTTCCACTACTGTGGCATCCCTGCTGAGGCCATGGCTGAGATTGAACCTGGGCTGTAGAGCTCAGTTTGCGCTAGAGATGAGTGCCTTAACCACGGAGCCACCCAAAGAGGATTCAAAGGGATCAGCATGTGCCCCCAGGGAGCAATGCTTGTTCTTATGAAACAGGAGAATACAGTGTGTCTTCACATCAGACATTGCTCCCCTAACAAGTTTTTTTTTTGTGAACATCATGTTCATTTTCACTTCATGTCAAGCCAAAACTCATTACTTGGCATTAGGTGAGGTGACATACATATTCTGGCAGATGACTATAAGCGGTGACAGAAGGTGAAGGGCACAGGTGTGTGTTGTACTGCAGACCAACTGCAAAGCAGAAACACAGCCCCCCATAATGAAAGCCATAGTTATAGAAAGGACTGCTGCGTGGTTTAGGTTTTTTGTCCGTAAATGACAGCCAGCAGGGCTCTCTTAATGGATATCAACACCAAGAGCAGAAAAGATACTGGGCAAAGGTCACTCATCTAAAGAAAGTTAACAGCTTAACATTTTTACAAAACTCAGAATTTTAACCAGACTTTTCCATAGATGTTTTTCAAATATCCCTTTGCTGTTTACCAATTAAAATAGTGTCAGGAGTCATATGTGTATTTGTTGTATGTGTATAGCGCTTTGCACCTAGTTAAAGCCATTCTATATCCTCTTTCTTTTGTCAAGACACAAATAACGATCACCAGTTCATATAATTCTGGACATGCACTGGCCTTCTTAAATGACTTGGTATTTTTACCAACATATTTGCCTGCTTTGTCACTGATCTGAAATATCCATAATGATTTGTTTTGTTTTCCAGTTCATTAGCTTCTCCCATTTACAAGCTCTAATTTTTTAAGTGGATCTGGCATGAGAGTCCTGGCAACTGCAATAGGGAGCAGTTTGGTGTGGTTTGTGTGCTGCAGTTTGTGTGGTCAATGCATGCACAGTAAAAACATTTCCTTCCACTGTACTAGTACCAGTGTTGTTTTCTTCAGAGTTACAAACACTTCGTTGGTGGACTTTGAATATACAAGTGTTCTGTCAGTACTCTCAAAGGTACCCCTTGAGCCACTCCATTAACCAGCCTGTTTCAACTTTTCAATTGTATTGTATGTGAAAAAGCAAGTAGGAAGCATGTTAGATTGCTTCACCGCAGATAGGTTTATAAAGCAGGTTTCTGAGTTGACTGCTAACCACCCTGTCCTCTGCAGCAGCAAATGCTGAGAGCATTTATTATGGATCATGGATCTCATATTCTGTAACTCTTCATACAAAGAGAACAAGAAACCAAACAAAATATCTGTTATACTAGCGGTTTCATAAAGACCACACCACTGCAATTCTACAGCTGTGGACTCCACCTTTGCAGGACAGATTACCTGGACAGCTTCAAAGTAGCACTCTGAGAACCAGAGAAATTGTCTCATGATTTCAGTCACATCTCTTGAAGGGGAACAATGTCAGCTCACAGTTCCCTGAGAGGGGACAAATGCTATTTCTTTAAATTATACTAGAGTGCCGATGATGACAGCTTGTCCATCATACTGCACTCCAGAGCCAATAGGAAATCCTGTTTATAGCTGTCATCACCAAGATGAGGGTTGACAGGCTACCAAATTAGGAGCTCAGCATTTTAGCATTATGCTACCTGTATTTTGAAACTAATCACTTTTCCCAAAGTGGAAGCTTCACTTCCAGCGGAAAATAACACTGAAGGGCATTGAAGGTTAGACTAATTTTAGACCTAGCCATCTTGTACAGCTGATCCCTTACACATGATAAATACAACATCCAATTCAAGTAAAGCGGTGAGCAAAGAGTATGAAAACAGAACTGAACAGAGCAGGAAGGTCTGGTACAGGTTCCTCCCCTGAGGAAATCACAAAACTGAGGTAAAGCTCAGGTAGCCTTGAACAAGTCATTTGCTTGTGCCAATCAAGGTCCAGGGTAATTTTAATACAAATAATGTAATATAGATTTGTACTTCCCTACAATGTAAATATCAGTAAACTCAGGAGGTCCCTTGGTTCAAAGGACCTGTAAATAATTCAAGTCATTAGTCTACAAAATATTTATTAATAAACCATACCACAAGTGATCCCCCAATACTACTTCAGGTGCTCTATATTTAATTGCAGTTTCTTGTGAAATTGTCCAAAATCCATTCTTGCTTTGTTAAAGGAACATTTACTCTAAGTTTAAAGGTTTTGTCGTGCTTTATGCTATACAGACGACCAAAAATACAGTATCTATTACATGTGTTTTCAATTCTGCGATTGAAGAACACCTATGAACGTTTTGATGTGCATTATCAAATTTCCTATTTGCGATGAGTCGAATATCTCTCGAAGCAAACGACAAAAATGGTGAACGTTCACTGTTTAGAAAAGCAAATCAAAGGTCCAGATAAAATAACTTATATTTGAATTCATTAATTAAAACAGACATGGTCGTCATGAATTTGCTTAATGGAGTAAACGTTATGAACACACTGGAGAACTAAAATATCACAAGTTTAGTAACTTTCTCATTTCATTGCCTCTTTTTGCTGTAGTACGAAACTTTCTCAATAGCTTTGGTGATTCAAAGAAATTTTGAAACTTTAAAAATTTCATCCTATGAAACTGAAAAGGAATTATAATACAAAACTGCCCGATCATCGGTTTTATCTTCGAGAAAAAAAATGCACGTCAAACACTTCGGGACTTCAACTGGAAATGAAAAAAAACTGAGTTAATGGAACATATATTGGCTACTTATTTATGATCATTAATCCAAGTGGTAGGTAGTTTAGTTACGAAAAAGACACACAGGTACTCGAAGGGGAATAACAGAACCTTTTGTTGCAATGATGTCATTTCCTTCTCGGTGGGCACCCATATAAAGTCGGTGGTGCTGCAATAAGTGCTTCACGAGACATCAGTCGAGCAAGAGTGCTCTGCAGCAGATGTGGAAGAACCCGTTACCCACATAACAACCAAGACAGCATACATGCACAACTGAATTAATGATTCCTTTCATGCACGACAGAGGGAAATAGGGACACAGTATCATTGACTTTTTCCTTCTTCAGAATAGATTCGGATCAGTGGGTGCTGCTCGTCCGCAAAAATGATAACAAGAGGATGCTATATTTTGACACTATTGGTGAGCAACGGTAAGGCAAAATAAAATCGTACTTACATTTCATGTTATAACAGCTTTTTAAAGATACAATTGTTTAATGGTGATAGGATGTATCGCGGGGAACACCGGTCCCCCTTTTTGCAAATCTGTCCTTTTAATTCAGAACCAAGGACAGCGGTACTTTGATAGACCCGGGGCACGAGCGCATGGTACGCCTCATCTGAATGTGCCAAACGCACTGTTACTACTGAGGTCCGTGTTTTTGTGTATTGGTGACTTCACTTTAATTTGAATTCCACTGATAGCAATACAATTTCAATAGCCGTGGCGTGCGCATAGTAAGTTAAAATCTAACTTATTTTCATAATCAGCTGTTATAATTATGAACTCAAGGTCATAACTGTTGGTTACCTTTTGCGAATGAATTTGTGCCTACCTACCACGAACTTAAATCAAGTTACATAAAAACGCCACATATTTTAGTCGTTTATTCGACAGTAATTATTGTAAATTATGGCAAATGAAGTCTGTAGAGTGGGCTATTATTAGAAGTACATTCAAAACATAATTTTAAAAACATTTAATTTCATTCAAACAAAACCGAATTTAGACATTGAACTTTTTTTAATCCGTTAAAAAAAATCGGTTGATGAAGGTTTAATACTCAGAAAATGTGCTTCCCTCCGCAGTGCTTTCACTCCCAGTACCTTCAGATCAAGCGGAGAAAGATGACATTAAGGTGAGATACTGCCAAATGAGATACTGTTCAACGTATATTATTTACTGAGGTTTGGAATCCTTTCTAGAGCAGTTGTTTAGTTGATTAGTTGCCAAATTCATTGTGAGAGAATATAGTAGTTTCTATTCTTCCAAACTGTTCTTGGATCATTTCTGGCACAACCATAAACTTCACGGGAGCGCATGCTATCATTATGGTGATGATGGTAACGATAATGACTGTTATTATTATTTATATATATTTTTTTACTCATAAATTGTTATCAATATTTGGGAAAGAGAAAAGATTGTAAAGGGAAAGTGGTTTAAAAAAACACACACATTAAGCATCGTGTTCATGCCCGCATTTGCAGAGTTGTTGTTATGGGTACCATTTTCACAAATCTAAATTCTAAATTCAGATGTATGTAAGTTACATGTGGCAGGTACAGTAGCAACCAGCTACCTCAAAAGTAATACAAATACTTACAATAAACTGTATGTATACAGCGCCATTCATAGTGCTGTCCATTCAAACATCTCAAAGCATTTTCTTACAAAGAACTAACTGATGCAGCAGCAGCACAGTGAAGCATTCATCTGTTATAAGAAATATTCTTAGACTTGCAAAGTGAACCAATCAGTGTGGTGAACAACACATGGGAACTGTTATAGTAGTGGATTCAGCCCAATATGGAATGGCTGGGTTGGTCAATTATGAGGCAGCTATCAAAAACTGAGGTCTTTAATCCAAATCTGAGGGAAAAAAATGAAACAGATCCCCTGGAAACTGAGGAACAGATGGTAGGAGCACACGATACATGGAGTTATTCCCCTCAGAGAAGATGAATGATACTGGTACACTGCAGGTGACTGGGATTCAAATGTAGGCAACACAATAGGTGACTTTTGGGCTACATAGTGATTAAGGTGTCTAGAGATTATGCTGTCTTGTCAAAATGGACCCATTCTTGGCATGGTGTGAGAGAGTCTAAGTCCATTGTCAACACAGGTAATTGTTCCAAACCCCCAAAGTTATTGGAATCGGCATAGATTCAAAGCACACAGGGAGTTGGCAGTAATTAGATCACTGAAGACAGTGGCAAACTGTCTAAACTGCAAATCAAGTCATACGGAGTCCCTTCAGTTCAACACTTCATTGCCGACAAAGACAGCCAAACAGCTGAGAGGTAACAATGTAGGATTTGAATGACACAGCAGTGGGTTGAAAAGGGGACCCATCTGTATTGTTCCTGAGCATACTGTAATGGATGTCATCCCTTATTGTATGAAACTTGAGTCAGAATGCATTTTAGCAGGCAATTTGAGCCATATTAAATTCCTCATAGGTGGAAAAATTCAATATGACTTCACGAAAAATCGATAGCTTGGAACGCGTCTCTTACATGGTTATATTTGGAATGGGAGAACCGCGACCTTCGACAGTGACATATCAGAGAATGATGCTGTTTTGCAGTGGAGTAGCGTGTGATTATCTGCCTTTGAAAGTGAAATGAAAGAGAAGCACATTTTAGTTTGTCACTGAGTGACAGTGCAGTGAGAATCAGGGGGTACTTTGTGTCTTCCAAAGCCAGCTCTCACAAAGGAGTCCTTAATCAACTCAGTATAATGCAGTGTGTCATGCATCTTTAGGAAGAATGCCAGGATATGAGTTTGAACAAAAGGCCCAGGCTCAAGGTACCAGAAATCCACCTAAAATGCTCTCTCAGCCTCAGAGCATGAAAGCCTATAGAAGATCAATGAATCAATGAAAGTGTCTACACTGTGCAGCCCGTTCTTTACAGAGAATGTGCCATGTTACGGTTAACAACAAGCCAAAAAACACAGGAGTCCAAAAATGACCATCATTCCTTTCACCTCATTAATAATAAAAACAAACTGTACACAGTTTAGGCGGAAGTTCAGAACAGGAAGTGTGAAGAATGCATCTTGGCCTCTATTTTTTAAATAAACTCCCTCCCTTGCCTTTCTGAAATTCATGTGTTTTGATGGTTGCATCTCTCAAAAGGTCACTGTTTCATCAAAGAGCTCAGCCAGCTTTGCCAAAAAGCTCCTGCTCTTTTGCACAGGACACTGGTTTGCAAGGTGCTATCATAGCTGAGTGAACTATCACCATGATTATGTGCCTCACCCCACCATGTTGGTTCCTCCCACCTTTGACCTTGACATCTGTGCCCACAGGTGATGAAATGCATTGTGGAGGTGATCGCTGACACCCTGTCCAAGCCCTATCCTGTTGCCATCAGCCAGGAGTGCCAGGATGCTCTCACAGGAGGTAGGTGCTGTTCATTCCCAGTGAGTAAGATGCTACAGAAGGCCCCCAGTCTTTTCACATTGGCTCCATTCCAGACTACTTCTTCAGTCGCAGTCTACAGGCCCTTGGTTAGGAAGGCTTACATTTTCCAGGTTTCATCTCTGATGACAAAGCACTGAGAAAGCAAGCAACTTAGGCAACTACAGTCATAACATAGAGAACTTGTGATGGAAGAGTAAGGCTTTATCAGCCACAGAATGGGTGGAGCTATCATTTGCCAGGAACCACTTATTTGAACTAAAAAAGTATTTTGCAGTGGGGAGATAAAAGATTTTTGATTGGTTCATACAAGTCAGTGAATCATGGCACAAGTTAGCTCAACCCAATATAGGATACGTAAAGTCACACCTTCCTATTACTGCTTGTCTGTGTCTGTACTGAGAGGACAAATGTTTTCTGAGATGCCATAAAGTTAACTCTGAAACAATCGATGCCCTGTGTGCAAGAGTGGCTAAAGGAGTGTTTAGGTAAAGCAGCTCCGCTAACACCAATCAATGATGTGCCCTACCCTCAATGCTACTCACGACAATAAAAATCAATGCATTCCGACCTAGGTATTGTTACTGAGACTCAGCAAGCTGCCGGGGATTGAAGACCTGCGATAAAAAAAAACAGGAAACGACAAGGGAGATGGAGGCCGAGGCAGAGAGGAGCGTGCCAGGGTATCGCTCCTCTGAGGGTGGGGGGAGGGGGGGAGAGGGAGCTCCGGTGCACAGAGCACTGCGTCTTCACAACCTCCGGGTCAGCAGAGAGAGGAAAAAATTCTCTGCACTGCCATAATTCAGCCTTCACTGGAAAGCTGGCCCGAACCTGCTGATTAATTACCCCACCGCGCCGGAGCCAGAGGAGCCTCGCGCTAAACTGTAGGGGCAGCGAACTCGGGGAGGGAAAAGAGTGCTGAGCTGCTGGGCTCGCCGGTGCCGCATGAATGAGAGCTGATGAGTATTGAGTGTTCTCCTGGCAAAGCGTGCGTTGCTGAGACGAGGAAACATTTTTTGCTTTGTGTCGTTATTTAGCCGTGCGTTTGTAAATGGACTTGCAATTATGTGTGTGTGTGATTATGTTTGGCAGATGAACGGATTGTCTCAATCCTGCGCCACCAAAATCTCCTCAAAGAGCTGCAGGAGATTGCAGCCCAAGGTGAGGTCTTGCCCTTTAAACCCTCCCGCCAGTGTCTGTGTATGTGTTAACGTTCAGATTTAATAGAGGTTTCATATGCCATTCTGGGTATCAAACATCAATACCAAAGGGGTCAGCTGAAGTCAAGCTTCACATTGAATTTGATCCACATTTAGAATCCATAAAAATGAAATGATACTGTAGCCACAGCACTGATGATAATGAGAAGTAGCAAGTGAAGCGAAGTATCATTTAAAGCTTACTCATTCTGTACATTTTTGGAAGCGAGTGTGTGCAGGTCACTAGGGTTTATATGTCTGTGTATAAACTTGCGCTGTCTGCTGTCATGTGTATTTGTGCATGTGTTTGTGAGCATGCCGTCATGTTGGGCTGCTATAATCAGTAAAAACACCCCCGTTTACCTATCAGGCATCAGTGAGAGAGCCCACCAGCCACCACAGAAGAAGAGTGAAGAGGTGGCCGATCAGGTGGCCGACCTTGGGGGTCATCCAGGCGTGGAGGACACAGCAGGTGAGCAGTGGGGCGAGTCGTATTACCCTCCTGTCAGAACACCCCGCGCTGCCTCAGCACAGCTGTGACCACACTTCCCCAAAGCTGCCCATCAGAGACGCTCCCCACAGCTCAAAGAGGGATGAGCCCTGTGCCCCGGCAATAGCATACATTGAGAAATACAGCCACCTTAAACTCAGGCTTAATGGTTCACGTAGCATCAATCAGCACTTTTCAGACTGGGATCAACATCGTAATCTGACTCGGTGCTTTAAAGTTTGGGGTTAACTCTCTGGGTGGAGCGAGTGTGATCTCAGAGATGGCTCTGCAGCATGGTGTTTGTGTGGATGCCAGAAACCCTGCTGCCGTTTGTGATCCTACCCCGAGCCCGCATCCTGCGTCCATCTGGTGCCCTAGCTGTCACGAGACACAGGGACGCTCGATAAGAACGGATAAAATTAGATTCAGAGCGATGAAGTCGAATTTGAGAGCATCAACTCGAAGGAAAAGAGAGAGAGCAAGGAAAAGGAAGGAGATGAAGCTTTGATTCATGTTGGGGGGGGGGGGGGGGGTGTTTCCCCCCTAGTGTTCCCAGGCACGCTCGTTCCCCGTGTCAGTGTGGATTAATACGCCGGGCCGTGTCATGTGACAGGAGGCGCAGAGGGGCAAGGGCCGGGGCTGAGCGGAGAGCACTTCCTGTGACGGACAGAATCAGGGCACTCAGTGCGTTCCCGCTGTGGGCATCTCTCCTAATGAGTCTGCCTCGCGGAACAGGCTCCGCGGCCTCCTGGCACATCACCACGGAGAGAGCAAGTTCAGGCACGGCCCAGCCTCGCTGGGCAAACAGGGCCCAGCCAGGGAGTCCACTGCAATTTTTCCTCCAGAGATGGTGGCTGTTTGTCAGAGGGAGAGACAAAGCTGCACATGCATGAATTTCCTATATAAAAATATATATAGAGAGAAAATATTGCAGGGAATGTAATTTTTAGCTCAATCAATACGTTAAAAATACACACATTATAGCCATTTTAGTTTATTGCAATGTATTTTTGCTCTGCATTAATATATTTTAAAAGTATTTGTAATGTATTCTTGGACTAAACAACATATTTCTCAGTATATTACAATACTTCTCATTTTCATTTGGGTTGGTCCACAAAGGCAGGATGAATACAGCTAGAGCATCAAAGCAGGCTCATTTTAAACAAAGAAAGAAAGTGTCTGTTTCCCGCTGAAATGTTTACTCACACATCAGGACCAGGCAGAGCTGGTTTTAGTCACTCTCACATTCGGAGTGCCGTGGCTGCCGCAGTTTGAGCGCAGCGCAGGGCTGTGTCCGCCTTCCCAGAGGGCCCGTCAGCTGTCCCCCTCCTTGGCGGCGTTGACGTGACCCGTTTCCTCCTGTTCCGCTGCTTGCCTGTTTGATGGCAGCCCTCCCTGGCCTCGCTGTCCCCACCCAGATGGAAACTCATTGCCCAGGGGAACAGGATGGCTGCAAATGCATTCTCACTCCCTAAAGATCGCCCTCTGAGAGGGAGGGAAATGCGCTCATGATCACACCTGCTGTTGCTGGACAGATGCCTTCTGTAATTTCGACAATAAAGCAGACATTATGCTACTAATAGCCATTACATTTTCAGAATATCAGAGCTGGAACGCAGGTGAAAAAAAGTGTTATAAGCTCAGTTGAAAGTCCTCCTTTTCTTGCCCCAGCAAAGATAGTAGATTTAATCACCAGTAATGTCCAGGCACCCTACCCTCCCTCCAAACCACATGTAATGTGATACACAAACTGAGCATGAACCAGCAGAGATAATAAACTGATATATTCTTAGGTACCTCTCTCCCGAGGCCAGTGGATTTATGACTTGAGGACTGTATTGCAGTGTGCTGGAGGTGGAGAAAGGATTGACTCGGGAACTCCCAGTGCCCCAGAGCTCCCATTCTCTCCATCAATCTCTCCGTTCCTCTCCCCCACAGACGGGCCCATGCTGAGAGAGGGGGCTGCAGAGAGGAGGGACACTGCGGAGGAGGACAACGAGGTGGAGGAGGAGAGTCAGGAGAAGGATGGGGAGTCACGGGAGAGTAACGAGATTGGGGGCGCCAGCAAACGGGGGAAGAAGGAGAGTGAGGAGGAAGAGAAAGAGAACCATGGGAATCACATTGCTGACTCCCTGAGCCAAGATGACGAAGAAGAGAAGAAGGCTTCACCAGAGGAGGAGGAGGAAGAGGAGGAGAAGAGTTCCATCTCCAGGGAAGATGAGGGAAAGCAGAATGAGGGGAATGAAACAGAAGAGGACAGCGCACAAGCAAAAGAGAAGACGAGTGAGAGTTTAAACTATTCTTCTAATCCTACCTTCCAAGCAAAATGTTACATTTTATGTGGTGTGGAAGCTAAGGTGTTTCCCACTATAACTACACTGGCAAACTGGAGGCTGAGTGTACCACTATTGTACTATTGGGCTACATTTACATTTATTTAGCAGATGCTTTTATCCAAAAGTGACATACAAAAGTGCATACAATAAGTAAAGTGACAGTACGGGGACAGGATGTGTACAGTTCCACAATGAGATGGTAGTTCTCAGCTGAGAGCAAAGTTTGTTTGAGGACACAGTACTAGCTAATTTATACAGCTACAGGGTATAGGGCAACTAACAAGATCCAACTTCAAAACAGCACAATGAGTGCCAAAGTAAAGGTGGTAACAAGAAAACAAAAAAAACACAAAAAGCACACAGCAATTTATAACAGCACTGATCCAGATGAGGAGCTGAAAGATGACAGCAGACAGGAGTTGGGAAGTGCGAGGTTAAGGGGGGGGGGGAGGGGTATTGTGTGATAGGTCAGGCCAGGTAGAGTCTGAAGAGATGTGTCTTCAGACCACGTCTGATTGGAGTGATGGAGTGATGGAGCTGTCCGTAGCGGGACAGGGAGTTCGTTCCACCACTGGGGAGCCATGTAGGAGAAACAATACATACATACAAACAAATACATCATACAACTACTGACAAACAAACAATTCATCATACAACTACTCAGTCACAGACAGGTAGACAGACACACCATACATAGCATCCAACACCCCAATCTTATAAGCTGCCCTGTTTCACAATAGGTAGCTTATAAAGACCCCTTTGTTGTTACCCCAAAGAGGTCTGGCCCCCATCTCTCCCAGCCAATTAGCATTCTTACAGTGTTGTATGCAGTAGGGCTCGTGCATGGTGCACCTTACTGCAGATAATAGACAGTGGAACAGCTTACCACCAACCTGTTTAATGTCTCCAAGCTAGAAGGCAAGAGAACAGTCTCCCTCCATCCTCCTGTCAGTCCCTCACTGCTGCTGTCACCTACATAGCAGGGCAGAGAAAGAGACATCATGTGACAAAGTTTGAACATCATAAATATACCTCACTGATTTTATAATGGATAATAATATGATGCCTGAGCAGACACTGAAAGACCACAGAGGTAGATGCCACATATTTTGAGATGAACATCCTTTCATGGAGTTTTGTCATGTGTGAGTCAAAGGTGTAGACTGGGTAGTGGCTCTTTGCTATTGTGCATGTGAGAGTTGTAGGAACACACAGGGATGCCTCCCAGGGAGTTTGCGTAGAGTATGATGCAGCTGTGGCCACTCAGTTCATAGCAAGAACTGCAGGTCCCATGGGCTGCCAGTGATACTCTCTGCCAGTTGGCGAATGAGGATTTTTTGTAAAGCAGCAGAGTCCTGCTGACGTCAGTATTCAGAAAAGACAAATGAAAAGGAACAAACTGCATTTCCACTGCCTCTCTGCAGGTGGCGAGAGTGAGCCAGTGACGGGCTCTCCGGACGTCGAGTCAGAGGAGAAGGAGAGTGAGGAAAAAGAGGAGGACATAGAGAGGGAGCCCGAGGAGAAGAGGGCCTTCGAAGGAGCAGAGGTGCAGAAAGAAGGTGAGGAGGAAGAGGAGGAGGACAAGGAGCCGTGGAGCAACACGGACGAGATGTTGCCCCAGAAATCGACCGCAGGACCCGGCTCAGACGAAGAGGAACGGTCAGTGGAGGCAGGACACCAGAGCTCCCAGATACTGCAGGATACTCCCCAGCATTCCCGGGAGGACAGCGGGGAGGGGGAGCGCAGGAGCCCAGAGGTACAGGAGCTGCACATGATGGCCCGCGAAGAGATGGAGGACAAGCGGGAGGAGGAGGGCAGTGCCATCCGAAGGGTCGAGGTGAGTGTTGGGTAGACTAAAAAGATGGGGAGTGACCTTGGGACATCTTTTTATCAGTACTACCTTGAACTGCTATATCTCAATTGACAGAACAGAACAGGCAGCTGTTCAGATTAATAAGGGAACATCTTTTCCCCATACAACATCACAGCACAGACCTTTTGAACAGTTAAACCATGAATATGGTCTTTCCTTGGCATTGACAGCTTAGACAACCCGCCAGGGACCCAGCCCCCTTGGCAGGGAGTCACACTGCCCTACCTGCAAAGGGGGGGGGGGTGTCTATGTGGGCACCGGGGATGAGCCTGCTGCTAAGACAAGGCTTCTAACACAGCTCTCTGTGAAACTAATCAACATCCCACAGCAGCACCTGCTGGATGTGTCCCTCCCCGCTGTGTGGATTAATTTCTCCAGCAGCGCTCAGCCTCCTGAGTCCGTGCACAAGCAAGGCTGAAATAAATGAAAGAAATGAATCAACAGAGCTGAGAGTGACTCAACATCAGGCTGCAGCAATGTGGAGTTAGAATACATTGGGCATTTCTGAGAGGGTAGCTGCATTCTCCTCTCAGGTCCAGGGGTGAGTCCTCTGTGGAACATTAAGAACAGCCTCCCACAGAGGCTAAGCCCCCGCGGTCAAACCCCAGCGCGTAACCAGCGAGTAGCCAGCATGCAGCCAGACTCCAGCCTGACTCCATCAGTTCGGGAGACCGCAGCGCTCTGCGTTCCCGCCCACAGCCGCGCATTAATCAAATGCTCCTCCGGTTGGAGGTGCCCTTGTTCCACTCTCAGTACTTTTACTGCCTCTCAGCTTCAATCTATCACTGGCCAGTGCCTCCTTTTGCTCTGGGGAAGCCATCAAATTGGCTCTTAATGCCAGTGGGCTCTGTCTCTCTAGCCTTGTGCTAATCACTGGGTAACAATTTTATGCAAATGCCCTTTGCTAGAGTGATGCACAAGGGCCTCAGAACTCCACAAAAGTTTCCTCTGAAAGGACGAAGTCAGAGTTAATTCACACAGAGGAGGTGAGGATCAGAATAACCTACCCCTTTCTGTGTTTCATCTCTCTCTCTCTCTCTCATTCTGCAGGACGGTGAGATCGAGCGTCTGGCCGCGATCGAGTCAGAGCTGGAGAGTGTGGCCCAGAGGCTCCATGAGCTAAGGAGAGGCTGAGCGCACAGGCTGCTCTCCCTCCTCCCTGTTTTTACAGATGTGTGTGAACAGCAGACATCTGAGTCTGACCCTTTTGGAGATCTCTGTGAAAGGGAAGCTGATTTCTGGTTCTGTCCTGAGCCATCTGCTGGCCCTCTGCACCTTTATCCCTTCTAAAATCAAAGAACTTTTCCTCCAATCTCTTTTGCCACTAGGCCTCCTTGCCCTCTCTCTGACAGCACTATAGGGAAATATCTCGCCTGCTTCTCTAATGATTTTGCACTGTGCAAACCCATATGGAGCATAATGACAATGACAGTAATACTGATTATAATACAAAAGGTTACACCGATAATTCTGATGGTAATCTGTTAGTCAGGGCTGTACATTCTGTGTGCAAGCAGCATTTATGTTTAAAGTAATGTACTCTTAGAATATTGAGTAGATTATGTCACATGACTCATGTTCTTTTAAGGCACATGCAATAACTTTAATAATTTTTAAATAGCTGGATTATTGGACTGTAATTAAATGCTGTCTGGTATTTATCTAAGAAAACCAATAAACTGGATGGTGATGTCTGAGGATCAGACTCGTCAGATTCGATAATGTCTGTTGTTTCATTAATCTTGCCGATTTATTTATTTATTTGTTTTAAATTTGGAATGCCCAATGCTTGTGCTATGCGCAGTTGTATATGCCCTGCCATTAGGACACCCATTGTCAGTCAGGGGGTGGGACTAACGCTTTCCTTCCAGAGCTGTGCTGTCTTGTGCTGCTACCTGGACTGACCAGGAGGGGGCACAATTTAGCTATGAGACAAGCCCCTGGTTGCCCTACCCTCCCCTATATCCTGGCGGAATGAATGAGTTTGTTTTGTCACTATGGGCTCTCAGTAATTGTTGGCTAATGACACGGCTGGGATTGACCCAGACTGTGATGCGCAACCAGTTGAGCCCCTGGAGAGACCCCAGTCTTTGCTACTTTTACCCCCTAAATGACTTTTAATACCTGGCCGTGTATGACAAACTAAATAGCCATGCCAAACTGGGTGACACAAAAAATGACCCATTTGTCCCAAGCCAGGTATGAATAATGTTGCATGTCAGGCAAACACTACAGCCCAATGGCGAAGATCATTTATCGGTCCAATCATAAATGCAACTACTGGAAACAACATGATATTTTTTGCTTACTGTATGAACTGCTGTGATGAACTGTGGCCAGACCAGCTTACCTTACAACAATACATCACTGTTACTGTAACGACAGATAATGAGTCATGTACCATTTTTATAACCCTATCTCCTAGCATGTGACTCTCACTCATTTAAAGTGGGAGTTTTCTTCCACTTGAGCTTATTCACAAATTCAATGTGAAAACAAGTCACAAATAGGATTCCCTCGAATGAACAAGGGCTTTGCAGGTGTAAGGCGCTGCAGCCAGTTGGAGGCTTTTGGCGTGAAAATGTACCCAGGCTTAGCTGTGGGGACTGTTTGCTCTGATGAATGAGTGCAGCCACAAGTCATGCCAATTCAGTGCTCTCATAACGCTTTATTGCCACATTGCGCTAACACTGCAATAGCAGAAGGCCTTAAAGGGATCTGGAAAGTCTGCTGGATTGTCTCTCTTCAGGACTATAGTTCAGTAGCTCCAATGTATAATTATCACCTTTGTTTAAATCAATGAGCATATTTTCTCTGTACTTATAATACGATGAGTAACTGAGGAGGCATTTGTACAATGTAACTAACAGATTAGACCATTTAAATGTTTTGCCTGTATAATGAGAAAAGTGAAAACAGTAGTAGGGAGTTTTTACCTGGAGGACTGCAGGGCCTGCTGTCTTAGCTCTTAATGGTATAATACCATTTAAAGATAACTTTGAAGACCAAAAAAATCCAGCAAGGACTCATCCAATGACTCATTTCAGATTTTAAACTGCTTCAAAGCCCAGATACAGACCTTGCATTTTATGAATAATTTGTTATACATACAGCTAGCAGCTGTCTTCGTGTGGAAGAAGTTGCTATGATACCACACATGAACCGGCTATTGTGAATGAAGACCACCTACTTAAAGCAAGCCTGTGCTGTCTAGTTTCCATTCCCAGCTGGGGACGGCTGGACCCTTGAGACAGCTGCTTCAGCTGAATAGCCTCAGTAAATATCGCTTCATAAACGGAGAATGATATGCAAGTTGCTCTGGTTCAGGGCATCTGCCGAGCAGATATATAATGTAATGATGTCTAGCGTGATGCCATTAGTGTGTGTCTTCATTCCTGGGTCAGCGCTCCTGCTCTACTGCAGCCAGCGTCAGGTCTACGGCTGGCTCTCACAACCCCACATCATCGTCCATCCGCCAAGCGAGCGGCACAGCGTTCACAGCTGTCTGGCTGTGCCTTTCACCAGCTCATGGAGGGCCCATCAATCACCCAAAAGAAAGAGGGCAGGCAAGGGTTTCCACATGGGAGAAGTGAACACATCACTCTCTCTGACTGAGGGCCGAGGGGGTTCCTGAGATGAGCTAATGCTGATGAAAGTCAGACACCGTGTCTCTTGGTGGGTTAGAAGACAGACATCCCTGGCTCAGATAGGAGCTATCAGTCCTGACTCACCACTCGCACATCAAACTAATTCACACCTGGAATGTAGGGTGAGATGATGCCTCATCCAGTCTGCCATGAATAGGTGAAAAGAGGCAGAATGAAACCCAGCACATCCTGTGACCCTTGGGTGATGTAGCTGCTACTACCTAATTTAATGAGTGGTGTATGAAGTCTCTTTTAATAGCACAAAACAACAGAGGCCTGGATGTCTCACCTATAGGAGCGCCAGCGTTAGACACACCATTTGCTTTCACGCTTAGATATCGCATGGATGCGTGAAGTGATTTTACAGCAGCTGGACTGAACCCCAGAGGTTTCACAGATCCTTATCAACTCTAATCTCAGACATATTAATTGTGTCCTTCCCAAGCCAACCTAATTACTGCCTGTGAAGCCCTCTCTGTGCAGTGGATCTCTGTGAAAAGGTGGGTGGAGCCAGTGGATCAGAATGAGATTGCGGACAGCAACAGGAGCGATTTGTTTCAAGTGTGATGCATTGGAACTGAACGTGTTTGATGTTCCAGAACAGAGGAGAAGCTCCCTAGCGGAGGCAGGGTAAAAATAGAAGCCATCACAACTGTCAAACTATAAAGGGCCTGGTTTCGACAGATGGAGGAAAAGGGTCCCACCTGCGGCTCAAATACACAATGAACCCAACCACCAAAAAAAAAAAATAAGACTGTGCCAGTGTCTGAATGTAAAATTACAACCAAGGTCATGGTCATTTGTTCACATCATGGTGTAATAATGTATGTTCACAACTGTTCATATACCCCTGATACTGAGAGTGCTAAATATCAATCAACATTATAATATCATTACTGCATGTCAGCTTTAGTCTAGTAATGACCAATCCCTGATCCCAACCACGCTGTAGAGGTCTAGCAAGGAACCTGTGTTCTCAGCTTGTTCTTTGAGTTATATACCTCAATTATACCTCATATAATGTTCATCACTTCACCTCTGTTGAAGTAGCTCTCAGTGCTGCTACAGAACATCTGACTCGTACATGCCATCCAGCAGATAGCTGAAAGCAGACAGCCTTATTGACATCAATCAGCATAATCCAAACCAGTGAAAGTTTGTCTAGTTTCATCCCAAACATAAAAAAATAAAGATCATAATCACAATTCCAAATTTTGTTTATATTCTGTATTTATTTCATTTTTTGCCCAGTTGGTTCATTTAATTAAAAAAGTCACAAAAATTGTGGATTTGTTTTATGTACTTTTGAACTGATACAAAACACCATAGGTATGTATGTATGCATATGCAAGTGTCACATAAATTCATATGTAACACATACACATACACATACACACACACATATATACACACACAAACATCTCCAAGTAAACATTCAGGTGGAAGCTGACAGCACAATAACTGGTAGAGTCAGGTAAGAGAAGTTATCAGGGGGGTGGCAAGATTTCCCATTTAAAGCACAGTGAGGGAGAGAACACGATGTAGGACATATAGCAGTGTACAGAGCTGCCGCTCTCCCCCAAAACTAAACCATGGGCTGAGGGCACGCCCCCCTCCCACACATCCGGCACCACCTCCACTGGACAAGCTACAGGGACACGCCCGTGCAGTCCCCACGGGAACGTGCAGCCCCCAGTCTCCACAGTGCTGCCCTCTACAGGTGGGGCGAAAGCATCCACCTTAGCGTGTCACTCCCTACAGTTTTCACTCTTCTCATACCTGCAAGCTGCCAATCTACCTTCTCCCCGTGTGACAAAATCAACAGTTTGTTCTTCAGGCCTGCTCACTTACTATCCTCCTCATATGTACATAAATATAGATCAGGAATTTCCATAAATTTCCATGAAGTAATTTTCTCCCTCCAGAGAAGGAATGACCAGGAATAGAAAGGAAATCTCACAGTGAACATTGGGAGCTACGAGATGGGTTTTCGGTTTTGTTTCGTCACCTTGGCAGAGCCAGACAGACAAACCAGGGCCTGTGCTGGAGTGCAGACATCTACAGGGACTGAACACGATGCTGCCTCCAGCTGACTGTTCTGGGAACAGTGATAGAGGCGGCGCTACAGGCCAGAACATGGCCAGCCTTGCTGGGTGGGTTTCCTCAGGGACCGGCTGCTGCCGGCTTGTGTTGACTTCCCTCTGTCTCTTTATATGAAACAGCTGCAGGCTACATTTGGTCCTTGAAAGAGAAGTATCAAGACGAAATAGGAGACGTTCATGTAGGTGCCTGTTTTTGAAGAATAATAATTTCAAATTAATTTATTGTAAGTATTGCATTAGAGTGACTTGAATAATATTACTAATATTTTCCAACATTTGCATGAAAACGCGCAGAGGCCCTGAAGTGTTACTGGGTGTGGTTAACTTTCGAGTTAGGAAGAATGAAAGGACACTGTACATAATTCAGAGTACATACAAATGCCACTCAATGCCCTGCTTCCGGCATACAGATCACCTGCATCACAGTGGTGCAGGAATTCAACTCAGAAACAAAGGAATGTGATCTCTCTCATCTTTCCTGCTTTCAGTTACAGAGTATGCTCTCAGTAAAATGCAGTATAATGATATTTAACAGTATCTGGAAGGCCCTTGCCTACAGAAGCAAGAGGCACTCCTGCCTTGTGCCGAGGGTCTGCAGTAAGAAATACTCACAGGGAGTGGGAGGACTGGGATGAGGACTAGTTTCCATGGCGACGTGTGGTAAGCGAGCGTTCTAAAAAAGCATGGCGTGCGCATCTACACCTCGAAGATGCTGTTGTTCGAAAGCGAGCGACCACGACCTGTGCCAACTTTGCACAGCATGATCAAGCTGCCGTCTGTCCAGCCCACAGCTAATGGAGTGGCATAACCACCTGAGCCCACACACCCTGTACTGGACTACACACACTGCCCTCTGCTGGAGAGTGGGGATAACATCAGTGACTGTGGGGTCTGCTTCCCCTCAGCCACATGCACAAGGGACAGGGTCACTCCTGCTTATACAGCTGTAGGTGCCCAGAGCTCCACAACAGCACATCCTGTTTCGGATCGCAAGAAGGGAAAGCAGGGAGAGGCGTCGTGTGTCAGAGCATGCTGCACACCCAGGGCGAGTCCACAAGGTGGCAGTGCTGACCGTGAACCGCGAAGGTCTTTTTCCTTTCTTCTTACTGCATGCACGGGTCCCTTCCTCAGTAAATCAGTAAAAGTTTTTTTCCGTGCCGTCCAATAACAGTGGAGTGTTGAAGCCTCCCCTCTCCCCTGTGTAGGATCCCATAAGAGTGGGTCAGTGTTCATCAGGGGCTGGTCTATGTGTGCATGTGTGTGCGCATGATGATCAGTGCTCCTGGGCCTTGCTGCATTCTTACAACACCATTAGCCTGCAACGCCCGTATTCTCACAAGGACTCATTATACAATTTCATTTAGAGAAAATACAAAAATAATATAAATCATAACAAAGCATTGATAAAGTTGAGTTCCCAAAGTCCACATTACAGTACTGTAAGTCTTATTAAATTGAAAGAAAAAAAAAAACATGGAGAGAAAATCCGAAACCTCATTATCATCATTATGAACACCAACATCATAGGAAAGGTTTGTTTTGATTACAGATATATTATTATCGTTATTATCATCATTATTTTTTTTTTTGTTCGGGGAGGGGATAGGGTAGGGAGAGGGGGAGGGCGGGGGGTTGTGGGGCGGTGGAAGGCAGTCATTGGGAGGAAGCCTTGGTGGCTATCGTGGACACACAGTGTTGCTGGAAGTTTGGGGACATGGCCGAGTTGCAGCCCAGTCTCTGGTGGGGGCTCTTCTTGCCCCCTTCACCCTCCACGATCCAGGGGCTGGCATCTTTACCCAGCATGCCACAGCAGCCTGTGGGGGTGGTGCACGCCCTCTCCCCGCCGACTGGCGCCACGGCGCTGGGAGTGTGTCCGGCCGCGCTGCCCTTCTGTGGTCCGGAGGGGGTGCTCTCGGGCGCCTGGCCCTGCAGAACACTTATGATGTGGTTCAGCAGATCACTGAAGAACTCTGGGACACCCTCGTAACCTGGAGACAGGAGGGGGGACAAGAGCTTAGGAAGAGCTGGAATGGTCAAGATTGGATAATCTAAAGATCTTTGAATGGTACTTTGTGCTTTATGTTAATACTGATTTTACAGAGCTTGTCATAACTGCCACTCCCCTGTAATTACGAGGAGTAGCTCCACCACAGCTTTCATACAGAACCGTGTTCTGGGTTCGGTTCACACCCTGCCAGTACACCCCTTCCTTGTAATGGGAATGTCCCCATCACCAACAAGTGGCAAAAAGGGCAACCTGGGAAGCCATAATTCCTATAGTGCCATCTCTAATGAGGGAGACATTGTGGATTTTACTCTGACCTGGCTGAATAATATGAAGCCCCGCTAAATAATATGGTGATGTCATAGGTCAGTCCATATTGAGAATGCTTTGAGAAATGTCTGCATGAGGCATTTACCCTGCATGAATACACCAGTTAGACCTTTATGTAGAGCGTTGCCGATTCCCACACTGCTGTGTCCTACAGCCCTGACCGCAGAGAGAAGCACACACCTGGAAATGCATTGATGTCAATGACAGCGTGCTGGCCGGTCTGGTTGTTGATGATAACATCGATACCGAACAGGGACACCCCGAGTGCCTGTCGCAAGGACCTGGAGAGCTCCCGGATGACATTGTCATTAGGAGGCTGGGACACCCCCTCCACGTTATCCCTCTGTATCACAGGCAAAAACCCCCGCCTCATATCAATACCCACATTAACACACACACCCTCAAGTATATGCACAGACACACACCTCACACTGCACATGATGCATATAAACACAGTCATATCATAACCCTGGGTAAAGCAGTTTATACCAGTTCTTCTTGAGGTATCTACCAATACAAACTGCCAAGCATAAACATTGCCTGGGCGGAAGTGAATTACAAAGGCAGAATCATAAAGTGACTTACAGAGGTCAGATCTGAGGAAGACTCCGGCTTGGAAACATTGTGACTGTTGAAGAAAATTGCTTTTCTGTCTGTAAGAGAGAAGACAAAAATTCCAAACTGTAACTCACCATCTTCAAACTTACCACCACTTTGGCCTGATCTTAATTCACTGTAAAAACCCCCCTCCCCTCCACCTGGGGGAATTCCCATTGAGACTGGGATGTGAGATCATAGTCATCTAGGGTGCCATTCCTCTCCATATAAGGCAAGTGAAAAGAGCACCATCAGCCCATCACACCCTCACTTTCACTCAAACAGTTTACAAGAAAACATTGCTTCCATTTTTTCCTGTCTCTCAGTATGTAATTCCCAACACTGCCACTAAGTGGCAGCACAGACCATAATCTCAGCACAAAAAGTTAATGATCTCTATTGAAAACTTTGGGTATTAACTAGAACACAGAAGGGTCACCTGGGCATGAGTTAGGATACAGCTATTTAATTCTAGACACATATTATAAACATAAAAATAAAAAAATAGTGGCTCTATAGAAGTTACTAATAAAATTCATATGCTCCATAAGGAAATATAAAATGCAATTTTTTTGTTGAATTATAAAATTCATAATAGTTCATGAGAGTGAAAATAAATTAATGGATGGAAAAAAGATAGTAAATTTGTCCTTTAAAAAATATCTCACCCCAGTTAATGTTTCAACAGCCTCCCTGATGAAAATTCAGTTCAGCTGAGAAGATAATGCTCCTCTATTACTCACTCATCAGAAAATATCGAACTGGTGTTCAGCGATTGGATAATAATTATGATTTCACTTCTCTTTTATTGCTTTCTTCTGTTCTGGAGCTAGCACAAAACTGTGACATCAACATCTCACGCGTTCTTTGCAGCCTATCTTGTGGATAATGTTGAGATATGCTGTATCATATCAGTTTTGGCAGAAACATTAGGCGTACCTCATCTCTCTATCATGAATTCTGAAACTCAGCAACTAACACATGATGACATGGAAATCTTAACTCAGAGGGTCAGATGGGAAAATCCAGTAAAGAAATGGAGCCATATTAATATTATTAGTGGAACACCCACTCAGCTGCTTATTATTTACAGGGAACTGTGGTGGCGTGATGTGTTTATGGTTAACGCCGTGCCATCGAAGAACTGGATGATGGCAGTTACAGCAGTTTCAGGCTGTCCCGTGCCCTGTGTGTGACTGGGACACTAGATGTCACACACCCCTACTCGACATGGGGGTGTGTATGTGTGTGTTGTGGGGGGGTGGGGGGGGGGGGGGGCAAACACTCACAGAGGGGGCCATCTTGAGCCTTATCTCCGCATGACACTGTGCTCTCTTTCACAAGTCTGTGGAAGTGCACTGCTTTAAACAAACACGGCTCCCTCCCTCCCGTACACTGCACACTGTGTTCACACTGAGGACAATGGGCCCTGTTTGTGGAGTCCACAAGGCCAGACCCACACCGGCCAGAGCCTCGTTTACGCTACAGAGAGAACAGCATCGTACGGGCACCGGTGCCTGGAACAGTGATGACCCTGTGATATGACACATCAGGTGGACGGGCAGATCACTGAAACTGATTCAAGCTGACCTCATTAGCATGGGGCACATATTGTGGTATGCAGAAACCTAAAACACTGCTTCTACAGTCAGGGCTAAAAAGGAAATAATGGCCGAAACTAAACAGCACTCCCACAGTACCACCGGGGCCTGTTACATAAACACGGTAAATGTTCCTTGACCGCATGTGATCACGGACGGTCATTGAGAGGAAACCCGAGAGGAACACAAAGAAGGACATGCACTGAGTAACAGAATGAGACGCCCACAGCGGATGTAGGCAAGAAGGACTCGGCGTGCTCGTTATCTGTAAATGATTTGGAGCAGCCGAGCACTGAGAGGGGCCCCACCGGCTGGTCCAGCAGGGAAGTTCTTGAGAGAGGGCCGCTCCACCACAGTGTAGGACTCTCCCACCACGAACACCTTGTAGAGCACGGCGTTGTGGTTGATGAAGCTCTGGATCACGCACGGTGGGGTGATGTCCTTCAGGTCCTCCTCACTGAAGATGATGGCCATCTGGGAAAGGAAGCAACAAATACCCACGTCTCCACTCCAATCCTTTTCCCATGGTGAGGTCACATTATCACAACCTGTTTGAAATGACATAACCATGGGTAGTGGGAGGGTAAGTCTACACAGATATACCAGTGAAACTACACATTCTGGAGAGGTGGTAAAGATGTATTCTGTGAGAATATAACTCCTTAGCTATGCTTCCAAAAGCCAGCCCCAGGAGGAGGTGGAGCAAACATCCACTTCCCACTTCCACTTCTGCATGTGAGCTTGCCAAAGTCAATCACATTATCCCCAGAGCTAACATATATAGATAAGTGCAGTCAGCTGGACGTATCCTGCATCCTTGCATTTTATGGGCAGAGAATTTCACGTTCATGCAGCTGAGAGAAATGAATTTCTTTCTTTCAGATCTGTCCAGCACACGATCCTCTAGCCCCTGTCTTCCACCTTCTAGATTTTAAAGCAACACCTCGTTCAGTTCCATTCCAGGTGGTGCGTTTAACCAAGGCTGTTTCTATGACACACCACCACAGCCACATACTTTGGATATGAACCCGTCAGCCGCTGGCCTGAGACCAGAGCATCGACCATGTAGCTGTGTGTGGCCTAGAGGTGTGGCCAGCGCCAGGAGGAGTCATAAAGCTAAATAAAGGGAGCCATCAGCATCCTGGTCAGAAGCTGTTATGTTAAACATTAAAGAAAGGGGGCATCATGGTATGTATATTGTGGCTTTCCGCATGCTGTTTCAAGCCAAGCCTCCCCACACAATGACACTGAAACCGCACTATCTCTTGGCTCTCAGCTCATTTCCTCGTTCATTAGTGACACGTTTATCATTAAAGTCCCAGAGAGCCAACACGTTTCCAAACAGTCCATGCTGATTCACCTACGGTACGCATCGGATATTTGCTGGGATTCTAAGAAATGCTCTTAATTCTGGCCCCTAGCCAGCATTCTGAGAGCGAAAAAAAGAAATATTACCATATTGTTCCCATAGAAACACAAAGATAACCTGGATGATATGCAGCAGAGTTCCTGTGTGAGTCACCACCCGTGTGACGCGGGTATCGGCGATGCAACAGTGAGACACAGCCTAACAACACGGCACAGAGCAGACAACAATGGCACAGAGTCTGCCAACGGTCAACACTACACATTTCACACAGATACAGCCCTCCCTCCCTATTATTCCTTTTCTTCAATACCCTTTCTTCTAGTTCCTTGACTATGAGTAGGCGTCCAGGACACTTCGGTTTACAGTAAATGACCCCGCTGACACAATAGAGTGGAATTTCAGGGACAGGGAGAGAGGGGTGGCCCTGAAAGAGAAGTGGATCAAGTGAGCCCCGATGGAGACAGAGATACGACCTCCTCACAGGGTCTGCTTTCAGTCCCATGATCCTCTGCTAAAGGCATGGCTGTTACTGCGAGGATGCTTGCGGCAGACCGCGAGCGTCCGACCTCTCACGTTCCACTTCCCCAGCCGAACAGGCTCCGTTTGTTAATGACAAAGAGGGACGGGTCTGCTCGCTTTGCTCTGTGTGTACAGTATTTAAACATCAGACAGGGACCAGCGCCAGTACGAGTCTCTGAGTGATCCGAAGGGCGGAGGTGTTGGATAAGCTGCGTGACTCGGGTTGACAGGCACATGACCCCCACCCCCCCCAACCACCACCACCACACCCCCGACCTCTGACCCCTTATCCTGTCACGCTCACTTACCTCGTGGGAGTTGGTTCCATGTGCTACTCGTGTTTTGCAAACTGTGGGAGGGGAAAAAAAAGAGCGCTGTGAGAATGTGTGTGTATGTGTGTGTGTGTGTATGTGGGCCCTCACTTCCCTCACCAGGGCAGCAGCTGACTGCACAAGGTCTCACGGAGTCACAGGGTGGCAGGGATTTATCCTGAGCACAGCTTTCTACAGCCTTCTGGGCTGTGTAATCAAACACAATCTGCTCACAAGACAGCGCTATTCAAAAAAAATACAGCTACCATGAATTAGCAGAGACAGCATTCAACAGTCATCTCATTAATTTATGCACATACGTATTATATGAGTATATAGATGTGTATGTATTTCTGCATGTACTGGTGCGTATGTGTGCAAGCATGCATGTCTTATGTATGTATGTGTGTGTATATTTATGTATCTGTCTCTTGTACATGTAAATCATGTTTCAGCTCATCTGTCAGAAAGCATTCAGACCCTAAGTCGGGATAATGAAGGATATTCAAATGACTGGTCCTAGTCACTTTATTCTGTGCTCTTCAGTGAGGGTGGACACAGATTCTGCCCCCAAGCACTGACTCTGAATCAGTTTATACTTTCTGCGCAAGACAGTCGGTAAGAGGACTTACTGAAGGGGAATGTGAGTCCGTGCTTCTCGATCTGCTCCAGGGTGTCCGGTCCACACTCGCTATTGAGGACCATGAAGGGAGGAGAGCAGATCCTGTCATCTACAGAGAGGGAGAGAGGAGGAACACTCAGTCATGTGATCAAGCACACTCAACTGAACAATCCATGATCCTCTGCTCTCAAATAAGACAAACCTTTAAACCCTGGCTTCAGTGTTGGTACGACCACCCCCAAACTATGAGCTGAGCTAAGCACTTGACACCATATTTTCCTCACATCAGGTAACTTCATGGTTAATGTGTTTCTCAGCTACTCCACTTTCATGTAAGTGTTGTCAAGGCTCTCCCTTGATTCATTATCCCTTTACAAAGAACAATGGACAGTTTGTATTGAATCCTAAAATACCTCAACCACTTGCCATAGGTGGTGACATTTAAATATTTTTCCAAGGCTATTTCTAAAGCTAGGGATTGCCTTTAATGTCGTGGAAATCATCTAGAGCCGGGGGAAAAAAAAATCAATATCTGTAAATCAGTAGCCAGAGAAATTCCCCAACCATGAAGTCACCCAGAAGTGGCTTTCAGAGATTTCCTTTTTTTAGCTGGGGTAAGTGAGAACAGACGGGATCCGGCTGACATGCCGTATCATCAGGCTGTATCCCACGACCATGCCAACCGCCAAGCCTGTATTACTCATGTGCTGTGGTACTGTGAAATGCACTTCTTGAAAACAATCCCGAAATGTACTGATGTCTCCCCTCAGAGGTGCTCCGGACTTTTTGAAGTGGAACACTGAAGCGCTTCCTTTATAATGAAAAGGGGAAAACTTCGATTTGGAATATGGAGTTGCCACAAACTTGAGCCTTTCCATCTTTTTCCAGCAGGAACAAATCTTACAGCTTTTACTGAGAGGCACCACTGACTCCACATCACTGAAATGCTTAAGCGGATGAAACAGGAATTAGGAAGATGCAAAGGGGCAGAAAAGACAGGCCTGGCCAAATTAGACCTGCAAAGATTATGCAGACCACCAAAATAAGGAACCAAAGATGGGGACTGACACACGCCAAGTGACAGAACTGCCCAGAGATAAATCGGTTGAAAGCACAAACCACATCGGACAAGCAATTTCCCTGAATTGACTTTACATGGCTATCAATATCCACACTGCATTCAGTTAGCCATTCTACTGCTTTCCAAATTGTGTACTGTACCTTTGCTTAGATACCAAAAGCACACATGCATGCATGCATGCACGCGCGCACACATGCACACACACACACACACAACAGGTGTGACCTCTGTGTTTAAAGCTGCCACTTGGGTGCCTCCACCAACATCAATAAACAAATAGTGGCATGCCGCAATTCCCTGGAGCAAGGTTACAGTAGGCTGTTTAGGGTTATGAGGTCTAAATAAAACAGGAGAGGGCTGCATGCACCACCTTGAGCACATAAGGAAACCACAATAAAGACTCCCAACAGCGGCATGCTAGCAGGTGCACCTTGCAGGCCGAAAGGCCAGCAACAGGCCTTGCACAGCCCTTCTTGTTCTGCCTTATTGCAGTAGAGCTCTTTTTTATTAGATTGCCACTCTTCCCTCTGCCCATCCACCCCCCCTTCCCTTTCCCTGCAGGCCCTGAAACAAACAACAGCCTCTCAGTCTCTGGTAATGAAACACAGATAAGGACTTGTGAAAAGATGCAACCTCAAGAAAACGCTGACCTGACTCTGGCAGGCTGATAAAAATATGGCATGACAAATGCTACCTGCAGGGCGATGTCTGGTGCTGCAGCCACAGAATGCAACGGTGAACAAGTGAATTTGGGTGTTGTTAGGAGCTGCCAAGACAGGTGCGCAACACCGTGACGTCCATGAAAAAAAATCACCTGTTGGCTGGGGAGAAATACAGCACGAGGAAACTGGAGGCCACAAGAGCAGCGTCGTTCCCTTTCAGAAGCGCATGCCACTAGACAGCTTCCTGTTTTGTCAACACCCAGGGTGAGATTGCCATCTCCAGAGATCTTCAGTAAAACTGTTTTTGAAAGCAGCTGTGGCCCTGTATCTCAGCCAAAACCCTTCTCCAAGTCCGCATGCCAGCCGTGCTTTTAAGCAAGCACACAAGGCAGAAAAATACGGTAGGCCTGTGTCATCACAATTAATGACCACGGGGTTTCGCAAAGAAAACAATGCTAGAATTGAAGGAAGGAAGAAAAAAAAAAGACCAACCATTCCAAAAACCTCCTACATAACCATGATCCTAAACTCTGTCTGTCTTTTGAGCAAGAGAGATGTTCATTTTACTGAATTTCATGTGTTTTGCAGTATCTTGGTCTTATGACTGAACCTTGACCATTCTGTCCAATAATGTTTCTGAAAACAAGTCCTCTGCCCTGCTTGCTGCCTTTAGCCTTTAACAGGCTGCAGCTCCACCAGTGATGCCAGGGCCAGGGGTTTCAAAATCAGTGACATTCTTGCAAGGCAGACTGCACCTAAATGTGGAGTTTATTCTGTGCAGGAAGAAGGAGGCCACAATAGGAAGCCACAATATGTGCTCCCATTTAAGGCTTTCAGAGCCGCAGGGTCCGGTCTTCATAAACGCAATCCACTCCGACTGTACCAACAGCAGCTTGTCCTCAACAGATCCCACCCGTTTACAAGCACATCCCCCATTCCCCAGGTCCTGTGCTCTTTTACATTCAGATTAGAGTTTTTTGGGGCCTGTTTAAAAATGTCAACCTGACTGTCTTCCATTGCTGCTGGCACTTAGCTAACTAGGTTACACAACCCCAAGGTCTGTGCCAACTCCAGGAAACAGTCTCCCGCTGTATCCTGTTTCCCATGCCACAATACAAGACATTATCCTGAGGGAAAGTAAATGAATAAGTAAATAGGATGAAAACAACACTTGAACAGTCCTACCTTCACTGCCCCTGGAGTGAATAGGGCAGGCTTTGGAGGTGAATTTTAATTTGTATATGGGGGTCCCCTCCACATTTTTTTTCACTGATGCAGAGCAAAGACTAGAATTTTCTGGAAGGAATGCCACTACACCTTATCTAGAGGATATGTTCATCATTCTATCATGACTAAAGCCTGGTGCACCACAGGCAGACACAGTGAATTTGATATGCACTACCTGCAGAAGGCTACAGAAACAGAGGAGTAGAGGATTACACACCACACATCTTTAAAATCAGAGTTGTAGTATGTGTTGCTACCTCAGGACATAGCAAAGATTTCCATGCCATATGGTGATGTGCTATGAGAAGGTTAAACAGTACCGATCATTACTTGACACAAAACTCAGTTGTTTCTCTCAAGCTGCCTGCCTAACTCTCACCACTTGACGTGCTTCTGTTTGTCACAGGTGACCACAAACGAATCAAATAAACCCTCGTGCTCTGACCACAACTCAATAAATTCCTTATCTTCTGTATTTTTGACCTGGCATTCACAGCTATTGCTTCTTACTAAGAAAACAGCTTACAGAAGTTTTTTTGTTGGTACAATGTTTTTATTGAATAGAAGTTTTTCACTGACTGCTGGTAGCTCCTCAGGGTTAATGAAACCAAACACTTAACTGGAATTGGAAAAAAAAATGAGCAAGACAGAAATTCATTCAAAGCTTGAAGGCACTTGCCAGAGCAATTATCATCACTTGTATTGTAGGCACCTGACAACCAATACAAGGTGATGAGCCAACTATATTGTGTATGTGTCAAATTTAAACAAGTACAGTGAACCCAAAGCACATTCGTAATGACTATTTGAAGAGGTAATTCAGGGAAAACATCATACTGTATGTACTAGACGTAAGAGAAATTGTTTTCTTTTAATATCAGGAATGAAATCATAGGCACAGGTTCCTGGGTCTTAAACAGAGTCTTCATCTGAGGAGCTGGAATAAAGTGCTTCTACAAAAGATGAATGACCGTCAGACATTATGGCACTTGCTTTGAGACAAACAATAGGGAAATCTCAGAAAGAGGGCACTCGACTGCTCTCTCTACACTCACTCTTGCATGCTCTCAGTTAATGTTTTAATGACGTTTACTGTTATTTACCGAAGGGTCCTTCCTTTCGCTAATGAAAGTGGTAAGAGTCATCTCCTTGTTTAAAAGCAGGCAGAAACACCAAGGCAACAGGGGATTACTCTGGGATAGTTCAGAGGAGTTTTCAGTGAGGTCGAAGTGAAGGAGAAGGCCTGCAGGATGGTGAAGGGGTGATGTTCCAGAATTCCCTTCCGAGGATCAATCTCATGCTGAAGCACTCTATCTAAACACTCCCTACCCTTGCAGACCTGGCGGAGCCAGTACAGAGGTTTATGGGAAGCTCTCTCTCTCTCTCTCTCACACACACACACACACACACACACACACACACACACACACACACACACACACACACACACACACATGGCATAAACTTGCCTCTGACCTCACTGCTGTCATAGAGTAACAGTACAGGAAGTACAGGAATGAAGGCAATGGATCCCAATAAAATGATGAAGAGAGAACACCCGCTATAGGGTCATTCTGCTTGGACCCCATGCTGATATAAAGCCGAAAAACCCTCAGCTTCAGCTCTGGCTTTGGTACTCTCAAGGGAAAAGAGTGCCCTGCTCCTTCAGGCTACATACCGGGGATAGCTGTTATTACGCCAAAAATAGCTATTCGATATATCGCGACAGCTATATCGCCCAGCCCTATGTCAGAGTCCATGCTAGATCAAAGAGTCAGGAGCTACAGACTTGAACTGTCAGCCTGCTAGACCAGCATACAGATCCATCACATCTTCCCACCCTGCCTGAACACACTCATCTCAGTCATGTCACCTCTGGTCTCTGCCTGGAGCACCGCCAGCAATGGCAACCAGGAGACTTATTATTTATGAGCACCCTGGCCGAGTGCATCTCTGGGGGCCTGGGAGAGCTCACTGTAACCCTGGCTAAGTCCTGGGTTACCATGGGGATCTGCTGCTCTGTCCAGGAGGAGAGGGCAGCAGTTCTCCGCCTGTGGCCACCTCCTAGGGACTGAACAAGGACACATCTGCCATTGTGAATGGAGGGATCATGAAAACCTTAATTGGGCAACAATCCACAGAGAGCCCATAACGTCATCATTCCATTACCCTTTACATACTCTCATCGTTTTTGGCTGTAACTGAAGGAAGCAGCCAGAAGGTCAATATTCCTTACTCATTCGGCTCCCTCAGCAGTAAAAGGCAGTAATAACATTTTGCCACTAGAGGGCCACTAATACCACTAAAATCACAAAGAGTCAGCAGAGCAGTCCACAGTCAAAGTGTCTGCTCAGTTTTGTTGATCTCCAATGTGCGATCTGCCCCTCAGCTACGCACACTGTCACAAAAAGAAGTGTCAGAGGAGCAGAGACAGGGGGAAGCTGGTGGAGGCTTCAGTGTTTGTGCAGTCAGGCTAGGTCAGGGGAACTGCATTCCCTGCAACAACAGAGCTGAGGACGCCCTCACTGAGCCATGAAAATGACTGCGTGTCCTTGTGTGGGATCGAGTGTTTTCTTTTCCATGTCTGTCTCTCCATGGTGGCCTGATAGCAAGCCATTCAGCACAGTCTGTAATGTGTCACATGCAAATTAAAATTGAGAAATCGTAATGAAAAGTCCTTTCATTGTTCAAGGAATCATTGGTCATGCTGAGCAGTGGAGTAGTCCTGTGTATATGCAACCTATGGTTTTGCTTTTGCTCACTTCTTAAACACAAGTGAAACGTACTACAACTTGTTTAAACTAAAACACCACACAGCGGCTGCATCTCACAACTGCTGATCAAATCATAAAGAAAACACTGTATTATGACTATTCATGTGAGTAACAGCCTCTGTGAAAGAAAACACTCTGGTTGGATAATCTGAAACTTTCTTATCCAGCAAGAAAATACAACAATTAGACAAACTAGAATAATCTTCAAATACCTTCTGTCTTTTATTGTCCTCAAATACAATGCACTCAACCACCGGAGATTCATTTCATGTCTCAAGTAAGAACATCACAGCTCTGTGCACCCGACGCATAAACCCTTAATTCTCTATATCCTTTAAGAAGATTAAGGTCCTATTTTAATTACAAATGATTAATCTCAAATCACAGGCAAGAATCAGACTAATCTGTGTGAGAGAAGTCCTAGGATTCCAAACAATCATACATGAGAGGAATGTACACAGTGTATTGTGCAATCATATTTTACTTTCCAATCATGCAGGTCCACTAGTTCAAGAGAGATAATTCTTTTCTAGCAACTACCCCATTTGCACATACAAAGGTGTTAATTACTGCCCCATCTTTTTGGCTAATGCTGACTTTTCTGTTTAAAGTCTTCCTTAAATATTTCAGTGTAGCCATAAGTCCTTGGTAGATGTTATTCTTTAATATTCTTGAGCCGTGCTTGAACTGGTTGCTGGTATCAACAAACCACTGTTATTGTTGGTCAAGTTTAAACAACTGGAGGTAAACCTTGGATTTATGCATGCAATTCTTTTTCCCCCCAACTCATATATAAGCACTTTATATAAACCAATTACACCGATTACTCTTAAGTTTCATGGTACAATTCCACAAGTCTTACTTTATTTATGCAAGGTGATACTGACAGGGAAGGTTACGCAATGGCTAGTGAGAGATACTTCACCATTTAAAGCCTGAGTCCAGTTGCCCTCTGTATAAATAAATTGAAAAGGGGCTTACTTATAAACAAAGGAGGGAAGACTCCACAAACACAAGTAAATCTTTCTGTCCTGTTCTGTTTTATAAGGGACACGCAATACCAAGTTAAATAACACTTAAAAAAGACAACGGTTGGGCAATGAGTAACAGTGGAACCATCTCACGAGGGAAGGCAAAATTTGCTCCTGCTCCTCGTAGCCGTTTGGAAGTAGATGGCGGCCACACATCACACACAGTCCTAAAATGTAAAAATGCATAATGCTTCACATCCTCTACATTCAACCAGTCCACAGTTGGGGGGATATGTTTGCGGTGTGTCTTTATCTCCACAGCATCACTTTATGTATACTCACTACAAACCCTTCAAAGCATGTTAACTCATTCACATAGCTGGGTGAACACCAACTACGGAGAGCCAGTTTAGGTAACAATCACCTCTCTGGTAAATCTAGCCCCAGACTCATATCTTCCTCTGTTCACCACAACCGCATCCCTTATCTTTTCTTCAGTTAGCAATTTAAGGCTGGACTATGTATGTGGTACATGCCTATATATGGTGTGAACCCCACAGTATTTAAAAAAAAAAAACTACAATGGAAATATATATATGCATTTAAAAAGCTGGGTGAACATTATCCACTGAAATAACAAAGATAACACCCATTGGCCATTGATCTACCACAGGCATCCTATTCTAAAACTGCTCCAGTCTGACCTTGTGGAGCATGTGTCATTGCTTGTATGTATATATATTCACAACCTTCACAGACCCTCAGCCACTTTCACAGTTCTGTGTCTCCAGCCTTCACCTTTCTGTCTCCGTCTCTTTGCAGCCTTCATCGTTTCGCTGCCTTGGCAGCCATCTCAATATTCCATGGCATGGACTGATAAGGACTAGGAAGTGGCTGTGCCAGGGCCCTGCTGCCTGTGGGTCCTAAAAGACCATGCCCTTTACAACTGCAGAAAACCCCCTTTCTCAGCCTCAGCACAACAAGCTGGACTTTACCCTCAACTACCATGCAAGCACAGGGTTAAAGAATGTTCACTCTCCCACATACAAGTCTGACAGGTCTCAAAACATTGCATGGTAAAGGTGTAGTTTCCAACAAAGACAGAAAAAGTTGATAAATTCTCCTTCATGCATGAAAATATTCCTCTGTGTGCAAACACATCCTCCACAGTGCCTCCTCTCTACCTCCTCAACCTTAGAAACCTCCTCTCAGCAGTAGCTGCATTGAGAGGACTGCACTGTGCATTGAGCACAAGTGTAGACTGTGGCATCAAGAACAAAATTCACACACAAAAAAAAAAAACAGGGAAAGATGAATAATCTGACTAATGCACATCTCTCGCCTCCATGTGATGTAACCCAGAAAGTCCACATCTGACTGGCATTGAGGAACAGCCTGGGGTAGGTCTCAAATCCTAAATCACTTCTCAAGCAACTGCCCTACAGCATACAGCTTTCATTACATAACTGATCATGCCTGTTTAGAGGGGAAAACAGACATTCTCCAAGTTCTATTTTAAGGTATTGACGTCATAAGCTCCAAGATGTCTCACAACCCTGTCAGACACAAGCAGTAAAAAAAAAAACCCTAGCAAACTGCTGATGTCCTTAATGATGAGACAAGCCTATTGATGTTTGAGGGGCAGCCACATTAATCCTCCATGTTATATTATTTGAGGGGTAGGTTGTGGAGGATAGGACAGTAATGACATTTAATAAGGGAGGGAGCTTTGGACAAACACCGTGAGGCTGATGCAGTCTATCAGTTCATGCTCTGCTGTCCAGGTCTGGAGGGGACCAAGGACAAAGGTCAAAAGTTGACTGTGTTTAAATGTGACAGAATTTGCCCTAAGAGGGGTGCTTGTTTATCGAGTGACAGCTTTCAAAAACAGAGTCATATAAAAAAATACTCAAAAATAAACTTTGGAAACTAAAATTAGGAACTAATGAAGACAATTCAGTCATTACTGAGCTACTGGCTTTCCAGGTATGATGTAATTATTATTATTATTTTTTTTACAATTAGAATATCCATTTCCCTCCAATGATACAAAAATAATACTTAAAATTCATTCACAGTGCTGATAGCATTCACAAGTTCTGTTTTTAACATTTCGATACTCAGCACACAATGAGCTGAAACAGAATTATAATTTCTGTGCCGTATCTGTACTATTTCTGCTTATATAAAATTGTCTGAGAGACCTACTATTGCTGTTGGCACCTGCATGTAGTAATATCTTTATGGCAAATTAGATGCCCTGTCAGAGCAAAACCCGGATGAGAAGGTAAGCTCATTAACATTATGAAATTAATAATTAAGTCAGGATCTAAAAGGTTTGCTTGCTGTCTGTTGCTTTAACCATCTAGTTAAACTCCTCTAAGTGATCTGTGCCTTTCCCAGCATTCTCTGCTTGCACTGTTAATATCCATGGTGCTGGTTGCCAGGCAAGGAATCCACTGAGAACACTCACTGTCCTGGTATTTTAAACAAAGATCTCTCTCACAGCAGTGCTGCAGCTGAAGACAATCGTTCACCTCCGATTTCATCAGAGCCGTGCGGTTCGTGTGCCTGCGCGACAGCGGAGAGGAGCGAAAACAGGCTCATTACGCAGAGGGATGGTGGGTAAACACAGAGCCACAGCTCTCGCCCATCCACACGACGCGCTGTTTACTCTGAGAGGGAGTGGGCATCCAGGAGGGAGAGCAATGAAATAATTAGCATCTTACAGTCTCACGTCCTCCCGAAAAACACCCCCCTGCACGCGGCTGCCCGCCGGGTGCCGACCCCGCCCACGTCCACGGGCAGAACGGTGCACAAAATAACTGCGCCGCTTTGCAGTTTTTGGACGTTTCCGCTTTAAAGCCCATAAGCTCCCCTGCGGCCGTGGCGAAAAGCCCTGGCCTTTGGAACAAAGGGCTGCGGAGGGGGGCGCGGACGAAAGCCGCTGACATCACCACCCTGGTGCCATCCCACAGGCCGCCGTTACAAAAGGGCCGCCGGGCGACAGCAGGAAGTCTGCTTACCTCAGGGCCTGCTCTGCGGCCCGCTAAGACCTTGACCGACTGACTCACTGACACCGCCAGTGGTCACAGTAAACAAAAGCAGAAAAATAACCCACAGCTCCTCCACCATGTCACACCAGTGTCCTAGCCGCATCACCAGAGCGACACCATCGCTGTGCCCTGATCCCAGTGAGTGAGTGAAGTCAAAGTGAACAAGTCCATACTTCACGGGAGGTTGCATAAGCGCACACTCACTGACAGAGGGGGAAGGGCGGTATTTAGGAGCGCATTCGCGACACACTCCGCAGTCATTGCTCCAGTGCCTTGGCACATGATGAAACGAGGACAACCCAAAAAAATATGTCTGACTTTACGCAATCCAGGGAAATGGCAGCGGCAGTCATATCTGGACATCACATCATAACGCTAAGAATGTTGATGCTATAAGCATTACTGTGTGCTTAGACTCTTGCAGACATTTTATTTATATCTTTTTTATTCATATCTTCAGACATTTTAAATTGATATATGACAAGGGGCAAGTCTGTCACAAGTCTTGTGAATGAACAGTGTTTTGGACCAAGCTGCTCACCTGCAGACAAATCTGAGAGTGAGTTTTAACATTACACATTAAAAAACAAATGTGTCCTATTCCACACTGATCTTTCCCATTATTACCACACACAGTTTGGGAAGTTGGGATGCCAATCTGGGACACAGCCCATCTTCTCCACTAGTTCATGCTTCATGCAACACATTGTTAGAAAATACACAAGAAGATGTAGATCAGGGTTAGAAAGAGTCTAGATGGCCGAAAGATAACAATGGGCAAAAACAAAGTTTGGACACACAATGGCTTTAACAGACACAAGCTGATCTTGGCCTTCTTTAACTGACATGAAAAGACTTAATTTTTATAGTCACCTATGGTGGACTAAAACCAGCCATGACCAGAGTCTGTGGAGAAACAGAGTCCCCCACATATATATGTTGTGTAACAAGTTGCCAGCCAATTGCAGAACAACAGCTCCGTACCTTGCATGCGGTCCTCTATCCTGTGGATCAGCTGGTAGGACTTGCAGCGGTCCAGCAGGGTCCGGATGGCAGGGAGTGGGTCCAGCACAATGGTCTCAGGATGGGCCTCGATGTAGTCCTGCAGCAAGTCCAAAAAAACCCAGTCACACAGACAATCCTGATTACCCCAAACACAAAAAATTACAACAACTGACCACAACACTTCCTTCTCTGAATGTGAACCCTGCCTAGGTTGAGCTAAAAATATCTCTGATGCGGAGAGCCGGCTGGGGTGGGAGAGGATGGCAGGGTGACACAGGAGGAACGTTTTAACGCTGATAAGTTTTGCTTTGTCATTTCACAGCTGAAGCAGGCTGTGAAGAGAAAGCAAATGCGTCACCATTTCACAGACAGTATTGGTGGCGCCGGGGACAGAGCCAGAGATTTGTGAAGGCAGGTCGACCGGAGGAAACAAAAAAAAGCTCCTCTCCTGTTTTTCTTTTTCTAAGCAAATGAGACAGAGCAGCTGTGGGGGTGTCGGGGCTCAGAGAAAAGGGGGGGGGGGGGGGGGCGCAAGAAACAAAACTGAAACCAGCAGGAACAGGCAACAGGATAATTAGCGTGCATCATTAAACACAGAAATCTATACTGTTTAAAGTGGGCTTAATCTCCCTCCCACTAGCTCTCTGAAAGGAAAAATCATCAAGTGCTCTGTACTTTAGTTTATTCATTTGACTGAAAACATAACACCTAATAATACTGAGGAACACAAAGTATGGCTGTAAATTATTGACAAATTGATTTTTCTTTCTGTGTTTTTCTCGCAGTGTTTTTTTATAGGTGTTTATAGGAGTTTTGGTTGTTATTTGTAACAGGTGTAAGCTCTGCACAGTCAAACTCTGTAGGGACATCTGCTGAGCAAACAAGTCATGACTCCAGCACTTTAAGGTTTCCGCACCCTTGGCGTGCCCGGGCTCGTAACGGGCAGAGCTGTGCTGTTTCCACGGAGAACTGCGGTATGGATCCCCTGACTGTCACAGAGTCATGACCCCTCGTGACCCTGCGCTGGCCACGCTGCCCCGCGGCGGAACGCGGGTGCGGTTTGTGCGTGCGTTCGCCTCCACGCGACCCTCCCTCGCTGCGCGGCTGTGGGGCGCTGACACGCATGCTAACAGGCTTGGTGACATAACGTCATTCCAGCCGAGTGTCCGCCTGTTGGGCTGGCATGAGGCTCGCTGCTTTATGTAATCACTCTGTATTACACACGCACGCACACAAACACACACACGCACACACACACACAAAACACACACACGCACACAAACACACCCACGCATGCACGCACATGCGCACACAAACATACAAATACACACACAAATTTCATAACACGTACACTAATGCACATACATGCCCAAACAATAATAATACGCAGCTCTGCACCCAGTCAGAGCTATCCGTACACATATGCTGACAAACAGCTCTCTCTCATTTTTAGCATCCGTCTGCACAGTGCCCTCCCCAGCAGAAGCCTGGATCTTGCCAGCGCAGATCAAACAGCACTGCCCTTACGTAAGACAAATGGGCTCCTGTCAGAAAACAATAAACTGTATAGAGATAAACCAACTGATCTCCCAGCGGAGCGCTGCAGGAGAGGATGAGGATATGATTCGGCATTTTGGTCGTTACTTTCAGGGATTTTTCAGTCATGTGATGCTCTGCAGTTTTGCTTGTGATAGACATGGCCAAAGAAGTGGCAGTATAGGGTAGAGATTGCCTCTTCTCACTGATAGGTGAGCAAAACCAAAACTGAGCTGGGAGAACAAAACAGAAATGTACATCTGTACTGTCTAACCATATCTGAACAGAATTCAGATAAATCTTCATACAGCCCCACAATAAATGGCCAAACTTGGGGTATTTTAAATTCTTTCTATGTTCTTCTGCTTCTTCTCTACCTTTCCTCTTCTGCCACATGACAAAAGTCCAGTGTCCCCAACATATTTCCTATTATTGGTATGTACTCTCTGGGCAGCCCACATTTCTTCATATAAGGCCTGTAGCAACATCTATTCACTGTAATCATCATAGCCAAACTTGGCTCTACGCTAAACCACAGGGTCAAGTATGAAAGAGAAGGGGAAAACCTTGGCACCATTAGTTTGTAATAATGCCCCTCAAGGGTGTGTGAGGTAATGTGGGTAAGATTGTTAATTGTAGGCTGCCATCATATTGATCTCAATACTTCAAGCAGCAGAGATATTTTTGCATACATGTATTTACAAACATATGGAGAAAATATGATCTGTATGGGCAAGTAACTTTCTGTACACCACAAACATTTATGTTAGAGATACATATAAACATACAGATGTACATACACACACCTAGCAGCATCTTTGGGTAATACAGGAAGGAATAAAATCCTGCCTGTTACATACAAGCCCTAACTGAGCCTTCCATACTGTTCTTCTGCCACTGCCTCTGTATCTGTTCTGTAATCCGTATTAATATCCTACGGGCTAAATTAGGTCATCTCAGGAGCTTGATGAAATCAAACCAAAAACACAATTTATCACAACAAATTACAAAATAAATGTCTGTATTGTGCCTGCCTTGATTATAGTGCTTTTAAAAAAATTCTGACAATATGTTGGAACACAGAATTTTTTTCATTAAATATATTTCAAAGCCCCTTTGTCTGCAGTGAAACTGATGTAGTTCGGGTACTGCATGAAAGACATGCTTGTGAAATGTCCCTCTGCTTGAGGTTTTGCGTTTGCCTCAATGTAATTTCTATTTCTAACATCGAGTTCACCAATGAATTTGCAGCTCTTCACGTGATTTTTGTACTGCAATTCTTTTTCTCTGCACAACAGGTAAGAGGCACTCTAAAGTATAATATATGAATCAATTAATTCAGTAATTTACTTTAATATGTATTTACTTTTGCAAACACACAACAATCACTGCCAATAGAAACCTTGCTTTGTTCGGAATGTTCACACTGGGTTTTTGCTCACTACATGCATTTGTATTTTCAAAGTAAAAAGATCATAAAAAAATGATAAACATACATAAGAATTTTACCAATTTAACTGTATATTGATTCATCAGTGTATTTAATTTTTCAGTTTATTACAACAGTAAATGATTTTCAAAAGGGAAATCTAAAGTAACATGTGTTTGTTCATATTCACCTAACAGCCACGCTGGTGGAGCTCTCGGTTTAAAAGCCGCATCAGACTAGCGAGCCCACTTCCTCACTGAACCGCACCATGACATGGAGCTGGTGTGCAGGACTGCCGTTACTATAGCACTGCTGCTAACAAAACAAACTCTCATTTCCAGTTACTAATATAATTGGCATGACATCCAAGAGCACCATAACACGAGTGCTGCTTGAAGTAGGCTACGACGTGCAAATAACCGCTATGCATGACAGTCGCCGTGGCAGGCTGCTCCGCTGTTCTGAGGTGGCGTCTAAAAAAAGGCCTAAAACAAGGGGGAGCGAGATAATAAATTGTAAGCGCTTTAATCACATCTAATCACATGCCCAGCAGCGGTGGGGGATGAGAGAATGAGAACAATTGCCTGTAATCTACTCAGATCAGAGCGGAGGCAGCGAGAGAAGACAGTGCCATTTCCTCTCCATCTCCTTTCGATACATATGATTAGCAGGAGGCTCATTTGGATGACAGAGATTGAGTGGTGACCAAAATAAAATGCCTGTTATTTCCCCGAGTCTGGGCATACTTTGGTTTGCAACCCAATTACTGCAGATAGAAGAAACAATGAATGTAAAAAATTTGGTATGTTGTGCTTTGAATTTGTATTTCATTTAAAATAATGAGAGGAATTTGTCCTCTCAGTAAATGAGTCATGTTTTTCAACAGAATTTGACTGAAAAGTTTCAAGAAAGCTTATGTCAGCAAACTTAGCATTTATAATTGCACTAAGACTAAGCACAGCTATTTTATGTCACAGACGGTTTTCCATAGATGCTCAATACACTATATCTTTTTTGAGTTTATGGAGTTTATGGCCTCTGGTGCATCAAATGTACCATCTTGGCACTATCACTGGCAGGGCATGCCAGCTGAGCACCACTCAATAAACTGATGTGGATTATAAAGCCAATGCTAGGGCAAGAAGGAAGTAAGCATACAAGCTTTTTGTTTTAGCTTTTAACCTTTATACAACCCTTTTAGGAATAATTAGGCCTCCCTCACCTTGACAACCTCTACAGTCAAACCGAAGCACTGAAGCGAGACAAATTCAATCCTCTGTACTCGTAAACAATGCACCTGCACTACAAGTCCCACAGCGCACCAAGGTGAAGTGAGCGCCAAATGGAGGATAGGCACCCCCTCCGACTGAAGGAAGCTGCCAAGTAGGAAGTTTCAATGATATATTACAAGAATTCTTGCCGCCTAATGAGATGAAAAATATGGGCTGAAAAACATCTCATTGCTATTCACTGAACTTTCCTTCCACTGCTAAATGAGCGGCCTGGTAGCGCCAGCCACGCGCTGGTGCTGCCGTGGCTGTGAGGACGATAACAGCGGGACCCTCAGAGCCGTCCGGAGAGCGGGGTCCTGCAGTGCACATTCCTGAATGTCGGCAGCGTCTGCTTTACAGACGAGGCTAGGGAAACAGCGAGCGCTCTCCCGCTCACTTATTCAACCGCTGCGAGAGAACGTTCCATCCATCATTCTCACAGCAAAGGGCGTGGTGTGACAGCAGGCACAACAAGGCTGACTCTCAACATGCTGCTCTCCGCACGTAGCCACTGACGCCCCAATCGTCACGCAGTTACCTGTTAGTAGCAGCGTGTAGCAGTGTGGTGTAGTGGTAAGAAACAGCGCTTGCAAGAAAGAGGTTGCCGTTTCAGTTCAGTGGCGGAGAGGTGCTGCTGTTGTACCGTTGGGCCAGGTACTTAACGCAAATTGCCTCAGTAAATATCCAGCTGTATACATGCATAACATGTAAACTATAAGCAATATAGGTTACTTTGAATAGCAGTATCTGCTAAGCAAATATAATGCAAAGTAATGTATTGCATAGACATCACACACATGAGGGATGCAAGCACAAACAAAAACTGCACACAGAAAAGCCTCATTTACAATACACCAGCTTCTCTCCACATTCCAGCATTTCTTCACAGGTTTGTCAACACCCCTTTATTAATGTCTAATTTTAACCGAAGGATACTACAGAAATGTTACTGCCTGTTATTTCATTTGACCAATCAAACAAATTAGTAATACATACCACTATTCAACTTTAATCAATTACTGATTAACAATAATCAGCTCCTCTCTGGGAGCTGGAACAAACAACTTAGTGAGCTAAATCAAGACAGCTGCCCTGAATATGTTGAGAGGTCAAATATTACAAACTTTGTATGACATTTACGGGTGTATATTTTCACAAGCACATTCTCATGGCGGAATGTCAGGATCAATGTTTAATTGACTGACAGCCCAGCTGTTACAAAAACCAGCATACATGAAGCACACATGCCCTCGGGAAAAGGGTGGGGCAACACTGACAGACAGCAACTCCGGCAGCTAATGGCAGATTTCCAAAGCAGTGGACTGTAAAGCCGTATGTTTTTACTATTGTATTAGCAGATGTACTGCTCATCATAAGCACCAAAGCACAGAGAGTTACATCTACACTACAGCACTTTGTAGCATTAGCTTGGTAGCTAAGTGCCTCTTAACAGCATTTTTACATCATTTCCTGCTGTTGTAGTGCAGCATTTCAATTAGGGATGAACCGAATGTGTTTCAGCCAAATATGAACCTTATGTGAATTACTTTGTAAAACCAAATATTTCACAGTGAAACATTAAGTACATGCAATGAATAATTATATAATGGAGGAAGGGGAGAAATAGTAACTTTGCTATTATTACAGTATCTGTGTTTGAAACAGGTTGTGGAGTACAGCATTTGGCTAGTGACAGGCCTGCTACTGTTTAGCAAAGGCATTTACTACAACTCAGCTGGAGCTAAGGCAGTAACAACACACAATTTACAGACACTAAAAGAAAATGCAACTCAGAAAGCGATGCTGGACTCAGTCACCTAAGAACTGGACTTCACAGACTTCCTAATGGGGACCATGCAGTTGAAGCTAAGGAGGAATGTTAAATAAGAACAATGATCCCATTATTCTCAATTTTACCCTTGGTAATGACTCTATATTTTATGTGTGCATTAACAAAACATGCAGGATTCCATGTTTTATTCTGTATTTAGCTGAATCTGTCCTGCTGGATTTAACATCCAGCCAAATTCTAAAAAAAATATGGGCAGAATGCCTTTCAGTGCCTTTCAGTGTGGAAGTCGTGAGCATAAATGTATATTACACAAAAGCAATGATTAAATTACAGATCGCTTGCCCACCCCCTGGCTCAGAAACATGCGCGCACGCACACACACACACACACACACACACACACACACACACACACACACACACACACACACACACACACACACACACACACACTAAAGCACATGCACGCGCGCACACACAAGCAACGCAAACAGAGGCAAATTCTGAGCTGTTGTCATGTAGTTATTACACTGCCGACGCTGTGGGGTGATGAAACAGACGTGAAATTACTGCTCTGCAATTACATCCCTTGAGGAAAAACACATTACAGAATTACATCTCACACAGCCCCCGCAGCTAATGATAGAAACCTTCAAATCAGTGAAAACACAAACTGTACAAAATGTATACAGAAGAACCCACTTAATATTCCTACACTCTTAATGTCACATCCTTGTCAAATCCACATGCGTTTCAACATTGTTTCCGATGTTAAAATGGACTTTTTAATATCACTGGGAGCATCTATTTCCCCCTTTGGAACAGCCAATAACGGCTCTTTTGTATGGTTTTAAATAACTGATATTGCCATGCTCAGCAGAAGAAACATTGTGAACAGCAAATCAAAAGTCAGTGTTGTAGAGTAATATTTCAGAGACGCCATCAACTACACAAACACTGATTATTAAGCTTGTCATAACTGTGCTTGCAAAATGCCAGCAGACTACATTTGCCCTACTCAGGAAATGAGAATTGGATACTTAAATTCAGGCTCCATGCAACTGGTATTTTTTTTGTTGTTTTTTTTTTTTCCAATCTCAATACAAGCCCTCAGAGCATGTTTAAGCGCCTTGGACCAGTTAATCCAGTTATATTTTTATGGCAATGTTATTATGTGGTAATATTTCTGCTGAAACGGACAGCAATCCCCCTTCAACACTGCTCCTCACCACAACTCCGCCTCCAATTCCCAGCAGGCAAAGTGAAGCAGTTTACCTCCCTTCTCTCTATTCAAATGCAAAATGCATTCTGGAGTTTGTATGAGACTAATCACCATGGAATTGGTCAAAACACCAAGGCAGAATTTCAAGTAAGTTCATTTTAATGCTTGATAAAAAATAATGGCTCTTCAGTGTAGAATCCTACAACAGTGAAGGTGAGGTACAACACATACAATTACAAAATTGTAGGTGTATTTTCTACTAAACAGCCAAAAGAGGGGGGAAGGACCAGTTTGCTGGTCTCCAGTGGTTCAGTGGAAAATGTGAGATGTTCTAATTGTTAATGTTTTGCTCATGCTCTAAAGCTACCACTCCAACCAACACTGGTGAGTTTTGGTACAGCGTTCTATATGACATTATTTGCCATCTGACAGACGCAATTTGTCCATTTCTCTTTGTGACATCACTTACGTGATTTCCTCAGGTAAAAAGTAACACAGAGGGAGAGAGAAAAGACAGGATACAGCTTATGTGGACTTGTTGTGGGTAAAAAAAAAATTGAGTTGCGATACATTTGCATCTTTATCAAAAGGTGTGAATCTCATAAACACTCACGGGATAGTTTTACGAGTGGTGTGTTTTGTGAGAGAGATGCGTGCTTTGAAGTTAGAGGAGGCGAGTGGCGAGGTCCTGGGAGTGACCGTTCTATTTCGTGTGACACTGTGTTTCCATGCCCCCCCTCCCATCTCTCGTTG
The DNA here is from genome assembly GCF_013368585.1 of Megalops cyprinoides. Classification (NCBI taxonomy): domain Eukaryota; kingdom Metazoa; phylum Chordata; class Actinopteri; order Elopiformes; family Megalopidae; genus Megalops; species Megalops cyprinoides. The sequence continues at coordinate 27,788,501 of NC_050594.1, forward strand.
CCATGGACACCAGAGACACATCTGTATGAATAATTCAGTGGCTGCAACACAGAGGTAGATTCTGTCAAATGAAACTAGCAAAATCACATGTGCATATCTTTACATCAATGTCACCATATAAGGCTAGAGGGGAAAAGGAGTTCCGTCCTCTTGGGGCTGCCTATCAAGCTCTGTCTCAAACAAGATAACATGAAGAGAGGTTTTTCATGTGGTGCCTGTGAAGCTATCAAGACTGCGTAGGACACAGACACATCAGCAGTAACACAGGAAACATGAAATCTGGTACGCAAACTTTTTTATGAATTAATTACTGCCTGTCTGCTTCGTGTTTGCACGTCTGTGCTAGTGTAGTCTGTAGTCTGTCTCTGTCCGTCTGCCATCTTTGAGTGCTTGTATGTGTGTGTGCATGCTCGTGTTTGTCTGTGTGTTAATCTGAGCGTGCATGTGTCAGCCACAGAATGTACGTGACAGCTGGTGTTAACGATTCCGGTTTATTTTCAGACTTTTCACTACACCACAACACCCACCCTTCCTTTAGGGTCTGGTGTGATATTAATTTATTAACATAAAACATTATTTAAATAAAAGGCCAAGTTCCTGGGCTGATGGACCAGGTATAAATATTTGGACTAATTAGCTCAGAGATAAACAGCCGAGACAGGCAGTTAAATAAACGAATTCCAGGAAACTGTGACGCATCGTTTCTCAGGTATTTCCAGTGCATTTCCTTAAGGAAACACATTCTGTGCTGGTTGTGTATTCACATACATATGCATGGACACTTCACTTAGTGATGAACACTAATGCTGTATGAAGCGATCATTAACCGTAAGCCAATTTGGAGCATGTGTTGACTTTAAGAGTTCCTCTCTGTGTTTTAAAGCCACATTAATGTGGATAATAGCCCTAGGCGGTCTGATCCACTTTATTCCTTCGCCAGCTTTCAGGGTCAATACCCCTCCGTGGCAGGCGTCCAGCTCGGCTCCTTTGCATGTCACCACCTCCCTGCGGAGCTCCGCTCCCACGAGCCATTCCCTCAAAACTTCTGCAAGACGTACCAGAATGTCCCACAATCCTCCGCAAACAAGTGGTAGAGTGGGGCTGGACTCACAGTACACCTACTGTATTGTGTCTCCCCTCTCCTTCGGTGGGTCAAGGATATATAATGTGAGCGTGTATGAGATTCACGCCCTTTGATAAAGATGCAATTGTACTGCAACTCAGTTTTACCCACAACAAGTCCATATAAGCTGGACCCTATCTTCTCTCTCTTTCTCTGTCTTTTTAACTGAGGAACTCACATAAGTGATGCCACAAAGAGAAATGGTCAAGGATTTATCTGACAGGTTGATCCGTGGATGACTGATTGATTAGCGTGTCATGGCTGATCATTAGCAAGGCCGGGGAGACCCACCTGCACACGCTGGACCAGCAGCAGGGCCTGCGTGTCGTTCTGGTCAGCCTCCAGGATGAGGTCGGTCAGCTTGTGGATGATGACATCCAGGGGACCCTGCTCCTCCAGGGGCTGGGTGAGGTCCAGCTGGGGGAAGAGAGGAGCAGAGGTCAGCCATGGGGAGGGAACCCAACAGCCCCGAGGCCGTGGAGGCCAGCTCGGCGCCCACCGAATCGCAGCTGAATAACCATACTACCAGTCTGACACATACACACCCACTCGCATGGCAACTGAGAAACACCAATGGCAACTGAGAAACACCAATGCCGCTTGGGAAACGGGAGAAATACCACGACAAATGGCGGCCGATGGATTTCTTGACAAATATCAGGCCCCTAATGGCTGTGGCACACAGATGGTTGATTATGCAGTCTGTCAGGGCCGGTGTTCTGAAGAGGCTCTGAGGAAAGTGGGTCAGCGCAGCCACACAGCGAGCGCTGGGTTCCAGGCACTGTCAGGGCCCGCGTCCGCGCCACAATGACCGCTCCTCTGCCGGAGACGCGGAGGCCAGCAACACACAACAACGCAGGCACTGTGACTCTATTGTGCCCGGGCTGAATGGACCACTGTCAAGTCATATGGAGGAGGGAACTAAATATGGGGCTAACTGTGACCGTGTGTGTAAGCCTGTGTGAGTGTGAGTGTGTGTGTGTGTGTGTCCAAATTTGTGAGCATGTGCATGTATTTCTGTATGTTTGAATGAGTGTGTCTTTGTGCACTTGTTGGCGTAATGGGGTGGTCCCTGTAGGAAGAGGTCAGTGCACTGCTATCTAGCAGAGCCTGGGGAAGTAAGGGGCAAGCTTGGTGTGCTGCCTGACTGAAGCAGGCATGTTGATAATGACAGTTATTCCGAGACGCTAAAGACAACAACAAAAAACACATTCTGCAGCATCAAACTACTTAAGAACCAACATGGCTCAAGTGCACAGGAATACCAATCTCATACAAACAGGAATACCATGTTTATACAATGGCAGTGCAGTGTTGTTTAAACCCTTACTCCCTGTTCTCATTAACCACCTTATCAGCCTCAGCCTAACCAGAGGAGGCCACTCTGACAGCAGTCTGGCACCATCAGTGCAATGCTGCCAGCTCATCAGGTGGCCTTTGTGCTTACAGTCATTAAAGACAAAGCAGACACACCTTAATGAGCAACACACCCGTTCCATGTGGGTTCACCGTCAGTGCCAAACCACAAGACATGCAAGTATAGGAATGACTGCTCACTGTTTTCCACAGAAAAAGCTATCTGACGGTGAAAGACAAGCATCACATGCACACAGTAAACCCGACACTGGCTTTGTCATTACCTGGGACATTCAGGAACACGTAACTCATTAACCTGCCCTGGCCCCACTATGGCACTGTAAATACACCCCCCGCCCCAAAAAGCATGAAAGCAGTACCCTCCATCACAGTGCGGACCCACACCCAGGTACAGTAGATCAATAATGTCTCACTTTGTGTCATACCTTTGTACTGCCTAAAGTCAATATTGAATAAGGGGGCAAATCCTTTTCAGAGGCGTTTATGGATGACAATTAATCTTACCGCTTCTCCTCCTGTGTGTGCTCGGCTACTATAAAGATGAACCGTATCTCAGAATGTACACTTCAGCCAGGTGGGGACTCTCGGACTGTACATGAATGAGGATATGATGAGGTCTGACACACACACACGCGTGCAAACACATGCACACACAGCTCTCTCTCTCTCTCACACACACACACACACACATTAATGCACACACAGCTCTCTCTCTCTCTCTCACACACACACACACACACACACACACATATTAATGCACACACAGCGCTCTCTCTCTCACACACACACACACACACACACACACACACACACACACACACACACACACTCCTCACTGGAGGCCTGTCTCCCCTAAGGAGCTCATTATCTTACACACATAATTACATTCCAGCCTCTGTCTCACTCTCCCACTCTCCCGTTCTGAGCAAGTGGTCTCAGTGTGGTCGCCGTCTGTCTGTTCTGAACACACTTAAAGCTTTCTTTCTTCTCCCTCGCTCCCTCTCCTTTTACCCCCCATCTACCTCCCACCACCCACCCATCAGCTTTACAAGAATCCAGGACCTTCCAAACACGCACTTCAGAACAGTGCTGGTAATTACTCAGTTAGTAAGAGTGAATTATTGAGGGATTACACTGTATAATACAAGCCAATCTGATCCTATCTTCTCCCTGTCCAGTTCCACAGTGAACACCATCATTCAGGACCTGATAGTACATATATTAGTCCTGCCTTATTCCTCAGGTTTGTCTCAGCACAGGCCCTGAAACCTTCAGCTGTGATAATCCACCACAGAGCCGAAACGCCCACGCGCTGTAAGACTCATCCCCGATCGCACGCCCCCACCCTGCCTCCTCTTGCAGGGAGGGCAACGGCCGCTGGCAGCCTATCACGCGCCTCTCCTCCCGCCAGTCCCTGCCCGGCCCCACGCGGCGGCCCGCAGAGGACGCCAGCCGCCGCGGCTCGATGAGTCACAGCTTCCAAACGCGTTTATTACTGCAGGGGTGACCGGGGCGGCCAAACGGGAAGCGGGAGGGGGAGGACTGCCGAGGCGACCAAAGGAAAAAACACTGCAGCAGGTCTCCGGTGTTCGGAGAATGCGAACGTGGGAAGAACACGCTCTCGGCCTTGAGCTGCGCACGCCATGCATTAAAAATGCAACACGCTCTCTGCTCTCGCATAAACAGCACGGAGATGAACTCCGGGAGGCCCTGTCGCACGACACAAGAGGGGAACGGTTATGGTTGGGGCAAGGAGGTCTTAGTTTGGAGGGTTTCAGTCTCACGACCCCCTCGGTGCTCAATCAGTCTTGGGGCCTCCACTGCACAGCACGGGCCAACGATGGGCTGCGACCACAGCTCCTCCCGGGGATTCACATGGTGTGTCCTCAGGGGCTTGGCTGCACGCCAAATCCCCGCGGAAGCCGGTGACAAATTCGCAAAGCGTCCGGGGTCTGACCGCCACCGCACCGGTTTAATCTCCTGCTTACAGAAAGCAGCGGGCGTGTCCTCGTTGGGAGGGTGGGGGGGGCGGGGGGGGGGCGGGGTGCGGACGTTGCTGCTCTGACTCTCTCTCCTCGGGTGATTATCTCCGAGCGGTGAGGCAGCGTGGCGACCCGCTCCGCTACTCAAATATAATAAACACAGAGCCGCCAACGCCGCGCGGCGCTGAACGCGTAATTAGCAAATGCAGTCGGAACAGATTGCGCCCCCCCCCCCATCCTTCGGCCCTCCCCTGTTTTTACATCCAAGACGTGGAAGTCCCACGGCATCTGTTACAGTGAGCCGCGCTGAGTAGAATACCCACAATTCCGCGGAGCAGGTCAGCTCAATGCTGCCGAGGGGCTGTGCCTGGCTGACAAAGGCTTTGCAGGAAACAATGGATCAGCTTCAGGGTGGTCAAATGAAGCTGGGTTCTGCTTGCACAGACAGTCCGCGCCGCAGTGCTTTGAAAACGCTGTGGAAATATTAACACTCACAGTGCTGTGCAGAGATGGGTCTCAGCTGTACACACAGTGCCCCAATGTCTGCCTTCCAATGGGCCTGAAGGCAAATCCAGCTGCATGCAGTGGAATGCTCATGTCAGTGACCTGTGTCACAACCAGCATTTTCTACAGCACACATTCCAGAGGAGCTCTACAGACTGGCAGAAGCTGTCGCAGGTTTGGGAGTGGGTTGTAGGGAGCAGTGTGGTGTAGCGGTAAGGATCGGGGTTCGTAACCGAAAGGTTGCTGGTTCGATTCCCCACTGGGCCACTGCTGTTACCCTTAGGCGAGGTACTTAACTTACAATTCTAAGTTAATATTCAGCTGTATAAATGGATAAAATGTAAAACTGTAACCTATTGGAAGTCACTCCAGATAAGAACATCTTATTCTGAGAGAGTGGCTCAGAATGCTAACATTACGTAATCGCCAGGCCGCAGCTCACCAGCTCAGAGAGGGTACCAAATATAGGACCACAGATTGACTCCCTGACCCACGAAGCTTTGGGATGAGAGGGGCAAAGAGCAGGCCTCTGATTCGCTCCCAGAGAGGTCTGAAATGGGCTCCAGCTGGATCAGCTCGGCTGAGGAGACTTCAAACCCGGAGGAGAGACACGCGAGTTTAAAAATAAAAAAAAAAAAGGGAGCGTGTCTACAGAAAATGTGGGCTTTCTCTCATCTACGGCATGCTGAGCAAAATGCTGTAGTCCAACGCGCTCCTGCTCTTGTACATCACTCGGAAGGCTTACTGTAAGTGAGGAAACGCATCTCATGACTGATTCATGCACAAAGACAATGGAGCAAGAGGAGCGATTTCATTCGCAGCCTTCAGTGGCCTATTGCTTCTCAGAGCAGCTGGCTCTGCGGAAGCATTCTGTGTACTGCTGAGCGTTGCTTTCATTCACGTCTTCTCAGCAGCAAACCCGAGTACAGACACCGTGACAATCATTTATTGATGAGGAACCTGAAGGCCCAGGTGAAAGAGAACACCTCAGGTGCCTGACGGCAGACCATAACGGTTCCTCTCTGCAGGAGGGGAGGGGAGTTACAGTAACAGAGAGACCTTCCAGCCAAATCTGCGAATCCTCTTGCGCTAGGCTGGTCTGGAGCTAATTAAACCAGCTTCAGATCGGCCAATCCCCCAGGACCCTCTGCAATAATTAGTCCGTGGCTGCCCTTTGCAGCTTGTGTGCTGCTAGTCTGGTCAGCTGAAGAGGAGGAGCCAGTGACTGTTTGCAGCTGATCTCTACTTCCTACCGCTGCCAGTCAGTGTTGGGCCATGGACGACAGCAGGGCAGCCTTTAGCTGCCTGGAATCCACTGTAACATGTTCAGACTGACTAGTCTGCACTGGTGTGTTGTACCCTTTCATGTGCTCGATCCAATTCTTGATACACTTTTTTTGCCTTCTTGATGTCTTATACCTATATGAAGTCGAACCCCTCATGAAGGATCCAGTTACAATGTGTACTACTTAAGTTAGGAATTTAAATGCTGTACCTGCTCATTGATGTGGGGAATTACTTCTCGCGCGCAGTAACGGAGCGCCAGCCTGCTTTTGTGATCCACCGTGCTTTTATTGATTCCTCTTGACCCTTGGCGAGCGAGCGCGATGAGATACATCTATCGCATCAATCACACGGGGAGCGCGCAAAGTGTGCTGTCAGCCGCCCGTCTCCTCTTTGATATCTAGATTAAACCTCATCCATTCAGAGTTACGGAGCACTCCACGCCACATGCACAAAGAGGAGAGGAAGGATAATAAGCCCTCAACAGAGAACACTCACACACACTAGAAAGGGAGCTCTGTGTGTGTGTGTGTGTGGGAGAACGTGGATGCTTGAACACATGCGCATGTGTGCCATGTGTCTGTGGCGGGAGGCATTTACAACAAAATGTCATTTGTAAACAACAGCTGTGAGGTATTCTTGTGTTAATTATAACTTAAAACACATTACAATTACTTTCATTTCAATTATTACATTAAGTAAATAAAAAACAAGCAAGATGTGATATATTTCAGTGTTGCTGGGGTGTAGGCTCATAAATTTTTAATTCCTTTTGCTTGGTCACCGCTTTCATTAATATACTGTGTGTCTGGCCCTGTTGTAACTTTACCGAGACCAAAATACATTACATGAAGATTCTTGGTTCTCATATCTGAGGTAAACGGATGTGAAGAAATGGAAGAACCACCCCAATACTCTTGCCACTTTTCACCAAAACAGGCAGGAAACACCAGAGGAGAATTTAAGAGGGGAGATCCAAGAATAGCTCATGGTGGCTTTTCTCTGGAGCGAAAGCAAGCCATGCTCCATTATTTTATTTATATATTTGTCTGGATCATAAATGTCACAGTTTGTTTCCCAAGAGGCAATGCACAGCGCCAGGTTTAATAACAGCGAGTTTTGAGGAGGCACCTTCTGCAATGTTGCATTGCAGGTTATACCGGGTTTGGCAACGGGCGACTGCCAGGCACAGGGCTCGGGCGCACCGTTTGAGAAAGATCAGCGTGACAACGCTAGAACGCAAACGTTCACTAACCTCCGGTGGAATCTAACTCCACAGATGTCCTCGGGCTAAAAGACGGTTTAGACTCCTGTCGTAGAGCTTTAGATATTTCTTTTTGTCATAATCTAGGCATGGGCCCTTTGGACCAGAGGACCGTTTTTTTTTTTTTTTTGTTCGGTTGCTTGTTTCCAGACAGAGGTTTGGCTTGTTGAACATCTTGGGAAGTTGTGCTATTATTACTGAGACTGTAATAAATCAGCAGAAACCAAAGCACCCTTTTCACCAAATCAGAATATGCAGCTTTTCCATCAGCTCGGAGTATACTTCCACAGGCAGATTTAAAATAAATCGCTGCCGACCGCCACTCTAAAATAAATATCATCTGACGTCTTTTCCAATCCCTGGAGTAAACATTTCTCATTAAACTGAAAAAAGACAAGAGTCGTGCCCGCCCCAGCAGAGTTCCTGAAATTGTCCGTATGAGATCACAATGCTGGCAACATGTGAGCAAAGGGGTCTGAACTTTCCTGGGACGGGTTACCGCACATGCACTCAGATAATCAGAGACACACAGATACACACACACACACACGCACGTATGCACACAACCTTAACACAAAAGTAAACATGCACACATCTTTCCAGCTCTGTTCAACCTCGTCACAACATGATGTTGATTCTGACTGACACTTACAATTTGAGTGCATTACCTGGTAGATTTTGTTGTTTGGTTGTATTACAGCAGGTAATAACAAGCAGAGGAAATAGGAGTTCCTCTGCCAGGACAAACTTAAGAGTGTGGTAAATATACAGCCTAGCCAAATGGAAAGGATGTGGCTGATGGTGGCACCACTGACTTATTGTTTTTGGACTGAAGCTGAAGGAGAAAGAAAATAAGAAAGCAGCTGTAAAATTCCTCATTACATTGTACGAGGGGCTGAGAACAAACATGTCAGCCTCAATTCTGTGTTCTGCCCCCCAAAGCTTCTTTTAAAGAGGAAGTAGGCCTACTCCTTGTCAGAGGCCGGGTTTCAGATGACATGACGTTGGCCCTTCACATACAAGTTTCACACTAAGAATAGCTGCCAGCACTAGCATCATAGCAAGGTGGACCGAGGTCAAGGCAAGTGAGACCTCGGCTGCGTTTCATTATCCATGACGAAGCGTTCCTCGCCAACCCATTGACAGTGACGCAGGGCGGCCTCCGGTCAACCTCTCAGCAGCTGCTGACTCACGGAGGTCACTGCCTCGAACGGGCCCGTTTCCTGCTTCATGACTGGATGCCCTCGGCTCCACCCCACAGAGGAGGTCTTCCTGTAGGAACGGACGAATCAGCGGGGCAAACCACTATCAGAACATACATGGCTCCGCCCATACAGGAAATGTGTGAAGCAATTCATAAAGTCATCTCTGAGAGGAGGGGGGGGATACAAGTCCCAAAAAGAAGGACAGGCTGTACTTAGTTAGGCCACCACCTGTGATTCGCCAGGGTGAACGCCAAAACAAACACAGAGGCGCAGAGCAAGCAGCTGGGGGACAAAGGTGAAACACACAGAAACAAGGGCCCAAGCTGTTCCCCATCTCTCACCTCACACTGTGGGCTCCCAGGCCATTTCCTCCCCGCCTACACCAGCAAAGAGTTCCAGGGACACAGAATAAGTCCGCAAGTCAAGCTTTAACACACTTCGTTTACACATCTGACTACATCTGTAAGAAAACTGACCAGCTGAGTCCCGGCTCGGTCCCAACTGTGCCATGAAGATATACTGTCAACATATTTTACAAATTGAGACACAACCGTCAAACACAAAGCCACCCTGTGTGCAAATGGCTTTGCATGGACAACAAATTGCCATTAAACAAAGAACCCCTGCCACACTAGGAAAATATATTTTCATTCCTGATAAACATCTACTGCACTGACCAGCAGACAGAAATGAACTGCTCTCTAAAATGCAAATTTAGCAAACGGATCGTAATTCTTACAAGTTCTCAGCACGTTACTGGAATGACGTCACAGTTCATTTTCTTGGCTCATTAAAAATTGACAGTAACCAAGTGGGCTTATCAATTATGCATGCGGTACACTAGCACACGCATTCATTCCGGCCTTTGCTGAGTGATGGCCGTTGTACCCCCCTAAGGGACAGACCCTCCCCGCCCTTCACGGTCTCACGGCCTTTCAGTGAGGAGCTTGAAAGACCCTCTCATCTTCATCCTCTTCCCTCTCAGAGTTCCCTCTCCACTGAATGAGGCGACCTGAGGCCACCCGGTTACTGAGACCTTCTCTATTCCAGTTTGTACTCGTAACATACGTACTTAACTGGTTCAACAGATGTTGAATAACATGGGAATTGGATGGTGTGCTGTATATTGCCAGAGTTAAAGGTTGTAAGAACCCTTCGCTTAACTCCTGTACATAAGAGGCACGAGTGGTAAGAAAATAACTTCATTCAACCCCGGACCAGCACTGGAGGACTAGAGACAAAAAACTGAAAAACCCAGTTTAAAGAACCGGTTTGTAGGTTCAAACCAAAAGGGCAGCAGAGCTGCAGAAGCGACGTCCGCTTTAATCACAGGAGGATGAAGCAGACTGTAAAATGATTATCTCTGAAGGTTCAATAAAGCCATAATCTGCTGGGGAATAACAGCTGGGAATTGAGCACGAGCGGCGACTGCGGAGTCCTTTTTCCGAAGCGTATAAAACGCGTTCAACAGTTTCCTGGAAAGCAACTGATACGATCAATGACGGGTCCTTTCCTTCAGGTTCCCATCATGAATGGGGCATCTCTTACGCATGTAAACTGCGTGGTCATTGCTCTGTAATCTGAACCCTGCTGTATGGGGGGGGGGGGGATCATTTTCCACATAAGGCTGAGGGCAGACCTCTCCGCAGTGATGGGGCAGTGGGAACGCTACTCAGAGGGATGAGAAAGCGGAGGGGGACAGACAAAGAGAGAGAGAGAGGGAGGGAGAAGGACAAGGGGAGGGATGCCATTTCCAAACAAAGATTTAGACCTACTGTGGAACATCTATTAATAAATACATGGAGTTAGGGAAGGACCTGTTATTCTAAGCTCCTTCCCTCTCTTGGCATCTCACTATCTGATTGTCATCTCTGCATTTTTCCCAGGCTACATTTGGACAAATTACGTAAAATCTCTCTCCGGTTTGAGATACTGTGATAGGATGATGCGAGTCTTGCCTTCGGACGTTGAGAACATATACCAACTCATGGCCAATATGTACACCATCACTGTGAAACACTCAGCAAACAAGGAGAAGTTAATCATTAGAAATTAGAATTCAGAGGTAATTACAGCTGCACAACACAACGCCCCGTTGTAAAACCTTAACTCTACATATACAGCACACACCTTTACAGAGCAAGCTGCTGAATGATTAACAAGAGATTTACAGCCTTGTGGGAGAGCCACCATTTAAGGGAGAGCTACTGACAGTTTCATAAAGTCTCTTCAAAGTGTAAGCGTTTCACACTCTGCGGGGCCAAACACCACTCCTCCTCCCCCGGCTTCCAAAGCAGAGATCCGTCTGGGCTTCAGCCTTGGCATCACTTTGTCTGCTGTAAACAGCACATTATTCCACCCGACTGAGCTATCCGTCTCCCGGAGCGCCCTGGGGGGGGCGGGGGGTAAAGCATACTGTGAGAGGGAAGGAGCTGGTATCATTACCGAGCCAGGGCCTTATCAGTGGGGCTGTCTGAGAGATGGCGGGGGCAGGAGCGAAGGCCGTGAGGGAGGGGCCCACCAGGTGGAGCCCGTCTGGAAAGGGGGGGTTCGCGTCTGGGGGCTCACCTTGAGCAGAACCCCATGTCAAGGCACCTACTGATAAAGCAGCTCCACAGCTGGGATACAAAGCCCCTGCACTTAATGTTCTTCTCAAAGCCAGCGCCTCTATACATTCCGTTTTTTGTGGCTAGAACTCCAGTGCTGATTCGGGGTTGAATGAAGTTCTCTTCTAAGCACTCTTGCATCTTAAGGAGTTAAGTGAAGGGCTCTTACAACCTTTAACTCTGGCAATATACAGCACGCCTTCCAATTCCCAGAGCTATTAAAGAGCAACCATACAGACTTCTGAGATATTGCTGCACCCGATTCCTGAAAACCCCATGAAACCATTTGCCGGCAGGCAATACTTTGCTTCGGCAGGGATTTGACAAATCCTCATGTACACAAACTAATCTCTGTTGCTTACTTTCCCTCTTTTCTTCGCTCAGCCATAAACAGGGATGACCTGTACACAGAAAAACCTGACTTCATCCCACAAGCAGTGAGCAGTTACCATGGTTTTGTATTTTTGCTTCCAATTTTTTCCCTCTATTGGATACTCATTTCTTGTCAATATCCCCCTCCCCATCTCCTTCTCCCTCTCCCACACAGCGTGACACCGTAATTATAACAGGAAGTGACAGCTTTACATGCCCACTTATATAACTAAGCCGGGCCACACAATAGCTCTCTGACGTAGCCGTGTTACAGGAGCCACTGACTGACAGCAGCTCACCTTTGTTAGACCCGCTGTAGTCTTGTTTTTAACATGCGTCCGCATTGTGGGGCTTTTAATTGAGGGTGACAGCGCTGCGCGGTAAAAATAGAATGGCAGCAGCGTCTCTGGATGGGGCGAGCAAGGGAGCCCCTTGACCTCGCGCCGTAATCCCGCTGTGACACGGGGCTTGGCCCTGAGAAATCCTTCAAGACCCGATTATCCGTGATCCGAATACCTACCCGGACGGGCCAACGGGGACCCACCCAGGGTGGGGCGAGAGGACCGTGGCCTGGGAGCTGGGAAGAACTGCCTCGCTCTCTGGGGAGTGGGGGGGGGGGAGACCGTGTGTACCGTTAGAAACAAAGCCTGCTTATTTTGGGAGCATTCCCAGGACATGGCTTCATTTGGGTGCGCTGGGGACTGTGCACTTCACGGAAAACAAAAGGGGCCCTCCTTCTCGCTTCCGTACAAGAGGCTCTCGGGCTGAGGAGCGGGCTGCCATTTGCTACTCAGGGAATGGGAATGTGCCCAATGCTTCAACCGCACAGGACCTTTTTCTGCATGGTCGCTTGCTTTCATGGAAAGCGCAGTATAACCAGCATGGTCACCGCCCCCACCCTGCACGCATGCACCTCAACACATCACCCAACAGCAGGCTGGACGATCAGTCCTGCGAGCATGTCTTTCTTTATGGTAATACTCAGAGTAGACTCCAGTTGCGCAGGTGCATCAGAATATCAGCCCTGCATCTTTAAGGACCCCCAACTGTCAACTGTCCAAGTGCTCCAGGTGGAGGCTGCAACACACATGGGAATTCCGTTCACTTCAACCGGTTTCTGTGGAAAAAGGCAACAAAAGTTGATTGTGAAGAAATCCCTCCCTCTACCAGGTATCAAATGTCTTTTGAATCAACCACTAACAAGCACTGCTGATATCACCTGCTAACAATTGCAGCACAAAAGGAACTCTGTGTGGCAGTCGTGGTAATTATAAACTCGCACCTCTTGTAGAATAAAGGGGCATCCTCAGGTGTCAGCGCTAGGAACTGTGGGATAGAAGGACTTGCTTCTCACTCACACGGCACAGACTGACATCATGAGCCATGCTTGGCAACACTGCCAACACCCTACACGCACAGCCAAAATCCGGCGCATGCAATTTTCGCCTCAAACTGAAACCCTGCAAGCGGCTATATAAGGCAGCAAAAGAAACATATGTTAAGCCAAACATGCATATAGTGAAATATCTGCGGAACATCCGCAAAGAGACAAATGGACAGGGCCTAAACTCTGCATGACCCCTCTCAGGCTCCAGCCTCCTGGCCGGTGGAAGCCCTAGCTCTGGAGAGCGTGAGAGGTGGAAGGGGGCGAGGCCTAGGGCTTCTATCAACGAGGCTCTGAGATTTCCCATGGAGGCCTCAATGTCCACACAGTTTGACAACCTGCCGAGATGAATGGGGAGAGCACCCCATCCGTCTTGTTCTTCCCTGACCCCCCACCCCCCCCACCCAATCCCGTCCACTCCGTGACGTGATCCAGGCACCCACGCGCCCCCCCCCAGCCCAGAGACGCCTCTCCTGCTTCCTGCGCCCTCTGAACCCAGCTTTCAGCAGGATCAATTACTGTTCAAACTAAGGTGGGACAGTTCCAGAAGCCATAAAAGTCCAACACAGAAATAAACTGTAGACACACACACACACACACACACACACACACACCGAGTACAGAATTGAACTCGACAGAACGCAGCACACTGCACGTCCAGCAACTGCCATTGTTAATCATTGGTTCCTGTGCACTTTGTTTGAAAAACAGAGAATACATTAAACATACCTAAAAAATGTAGCCAACATAACACTCTGAAAGGTAAAAGCCTCCAGACTTTCCTTACTCAACACATATGAATGTGGAAAAACTGCTGTATGGAAGATGCCAGAATAGAAACAATCTGACACCTTCCTGCAGTGTGAGAACACTAATCCATTTCTCACCTCCTGTTTAATGCTATTAGTGACCAGTGTCTGCTATTAAGCACTATCCACATTAGTAGTGCAAAAAAGTATGAGTCACTGCTAACGTGTGTAAAACGTATATTTCCCCATAGTCTGCTTAATAGCTTGGTTCCACATAAAAGCTATGGTGACATTCAAACACCTGTGGGGTGAGTTGAGATGTGGACGGTGATCTCTAGTGTAGGCATTCATTTCAAATACAAGACTTAACTGGTTTCCTTCTCTCGGAGGATTGCACCATATCAGATCCTCTTGTAACATATGAGTCAATGCGTGTTACAACATCTGCGTGGTGATCTCCCCAAGACAATTCTGTGTTGCAATTTCTCAGTTGCTGGATGATGACACCAACAAAAAGATGTGCGAATGACACCACTAATACCAGGTGGCACTTTGAGAGACTGGTGAACTGAGAAACAACATCCATCCCAAAGTTCTCCTAGCTGTGCCTCATATTGGGGCTGCTGCATTTACACAAAGGTTGGAGAACGTGCTTCCAACAAAGGCTGTGGGTTTGAATCCATCGTAGCGTACCTCTGTTGTAATCTTGACTGAGGTACTTAACCCGAACTGCTTTAGCACAGAAAAGTGGATCAATGTAAGCCCTACTACTCCCCTTGAATTAAAAAAAGCTTTTCATCTTTCTGAAATGTATTGTCTTTTTGTCTTTGTTCTGGGCAGTACGCTGCCATTACCCACATGGGTCCACTGAGATCAAATGAACCTGGTTCTGGCTACATGACTATTCCCAGTGGAAGCTGTGGGCTTCCACAACACTGCATTATGACTGTGAAATGCATCAAACCTCACACACCCTGAACGCCTCACTTAATAGGTGCATTTGATGGTTACTGTGCTTTGCTTTGCTCTGATGCAAAGATACTTGCTCACCAAATCGTCACATACACAGTCTGTATGGAAATAGAGCAATCTTACCTGGACCACCTCTATGCCTCGTTTCCTGCAGAGAGAAGAAAAGGACAAAAATAAATTAGAGGCCATTCAGTTCAGATAAGCAAGCACAGATCAGTGATATACTCCTGAAGGCAGGAAAAATAGGACCATTAAACCAAGGGCCGGGTCTAAGCTTTGCACGACATACTAAGAAGGGAAAAGGGCTGTTTTAACAGCATTCAACATGAGACATGAGAGAGGATTTTTCCACCTGCTGGGCAGGATGCAGTCTGAGGAGTTAAGGCTGCATTGTGTACCATTGTGACCGTAGGCTGTCAGCTAACCAAACTGCTCCTGATCGCAAGGGGAATCTCGCGTGCCCCCACGAAGGGGCGTGGCTGGCTCTAAGGGCAGGGAAATGTCAGCAGGGGCACACAGAGTTCAGAGGGGGACATTTGCCACCGGCTGAACCCTGACTCCGACAGCACTGAGACAGCCACGCCCACACAGTCCCCCACAGTTCAGCCCTGGGGCCTCCTTACTCAAATGTGTAAGCAAATTTGTGATATACCAAAAAAAAAAAAAAAGGTTTCCTGCGAACAGTGAGTGGTTCTACCTTCACACAAAATACAGACAGTGCGAAGGAACATTTCACACTGCCTGCGGCCAAGTGAGGGGATTGTAGGGAAGAGCCAAAACTTCTAATTCTTTCTGATACGGACAGGCATGTAGAAGTACACAACAAAATTCCACCTCCCTTTACGTGCGAATCAGGAGGACTTGTAAGGCTGCTGGGGTGCATTGTTACTCTGCTAAACTGGATCCTTTTCATTCCAGTATTTCCATTATTCAGTGCTTTCTGTCAACAGTGTTTTGCGCCATGACTCATAGGCCTCTGTTGCTTTGAAATCCCACATGGTGGCTGCAATCTGTTTATGTGAATATAAAGACTGGCCAGTACAGGTATGCAGAATTCAAATCAGAAGTTACAAAAAGGAGGAGGATCAATACCAGATCATTTTTATGGCTTTTTCAAAGGTATGGCCAAAACGTCACGGGTTACAAAATGACAGGATTTGTGCCATTGACAAATCGAGAGAGCTTACAGCTATCAGTCTTCTACACTCCCGAGAATCTACTCCTTTTGAGAGAGAGAGAGAGAGAGAGAGAGAGAGAGAGAGAGAGAGAGAGAGAGAGAGAGAGAGAGGCCAGAAAAATTCTGAGCTTTGGGTAAAAATCAGTTGCCTGGCAACCCGCAAACCCTCGTCAATGAGGAGCCCTCTTTGTCTGTTGTGTAAGAGACTTCCAGCTGCCACACAGAACCAGGACACTTCCTCCAGTCAAAGAAACTTTGTCAGACAAAGGCAAGCCATATTCTGCTGTACTGCAGTCTGCACGAGCCCAGTTCAGTCAGCAGAACAGGAGGACATAGGAGGAAATCACGTTAAAGATAAACATCACGGCTTTCAAGACCAGGCTTGACACAATGCAAGGATACAATCTGTGAGCAAAATGACGAACGTGTATGGGCTGGATGACCTACTGTCATCATTATGTTCTTATGTATGTACCTATACGCGTATGGTTTTCAGCGGTGCGAATGAAACTGTGTACCACATTTTAAAGGTGGTAAAAACACATATTATAAATAGCTGAGCTTTCTAGGGGATAGGGACGGTACTACAGAGGTGATTCATGATACAATTAAAAACATTCCTGGAAATCTTGCAGAGCGTGGGTGATATGACAGGTCTAAACCCTGTCTGCTGCTTGAAGCTGCTGCCGGGATCAGATATTTCCCTGTGAGGAGAGCACGAGCAGGGGCCTGGTGAAATGCAAACAGGAAGAGAGATGGCCTCTTCCGCAGAGCTGTGGTAAGAACACCGCTGACATGCGGTGTATAGTGTAATGCATCTCTGGTTGTCACGTTCTGTGTGTGTGTGTGTGTGTGTTTGCAGGGGTAACGTAAGCTCTCAGTATGCGTCAGTAGGGAGGGGGACACGAGTTCTATAACTGTTAGTCTGACTGTGTGTGTCTGTGAGAGTAATGTGTACATATGTGCAAATGTGTAAACGTGCAAACAGGAGCTCTCTGGCTGTTACTGTCTGTGAGTGTGTGTGTGTGTGTGTGAGAGAGAGTGTATATGTGTGTGTGTGTGTGTGTGTGTGCGTGCTGGGGGGGAAGCTAACAGCTCTATGGGTCTGTCTTGCCTGCCTTTTCAGGGTCAAACAGATTTACCTTTTTAAAACAATACCAGCAGAATGGACCTTCATCATAACACACACAAGCTGTGCTTATACCTGCTAGACAGAGGAACTCTACAGCTGACTGTCGTAGAACATGCACTACCACTGGAGGCTAGAGACAGCCATGCACTACACACTCTTTCTCTGAGGTTAACTACAATGTGTTTATTTAATAACACTTCATGAATGAGACCTTTAGTTTCAGTTCCAGATATGGAGACTGGTGCCCACACAGCTCAGACACTGAGAAGAATTAAAAAGACAAAACAGAGAGTAGTGTCCCAGCATTGTTTGGGTTTGAAACCCCAGAGAGTAAAGGAAATGATACAAGTGAACCATGTACAAGGGTAAAACAGCTCCCCCCCACCAAAAGGAACGCCCAGCTGAAACAACCACGTCAATGAATACAGGGTGGAAAATGGCCACTGTCTGAGATAAAGACATAACAAAGGGGATAAAGGTCAGCATATTGTCACAATTCCTGGGCCTGCCAGCTTATAACATGGCCCCCTTACCCCACTCAGATTTGTGTCCCTTCAGACAGGCCACATCAGGAAGTGACAGAGCTGCTGTTGTATGTGGAAACCCCAGGGACAGGCCCGCTCAGAGTCCATGCTGAAATTAATTTGATGAATAATGTAACGTTTTGAAAACCTAATTGCCCATAGAGGCCCGCGCCAGCTCCTCAATGGTGCCCACTGCGGGCCCTCCGCGGTTTGGTATGCAGGGTCTGATCCTGATTCAGCGGGGTTCACCCAGTTGCCAGCTGTCCCAGACAGGCTCCCACTGAGTGCCCCTCCGTGTGGAGCGGGGTCCCGTCTGCAGACACACCAGATGCTGAGGTACGGGCAAGGTGCTAGCCTCACGGGAGAGCTGAGGAGACTCTCCACCAACAAAACCGCCATCACGTTTCAGCAACGCAAGGACACACACAGACGGCCTCACACAGGCACGCCAAGGAAGCAACACAGTTTCACGCACACACATGCACGCGCACACACACACAAAAGCCCCTGACATTGCTGGGATTCCAGAACTCACCAGAGGATGATGCAGGCCACCCTTAATGAGAGAGCGCCAGTCAGAGAGATGGGGCTGCACTCTATGCCCATTGTTATGAAAGAATTTTTCACAAAAATGAGCAAGAGAGCAAAAGGAAGGCAACAGCTTTTCTTCAAGGAAAGGGTGGGTGCGTGGGTGGATAGAGCTCCTCCACCCCCCACTCCCACTCCTCCTCCATACCCGCCAGGCTGGGCCCCTTCCACTCCCGCACGCCCTCTCTCTCCGGCTGGCCCCGGCTCCCGCCGCCGGATCAACCCGGCGTTCATTGTGCTGCACATTTTGGGTTTTTCCTGAAGCGCGCGGTCGCCATGACAACGGAGCTCGCCAGGCACACAGCTGCTGTAAATGGGCCCGTTTGGAGCGCGGCACTCGGAGACAGCGGCCGGCCCATTCAGCGGCCCCGGCGCATTCAGGCACAGGGAGCCCGTCGCTTTCTTCACATGTCACTGGGGATTAGGCTCTTTTCACGGGGGCCAGGGCTGCGTGCGAGGGCTCCGCTCACAGGGCAGCGCCTGACCCACTTCTGCCTGATTCTTTCAGCACCCACCCAATGGAAAGTATTGGTCCTACCATTAAAATGGGAGCTGAAACAACGGAGAAGACGGTTTTTGCACCTAAAAATGAACGGGAGAACTACTGGAAACATGTGGCTCTCCTTTCTTCTCCTTCCTGGGTGCGGGGCGACATACCCCACTGGGTCTTTGTGGAGCGCTGGGTGAGGACAGTCTCAGTCATGATCCTGCTTAGCTTCCTCCACAGTGGTTTACAATTTGAACACAGGCAAACCCCTCATTGGGTTGTTGTTTCAGTGGTAAAGGTCATTAAATACTACAAGCAGGCTCCAAACTGAACCACTATTGTTCTCCATCAATAAACTCAGTTTCCTGCTGGTTTAGAGATACCCTCCTCTGGACGCCACCTGACACTCCCATCACAGAATCACTGTTGTTCCTCTCCCTTGTTTCCTCAAATTGTACATGCTCTGATAACCACCTAGCAACCTCAGCTATTGTGAAAAGGACAGTCCACACAAACTCGTGTGTGGGGGGAAATGGATGTCGGAGATGTGCAGTGGTGACTGGAAGCCCTCAGACAGTGACATGGCATCCTGGAAATTCCCATTTCTCTTTAGGTTCGGGCAGACATCCCTGTGGAAAGAGTGCACTTAACCTCACTCTCGCCCCCGCCCTGACAGCCTCTCCGCTCACCCAGACCAAAACAGATCCCCGCTTGAGGAAAGTGAGGTGGACAGCTCAAAGCACCTCTCATGGGCTATGGCTGTGCGGAGCAGATGTGTTTCACACATATACATCATTTTAAAGGACTGGGATGGAACGGTTAACATGCCTGTCATTGCTAGATGGAAAGAGTACGGCGTGTTACTAGTACGGTCTGGCCTTGAGGGCAAGTGAACCACCTACACCAGAGGGACTAGTGATTTTTGGCCTTTAGCAGCCTGTCTTTTGTAGTTGGTGTACATGACAATAATCTTGCAGCATTTTACAACCAGGCAGTGTCCCAGGTGAAGGAACAGCAGATAACTTGTCATTTATGCAAACCCCCCCCCCCCTTTTCCCCTCTATTGAAATGAAACAAAACGACCAAATGGGGAACTAGGAGGGAGCAGTGGAGGTTATATGTTACAGCAGTCACCTTTTGGCGCTGCTTGAGTGAACATGCTTTTCGGAATGCTTGGCTCCTGAAGTAAACTGAATGCCAAATTTCCACGCAAATGGCACAGTTGCCTCTTCTAGCTCACCCTGATGGTGCAGCTGATAAAGGTACATGCAGGAAACTGAGTCACCGGAGTACGCCACCAGAGCGCGGGTTTTCTCAGGTTTGTCCATAGACTGCATGGCCTCTGAAGAGCCTGGCCAACTTTGAGGCATTGCACAGCATCTGTTCTCTCACACCAGGACTGCACCCACACCTTTACAATACTTATATTCCATATGCACAACTTCTGGATTGAAAACCATTTTAAGTAACTGCACAGGGCATGCCTCTGTGTCAGTACACACCTGCAAGCATTTATAGTTTTGAATATATTGCTGGTCTAGGGACATAGCGTACTGTGCTGTATTCATCCCAAAAAACACTGCTCACAAGACTCACACCCTTGTTCCTTTGTCTCTCTCTTACTCTTTTTTTTTTTAATTTACCTCAAGTTCTTTAAGCAAGATTGAAGTTATTTCAATGATGTCACACCCTTTTGTAGTTGGGTGATGCCCACCTACAGCCATATAAGGCACTATTGCATTTTATACAATCAAAGTTAACACACAGGTTTAAACCTAAGACAAATTAACAGAGGTGATCAATACTTGCTGTGAGCAGGGATAATTTACCCCAAGTCTAATACAATGAGAACATGAGCAGTACCATTTTAAAGACCAAATAGGCATGAGAAGACAAATGCTGCTCATTTTAAAGGTGAGTGTGTTCAAAGCCACACTGGGCAATGCCATTGTGTATGGAGGAGTTCAGCTTCACTGTAATATGAGCGTCCTGGCACAAGGTGGTGAGTGCATCTTTACAATAGCACAGATATTGTACAGATATTCCCTATGAGGAATTGGCAGGCTGGGCTCTCAGAAGAATACATCCAGGACAGTATCTGCCTCGAGAGTTCCCTTCAGCTAGCTTCCAGCAGGGACCTATTCTGCTGGAGGGTTATGAAGGATTACCATTTAATCCACAAAACATTTTTAATCTGCACTGGCGCAATCAGGTTGCTTTGAGAGTCCACAGCCTCTGGCAAGGTGAAAATCCTTCTCCATTGCTCTCTGCTGAGAAGACCTCCACTGAAAAAACACTGGACTAGACAGATGGGATTTGTATTTAAAGTCTATTCCATTTGCTTTTTTCCTTTCTTCATAGAAGAACCTTGATATAAGCACCTTACTGTTTGATTCCTTTTACAATCTCATTTAATATCCAGGTCACAACACACAAATGCCAAATTCATCCAGCTGGATCTGACTGCCAGCACCCAACTCCTTTAGAGGGACCACCACCCACCTCCCCCTCCCTCTCCCTCTACCATAAAAAAACAAATCCCTGTGAACACCACATGGACCATCTGAGAGAGGGATTAGGAAAATCAGCTTGCCATGGTTTGGTGTATCCCTGCTTGTTGATATACAATACAGTGCTCTTTGTCCTCTAGCAGGCATGCTTTACCGTAGCCTGTCTGCTGAAGAAATCGAATGCACTCCCTGGCCTGGTTCACAGCGCATTACATAATAACTCACTCTGCCGAAGACTGCATCTGAGAGGTAAACTGCTGTCAGAAAGCAGGGACAGACAGACGGACAGAAACACGCAAGCTGCCCGTGATCTGGAACTGTGGAATATTCCAGTGTTCCTCCAACATTAGTTTCAAAGCACGTCAGATGGTCCACTGTTTTAGTGACCGCTCTGAATGCGAGTGACTCCAAAAGACACAGTGAAGCACTGGCTCTTTCTGGCATGCCTTTCCTCATTCTTTGTTTTAACATCTTGCAACATACTTAGGAAGCTCAGCCAGGCCCAACTTCATTTCTGGATTTACTATATCATGGTCCCGGTGCTTTCATTGGCCATGGACCACTGTCTCTGCTGGATCAGGAACCACAGAGAAAGGGTAGAGCCAGTCCCCCACGGTAAGGGAGAGGGTCTGTGAACACAACACCAACACACTATTTTCACACATAATGACTAGTCTCACAGAGCGCCGACATATTCCCACTCCACAGATGAGACCGAACAGGGGCCTAATTAACCACACAGCCGAGTGGAATCAAATGTCACAGAGATGCTGGAGAAGAGACCACACCTCTAATGAGAGTATCGAGTGAGAATGAGAGGGAGCCCCTTAAAAAGGACTGTGCGAAGACAGTTTTGAAGGCAGGTGTTGATGAACTGGCAGAAAAGCATCGATCCATCTTTGCATCGGTTCTTCGAACAAATGATGCACTTAATATAAATGCGAAGATTTTCTCACAGAGCAGACATTTGCACTCAGCAAGACACTTAGCTCTTTGACAATAAATCAATATTCACCTTTCCGGGCATTAATCCAAATTAATTATACATGCACTGAGTTATCCTATGAAACAAAATTAGTACTGTAAATTAGCTGGCTGACTAGCCAACTAATTCACACTAGTCAATGAACTATAGGAGGAAACTGCAGACACCTCACCAGCTTCACATAAAGGATATTAGCCTAACCCTTTTGAAGACAACTTGATATGAAAGTGATTTTGTTGCACCTATCACAATCCCCTCCCTGTTACAAAGAACACCACACATGAAAAAATGTTAATGTGTTGTCTTTTTTAATGCATCCATCAGCCGATTTATAGCTGTTCACTTGTTCCAAAGATTAATGTACAGGTGTCCCAAGTATCACTGGAAGCAGCTGATATCTTTCTATCTTCTATACCTCAGCTATTTCAAGAGACAGAGCATAATGCTGTATTTAAAATTAAAAGGTATTAGTGCAGTAGTCAAAAAGTCTGCATGAACTCTTCTGGCTGGTTGGCCCCTTTGTACAGAAGCATAAATTCTGGACCTGTTAAAATAAAATTTACATCTTCTTCATCTATGGTTTGCCCCAGCTCTACAGATGATTGAGCATCCTTTACCCACTCCCCTTGTCAATGCAATTTGCATCCCGTGTAACTGACCCAGTTAAACAAAGGGTGACAGGTCCATCCAACATATATGCATGGTCAGGGTCTTCAGACTTGATCACTGTATTTTATCAGTTTTGCACAGCATGTGGAACAGACAGAGAGTGTTGATTAGGGAAAGGGTTTACTCTGCTTTGGCACATATCCCCATTTACTAACACCTTGGCAAGATGACTTCAATGCTGTTATTTCCCACCTCCGTGAATGTAGAAGGCTCAAGAAAATCCATTTTTATCACCTGTTAAGTGTTGTTTTAAGCTTACTGTATTTACTGCTGCTTTGGATAAAAAGAATCAACGAAACGCGTTGATGAGATCAACCGCATAAAGTAACGCAGAGTGGATTAGCGTGGTATTTCAATGACACATACTCAACGATCTGTAGTCACTACAGTTTTGCAACTATTTGCAATTATTTGCTATCCGTTACAGGATCCTAACTGCCAATGTCAGCCACTTCGCAAACACCTACAGGTCAGCAAAACCAACAAACAAAAAACCTCCCGTGTAGTCCCGTGTAGGCTTTGCACTTCTAATAACTTCTTCCTAAAAGACATTTGCCAAATCCAGCTTCTGCGTGTCAAGGATGCTTCAGCGCCTATTCTTCCAGCAACAGGTTAAAGTTAACCACTCCGAATGGGTGAATATGGCAGGGCCACGCAAACCCGCTCACTATGTTGCTACACGTCGATACATTATTGGTTCTTTATTATCGCCCCCATAAACTCTAATTACACATGGCGACATCGCGAAACGGAAGCTTCCGACTGCAACTCGCACCTACCTGCACAAGTCCGCGAAGGCCAGGAAATTCAGCTTTTTCATCTTCTTCTCGCTGAGCCAGTAGCCCACTCTCCTGCCTTTCAGAAAAGTCTGCATCTCCACCGCTCGTAGTATTTCGATCCAGATGTGACAAATTATTCAAACTGGATTCCAGTAGAAACAGGAAACTGTCTCCCCCAACAAACCTATCGACAAGGGAGAAGAGGTGGTTACAAAGGCAGTATTAACAAAATGCAACAAAAACGGACTTCATTCACAAAAAAGTTAAACGGTCAGCGTGGCTACAGCTACAGATAAAAACAACTTCGATCTAAATGCCAACCCATGGAAACACGTCCATCAGACAGCACTGCTCTTCTAGGCGGTTGCCCGTAGCTACTCATTGTGGCGTTAGCTAGACAGTTAGCGACCTGGCTAGCTTCCTTGCTGAAACAGGCAGTCTGTATCCTCCCGATCAGCTTCTGTAGTGGACTGGCTTTAACAACAGACTGCATATTTTTCACCAAATAACACTTTTCCCAAGGAGCTGATTCTATCGAAATACGCTGTCAGACCTGCTCAGCAATCATAGTACTCTAACTGTAACTAGCTAGCTAGCTAACTAGATAGCCATCTAATTTAACTTAAAGGGTTTCGTGAACAGAAAATTTGCGTGATGGTCGTAAGCACGATGGGATTCGCATAAAGCTAGTAAATCTACTTGGCTAGATAGAAACAGGAATCACAGAAAACGGTAATACGTATGTCGTATCTACCCGCTAATGCATTTCCTTCTGGTTTTCCGTGGTCTTCGCTGAGCTAGCTACCCACTAGCTAGCTTGCTAGCTGTCCATTCTCCGTCCCTTGGTTTTGATATCCAGAAGTAGGTTCTCACTTCTCAAAATTTTCGCGGCGATCTTGTTTCGCTAATACTGATTGAATCTGCGCCCCGACACGGTGGACACACCCTCAGAAGTCGCGCTGTGTTCATTTATTGGGTACAGCAGCGTGCACCCTCAGCAGCCATGGCATGTACTGTAGCGTTACTGTGTGCCGAAGCCTGGCGCTGGAGAAAGCAGCCCTCCTCTCTCCTGCCTGACAGTGAATTGAAAGAAACCCCTGCGTCAGCTTCGGGACAGCTCCCCTAGGTGGCAGCAGGACGCTGTCCGCTCTCTTAAAGGTAGCGTAGCCGCCGAACGGTAAAATTGCTCACGCTTGTCGGGGGTGTATCATGGGATCAATCAATTCTTTTTAAAATATCATTACTGTTGGCATCTAACTGAAGAGGGAGACTCGAACCAATATAGCTATTTACTGTAGTACATTACAGTCTGAAAATACCCACAGCACTTGAAAAAATTGATTTCTGTCGAAAGATTTGTTAGAAAGAGAATATACACGTTGATGGAAATATACTAAACCATATACCTCTACGCAGAGACAGTTGGCTTTGAGTGTATTCTGTTGACCTTCTACCTTTCTAACACAGCATAGCATCCATTGACTTGAAAAGGCAAAGATAAGTAACCATGATCAAAACTGGAATGCCTGAGTCCATTTACCTTTTGATTCTGTTGTTTTCTCAGTAAGTCACCTCCAACAACAGGTTCCTCTTCTCCATAAAATAAAAAAGCTATGATGCAGAATGAAGAATGTGCACAATTATTTCTGAGCATAAAATGAGCCTGAAAACTTGTGTCAGTAACTTATACCTTCCCTCAGTCTTTGTATATGCATTTAAACGCACACAGGCATTGGCTGTCCTGTGTCGGAAAAGGTGGGAGCAATCCATTTTATGTTCACACAGCAGCATGGATGGGAGGTACCTAACTCGCCTTGCTTCAATAATTAACAGTAGGCTTTGTTATCACAGCCACAATATTGTTGGGATTATTGTGATCTTCCCAGGGTGGGGCATGCCAGCTAATAAAGGATCTCAGGCAGGTATTCCCGCAGATATATTCCCTCAAAGTTCCTGCGCAGGTAAAATGAACATTTTCCATGTCGCCCATGACTGATGCAGTCTTTTCCAGTTTTACTAAAGGTACATGTTTTTGCCTTCTCAGAGGATGTCCTTGTCACCTCAACTTTTCTCATTTGCAGGTGACAATCCGTTGACTCTGTAACCTGTATATCAACGACTACATGAGTAGTGATGAACAGTGACAATGAACTAAGACCTCCTCCTGGGGTATTCCTCCCATGTACTGTACAACATGAAGCCATATTTTGAATGTGCCATGCTGTCATGGTGTATGTCATTCAGGGCATTTGGGGTGGGGGCACAGAAGGATCACACAATGTCACATCATGCTAAAATGAAACATAAAGTAATTTAAAAACATGGGCATTAACTGTGACACACATTCTTTCTCTCGCTCCCTCTCGCTCTCGGTCTCTCTCTCTCTCAAAAGTGCAACAACATATCCCATTTGAATTATGTGTATTTCTGTGAAAATAATATGGAAATAGAGCCTCAGAGAGAAAAAGGTGGGGAGAGTGTCAAAAGGGACATTTTTAATGACTGGAGTTTTTTTTAGAAACTGGAATTTGGATAAACTAAAGCTACTGGAGGGTTATTTTCCTGTCTTTTACTGTAACTTTGCAAATTTTATCAGGCTTATCTTCCCACAAAATGTGTATTTCAGTTGTTTGTAATTAGAAAAGGTATACATCAATGCTTTAATAATTTAAATAACAGATACATTACCTGTGAGTGCACAGACATGATATGATAACATCCTAAGTGATCACACAAAACACTCCCAAACACTACTGAAACTAAGTGTTTAATAGTGAACGTTTGAATTAAATCAGTATTCAAATAGCGCCATCTTGAGGGAAGAATATACATTTGATTGCCACAGAAGGACAAAACTCAAATAATATAGTGGCCCTACCTAGAATATTATATAAGGGCAATTGCATAACCTTGAGGAATGAGAAACCTTATCGGTCTCAGAAAGCATGAGGTTAAACTTTCTCCAGCTCAGAGCCTATGACCTTATTTCTGTGATCTGACAAATTGCCCTGGGGGCTTGGTCCTATTGAACAGAAGAATGCAGGTGGACACTGCAGGAAAAACAGCAGTTAATTACAAGCACAACAAACACATTGATTCTGAATAAATTTATGTAGAGCTGTAAATAGGGAATATAAAGACCCTTGGTAGAGTTCTCAATATAAAACACCGTAGAAATCCATCAACTTCGCCATTGTGTCAACTAAGTACAGTATGTTTGGTACATCTGGTTATGTTTGAGATTCAAATGGTCCAGGGGGTGTTCAAATTATAACATTCTTAAATGTCGGTAATTGTTTAAAATCCTGCTCTGTGGTTCTTTGGTCATGTTGCTGATTTTATGGATGCAAGGGCCTGAGGTGTGTCTGACGGGAACTATGTAGAGTGCCCACTAATGTTCAAATCTGAAGAATTGTTTTTTAGGTCTTCTCAACGCTAGGTGGCACGGTTTTACCAAGAGAAACCGAAACGTTTCACACCGCATCTTGAATACTTCCGGATATTTCTTTAATCGAGGAAGTTCGCTTTTGGGAGTCAGATGACAAAACCCATTGATCTGATGATAACAACGTCTTATGACCAGCGACGAACGAACGAAAGAAACCTGAGAAGGACATGATCACCGTCTGAAAACCGGCGTCTGGGATATAGTGAGCTGCACGTTTTATTGTTCGATAATCACCGGAAGGTGACAGCTACTTAATAAATGTAACAAATCAACACAGCATTGACAAAAGTTTTGTGTGTACACCAACAAAGGCACTAGACTGCTAGTATAGCTCACTTACCTATGTTGGTGTCATTGCAAGTACACGCTAGACAGGAATAATTCTCGAGTTCCATTTTTTGTCGCTAGCGAGATATACAGGTTTGTACTCAGCAATGATCAGAGTACTTGCTAGCAATAAAACTACACTAGCCATCTGAATAATTGCACCTAGTCCTTGCTACCAAAGACCATGAGATGAGTTACAGAAGCTCGATAGGTTTTCCGGTTAGAAACCTAGCTATCTTATGTTAGCCGATTAACTGTCTTTATAATTTATAATTTACCTAAACTGTGGGAAAGAAAACTCTTTGTGACGTGGTGCTTAAGATAGCATCCGGATCGACACATAGTTAATGAGAGCTATATTCCATTCTGTCCCTGTTGCTCGCTAAATAAAGTTACTTCTCAAAACAGTATTGCACAAAGAAAAGAAATTCACGTGACTCTCTGGAATTTGTTGCCAAGATGAAATTTGCTCTAAGCGTTAGCTACCTTGCTATCCGGTAAAGCGAACGATAACTAGCGACTTGAGTTTTGCTACTATGCGTTATAATGAATAGATCGATATCTGTAATCGACAATTACGACATAAACAGTCCCGAGGTGAGATGAATCTAGCTGGCAAGTTAGACTAGCTGTCGGCGTTGATGTATGAATTCACATAGCTATCGTTAGATACTTGACGATAGTTTTGGGTGAAGAAACTTTTTGACAATCGTAGGTACATATTGCCTGTTAGATGGTCTGCTTAATAATTAACAATTCAAAAATGCGCACTTTGGGTTACAGATTCAAACAGAGTTGTTAGTGGTTTTATAATGATTGTTCCGTTTTAGGGAGGAGTATGGAGAATGATGAACTTCCGCCAACGGATGGGCTGGATTGGCGTGGGCCTGTACCTGCTGGCTAGTGTGGCTGCCGTCTATTATGTGTTCGAAATAAACCAGACATACAATCACCTGACTCTGGAGCATGTTGAACAAGCACCCCAGGAGGCCCCACCAGCTGGGGACCCAGCCTCTTCATCTGACTTGCCTTCATGGACACACAGTTTGAAGACGCGCCTGCTCTCCTTCCCCTTTTGGGTGTGGGCCACTATCTTCCTCATCCCCTATCTCCAGGTGTTCCTCTTCCTGTATTCCTGTACCCGTGCAGACCCAAAGACTGTTGGCTATTGCATCCTGCCCATCTGCCTGGCTGTCCTCTGCAACCGTCACCAAACCTTTGCCAAAGCTTCCAATCAGATCAGCCAGCTGCAACTTATTGACACTTAAAGTGGGTGAGGACAGGAGATGATTGGATGCTGGATGTGGCTGCACCGCTGCTCACTGGCAAACATAGACCAGAGGAAGATGAAGGGAGGGGTAAACTCCTGGCTTCGATCCTGACACACTCCTACACAATGCTGAAGGCTTGCAGGAGAACAAACATTTTCATTCCAGAGTGGTACCGATATTTTGTTTGTGATGATGGTGATGGAGAGGTTACTTACACCAACCTAAAGTACGGGCCAAAATGATACTGTGTATTTTAACAGTGCCCAAACTGTGTCAGTATTGTACACTTGCTGTCAGGTCTATTCTGTTCCACTGTGTTTCAGAGCTTACTGTTTTTGACAAACTGTGATGGGAATTAAGTCAGCCTCTGAAGTGAAATGAGACAGGTATCCAGCACCAGATTTCAGTCTCACTTGTGTAGTGCTGACCATCTGTCTCTAATAACACATTGGACCAGGGGATACAGTTGTCCTGTGGAAAGCTACACATAATCTATCACTCCCTTTTTTCCTTTAGGGCATATGACTTTGGAATGTATTGTAACATGATTGTGAGCACAGCTATTTTACGTTTACTCTATGTACATCGTTATTTTCCTGCTGTAGAAAAACCTGAAATTTTTCCACATAGGATGTTTTATTAGAAGTCACCCCCACACAATATTGATGCCTCAATATGCTGTCCCAGCCAGTGGAAAGACTGCAAAACGCATTGCTTTACGTCTCACAGTTCTTGGTGTTGTGCTTGTTTTTCAAGGGAATATCATGTCAGACTGCATACCAAGGGCCATTCTGAGAAAAAGAGACTCAGCATGGATATCCAGTGTAAATAAATAAAACATCTGAATTGAACTTTTACACTTTTATCAATGTTATCAGAATAAGATGCAAGCCCACGAAATGGTAGAATAGGATTAAAATACGCAGATATCACTGTCTGATTGCTGGTATTTCATGGAAGCTGACATTAATGTTTTAGCTGGTAACATCTGTCACTGCAAGTGTTAAGAAGAACTTTTATAAATAAGATCAAGGATCCACCCAAATTTCAGAGGCAATTTATTTTACAGTTTGTTACATTACAGTGATTATAATATACATTACAATAATTATATTAATTATATATTACAGTAATTATATTACAATATGCAATTGATTAATGGAATTCCAAAGGCATGAGTATCATGGGCTGAGCATTTCAAACACGACACTTAAAAGAATTCCTTATAATCCAAAATGAATAAATCTGGAATTATTGTTCAAGATATTTCATTATCTTCCCCAATTACACAATACGTTGAGTCACAGTTGTGGCTTTTGTGAAATAGTATTTTTGTCTGTTGTGAAATACTGTGATGAAGAGAAGTGAGATTGTTCCCCTTGTCTGAATATTTCATCTTTCTTTATGTGGGCTTTGTCTGGGTTAAAAAAAATCAGTATTTTTATATTTAATTTAAATGTACTAAACTTTGAAATAGGACAGACACAAAACATGTATACACAAGGCACGTGTGAGCTGAAAAGTACATTAAGTGTCAACCAAGACTACTGTGATAATGTTTGCTTTGATCACCTTTTTTCCAGTTTCACGTCAGGTTTGTCCATATGAATTTAAATGGTATTAGACATATATGTCGAGTTGTTCTCAAACTGTTAATAAGCACTGTATCTCCATCACTATTCAACTGTGCTTGGTAGATTGACATTATGCTGTATGTCCAGCTGTACTTAATTCTGATCTGCATCATAAAAAGTGTTCATCATGGAGAAGGAGAATGGCTTTTTCCTACATTGACAGTGCCCTGATTACTGTTTTTACGTATTAATACTTTAAATAGTATTGATAAGCTTTCTCAGTTTATTTTAATAAGTGTTAGAGGGTTCAAAAGACAAGGTTGTGCTTTTTTCAGCATTTTCTGAAAGGGGTTGTGCTTTTCATTTAGAGGGTATTTATATATCTGGATACTTTTTGCCTTTTAATAATTGCACTGTGATTGATTATTTTTTAATAAAACATGTTTTGAGAGATTACCTTTCCTCTTAAGTCTTTATATGTTTTAAAAACTGGTGGAAATGCGTGTTGCTTTCAGTTCATACAAGACACAAGAGAAAAGGAAAAGCTTTTACCCAAAGACATGGTTTTTTAAATACAAATATATACTCAACATACATGCATTATCTCTGAATCAAAATAGGCGATACCTCTGAATTCACATGTTCAGATGATATTTAGGTAGCACCAAGACCCTTAGGACACAGTGCCTACCCTGAAACTATGCCCGTGGCTGCATTTTAGCATCAATTCGTCTGCCGTGTACAAGGTCCTTGCTTGAACTACAGAACCCTTAAGGGAACATGGAGAAAGAAAAAATATCTGGTGGCCACAAGATAATGATCTTGTGCTCACAAGATCGTTATCTGGTGGCAAAGAGTTATGTATGTTGAGTGGCTGGCTTTATCTGAACTTCACATACACAGCCTGGACTTTTTATATATTTATTTATTTATTTGTTTGTTATTTCAGACATTAAAATGAAATAATGCTTTGTTTGCTCACTAGCTAGCTTACTGACAGCTCTTTAAACTGAATACAAGAACCCTTCTAGCCAGCTCACTACATTAGCAGCCATTTTTCTCATGGTTTATGAAGCAGGCGAAATTATTTGTTGATTTGGGTAGCATTTACGAGCAATAACTATGGGATCAAAATGTAGGATAACATGAATAGCTGGTGCCTATAAAGGACCCTAGAGAGAAAAGTATAGTTGAAGGTAATAAACATATTGAGTATTAAGGGGAAGGGTAATGGAAATGCCAAGTTTTTGAGAGACCATAAAATAGATAAAGAATACATTACTAAAACTGAAAATGACAAGGTAAGAGATATTTAACCACCTGATGGTAACCATACCAGTTTTGTGTTTATATAAAATCAGACAGGCCTACTGCTATTATTTTTATCAATGCCATTAGAGTACAACACCATTTTCACAAAAACACATACACTGCCTGATGGTGTTTAACATTAAATGTTCCATTGCAGATGTCTATATTTGCTATCAGCTTCGCAATGCATTTTTTCAGCTGAGATCGGTTAATTTCAGAAAAAATGACAAAATTCAAAATAGTATTTCTTTCAACCATTTTAAGCCAAAGACACATTTCAGAGGTCTACTGTTGACTGTGCATACATCATGGAAATAAGAAATAAGAAATCCAACACTTTATACAAACATGAGGAAGGTTATGAGGGAAAGTACATGTGTTGTAAAGGATTAAAGAACAAAAAACCCTCACCTTTTATTATGGCTGCAATGAATTCTATATTTCTGTCCAGAGTAGGCCTGAAATTTTTAAACCACCATGTAATTGCAATCCGGTTGTCATAAAACACTAATTATTTTATAGTGCTACTACAACTAATTACAAATACACAAAATTCAAAAGTTGAGCATCTGATTATTCAAACTGAGACTTACTGCGGGATTGGTTGTCTCAAGAGACTGAAAGCAGAAAAACTGAAATACTAGATTTCAATATTTCAGCCAGATTTGCAATACCATTTTGGAATAGGTACTCTATGGCACCACTGCTTCAGAGACTTCTGTATTTACCTCCTTGGATGTTCTTGCACCAGTCTTGCACCTCTGTTGGCACAATTTGGACATACGGATCTCATCTAAACTCTAATGTTTGTGACAGAATGTTGGAGGCCTATTTTCACAAGCCTAGTTGACACTATATCTTTAATGAGATTGCAGACAGTCATGGAGGAGGGTGTTCTAACATCAAAACGTGTCAAGTAGTTTCTGCAGTTTCCACAAAACATGATTACACCACAGAATTCTGTGGCAAGATACCCGAAGAGCTACACCGGAGAAGAGAATGACAGAACCCAGAAGCATTTTCTATACCTCTGTACTGGAGCTGATCTGCTACTTGAAAACCCCATCACTATACCGCCTGTACCCGTGACGTCTCGCGATACCTTGTAGCTGATTATTGACAAAATCAACCACTTGCTCAAAACTAAAAAATCGCTT
This sequence comes from Megalops cyprinoides, assembly GCF_013368585.1. NCBI lineage: Eukaryota > Metazoa > Chordata > Actinopteri > Elopiformes > Megalopidae > Megalops > Megalops cyprinoides. The sequence goes on from NC_050594.1 coordinate 27,821,262, forward strand.
GCGACGGTGTGGCCATTAGCTCTCATAATGCGTTTAAGGTGTCTCTCACTCATAACGAGCGCAAATTTCATGTAGACAATGTTCTTGGCTCCAAATTTGTGGAGTGGTGTTCACAAGCATCCCCACTCAGTAAATACAGCATCTCGTGGTCACGAGATGTTTTATTTTTCTCCAGGTCCATACGAAGTGTGAACATTTTGTGGTGGATAGCCCCCTGGTCTGGGCCAAATGGACCGAGGGTCTTCCTCCACATTTTGATGCCTTCCGGAAAATAATAAGTCCTCACAGAGTCTGATGTAATCATGGTTGTTTGGTTTATTGCATATGGTGATCAATCACATACAGTAAACCGGGTTGGTCCGCGGAGCAACAGGTGTATATGCGTGTGTATACATTCACAAACACTCCCCAATCACTCCGCCTTCCCCTCAGCCTACATCCATCCTTTATGCCTTTTCTCACTCCTCCTATCCCAGACCACAACTTCCAACTCCTCCCAGGCTCCTCCTTCAAGATCATCCCATTTTCCATTTTAATACACCATTATTTAATTTTTAAGCTGTTACATTTATCCCGCCTGGAAAGTCCCATAAACTCCATACTCATTAATTGTGTATTATTTTTAAACATAACACTTCTGAAATTTCCCATTATTTCCACTCCACACTTATATGATTTTTAAACATAATTAAATAATACACAGCATATATGCCTGGAATATTACCATTATTTCCAGGCCCACATTTAAATAATAAAAAAGGTTAAGTAACTCAGTTAGCCAGACCACGGTGCTGCAGACTGTAAGAAGGCACACAGATATCTATGTGCCATAAGCTACAAGGTTAGGCCTTAAAACAAAGGGTTAATGTAAGAACTAGGCCCCGTCTGGACATGGCCCAGGAGATGGGCCAGAAGAACTAAACCCTGCAAAGGGGGGCCGTTGGCTCAGCACTACTATGATGGGCAACTATGACAAACAGCAGTAAATCCACATACAGTTGGCAAGCATTTGCCAGTAGATGTCAGCTAGGCCAAAACAGGCAATCAGCTCTTATTTTCTAGCTGTATGACTCCTAAAAGAAAATATAAAACTAATATGGGATGCATATGTTAAAAGGAGGCAAAAACATGCTGACACGCTGTAGGGGCATGTCAGGGGGAGAAGATACAATAAGTGAAGGTGGCATGACTATGAGTCAGAGGAAAAAGATACAATAAGCGTAGACCGTAAACCAATAGGAGAAGTGAAGGGAGAGAAGATACAATAAGCGTAGATTATGAACCAATAGGAGAAGTGAAGGCAAAAAAGATACAATAAGCGTAGACCATGAACCAACAGAAGTTGGCATGACTATAGAACAGCAACATAGTGCACGAAGGTTCTGGGGTGACTTCCAGGGAGGGCCAATGCTGAAGCCAGTGTTCCTTCTCCAAGGTCACCCACTGTCCTGTAATAACCCCAAGATTACCCCCCTAGCGGTGTCTTACAATGGCCTACATGCAATGTTTATGACCTAGGGTAACCCCCAGCATTATTTAGGCATAGAATCACATCATATTACTTTTCAGTAGTAGTGCTTAATGCAAACAATATTTTCCACCATACGAAGTATAATAGAATACATATTATTTAAGGCTAACATATTAGATTGTCTGGTTTCCTTATACACTTCCAGACCTCCACATGTACAGTAAAGATAAAATAAATATCTAATGTAATATATCAATAACTTCAGTTAATATGTCAATAACTGTGGTTAAAATCAAAAGCTAACATCTGTTGGCAATGCTTATGATGTTTGCTGGCAATAACTTATTTCCACCATGTAAAAAGCTTAATCGTACCACGTCAAGCTCCGCTTTTCTCTGGGGGGAGGGTGAAAGTGGCAATACTCATAATTTACATATGGGGTATACACTTTCTATCAAAAATTTTCCACCACAATTTCTCCAAGGCTGCGTTCTTTTATGCTGCTTCGCATTAAAATAAGCATATTCTTACCGAAAGGTGAAACATTGTTAACCAACTCCACCGAGTTTATGATAATGTTGCTTTTTAAAAACGCCTTCGACTAGCGTTTAAATTACCTATCAAACAGTTATCTACCTATCGTTATAAAATGACGCCAAGAATGGTTTTAATGACGCTCACAAACTGGTGCAGTGAGATGTGAGATACAATTAATTGTTCAGTGAGAATCTGTTTTTATGAAGGCAATATTTATAATTTCCCGCCAAAGCTAACTTGATCCGGAAATGCGTAAAGCCTTTCTCAAAGAGAATCTTTGGGTACGTTTTCCTCTTGCTATCGTTTATGGTAGTTTCCAAGAAGCCTATAAAATTGTTATAATATGATGTCTATGGGAATTTTATCCCATTCAATTAATGATTACAAACTGGTAGGATCAAGAAACAAATTCCGCAGAGAACGTGTGCTAATGTTGCTTTGTTTACATACAAACTACACGAATATCAATTCTGCACAAGAATCGGGTCGATTGACTTAGCTCGTATTTTCCCGTTTAGCTTCTGCCAGCTGCAAAGAAATCTGCGCAGATGCCGCGCACAATTGATATACGTGAATCTGTGATACTCCACATCGGTGTGGGCACTTTCTGCTCTGCGTCGCTGATCCTGGATCAGAATAAAAACATTCACACAAGACATTTGGGATAATGATTCGAGACGGGTGAACTGATCTTAGATCTGCTCCCAAGGGCTGAAAGGACCAAGAGCGCGAAACAGGCTGAATTTCCCCTGAAAGAGGAAGTGCTCTCTGGGTTCGTTCGGTTTTGTTTTTGTAGCGATGGCGGTAAACGAAAGAGACGAGCCAGTTGTGTCTTTGGTAGATGTTTTGGAGGAAGACGAAGAATTGGAAAATGAAGTCTTTGCTGTTTTGGGAAGCAGTGATCCTGAGAAATGTTCTTATCCCCAGGTATGGACACATGTAGATAATTCATGCTGCTTGCTAGATAAAATGTTTCCATACCAGCCACCCGGCGATCTATCTAGACATCAGGCAATGCTCACTAACTGGCGACGCAGCAGCCGTCTCTTAAGATCAGTGTTTGCTCATTCTGAGGTAAACGTTTTCAAAGTCATTTGTTGTTCTTGTCACCACAATAGCCGACGAGTAATCGTAGTAATTTGGTGGCAGTTAAATAATAACGTATTTACCTAGGCAGCAATCCTTCGAAACACAAATCTGAGAATCTTTGCTAGACTACATTTGATATTAAGGTAAGGTAAGTCAGTGTGCTTTATTACCATACACCATGCTGTACCTAACGATAACTTACACAACCAGCATGAAGCAATCCTACTGGTAGCAAATCAGTCGACAGTGATTGAGCTGTGTGAGCTAACACGCCACGTTGATAGAAAGTTGGTGATGGACAGTGCTCTGTGAGTGCGATTCATGAACGGAATCTTCGTGTGATTACACTGGACTAAATATTCCCAGTGCACTCCCTTGGTAACTAACAGTTGGCTTACTGCAGTACCTGCCTAAAGGCTGTGGTTTTATTTTTCAACAGGGATACGTGAAGAGGCAGGCGCTCTATGCGTGCAGTACCTGTACACCGACGGGCGTTGAGCCGGCCGGGGTCTGTCTTGCGTGCTCCTACAAATGCCATGAGGGACACGACCTCTTCGAGCTCTACACCAAAAGGTATTCGATGCAGCTACGCGGGGACTGCTTCCATTTAGTCTCAGTATGAGGGGATCATGTTATAGCTCTCATTCAACAAGAGTAACCACATTTGGTTCCCAGCGCATATGAAGTGAATATTACGGGGTAAATGAAATCCATAGGTGTTACATGTGGTTAGGTGGACAGCTTAGCCAGTTTATTACAAAGTTACACCAGACTGGCACCACACTTACACTTTCACACTCCATCCACAAGAGGGGGCAGTTGCTCTCCAGTCATGGTTCCCTTAGTGCTTAAAAGCACCACATCCCACGACAACCCTTACACCAAGGGACGAATAAATGGTTATTGGTTTTTAGCCAAAAGTTTTGAGAAGTAGTGTCGGATAAGAGCAGATTCTCTAAGGGTGTAGCCACATAGCTTTTGTATTCAGGAAATCTATACGCTGTGTTGGTTGTTGGGCTCATCGGTTTCACTAGGCTGGGACCTGTTCATCATTTTGGAATGCTTCTTTAGTTTTTGTTTCACTTTCCTCACTTTCCATCACACTTTAACGAAACCTGAACATGTACACACACCTTGCGCTGAACGAGGCAGGAGGGTGACGTGCCTGTGCATGCTACGGGAAGGAGTCATTGCTACCCACAGGTTGGAGTGGCTTGCTTCCCTCTAGTTCCCATATACAGAAAAATATGTCTCAAGCTGACTTTCCACATACACTCCCACATCCAATTCACGTTACAAACCCCTATTTTCCAGCCTAGACCCCTAGATGTTGAGCCAGTAGTCTATTTGTTAGCTAGCTATAGGGGGTTTCATAAAAGCTGTCCAGGATTCAGTCTTGTTTGTATGTAGCAGGAGGAAGAGTTTGTTGTGTTTCTGTAGCTTGTTACTAGCAAGGCTAGCTGGCTCAGAGCTGAACATATAGATAACACAGATTGTGTCTGGGACAATGCTAGGTAGTGTTTAGTGTTTGTGGTTAAATAGCAAGCTGATCAGCTGGCTAGCTAGATTGGTCCTGCTTTCATGTTAGCTGGATAACAATAGATTGGCAACATTATGGTAATTTTCTGTGTAATAGTAAGTATATTTTGAACTAGTTTACCATAATTTGGCGGTATTACTTACTGGATTTTCAGTGTGAATTGCGTATTCATGTACAAAGACCCTTGACAGAACAAAAGAAGTCTGCATTTTTGTTATCCCTGAGGCTTTGCTCAGGTGCTAAGTTCTCCCATGTGGAATTGATGAACACCGTTTACCACTGGGCTGCTGAATGTTATCCCTTACATTTAGGATGTGGTGGTGTACTATGATTCTTGGCCTGAACCCATGATCCATTTAGATCAGTTTTTTAAATGTTAGAAACTGCTGGGTTGGTGGTGAACCTGCAAAAAAGTGCAAAGACTGTGAAAGCACAGGTTACCTAATTAGGTCATAATGTAGGGCAAGATATTGCGAGGCTATGGTCAGCTAAGCTCCAAGCTATATTGGATTTACCGGTCCCTCAGAGCAGAACGCAGCTGATGAGAGTTCCAGGCGCGCATGGACTTTATCGCAAATTTATGCCAAATTTTGTAGCTTTGACAGAGTCCTTGACTAATGTGTTGCGAAGGAGTGTCAAGTTCCGCTGCACAGAGGAGTGTCATGGTGCCTTTGAACAAGCGAGGACCATTCTTTTCCGTCAGCCTGTGGCAAGCGCTCCTGATTCTCCATTGCCTTTTAAGTTGGCAGTGGGTGCCTGTGATATTGGAGTGTGGGCTGTGCTGTTGCAGACTAATGCCTCCATGGTTGATAAGCCAGTGGAATGTGGAATTGGCACCAGCAGTGTTATTCAACAGTTCGATAATGAAAAGTCTCAGCACACCTATTGGCTGTCTGTTTGTGTCCATTCGTATAGGGGATGTGGTGGTTTACACTGTTCGCAGTCCTCTTACTTTTCTTAAATGTAAGATGACTAATTAATGTCTGTGTAGATCGAATCTTTCAGTCTTACAATCTGACTGTTCATCACCGATTTGCAGGAAAAGGTAGTGTTATGGCAGACAGTCCAGGGTTTAGAGGAGACACAGGAATGCTGATTACCTGATTTCAGTGACTGTTATTTTCAGGATTATTTCATATTTCCACTAAGAGTGGAGGTTGCAGAAGTATACAAGTCATATAGCTCTTAAGCTGTGTTTATTAGAGAACTATGTTGGTTAGTTTGTATTTATTGTAAAGAGAAGAAAAGTGATAAAGGCATACAAAATGTGTAGGAAAAACAAACTTGCAGAAATTAAAAAAAAAAAAAAAATATTGAGGTTTTTTTTCTATACGGAAATAGAGATGTTCTGTGTAGTCAAGTGGAAAGTTTAGCCAGCTAATATGGACACCACACTTACACTTTCATACTCCATCCACTAGAGGGAGCTGTCACTCCTCTCATGGTTCCTCAAGGTACTTAATGAATGGTTACTGTTCTCTTTTTCGGCAGTATGTTTTAAGATTTGTGAAGATCTACAAAACCTCAGTGGCACTTGAGCATGTCATGGGAAGGAGCCGTCATTACCTGCAGGCATGAACAGGCACTTGCTTCCCTCTAGCCCCCACATGCAGACAGATATATCTCACGCTAATCACCTTGCCACATCCAGGCAAAGTTACAAGCCCCATTAGCCAGCCTAGAGACCCGTTAATGTTCAGTCAGAAGTTCATTTAGGTACAGGCAGGCTCATGACAGAAAGCCTCCCTATATATATATTTAGAGATATTGTGTAATAATTAAATACTGCCCATAGCAACTACCTTTATTTCTTCTTTTTAGTTAATATATCTTTTTTCCCAAAATATACTTGTACTAGTGCTTGTCTATAGGAAGTCAATATACATATAATTTTTTTGTAGAGATGTAACATTGAATTAATTTTGGTGGTGTTGAGAGTAGAGTGCATAGTACTTTTCATTAATTAAGACTTAAGGATTTGAGCAAGTATAAGGTAAAGGTTTGGCGCAGCACACAGCAACCCCCCTGCTGTTTGTTGTAAGGCATTATAAAGAAGGCTGCACCACTGCTCACAGCATTGCTAATATCGCGTTTCTTTTGCAGGAATTTCCGCTGTGATTGTGGAAACGGCAAATTTGAGGAGTTCAAGTGCCAGTTATATCCTGTACGTCGCCACTATTTTCCTCTTACATTCGTTTTATATCTGAATACACAGATAACTGAAGTGTCTCACTGTTACCTCTTTTGGCTTTGTTGCTCCAGGATAAAGACAAAGTGAACACCCGCAACAAATATGACCACAACTTCTCTGGTTTGTATTGCACCTGCGACAGACCGTATCCTGACCCCGAGGACCAGGTAAGGAGTTCTGGTTAAATGTCCTCTATGTGCCAGAGTTATTTTCTCCCTACATTCGTTGCATTGAAAGAATATGTTATTCAGCTTGGAGGTGACTGTTCTTTTAACTGAAATATTGGAGTGTTGCACAGAGGCTCAGTGTTAGTGAGCATAGTCAAGTCTGTTAGATGGAATGTCTCCAAGGAGAAAACCAGAATAAAAGAGAGTGGCCATTTTGGCCTTAGAAGAAGGTGTTAAAAAAGGACATAATTACAGTAAAGCAACAAAGGCTTGCAAGCATTTACTCTCTGGCAGCGGGAAAAAAATGCTCTCAGTGGAACTCGCTCCAGTGGTTGCCCTGTGTTTTCTGGGTAGTGTGGCAAGTGCTTGTGGGTAACGCGGTTTTTGAATGCACTTCCTGATCCGCTGTTTTCTTCCTAGGTTTCCGATGAGATGATCCAGTGCATTGTCTGCGAGGACTGGTTCCATTCCAGGGTGAGCATCAGCAGCAGATGGGGAGACTTGGATTGAAGCGCGCTGGAAGGGGAGGCGGGTAGCATATTAGCGACTGGCAGATTTACTGCTGTTTACTGTGGGAACGTCTTTTCCAAGGTGACCCAGACGGCAGATCTGTTGATGAAGCGCACAGTTAGTTGCATCAGTTGCTTCTACTTCCCCAGCTGTCACGAGCCATCAGATTTTCCAAAGGGCTTGCCTTTAACGGCAGGGATTCTGCAACACTGGCCAAAATGAGACAACAGGCGGTATTGGAAAGACAAAGTACAAAATATAAAAATGATATATGTAAACGCATTCACTTTTCTTTTCCAGTTTCTGTTGATTCGGTCTCCTGTTTAAAACGTGTTGATGGGGATAAAAAGCTCTTTACTTTAAACGCACTGTCGGTGTTAGTTTGCAAAGGTGATAAAAGCGCTCTGTAGACCTGAGGTGCTGAGGCATTAGCCAAACTTCTCTGCTCTTGTTTGGCAGCACTTGGGCTGTGAATTGGCAGAATGCGTGGAGCTGCAGGAGATGGTGTGCGAGTCGTGCATGAACAAGGCCCCCTTCCTGTGGACCTACGCCACCCATCTGGCAGGTAAACTTTCCTCACTGGCAGCGAGAACGCACTCGCATAGACATGGGATTGTATAGAGGTGGGATATGGGCTTCAGCAGTAACACAAGGGTAGCTGTGTGCTTGGCAGATTCCTTTACATACTGTTGCTGTGTGGGGGTATTGCGTTTGGGATTTCTGTATTTAGATCTCAAACTCTGGGTGTCAGGAGTGAACATGAATGCGTTTTTTTCCAGTCCCCCCAGTGACCAGAGTCAGCCTCTGTAAGGGAGAGGTGGAGGTGAATGTGGAGGAAGATGATGCAGTGAAGAAGGAGGAGGAGGAGGAGAAGGGGGATGAAGCACCGTCTACCACCCCTGAAGAGGAAGTCTGCTCTGAAGAGGAAGAGAAGGTACTGGAACATTCAATCATTATAACGTTCAAGTACACACACTCACAGACACGCGCACACACAGGATTGTGTACATGCTCACCTGCGGAGGCAGCAGGGGGTGGAACTCTCCCTCTCACACCTGCAGGAAACCAAGCAGGGATGTGCTGCAGCTCTCCGCCAGCAGGTGGCGCTGGGCTGCAATTATTTTGCGTCCGCAGACGAACCCATCTCGGCTGCTGCTACGCTGCTCTTTCCTGTGGGTAATTAGTGGATAAATGATCCATGTGAAATACAGATTCCTCAGCTCCGGGGACCAGCTTGGCAGGCCTTCACAGTGCTGCTTACAGTAAACAAGAATGATTTTGTTAGTCAACCTTCAGATGTGCTACAAAACCATGTTGATTCCAGTGTGAAAGCAAATACAGCTAAACATAGCCTCTGTTTTTTTCCAGGGCGCAGTGCCGTGAAGTTGTCTCGTAAGGAACGGCAGCAAGCGTTTAAACGGGAGGGAAATAAAAAATGTAATCGGGAATCACCCGCCTCTCTCCCCCCTCTGCTTTGAAGGCGACTGCAATCGGAGCGGGGAGCAAGCGGACGCACCAGGAGATGGAGGGCTCCGCTCCGGAGTGCAAGCTGAAGGAGCTGAAGGAGAAGGGGCTGCAGAGGGCCAGGGAGGGGGCCGTGTTCTGGCCCTACGACTGGCGCAGCAAGCTCTGCACCTGCATCAGCTGCAAGGTACAGTCAGACGCTGTCTCATCTACCGTGCTGCCCCTGCAGATGCAAAATGGTCACACAGCCAGGCTGCCAAATCCCTTATTCCTTCCCCAGCTGCGGTGTGCATATCCTGACCCTTGACCCCATAAAGATGGTACAGTATTGAAAATGCAGTTTGTGTACCTTAAATTCACACAGGATCAGTGGAGACTCTCGTGTGTCATAGCCGACGGCCGGGTTTTTAGGAGGTTGTTCGTTTTATCTGTGTAAATGGCGTGATTCTCAAAAGGGAGCCAGAAGGTCTGGCTCCTTCCCTGTTGAACACAAGCCCTCCTCTTTCACCCAGAGAGCCTACGTGGAAGCCGGGGTGCCCTTCCTGCTGGACGAGTCGGACACGGTCCTGGCCCACGAGAACAGGGGGAGGGCGGAGCACGGGGGGTCTGACCCCCTCATATCAGTACTGAACAAGCTGGACCGCGTGCAGCAGCTGGAGATCATCTATGGTTAGCGGGGAACGGGAGAGGGAAGGCTAATTAAATGTAGACTCCAGTGGTGCAAACTGCATTTCTGCCAGGGCAAACGCGAAAGCCTTTTCAAGCGATGTGTGTGCTCACCTGCTGCTTTCCCCCCTCCAGAGTATAATGACATGAAGACTGAATTGAAGGATTACCTGCAGGGATTTGCAGCAGAAGGAAAGGTAAGGAACTGCCACTTTTCTGAGAAAAAGTCTGAGGCACACATTCAGATAATCACTGAACCCGAAGAAGACTTGCTGTGGTAGCGCATGGTCCCCACAGTCCTTTAAAATATTTTCGGCCTGGCCCGTTGTAAAGAATGGTCAAATATTAAACTGTCCTAGAAAAGCCATTTAAAATGACCTAAATCCCCCCAAAAGTTCTTATTTTTTCCATTGACGGCAAGAATATGCTCCTCTCTTGCGAACTCAGCTTGATGTCATTCACTATCAGGTGTGATACTGTTAGTATGCTGATATTGCTAAAAATGGCACATACATTAAGCCTACTGCCAAAGGTCACTGGTGTCTGGTATGTATTGCCAAGAATACTGTAAGTGTGTCCAGGTTGACACAAAGTACTTTTGAAAGTAAGGTCTCTCTCAAAACCCATTCTTTAAAGTAGGACAACTTCAAATAAATGGGAATTGCAGCCATAAAAATACTTATACTTACGTTTTATGTGGATCCTTACAAGTTGACATGAAAATATGAATACGATCTGAGTGAGAACCCTGTAGTATGGATCATGCCTGTAATATAAACTGCAGTTCAGCATTGCTTCATGGGTAGTTAGCCCCCTATGTGACTGGCCTCTTCCCTCCACCAGGTTGTGACCTCCGAGGACATCCAGCGTTTCTTTGAAGAGCTGCAGACGCGAAAAAGACAGCGGACCACTGTGGGCCAGTACTACTGCAGATGAGCTGTCTGTAGTGCCCGGTCCACTCCTGTGCTGCTCTCCGTTTTAACATCACAGCCGTTTTCGTTTCTAGTCTAAGGATTTCGGCAGGTTTACAGTCCACCCCTCTGGAGTCAGTGCTCTTGAATTTAATTGTAATGACGCATCTAAGGCTGTACTGCCGGGCTTCTGTTTCTCAAAGGTCTTTTAGTGCATTAGCATTGTGATGCAGTCAGTGTCTTGTGAATGACTAAGCAGCTGTGATGGAGCAGTTTTACCAGCGAGCCAGGCTGTTTGCTGGTTGTAAAAATTATTAGTTCTCTGGCTGTGCTTTCAAACCCCTGCCTTACTCACCCCGGTGTGTGCAGGCTTCGGCCATGGACTGTTTGAATCCATCTGCTACGGACTCATCTCTCCAGTGAAATTCTGATCGGGGTGATGAGGGGTCAAACCTGGCAAGAGGAAAGGAGCTATACTGCTTTAGTAGGGGAGGATTCTGAGACACAGACTGATGATCCCCCATTGGAGACCTTGTGCTTGGTTTGTCACTATAGTATGACCTTTCTGAATGTGCTGAAGGAGGAAAAGGAGACTGTTTGGCACTGGGTTATTTCCCTCCTCTCGGAACTCGGCTCATGTCTTAAATGGCGATGGTGTTTTTCTTCCCCCGAGTTCCTGTGTTCATTAAGTTCCTGCGGTCCTTGGTTCCCCTGCCTCCATCTTTCCTGTGTCCCCTTCTGTCATTTCACATTATGTTACTACAGTCCTGCCAGTAGAGGCCAGACAGGCTAGTAATTCCTTTTTAAATATTTCCCCCGGTTTTCATGTTCGTAGTTTGAGATCCTTTTTCATTTGGACATTTTTGACAAATAGAGCTGAATGATGTGGGTGCGTGGAATTTCAAGAGTGACTGTGAACCATCCAAAAGTTTTGTAAAATGAGACCCCAGTGGTTTAGGGATACTCAGTATGGCAGTGTTATACATTTGCTTATTAATGTTTCTTTTAAAACACTGAAATTAAATACCATAAAAAAATGAATTAAACCTCAACTTTGCCTCATTTTACTGCTTTGAGGTCTGCCTTTGGGAAATAATGATGGTTATCATTTAGTGGTGAAGAAAGAAAGGACACAGACCAAAAGTTCTATCGAAGCAGTTTATTTTGAAGATGCCACCTAGTTGCAAATTTAAGTTTATCACTGTTACGCACCCCCTCTGAGATAGCAGTAGAAAAATAGAACCAGTGAAACTTTATACAACTTGTTACGGGAATCTACAAGAAAGTTTTTTGTCTTTATATATATACAACAAATAAACCAACATTTGTTTTATATATATAAAAATTCATATTTACCAAACCACAAATTTCCAGAGGTTTCTGTTCAAAGGTACCTAAAAATTAAAAAATACTATTTCTCAAAAACACTATATACATGAAGCATTACTAGAGTTTTACAAAGAACTGGTTTATGCAGGTTTGTAGAAAACACTTGCATAGGACAAAAGTTTACTTTTCAAGAAAATGCCCAGCCTCTGGCAGGGAAGGCACTAACTTGTCTCTATACAAAGGAAAACGAAAAGGAAGATCTCAAAAGAAGAGGGGAAAAAAAAGATGGCAGAAAATCATCCTGGAAAACCAAGCAAACCATAAAAAAACAGAAGGAAGAAACGCCACAGTCTGCATTTTTTCCCCATGAAGCAAACAGGATGGAAAATGGAAAAAGCTGGTTTTGCTCAGCAGCTTCTTCAACTGCAGCAAACCTCGCATGGAGAATAAATGTAAAACATGTTTCTGTTGACCTTCTCAAGTACTTGTGCTACTTTAAAGTCTCGGGGACTTCAGACACTCCATGTAATATAAAGCAAGATCAAATCACTGTATCGCTATTTCAAAGCCAAAAAAGAAAAAAAGCACGATACTCTACGTGGATTTAATTGGAAACCGTTGAGACTGTGAATGAAATGTTCCACATATTTCTAGGTCTGACAATACTGAGTACATGCTACACTCAGAAACACTGCACTGCTAAAGGTGTAAGGAGCAAGAGTAGTGCTCATGTGGGATATGGGAGAATTATGCATGGGTGAGAATGCAGTTATAGCACAAACTCATATGAACTGCTGACCGAGAACCAAAAGTTCTGACAACCACCACAGTGCAGCGGTGTGTCTTTTGTAAGCTGTGAGTGCAAAATAACTACTAACAGCAACACAGGGCATTCACAATAAGCCATCAAATCAACACGGCTGGGTCAAAGGTTTCGAGGTGCAGGAACACCAAACTTGTTACCTTTGAGGACTGATATTGCAAACAATAAACATTTTATCATGCAGGACATGTTACACAACAACAACAAAAAAAAAGGACGTATGACCTCAAATCACTGGAGAGCTAGTGAGCGAATTCAATATAGCACAATGGAAAGGCAAAACACCGACACAAGCAATCAGTCTCACCACGCAACACACAGTGCATACATATCACACTCCAGCCTACTCTGCAGTTACCTTGGCTTTATGCAAATACGCCCGATTGTAAAGAGCAGTCCCTGGACTGAGCAGAGGTTGCCTGAAGGTCAGCCTCGAGGTGTGCTGGAGGTGCAGAGATAAGCCAGTTTGCAGCGTCTCTCTATACCTCAGAGAAAGAAAAGGCGAAACGCAAAAAGGAAAAGAAATAGCTTATATCTCCTTCGCCTCTCTAAGGAACTAGGTCAAGAGGAAGTTTCTGTTTGAGTCACTCATACTGGCTCTAGTATCATTAGATTAAAGGGTTCACGTCTGAATCTTCTTAATGCCTGTTTTCCGAAAATAGGGTGAACCGTCAATTTGAACATCTGACAGTAAATTACAAAGTTTCCCTTTTCTTCCGGAGCAAGGAGGGTCTAGGTTATCCAAATCTATGACACCGGTTCTCGAGACACCCGTGGGACATTGCACAACAACAGTAATTGTTCAGAGATTAAAATATTTCTCTGACTTTGTGGTCAACAAAGGGTCAACCTGTATATGTGCACTGTGAACAAATGAAGTGAACTGTGGGAAAAGCTGTAGTCTAGCACTGATGCTCAGAGTAAAGGAACATGCTCTGGGAACATGACTGAAAGGGGCATTATAACTAAAATCACTCCTAATGCCAAGTCACCAACCCATCCGACACTCCTGCTAATCACAAATGTTTAAAACATTAAGATGGTACACCTCTGCTGGAGGGAAAAAAATAGCAACCACTAGCACAAACCCTGTGTCAGTGTGAACCTGTTTCTTGTTATTAATGCAGGTGCTTGACCGCTTAGATTGAATCTTGGATGCTGTCACTCAAATGGGGGGAGAGGTGCAACTGTATACGTGACCTATGAAAGTGTTATGAAATAAATGTGCAGCTGATCTCTCTGCTCTCTCTCTGCTCTAAGCAATCGCTTCTCCACCGTGACCCCCACTGTGAGGGGAGGGCCAGGATGAGCTGTGGCTTGGACGGGGTGCTATTTCGGTCCCGTTCACCCTCACTTGGCCGAGCAGGGCCGTGACATTTCGGCGTGGGGTCAGGCAGTGGGTTTTGTGACTTGGCCATTTGGGGTACGGAACGCCTTCAGGAGCCGTTCTCTGCTCTGAGATTGGAGGGCTAGGGCACGGGAGATTGTCAAAGCATAAGGATTGTCACAAATTCCCTAAAACCAAGGCAACAAAACAAAAAGACAACACTATGAACCTGTGGAAAAGTTAACTAAATTAAAAATATAATTTTCAATGGAAAACAATGTATATACTGACGTGTATGACAAATAGTCCTCCGTCCCAGCATAACGGCATAATAGCCAATTACAGAGTAGCTGATATCATTTCTACAACATCCTTCCATCCCCCATTTCCAATGACCGTCTCCTGAGGTTATGTGATGTGTTTGTGTACTGGGTTTGAAGGCTGTACCTCAGCTGCACCCAGCAGAATGACAGATGAAGCGGTCATGCAGCTGGTTCCTCCGCCTGTGGCACTTCCCATTAAGAGCCAGCGCACCCTGAAATGGCACAATACCTGATGCCATTGGCCAAGCCTGCCCCGCCCTTCCCCCCAGCACTGCAACCTGAGAGCTCGGCAGAGCCCAAAAGCGAGGGCCAAGTGTCCCGAGTTCGCCTCTTGCGCTCCAACATCCACCATTTGGACACAGGAGTGGTAGATGTCCGTGATGGTGGAATGGTGGGGGGGGGGGGGGGGGGGGGGGGGGGGGGTGATTACAGCTAACGCATGCAGCCACTGTTTAAAGTCCCTGAAGGACTTTTAAGGGGCCAACAGGACTCCCTAAACACCTGCACAGAGTGGCAAACAGCTTTTCATATTTAAGGTGCCAGCCAAGTTTAAATGTCAGTTAACTGCCACTAATGATGGCGATGATGGCGATGATGGTGATGACGAAGCCAGCAGGGACCTCGTTAAAAGATCACTTTGTGAACATACTGTAAATGCTAAAGGACTGCATGTAAGAGAATGCAGTTACGTCAGCAACTATGAAATATGATAATGTGATAATTACGACGAGAACAATTAACCCCTTGCGTTAGTCACAGGAGTACAGGGAAGGTTACGTTGTTGGACAGAGGTAGAAAACTGTCGTGCAGGAGAGAGGAAACGCAAAGAGCCTGCACTTCCAGGATGAGCCCAGAAGGTGGTGCTGTAGAGGTTATGTGATTGGAGCTGGTGGGAGGGGCAGGGGAGAATTCGGGTTGCGGGAGTGAGCGCTGTGTTCAAGTATCGTGTCGCACAGAGGACCGGTGTGGCGGACAGCCGCCGCGGCAACGGCCGCAACATCTGGCCGTTACCCCGGAGTGCAAAAGAAGTTACATGTCGACATGTTAAGGCTTCTCATGTTCGCTGCCACTGAAAGAAATAAAAAAATAGGCATCTCTCTACCGCCTACATGAACCATTGGCTGCAGCTTCTGATGACATACAGCTTGATGGCCTGTTAATTAAATGATGGCTGTTCTGCAGTTTTGCCTATGATGTGCAGTTACAGACCTGATTCAAACAGAGTACATTGGATACTTACTGAATGTCTCCTTAAGGGACCGTTTATAATCAACCACAATGACAACAACTGTCTCACACACACAGACACATACTCGCACACACCCTGGACGTACACATCTCATGCAGAGTCACCTCCATGCTAACCGTTCCTGTGCAGCGTGCGTACCCTACCCGCCCCCCCCCCCTCACAGTGTGCTCCAGGCAGGTTCGCGCCTTTCCCCGCTGCTTTCTGTCACAGCGGGAACACGCTTTTGTGACGAGACGGAAACAAGACAAGACACTCCCCTCAGGCTTCGCTGTGAAGGCTGCGCGTCAAACGTCAAGCCCGAATTACCTTTGGGGGGGGGGGGGGGACCGTTACACGGACACGTCCGATTGGCGTGACCCCGCGACACACAGCAGAAGAGATACAAAAGCAGTAGAAAAGACAGAATCTGATGAATTACGTGAGCCATTATAAGTGCTGCAGGTGGAGGGGGGAGGGGAGAGAAGGTGGTGGGAGGAGCAAGTCCGTTCAGTTTCCGCTCGTCCGTTACGACCGCGGCGGCCGTGACGCGGGTGTGCTGGTTTGTAATGGAACCCTTTGCATCTCTTTTTCTCCAGCTGCGACAGCCGAAAACGACCGGAGGCTGCAGAGCTCCCCCGGAAGAGTGATTAGCCCTTCCCTCGTTAACAGGCTCCGTCTGACATCATTATAATTGTTAGCGCTTCCCCTGAACGCGTGGCTACGAGGTGGAGTGCCACCAATCCCGTGGCTGGGAGACGTTCGGATGCTGCACGGCCAGGGTTGGCTTGGCTGAGATTGCTCAAACCCGAACTGCTTTGTTTTCATCCAATCAGAGTTTGAAGGTGTATATCCTCCTCAAGGGGCCGATGCCCCAGGTGTTTGGTAGAGGGTTTGTGTGTGTGCAGAGGACGGCCAATGTTAAGCAGTGTCACGACTCGCCTACAGGTAGGTGCAAGGCGTACCGTGACAGTGAAAAACACAGCCTCAGGGCTTGCTGGGCTTCGAAACGACGTGCATACAAAGGCCTCTGGCTGCCAGTGGTGTCTCTGGGTGAGATCAGAGGCAGGTTTTCGCTGCGCCCGGGACTCAGGAGTCCCGCTGAGGAGGAACCCGGGAAGCGTGAGTGACAGCAGCCGGATTCCGCCAGAGCCACCACCACATCCACAGCCAGCCACATTCTCCCTTTCACAAACCCATGATCCCATTATTCCCCTTCCCTCGGCAATGACCACAATATGGTGAAACCGGTGAAGGGGGAATTAATTTGTTTTTTCTTTTTGTATTTCAGGCTCTCCGCATTCCCTTTTCAAACCTTTCGGCCGTCCGTAAATGGAAGCCTGGCGAGCTCCAGACGAGATTACCGCCTAAAAAAAGGGGGGAGGCCAATTCGTTCCAGCCCACATGCATTTAGACAAAAAAAAAAAAAAATTACCGGGACAATGACTTGCAAATTCTATTCACTGGCGAGTTTAGGAAAAACGTGGCCAAATATAAATACGGGTGCCTATTATCATCGCATCATCCTCAGTTTCAGGAAATAAATGTAATGAAAAATTAAGTGGCGGCTGCACATTGTTGAAAGCGTGGGCCTTCGTTATCTTTACATTATTCAATTGTTCGCCGGGGCCGCAATTACGCTCCTGGATGAAAGGAAAGTAATGAAGGGGAGTGAGGGCTGTGGGAGGGAGAATCATGGGAAGGGAGATAAGGCCCGGGGCAAAGAGAGAATCAATAAGCCAATCAGATGACGGGGAGGGTCATCAGCACCTTGCTCTGCGGACTAAGGAGCTGGAGGGAGAAGCTAATTAAGACAGAAAAGCTGCTACTTTCTGGTTAAAGTGCAGTCTGCTGCTGGGCCCACTCCCGGGGCTCTGGTGCTGTGTTTGGGCCTGGAGTGGGCGAGCTGCCTCCGGGCCTTTTAGGGTGAGAGTGAGCCGTGAACTTGTGGAGTTTCCTCCAGGATAAAGATTCATAAATACAGCAGTTGCTTTCAGGCAGCTCTCAACCAAACCAACCCTTTCGCGGTGCAGCGGCCGGAGGAGTGGGACTTGGCACTGGACCCTATGGAGCAGCCTCGGCGGGTCGCCCTGTGCTTAGCGCCTTCCAGCTGGAGGCCGCTGGACTGTGCGAGAGTACAGCAGGGGGAGAACGCACCCCCCCCCCACGCTCCACTGTCCACGGAGGAAAGGGTCAGTCTTTCCACGTTCCCTTTTTAGCTTCTCCGCCCCCCTCTCGGATTAAAGTGCAGATTTCTTGTAAGGGTACTCGGGCTTGTTGGGCGACCGTCGGTCTCTGCCGGCGATGGCCTCCTCACTGGCACTGTTCCTGTGGGGCAGCAGGCCCCCCGGGGACTCGCCGCTGCCCCCCATCCCCTCGGGGGTGGACCTGCGGGGCCGGTCCTCATAGGCGTCCAGGCCGGCGCTGGGGGAGCGTGAGGGCCCCAGCCCGCACGTCAGGTCCGTCTCGTTGCGGGACCGCCCCCTTGGGACGTGGCCGCCCCCCGCCTGCGGGCCGCCCTGCGTGGCCAGGGCCAGGTCCAGCCGCTGCGGGGGCTGCTCCAGCATGTCCAGCCGCAGGGCGTCGGCGGGGGGCATGTAGGACGGGGGGTGGGGGCCGGCGGCTGGCCGGCTGTGGCTGTACAGGTCCGGGCCCATGTAGGGGCCCTGCAGCGGGGGCGGCGTGTGGTGGCTGGAGCCCGGGGTGGCCGGCCGGCAGGGGAAGTCGTACAGGTCCGGGAACTCGGGCCGGCCGTCAGGCTTAGGCTCGCCCGCGTGCTTCTTACAGGAGGCGTGGCCGTGCCGGCCGGAGGGGCAGGGCCCGGGGGGGTAGTGGGGCGCGGGGGGCACCGTGGAGACGTGCGAGTGAGGCTCGCGACCCTCCCCCTCGCTCATGGCCTCCGGTATCCGCCGCTCCTTCAGGTTCATGGCTGACACTCCCATGGCGATGTCTGGCATGAACTCGTTTATCACCGGCTCCATGTTCTGAAAAGAACACACACCGTTAGAGCTGCCCCTAATAATATTTCAAAATACTGTACATTTTTACTGATTCAGCTGCAATCATATTCCATTTTTCCTCCAGTCTGATTTCTCCTCCTGCTGGAAGCAGAAATTGTACATTCATCCTACAGTACCAGTCAAAAGTTTGGACTCACTTTTTATTTATTTTTAATAATTTAATATTAAATTTAAAATTTTAATATTTTTTAACAATAGTGAAGACATCAACTATGAAATAACACAAAATGGAATTATGCAGTGACCAAAAAAGTGCTACACAAATCAAAAAATATTTTTTAAAAATAAAAAATTTAAAGAAATTCACACATAGGCATCAACTTCACTATTTATATTTGTCTAAGAGACAAATTTCAAGCATTTAAGCATAAGTCTTTAGATCAAAATGTCTTTGAATGCATGTTTCCCATTATCTTAATCAGTTGTGTCCAAACTTTTGACTGGTCCTGTATCTCATGTTGGAAAGCTCTATGCAGAAGTACAGGGTGTTACATGCACACCACCAATTCTTTCTGCCACTGTGGTCTCCTGGTTACTGTCAGCACACAACATAGCCAATACTGAATCCATGCTGTTCAGCTTAGCCGGCACTCCAAGGGACCCTTTTAACTGGCTGAGCCACTCAGGAGCCCTCTCAGATATCCTTTCTAGATTTTCTGACAGAATTCTACATCGTATCTACACACAAGAGAGTCATAAGCCCCCCACCCCCAGCCACTCACCCCCTGCTTGTCGGGGTGCAGGGTGCGGCCCAGGCCCTGCGGGTTTGTGCAGTCGGGCGGGAGGGCCTTAGCCCCCGGCGGGTAGGCGGGGCTGCCGTGCTTGGAGGAGGGCCGGCGCTGGAGGAGGGTGTGGTTGCAGGGGTAGGAGAAGGAGCGTGACGGCGGCTGACTGGGGGCCCGGGGCCTCCATCCCGCCTTCAGCTGGGCGTGGCTGGGCGTGGTGGGCGGGTGGTAGGGGGGCGGGGGCGGGGGCAGGGGCGGGTGGAAATTGGCCAGCGCCTCCATGTCGGTGAACATGCTCTCCACCGCCGGCGTGCTGTTGACCCGGCACCGACCCGCCTGTCGCAGGGCCAGAACCGGGCTCTCATCTCCAAAGCGCTCCTCTGGAAAGAACTTGTGCGGGTTCTGGGAGCGGAGAACAACAACAACAACAACAGTTTAACACTAAATAATTTAATGAAGCCATTGTGAAGGATCATTCCAATGCCACAATCTCATATTCGGCTGTCTGGTCTATTATAGGACACTGAACAGCAGCTGCGTTATTAGAGCAGAGGAGGAACAAAATGATGAAAGTCTGAGTCAACCTTGGCTGACTCACTGCTCAGAGGATTAGCGACAACTGAGACCGAAGGCTAGCAGCCAAAATCTCGAAACCCTGCTCTAGGAGTGGGGGAAGACGACGACAGCGGATGTCTGAGGATTAATGTCAATGACAAAAAAACCCACAGATGAGCACATATTACTTGCATGGAGTCTGACACTTCATCCTTCATTGAGGCCTGCAGACCGCACTATTCGGGCTGGGCAGAGCTGCTGGTTTTGAGGGCGAGCAGAGCTGTTTGTAAAGTGTTATTAATGTTACGCGAGGCGGGCATTTGTTGCATCTCTTTGACACCGTTAGTTAAACGACCCCTGTGAGAGCCGCCGTAAAGCTCCACTTTGCCCTCCATCATTGCATAGTTTGTTAAGAGGGAGATACTAAATTGTGTTCCTCGATCGATAAATGGTGACCTTTTCTGCACGCCGCTCCATGAACAAGCCTTCCGCTTTTTGACGCGGGCTTTGTTCCGTGTTGCTGTGAGATGCCCTTTTCCAGGAGCGGGCAGCATGCTTGGCGTGATTGCCAAACGTGCCGTTCTGAACTTACCGATTGAACTTTCCATCTATCACCTCTACAGCCGCCAATCACTTTTTTGCCCATTATCTCGACCATTGACTCTCAAACTCCCTGGGCAGGGATCTGACTCTGTGTGCCGGGGCGGTGTACCGTTTCGGCGGCTCACCTGCAGCAGCTCGGCGGCACCGTCCGGCAGGCCGAACTCCCGCAGCACGCGGATCTGGATCTCGTAGCTGACGGTGGCGCCCTCGCCGCAGTTGAGGGCGTACGCCCGCTGCACCTGGTCCGTGTGCCGCAGCTCCTGCAGGCGCCGGATCATCTCCTTCACCACCGACAGCTTGGGCACTGGGGGACAGAGCAGATTCACGCTCTCAGGGACACACGCTACAGCCTATCAGCACGCTCGCCTCAGCTCAGGTGACCAATGGCTGTCTAGTTAAGCATTTCCACTGCTTAAATGTCTTGTTGCAGGCCCAGGGCAGAGCAATGTCAACAGGGCCAGGTTCTTCCTTAACCATGTGACCTGCGGGGCTTTTGACCTGTATTTAAATGGTTATCCTCCAGGTGTCCCCGTAGGCACTCCAATAGACCAGATTTTAATACTGACGCAAGTAGGGGGAATCCTCTGTCAAAAAGTGCAGGGGGAAAGAAATCCTGGGTACGTCTGTTTGCGCACACGCTCCACTTGAAAAGGTGAATCATCCGAAACTACATGCATTTTTAAACAAGCATCCAGCTCCATCAGCAAGTCAACTTTGCAAGGAATACCTGGTGCAGACTACTGGCACAAAGTCAACATCAAACAACTGATAAAAACATCCGGCTGTGTATCTCTCGTCACTGGCAAATCAACAGATGTGAAAAGACCATTATGTTTCACATAATTTGTTTTGAGGACAATCAATATGGCTGATTTGAGTTGGCTGATACAGTATGTCTACACTACGTTAATTACTCCTCAGTGACAGATGGCAGTCATCTTTATGTGAATTTCACGCTGGGTTTAAAAAAACTGCTTGTGCTGGACAATGCAAGCTACATGATCAAGCCTTATAATGACATCCTTCGAGGCTTGTTGCCAGATTCAGTGCGCTTGACATGACAGACCTGCACAGTGGCATTTCTGAATAAAATACAGGCAAATAATTTCCCCCAAGATAAGCCTGTTGCCGCTGTCAAAAAAAGGTTTTTAAACACTGTCCAAGCAGGAAAATACACTATACAGAACATCTGAGAGTCACAATTACACAGTAGGATTATTCTCTGCCAATAAAACTGCGCCCAGAGCCATGTAAAACAAGATGGAGCACTTGGTGTTCTGCTGCGGAGAACCACTCAATATACATCTGTTTTTATCCAAGATTTGTAAACATCAAGATGAATATTACACCCAACAGTTGTGTTGACAGAGCTCAAGACATTGTTGAAGGACCCTTAAGGCTTGGAAAGACAGCTCTCCCTAATTGCAGTAAATGGCAAGAGACTGATTGATATGATCCGGTTGTTAGAGAGTTGTGATGTCAGAATTTGTGACACCAATAATAAAGACATGTTGTCAATTATTTTATTGAACACTGGCATGGCAAATGCACTGTGCGAGACAACAATAAACAACAGAACAATAAACCGCCAGTGCGTTAAAACATTCAACAAGGTTGCTGAAGGGCTCACAATGTCTTACAACCGCAATCAATCGAAGATGAAAACATGTTTTTAGTCAACATGTCACTCTTTTAGTCAACTGCCACTTCAGGCTGTTAAGTTTCTGAGCCCAAACAAATTTTTCCATTTGGATGTGGAAACCTTCCCAGTTTTGATGTCAATCTAACGGCGTGATGCGAACACAAACTAATCGGAAGAAAGCGGCAGTGGAACGTCCGAACGAATTCTGGGATGAATCTGAAAAATAATTTCCCAGTCACGGAGGGCTACGACGGCGACACTTGTCAGTTGTTACAAATTCTGTTGATGAGAGAGGTGTGACACGGGGCTGGAGTTGTCTGTGATGAAAAGGGGTGTAATTCGAAGCTCACAGTATGAGCAACAGGTGTGATGTAACGCACTGCTCTGACAAAGCCTTCCCTGCCTCAGGCAGTACACACAAGGTCAAAAGGAAAAAAGAGGTCCCTCCCTCTGGGCTTACACACGCACTCTGGAGTGGAGGAGTGGAGCACTCTCCTACACAACGCGAGAGGAATACTAATTTATAAAGAGATTCTACGCCGTTGAGGGGAAATATCAGCAGTGCCGCACAACTCCTCCAGACAAAAGCAGGGAACATAATCCCTCCCTTCAACCGTAACACCCAGGATTCTGTATTCGGCCCAGGGCACATCCTACTTTCTGTTCTGAACTTTCTATGTCCCACACTTTGAATGTTAGAGCTGTACCCATTTGTCTTACCTGGTATTTCATTGGCCACCACAGACGGAGGAGCCGCCTGGCTGCCAGTGATTTGCTGATGGTTGATCATGTGACAGCACTGTGGGACCGCGTTGTTGACCATGTAGAGGGTGTCTGGCACGTTGGACATGCGCACCATGCGCAGACGGACCAGGTCAGTCTGCTCCACCATCATCTCATCCAGGACAGACTGATAGACAGGGAGCAATAACAAACACACACACGCACACACACACACACACACACACACAGGGTCAGAGGGTTACACACATCCCAATCCCTCCACTTCCACAGCTCTGTAGACAATACTTTCTCTGCACAGTCACAGATGTCCCTGAATATTACAGCATGACTTCAACAATTCATCTATAATGAATAGCAGAACACTCTGAGAAACTCTGCAGCATTAAATGAATTCATGCACAAGTCGGATTCTTTCCTACTGTCACTGCAGTCTGTTTGTTTCTCCATCTAAGCATTCCTGTTTACCAGTGTGCAATGCTTCATTAAGACTGCCAAACATTAAGAATGCAACTGTCTCCACGTCACTGGCTCCTGCTCCTGCTGCAGGGGTTGGAGGGCCCCTCGCTGCCTACCTTGGCCTCCTCCACGTAGGGGGAGAAGAGGCGGGGGCGCACGTAGATGCCCGCGTTCTTCTGCCGCAGCCAGGCGTTGGCCTTGCCCCCCTCCGCCGTGGGCAGCATGTCAGAGGGTGGGGTGCTGATCAGGCCCCTCTTCATCTGTGGGGGGGACATAGAGGTCCCATCAGTCGCATAGCACAATCAGCAGATAGACGGGAGGTTTGCTGTGCCACATATTAATATGAGGAGCCCGCTCCCAGGGATCGGGGAAAAATGCAGCGCGGTGTTACAGGCTAATGTTAGGGAATGGGGGAAAAAAAAGTGTTCTTTGGAGTCACGGTGAAAAATGGAGACGCAGCCTTCAAATGCCACCTCTGTGATAATTGGCTGTTAATTTATTCCTGTGAATGGGTAATTAATTGAGTGGATCCGGGAGGCCGTGGGTGCTCATTTTCTATTCCGATACGATACGCACAGGCCTCCGAACAGGACCGGATGATGGAGCTGTGTGCATTAGCGGAGACAGAGGCATGGCTCAGAACATCACTGCAGCCACGCAGCCCTGAACAGAACAAACTCGCGCTAAAAGCTACAGCAAAAGGCTTGTGGGCGAAAGCAAACAGGAATCACAGGGTACAATCAGGTTTATTAATGTAGTTAACATGTGTACTGTACACAGGGAAGGAGTCAGCGACACAGGGGTGGGGGATGGTGGGGGGGGGGCGGTCGAAACAGAATTAGAACAGACTAGATTTATGACTGCTAGGCTTTCCCCACTTTCAGAATGAATAACCTTGGTGTTTTTGCACCCCTCCCCCATAAATACCGAATACCGAAATGTATAAGGAGCTCCCCACACTGGAGGTAAACCTCATCTGTGACACCCAGGAATCCCCTCTCCTCACATTAACATATAAAACCTACGCCGGAAAGAGGTCCATCCCGTTTGAAAACGCTAAACAGTGGACGTTTGGACACAAGGTTCGAAACGGCCTCAACGCCTATGTTGCCACGCAACAATTTTTTCCGCTTAGGCCCGGGATAAAAGCTGGATATAAAGGAAGCACCACAATGGGGTATATGACAGCTGCCGTGTCGGGGATTTATTAGAAGCTCTGTGGCTGGAGGCGATTGATTTGGTTTCGGACGGGGAGAGAAATGGCTTCTGACAGGGCAGACAGCTTCCTCGGGCAGTCAGGTAGCGGAGGAGAATTGAATAAATTTGGAGGGATCCGCGGTCGGCCCCGCTCCACCGCCCCGCTCCTTCCCAGAGCGGGTGGCCCGGGTGGGCTGCAGCGTTTCGGAGCGGGGGCTGTCAGACCCCTCTCCTCACATCGCTACGTCTGATCCCTCTCCATTCACACGGTTCTGTGCGGCGAGAGGCCAGGCCTCGGGCTGCAGGGAGGCAGAGGGGGGCTGCGGACCACAGCTTACATAACAACTGGATCCAGTTCTCTGCGCGAGGGGGCTGTCCTGGAAAAAGCACTGACCCACACAGAGAAGGCTTTCTGGCAAATGAAGGTTTTTGTTCATGAGAGAAAGGCTGGATCCTACATTACATTACATTATTGGCATTTAGCAGCCGCTCTTATCCAGAGCGACTTACACAGGTTACAATTTTATACAGCTGGATAGCTGAGGCAATTCTGGGTTAAGTACCTTGCCCGAGGGTACAACATCAGCGGCCCAGCGGAGAACTGAACCAGCAACCCTTCGGTTAAAACTCCTGTTCCTTACCACTATGTTTCACTGCTACTCCACAACTCTGTCCTTGAAACAGGGGTTAACTAAAATACCAGGTTATGAGGGTTATCAAGTTTTTTTTTTTTCATAATACCCCTCATAGTTGCTTTAAGTAAAAGCACTGTATGAAAATGCCAAGCTCAGGCACTTGAAAAAGCACATTACATTTACACACACACACACACACACACACACACACACACACACACACACACACACACAGGATGTTTCCAAACTGTTCCCTGGCCTACATTCACACACACACACACACACACACACACACACACACACACACACACACACACACACACACACACACACACACACACAGCCACACTCACACACACAGCCACACTCACACACACAGCCACACTCACACACACAGCCACACTCACCGCGTCAGAGAGGACCTCACTGTTGGTGGGCAGGATGTGTTCAGTGCGGATGTAGGGCAGCAGAGGGGACAGGATCTCCTTCAGCTCCTCGATGTCCAGGTCTCTCCTCTTCACTCCGCGCTTGTTCACACTGTGGGCTGTGCCGCTCAGCAGGTTGGGCTCTATGGCACAGATGATACACCCCAATCAGCACTGACACACATCACCCAAATCAGCGCCGACACACACCGCATCACCCAAATCAGCGCCGACACACACCGCATCACCCAAATCAGCGCCAACACACACCGCATCACCCAAATCAGCGCCGACACACACCGCATCACCCAAATCAGCACCGACACACACCGCATCACCCAAATCAGCGCCAACACACACCGCATCACCCCAATCACCACCGACACACAACTCATCACTACTCAGCACTGACACACAATCACCAATTTGTACCAGCCCATTATGGACACAGAACCCACACCCACTCATAACGGGTATACAGAGCACATCACTCAGAACCTGGGAGGCTAGGACACACAGAACACATCACTAAAGAGCACTGGCACACAGAACCTGTGCAGACATGCCTCAGATCA
This sequence comes from Megalops cyprinoides, assembly GCF_013368585.1. Taxonomy (NCBI): domain Eukaryota; kingdom Metazoa; phylum Chordata; class Actinopteri; order Elopiformes; family Megalopidae; genus Megalops; species Megalops cyprinoides. The sequence goes on from NC_050594.1 coordinate 27,847,412, forward strand.
CACCACCCAGTACTGCTGCACAGAGCTCATCATCTGTACTTAAACATCAGGACCGAATCCAAGGCCCAGTAACGAATCTGCCAAAACCACTGATTGAAAAGTACTTGCTCTCCGAGTTGGCATTCATATTCAGCAGAGACCCTTTCCACTCATGTTGTGCTTTTAAAACGCTGTGGTTCTTATGTGCACCAAGGGCTCATTACTGTATTATGGGAGGGTTAGTGAATAAATCATTGGCATTGAGTGTTTTCTGGGTTTCCTCTGAGGGAGGTGGGGGGAGGGGGGGTACTGCTGTTTGGACAGGGTCTTACCTCGGTCTGCCATTCTCTTAATAAGCTGATGCTCGCCCCACTTGACGACGTACTTGAGAATATCCTGCTCGCTGGCCTGTGAAAGAGAGGGGGTGGGAGGTTATTACGATTGGAGCGCGAGGGTTCAGGTTTTCCTGCATCTTCGTGAAGGACGGGAGTGGAGTGAGATATGAATAAACGGAGCGATCAATAGGATAAATAAACACCCTTCGCTTCCTGACGCGCCGCCGCGCAGGTCCGGGCCCCGTGCGTCAGCCTCGATTAGTGTGTTTCACCTCGCCGTCCTGACGGCTCCGCGCGAGCGCTCATCTTCAATTAGAGCCCGTCCACCTGGGACCACGCTGCAAACACCCCCCACCCCCCCGCACGCCGCACACCGGGTCCGGCCAATCACACCACCGGCCTGGTGCGCGTGCGGATCCAAGTGTCAAAAAAAAGGATTTAGGAAGAGTCTTTAAATAGTACTGTATCTTTATACTGCAAATCCCATGGAATGGAGTGGCTTAATCTCTCCAGATTGGCAGGGGCTGCGGGGTTCTGCACAAAGGAAGGCCCCGGATTTGGACCGGCTCCCTGCATTCTTTTCCCCCACGCGAGGCGGCCCCGGGCAGCACGAGGGGATGACGTAGCCCCTGCTCTCCGGGGCGACTTGGTGGGACCCCAGCAGAGGAAAGGGACCAAACACTGACGTCTCTGCGCCCGGAACAATCTGCCTTTGTTTCGGCTTCCCCCGCTGCCCCGGCGCTAACATTTCGCTTAGTCACTCGCGTCGGCATTAAACCATTTCAACAGTTCAGGCAGCCTCATTACCCAGTAGCTTCTTTTGAAAACCACAGAAGCGATCCATGTGAAATTACTGAGTAATTACCCGGATTATTACAGTTCAAAATGTATACTACACAATGGAGCGCTAGAAAACTGTATAATGGAAAAAGGATTAGCGTAGCGCGTAGCGGTAGCACCACCCAATGGCTACGCGGTTCCGATCCAGCCGCCGGCATCCCTCGCCGTGGCCCCGAACATCTGGCAAACGGTTTAAGGAAACCTCTGGAGGCTGAGCGCAGCGCCAGGTTCCTTGGGTATCTGTTGTGGAAACTCAGAGGCACTGCAACGCAGAGAGCCAGGGATACCAATCCCACGTTCTGCTCTCGCCCAAAACAAATACTTTCTCAAAAGCATGACATGAACTACCAACAACATACAACGCCAGTTAACAGCACTTCTCTCTCAAAGCAATGTGCTGCTCGGCCAACTGCTTTCAGATGTACTTCGGTATGAGATGTCATCTGCAGCTTCTTGTTTCCACTGCCTGGGTTTACACACATAATTGGAAGTTTCTGCAGATACATAAATACATACAGATAACATGACAAAGTGGTATTTGTCAGTGTGGGTATGACACAATTACCATTATGTGGCCAGAGTACAGAAATGAAACCATCGACCCCGGAGTAGGGAGCCGTTCTGTAATTCGGCGGTCTCATTAATCTACAATTCTGCGTTATTCAAGCAGAAAATTGCAATGAAATGCAGAAAAATAAATCCCTTATGATTCAGAAAGGAAGACTACTCTGACCACAATTTCCCTTTTCATCATTATTAACTGCAGAGTTATTGCTCAGACAGCTCGCCTGAAGTTCCTCTCCCCTCCACACATCCCCCCCCCTCCCTTCCTGCATCTTGGACAGGAGGGCTTTGCCTGGGCAGGACATGAGATAATCTGAGATTTCCCCTGATAGCTGTGTCCTTTAAATGCATCAGCTATGTCTAATGAGCAGGCAGATATCTCTCACTGAAGCACATTTAATTCTCCCAGACGAATAATCCTGGAGGATCCAGGTTTCCATGGCAGATTACTGAAGCTGTTGCAGGGGCGTTTTTTTTTTCCTTCTCCAGCCAAAAGACGACAGTGACGCAGGTCTAAGCGCATGGTGACCTTTTCATTTTGGAGGAAATGAAATCTGTTAGAGGGAGATACCGTATTTATGGGAAAAATATGCTATCCAATATAACTACCAAACTCCCACCGAGCTAGTTTTCCAATACTGTTATTTTGTACAATCACCTTCCCAACCAAGTAAGATGAGTGACTTTGGTGGTTTCTTTCCCTGCCTCTCAGACTTTATAGTTTTTCTGGAAAGCAATATCATCTTGCCTAAATTGAAAACCTGCACAGAGTAAACAGTTGCATTTTTTAAAGTCGTTCTCTGTGCTTTCAGTGTTTTTGTGGAGGGTTGAATAACTCTATACAGGCACACATACATCACTTTAGAACACTACCATTCAAACAGTCAATCAGAACAATACCATTCAAACAGTCAATCTTCCCATTACTTGAGAGCTTTGAGACCAACTTTGGGACTTAAGAACAATTATTTGTTCCAACTTTGAGACTTAAGAATAACCTAAGCACAATGTGGTCTGTTTATAAGAAACATTAACAGAAGAATCAACCGCATTCAGTGGTCACCACCAGTCACACCAGACACCAGTCCTATCCTTTAAACGTTGTTGAAATACTTTGCCTACAAGAATGAGGCAGTCCACTTATGAGAATCATTTTGGGCTCGCTCACATGCAATATGATACTCAACTCGAGTTCAATGGAGCGTGAGTAAAAAAGCCGTTTAGAATCACTATACAAACGCCTGGATATTTTTAGCTAAGTGCCTGTTGCGTCTAGCTAAGTGCCTGGATGTCAGTTGACAGAGCGAGAAAAAGGAAGATGCTCTCCACGACACTGGCTTCTTCAGTTTTTACAACAGAAATGAGTCTTACCAAAGAGACACAGCTGTGAGACTGTGCACTCCACAATCTACACTGAGAACAAAAAGACCATCACTCTGAAGGGTGAAGAGAAACTAACATGAACCAGAAAGTCACCTCTGTATAGCACCAATCTTCACAGAGACTGAAATTAACTTGTGCCGAATAATTACTTTTGAATTCAGTTAGACACCAAACCACAGCGCAGACCGAGCAGCACTGGCAATTTGCACGGTGACATTGAAAGCATTAATGTTACTCTGTGTTATTTTCACTTTAATTAATAAGGGAATGAGGCGAGACACATTCAATTATGTTTTGTTTCATGTCTCAAACATTTAGCTAAGGACATTTAATGCCAAAAGTAAATTTCGTCCATTCATTCAGAACGCTACATTCATTTGCTGTAACAAAAGATACGCTTTTAGGATGTGAGTAATTATTTAAGACTTTAATCCCACGATCACCAAGCCATAAGACCATAAGTTTCTTGCCCTGTGCCTTGCCGTACTGCGACGGCCACCAAGCGCGTCTCACCTGCAGGTAGTCGGACTGGATGGCGGTCAGCAGGTGGTCCTTGCTCAGCTCGTACAGCACGTCGGAGGTCACGATGTGGCTGAACTCCTCGCACAGGAAGTGGATGGCCTGCCGGTGGACCCACTTGGAGCCGTAGGGCTGCGAGCTCCACTTCAGGATGGTGATGATGGAGTCCAGCGAGATGCTCTCCACCACGATGTCCTCGCAGCCTGCGGGACGGAGAGGACACGGCGCGTTTGAGCACATGCTTCTTCAGTGCAGCAGAACATCAGTTTACACCCTGTAGCTACACGGCGGGAACAACGGCCAGAGCTTTGATGCCGAAATGATTATGAACAATTCCCTAGCAAGTCGCTGCATCCTTGTTTTTCGCCTGTGTCATGCAGGTGCTGTTTTACTCCTGCAGGGAATACTGAAACCCAGAAGGAAATCTATCTGAATCTGTCAAAAACAAAACTCAAACAAGCTCAGAAGGCAACAGTGAAGCAGTATCAAGTTCTACCCAAGCCATGGCCTCTTTAAATATGCATAAAACTTATAGTATGAATCCAACATTACAAATACTTCACAGGCCAGTGCATACAGGGAGTGTACATTAAGGAGATGGAGGGGATTTCAATAACCACAAAAATGTTCTTCTGGACTGTGTTAACACGCATGGGGTGCAGCTACAGAAGAAGACTGATGACATTGAAAAATAAACCTCACTATGCAAAAGGCACAAAATAAAATTGATTTATTACACTTACACAAACACGACAGCTGTCCAGCTGTCATCAGATCAGAGGGCTCATGTTCACTAGCTGTGGGTGTTGTACTGTTTCTCACCATGTTAGTAAATTATGTGCACAAAGTGGTGGTTCCAAATTCAAAGCGAAAGCTTCTAGTGGTTGAGGATGAATTTTACCAAACTGGATTTCTGCACTGAGCTCATCAAGTATAGTAAAATACAGAATGTGCTATTTGGTTTTGAGACACACACAAACACACACACACACACACACACTATATATATATTTCTAATACCATCTGAATGCATTTGGAATAAAAATGTGGCATAATAAATGAAAAATCTGAGAATTTGCTTTGACTGCAAAGGGACTTTATCCCTAAAAGGAAAAATAATTATTCCGAGCCATGAGAATGCACATCAAATGGGCCTACGCTTTGGCAAAACACCGTATTTATCATGAGTTCCCCTTTAAAAAGTCAGTTAACACCTGTCAAACGAACAAGTAAGAGGATTACACAGCAAATCAATTTACCACATGGTTCTGTCATTTCGCAGCGTGTTTCCTCTTCCCAGTACCCCCAAAAATCCCACAATTACTCCCGAAACACCTGATTACACTGCAGGCCTGCTCCCAGGGCCTGTCCCCGCCTCAGCAGTCACCCCCGCGACCTGCTAACAGGAGGCATTCCGATGGGGGCAGGGGCGCCTCACCACCACAGGAAAGGGCCGGATGTTTCCAAACCGTTCCCTGGCTCCTTGCCCACCCTGCTGAGGACTGCGACCCTGCCCCGCGCCTCGTTCCCAGGTATGACCCCCTCCCCACCCCCTCCTCAGTGTTCTCAGTGATCTAATGAAGCCCGCACCGCAGGAAGCGTCTGGCTCCAGGTGACCCGCTCTCTGGCTGTCGGAGCTGGACCTCATTAGCCGGCAATCCTCACCCTCTGACACAGAATCCCACTTCCAAAGCTGCGCTGCTCCCAAGCCCAGAGTCCCTATCCCCTAATGCTATCAGCATACACAGGGAGATTCATCTCCTCAACGGAGAGGACGGGGACCCGGAGCGGCTGCGGGGACGGCAGTGCGGCTTCGTTACCAACCTTTTTTACCAGGATATACCGCGCTTGGCACGTTCCGCGCTCCACGAGAGCTCCTGCAGATGCTCTCATAGTTCAAATACACTGGGGAGAAATGAAACACCTCATACAGAAGCACTCCTTCTCCATACACAGAAAGTGAAGCAGGTAACAGCAGCAGCAGTAGGAGGGATGTTTACCCTCTCTGTGAGCAGCCCATTTAGTGCAAATACTGGTGTCTGAGGGGGAAGGGAAAAATTACCTTTAAGTATGAACCACAGTAAGTAAGTATCAGTCTCCGTAAAAACAGACCCGTGTGCCACCTGTAGTACTTGCTGTATATTTTATGTGTAGTTTCACAATTTGTTTTGGATTCTGTGATCTAGTGACTGATGGAAGGTAGTATACTTAGTCAGACTGCACAAGTTAACTTGTGGTAGGGCTTGAATGGTGTTATGCTCACACTCACTGGTCTGGGAGTGTTGTCAGCCTGGTCTGGCAGTGTTGCTCGTTTAAACTGAACGGGTGCACTTCAGTTCTTTTGTGCTGGAAGTCGCTCTGGATAAGAGGGTCTGCTAAATGAATGCAATGTAATGTAATGTAATGAAATGTAATGTAATATAATGTAATGTACAGGAGCCGAGTGGCCCCTTTTCCTTACAGCGCACGTTCATGGCAGGGCCAACAGCACCAGAAGCACGTGCTCACTGCCTAATCGCAACGCGCTCAGGTGTCTTATTAGGCCGAGCAGAGCCCATGAATCATCCAATTCCGGAGCGGTTCCAGCGCGAGCGCAGAGTGCAGGTACATAAAAGTGCCACGGCTGATTGATAAAGAGCGCCGCTGCCTGCGCCGTGATGGATGACCTTCAGCGGCAAATATCATCCCGGACGCCAATCACGGGCGGAGTCGCCACGGAGCCCGGCGTGCTCGCAGTCCCGCCGCCAGGACGACGGTCTCGAGAACCGGCTGCCCTCACTTGCCCCGCCACCACCTACCCCCCACCCCCCCTACCACCCCCGCCACGCCGCATTCCAAAGCGGCAGGCTACGGTTTAGCTCTGCTCCACCCACAAAAAACGCCTGTGACGTCTTGGGCCCCCGTCTCCTCTCCGCTGCTCCCTGAAAACACAGTATCCACGGAGCGGAGAAATGCACGCACATGGTGGAAGACGAGAAATGCATTAATCTGAGGATAATTAAATGTCACAGTGGGCACTGACAAATTATACACCTAATTATGTAGCCTCCTCTGGAAGCGCTATGCAGTGGAGGACTGGAATTGAGGTTTTGTGCTCCTGGATTGGTCCTCCACATCCCTCAACACCCCCCCCCCCGTTTCATATGAATCTCTATCCATCCCCCCTCTCTGCCTGACTCTGCTCTCTCCCCTGCCTGGCCTGTGACGCAGACTGCCTTTGGCAGCCCTGAGATTTCAGTCTCTCTCTGGTAGAAGGTAGCAAGTGGCAACCAATAGAGGGCAAAGGTCACGCAGGTCAGTTATCAGGGCCTTTAGTGTATCGACTATGAGGGAAGATAAATAACATTCATTACTTCTCTCTGAATTTGACACATTCAACGCATGTGAAGTATTGAATGATGGGAGCCCGTTCAAATGAGTCTTTCAAACAACTCGCGACGAGGTCTACGTGCGCTCGCTAACAATCGAACGGCTCTCGGCAATCACACCCCTGCAGAAAGGGGAGCTTTAAGAGCGGGCTGGAAAGAAAAGGTGCAGATGTCTGAGCCCGTCTACCCCAGCACAGACGTACTGTGCCGCTATTTAAATGTCAAATCTGCTTACGACGGTGCCGGGTCTGAAAACAGCTCTTTGTGGCTGGCGCGGAGCTGGCCCGGACCGCAGCTCTGGCTCCGCTATCAACACTTTCCAGGGATCCTTATCTGCCCATATTATATCTCTGCTCTCCTCATAATCCTTTCAGCACGCCTTTGAACACACGCTCTTGAAATCAAACACTCTATACGTTGGGTCTCTTTTTCCCCTCCCTTTCTCCCCCTCTTTGAAAGGTGCGCTTTGTTTTGGCTTCCTTTTCTTTTCCCCCCCTCACTTCCTGGCTGATCAAAGTTAAGCAAACGTACCTCGCGGTGTCTTAAATGCACAATGGCAATCCCTGCCATTAAAGACGCAACCGGAAGAGGCTTCTGACGGATTGAAGCGAAGGGGAGCGTCGTTAGCGGTTTTATCTCCTGTAAACAGGCTGAGGGGGGAGTGAATGGATTCTGCGGCTCGCTCCGAAGGCCTCCGCCTCATCCGCGGGCTAACGCCGGACCGATGGCAGATGAAAGAGGAGGGAGCTGGTTCCTATTAGCTAATTACGATTCCTGAGCCTTCTCAGAGTGCCGCGTTGTCATAAGTGCGATCATAATCGGTGCCGAATTTAAAACCCAGGGACTTTTGCCCTCTCTTTCAGTCTGGTGAAAGTCTATATTAATTGCAGGCTATCTGGCATTCATGACGTGCAGGAATAACAGCTTATGTTAGGGCGCAAAGGCGGCACCCACCAGAGCCGAAGACGTATGGCCCCTCTTTTGTTTTATGGGTACTTTGGTCACAACTATTTATAGTCTTTGCTGCTTTCATTTCCCTTGAAATATCAGTATTCCTGTAGACAGTGCTTTGGACTCCAACCACGCCTGATGGCTTCAGGAACCAATACTTACACCTTATTTTTAACACGCACCGCTGGGAGTCTAATTTAAACCAAACAAGAGCAAATAACAAACAAATAAATCAAAGAGAACAGGCTTCTCACAAGGCCATGAACATGTGTTGTTTCCAGGCGGAGTGTTAAGCCGCTCTGGGATGAGGAAGAGGGCAGGCCTCTCGTAAGGCCTTCTAGAGAAATGTCCGGAAACTGTCTAGCGAGCCGCAGCACAGCTTACGGCAGCTCAGGCAGCTTTACTCACATTAAAAATGAAACGTTTGACGTCTTCAAGATGTCAGGACACCAGAGTGCCTTCAGAAAAAAACCCTGAAAATTGATTAGTTCCACTAATTGAATCAAGGTGAAGATAAAAAGCGGATGATAAGGCGAGACCATTAGTCTGACAAAGAGCAATGCCAGGGGGGCCCCTTGGACGCACGATTGAGCATGATTTTAATCACATTATCCCCACTCCAAAGACTTCACCGGCATCCCGCAACTGAATAATTGATTTTGCTTTTTTATATTTATCTTGTTTCTTCCCCCAGACTATCTGACTTGTCTGCCCTTCCTGGCTAACGTTCCCCTTAAGCGTACTGTAGCTGAGCCACTGATCGAACACCTCCTACGAGCAGAGCAGGTACAGTGGGCTTTATTGCCAACACAGGGAGAGGTGGAATATTAACGAACTGCTCGAGTGTCCTCTGGGGGCAGAGGAGGGGTGTGTGTGTGCGCGCGCGCGTGTGTGTGTTTGGGGTTGGAGAGGAGGGGTTACAGGCTAACCTGCGAACAGACGAACAAACCGCCAACGTAGGGTATTTCAGAGACTTAGCTGAAAAAGCTAGCAGCAAGCTCAGCTCATCTGCATCTGAGCCTGACGCACACGCACGGCAAGGGGCTGCTCTCTCTCTGACTGACTCACTACAGGAAGCAGGGGGAGCTGGGAAAAAAAAGCGCTCTTTCATTTGGGTTAACTTGCTGCTCCAGCAATTCGTTATCTTTCCCCTCTCTGGTGTGATTTAAAAATTAATAAGGCTTTTAATAATGGCTGCTGTGTGGGATCCTCTGGCCGGGCGCTGCAGACTGATTAGCTGGTGATGAGCTCAGCCCTGCCATCAGTCTCTTATTTCATTGTCTCAGTACCTGCCGTCGTTCTCACTCTGGCGAGGAGAGCTATCCTTCCCCCTTCTCCTCTGTATCAGCTCTTATTCACACTTGAGGCCGCCACAATCCTCTGTATCAAGTCTTATTCACACTCAAGTGAGCTAAAATCCTGAGACTTGGAACAAGGCAAAAAGACTTGTCAGCTGTAGATAAATCACAAGAGGATGAAATTAAAGTCATGTGAAACTCTAGGTAGCGCATGTAAATTTAAATATTCCTACTCTGTGCAAGTCTGTAGACAAAACAAACGGCTCTGTATGAATTAACACACACTGACTTTGCTATCGCACAATGGGTTACCTGTGACACCAACAAAAAGAAACAGCTCCATGGCCAATTTGAGAAATGGTATCCTATAGGAACAGCTAGTTTTGAATACCGTTGTTGCTGTTAATCACTATTTCTACGTTACTAATCATCCTGCAATTGAATCAAAGTGGGGTTTCTCACAGTCCCACTACCCTCTGAATTGGTGAGGGGCTGAAGCTTGATAAATTTCTCCCAACGACTGCAGACCACACCTTGCTGAAACATGGCACCTTGTCTGACACAACAAACCTCGATTGGTATGCCGCAACAATCAGATCTGGCTTTGAACCAGTTCAGAGCAGGGTAAGAAAAAAAAAAAAGGTCTGAAAGGCAGAACCTATTGTGACCCACTTGTTTTCACACTGCATTTACACTTAGGAGAAAGGATTCTAGGTCTCAGAGAAGATTAGTAATACATATACCTGTGACACACTGGTTGTACTGCCCACATGGTTTATGAACTATAGCAAAGCATACTGATATTTGCTTTCTTTCATTTTTATATAGAAGCCTCCAAAAAAACAAATGTCTTCTTTTACATAATAGGAGGGAGTGACAGAGTTCAGTAACGATGATGCAGACAGCTAAACTAGTCAGTGCAGCTAGCTAGGGCTATTTCTAGTTGTGCTGGTATTGGTTTACGCTACATGACTCCAGCAGTCTGATATTCATTTCATTTAGTCAGCCATGCACATGCTTCTCTCCGCGGACTTGTACAGCTTGCTTGTTTATGCAGCACAGTGAACTGACCCCACATATCTGGGGTCATAATATGGATTTGGTAGCCGTATAAGCTTGCGCCTTTTGCACGTAGCTTGCTGCTGTGGTCATAAAATGAGCAATATCCACCGCTGGGACTGGAGCAGGCATGACAATGATTCTGGTCTGTCTGTTAAAGGGTGAGACTCTATAGGAGAGCCCAGTTGATATGTAGGTTGCAAAGCTTTCGTTTTCAGTTTGGCATAATCCTACTCACAGAACCTATTACATTTCTGTTTTAGCTCTCGCAGCACCTTGCTCTACACAGATCACTGGTCCCAGCGTAGCACCTTCCCTACAATGTCTGTGTCCACTCTGTCTGAGCCAGGTGCTGGCTCTGCTCAGACAGATCTGGTGACAAGAGCCCTCCTGCTGCAGCTAAATCTCCGTCTCCAGTCCTTTCCACACAGGCTGAGCCAGTATTTAAGCTTCCCTTCTCTCCTGTACGAGACAAAGCACAGGTTATACAGTTCTAACATTTTTCTAAAGATTCACTACCAGGTCCACATGATAAAACACAAGCGTGAGCGCTAACAATGCTGTGAGCGCTAACAATCTCTGAGGAGCTGTCCTGTGCTCTCTGGAAGCCCTGCCATTACCCCAGCCAGAACGCCATCAGATCAGTCCCCTCCCCTGAGTGGGAAACCAATACCCCATCAAAGAGAGGGGGAGCGGGGCCGTCTCCAGGAGGGAGAGAGCCCGGCTCAGGGCCTTCCTGAACACAGAACTGGGTCTCTATCTGCAAATCTCTCCCATCTGCTGATGTGGGCCAGGACACAGCAGCATGAGCACTGATTTTGTGTGTGTGTGTGTGTGTGTGTGTGGGGGTTTTTGGTGCTTAGGTTTGTGTGTGTGTGTGTGCAGGTGAATATGTGTAAACAGAGATTTCAAAATGTCTATAACAAATGAATTCTGTACCAGGTTTTCCCAATCAAATTTTATATCATTATAAAAAAACAATTATCAAAAAATGTAGATGTGACAGTTTCTGGGAAAGAACTGTAGGAGAGAGCCTTTCATCATCTAAAACTGCTGTCTGTGCCCACTCTGAAGCCTGTCTCTACACTGAGGTCACCTCAACTCACAGCACCAAGGTCATCACATGTAAAATACAGCACGGATGCTCCTGGCTAATTTTACACTTGAGTAACTTTATGCTTTGAGAGGAGTATAGTGAAGAGCAAAGGAGGGGCTGTCAAGGTGGAGGGAGAGGAGAGTCCCAACCACCACTGCGCACTCCTGCCCTGAACTGGTGTCCTCCGCTGATTCAATACCCCATCCATGGAGCAGGAGACATGAAGGGGTGGAAAGGAGTCAAGAGCGAAGGAGGGAAATGAAGGAGACCCACAAAGAGAGGAGGGGGAGAAACTGAGTGTGAGAGAGAGAGAGAAGGGCATAAGGACAGAGGGGAGAGGGAGGGATGAACTGGGAGACGGAGCTTGGGGGAGGAGGCAGAGGGTGACGGATGGAAAAAACACAAGGACACACAGGCGCATAAAGGTCACAGACAGTTACCTCAAATAAGGGCTCCACGCGAACTCTTTATGCTGACACCGCCCTCTAGGAGAGAAGAGACTGAGACACCCGTGCGGGGTGGTGGGGGTGGGCGGGGGATCAGACCTGACTGACGGCTGACAGCCGAGCTTTATGATCCGTGTCACCTGCTTATTACAGTCTCTCCTCCTGGCTGTGACATGCAGCGCAGAGGGTGACACTCGTGTGACATTAACAGACAGTCCCCCTGACCCTAATCTCTGTTGGCGGCGGGGGTGGGGAGGGCAGGATTAACTTGACTCTTCCCTGAGGTTAAAACTGCATGAAAACAGGAGTAGAGAGCAAGCGAAACACAGGTGGTGAAAAGCATACAGAACACTGCGAGCCGCCAGACTGATTCAGGACATTTTTCCTCAGTCTGTCCAACACAAGGCGCTCTCGGTAAGGAGGTTCCCTGCTTATTAAATGCAGCAGCTTCTACATTTCCTCTACCCCATGTGCCTCATGTGAAAACTGTGAGCAGTTGCTAAATAAGAAAAGAGAAACCCTAGAGGCTACGCAGAAAAAAAACAGGGTGCATTAAAAAGTAATCTAAAATGTTAAAATGTCTGAGGAATACCTGTCTGCCGCTGTCATCTGCATAAGGGGCCCCGCTCCCTCCCCCTCCCCTCCCACCGCGGTGTGTAATGTATTTTTAAAGGAGGTGCAGACAGAAAAAGTCCCACGTTTCCTCCCCTCGCCCTCCGCGGAAATGTGACAGCTCGGCGCTAGCCGCCACCCCGGCTCATTTGCACATCTGAGCGGCACGCTCGCCCTGTGAGGAGTGTCAGTTAGGATTATTCTCATGCAGATGATGCAGGCGGAGAGGCGGCGCACCAGCGCCAGGGAGGACCTCTCGCTTATTTATTTTATTTTCTCTCCCGCTCCTGTTACTCATCTTCCGGGCCACCTGCACGCGCTCCGCTCCCCCCCTCCCTCCTTTCTCTCCATTTTCGGTCCTGTCACTGTTGCCGACTGGAGGCTCCGGCCAGCAGAGGTGCAGGCTGAGCAAATTCTCCTAGCAGGAGCGGCGTGATGCACCGATGCAATGCCAGTGAACCTGGCTAACCGATGTAGCTGGACATGAAGAATGCAATCTTCTCAGGGCGTGATCTATTTCCATCAGCCGAGTGGGAGGGGCTGCGGTGTGTGCTCACTGAGGCAGATAAACGGGCGTGCCGCCTGGAGTCAGCAGTTATCAACCGGCAGCTCCGCTCCCGGTGCCAGTTGACCTTTATTTACCACGGGGTCATTTCCGCCTCTCAAAGTGGCAGCCGCCTTAAAAAAAGGAGAGGCTGACATTTCGGCGTCTTGTAATAAATAAATGGAATAATAAAGCCCTGACAGGCGAAGTGAATTTCAGCTCTGCAGCCCTGTGTATCAATAAGTCTGTCAGCGAAGACGTTAATAATCCCTGCCTATCTACCTGTTAGTGCGTGGGCCGCGTCGCGCATGTTAACTAGTCCAGGCCGCTTCCATTCGGCGGGGTCGCTCTGCTCCCACTGAGGAGAGTGTTTTCAGCACACAGGTGCTAAAATTGCTCCCCGCGCTGACAGCTCTCAGGGCAGCGAGCAGAAAACAACTGTAACTAGCCGACACATCAATCAGTTTTTTTTTTTTTTGTGGGGGGGGGGGGTGTGAAACAGGGAGGGGGGCGTTATACAGTGACAACGTTAATGACGTCAGTGATGCCAGCAGCAAGCATAATAAGAAGACGAATAGCAGCAATAATGCCATCCCGCCACCTTCCAGGCGTATGACAAGCAGGAACCCGGTGCTGCTGCTGGAGGTTGCCGTGAGATAACGACTGTCCAAATGATCTACGGCAAAGAACTCCAGGGGAGTATTTCTCGTCTTTAGGGGCAATTACCAGAGATGACAATATTAATAGCAGGCTGCATTGCGATGACAGCGCTTTGCGGAAATTCACTGTCACATGGGCTAAAGAGGCTGTAAGGGAGAAGGTGTGCAGCTTTACTGGAGTTAAGACGCCTCTGTCGGGCCTCGCTTCGCTCGGCGGCTCGGTTCATCCTCTCCTCGAGCCCTGGAGCGGGGCAAATTTCCAGCCTGCTCAGCTGCGAGGCATTAAAATATAAAGACGGGAGTCCTCTGAGGACACCCATCGACCTTTAGCCCTTCCGTGAAAGTCAGGCTGTCACGGGGGGCAAGGAGAATATCACAGAACTTGAGAAGCTTGTTGATGCCATTAAATAACGCTCGGGAATGGCAGATTGACTTTTAGGTTGGTGACTGAGGTAATTTATCCACCTTGCCCCGGCCGACGGGTCTGAAAGCAGTGCCGCTCTCCCGTCTCTCGCTGCGGGGGCTTTCCAGTTTATCTGCGCTCTGACGGTGGATTGATTACAGAGCTGGCTGTGACAGAGACTTATTCCCAAAGCGGATACACTCTCTCTGGGAAACAGACATCGACTGCAGCCCTTGCCTTGCGTGCTCACCAGCTCTGATCCGCAGTCAAACAATGGCTTTCGCGCCTTCGACGCTGCATTTACCGGGTATTGCTCGGCCTTAAAATGGAATTTGAAACCCAGACAGGGCTTGGTTATTGGAAAGAAAGGAGATGGGGAAAGGGAGGTAAACAGAGAAAACTTGTCTGCTAGCCTTCCTCCCATGAGAGTAAAGCTTAGGTCGACGTGCAGTGTAACTGTACACTCCTTTAGCTTCAATACACTTACTGGTGTTTATACTAACTCACAGTTCAAATTAAACTAGCCTGTAAGCCTTTCAAAAAACCTCAGTAAGCCACTTCTTTGAAAAGACATAATTCAAAATTCCTTTGAATAACATCATTCACAAGGATACCATCTTTGAGCAGTATTTTCTATAGTATCCTGGCGACTGGGCTCCTGGACTGAGGCCACTCTAATATGGTGTTGTGGTCCCCAAAAGCGGTCTCATCCATAAGCAATAACTGGAAAATTGCAAGCTTTTACAATGAAAGAAACAGTCAAATGATAATGTTCTAGGCTCCCTCTCAAAGATAATGTACACATGATAGTCTTTAGCTTTGATTTAGGACAAGGTTATAATGATAAAAATTCTAATCATAACTATGCAAGTTTTTCCACAATCGACAATAAGCCAATCCGAGTCTCTAATTTATCATACTGTATGTACACTGGTGGAGGAAGAGAAGTGCTTTAGTCTCTGATTTGGTCAGGCATATAATGTGGACATGTAGCTATCACTTGAGACACAACATTGTTGGCTTGGTAGCAAGATAGACAGTTTTGGCTAGCCAGATACCTAGCAAGCCAGCTAACATCAACTATCAATTTTACGATTTAAGAAGCTGCGCTCAAAATGTCAACCAACAAAATTCCCTATAAACAGGGGAATGAAACTAAGCAATTTAACATTTACTCACTGAAATACAGTTCTCTTGCCACTGAATACATGGCCCCCACCATAGGTATGGCCAGTAAGGCCAACATCATGGCCACAGAATTCACTATAGGCTTGTCAAATAAAATATCTTCTTTAATATGGCTGCTACATTGTTAGTAATTACATTCATTACATCACCATCTGGTGAATTAAAATCAGACAAAAAAAATTACATTACCAAGTTTAAATGTCACTCCCAGTATCCCTATTCTATTGTGAACAAGATGGATATGCAGAGGGTAAGAAGGTTGGGTATGTCAACATTGGGCTTCCAAAGTAGCTAGCTACATTAGTCAGTTATCTAACCTGTTGCTGGGAATTCATGTCACACCACCTATTTTGTCCATGGCAGCTAGCAAGCTAGCGGCACACCTAACCTAGTTGGCTGTGGCCGTGCTCATTTTTATACAGACTGATTTGGGCATTGCAATTAAAGGTACAGCTTTTAAAACACCAGTCCATTTCCTGGTCATGTTACATGACCATTTTCTGTTCTTGAGGGACAGCTTCCTCTAACTATACAGGGAGCTGTCTGTCTAATGGCCACTCAGGGAGAGGCATGTCAGGGGGGCAGGGGGATGTCGGGTTTGCTACTTTTTGCACTTTCAGACCAGTAGTGGCATCCATTATATTCAATAGGGAACATAGAACATTTTAATTTGTCTTTCACTGTAAAAGCCTGTGGTTTTCAAATGTTATCATGTGGAAGAGACCACTATTTGTCATACTGCTTTCAGACCAGTGGTGGCATCCGTTATATTCGACAGGGCACCTAGAACATTTCAATTGGACTTGCACTGTAAAAGCCTGCAGTTTTCAAAAATTACCCTATGAAAGAGACCACTTTTTGGGCCTGTTACAACTGAGACCATAATAGCCACCAGATGAAGTGACAGTGGTTTCATCTGTAAAAGTAAGGCAGAATCGTGTTTGGGTTGCAACCTCGGCTAATTAGTTAATGCTCACATTAATGGAAAACTTGTGAATGCTAAGTTTAAAAGCAGCACTTACTCCTGGGATCCATTCTTAAATGTATCTGAGTGCAGAACTGCACTGGTTCAGTCTTTGTGTTCCACCTTAGCAAACTAGTTCACTAGCTTCACAGTTCCAGTATTTTCATTAGCTCATGTGCTAGCTAGCTATCCAAATAATTTGCACGGTGACTCTACTGCTACCACTAGCTGGTGGTCCAAATATACTGTGCCATACCCATCCTGTCAGACCTCACTGCTGGTCAGAAACAACAGAGCTCAATTAAAATGTGTGTGATCACTGGAATTACACCCATTTCAAATGACCTGCTCCATGTACTTGATCCAGGCAACAATTCTGAGAGAGAAAATTTAGTAAAAATTAAATGTGTTATCGGCACTGTGCATGTGCAAGAAAACCAGTTATTGTATACAGACCCTGACAGTGAAATTTTCACCACCTGCCCAGGCCTAATGCGGATAAAACCTCATGTGTCCTCCTACACTGCCCCTACAACAAGATGCTATCGTACAGGAGGACAGAGGGAGAGAGGGGCTATGGTACAGCTAGAGGCTTCATGGTATGAGGCTGCTTACAGCTGCTCAGAGGAGTCAGATTCTGCACTGCGACTGGCTGATCAGCTTGGGCAGTCCAGTGTAGCCGGACTCGTAATTGAAAACAGTCCCAGGGAGCACACAGAATGAGACAGGGAGAGATGGAGAGAGAGGGGGAGAGGAAAAGGGAGAGAGAGAGAGACATAAAGAAGCAGGCTGGGGAAGGCCTTTCACTTGGTTCTAAATCCCCTCTCTTTGCTCCTTGGCACATTGCAAGCTAGTCATTAACCACTGGCCCCCACGTGACTGCCTGACATTGACCACCTACCTGAGTGTGGCCACAGCCACGATCCCTGCGGAAACTCGCCTGCGATGAGAGGAGCAGAGTAGAATGTTCTTCGCTTTCGACATGCATCCTTCAGCATATGCATCTCTAAATCACGCACATCAATCAACGGGAGGCTGCAGAAAATCTGTGCGCTCCTCGGTGCGAAAAGAAACTTTCCTCCTGCAAAACCGCCGCGATGCTAACTAGTCCGTTGTGTAATCCCGGGCACAGTGCAACCCCCCGAAGCTGCATTTCGAGTTCTATCCAAGTCCCTCAACAACACACAGGCTGCCTTTTCAACAGTCACCTCTCTGTGTTTCTGCACATAATACAAAGCGGACCTTTCCAAGCCAGCTGCACACACAATGGACAAAGGGAAAATGGTGTCGCCCATTCCAACACACGACCCAGTCTGGGACAATGCTATAAATACTCGTCATACTGTACAGACAGGAGACAGACAGCCTTGGGGAAAACTCGGACATTTGTGCCTTTGTGTTATTAAACAGCACAAAGCATAAATATATGAGCAGTCTCTTTATTAACTGTTTAAAGGTCGATGATTGATAGCTAGCCTATAGAGGTACTACAGGTAGACTACAGCAGCGAGAGGTACCAGAGAGCATATACAGTGTAAAATACACACATCAAAAAATACGCTGTATGATATATACAGACATAATGAAATGCGTATGTTGATGGAGAACAAAGGAAGGGCCATGCAGATAAGAAAATAACCTCATATCCAGGCTACCTGTAATCTCTGCGTCACGCAGAATGGGGCTTTATACTCCCCATATCATGTTCCTATCTTTATAGCTCTGCCCTGCTCTATGTCAACACGCGTATTTCATTACGTCTGCGTATCTGCCTGTCTATCACAGCCCTGATTATCTGTTCCACGCCGTATCTGTCAGTCACAGCGTCGGCCCCTCACGGGCTGATGTGCGGCATGCATATTCACGGCTGCCTGAGGATGAGAGAGGGCTGGAAAATGCTGCCGTGCGCCACTCAGCGCAGAGAAAGTAATTGCCTATCCATTTATCCATCTATTCTGAGTGCTGATCAGGCATTCATTGTTGTGCTTTGCACCTTTAATAATTAACAGACAAATGACAGATTGTTAACTGAGGTTGCTGGCCTCTTCTCTATCCGGCACTGTTTTAAGCAGCCTGTGCCTCTTTGTCGCATTGACGGAGCCTAAAGATACAGGCAACCATGCAAAAACACTGACTGCACTCCAGACCTGCATGCTACCTGCAGTAACACATCAGGACAAATCTAGGCAGTAATGCGTGACATAAAGCCAATATATCAAGACATAAAAAAATTCAAAGCCAGCCATTATAATTTGCCGTGGACAAAGTGTTGAGTAAAATTGGACGGAGGGAAGATAACCCAATAATAGGCTCTCCAAGGGTATATCCTTCATGCTTACACTGTGTTAGGCCCGGCTGTGTTGAACGCAAGGACAGTTCCGAAATCTTCCCTCTTTATATTCCATTACAGTTACACCCACCTCCCTTTCAGCGGGTAATCAGGAAGTGGGTGTGTTCCTTATTACAAAAGTATTTCATGCGGCTTTAGTTGAACAAGCACAGCCCAAAAATAACCAAAGCATTAAATGAATACATATTGAAAAATACAAATATATGCAAAAATAACTGACTTCAAACAAATGTCTTTTTTTCTTTTTAAAGGGAAATTGTGCTTCTACCAGAGCCTATCACTGGAATATCAATTTTCTCTTGGGCAATACACTCGTGAAATATGAAATATTTTGTGCCCTTGTATTCTTATGTCATTGTGTTTTATGTGCCGCACAGAGAGGCTTTTTCATCCCCAGTGAATAATTGCTGAAACTGTCCCAGACTTAACAGCAAACTCAGGCAGTCAAAACAGCAGAGAAGCAATCACTAGAGATATGCCTATTGATGCAAAACATCTCTGTAAATTGGGATGTATAAAATCCTGTGCTATTATCAAAAAGCAAAAGCGAAACACTGAAACTAAAAATCAAAGAATGAGGGAGACATCAGGGAACAGAGATGCTGCACTACTTAAGAGCAATTTTTAGCTCCCCTGCCACAACTATCCCAAATCACACACATGTATGTACACACACACACATTCAAGCAAACACAAATGCACGCACACGAACATGCAAACACACACACACACGTATACACATACATACATAAACAAAAACACATGCATACACACACACACACATTCAAGCAAATTCAAAGGCACACACACACAAACACCTGGTGGTCTGCGTGCGGATTGGGTGCTAAACAAACGAGGAAGCAGACATACGGTGTGGGGGGAGCGTGTGCCGTACCTTGGGCGAGCATGTTGAACTCCAGGAAGAGGGCGATGTGGTAGAGCTCCATGGCCTCCTCGGCGCGGCTCATGCTGCCCTTGCCGGCCACTAGCGCCTGCACCTCGCTCAGGCTGCCCACCGAGGGGCTGCCGTGCAGCACGTAGGACAGGTCCACGGCGTCCGTGTACATGCAGTGCAGGATGACGCGGGCGTACTTCCGCGGGATGATGGACTCGTCCAGGATGATGCGCGTGGGGGTCTGCAGCGTGCGGTCCGTGATCTCCTCCCCCGTGCGGATGCGCCGCTGCAGCAGGTTGCGGAAGAAGGGCGAGCGGGCCGACAGCACGGCCTTGTGGGCCCGCAGCTCCTCCTCCGGGCAGCCCTGCCCCGCGGCGGCGGCGGCGGCAACACCGCAGGCCCCGCCCCCGGGCCCGGCCGCAGCCCCGGCCCCGCCCCCGACGCCCGCCCCGAAGGCCTCCACCAGCTCGGCGTCGGACGAGAAGCTGAGCAGCGAGTCGTAGTAGCACATGTAGTCGAAGAGGCCGCGCATGTCCGCGTCCAGCGAGTTGGGCGTGCCGAACTCCTCGCTCAGCTGCACCAGGATGTCCACGTTCTGGAAGCGCGAGTCCTCGGCGCCGAACTCGCCCGTGTACAGGTAGTGCAGCAGCGCCGAGAACATGGGCATGTCGATGCCGGCCGTGTTGATGTCCATGAGGATCTCGGCGCCGTACTCCGGCGAGGACGACAGCAGAGTCTTGAAGAAGGGGCAGCGGGCCGCCAGGATGGCGCGGTGCACGGGGAAGCAGGTGTCCTGGAAGATCAGGTCCACGTCCGTGCAGTACTTGTACTCGTAGAGCGCGGCCAGGTCGCGCTGCAGCGTCTGCGCCTCGGGCCGCGCCAGGCTGGCCTGGAAGTTGAGCTCCTTGAGGGCGGCCGTGCCCTCGTACTCCTCCACCAGGGCGTTGACGTCGCGCACGTCCCAGCCCGACAGCAGCTCCCGCATCTGCTTGGCGTGGTCGGCCGAGCGGCTGGACTTGCGCCGCTTGATGAACTTCCTCTTGAGCGTGGCCAGGCCCGAGCTCTTCTTCTTCTTGTCCTGGGGCTTGTCGTGGCCGTGCTCCAGGCTGTAGAGCTTGGACTCGCAGCCGTAGCCCTGCTGGGAGTACGAGGACGTCCCTGCATGGAAGCAAACACAGGTTTACCTGCCAAGGCAAGTCAATAAACCAGGGAACAGAAACATTCAAGCATATTCACATTCGCACAAACATTCAATGAGCTGAGGAATGTTTTTTCCACATTGAACTAACAAGCAATGAAAATGGTAGCCTTCACATACATGCAATGTTCTGGCTTGCAGAGGGTGTTTCAATATACTACACTGCTAGACGACACCTATCATTTGAAAAGCTGTGGCTGGAGCTTCATTCGCAGGGCACTAAAATTTTTCAAATTGGACAGGAGAGGAAAGCCTGCATGATTCAGTCTTGATAAAAAAAAACCCAGAGCAGGCTTCCTTTCAAATCACCCTGAGAATCAGTGTCCTGAAAATGTTTATTTAAGATTGTTTCCCACAAGATGAGATCAACAACCAAGACATTTGAATCTAAATTGCCTTGAAATTAACATTCCATCACACACTTAGAAATCTGGGGAGGGTGAAAAAGGAGGAGAAGCGCTTCTTTGGCTTTTAAAAATGCATCATTTCCAGCAAATGGCAATTAAATTGTCTAATCAAAATTCTGGAGCTGCTTTGCCACTCTCGATTATCAAGACTGTCAATCTGATGCCTGAGAATTTTTTATGATGAGACAGAAATTGAGGAAATCCAAATTAATCACATTTTCCAAACAGATGATTTTAAACAACATGCAGTTACGGAACTCATTGAGGGATTAAAGCCACTGCAAACAGCTACTTAGCAGGTCCCCAATGCAGATCACAGCTCTTTCAAGGGAAAGATCACCCTGGCATCTAGCACATGCAACTTGGAGCAGGGATTTAGGCAGATTCATCCCACACTCATCTGGGCAAAAAAAATGTTCACTGTATTTACAAAAGAAGCAGCTTGAAAAAGATAAAATAGTTGGTTAAAAATTAAACTTTAAGAGGCCTACAAAAACAAGTGATTCATTTTTAGAAACAGCTTTGGAATTAGGCCTAGTTATTCTAATTATTTTTTGGTTTTGCTTTGAAATAAGTGGACCTTCAAAGTCCTGGGTAAAAAAGCATCAAAAGAAAGTGACTTTCCCCGCCAACTGACTTTCACCTGCTCATGTGTAGAACCTCAGGTCTGGAAACCAATCTCCATCATCCCAGCAAGACCATTAAGGCAGCTGACATACATTACCCACTTATATCTCCCTAATGGCACTTGTGGCAGTCTCTTAATCAAAGGCTCCTGCTCTCATTTCACTGGTAATTGAACTTCACTTTTGAAGCATGAATTAGATATCATTATTAAAATTCTGACCGATGTCACTGGGGTTAATTACCAATACACTGCTAGGGATCCAATTAACGTGTTTGTCTTTGATTAAGACAGTTGTTGAGGGGAGGGTAAATTTTATGGAAAACATATTTGTTTGTTTGGAGGAAAAGGGAGATGCAGGCTAAAGCCATGAATAACAACTACAATTTACCTCTAAACCCCATTCACCTCAAAGGTTTCTTTTTTAATAACATTAGGAGCACCTTACTGTGTTAAAACTCATTTGGAGTACTGGTATAAAAGCCACACAAAATCTGAGCTTGTGGGAGTTCAACCCATCAATATGTTTCCAGCTAATTTGTGGCATTTAAAACAACATTAAGAGGGTCTGAATGTCTGGCTGCAGTTAAATGTTTCCGAGTCTTCCCTGGATGAGAACACTAACTGAATCAGGGTCCATATTAAGATCGGTAAATGATGAATGACGGCCTCCCTTGTGTGGTAGCTTCCCTTGTTTATTTGTTTATTTAAGTAGGTGTTAATGTATACACTGGCACAGATTCTGCATTCGCTCGTTCACCCGCACATCCCATCTGCAGGGAGTAAGAGCGGTGAAGTGTGGCTTGAGAGAGAAAGAAAACAAGGGAGAGACAGAAGGAGAGACACAGAAAGAGAAAGTGTAAAGAGAAAGTGTCAGACACGGGAGTGCGGTGTTATATTCCCGATTTCGATGCATCATCTTGTGCCATACTGTAATCATACCTCTAGTTATTTTCCATCTGAATAAACCCAGCCCAGACCTAGCTCCCAATAACCTCCATGCTTTTACAGCAGAGGAAAACATTGAATAATATTACACTAAAACCAATGAACAGTGGTTCCTGGCTCCATTAGAGCAGGAATAAACCACTGAAATTTTCCAGATAAAAATGGAAATTTTCCACACAGTCTTTACACGAAAAGACTGTTGTCAAAATAGAGGCAGCATTCTGAAATTGGATATTTCTGGAGACTGAAATATTTCTGGAGGTAGGAAGGGTCCTCAAAGTTCAGATTAAGTCTCAAAAGTATGGTCACAAGGTCAGATAAGGAGACTGTAATTTTGTATATCTGTCTTAGCTTAGGAATGCACGGCAGCACCTACCTCTTGCAACACAGAAATGAACATATTATTTCAGACAGAAACACTCACTTGTACAAATATTGAATATTTAATGTTGGAGTGCTATTGCAAAAGATGGGCCCATAATAAATGTAGCACCACTGTGTTGCATTGCCAAAGGTGCTATATTATCTTTCTCTAATCTTATATTGCGATACTTTGTGCTGACCACATCTCACCGATCCTTACTAAAGCTGATTCTTTGTGAAGTTGACAGATGCTTGCAGCTCAACCTGTAAGATGTGTTGTTTAGTAGTTAGCATAGCTACCTATGAGTAATCACTATCAGCTGTTTCAGATATGGTAGGAAAACAATACAAGAAAATGATATGAGCAATCTACAATCTGCAAAAAAAAACTAAAAATAAAAAAAATAAAAAAAATCAGCATATGGCAGGAGCCAGTCACCCACGATGGAAAGGGCAAAAAATCTGCACAGCCAAGCAGAGTCCCGCTGAGAAAACTTGACTGAGCATGCACGATAACTACAAGCAGGGCATTTCGTTTGAAACGTAGAGCTAGCAGCACTCTGCAGTTGTGTAGAAACCACTTGCAGAAAAAAAAATACAGCCATCTGGCAAGTGCTCTCTAGCCCTCAAAGCAAAAAAAAAAAAAAAGGTTAAATCTGCGCTGATTCCAGTAGAGTACCTAGGCTGGCTGAGGGTACGCGGAAATCGCCATATCCACGGAACTCTTTACCGCCTGAAAGAGAAAAACGGCTTCAGCCTCATAAACAACAGTCATCAATAACACTTTCTTTCTCCCCCTCCTGTGAGTGACTGTGAATGATGGATCAGGGCTTTGAGTCAGAAAATGGGACTTAACACATGGGTGATGAATAATTGAGTTGTTCTGTACAAGACAGAAAAATATAATAATGGAGATGGCTAGAACGTTTCCAGCACAGCTGGCCTGTCAGTGGATTTTAATACATGACAGAGGAGTAACAACTTCCCTTCATTAACGTGAGCGCTACAGAAGTAACCTCCGTTTGCCAGCTAAATTCTGCTCATGTACCTACGGTCCATACCATAACGTTGCCGGTTTAGAACTTGCTCCTGTGGTTCTTCAGTCATGCATGCTGTCCTGTCTACTATATTTAGCATATTAACAATCCAAGTGTCATTGGTCCCATCAGGTTTTAATATCATTATTTTAAGTGGATAAATGCTGAGGTGGAATGAACTTCCTCAAAGGATGGTACGATACAGAATTGCCATATTACGTGAGGAAAACTTAGATTAACCAGTCAAAAAGGAAAGAAATGGGCCCATGACCTACAGCTGACACCCCCTCCCAGCCCTGTGCAGAGGTGAGGAGGTCAGGGCGGAGCACTCACCGATGAAGGTCTGCTGCGCCTGCGAGTTTCCCCCGATGCGAGGGGAGCACGAGTGAGGGTAGCTGGAGGCATTGACTCCCATCTTCAGCGTCGCGTGGTCCGCTAGGGCCGCTCCCGCTGCGTCATTCTGCCCCGGGCCAGCACCCGGTCTTCAGCTGTGCGCCGCGCTCCTCGGGGCCCGGTGCTCGCGCCTCACACACGCCGGGGCCACGCCTGCCATTCCTAACACACACACACAAACACACAAAACACAGGACTATGTGAGCCAACAATTGACTGACTGTGCGGGCTGAGTTGGGGTCAACCTCTGGGTTCCGACTACACAATGTCCGCAGCCGGCCTCAAGGGCCTGTGCCACAGCTCATCACCGGCCAGAAAGAGTGACAGGCCGGGTCCGCGAGACTTTCCGCCAGGGGGGGATTCCGTGTACCCACACTTCCTCCTCACTGCAGCCAGCTTTATTAAGTTCAACTCCATCAGCTGATTTTTCCTGCATTATCAGCATCACATGTGCAGGCTGTGGTGGAGGCTTGTTTATTTTATTTCCTTGTTTTGTCTGCCCCGTGATTCGTCTGCAGGAGTCAATCAAGCCCTGCGTTATTACGTGGAGACACAGCACAGCTTAAATGAAGCGAAAAGAAAACAGTGGACCGGTGAACCCAGGGTGAGAGACACAGCGTGGGGGGCATTCAGTCTTTCTGCCCCTCCAAATACCAGAAATTCCTCTTAACGGAACCAATGATTAACTTTCTGTTGGTTGTTCATTCTCTTAGCCGGGGAAGGGCCCCGCAGGGGAGCTGAGCTCTGACTGAAAGAGACCTAAAAACCTTTAAAGAGATGCTATTCCTACATCCTGACTTTTATGTTCGGTTTTATCGTTCAATCTCTCGCTGCCAAAAACGCTCAGGGGCGGCTCGCTACGGCCTCCCCATCGCTGGCGCGGCCGGCGAGAACTTTCCTGCTCCTTACTGCAGGCCGCCATGTTTGTAAAGTTTGCGCTAACGAAGACATATGCATTTTCTCATTCTGGCCCTCAGGAAACGCTGGCTGGCGGGCACCGATAAATTTCAAGCAGATGTCTGGGGACCCCTGCGCACACCTCAGCACGCCGCCCCCCCCCGTCGTCTCCAGCCTCACTGAATCATTGTGTTCGCTGAAGCCCCTGAGGACGCGCGGCTGCAGCCAGCTTGGGTTACCTCGCGGCGAGCGGGTGGAAGAGACACAAAACACAGAGGTGGATTTGAGTTTCAGCAACATCGCTAACGCTATTGTACGCATCATCCGTCCGCGCTCCGATTTCGATTTGCTTGTGTCTTCTTCCAACTGTCGCACGCCGTGTACCCTGCGAAGATGTCAGAATGACACTGGCGGCATATAAAGCAGCAAGATGTGCAGAACTTAAAATTCTACAACAGGCAAAATCTTGTGAGCTTCACACAGATTAGTGTTACTGTCAAACTGTCAAAGGATTCTCATTAGCTGTATGCTAATCCTTGAATAATAACTGGAATTCCCCCAATTAGGATCAATTAAAAGATTAATGAACACAAAAAAAGTAGAAAGGAAATCCAACCCCCAAAGCTGGATCAGACCTTAGTGTTTCAAGCCGAGCCACCTTTAAAGAATGAACCTCTTTCAGGTCACCACGTTCACTGTGAAGAAAGAGATCCGTAAGGATAAACTAACACTTGCCTTTTGTTTCTGAGAGGCCACCTCTATGGCTTGAGGGACGAAGCTGAGGCTCTTCTTAATTTACGGACACCTCTTAAATGCCCCGAGATATTCTGCTCATGGAGTGTGAGGAACTCAAAGTTAAACAGGTCAGTCCCCTGTGCTGACTCACTGGGCGCGATTGGCGCACTCCATTCAGTAATTTCTGTTAGGAGGAAATATAAATCTCACTTAAAATTGCTCTGAACGCCAGCAGCCACAGTCCCAATAAAATAATATTCATGAAACCCAAACTGTGCAGAGAATCTTCCTCTCGCAACGCTCCATTATCCTTAAGAGGAGGGAGATGCAATAAAATGTATTCAAACAATTACTGCGATGAAGCTTTAAAAGTGATTCATTTCATAACCTAACCAATGCACTGGAATGACAAAAATGTCATAATTATATACGTTCCAGCGATTAAACAGCCGCTAACCCATTCGTCTTCACCCAGGTTCTCAACCTTATTAATTTGTGTAGCTCAGAGTAAAGCAACAAACAGAACCTTTCCAATCAAATTACATTTACAGAACATCCAATAATAAAAAAGAGCTGTGAGAAATTGAAAAAGCCATTATTGCCTGCCATTCCCCTCCATGAACCGCTTCCAAACAAAAGGCAGGTATATGCTAACCCTCCGCAACGGTTTTATTAAAAGCGGCAAAAATTACGCCAATGCCGCAGCCTTCAATCCGCCGATAAAAAATGACCCGCCTCTCGCAGCCGGGGGAGAGCCCGCGCCCGTTAAAGGGTTCACACATCAGTGAGACAGCCTAATTTCAGCACCTGATAGGAGGCCTGTCCGTCAACGTGAGTGACAATTAGAGCGGGGAAATAAATAAATAAACAGGGGCGCGCTCTGGAGGCGAGTCTGCCGCGGCGGTAATTGACTGAGATGCGGGGTTAAGGGAAAGGATGCTGAAAGAGTGGAAAAAGCTCTTAACTTGCTCAGGGTGTCGATACAGAGCCCCTGAGGGGGGGGTGGGGGGAGAGTGGTCTTATGACAGGCCAGCGCAGATTAACGTGGAGAGAGACACAACCTCCGGAGCAGCGGGAGTCCACTGCAATTTGAGGGGGGAAAAAAGATAATGAAATGAAATGCCATGGTGAGGGGGGGGGGGCTTTGTAGGACAAGACAGAGGGCTCTTCTGGAGAGACTCCTTTTGTTCCGGCTAATCTGAGTTCAGAGGACGGCGGGCTTCTCTGTCCGTTCTCCCAACGGGACTTATTTTTTCCTCCTCCCCCCCTCAGGGCTGTCCGCCGCCGAACTTAACCCGCCTTTCAGCCCAGTTCCATCAACGGCCTCACGGTATTAAAGCCGGGAGCCGATGCGTCTGGTTCGGCGGAGACGCGTCTCCCCATGCCCGCGGGGGGCGGGGGAAGCCCTGCGAGGGCGCTGTTAACGAACGCGCCCCCGAGCGCAACGCTCCCCTCGGACCGCAGAGGTGCTGTGAGGTCAGCGTCTCTCTCCCCGCGCCGGCAGATATGACAGAGACGTATGCGCTCGCCGCTCCTCCTCCTTCCCCCGCCTGTCTCTCAGACGCGGCCGCGCGGCTCGGCCGAGGCGCTGGGATCGCCCGGCAACTCGCTGAGCTGCCAGTTTCACTCAGGTTCTCTCGGTGTGGTCCAATTTTCCACCCTACGCAGAAACCCCTTTCACGCACGTCAACAGAGAACCAGAATAGTCTCCCTTTTCCAGGAAAGTGACACAGTGAAAGAAAATGGAAGAGAACAAGCCGACTACATCAATAAACCACACAAAGACAAATAGTGCAAACAGATCCATGAGTGAGATGGAATGCCTCAGTACAGTAAACAATACCCTCCTTAGATGCACTGATGCATAAAACAACAAATTTTGCTGAAGTCTACGAAACGATATCCAGCTTTGACAAATACCTGGCCACTGCTGAAAACCCACAGTGCAGACCACCTTCTTAATTATGCAGAGAGGGGCTGGTCAGGTAACTGCGGCAGCGATAACAAGCTCCTAGTTTCAACAGACCCCATTCTCCGCCCCACGACCAATCCATGGCCTTCTGGGAGGCCCGCGTAGAGTTTCAGTCTGCTTAATCTCAGGCTTCTCTTCTACTGCGATAATAAATCACTCTGCCTGCTTATACAGACCGGAGCGGTACATATAGCTTCCAAGGCAGTCTGGAATAACGTAGGCTGCTGCTACCACATACAAATTTAGCTTTGCGTCGATGTCCCATCACCAGACTAACCATAATCATTCATTCACAATCACTGTTTTACTACTTGGTTGCAAAACTAGTGTACCTGAATCATCCTGAACAGATACTGTGTTAAACAGGCTAACTGACAGAGCAGAGAAAACCCAGAGCTAATGGGCTGTTGGACTGGGCTGGGTCAGGCAGTGTGTCCTTAGTGAGGTGGGTCAATGTCTACATTCAACCTATCCAAAAGCACAAGAACACAAAGCGAAACAGAGAAAGAGGACTGTGACAAAGTTAACTGGTCTAAAACAACCTCCTTTTCCCTGAAATGGACTCTGCCCACAGACAAACATCCACACACTTACCCAGTTTCCACTGTCATTACAGAACCAGGCTAATCTAAATATTGCTCCACCGGCTTTATAATCAGGTTTTTTTGTTGAGCTGAGCAAAAACATGAATTATTTACACTAAAATCATAACATATAATATGAGTGAAATAAACCCCATCCCCATGTAATCTTTGCGGTAATAATCACTGCACCACATCCAAGAAATAATTTCAAAAATGTTAGGCGTTTTAGTTTTAGGTGTGCTCTCCCTTCCATACTTACAACAGTAAATCACACTACTAACAAGGAAATAAAACAAAGCTAACAGCAGCCCGTAAGCTAGGTCTTACATTGTTTGTGAAATGAAAGCTTTAAAGATTCATTTTTTCTCCTCCGGTTTTGGCGTCTAAGGAGGTGCTGATGTGCCTACATTCAGGAAGGGCTCGGCCTGGCACAGTTCTGTCAGTGGGAAAGGCCTACTGCACTCACAACACTGTCTGCAGGGGAGAGGCTTGGCAAATTATACTTAATATAATTAAGCTTTATGTAAAAAAGGCAGAGCTAGAGCCTACACCTACTGGTGGTGTACAATATAAAAGCAAATAAACCCTTTCCACTCTCAAAATAAATCTCCAAAAATATTTTATTTTGGAGTGGCAGGAGATGAAGTGGGGTGTGTGTGTGTGTGTGAGAAAGTTAATTGTGTTTGGGGGACAACAATGTCCCAGAGCACTAAGCAAAAGCAATGTCCATTTAATGATCTGCCCATAAAGGGCCCACTGTTCTACCCTTTCCCGGTTCTGCCACAATCCGCCATGGGGGGGAGAGGGGGGTCTGAGCGCCGGGTGCTGTGTGACAGCTTCCTGAAGGCCACGGCAGGCTGGATTATGTGGCACTAATGAGAGGTGACAGGTCCAGGCCACACCAAGCCAGCTGCTAGCTGTCGGATCCCTCCCAGAAATGGCCCCTTCACATTCCTGCACCCCACCCAACAGGCCCCGGGCCGTGGGACCGTCCCAACAGAATGTGACCGAACATGACCGGACAAAAGCTACCTAAATCTTAAGGCCGTCACAACCTGGCGCTATGCATTTACGCATTCATCTGCATTACGGCTTTTCAGTTTTGTTCAGTATCATAGGAAGAGAAATACTGTTCCAGATCAGACAACAGCTCAATGCATTTCCAAATTAAACAAATTAAAAATGATAGAAACAGAAAAAAGTAGGAGTAGTCCAACACATGTATTTGTATTTATTAGGGCCTTGCACAACTGTAGCATTCATGATACCAGGCTGCTTTAACACAGAGAAGCTTCATTCACTTTTTCAGCAATTCCCAAAAGGATATTCAGCATGTATAAATACATCTTGCCCCTCAAACATGCACATGCCACTGTACACGCAAATCTCCACCTTTAATAAACAAGATCCTGCAAACTGAACTGATTCAGGTCCAGTGCCAGGTTTCTTTGCCTGTTATTATCTAATAACAATCTGGACAGTACAAAGCCATTTGAGCTCTAATTTCTACTCAGTCATACCAATTTGATACCTTCTGCATTTTCCAAAGGTACCAAGCCCTTTCTTCAGCTCATCTTTCACCTCTAGAATAAAAGGTAAGGATGTGCAGCTTTTACACATCCTTACCTTTGCACAGGAGTGACATTTTAAAATATTTTATGCTGTCTCTGTTGACGGAGAAGAAACAAGGTATTACAAAGTTCAGAGGCTTATCAAAATCTGCACTGTGTTGACACTGGGCACATTCTCATCCAGCATCATAAGGTCAACACTTTTTTTCAGGGAAAGGCAGAAGTCAGTCAAAATGACAAGACCGCAAGACAACATGCCTCAAAGCTGAGGGCAATGCCAACATTACTGTCACAGTTAGATTTACAGCTAGTTGACATTATTTAGTTCTTGGATTGACAAGCTAATAACTAAACGCAGTGTGGCTGTTTCATTCCTGTATACCATTTATTGATTTAGGTATTTATACATAGTTAATGTTTGCTAAAAGGGCAAACATTCAGATCTGAAAACAATACGTTTGCTTGCTAATGTTTAAAGACTGAGTCAATTTAATGCTGTTTTGCTACGCATTCCTTTGCCCGACTGGGCTGGGATTTTCATGCTGTTATGCAAGCCAATAAAGACCGTAACCGCAGTGCAGTAATTTTAATCTGAAGTCTGATTTTAATCTGCTGGTTAGAGATCAAACATGAATTTATTAGACTCAGACAGAGAGAAGTGCATGAACACAGAGCAACATACCAATGCATTGTCAAAAAACAATCACTCAGTCATGTACATGACGCCTTTAATCTAAAGTTTAGTATGAAATGACGCAGCCCAGCCTTTCTGTGACAACCACTGGATTTTACTGAGTCACGTCTTGAACAGATCCGAGCTCAGGGATGTCTTTTGAACAGAGATACCCAGTATGGCCAGGGGCATGTTTTTGGAAACTCTCTCTCTCCCCGATCCAAAAATTGTCTGATCCCGTGTCACCATAAATCATTTTTCACCACTGCCCAGAACGAAATACACAATGGTACAGGTGCCACAACTGAATATAGACTTGCAATGACTTAAGCACAATAGATTTCAATGTGTTTAATCATACCACCAGCAGATTCAGCAGATCAAGATCACTCCTCCATGCCACATCAGGGGTAATGAAGGCAAGCCTCAGCACTGGCCTAACCTGCTTTAATGTAGGTGCCCCTTGATTTCCTGTCCCAAATGGCCACTTCTTCATGCCTGCTTACTGTTGGGTTCTTATTACTCAGCCTCCCACCTCCATTCCAAGATTAATTTTCTGCCAGGCTTCAGGCTTCTGCATGCCTAGAGGGGAGAATTTCCACTGTCCCCCTTCCTGCAAACACCGAGGCAGTCCGGCTTCCCATCAGCTGGCAGTGCAGTCACCTCATACACACACCATGGGGAATGTTTCACAATTCAGATTTTTATGGCTCCTTTTCCCTGCTGCACATTCAGCACAATAATATACCACAAAAACACTTTTGTGGTGCTTCTCCATTGTCAGAGCTAGAACCAGGAACCGAGGAATAGAACAGTGGAAATGTGGCTCCGCCTGCTGCCAGGGGGGTTTTTGAACCAAAATGTGGTCTCAGTGGATTACCTCACCTAAAAATGAAAATTACACAACAACAGAAACATTAGCATATGTGAATGGGGGAAGATGCGCTGTAGACCTTGATCATCGCAGTGCAACAGGCTTCCTTTCTGTGCTGTCAAACAAATAGCTGTTGAGCACAAATGACACAGGCATAATAAGGTTTAATATTTAAAAGATCTTAGCATCCCAATTGACCCAACTGCAATTAATTTGGATATAAACAAAACCAATAACATATGTGTAGTTCACAGGTATTAGAAAGAGGAAAAGAAATGTGCATGTGTGGATCACTTCAATCCAAAATTCATCTGGACATCATGTAAGGCAGCTCACTGACTAACAAGACTGGCTACAGAATGTAACATTAGATAGCTAGCTTGAAGAATCCAGTTCTTACGAAGCCTAAAATAAAATGTTGATATTTTATTGGAACATTACATAATAAATTGCTAGCTAACTGTTTAATGAGGGCAACAGACACTGGTGTGTTATTCATCCGCAGTATCTCATTTTCTATGAATGACAAGATGGTGCTGATGTCATGCTCGAAGGAGCAGACATTATTAATTGCAATACATCATATTCTACGGATGAAACTGTGTGGTTAAATCCCATATGGTGCCTACTTTTCTAATGTCTTCTCTTTGGGTCCTTGAAGAGAACATGGAAATCTGCTACCCCAGCCCCACAAAGATGCGGCAAACTAAGAGGAACCATGGGAGGAGCCATTGTGCTGGGGGCCAGGCAAAGCCAATCAGGTGAGAGTAAGATGGTTGTTTTCTTTTTTTAAAGACACTGCTCACTTCTGTAGTATTGGCCAACACAAACCTACAAATCACTTTTGTACAAGTGTCAATCTTAATTTTTCGTATAATATGCGATCTTGAAATGTACATTATTCATGGAGACAATTCTGTTTGCACACAGAGACTTAGCTAGTTAGGTATTACAACATAGGTATTACGTTATAATACAGTAATTTTACAGCTAGCTAACAAGTTGCATAGACAAATGTCTATCTAAGTAAACCTGACTTCTTAACCTCTCCCGACTGGCTGTGCATGGTGGGTGAGAATGGCTCTGTGAAAAGAAATGAAACGGAACCACAAACTGGAATGATACCAGCTCTCTGGTGGATATTTCTGAGTTTGTGGCTCTAGATTCCCTTGCCTCTGGCTCCAACAGTGGTAAGGCCCCTCATGACAGCAGAGGATAACAGAGGAGTACAGAGAAGCTCCTCTGATTTGATCGAGAGCAAACATTTAAGCAAAGGGAACATTTTTTTTCCAAGTCAAATACAGACGGCAAAAGCCACTGGTCACTTTAGGGCTGGTCTGACACCCTCCCCAGAACACTTTACCCATTTTAATGAAGCCATCGACGGTCTCCAAGCAGACCAATAAATGATGAATCATTCAGACTTTTATGGGGGAAGAGAATAAGAAAGAAAAAACGTATGCCATCAGCGAGCTGGCAGGATTTCAGAAAACTCTGAGGTGAGGTGATGAGTGGGACGATTAATGAGAGCCAGAAAAGGAAGAGAAGTGGAAGGACACCGAGGGCGCTCTCCTTGCCATGCTTAAAAACACCATTTCACCAAGTCGGGAGGGATGGGGGGGGAAAGGAGCACATTGATATCACTCCTCCACTGTTGCGGGCGTGAAACCCAGCAGTGTTTCTTTGCTATGCTTTGTGGTCACTGACTGTAAGGCTCTCGGAGCCAGCCAGGGCCAAACAAAGCACCCGTAATTAAAGTTTAACAGGAGAGAATACAGCTGCACAGAGCAGAGATTACAGTCCTCTCTGGGCTGCTAAAGGTCAACAGTCACTCACATTCACAGGCCCTGAAAACTCTGCCACCAAAGTTTCAATTCTGGGGGGGGCTGGAACTGTAAGGGGCCCCGACATTCAGTCATATTCAGAAGCATCTAAATCGTTATAATTGGCTGTGTGGGCCTTTTCGGTCTGATTTTACCCTATGAAACCAGAAACTACACTACACTGTATTCCCCAAAAGCTACTTTCGTGAAAATGTGTGCGGACTGTAAATACCCTTTGCCAGGTTATGGTGGACTCTGCGAATATAATAGCAGCACTGTTTACAGAGCCTTAAATGTCAAATGAAAACTAGCCTTTCCAGCTAGCAAAACTAGCAATCATCCCCCGGGACAACGAGTGCACAACAAATGATACATAATGCAAACATAATTAAAACAGCAATCAAAGCCATCCTCTTAAGCGGCGCTTAAACGAATCAGCACCTCCAATCACACAGGCCAGCTGCCGTTTTATTTTTTCTTTCTACACACAGCTCTTGCCAAAGAGCTGGGACAGCAGCCCTTACACTGATGGGCACTGAAATATATACACTTGGACTAGAGTGGGGTTCAACCCCAGATATGGACGGGGTCCGTCTGACTGCAGGAGGTTAACGACGTGCCGATT
Organism: Megalops cyprinoides; assembly: GCF_013368585.1. NCBI lineage: Eukaryota > Metazoa > Chordata > Actinopteri > Elopiformes > Megalopidae > Megalops > Megalops cyprinoides. The sequence goes on from NC_050594.1 coordinate 27,881,590, forward strand.
CTCCAGCGCTAACGAGTGCCGCAGACCAGGGGAGCTCATCTCTGGCTTGGCGATAAGGTGTGGACAGGACCTCTGCGATATCACCGCTGATCTGCCGGGGGGGGTGGGAGATAGCGGCCGGGTGGGAGTCGGGGGAGCGGGGAGGGCTTTGCGCTCAGTGCTCGCCGATACCATCGCGACCCGCGGCCCCTGCTCTGCCTTGTCATATTAGCCCATTTAGTGTCCTGTGATAACTACAGGGCGAGGGAAAAGTAATCTCATACCGCTCGCATTCTCTGCCTGGCTTGTGGGCAGACGTGCACGCTCGCAGGTGTGCACGTGCACGTGCGCACAGACCTTTGGGTTTGCCCTGTTAAAATCCTGCAACAGCTGGGATGGCAGTTGTGAAAGGTTGTTTAAGAAGCACAATGCAGACCAAACAGATACAGAATGGCACTATGCCTGCAACACAGTGTAGATAGTCTACCAGTGTTCGCAGCTCGGGAAAGGAGTTACAATGAAAGTCATTCTTATACGCGAAATGAAGTCTGTTTAATTGCTTTTCTTGCCTCAAAGTGCAGAGAAATTTCATGTCTATTTGAAAATTCCCTCAAGCTTGTTTGAGATTTTAAAGAACAATTTATTTCTCCCAATTCTAAATGCATTACGTCTAGCACATCAGATAAAGAGGTCTACGAAGCCTCAGAGTGCAATTCAACACATTTTAAAAGCCCCACATTCAGGCAGCAGAGGCTGCTACAACCCTTTCACCTCCAATATACTGTCCAGATTAAGCGAAAATGTAACGTTTTCCACATTAATAATTTCCCGTCTTTCTAAGTTAAAAGCAAACACCTTAAGCAGAAGGCTAACAGTGGCAAATTACAGCTTCTTATCAGCAGTCAAACATCAGACTTCTCAATGACAGGACTGGCCACTAAATGTTAGGACACTGAAAGCCTTGGCAGATTACCCCCTCGAACATTTTAACATCTCCACCGTGTGCTTTGTATTCCGCGCGCGGCTCCGATGTGGCGACGCCGCTCCGTCTCTGCAGAGAGAGAGCAGAGAGAGAGCAAAGCGGCCGCTTGCTCGTCACTGTCACGGATTTATCTGCCGTGTCCCATGACAGGGACCCTCGCTGTCTGTCACCCGGGCTGCGTGGGACACGGCTCTGCCGTCACTGTGTTTGGGGCAGGCGTTCACCCGGACAGGTGGAGAATCAAACAATATAGCGGGAGTTGCACGGGTACAGAGACACAGCAATACTAGCGTGTAATAACACGTCACAGCGGATACAAATCTGAAATTTTTCTTCAGTTTTTCTTATCAGTTCATAGTCCAGAGCGTAATGTATTAAAACATGAGACCTGCCGCCCAGCTACACAGCACAATATCACTGAAATCAGCACAATTCATGCAAGCTATCTAATGTAGCAAGAAACGTAGCTATCTAATGATAAGAGTTATTGAAAGATATTAATACAGACTCGTAATCATGCACGCTTCGATTGATTGCTAAGTCGTTGATTCTGGCATCTGTAAATCTTAACTTGCACACGAGGGAGACAGTGCACTTATTTCGCAAGCCATTCTATTTCCCATATTGCTTTTTTTATGAATAACTGGGGATTTGAACAGCACAATTTTCCCCCCTCTCCCTTTAGGAATGATGAACGACTCCAATCTGAGGCTGGGATCTTGCGGTTGCAGGCTGGAGAAACAGGCCCATAAAAAAGGTGCAGGGACGAGATAGCGTATTCATTCCGCCTTAAAAAAACGCCTGAGCCCGCAAGGGCTGGGGATCAATACCATCGTCTGCCATTTGGTTTACACCAAGTCCCCCCCCAGCGTGCACACACACACACACACACACACACACACACACACACACACACACACACACACTCCTTAGTCCCCACGGTTTTAAAAATAAAGTGCCTGTCACCACAGCCCATTAAACCAGGTTACAATCTATCAAAACCTCTTTTTTGTTGTTGTCATATGAAAACCTACAGAGTCTCCAGCCCCCACATGGAATTTGGGGTGGGGGGATTTGGGGTGCAGAATGGATGGGGGTGCTGGCTTGAGGAGGGGGGGGGGTCTCTTCAGCTATTTCTGACCCTGACTTCATTTTCATGTGGCCCAGTTGGAAAGACTACACTGTATCTGGACCAGAGAAGAGCCGTTAGTTTCTGCTAGGTGGTTCAGCAGCCTGGAGAGGAACGCTCCTACGAACCGAGCCATGACCGTTCTGAATATTCACCTTCTTCAGCTTCGTCAGCGGAGACCTCGCTCGACAGGAGAATATCTTCAAATGGCCTTTCGTCGGTGGAGCGGCGCGACGCGTGAGGAGGGAGCGGTTAATTCAGCACCTCGCCCCGTGATGAGCGAGCGTTCTTCCATCAGGATCGCTGATTAAGGGGCACAGAGCCCCGCACACCAACCCCACAGATGCTAAGAGATTTGGAGAGATTGTCTGCATCTGAGAAGCTGTAAGGGGCCGCACTACCGGAAGGCTGCTTAATTAAAACTTAGCATTTCGAAGAGGGGAATAAATTGCTACCAATGAAGCTTCAATAATCTCATCTGTATTCTGTTTACTAATCATCCATTTCCGAATCACGGGTTATCGCTACATAATGAAATCACCACAGAAATGTGTGGTTTACACTGTCAGACACAGGGATGAGACAGAATGCATAATTTGTACATTCGAACATATGACCAACTGCCTTAATGCTTGTTTATTGGCAAAAAAGTCACTAGTAATAAAGGCGATCTTCACAAACCTGTATAAATTGACTGATATGAATTTTGAAAACACCAGTGAATGTTGATCTCTGCGTCGTGTCATTATATTTTCAGTAAGAAATGGATTTCCATGCCGTGCTTAAGGAAAAAGCAGGGTTTCATAATTCAGTGTTCGATCTTAGAAGCCAAAGAATATTTGATCATCAAATGATTTGGAATAGAAGAAAGCAATCAAACGTGTTTTCAAACTGCAGTCTATATCAGGGTGTGTCCATGGTGTGCAGCTCACAGAGGTTATGGCAGAACAAGCAAAGGAAAGGTCAAAGAAGTCAGCTGGTCAACCAGTATATAAGGTGACAATATGACCTTCTCACGTTATCTGCATTGGCCTGTAGTGGGAAAATAATACTACTGCTTCATGCATAAATGGTGCTGCCCCCAGCACCATGTGCAGCTTTGGTTCTCTCTAATGATATCAGACAGTGACTCAGCTATAGAACAGTCTGACAGGTTTGACCAGAGATAGGTGGAATTAGCTGAAGGCAGCTGAAAAATTTGGAAAGTAGCAGTACTTTAACTTAAATTATAAAACATCATAACGTTTGTTATCAGCTGTTAGCGTAGCTGTAGGACTGACAAAACACAGAACTGGCTTTCAAAAACTACTGCCTACATTTTACAACGGTGCTGCTGTTATCTTTCCACAGATGCAGGATAATGAATTGTAAGCACAATATTTTAGCAAGACTGAAACGTAACATTAGCTATGAGTTTTCCCTAGCCATCGATGTTTATTTTGACTTTACTTCAATGTTTACTTTTTCCGTTTTCCCTAGTTTATTCAGAGCCTGTTCATTATTTTTTAAAACCAATACTAAAACAAATGGAACGATACCACTTACAGCTCTTCATATTATTTGACAGGCTGCGTTTAGAGCAAGTGAACAATTTTCTGCCACATTGTGCAAATTAGTAGCAGGGTGTTTACCAGCTCTAAAGAACTCTCACCTTTTTTCCTTTTTTTCCTAGGAATCAACATCATCCAACTTGGTGTTAATGAATTTGTTAAACATATAGAAGCCAGCTGCTTGCTTGCCAGCAAACACACATTTCTACTACAGGCTCTATACTGTTTGGTCTAATGGAAAACTCTGCTAGCTCTATGTGTTTGAACCCTTGAATCTGTTTAGGTGAAAAGACATGAGGTTTAAAAAGGACACTAAAATACAGAATACAGGACACAATGCATGGTTAACGCTTTATTTAATTACGGTAATCAACCATCATCAGCACCCCGCCAACCTGAGGTGTCATTTATAAATCACTAGCTGACACAGAAATGTTCCTAGTTTAATAAAATGTGTAATTAAACACAACTGCCTTGTTAAAATCGCCGCTCGAGACTGCCACACAAAGACATGTAAAGCAGAGAAATCATCGCGGAATGACTGACACTGTGCATGCGCATTTCTTGCAGGTCTCTGACAAGTAAAAACTAACCAGCAGAGGCCAGATATGGCAGTATTTTATCTGACTAATAGGAGTAGATATATACATTACATTACATGCATTTATATATAGACCAGAGGCCAATGTAATCTTTAAAATATTTGTTTATTACTCTGATGTTGCTGCAAAACAATAAAAACGCATTTCTGAATGACATGCAAAAGCCACAAAACAAGGACGGGAGTTCCAGCTGCCCACTTGCTTAAGGCAAGTAGCAGCTTTTAGTTAGCCCTCTGGGTTAGGGTGATTTATGAATGCTGTTTTATGAATAAGCATAGTTTAGGAAAAAAAAAAAGTGGTTTTGCTGCATAACAATTTCAAACAGTTTTAAGTAATGATGGTATGAAGCCACTGAAATTGGCTTCTAAACCCAAAACACTGAAAGAAAAGTTGGTGGATAACCAAATCCACAATGGACTGAGTCACAATAAAAACTTAACAGACAAGCAGAACTGTTGCAGTAGGCATGGGTCTGTGAAGCAGGCTCAATGGAGGCGTTGAGATTTCCGTGACACCACCAAATTTTTTTTAATCGTTTTTATATTATCATTTAGGGCTGGTCGATAAAACGATAACAATAATTATCGCGATATAATTTTCCTCGATAGAAATATAACAAATGTTTGATAAATGTTCAATATAATTCATTTCCATGCTTAGATAGCATGCACAGAAATGAATCACGAACTGCCAATCATGTCGCAGGAATAGAGGTATGCATTGTGCAAGTTAGGTTGCACGGTGAGAGGTATAAATTCAGGACAGCACGTCATATTGTTTACAGACACAGTGGCTGACAGGCTTGTAGTTGGAGCGGAATAAGCAAAATAAGTGAAATGAATGACACCGAAGAAAAAGCATGACCAGTTCGAAGAACGAAGACATCATCGACAAGAAAGGTCATTCAACTTCAGTAGTTTGGAGATATTTTGGCTATTTACAATCCAACAAAAAAAAAGTAAAAAAAAAAAAAAAAAAAAAGCAGTGTGCACCGCAAACTGTGCCGAAGAAACGGTCCATCAAAGACAGGCAACACCACAAACCTATTTCATCATTTGAAACAATATCACCCATTAGAACACGCAGAAAGTAAGAAATTACAGTCCCAAACGAGTGTTGTTAGTGGACCCTCGACAAGCACCAGGCCAGTACCCAGTGACATGCAAAAGACATGCTTCCCATTAGCACTGTCGAAAATGAGGGATTCAAGAAGCTTATCAGAGTCCTTGACTGTACAAAGGGTTTTGAATGCTGAACAGAATTAGGATTTTTTTGTTGTTATTTATCATTTTATTTATTGAAATTATCCTTTAAAACACTTTTAAACTTTGCAGTCTGAGCTGTCTTACATGTGTGCTGTATCACACTGTAGCACTTAATTTTTCTATTAAGATATTTATTTTGTTGAGGAAAAACGACTGAAAAATGAATTTACTTAATTTTACTCATGCATATTTTGATGTCGAAAAGAAGATTAAGATTTTATAATATAATTATAATTGTTTTGAATGTTCTACCTCAGATTTGTGAAATGTTCCGCTGTTTGGCAAGTGTTTGTCATGTTCTGACCATAAAGAATAGTTTAAAACCACAATTAACTGTCTGGTTTCTTCAACTTTCACTCAGGAGCAAAAAATCAGCCTTTAAACTTGAAAGAAATGATGATTTGACTTTTATCATGATAATTATCAATATCGACTGATATGAAAATTTTTATCGAGATAACATTTTTGGCCATATCACCCAGCCCTATTATCATTTCTAAGCGCGTAAGTGTTAAAAAAAAATAAAAAATACATGTTTTTGTAGACAGGGATTATGATTACAGTATTACATTTGCTGTCGGAACACTGAGGGTTTGACCTGTGTGTCCAAAGTGTTTATCTAGCCTACAGAGCAGGTAAGGTTTTTCCTCCACTGCAGTTAGCACCAAACATCCTTTAACTTTTGACATTGTCTGGTCAACACACAACTACCATTCTCATCTGTAGGAGGGAGAAGCATGGCTGGCTGCGTTCTATGGACAAGTACGAGGACAGCTGTTTACACATTCATTTTATACCAGCTACAAGTACATTTTATATGTCTTTTTTCTTTGTTGCCATGTATTTAATGCAGAATTAATGAAGAATAACAAACTTCTACTAGTCCCACCCCATCCATAAAACATCCTGAGCGATGTAATAGCCTTCAGGTAGCACCATTTTTCTGTACAACCAAAATTACAAGTGCAATACTGACCTTAAAAGCTAGCAACATGCCCACTTTTTTGTCTTAACTGAACAAATTAAATTCCAAATCTAGAGAGGAGCAAAGAAAACTGACTAGCTGAATTACAATTAGCTTCCATTTCTTGTTGCACTCTGTAATTACGAATGTTTGATTTATCAGACCTCAACCCTCATAACATTAGAAGACGCTCCAGCTCTTCAATGAGATTACACAAGACTGGAGACTGTGCAAGCCCTGAGAACAGACAGCTGCACCCAAGACTGAATGCAGCGGTAAACACTTCTGGCTCTTGCTGTTTTATACACAGAGCCCAGGTATCTGAGGGAGGGGGGAACAGTCTGGAGCTGTCGCTGTGCAGAACGGAGTAGGCTTTTAACACTGCATGACTGTTTCTGCAACTTGCAGCATAAAGAGTGCGCAAGGACAAGAGTTCACATTCCATTCTTTACATCGGTAAGTGCTCGCACGGTAAGGAGCAGCTGATGGGGCACTGTTTACATGGTTTTGTCTGTTATAGCGAGGGTCACACAGAGGCGGCACAGACAGGAAGTTGTACGAGGATAACACTCCCTGAACCACACAATTTCACTCAATCTTTCGATACCATATTGAATGTGGTGACATTTTAAAAAAATGACCAACATTTTCACAAATGTCAAAAAGGCACAAGTATGTCGTCAATTATGCAGATGCAGATCTGATCGTGTTTTTCTAGCGCTGGTATCCACTTGTGCAATCTCAGCACAAACCACAGAGCAGCAAATTGACACTGCAGTTTTAGCTTCCGGTTCAGCTCCGCATTGCCAAGCTCAGCACCCACACAAAACACAACCACTAAGTGCTGGCATACCAATTCACCCTCCCGTGGGACTGAGGCATTCAAAACATCACGAATCGCACAATGATACAACTGGCCTGCACATCTGTCTTTGAATTTCTGTGATATATAAAGCTAGCCACAGAAGCAGTGCTGGGATATGACTAAACGCTTTAAACCAGGTGGAATAACAGGAAGAGGGAGAGAGCTATTGTTCTCTGTGGAATCTTGTATCCCATTCACTTTTTAAAAGCTGAATTAGACCAGCAGGAAATAAATCCCAGGAATAAATGGATCAACTGGCCTACATCTGGATGTCAGCAGTTATGCAACACACTGGCCGACAGATGCAGTATCTCCAGAAAAAGGCGGACTGCGCTGTAAAAAAAAAAATATATATTGCTGTGTGGCCTGTTAACAGAAACTGTCCTAAGACCCATGTAAACACCATTAAACCAAAGAATATTGCCAAAGCACTCTGCAGCCTTCTTTGAGAGGTACAAGGCTTAGCAAATATGACGTTTAAATCAACCATCACTCGCAAGATAACTAGGGTGTTCAGGCACAGAGGCCTTGCTGGTAGGGACAGGGTTGACTTCAGGGTCACAGTGAGGATTACATTATATTTGCTTAGCAGAAGCTCTTACCCAGAGCGACTGAGGTAGTTTATAATTTTTACATGTTACTCATTTATTATTTACCAAGGTAATCTGATTTAAGAATATTTCCAAAGGATACAAGGATACAACCCTTATGTAATTTGGGGATCATCTACATCCAGAAATTTCACAAATATTCAACCATGTTTAAACATGAATCTTCAAGGAGGTCATTTTAAATGTCATGCACAGTATAGTAAATAGCCTACATTAAGCTAATCATCTAAGCCAAATTGCCATCCTACAGTAGTCTTGCATGACAGTGATGGATACAATTCAGTAAATGGACAATTTTAAATCCTTATGGCCATTTGAACAGATAAAAATTTCTATTAGCAGAAACTCAGCAGGATATCTGTAGACATTCAACAAAAATGCAAAAGACCGTTTTAACAGCTTGGATCAGACACAGGAAAGTACACTTCGATGTTGGCAGGGAGGTATCAGTGTTCGTAAAGTTTGATCTTGGACAGGTCAATTCTACCTCCAGCAAAGACTTCCTTATTGAATCAATCACTTAGGTGTGTAATTTGCAAAGTTCAGCCATTATCCTTGCTCTTAAAAGCAATTATCCGTGCTCTTTTAATGTACATTCAAGTTCAAGCCCTTCAAAAAAAGTGGTAAGGTATGCACCCCAAGGCAAACTACAAGGGTAACAGGAGTGTCCTTGGTGAACAACTAAAGAGATGTGTGAAATGTATGCAAAAATATTTGCATATTACTGTATCTTTCAATGGCGCCACAAGCCCAAAAAAATATAGGTCTTCATTGTTATGTAAAAGCAATCAACTTGCATGCCAGTGTCATTAACAAAAACAGCTGTAGAGTTTGTTTTCATTAGTCGGAGAGTGTCCCTTTCCACCCATTGTGATCACAGAAGTAGCTAATGGATTGCTCTTCCTGCGACAGCATTATTAGAGCTGAGGTCACAAAGGTTTCTTTTAGAAACACCCATTGAAGGCAGCTGATTTACACAAGGCTTAATACAGTAAGGAGGGGACGAAAATAAAAAGAAAAAAACAACTGCTTTCATGGTGCACGAAATTAAACCCATGTCACAAGTTACCTTTGACAGGAAAAGACACCAGAGCCACAAGTGCATAAATTGCATAAATATCATTCAAGACCATTTACTAGCACTTCAGCCTTTAAACACCATGATTTCAGCCTTCCCACTGTATCACTTCACTACAGATCTATTTTACAGAGAGGCCCTCTTCACAAAAGGTGGGTAAACTTGCAACACAATCAGCAGGGGTCAACTGTGATTTACATAAAGTCAAGTTAACTACGTCTCTGCATTAATGGAAGATGTGGAAAGGTCCTGGCAGAGATCTCATACAGACTCCACAAGCAGCAAAACCACCACATATTTAAAATGAAAATTTTTGCTGAGATTTTGGCTTGTACAATGTTATTTCCATAAATACAATCAATGTTTAACTTGTCTAATTGTAATGCAATAAAATAAAGATGAACAGAAGAGGGCCAAAAAGCCAGAAGATCTTCAAGCACTGCAGGATCGCCAGGATTTCGGCAGTGAAACATTGCGCAGCACTTTTGGAAATGCAAGTGGAAGTGTTAGGGGGGTTTAAAATTCATTACATGAGAGAGCGAGCGCATCAGTCTCTGGGGGCTTGTCTCACTCTAAACACTTCTGGCACGAGGGGGAGTTTCTGTACTATCTCTGAGCTGTTTGAAGTCTCAACTCATCCTGACGTGTTACTGACTCAAATTAAAAATTTCAAAAGCCTGGCGGAGAGCTTCCAAAAACTGTCAGCGTGCTACAAAGGGCAAGTGCATGCCTTCCCTACAGGTTTTGGAAAGTCAGCTTTTCTTAGTTTTTTTTGTTTTTTTTTAATTTGGTATTGTTTTTTGAAGGTGGGGGAGGGGAGATACTGAACAGGAATACTGGATGTGTGCTTATTTATTACATAGCATCCTCTGTGTGCTGGTTTAGGGGACAGCTTTAATCCTTTGGCTCCTCCCAGGCACACACCGCCAGGGATATATGCCCCACTCACATCTCCCCTCGGTCAGTTCCATCTAGCTCCTACTATTTGTGAAATGGCTTGAAATGTATTATCAGTGTGCGAACGCCAGGTGGGTGTACAGCATGTCAATGCGTGTGTGTAGGCGTGTGCGTGCACGTTTGTGTGTGTGCGCTCCTATCCTCGCACACGTGTGGTGCATCGCAGGTCTGCAGGGTTCTGCGTTTAGGTAAGTATTGTGTCAAAATAAATTCTGCACCTCATGCACAGTCTGGTGCTGTGTGCCGGCCCTGGGAAAAGCTGTGTTCTTAAGAAAAGCTGAGAATGATACGAGAGACGCTCTATTCCAGACAACCTATCCTGGAAGAAATAAGGGCTGGTGTTTGTCAAAATGCCTGGAGTGAAAAAAACATCATTTTCTGCTACAGGTCATAAGTGACAATGCAACAGGCTCTCAATTTCTGTCCAAGACTGAATGTCTTCGATGCACACAGCAGTGATGAGTTAATTAGGTCCTGCAGGGATCTGCTGTGCGAGAGGGCCACTGCAACCAAACCTCAAAGTTCTGACAATTTCATCATTATGCACCTTCTCATCCTTTTGAACAAACGTAAAGATTTTAACATGTTCCTTTCCAATATCTGACTGTTTAATGGGAACTTTCTATTCCTCTGATTCTTTGAGATGCAGACCCATGTCATGTGATAACTGTTCTACCATAACTTCCCTTAAACAGACATGCATTTTCCCAAAGGGCAGCATGTGCTGAATACCTGTTGAGCTTAATTAGCAAGGCTGGTACTTTTCGCCAGTTGGAGGTTAAGCTATGAGCCATTACGGCTGACGGCTACAAGCAGCATGTACCGGTGCCTTCTGGTGTCAGCCTTCTCAGTTGGAGGGATACTTTTCTGCTTTTTGAAACATAGGGACAACAAGCTACCCATGTTCTTCTACCTCGCTAGTGATGTCTACTAGATATTTTGAAGCTGTTATCTCTAAAATTACTGACAGCTACGTTGATTTTGACCTCTGCAGACATTCAACACACATGTAAGCAACGACAGGTTTAATATCTCCTTATCAAGATGTGAGAAATGAATTATAATAACAACCCAATTTGTACAATGTTAATATCCAAACTTAGGATGTGGCTCATGACTTGGGCACCACTAACGGAGGATGGGGGATATTTTCAGTATGCTATTCCCCACAGCCCAGCGGGCACAACTTTAATTGCTGAGGAGTGAGAGTGAAAGGGAACTATGTCCATATTTGGAAATCAACGGCCGCATGTGTGTTTATGAACATCACGCGGCTTTCACAGCAGCAACATCAGGAACACCATTTATTTGTCTGACAGTTTGTCCCAAATCTTTGCAGTTTCTTACAGCACCTTTATGTTCTCACTCCGAGGTGCAACTTTTAGGTGACAATGAATTTCAAGGCTTAAAACCCATTCTCATGAGTTACAACAATGAACAAAGGCCCAGAACCTTTGCATGCATACAATTAGAGAATACAAGAAGACGCCACAGCTCAGACTGTAGAACATCAAGGCAAAGGGGAGCAATCTAACAACTCCCCAAATCCCTCTGCCTGAAACAAAGGGGAAAAACAGTCTCAAATCCTAAATATAACCCTCTGCTACGAGCTGAGAGCTGATGATGACTTTCAGTGCAAGGCATCCCATGGACATGCCATGGTTTCAGAGGGGCCATTTTCGAAAAGCAAAACATGGATGCAAACCCAGTAGTGAAGACCCTCCCATCCAAAGTCGGAGATGGATGAAATGCCCGGTGAGAGAGGACAGTGGAGAGGGAACTGAAGGGGCGATCAGAGACCCTCTCCGACACCCTGAATGCAACAGCCCTTTCAGATGGTTGCACGATTTGTCCCTACAAGCCGGGGCGCATGCCGAAATCAGGTTGGCACGGCTTGCTCGTCTGTGTTTGCTGGCTTCCGTTCGGAGACAGCTGGGTCTACCAAGGGCACGTTCAGTCAGGGCTGGTGGAGACCTGGTCACTGAGCCTTGCAAGCCGATGGTTTCTCAGATAACTCTGACAAAACGCAAACCCATTTCCTTACTACCCCCTGGCATGACAACAGCAAACACTCAAAAAGCAATGAAAAGTTAAGGGGTTGAAAACACAAAAAAAAAAAATTATATAACGATAAACACAAAAAATAATAAATTACAAAAGTTAAAGTTCTTCACTTTCTTCTCAGTTCAGCACAGCAGTCTTTGTTTGCGTGGGTCCAATTAAAACCATTTGCTATCTATCTGCATTTGTTACTAGAGGCCATATTGATGCACACGATTATACAGGCATTCTGGCTTAGTTGATTTACGGCATCTCCACAGCTGGCGGGTAAACAGCGCTGTGCGTGTCGGTATGAGGAAATTGGCTGGAATTGACAGAGGTCTGTGTGCACCCACGCCACTGCTCATGCTTGTTCCAAACTTAATGGACTGTTCATTTACATCATTTAACTACTGCTGTTTAAACGCAACACATCTCGCCATGAACTTATGCACATCTGAGTGCATCTCCAAGTCATGGTGAAAACTGCATTTTATTCTTTCACCTGCCAGGCTGTTTTTAGCGATATCCTGGTCTGATGCCAGTTCCAGATGTTTCTGCCTATCTGCTGAGATAATGTATATTCCCCAATAACTGGACCTCATTCCTCCATTTCACAGCCGTCTATGTGAGAGTGGCAAACCTAAACAATCCAAGAATTACTATTTTTATTCCAAACGACAATATTTAAACCATCTTTACTTACAGATACAGTTACTTCATAAACAGTTTTAGCCCATGGTAGTATGTGTTTCACTGTATTTTGATATATGTAAAAGCATTTCACATATTTATTATTTCACTTATTTGTTTTTGTGTAAACCAACACAAAGCAGAAACAAAAATAATCTCCAAGTTCATATAAATTACTTAATATATGGACAACATAGATACAGAAAGCAACTATTTAGCTAGTTACACTGCCAGGTAAACAGGCTTCCAAATAAGCATACAATAGCTGAAACTGATTCGCTCTCCTTTTCCCCTTCTTCCACACTAGTGAGAGAGAGCAAGTCATTCAGCGAGTTAGTGAGGGACAGTCACATGTCCAGCTGTTTCCACTAGCTGTAGCCAAAACAATTTCGATCGTTGCAGCTACATTTTGACCCTTTCCATCAAGGTGATGGAAGAAATTTTTCAGGAGGGGAAAACCTGCTTATTCCTAGCAACTGATTAATGAAATTAAATAGAGCAAACTTAATCATAAACTTAAAATAAGGCAAGGCATTGGCTTTCTAGCAGAATATAAAACAGCAAAGCCTTACTATATAAATATTGATACAGAATGGCAACATTTGTTTCATAGACTGAATGAATGAAATGCCCTCACTTACCCCCCCCAAAACTACTTGTGTTTGTTTTGATGTAATAATTGTTGCAATGTTAAAAGTAAAGAACCACCTTTGTCTTCAGTCCAATTCAAACCTAATGACAGCCAGATCTTGTTTCATCAACATCACTGCAAACAGGTTAAGTGTGGAATGTGTAATTATCACTGCCTGTGTATGTATGTGAACCAGCTATTGGCTAATGGTCCACACCTGCCCTAATCAGCAGGCATTAAACGCAGGTGTGTGGCTACAAACAAGAACTCTTTTCCTTTAGTCTGCTCTATATTCAAGACATGTTCCTTTTTTGGTTGGTTTTTAAAATAAATTGTTTTTTGAAGTTTTGCTCCTGCTGTAATTTTTTTTGTGAGAAGTGTCAGACATCTTCTTTACAGATAGAAGAGAAAGTAATGAGAGGAGATACGATCAGAACACTTATCTAGCCAGAAGCTCGCTGGACACTAACCCTGCAAATATTAGACCCATTTGAAATATGTAAGGGCAAATTACACAACTTTGCAAAATTCCTGACATTCAAAGGAACTCAGTGGCAGTATGGCCTATAATAACGATTCTGCTGAAGAGATATGCGTTTTTCTCTGAATATGCAGCTCTGCATACAACCGCAGCTGGATTGTATGCAGACTTTAACTGCATGTGGTGCTGCATTGAGTGGGTTTTTTACGGTTGCTTTGCATTGCAAATGCTGCTCACAACTACCGTTTCAGCTGTTTTATCAAAACATTTCCATATGGTGCTTGTTCTCGATGGTGCAGTGGACACGATTCTGTATCGGTTCAGAGAATGAACACGTTGCTATGGTTTCACACCCCAGACCTTTCAAAACCTCAAACCCACCCACTTCCCATTGCTGTGGATGGCTTGTATTTAAAAAAATAAATTAAAAAATGTGAGAGGTTCAAAGCGGCTCCCTCCCTCTCAAGCCTCATGCTGTCTATCTTGGTACAACACCCGTTTTTAAAAGTGAATTTTTTATTTAAATCGATACTTCAAAGAAAACCAAGCTTTATTTGCTGATCTATCTCATTACTTCATTTAATACATTAAAGCAATTGTTCATTGTTCTATTTCAAGAACTCAGCTGCCCACACAAGTGATCTCACCCCTAATATTTAAGCAGTATCTTGTAACTGAATTATGCAAGAGGCTGTACTTCCTTACAAATTATTCCTGTTTTGTACTTATGTCTTCCAAGCTCTACTAGCCACCTCAGAAGAAGGTACCCACCGAATAAATGCATGAATGTGCACAGGAAAAATCACACTGAAGCGTAATGTTTCCTTTTACAGCCCTGATGAATTAATAGTGGTTTGAATGCGGTCCAGGAAGAGACTGAGGGGAAAACGCCACCTTCCCAGCGCTCGGCAACACTGCTCTGGGGCATTACCACACTCTTCTCCATCACCTCACATTCTCCCTCCGAGAGGCAGAGAAGGATGACCTCCCAGACAGGGCAGCACTACAGCGGGTCTTTCTGCAGCCTCCTAACGGTGATTACTCCAGCATGAGAGCACCTGCAAAAGGCTGCCTTTTCTGATTCTTAGTGCAGCGCCATCCAATATGCACTCTCAGGAACGGCCTCACGCTGCTGCTTTTGATACCCGGTCTAGATAAGGACAAGACAGGAGTGCTTCAGGCCCCGAGCACCTATTACGCACAGCATTAATGATGACGCTCGTCAGACAGCTGAGAAAGAACAGGCCGACTAGGAAGTATCAAATTTAAATTTAATGCGTTTCCTCTCTTCTTTAACTTTATTATAACTTCCTTTTGAGCTTCCTTTTCAGGTGTCCGTCTATGAAAGGGCTGAATATTAATTTAGGGATTCTTAATTGGTTTTCAAATACCCACACAAAAAGCATGGCAAAGCCCACTGTTTTTGACAACCGCACACGCTCCTGTTAAATTGAGGATGATTAACCTTTTCTACTCAAATGTAAAGTAGAATATAGCAACGTATATGACTTAATCGTCTTCAATACGGAAAAATTAGTGGGTGAGAGCACTGTATGGTCCTGAATAAACTACTATCGCCACAAGAAGCATGACGCTACAGTTGAAGGATAGACTCTTATTTTTTGGGTTTCCATTGCAATTACACAAATTAGCATTTGAATATCAGACGGACAGCCATCTTAACGCACTTAAACTAAAAATTCAAACAATATACCATTAAACTAAAAATTCAAACAATATACCAACTACCTCAAGGCCACAAAAAATCACAAATTACATTATGAATTACCTTTCACAACTTTTCATATACTACATGAACACAAATGCAGTACATAAATGTAGAGCCCAGCTTATAAATATAACACTGCACAGCTAGCACCATGTTGAATATTAATATTGCCTTGCTTGTCTCATTAAGCACAGAATAACAACCTATCATGCCGGCTGCAAATCCAGGCATAATCTGATAAAGCATTCTGGTCAAAGAAGGGGCACACAAAGGCAACTGAGCATCCTGGACATGGCAACGCCATCAAAGTCATGGAAACACTTTCATTCATAGGTTTACACTTTGGACTACAACGGAAAGGGGAAGATAAAACTAACTGGGAAGCTAAAATCCCCGGTGGAGCCATGCTGCTAAGCTCTAGAGCAGGGTATAAAGGGTTCTCCTGCTGGCAAGTTCTGATTAAAATGTAGTTGGAACAGATAGGCGTGAAACTGCTGAAGACCAATATAAAACCACTACAGCAAAATGCACATTCCAATTACTCTGCTGGTAGGTCAAGCAAGGAATCTGTGGGATTAAGTATTTCTCAAGCTTCAGTGTCATGCTGCTCCGTAGTCATGCATTAGGATCCATCGCACCCCATCCCGGCGTTTCAGGGTGAAGGCCACAGCGCTGACGTGGTAACTAGGACAAGCTCTTTTTTAGTCAGCGTAATTGACATGTTCCTCCAAGCTCAGGCGAAAATTCTGCGACACCAACCTGACACCCCACCCCCACCCCCCCAGCACTGACATCAAACCTTACCACCATCCCTTACTGCAGGCTTCATTCTTTACATGTGCTTTTCCTCCCCATGATTCTGCTGCTGCAAGAGGGTAATCGAGCCCGGAGTTCCTCCAGCTTTCAAATATTTACTGCACACATTAGCCATTGATCTGAGACTCTCACTGAGCTGTTCTCACACTCTTCAAAGCGAATCTGTGTTTTATTTATACATGTTTTTAGGCTCCAGTAAAAACACAACACAGGGCACTTATATTTTCACATTAGTTCATTCAAACCGCGCGTACTGCGAATCAGGACTTCATACGACTTTCCTCCGCCTGCGTTTACTGCTGTGGTGTTCTTTGATTCGACGGAAGGGGGTTGAGTTTTCACCGAGCCCCAAAAGATGCATGCAAACTAAACATTTCTTCTCCCCGCCCCCGCCTCTGTAGGCTTCGCATGCATACGGCGCTAATCTACCGTAGCCTGACGGAGCTGCAGACCCCATGCAGTTAGCCTAACGCTTGGAAACAAAGAGATTAGCCACATTGTCTCCCTGCATTCTTCTCTGAGGGGACATTCTTGACAAATCTATGATATCATTTCTCTTAATTAGAGGAGCAGTGGGGGACAACTCTAATGTTTCTAGCAGGAAATATGTATAGGATGGTAGGATGAAGACGCCGCTGCATTTAATAGGGTTTCTACCACACCATGTTAGACAGTATTGTACTGTGGGGAGTGAAATGGGGGGGAGGGGAGCACTGAAGAGTTCCTTCCCCTGGATCTTCATGCCACAGTTCAGCTAACAAGTTCATTAAGAGCATTTAATCGCTCGTTAGGGTAATCACTACCTAATAGGGCCATAAGCGGCATACCCTTGCTATCACCACAAGATGGTGACTAATTTCATTTGTCTTTCATTAGGCTTTATGCTCGAGATCTTTTCTTTCTTTCTTTTCCTCCAAATGCTGACATCAGGAAGAGTGTGTGTGTGTGTGTGTGTGTGTGTGTGTGTGTGTGTGTGTGTGTGTGTGTGTGTGTGTGTGTGAGACTGCGGATGCGGGAGAAAACATGTGAGGAGTTGTCTGTCTGGTGAGGTTGCTCCTGACTTTACTGCACATATTAGTCCATTGATCTAAGCAGCCCATCAAATCTTTACTGGGAATCGATGCTTTATTCGGCTATTTGTTCTTTTATCGCAGGTACAGCAACAAAGCCAAAGGATTTGTTTAATTTTACTACCCGACCGGTTCAATCAAATCAAACGTTGTAATCATTGCACCTGTATCTCAAAGGCAAGTAAATGCTTTTTTTGGAAATGTTAGGCTAGACAAGGTTATACAAGTTAAGTGTGTGTGTGTACGCACACATTTTTAACCATTTCTTGTGCGATCATTCCACAATCAATTTCTGGCTCTGTTAGAATTGCTCTCTTGCTGCTGTGACCGCACAGGCCAGCGCTGAGCATTGAAGAGCAGAGCCCGTGCGCTGTGATGTCCATCGCAGACACTGCTCTTACGCAGGAATCTGCAGGAGAGCAGGCAGACGAGCCGCGTTCCGAGCAGCGGTTTAAAACAACTGCTCTGTGTTCTCAGAGGGGAAGAGGGAGGAGAAGCGCAGGGAATAACAAGTAGGATCCCCCTGCGTCGCCGCCGCATTGGCCCTGTGCTTTACAACTGCGCTGATTAATGAGGCGCACCCAGGGCCAGCCTGCCGCCCTGCGAGCCGTGGCCCGCCCGCCCGCCCGCCCGTCCCCCTGCAACACACCCGCCTCTGCGCCACAGCGCCCACGCAAAACCCTCAGTGAGGGAAACAGGAAAACAATTCCTTTCAGCAGCTGATGCATATCTGGGAGGTGCAATCGCATCAGCGGGTGAAATGCTGTCCGCCGGGCAGGTAGCCTGCAAAGGTACAGCAGGAGCCCTTTCAGATTAGTTCTCATGCAGGGATTTTCAGGTGGTACTGTCTATTCTGGGAGGAGAAACATCTGTAGCAGGACACAGACCTGGGGCTACACTGTGCTCTGAGAACTGGGGAATTACACCACTTTCTACTTCTCCCTTGCAAACCAGACATGAGGGTTTCAGCCAAAACTCAGCCCAGTAAGAGATGGAGGAGGAAAATAAAAGTAATTAAATAAAAACATCAGCCAATTGAATGAGCCGCAGTCATACACTGCGAGGCCCCATTTTCACTATGGCATATTATACAGGAATCAGACTAGCCAGAGCGTGCAGCACTGTTTTGCAGGAGTGGAGGGACGGAAGCTTCCGGATGGGGAAAAGGTCTCCCTGTCCTGCGCAGTCAGCCTGCGTCTGTCTCGGCAGCGATCCCACAAGGCCCTGCCAGCCCGCCAGGCAGACGGTGAAATCCCCGAAGTGGACACGGGAACGGTGAAGCGTGCACGCTAACAGCTGGCCCCGCACCCGCTCATCACAGCCGGCACGGTGACAGAGACGGCTCGCTCGCCACCGCTGTGCCACACACACCGAATCCACGGACGGGCCCCCGCTCCCATTCCAGCCCCCACTCCTCACCCTTTCTTTCACTCTGACAGAAACAACAACAACCGGAAGACTCTTCACAAGAGGATTTAACCTTTAAAACAATGTGGGTGGGGGTGGAGGAAATGAATTATACTGAAACAAATTACACTAAATAACACAGAATAAAATCAACATAATAACTGCTTGGCAAACAACAAGGATTTCAAACCAAATGGCTGGTGACTGTCTCTAGGCCAGGGACCAAGAGCAAAGAAGGCCAGTAATCCCTGATAAAAGCAACAAATGCCAAGAACTCATGAATTCTGTGAGAAGTTATGCTCTTGTGTGAGAAACACATTTGTAGCACAGCTAGACCGTATGAGCAATAAATGTGCCAAATTGGGTCAGGCGGTGCTATGAAAAGTTATACAAAATTCTGGTGTTCTCTGACCGCTGGGTGTTGCCCAATGTGGCTGCAGAGCTGTGAGAAGCAGTTTGCACGTCTCTACAGTGCACGCCTGACAAATGTGCTAAATGTGAAAGGAATAAGCGAGTGCTGTTATGGGTTACTGACATACATGAAAAATGGTGGCCACACTGAGCACATAAGACTGTAATAAAACAGACAGAGAGACAGACAGAAAGGAACAACGAAGGTCCAGCACCATCTCATCCAAAGAACAGCAGTGTGTAATAATTCAGAAATATGAGGCATCTTTACTTATTATGTGATTTTGATCAAAGACTATGTACTCCATTTACTGTTTTCCCAGCATGCTCTTTTAACTGCCCCACACAAACTGTGACTGCATACTAATCAAATGCCTCCTCTACACTCTGCCAAGTGAGCGCTTTGAGCATCATTTTGCTACTGTCACAGAAGTACCCTCTTGCCTGGCAAGTGAAGGCAAGTGAGAGGAAGAGATAAAAGCATAAATCTGGGACACACTCCAGCATTATCAGATAATGACCAGCAGCACACCTAGACATACTAAAATTAGTAGCTGGGTGGTCACACAGGCGTGGTTATCTTGCTATCGTGCCTTGTCCAATTGGGAAGATCCCCAAAGACGAGCCCATGGCTACTTAAGAGAGACAGATGTGGCCACAGTCAGCTTTAGAGGCCTTATATTGTGTACCTAGCTTGCTAAATGCAAAGAGAGGAAAAAGAAACTCACTTAGAAATTTACCTAGCTAAGCAATGTGGCTATTTAGCAATGTAGCTCCCTCTATATCCTAGCTAAATAGTCATTTGGCTTGGAAAGGTACAAGTCATTAATGCTACTGGAGTTAACAAGCTGGAGATAACAAAATCAATATCTATGTAACTAACTAGATATCATTCTCTGCTACAATCAGAAAGCAAGACATGTAATCAAACAAATACATTGCATTTTTATTAATACAACACCAGGGAAAGTATACATACTTAAAACTTTAATATATAAAATAAGCACCCTCTGATCCCCAAATTATGGGATGCCAGCATGAAAACCATGCTGCAAAGTCCATAACCATGTGGAATCAGCCAAAGGGGGCAGTAGAGAGCCGATACAGCCCCTTTAACTCGTATGCTACGGTG
This sequence comes from Megalops cyprinoides, assembly GCF_013368585.1. Classification (NCBI taxonomy): domain Eukaryota; kingdom Metazoa; phylum Chordata; class Actinopteri; order Elopiformes; family Megalopidae; genus Megalops; species Megalops cyprinoides. The sequence goes on from NC_050594.1 coordinate 27,901,982, forward strand.
AGAGACCTCACTTAACATGGTGACCACGGCAGCTGGCACCGCCATGTCAAGGGCAAGTCTGTAATGAAGTAAACAAACAGCTTGTTTATGGGGCAGGGTATGAATCACCAGTGTGACGGAGGAAAAGGCTGGGGCACACTCCCTGCTTCCATCTCACCCAAAAGCCAGCCCCCCTCAGACCGTCACTACAGTTTCGAGGAGCCAATTAGAGTACACTCTCATAATGACAGCAGTACTTAAAACACCACTTTCAACCTTCCTCCAGATTTTTATTTTTTTTTTATTTTCTGTCAGCGATTGTTTTTTTTTCCCCTTGTTTAGCAGAGAGGTCTGCTGACTCAACAGGCCTAAAGGTTTCTACACCAAACACTCTTCAATAAACAAACAGTAAGCTATATATTTTCCTCAGACAAAGTAGTAAACATCTAGAGAGGAAAAAAACTACAATGTTACAAGAGGCATTTCTAGAGTGCTCTGCAAACCAATTTTCTATATATTCTGTCATCCTACGATTCTGCTTCTATTGTGACAGCTACTGGAAAAGACCAGGCAACTATTGAGGGGGCCACAGACCCTCAGAACAAAAGGGGGTACAACATGATCTCAACACCATTCAGTTATGGACGGCTTTTGTACAATGCAAGACAACTAGGCGATATTCTGTTAGTAGCAGGGAGGTAGTGCTGATCATTTCAAGCCTAAGACATCACTGAAGTATGAACTAACTAGTCGTACCCAAGGGTGTGCCTACACCTTTGAATGGACCAAGATATTACTTCGGCTTCCCCTGTTAGGTCAAAAAAAAAAAAAAAAACTGTTATGTGTCCCTGCCTCACTTCCCTGTTCTGTATTGTACTCAACACAGCAGGCCGAATTTTGGGTGCAAAACAGCAGCCATAACATGAAAGACTTGAGTGAAAACATGAAGACCCATGAAAAACCTACCCAACTGTCACTTCTGAGGCTCCTTAAAAACATGATTATGGATTTCTGTTGTTAAGCCTTAACCAAATGGAAACTGACAAGGCCACCAAAGAGAAATTACCACCCTCTACCCAATTACAGCTTCCCCGCTTGCCAGTGGGCTCTTTCTTCTACTCATGAAATGACAACCTCACGTCTAGAGCTTGACTGTGATGTGTAATCATCGGGCTGGTCAAAGTCCTGGTCTGGTGAAGGCCATAATCAAATTAAGAGTGATGGTAAGGGCCTGCCGTGACCTCGCCCCCGATTCTGGTCTTCAATGAAGCTCTGAAGCCACCAACGCGTGTCCTGGACAAGCCGCTTGTTCTGGCAGCTTGTTCATGGTCACGCAGTGACCCGAGCTGACTGACGTTAACAGACTGGTTTTCCATCGCTAGTCAAGAAACATGAGGAAAGCTGAGAAGAAAACAAATTAATCTGTCAGGAGCAGTTAAGAAACCTGCCCATATTCGGCAGGAAATGGAGAGGTAGGGGCAGATCACAGAACCATAGGTAGGACCTCATCAGCGGCACAACGATTCTACTCAAACATTCCTGACAGTTCAATTTCAGATAGCACGCTTTTATTACTTAATTTTTTCCCCCACGTGATTGATGGGACATTTGCTGGAAAGGACAGGAAGACTGTGGGTCTGAATTTTAATATTTATTGTCATATTTTTCATTATTTTTCATTGTTGTTATAAATGTTTCATTTCTAAGCATTCCTTCCAGAACTGTTGCCCATTAGTAAGTGGGAGGTAGAGGCTGATACATGTACACTCCTAAAAAGGTTATTACGATATCTGATTATTATAAGGGAAAACAGAATGATTTTACCTAGGACATGAAAACTCAGCTATTTGTTGTCCTATCCATCTTGCTTAAATTTAGCAAAAATACATACTTGTACAAACAAGATTAAAGTGACAGTTTTTTCTATTAAACAGACACCACTGTTTTGTGGTATATGTTTACGGACCTTAAAACAACCTCTACCTAAAAGCCAATATGCTCTCCAAGGACAAGCAGCCATAAAGGAGATAATTAATGGGCTTCTAGTCTAACATCTTTGCTGAATTATATTGAGGGTGCAATAATTAAAATGGGTTTCACATCTTCCAAAGCGTATGTGATTTTTAAAGCTCCCAAAAATGAGAACATCATCTTTAATATTGAGAAGGACACTTACTGTTTATTTTTATCCCTTGGTCCACTAAAAAGGGGTGCATATTTTAAAAATGTAGGACGACCGTGTTCTAGAACCACTGCAATCAGGTGTCTAAGCGAAGCACTCTAATGCAAGCCAATACTTGTAATTTTGTGCATGTAAATCACCAGGACCCAAATACAGTGAGGAGGAAGACAAGTCAAAAACATTTCACCAATAAAACCAGCAGGGTTTAATTCCACAATATTTCCCAGGGGTGAAATGTGAATGTGTTTCCCTGGATGACATACCATGTCTAATAAGCTTGATTTAAAAAAAAAAGGCAAATTATGGATCCAATGAGGGAAAATAACCACCCCCAATCCTCTTGGTCATTAAAAAAATCTACTCATTTATATTCATTTAGCCCAGAATTAACTAAAGGTTCTGACCTTAAATCTGTACAACTGAACTTTGGGTGAAAAAAAACTGAGCAAAGCACCCCTGACTAAGGATACATCAACAGTACCCAGCCTGCAGCATAAAGCCACATTTGCCGGGAGAGAAGTCCAGCCTTGACCGCTGCTTTGTGCTGCTGTGTCAGAGCTCCCGACCTGCTGAACTCAAAGCAACTTTTCACAGCTTGCTCCGCCGCCCCAGCGCGCCCTGGCCCTGCCAGCAGAGTTATCGAGGAAAACTCCCCCCCCCCTCACCTCGTCGGCGTTGCATCTAAATGGATTAGCAGTACAGAGGAGAAAACAGCGGCCCTGTAAAACGCAGCCAAAGCCCGTGCTGCGGTGGACTGGCGCTCAAAACTTTCCAGAGGCCATGAATCCCTAAGTGCCGCCTGCATGTCCTTCATCTTTGTAGCAGTCAAACATACACATGCACTTTGTCTTATTGACTCAGTCATAACATGAAGTCCCTCGCCTGGAGCAGCCACTGAAATTAACACCAGCGTCAGCTTGTAATTTAAGACCGGCGAGGGAGGACAGACGGCACTTGCTATGCTGGAAAACCCCATGCATCTGGCTCATGCACGCCGCCTTATCTGTCAAGCGCAGCGCCCCGACGCACCACTCTATAGCGACGACAGCCCAAGCCCAATACTTCAAATTTGCCTAATCCCTTAGAGATGATATGTTGCAAAGACAGGACTATCACCCATATTAATCATTATTTTTATTATTGCGGTATTACCATACATTACAGAGTCCTCTCAACCAAATTCCTGCTCATGTACTGTCAGGAATAAGCTCGGTGAGAGTGAGAATTGGAGAGTCAACAGGTTGCGCCCGCTAAGGAGATGTGGCGTATTAATAAAGAGAGGGATACACCCTAGGCCTCAGTGTGAGAATGAGGATGAATCCACCTCGCAGCGGTCTCTATCTCAACCCATTTACACTCCACCGGAGTTCCATAAATTACACTGTCTAATGAACACTTGGGTGTCATGGACTCATTGCACATTCATTCCATGAATTAAATGCACATTAGGAAATTTACCAGGGCTGCTAAGTATCCATTCTACATTCAGATGGGGTACCATTTCCTATTATTAGACCCGTGCTATTCGAGCACCAAATGTGTCACTGTTCAAACAAAAGAAATTGTTCCAGATAAAGTGTACAACTAGGGAATAAACTTCATCACCATTCAAAATCTTGAAGATATTTTCTTTCTCAGTGTATGGAGCATTGCTAGTTACAAACAAAAATATGAAATATTAAAATGTACAAAACAGTGATTACACATCACTGAACAGATAACAGTGATTCTTATTACACTGAAGTAACAGTTATGAAAACTATAGCAACTGTATGTCATTATGTAAGATTTTAATACATCTTGCACGGATGCCTTCAGAAAAGCAAAATTATATATATCGACACCTCGCCTGAGTAACTCATCAATAATGAACAGAGCGCGTCTCATTAAGAGGTAACAGGCGGCCCACGGTAATCAAACAATACAATGTTACTGACAAATCCCTCATTTGATTAGCTATATGCTACTACAAATCAAATTATCTCGATTTTTTATTTTAATTTTTTTTTCGAAAGCTTCAAAAAGTAGATGCAGCACCCTGCTCACTCAGGTAGTTATCTGTATCCGGAAAGGAATCTGACACGGCAGACAGCAAGGAAGCTAACCAGTTATTAACCCAGCTGGTCCGGGAATCTATCACAGCTAGTGATCCAGATGTGTCCGACTTGTAGCATTAACCGCTGTTGTTAGCAACGTAGCTAGGCAGCAAGCGAGCCAACTTAACTGTTAATATAATCGGTTTTGATTGCATTAGTTTCTCCTCGATCACTCTGGATCTGTGACATCTGTCAAACGGAAACCAACTGCTGTACTGCTAAATGCATGGTGAATATAACAGTTAGAGAGCCATCTCGAGCTATTATTTCTAGCTAGCTAGTTCTACCCAGATTAGGTTAGCTGACTAGCTAGCTGCCTCTGCGCTGGTTATCCAGTCATTCCTCATTAGCCAACGTCCATAACGGTGTTGGGACAAGTGGGTGTAATTTAGCAAACGAGCTAGCTAACGTCAACCATCCACCGTCAACCAAATGTGGGTATAGGCAGCTACCCCAATTAATAAAAAAAAGCTTGCTGATCTTGCTGTTATTTCTAACTGACTGTTGGTAGGAAGCGACTTGCATGCTGTGCATTTAAGTCAAGTCCCCTGGCACACGAAAGCGAAGTGCAGAAACCGTTGGCTAGTCTGCTTTAAACATCACTCAGACCTAACGATAGCTAGCTAGCGTGTTAGCTTTATGAGTCATAGTTTACTACGAGAGGAAAATGCTAGCTGACTGGCTAGGTGGTTGGTTGGCTAATTAATTAGCTCGCTGGCGTCAGCTAGATATCTTCACAGTAAATTTAGCTAGCTGGTTAGTTAATTCAGATAACGTCAGCTATTCATCTTCGTCTGTGTGCCTTTTAGATCAGTTTTTCCTTTGAGACAAACAGTTTAATTCGACTGGGTAGCTAGCACGAGAACAAGTAGGCTGTGTAGATAGCTACAGTGGTAGCTACCCAGTGTAAATTTTTGTATGAAAAATAAATTTAATTAAACTGTAAATCACATGGGATACTTCGACGTGGTTAAGTCTTACCTAGTCTGATGGCTCCACGATGCCTTGCCTTCTTCCTTGCTTTTTGAGTCTCAGATCCTGCAGAACAGAAGCTGTGTCTTTCTCACTGGTTCTCTCTGTTGCCAGACAAGTTTTTGATTTCCACATAAAAACGGCATAAAGCCAGTAAAACACGCGTCAAACCCTTGCATGCGTTTCTGCGGTGAACTCTCAAAAACCCCACACCGGATCAGTTCCACTTCGCCTCGACTTTTCCGAGGATTTTAGTCCCTGTTTCTTGAAAAGAGAAACTCAAGACGTGGGGTTTTCTCCTCTGCTTTATTTTCCTGCAGCCCATAGCTTTCTGATGTGCGGCCTATCCTGAAGCTGCTTGCTGCCTGGTTCAAGAAGACGCTACAGAGTAGCGAAACTCGACACTGTCTGCTTTGTTAAGCATTTCAACCGCGGGCTCCCACTAGCTGCAAGCGGCTGGCATCGCAAGAATTAAACTTCTGACAAAAATCTTTACTGCAAAATAGGTGGGACGCATGCAGAAACACGCAGGCATCGGCTGGCCCGACTAATCATGAGAGGCCGGGATTTTGTCCCGTCTGAACTGTTCATTTAATAGTGGCCAGGTCTACCTCACATCTAACTAAAGGTTTTGTATGCTGAACATTTGGTTTCCCTTATCTTATCATTATTGTCTATTGAATAATGCAAGCACACTGTAGTGATAAAAGTCTACACTTACTATCAACATTAAATTAGATTTGCATTCATTTGCCAGACGGCCTTATGCAGACAGATTTTACAAAGCATCGCACACAATCACTCATAAGCTCGCATGAACGACGGAACAAGCAAAGCAACAGATCGTATCTGAAAATGTGACAATCCGTTGCATAGTGCCCCGAAAAACTAGTGTCATACTGAAAGAAATGCTGCAATAAATAGTAAAATAATACTCTACAGTAATATAGGCTACAATAAAACGTCAGCTTTACACGTTGCAATTTTAGTAGTCTGTTAGCACAGATGAACAATACTTGGGCCAGCGGACAGTATAATGCTTCTTATCATATTCAGTGTCTATTGTCATCTTATAAGGTTGCAGGTTTAAGTCCCCAGCTGAATCATACTTTTAAATTAAAAAAGTGTTCATAAAGTGGCATTTACTGACCTTTTGCTAGACACTCAGCAAATGATATCATTCATTCCTTGCCAAGCTAGCACCCTGTATAGGTCTTAAAGAATACTTTTGAAAGGCAAATACACACTGCACTCAGAGAAGGGCACACACAGAGTGCAGCACCTTAATCTGGGCTCTGCTCCATGGAGACATGAGGGACGGTGTTGCTGTGTCCTTAAATGTCCCTGCAGACCGCCCGGCCGTGGAATGGCTGCACAGTGTACAGCAGTTTTTCGGTCAGCAGTCATCTGCTTGTGACAGTCTGGCCTTTTAGAATATCGTTAGTCTTACCGTCGACCCTTTTCTCCGTGTTGTGGAGGTAATGACCTGTATTTGGGTTGTCAGAGCTGACCTTCACCACTCACGTCAAAGCTGACATCCTAGTTCTTAAATATGTTGTCATCTCATTCTTCGGGGGGAAAACAAACATGGAACGGAGTTAAAACTCCAATCTTTCATTATTTGATTGCCTGCATCCGAAAGTTTTGTAGTACCGCAATCTCACCAAGGAGGGCGACATGGCACATGTTTTGCGTATAAACTTTACACAGAACGTGGTTGTATTTTGTATTCACCTGATAGCTTGAAACATTGTTCCAAATATTCTGTAGATATCAGATCATTTTGCTCATGGTTCAGAGACAGAATATATTCATGAAAAACTTTTCCACCATGAATTTATATCACAGACCAGTTGTGACACCTATTTTGAGTAATGCACTTGTGTTCAACCAAGGACATCCAGGAATAAATGATAAACAGAAATAATTTACACACTGCATACGAAAAATGCACACTGCGTATTTTTTGCATATTTCACAAAGAAATATTTTCCCAAGACCAGTTTCTGTCTACCTATTTTCATCATCTCTTAAATGAAGGTCTGAAAATGTGTTATTCACAGACGTATTCTGGGAGAAAGTAGGGTTGCGTGCTGATCTGTGAGTTTCTCTGTGGAGACGTGATATCACTGAATGGCCAGCAGGTTAACAGTATGTCTGAGCATGATTAGGATGAGGAGGACTGAGCACAGCCATTTCTCCTCGCTGTTGAAAGTCGTCTGACCTGCACTCCACATTTGGATATTTACAGCTCTCAGAAGGCCACCTCGACTCCCTCAGAGTTCATATTTTTTGTGGCCCAGAATCAAACAAAAGTCCGTGATCAAGCTCTATTTGTGATCCTATTTGCACAGTCTCAATAATGGGTTTATATTATTCTGTAAAAACTGGAACATGCCAAAAAGGGAAAAAGAGTGAAAATAATGTAGGCTGTCTCTGATGGATATAGTGAAGGTGCTATCCATTATACATCTGTAATCATCTCGTACACACATTGCACTCTTTGGATTTATTCTACATAAAGTCTCTAATACTGCACGTCCTTCTCTCACACGTCAACTCTGTGGCAAGAGCTTACTCAAAGCCACCAGTAGCAAATCTGAGACTTATAACTGGGTCAAAATCCATCTAAAATAAAGTGAACTACACATCTAAATATGTATCTGATATGGAGGTAGCATGGTGATTTCCCTTTGCGTTTACCTATTCTATATCCCTGGCATATGTTTATTTTGCAGGTCATTATGAAGCGTATGGTCTCTCAGGTGGTATCGAGGAAACTGAACCCCCCTGATCCACCTAAGATAAGTGCGTTTACAGAATCCAGGCTGTGTGTGTGCTCTTCCAGAGGCTCTTGTTTGTGGAACATCTGCTCCAGTGATACCAATGACCTCCTGCTGGTCTGTGGTAGCTGAAGCAGCACAGCTGGCTTCATTTTCTGTTGTTGTTGTTCTTTTTTTAATTTAATCATAAAAACAGATCACTTACGATAAAGATACCATTGTGCAGTAAATGAAGAGCATTCAGCTTCCCGTGAGAAGACACAGTCAGTAGCAGCAGGTGCTGTTTTTGTAAGGAGCAACAAGCTTCCATTGTCATGTGCACTTGGCTTTACTGCCCTTAGGATGTGTATTTTTATGTGTGCCTCACAGGTCACCAAATATTCCTGAATATTTTGTATTTATTTAATTCACATTGCAATCAAGGTAAGGACAAAATGCACTACAGTTCAGCCAGATTTGGGTCTTAAAACTATTTATTAATGTCTTAAAAACAGATGAAATCCACAATACAGTGTTTCAGAGAGCTATAAATGTAAGTCTTGGGAGAGTATCATTTTTGATCAAAATAAATGCACACTTTTTTACTTCAATAGTGTACACTTTGTTTCATTCTTTTATGATAAACAGAACCATTTGAGCATAATAGTCTTTACCTTTGACATTTTCAGAGCTGGGTCTAAAGAGATATTCGTTGTATCCCTCCAGACTTTATTATCATATCTGGGCTGTGTGGGGTGGTATTCGAAAAGAGAGTGTCAGGGTGTGTCAGGACTCCTCCTTGTGATGTCCCGTAACAGGGAGGTTACGTCTGGTCTCTGGTCTCTATCTCACAGGATATCAGGGGAAGTCCTCAAGTATTCTTGAGACTGGAGCTTAGGCTGCTTGTATCCACTCAGTGGAAGTGCGAGAAGGATGTGCGCACTTCTGAGGGGGCTCATGCAAACTGTGTCACTGGTCCGGGCCAAGGTAGTTCTGCAGGAACATAGATCCAATATCAGCAGCAAGCCGGCCAAAGACAAGATCGGACCCGGGGTGAGTATAACAACACTGCACTGAGACAGGGGGTTTTACAATCCCTTTATCAGCATAGCTACAGTAAATTTGATTGCAATGTAAATCATACTCCCATACTCATATTGACTAACAGTTAGTAAGAGCGACTCTATGACCTTCCATATATAGGCTTGAGTGATCAGATACTGGCTGCTTGGTATATGATTTGTCCAAACACTGGAAGCAGAGGTGAAGTCTGAACAGGTGTTGTATTTGTTAGGTTCCCTTGATAGAAAGTCTGCAGTTCTGAGGGCTGATAGCTCAATGGCAGTTGGCTTTCATTCCCTGGCAGGCAATGCAAAATTAAAGAAGCTTATGTTAGATTTTATGAAAAAGCCAAATTCTCACAATGTTGCTAAACAATTAGCAAACATCTCTACAATGTTTGGAAAACATACTAGCAGATATAACAGCTCATAAAGGTAGTCACTCTAACTTAATATGCTTTTCTACAATATACTGTATATTTCTACATATACAGTGTATATGTATCACCAGAGCTTTAAACACAAGGCATCTATGACAAATGGGTTCATGTCCTGTAATGTGGTGAGTTAAAATGAGATTAATTTCTGCAGAGATGTGTTATTTATTTGTGATTTATAAGTCAGTGCTACCAAGTTTTCACACTGAAATGGGAGCAGCGATGCTTCATGACAGAAGTGCGGTTCTGCGCTCTGAGACTGCAATATCCTCAGGGCATTGAGAGGGGTTTCTATGTAAAATTGATGTATGTAATGAAACCTGTAGGACCACGGGCTGCAGCTACAACTCTGATATACTGCAATGAAATGAGAGGCAGAGAGCAGGGCCATCTGAGGACAGGGCGGTCTTCCTGAATATTTAGATTGAACTGACAGCACACAGGAAGACTTGGAGATACCCGTATCGGTGGAATTGAAGGCATCTGTTCTAACCTGTTTGATGACATGGGCTGTCTGGTAAACCAAGAAATCTGAACTAGGTTTTCGCAGCACTCAATCAAAAGGGAAAGGGGAAGACTATAGGAGGAATACAGGAACAATTTGTCCTGAAAATGCAAATTCAGTCATGCATGGATATATGAGATACAGTCAATTTTGGATGCTCTCTCGAAAAACTGACAGTATGGTTAATTTACAGAGGTTACGAGTGTGTTGTCTTGGGACTGTAACATTTTAAACAAAAAAATCTGCAGACTACCACTACACATCTCTGCAACCAAATTTTTCCCGATCGCTGTCGATCTTTGCTATTTGCGAACCAAACAGCATAGCATTTAGGTAGCATTTCAATGGTAATAAAATCTGTGTGCCTTTCAGTAGGTTCCTGCATGTCTTGTGTATGGTAGAACACTGCTGTCAGGGAAGGCACTGAAGAATCAGGAAGCACTCCCAGCTGTTTACATCCCAGTGGGAGCTAAGTCTCTGGTTTAGGGCACATGACCAGAACCAAAAAAGCACATCGAAGTAGAAACCACAGAGACCTTCAATTTGAAAATTATCCACATGAAAATAAATAATCTAGCCTCACAGCTGGGGGCAACATTAAACAGTTGCAAAAGCACAGATAAAAGAAGATAAACCCCTTGGCTTGGTATGACTTGGAGCCTTTGATTGTGTTTTCCTTAACAGGTCCTCCAGTAGCTATTTTAAAACGTTGAGTAATTTAAAAAGATAAATGATGAATTACAGGATGAATTACAGAATGACTCAGCATAAGCACAGCATGTCTTCTGTTCAGTTTCCTCCTTGCAAAACAAGCACAGTACAATCCATTCCATGTCTCTCTATGTATCTGTGTAGATATTAGCCTGCCTGTGCATCTGTGTGCTTATCAATATCTGAAATTCCCCAGACTAGTAGTGAATCAGAAGTCCTGCCAAGGTACAAGGTCTGTCAGATTCCAATTTTGTATCTTGTTTCTTTATCCTTTTTCTCCACAGCAAACTCTGTTTGCAATGGCGATGTTTGCGATCAGTCTACTGGTCCCAGCAGGCTGGATCATGCATCACATCCCAGAATACCGCAAGAGACCATGCCCACCCTCAGATGGTGCCCCAAGAAACAGTATCATGTGACTTCATATTGTCATCCCTCCTCTTATCAGACACTGCTGTTGAAGAATCTTCTGCCAAGTAATGATGTATCTCATATGACAAAAAATATTAAGCAAGCTAGCAGAGCAATGTTCAAATGATCAATATGACCCAAAAACTGAGAGATATTCTTGCAATATATATTTTGACATTTCATCAGTCTTCTTTCTCCTCAGATGCACAATAGAACCTCCGCAACAATAGAAGCGCAATAATGATATTGATAATGGTATTATCAGTAATGATATTGATAATGGCAGTGATATTGTGGCTCAGCAGGCGGTGCATTTTGAATACATGGATTCATGTTATCAGAGATTCCATTCACATTGATATGTCTGCAGAATGCTAACCCATCCAGATCAATAAAGACATTTAGCACAGTTTTTGTTTGCAGCACTTTATTGCAGGTATTGATGTAAGCTTTGACAACAGTGTGTTTACTTTAAGACCTTACTTATTATGAACAATCTACCATACAGTATTGGTTACAACAGGAGTTTCACTTTTAATCTGTGTGGCCAATGTCTATGTGAAATTAATAAACCAATTAGATACATGACAAAATGGCAGAGGCAAGTCATGCAGTGCATTGGTATATAAAAGTGCCACTACACTGACATGTTGGAAAAGCCAGCGTGGTTTTATCTTTAAACAACTATATTTTTGGTTACTGTGAATTGATAAGAAGAGGCTAGCTGCTTCTCTCTCTCTCTCTCTCTCTCTCTCTCCCCTTTTCCACTAAATCTGTCTGCCTTCTACCAAACCTGAGACTGGTTCTCAGGACAGTACTCATAAAGCACTCATAAAGCAGCCCATTCACCCAATATCTATCCAGCAAGCTACTGTATTTATGCTGATCATAGCCTTGCTGTGCTTTTGAAGCAATGGACAGATGCACCACTGGAGGTGAAAGAAAGTAACTAGCTCTGTTTCAGTGGTCACAACAACTATTTCAAAGTATCAGGAAGCTCTGGAGGAGAGCATGGCACCCATAGTTAGCCATCTGATTCTAGCTAACTAATATTGGTTAGTAGGCCAACATGATTTCAAATTTTGTTTTTTTCTTTCTTCATTTTGTATTTTATAAGGTGACAAATGTTAATAAGCTAAATAGCAGGTCAAATAAGTGAACTATCCTAAAAGCTACCTGTCCATCAGTCATTCATAAGAAAAAAATGACTGGGAGAACCTGAGCATGGGTTGATTAAAAAGCCAGAATAGTACTATGGTCTTGAACCATAGCTAAATGCAGAGTTGAGAGGAACCATAACTTGGGATGTTTAAAAGGCTTTCATTTTTAAACATTACATATTTGAATATATAATAAAAGCAATTTCATGAAAGTGATAAGGTGGATGAAGCCATGATATACCACGAGTAATGACTTGGCTATGGGGTGGCAGACTCCAAACTTTGCCTTGTACAGTAGCAGTCAAAAGTTTGGATGCAGTTGATTGAGATAATGGGAAACATGCACTCAAAGACATTTTGATCTAAAGACTTACGTTTAAATTTGTTTCTTAGACAAATAACAATAGTGAAGTTGATGCCTATGTATTAATGCTTTCAAAAAATGTTTTTTTAAAATATTTTTTGGCTAGTCTGAAGATATTTTTGATTTGTTTAACACTTTTCTTGGTTGCTGCATAAATCAATTTGTGTCACTTCATAGTTTTGATGTCTATACTATTATTCTAAAATGTCAAAAATACTAAAAATAAAAAACCCCTTCTCTAAGTAGGCGTGTCCAAACTTTTGACTGATACTGTACCTAACAAGCCTCACTAACTAAAATCCACGATATACAATAGCTATTTAAAAACACACTATCAGCTGTAACATAATGTAATATTAGGTTCAGGTACTGTGTTAAATAATATAGGGAAATTTATGAGAAATTGTCCAACTTAAGCTTTTCGATATAACATTGTAGCAGATATTTGAAACATAAATATTTATTCATGGCACTGCTGCATGCAATGTTTATCGGAGCTTGGAAGTAATGTTAAACTGGGATGGAGATTTATCATCACATCCGCAATGCTTGGCTGAAGCTCTGAAAATTTCATCATAAACAAGGAGACCGGTCTCAGACAATGTATTGCTGCTATTCAACTCATTTTTGTGGATTGGGATACAGTGAAATCTACACTTTTAATTTTATCTTCATATCTTCATATCTGATACAAGTCAAGAAGACAGAAAGCTTACATAATGAACTTTTAAATTGCATTTAGGTCCATCAGAGGAACCAAAGAAACTGCATGAAGACTGTTTGAACATTGCCAATTTTAGGGACTAGTTGGGTCGGGTCAGCACCATACCCATGGGACCAGTACTGGAAGACCTTGTTTCACTATCAGCTGGAGATGAGAATAGTAGATCTTGGCATGTGTCAAGCAATTAAGGTCATGGCATCAGTTGTCTGCGTCAGAACTAAAACGCTTGTTTATTTTTCAGCTGGGGAATTTGAGAATGACAATTACTTCCTGGAAACCAGACCCTCTCCCCTCAATAAAATAAACATTTTCTAGAAAACTCCCAGTAAGAAATAAAAGGCTGCTGGAAAAACAGAAACGGATACAGTGTTTTCCCCTCCTCCTCTTTCTCTCTCTAATCAGATCATATGAGGCCTGTCTGTGATCTCTCCTTTGTGATGAATTTAAATGGTAGCTTTAGTGCCACAGATTTCTCAGAAAATGCAGTCGAGATAACTGATAAGTTCAATCACAGAAGCAAAAATCACATAGTAAACAGACTATTTATGTTTAGAAAAATAAAAAAATAAAACAAGATTTGAGGTTATTTGAAAAATTTAAAATAGCAAAAACGCAAATCTAAAAATGTTACTACTTTTAGATTTTATTTGTGGACATGAAATAGTAATTATAGCTGTTGTGATGCTGAGTGTGATGTCATGGACCATTATGGGAGACAGTGGACACACTACAATTTCTTCAAAAACATTTTCAATAATACAGGGTCGTCAAAGTGGTGTGGTGATCTAAAACTGAGCTTTTCAAATGAACTCCTTACTGAGTGAGGTTCTATGATCTAACAGCAACACGTATGCAGAGGAACCCATAAAGTATAACGTTTTGGAACACTGTAAATTCTAAAATTGTCTGCGATTATGCTAAACGACTAATGCTAAAAAGACATATGCTGTGTTTGACATCATTTTGAAAACCATCTGTTGCTCAGTGTGGTATTATAACGTGAACTGTTCTCCATTTATAAGAACAATATATACTGAATACATACATTGTCCCAATGCATTTATTTCATTAGTCTTATTTGACCACCTATATTTAGAAGAGGTACATTTGAAACGACCACCAGAAAAAAAAAGAAACGAACTAAAAAAAAGGCGAGCTAAAAATCATTTTCATGAATGGCAATTTGTCAGAGCTGGATCAGTCCATTTGTTGCAAAGGTGTGCGCCGTTTTTTGCCGTTTTTTTCCGCAAGAGCAGTTTCACCCAAGAATGGACGAGGAATGACACGGATTAAATCTGAAGGGACCAAGATGCTGCACGTTAAAAGCACGTCCCTTGACGCCGCGCACAAGATACAATGCGACTTCCCGATGCCAGGGCTTTAGTGGTATAACCAAATCTAGCAGGCGCGCGAGAGGGTTTATTCACTTTTTCTGGACTGGGGGAAAGATACCGCAGGGGTGAATAACGTTGGTGTGTATTTCTTTCAATCGTAAGGACTTTTCAAGATGTCAACGAAGGCAGAGCAATGTAAGTCGTGTTTTATACGTTTTCCCTTGCTTGCGAAACGGTGATTGTAAGAATGCATTGAAAATCAAATCACGGTAGCTGTCCTTGGTGATGAAACCATGGTTGCTAAGGCAGGTTGCAACACGTTCCCGCTATGCAGAGGGTGGCTTGCGATGTGTGTGAGTGATATTTGCTGTTTTGTGTAAAGGGTAAAAAACGGAAGGGAGTGGAACAAACACTTACGATTCGCAAATAATTTGCAATTGACGTATAAAAATGCGGTTGGTGAAAGGAGCTAGATATGCGAATCTCAAGGTCGATTAGACAAATTCTCACTTCAGGAGTGAATCACGCAATATGGAGGCAAGTGGTCAATAAAGTGGTAGCTTCCACCTTATGCATCCCTTATGTCTGGAGACGTTTTTTGTCATCTTTCAATGGACATTCGGGCTCGGTATCCATGGAAACCAAATTTTAATCCAGCAAATTAGTCTGAATGATCGAATCTAGCTGATAAGTCAATAAAATATGGAAAGGTCAATGAATATAAAAAATGCATATATGACCCATACAAGAGAGTGAATAAGTCTTCCTACTAATTGGTTAAATTACATGTCTAATACCATAGTATGTTATAACTCTGCTTCAGGAGGAGACAGTATGTGCAGGCCAGTTGTATGTTGTTGGAGCACAACTTAAGTGTGTAGTTACTTTGGATATATATATGTATATATATATATGTATATATAGTACTAGGGTATTTTTTCAGAGGGAAGTAGCTGTTTAAAATAAGGGATATGTCCAGAAGCAGAATGTATTTCCATCTCCTGTGACATTGTTGTTTCAGTGTTCACTTTTCTGCAGTAGGCTGAAGACTGTCATGGCACTCCAGTACTATGCTGCTGGCTTTAGCTTTTAGTATGTGCACATCACACCTGAGTCTACACCATGTGTTCAGTACACGTCATATGTACAGCTGAATGCACTTGGTCTTTAAACATTGCTTAATGCAATTTGTGTATCAGAGTCTAAATTTACCCACAATAGTTGTGTCTTTGTTAGATTTGATGCCACAAGGGGAAATATTAGACCAATGGAATGCACAACCCAAATAAAACATTAAAAGAATGGGTGAGGGGCATGATGTTTTAATAGGTCAGGACAGTTAAAGGTTGCGACTGTTTTTTTTCTAGGTTTAAGTTGGTGGCTGCTCACTCGACGTGACAGAAAATCCAAGACACAGATTGTGCACACTGGCATGTTTGCATATTTGTGTCAAGATTGTTTTGCAGTGTGTATCAGTGCAGGCAATCCAGTGGACAGAGTTTTTTTTTTGTCAGTGCTGTTTATCTGCCTAATGATTTCAAATCCCAGAGCAAGTTCCTGGGGCTTGTTATTAACATGTCAGGGGGAGTTAAACACTTCCAACGCTCTGAGTCACAGAAAGTACCACACTCCAGGGTGGGATGCGACCCAGATGCCCAGACACTAAAGGTCACAGGTCCTCAGAGCTCATGAGAGGACCGGGCTATTAAGGTTTAACCCTTCTGTGACTGAGCCCTGTGGGCCCAATGGTGGAGCTGAGGCCAGACTCAGAACACACAGAGCATGGCACGTGCATCCCGCCATTGGGTTGCTTGGGTCTGTGTGGAAGCTGCTGTGATTGGCTGTAGCTGAGAGTGTGGTCTAGCTGGGTCCAGGTACTCTGAAAAAGACTATTCCCTTCTGGAACAACAAAATATGTTTTAGTGATTATGACTAAATCCTTTATAAATCTGTGAGACTGAAAATAATATATTTTAAGTTACTTAAAACAGCTATTACTTCATTGTTGGAGTAGAGTTAAATAAAAAATAAAGGTAAGAGCAGGCATTTCCTCCAGATAGTGCAGCATTCACTGTTGAGCATCTATGTGTCATGTGCATATATTGCATAATACCAGCGCAGGTACTGACAACTGTGCTTAACCCTAAATGGCATTTTAACTCCCCAAATAAACATGCACATCGATACATGTTGAAACCACATGCAGAAACCCATATAAGACCAAAGTATGCATGGAAATTCTACTAACAGATGAAATCAGTGGGAGAACCTCACAAAGCATGCTGTAAACCCAGACTACCATATGTAATTTAAGCTGCCTAATATAAAAGCTGTATGGAAGCCCATTTAGATAAAACCTCACCTCCTAAACTTTGTCTCCCCAGCGCTCTTTTGCCATTTGACCTTTCTTGGGTTGGAGATGTTTGTCACCCGTTGACGCTCTTGTCACTCTGCTCTTTATTTGTTTAGTTGCCTCTAAGATACGGTACTTGCAAGAGTATCACAACCGTGTGCTTCACAATATTTACCCTGTGCCATCTGGAACAGACATTGCAAACACACTGAAATACTTTTCCCAAACCCTGCTCAGGTAAGTACCCCGCGCTGGAACCCACAGGTGAAGTAGCCCACTAAGATCTTTATGTGATTAATTATCTACTTACAGTTACAATTGTAAGATTCTTGTGGCTTAATGCCAAATACAATGATGTGTTGACAATGACTGATTTAGTGTGGAGATTTAGGATCATTTTAAATATTTACACTGAGATGTGCTGTCTGAGCACATGGTTTAGATTTTATTTTTAGTGTCACTGCATTGTGCAGTGGTGATTGTTGTAAAAAGTGGAGGTTTTGTGAAGGGTATTTTATGAGATCTCTCTGGTTACAAATATGTTGGTCATTTTGTTAGGCAAGATTTGCATGTCTTTCTTCAAGCAAAAATGTTTCAATTAATTATCAGAGCTGCTTTGCACCCCTGCATATTTGCCTTCATCCATCAAAGTGCATTACAACTATTAATGAAATATTAAAATTGCATTCTGTAGAATCTGCATGCATGGCATGGACTATACAGTATATTCTGCATGAAATTTGAATTCAGTTAGTTCAATAGCACAGTCTATTTACAGGTATATTGGACAAAAATGTAATGACGAAGCAGTGTTATGTTTTGCTAGAAGAAAGATGTCATTTAAGCAGATGTTTAGGTAAGGTCTAGAGGTCATTCAAACCAACATGAGCACGTTTTGGGAAAAATAAAATTATAGAACAATGTTTGGCTGGAATGGGGCCGACACCTTTTTTTTCAGCAGGAGCATCACATGATATTGACACAATCCTCCTCAAAATGAGGTTATCTTTCTTTACGCCTCCCTGGGTAAGAGGATTGTGTTAGAATTGTGTTGAACAGCTCTGAAACTCTGTAATGCTTCCCTAAGATACCCAAGCAAGTCAGTGCCTATAATGAACTATGGGCATTTTTTTTTCAAAATGAGGTCATGTTTGATTGATGACTTATTACTTTTCATCCATCTCAATGTTACATTTGTCAGTGTTTTCAATTAGGGAAACAGTGTAGAACAGGGAGATAAAAAAGGCCTACAGAAAGTGTAATGTTTCCTCTGAAAACCATGTAACTGAATGTCCCACATTCACAAAGCCATAAGAAGCACTGCTCCATCCTCTTGCTGTGAAGTGCATATGGCGATACAAACTTTGGACCTGTATAAATGGAATTCTTGTGTACTTTGGTGATGACAGCATCAACCCTGGTCTTGTGTCAGCTACAGCTATTAACGCTGTTTGAAACCTACTTTCACAGTTATTTGCCGTCCCATGTGAGACCACAGCCCATTTCTCCCTGACCACACTACTCTGTGGTGTGGGTTTCTGTTACAGGAAATGAAAAGGCATCCTCTCCTTTTGCTTGGACGCGAAGGTGAACTCACCTCAGATGCGCTGTAGCCTATCGGTTCTCCAGCAGTCCTCCCCTGTCTCCTAAGAGGCCTTGATTAAGCAGTATCGTGCAGCTCAGCTGGAGAAGCAGGCCTGCCTGACCCCAGAGCTGGGAGAACATCTCCCTGCTGGCCACACAAGTCCCTGGGCCCCCCTCGTTCCTTCCCCCTCGCAAGGGGGTCTGCTAGTGTCAGATTCTGTCCCCTGTCAGGACGAGGGTCCCTAGGGTGCTGTGAAAACCAGAGGAGAGAACAGCACGTCCCAGCACAGGTCATGAGACAGCCTTCAACGAGACACGACAGACTCTGTTTGCATGTATCAGAAAAACAGAAACACGTCACTGTGCTTGGAGTAGTTCAGCCTGACTAAGCTCATTGAAAGGGCAGTGAGTTGATCCTTAATGTGAATGTCATTGACATAACACAGTTACTTAGCTGTATTTATTCAGGAGATATGATTAAGAGAACCAGAACTTCTATAATTCAACTGGAAATATTTTATTACCATGACATAGATGGTATTGTCACACTGCTATGGCCAAATAACTGGTATAATTTGTGGGGTTAATTGCTAATAGCCAGAGTTTGTGGAGTATTTGAGGATTCAATGAGTAGTGCAGTTTACATAATTGGTTCATAGTGATAGTGCAAATATTGGTTAACATTTTCTAGGAAGGAAAAGGGATGCTCACAAGTTTTACCATTTTGAAATTTTGATAAATTTATAGATATTTCATGATCCTTTCCTCATTAATTTCCACAGTATCAAATACTATTCAAGCAAACACTTTTATATCACTCCAACGTAGATAAAAAAGCTTATTTAAATTGTTCAAGAGATACGATACCTGATATGTTGTTGATTGTTGAACAGAAATAATGCAAAATTCATATTTTCTAAATAATTTTAGCGATAAAAATGCAACATTACAGGTAATGCATAGTATGTAGTGTATATAGTTATTAATATACAACAAGTATATGCCTACAAAATCTAATCATGTTGAATGTAACAATAATATCAGAATGGAAAGACAAATATTAACATGCAATCAAAATATGAACCTTCTTTAGCTTACCAAAGAAAATAAGCAGGTAGCTGTGTGTCCAAATAAAGGCTGCAGAGACATCTGTTGAGTTGCATCTTATCCAGATTTTCTCTGGCTTTGCATGAGTACACAATAAATAGCAAGTAATAGCAGCATTTCATAAACAACATTTGTCAAACCAAAAATAGAGGGTAAAATGTGATATATTTTTAAAAAAGCAAATGAGTGAATTATCAAGTGAGCAATCATGCCTAGTATATGTTTGCTTTCTGGCTAAAAAAAGTGCAATGCCACTGTCTTTGAACTCCTACAAAATGATCATTGTCAAGAATAACAGGTGGCCCCCAAATGGCTCAGATTGTTATGGCACTTCTGAGTAGCTGTAGCTTGGGTTTGAACCTGGCTGTGTTATCTGCCAACACCGGGACCAGGAGCCCACAACAGCTGAACAATTTGACTCCATGCCGCTAGGAGAGGGGTGCGTTTGTCAGCTGGGATTCCTTCATCACACAGCTCTTGGAACCATGAGATTTGTGCAGGTTCCTGTGAGTTAGATCACATCATGGAGATATGCAGATCCACCATGTGGCATCTGCGTCCTAGTACATTGTGGGACATGTAGTGTGAAAAATAGCTGCAGCTGTCTGCCAGTGTTTTGAAGGATGGCATTTGGTATGCCATGTGTACCTACGTGAGTGCAGAGGTTGTTGTGACAAGACAAGTCTAATGCACAACTGGTAATTATAAGAATTCATGCTAATAAATAAATCAATTGCAATTGAATTACAGCTATATGCTCATTTTTCTGAAGATTGCTTCGGATACTCATCAGAAGAAGAACACAAGAGCTGAATATCGTTTTGATTTCTATTGGCACCTGCTTTATAGTTTCAAAGGGTATAAAAAGCTTAGTGACACTTGAGAGAAACCGGGAAAAGGCATGTTGCTTTCCTGGAAGGTCCCCAAATCACAGATGGGGGATGGAGCTGTGGCATTAATATTTGATAACAAAAACAGTGGAGGAGATTTCAGCCTGCCTGAATGTGGTCTGAGGTTAACGGTGTTCAGATGTGGTGGGCTCTGTTTTGGTGTGATTCTACCAGGAACCCATGACCTGCTTTGTTGCTGTCAGCCTCACTTGTGCCCCGGTATGTCACACCAAAACACCAGCCATCCTGCCCCCGACATCAGTGAGCCCTGAAGTACACTTGCTCTCACCCTTGGTTGATCTTTACGACTGTTTACACTGACTGCTTGGTACAGAGATTCAACCTACATTTGCCTTTTTCAGAAAAGAAGAAAATGAGCGTGAGGCTGTATTAATTTCTTATATGGAAGAACCATATATTCAGAATATATGTGTTATTAAATCCTTTAGAATTATCTGTATGGAATGTGTATTTGTGTCATATTCAAATATATGGAACTTAATATTTTGAAATATATTTGTAATATGCAGAAATCACATTGCAAATATGTAAATGTTATATCTATCCAATGATACCCACTGGCTATGTTGATTTTTGTTGCAACTGTACAATAAATTAGGTTGAATACTAATATGAATTAGGCTGAATACTAACATATTCCATGGGTAAGAATGGATAACCTTTATTTATCCTTTTCATTGGCAGAGATACAACTCTTATACGAGGGACTTTTATACCATTTATACCTGCCAGCAATGATGAATCCAGACCAACACAGTAATGTACACTGTAGCTCAATTAAGCCTAATTTACAATGATCTCTGTTGGAACAAAAATCTGCATACACAATGGGTTTTCAAAGCAGGGTTTGGAGGCACTCCTTTTGTGTAAATGCATGTATATGTTTGCATGCATGGTTCTTCACTATAGGAGATCAAGCACATACAGTCTGATGACTGATGACAAAACATGGTGATGTCGTGGCGCATGGGTGAAAGATTGGAACTGATCCCCACTTTGTATGGGTCAGTGTAATTAGAAAATGTGACTCCAAAGGCTCACTGATGCTTGTAAAGTAGAAACATGAGCATTATAAGGTCGCTGGCACATCAATTTAAATGACATTCATCCATGTTCTTAATGACTGTAAAAGATTTTACAGCATATGTAGCGTGTGTGCGTGTGTGTGTGTGTGTGTGTGTGCGTGTGTGTGAGTGTGTGTGGAAATGACTGCATTGTACACAATGTTGTACTGCTAACGATTAGCACATGTTAGAACTGAAAGGATATAGAAAGATGTTTGCATCAGGCCAATGAGTTTAAGGGATTATTCTAATGTAGTGCTCTCTCCCTGGTTTTGCTTTTCAATATTGGGAGACTGTGGCACTACAGCAGTTGGTCCTCTAAAACTCATTGCCCTTCACAAAAACTGCAAACTCACAAATGTGATCACGTTATGCTGCTAGAATGCTTAAAAATGTATAACCTGAGCCATATTAAATAGTAATGTTGCTGATGTCATAGCATACAACTGTACATGTTCAGCCACAGAGTTAGGCATTCTGTTACCCCAAGTTTGACCCATTGAAATAGTGATGGTGTTTTCCAAAAGATACAGAACCACATCAGCCCTCAGGGGACAGAAAATGCAAATGTCCATCCCCATTAGCCCACAAACATAATCCTACCGGTCATCCCTTTGAAGCAACCTATCCTTTTTTCATTATAGTTTCTCCCTACCGTAGATTAGTTACATTTATTTTAGAACTTGAATCCATATGCCTGTTGGATTTCATTATCCCCCAGATGATACTGAGACAGTATCATAATGTATGCATACAGACATTATGTTTTGGTACAATAAACATGTGTTGTGACCAGGGGCCTTACCTAACCTGTCATACATGTTTATTACTGGCTGAGGCATGTTTCAAAAGTGTCACCCCTATATTTCTCAGTCCAATTGGAGATCTCCCACCCCTTCCCCCAAAAAGTGGCTAACAAATCCTCGTGTCTTGAGCAAAGTATATCCAATTTGTGTTTTTTAACAAATCACACTGACCAAGAGTCTCTGCTTTGATGTGATGGGAGAAGACAGGCTTTTCTGTAAGGAAGAGGATGAGAGGGTGATGTGTCCCTCTGGAGAAGTATGGGGTTGTCACTGAAAACATGCAATTTTTTTATATTTTTGCTCCTTGTCACCAGATACGCATGAGATGCAGTGATCATTGCAATTTTGCAGACGTTGCCCGTCCATCTCTGTTTTTGTTCTCCAAGAGAAAAAAATTAAAACAAAACAGAAAAAGGAATAAAAAAAAGGCTATTTTCATGCTGGAATGCAGAGATTATGCAAACCCATGCCTTCCAAAATAAAAGTAACGACACTGCATCCTATGTGGGGTTTATCTGGTTTTTTTTCTATTTACGCTGTCTGTAGTGCCATTTCAATGTAATGTGCTGTTTCTTTGTGTCTTTGTTGTCTCTTTTTTTCCTTGTCCCCCGGAGCAGCATTCTATCCCGTACAGGCAGGAAGGAGAACCAGGAAGCTTCCAATTTGGCCGTGCCCATGACCATGTGTCTTTTTCCTGTGCCATTCCCACTCACCCCATCTCTAAGACCACAAGTCAGTTCCATCAACCCTACAGTTACTCGCTCCCTCCTTTACAGCGTTCTGCGCGATGCCCCGTCTGACCGCGGGGGGCAGCAAAGTCGGGACGCACAGCTCTCAGAGTACCCCTCTCTGGACTATCAGGGGCTCTATGTGACGCTGGTGACCTTGCTCGACCTGGTGCCCCTGCTACAGCACGGTCAGCATGGTGAGTGACACCAGGGCACACAGGTCTCTGCGTCCTCGGAGCGGCTTGCTGCCGAAGGGCTTGCGTGGCTGAAAAGCTGGGCTGGGGTAACGCTTAGTCTTGTGGGCTGCGTCGGCTGATTGGCTGACCGCTTGGTGGAGCATGCCAATTTTTGGTATACTGTGGTGTTCACAAGGAACGTTATGTCTGCGCTGTCTAAATGTACTTGATGTTTAAACAGAAATCAGAAATCAGATAATATAAACAGCGCATTGTACTTCCTGTGCAATGAGTCGTGTGGTTCCCATGGTACACTGATTCATGGTAAAACTGAATAAATATCCTGAACTTTCCTCAGTTTTGGTGTAGTCCTCTGAGGATAGTCCTGCTTCTTCATAAATATTTCATGTTTTTAAAAAGCTCTGCTTCCGTTGATGGATGCTCTACCAACTGCTTTTATTCTGAGGGCAAACTCACAGCACAGATTTTTACTGATAGAGCAAGAAAAGAGGTCTCTTTTTAAGTGAGCAACCCCTATGCAGTGCATTCCATGCTTCTACCAATATTCCATGGCTGTATTGTGTTGACTGAATTTTTGGAGGGATGAACAGGATGGTGTGAAATACGTGTGATTAAAGTGGAGTGATTTTTTCATTCTTCTTTCCCTTCCTTTTTACAGATCTGGGACAGTCCATATTTTACACTACGACTTGCCTCCTCCCCTTTCTCAGTGATGATATTCTCAGCACTTTGCCCTACACTATGATCTCCACTCTAGCCACTTTCCCTCCCTTTTTGCACAAGGATATCATTGAATACCTGAGCACCTCCTTCCTTCCAATGGCCATATGTGAGTGCACCCTTTTTACACAATTTACAATATGCAGAAAATGTACATATATTACAATGTGCGGAAGTGCACTTTCCAAAGTGCATCTTGAGAAAATTTATGAAGCCACACTCAAAAAGAATAAATCAAGTGTAGATCATGTAGAACATGCTTTGGAATACATCTTAGTATCAATCCATATCTAGATGTAGAAAATATTTAATATATCCTTACCTTTCATCTGTGGTATTTATTGGCATATCACCCTTTGGCATGATAATATATGATGTTGGGGTTGGGTGCCACAGGGAATCTTGGGAAGGTTTAATGCTTGTTGGTCAACTGGAGGCAGTAGATACTGTATGTAGATATGTTGAGGGGCCAAATTAAAGGGAAATATTTCTTCTTTGGTATGCGGGAACTTTGATCTTACGATGTACAAAATTGTTGGAATGTCTGCTGAGTTCCACTGGGAAATTTTCACATATATTTCCATATCTCAAACAGGTTTCATTAAGTTTATATATCGCAGAAAATGATGAAAGGAGTTCCTGAAAACTGAAATGTTGTTCATAAAACATTAAAAGCAATTTGTTGATTGATTCTGTGTTGTAATGATGATCTGTCAAGGCTTCCCATAACAACTCACTGACAAATGATGTTTGACTACCATTGTTTTTGTAATACTGTACAAAAGGTTTTAGTCTTCATAATTCATTTCACTTACATGTTACAATGCGTTGTTTGATAGTTTGGTCTTGTAGCGCAGATTAATATTTGATTATGAGGTTTGCTCTGGTAATATGATGGATGCAGACCATAACTGCAGAGCATAATTAAGCATAATGGCATGGGCTGAGGAGAGTACATCCTATTTGTAGTCTCCCATACCGGCTGTGATTCCATGTCGCATCAAATCAGGCAGCAGCAGAGGGACATCAGTGAAAAATGTATGTGGGAACCTTGTTCTCCCATGTACTCATAAATGGCTGTACGTGACTGGTCATTAGCCTGGATATCTCCCTGTTGCATAGTCATAATTTCTGTGAGCTGCAAGTGTGGGGACTGAACAATGGAAGCGAGGGAGTGGGGGCTGGGGGGGGGGGGGGGGGAGTGGGTGGCCTTGGTGTCTAAAAGGATGCACTCTCAGCGTAATACAGGAGGGAAGCCAACAGCCTCTGTCCCAGAGGGAGCACTCCTCAGTTCCCACAGCTGAATAAGAATCCATTTGAAAAGATTTAAGCTTTGGAGCTGCTGTGGCTCTTGTTTTTTTTTTAATGACTTATATTCATGGGAAAGATGGTAAAAATGAGAGGATTTTTTTAGCTGCTGGCTTGACCTCAGTTTTTTGTTCTCTTTGCGCCTCCTTAGTGGGCTCTACCCGAAGAGAGGGGGGCGTCCCAGCCTATGTCAATCTGTCTGCCTCCTCTATGCTGATGATTGCTATGCAGTACACATCCAACCCTGGTAAGCTCCAAACAGCACAAAACAACACAATATCAACACAACACTAATACCTAAAAATGGAAGTTCACAAGGTGAAGGAACAATTACTTTTGCATTGCATATGTTTGTCAGCAGTCTGTTTTTGTATCTTGGAGTTTTTACCTTTGAGTCTGAGTCCCATTGTCTGATTTCCAGTCTACCACTGTCAGCTGCTGGAATGTCTCATGAAGCACAAACAGGAAGTATGGAAGGTAAGGGCTTTGTGGCTGAACACTGTTCATAAGAATTATATAGAAGCAACAGATGGGGCAACAGTGTTTATTGTCAGTAACATATTTCAGTGAAACCTTTGCCTGTTATGGGTACTGTTGGCTGAGAGTGAGTCATGTCTTTGCAATGTCTGCTGTAACTAATAAAGCATTTTAAGAACAGTTTCCATTGGTGTGTTTTGTAGGACTTGTTATATGTCATATCGTATGGACCATCCCAAGTCAAGCCCCCAGCTGTACAGATGCTTTTCCATTATTGGCCTAACCTGAAGCCCCCTGGTGCTATCAGTGAGTACAGAGGACTGCAGTACACAGGTGAGTGGCCGCAGTGGAAACTGTGAGGTGCTGTGTGGCGGTGAGACAAATGGAAAAACTAGAACTCAGCTGGTCACAAAGTAAATGATTAACACATAGACAAATACTGGACTGATGACTGCAAGCTCTAGAAGCAGCACTTTATGAGCCATTTCTTCCTATGAACACATTGCCTTTATTCATGCTTACTTTTAAGAATGACACGTGATGTCCATGTGGATGAGTGAGTGGTAACTGCAGAATCTTGCACCTTGCATCACTGAATGTACAGGTGTGAAGTGCTGAAGCAGTCTGTGTGTCCGTGCACTGGGGGTCATTGGGGTCTCACCTTTGTCTCCCCTCTTTTCCCCTGTTCACAGCCTGGAACCCTATTCACTGCCAGCACATTGAGTGCCACAATGCCATCAACAAGCCTGCTGTCAAGGTACGCACCATTTCTCTGCACATCACCAGAGATGGGCAGCACTGTGGTGTAGTGGTACAGAGCTGGACTCGTAATCAAAAGGTTGCTGGTTTGATTCCCTGCTGGCACACTGCTGGTACTTAATCCACCATTGCCTTAATAAATGCCCAGCTGGATAAATGGATAAAATTATGAGCTGTGTAAGTTGCCCTGCCTAACAGTGTCTGCTAGATAATAATGTGATGCAGTGTTCAGATTTATATCAGCTTATTTCCTTGATCCAGATAGGTGCCGTGCGTAGTGGGAGGAGTTTACAGTAAAGGGAATTTGTGGCATTATATATATTGTACAGGACTCTTGATTCCTGTATTGGAGGATGCATGTTGTCCTTGTACTGCTCCACAAAAACAGCAGCTGACATGATGAATAAATAAA
This sequence comes from Megalops cyprinoides, assembly GCF_013368585.1. Classification (NCBI taxonomy): domain Eukaryota; kingdom Metazoa; phylum Chordata; class Actinopteri; order Elopiformes; family Megalopidae; genus Megalops; species Megalops cyprinoides. Next base: position 27,929,106 of record NC_050594.1, read on the forward strand.
TAAGCATTGTAATGATGGCGATGGCCACGGGGCTCGGCGCGTCCCCAGCCCTGCCCGAGCTGCGGCGGAGCCGGCAATTAGAGAGGACCAGGGTTGGATTTCAATTACTGCGTGGCTGCTTAATTGGAAGCGATGACCCTGTACTGCCTGAGGTTGGGCGCCAGCCAGCCAGCACTGTCAATTACACCATCTGAAGATCCAGGCCAGACACTGTCATCTGATACAAAGCCATGTCTGGAATATAAATACCCCACGCGGCATATGTGTACGCCCGGGGAGGTGGGGGGGTGGGGGGGGGATCCGGGAGCAGGTAAAGGGCGGGCTTCTGAGGCTGAGTCTGTAGCGGTTACTGTCTCTCTCTCCTCCCAGATGTGCATCGACCCCACCCTCTCTGTTGCCCTGGGAGACAAACCCCCTCCTCTGTACATATGTGAGGAATGCAGCCAGAGGATCGCAGGGTAGGTCGTGAGGCACCATCGCACCTTCATTCGTCTGGAGGATGAGCGTTTATTTGGCTTTGTTATTCATGTGGAGACAGTTCTAATGTGCCCACAGCCAAAAGATTATTCCACTCACAATGGAACACCATCACTATAGCAACATAATTCCTCAAGGGGTCATGATGATATCATCACCCAGAAACAAACACCTGCTTACTTTTACTCAGACCTGGGTAGTGCATGAGTCCTAGAAGTGATTCTTTTGATCTTACGAATAAACCTACAGGTTATCAGGGAGGCAATGTCTGGCACAGACTGAGAAAGGCAGTCAGTCTGGTGTGTGTGAGGACTGATGCTGAGATCGGTTTCAGCTGCGGTTCCTGAGATGCAGGCGTCTGACGCGGAACTGCCAGTCTGTGTTTGTCAGAGGGAGCCCTGGAGCATGCGTGTGTGTTTGTGTGTGTGTGTGTGCGCGCGTGTGTGTGTGTGTGTGTGTGTGTGTATGTACGTGTATGAGTGTGCATTTGTGTGTGTGTGTGTGTGTGTGTATGTGTCTGTGTGTACGCGCCCAGGCCCCAGCTGGTGTCTGTCATGTGAAGATGACAGGCTTTGGTGTGCCAGCCACAATCATAACCTTACTCTGGCACTGCAGAACAGCCTGAGACCAGAGGGGTGCTGGACTTCAGTCCTAAAAATGTCATCTTTTCTGTTGTTAGGTTACTTTGGAGAACAGGAACTTCCTCAGATCAGAAAATGAAGTTGGCATGTGTGTGAAACTGCAATGACAGCAGAGAAGCAAAAAGCATTAGTAAATGGTGGAAAACATGAAAAAATAATGTTTAAAGCTCCACAAGCATTGTTGTGTATTATGAACAATTCTGACTGCATACAGCACCAAAGGCTGAGGATTTTCTGAAATGTCAGTGTAGAGGTGGTTTTCCTGTCAGACACATCCACCCTGTCTCCACTCATCACTGAAATGTGATCTCCTTCGGTGGCCTGAGTGACCCTCCCGCCCAGACCGGCATGTGACAGTGATGTGTTTAAAGCATTTATGTGTCCTCCCCTCTAGGGACCATGCGGAGTGGCTGCTTGATGTGCTTCTGCCTCAAGGTGAGCGTTACCTGGGCCACAGGGCATTTTCCTAAGTCTTTTCCTGTAGCACAACAGAACACTCAGACACACTCAGACATACAGCACAGTTCCCTACCGCACGCACACACACATACACACACACACACACACACACACACACACACACACGCTCACACACACACACACACACACACACACACACACACACACACACACACACACACACACACACACACTGACTCAGACGTCAAGTTCTTTCACACATGCAATGTTACTGGCCAGACAGCACATGAATAAAATATAGCTGGTAGTCAGGAGAGATGATGACATGGAATCCATTTTTACAACGTACGTCACCATTCTCTAAGGCTAAGGTAAAATGGGGTTGTGTTTACCTCCAGGCTTTCATTAGTGGGGTTTTCATATTCCTCCTAAATGTTTGGATTCAGAGTTCAGTTTATGGAGAGGAGTTTTAAAAGTGAAAAAAAAACTGGTATGAAATGGTGCCATTTATGTCCTCATCAAAGTGCCGAGCAGTCACACTTCCTGTCTGGAGAATACTCACCTTGGCTGAGTGAACCCAGATTATTATATTATGTCTGTCATACTGAAAAACTCTGTGCCTTCACCCTTACAGCGGAGATATCTGCTATTTGTCAAAAGAAGGTAAGACCTGAGCAGTGTTGTGTTTGTGTATGTATTTGTAAGTGAGTGTGTTTGTGTTTTTGCATTGGTGTTTTTTCATACCAGCTCATTTTCACTGTAGGGTCTTACGTCACTGGGGCAGTGTAGACTGATAGGCTTATAGAGTTGATGCTGTGGGGACTACTGGTAACTACTGGTCAACACCATTTGTGGTCTCTTTCACCCGCTATGGGATATCTTTCATTTTTAACAGAAAAATAATTTTAACCATATGTGTCGTATTAAAATTCAATGGGAGTATATGGGATAAACATGTTGTTATGTTAACATTTATCTTAAAAGTGTAGCCTACTTAAATGCAATGCCCTCTGGCTACAGTGCTACTGAGAAGCAATTGGTCTCTCTCTTGGCTGTGGGCAATATTTTGCAGCAAATAGACTTTTAACGAGAGGAGCTGTTAGGTTTGATCACCTCAGCTCATGGTCTACAGCGAGTCTCTCCTGCTCCACCCCCCCGGTGACCCCACCCCTGCTGCCTCACACCTGGCTTCTGTGGTGCTGTGGATGGTGGGCCTCTGTGCTGTACATGTGGTTGTTTTAGATCATCTCTACCCACTATAGTATCCCTTTTGTCATGGTGTAATAAAACATTTTGCCATATATTTACCCACAGTCTCCGTATATTATTCTGTATAGTTTTATAGTATCCAGTAGCCGTCTCACTTGTATCACCTGCAGTACCCATGGCCATTCATCACGTATGCCAGTTTTACAGATTCACGCAATCAAGTTTGATATAGGTTTCAGTATTAACTGTATTTGAGTTTCATAGACAGCATGTATCACATTTAAGAGATGAATGGTTACATCTAATATACAGACAACTAATTTTGTAATCTGCTCTGTGGTTAACTCTCACTGTAAATAATTCACACGGAGAAGTTAAAATGCGTCAGTGCAAAACGGGAGACCATGTGGCACATTCCGTCTCACTGGTATTAGAATTAAGGGGATAAAATATTCAGGTGGCGTCGGTCCGCCGTAAATCCGGGAGGTACCAGAAAAAGCATCCATGTGACCATGTGTGAGCTCAGGAATAATCCTGGTGTCAGGTGTAAACCCCCCTACACACAAATCTGAGAAAAAGAAAAAAAGGTTTCTATGATTTGGCATTGAGATGAAATGGGGAAATGACACAATGAAGGAAGATATTAGACTGTATAGGGATTACATATACTTTTCACGGTTGGTGTGGTCTCTTTAATACCTCATTCCAGCCTCTCAATGAGCAGAACATGTGAGCACTCAAGGAACACCTGCTCATTTCTGTTTTTAATGAGCAGAGCATAGCAGCCACTGTAGACAAAACTGCAGCTACAAATATAACAGAAGATGTTATCTTGCAGCTCCCATGTCAATCCTCACAAAAACAAGGATTTCACAAAATATGACACTAGAGATTTCATGACATTTTTTACACTCACATACATATTTTAATATTACTAAAAAAATACAAAATTTGTCTTCACGTTAGGGTTGCAGCTATTTAAAATCCTAATCGGCCCACTCTTTTTAAAAGCATTCTCTGTATTTGTTTTTTTTTTTTTTGATGGATGCTTTCTCCTTAATGGAACTGGTGGAGCATGATGTTTGTTCCGGAACAGTAGCCAGAGGCCTGACAGTCCCCCAGGTTTCCACGGTGACAAAGCTCAGTAGGTGGTAATCTCAGGTATCAGCTGAGCAGCCACCGAATTTGGCACACAGAACAGCTGTCCTCCATCTCAGTTCATCCAGCAGTTATAATCCACCATCCCTCTTTGAAATAGGCTTTGTTTAAAGCAGTTTAGCTGTTTTTGATAAAGTGGATGGTGTGGTAAAGCCATATTTTTATGAGGGAACTGACCTATGGATCAGTCTTTGTCCTTGTTTATGACTCTCCACATCACAGTATGTCGCATACATCAATGACTAAAATTAATTTAGGAAATTGTGTTTGAAAAAATAACGCACTCATTTGTGACTCAAAGGTAAAGGCACACATTGATTGATTCCAGGGGCGACCGTCAAAGCAGTGACTGGACCATGGATAGCTGTCCCTGACAAGGGCATGTTACATATGTTAGTTGCAGGTTTTGACAAATGTGACATTTTGCCTTTTATCGCCTTTGTCTTCTGTTTCTGCCCTTCATTGAATGCCAACTGCATTCACTTATCAAAAAGCATCCGTATCAAGAAGAGCGAAGGCTGAAATTGCGTTTTAGTCCCGACACACGAGGAGACTTACACCACTTCCCAAGTGACTCTGCGGGGACTCTCATACAGGAAGGGCGAAAATAATTCTCCTCAGCTGCAGGCCGATATGTTGCCTATGCGAACAAGAGAGAGAGGGGGGGAAAAGATCAGATAATGTGATGGGCAGTAATGCATCTCTGAAATAGGCCAGGCTTTTAGTGACAGAACAGATTAAGCGTGTCCCTATTGCCAGCCATTTTATTTTTAGAAAAGTGAGACACTGCGGGGACGTGTGTTTGTTCCCCACTTCGAGAAAAACGCTCCGGCTCCCTCGGCACCTCAGCTCGTGCAACAAAGCCGTCTTCCAGCAGTCTTTCTCCATATAACTGCTCTCGTTGGGAATTATTAACCATGCTCCACTTTCTTATCCCTTTACCTCCAGCTAGCAGCAAGTCCTGTTGAACACCAGAACTTTTCGTGTGTCTGAAAATCTGCTCTGCTGATGTTCTGATACAGTCAAGGCATTCCTTTATTTCTGCTTTTTCTGATGAAAAGAAAGCTAATCCATCTGGCTATTGGCAACCTCGTTTAATGTGCACTGGAAAGGACTGCCCTTTGTTAATGATCACATTTTAGGACATTGCATTTCCACGTGAATAATTCATGTGAAATCAAAGAAACTAATTACACCTAGAAGGCAACATAATGCGAGGACCGTTGGTCATATCCCTCAAATGAGCATGCATATTAAATTAACCCTTCACTCAGTCTTAGAAAGTTCTCTTCACTTTCCTCGAAAAGAGATCATAGGGTATATCTATTTTCAAGAGCCCGTCCTATGTAAATTCCATTCCATGATCGCCCATTGTGCTTGATCAGAATGGTAATGTTAAGGATTGATTGGTTGATGGGCTCTGAGAATACAGATGATTACAAGTGTTCCTTGCAACCGTTCCCTTCTTCCGTCCACCCTGCACCTCCCCTCCCCCCTCCAACAGAACTGCAGCTCCCACGTCAGGAGGGCAGTCGTCACCTGCTTCTCTGCCGGCTGCTGTGGGCGCCATGGCAACCGCCCAGTCCGCTACTGCAAGCGTTGCCATGTCAACCACCACAGCAGCGAGGTGGGGGCCTCTGCGGAGACCCACCTCTACCAGACCTCCCCCCCTCCCATCAACACGCGCGAATGTGGAGCTGAGGAGCTGGTGTGCACCGTGGAGGCTGTTGTCAGGTAATAACACAGACCCCTGTCACCTGACCAGTGCACAAGCAACAGAACCCTCCCACCCCTCTGTCTGTCAGCATCAGGAACACCATCCGAAGTGGCACATTTACTGTGGTAGATCTCAATATAAGTCAAAGAAGCCATTTATGGGGCTACTTTGCTCATTTCTCCTGCAAATTTTGTGGCATAGTTCTTAATCCCTTTTCATTGCTGTGTTCATGACCTTGTGAATGCTAGAGTTGGTTTTAATGACATCAATACCATCTCATACATTAGCAATAACCCAAGGGTACAGAATGAGCTTCTACTTGCTAAAAAAGATGAAAACATAGACTGCCTGGCAAGACTGAGACTGAGTGTTTTTAAGTGTACTTAAAGGGTGACTAGAAAAGATATGTGCATAGATAGATGTATAATGCAAGAGGCATTCATAGTAATGCATACTATTATTAGGACATCAGAGATATATTATCTATGGTAGTAGTATGTCATTCTCTACATCCAAACTTATCATACATGTTACCCAGGGTATAATCCCGTTAAAATTCATACAGTTCTGAACCTTACTGTAAGAAGCTGTAGATTCCTAGGGGAGACTGGTGAATGAGCCAGGGAATTTTCATTTATGTATATGTTCATAAGACCTTTTAGTCCTTTTGCTTTGTGCTCTCAGGCTTCAAACCTCCATGATCCTGGGCCTTCTGTGCAGCGTGGGTGCATAGGTGTAGGAGTTTTATTCTGTTTTATTCGGTCATCCCTTCACAATCAAAATGGCGGAGTCAAAGGTGACTGGCTCTTAGGTGTCCCTTAGTGTGCTGGAAATGATTCACAGCATCGCTTGAGTCAGGCATGAGATTTTCATCCAGTATTTATTAGAATCCAATAAATGCTGGAAGTGCAAGAGGAGAGATGACACAAAAGTAGGCGGTTGTTTGGGTCAAAGGTACAGTAACAATTGAGAAGTCAAACAAAATGAATTTAACGATTCATTGTTGAGAGCCTGTTAGGGCAGTGTTTCTCAAACCTGTTCCTCTGGACCCACTATTTTTGCTTCGTTTAGCTCCAGCTGAGTGCTAAATTAATTAGGATTGATTGAGCTGTTGACTGAATACTGATTTTTGTCTGATAGCTCTGATTTTGCTGTATTTGCTACACATTCTTTGTGGAACAAATATGCCCTAGGAGGTGTGTTTGTGCCACTGCAATGTAAAATGACTTAATCAATATAATTTGTTTATATTGTTGTTCTTGGCTGCATTGATCAACACATTATTTTTAATCAATGAAGACGAATAGCCACCTGTCTATATTATGACAAGAAATAAACAAATAGATATGGTAGAAACACCTTTACGTGCATCCTTTTGTTGGACAAAAATGCATTTCTGGCAACCCAGATATAAAACAAAGAGTAAACAGCCAATACGTCTTAAGTGATGTCAAATCCATGTCAGTATTAAGTGAAAAAGTCAATCAAACCTAATTAAATGAGATGTAATGTAATGTAATCTCAGGTGTAGTGAAAACCAGCTGATCCCCAGGTCCAGGTCTGAAGGACATGTAGGATGAAGCCCTTAAGCACAAGCTGGTAAAATGGGCTTGGAAAGTAATGGAGTGTTGAGAGCTGTGTCCCCCCTCTGTGCCCTTGTGTGCCCGTGGCTCCGTCTCGCCCCAGCCTGCTGAAGGAGGCGGAGATCCACGCCGAGCTGCGGGAGTTCGAGATGAACAAGCGGCGGCAGATGGGCCTGTCCGCCTCGCACCACTCGCTGGACAACATCGACTTCGACAACAAGGAGGACGACCAGCACGACCAGAGGCTCCTCAGCCAGTTCGGCATCTGGTTCCTGGTGAGGCTGACGTGCCCGAACGCCTGGCCTCGGTGCTGCTCCTCGTTTCTCACTCACTCGCTATCGGTTTCGCTTGGCTGTCAGTAGCCACGGTCGCGCTGTGATGTCACACGCCACCTCAGCGGGCTGAGTTTTCCGCTGTATTCCTCACACTGTCTTTCAGCGTCCCTGCATGAGACAAAGAATCCTCAGCATCTATATTTTTGTCTCAAGGCTGGCAACTAGGTCACTTTCAGAGTCACACTATAATGGGCAGCTGCATCCTGGCCCATTTGTGCATTACATCAGCAAGGCTGGTTTGTCCCTAATGTTTCTGTAAACTCTTCATAAATGCACCACTTGTGAAGAAGAAGATAACGTGCTTTGTGTTCTAATTGTGTGCTATAGCGTAGTGTAATATCCTGTGCTGTTCTCTGCTCCAAGGTGCCACATAAAGAGATTAGCTGAGTTCTTATTTGATTCTGGAGTACAGCATTGCTATTGGCAATGGAGTCACGTACACCTGAAGCCCTGCCACACCGCATCACCACATCAAACGATTCTGTGGCGTGCATTGCGCTGTAATGGCCAATTTTACGCTCTGTTTAGCCCCGGCGGGCGGTCCGTGCACTGTGTAACGGGGCCTCCGTGTGCCGCGCAGGTGAGCCTGTGCACGCCGAGTGAGAACACGCCCACGGAGAGCCTGGCGCGCCTGGTCAGCATGGTGTTCCAGTGGTTCCACTCCACCGCCTACATGATGGATGACGAGGTGGGCAGCCTGGTGGAGAAGCTCAAGCCGCAGTTTGTCACCAAGTGGCTGAAGACGGTGTGTGACATCCGCTTCGACGTCATGGTCATGTGCCTCCTGCCCAAGCCGGTGGAGTTTGCCCGGGTGAGTACGAGCGTGAGGGAGGGTAAATATATGTCTTCTGGGTGAACCCCCACAGATACAGTATCTCTAATGCTGTAATTTTGTGAGTTACACTTGATATGCTCTGGTCCATAGTCACACATACAAAAAATAATATATTGATAATATAATGTGAAGAACATTTCAGTGCATTGAAGATATGTATGTGTAAAAAATAGGTAAATTATTGCTGTTCTGGTATATGGAACTGTATTTCTATATCTCTCTGTATATGAAATATTTATAATACATGCCTGGGCTAAAAAATATATTTCTCAGTATATTACAATATATTTAATTTTCATACGGGCAAGGAGGTGAGACGGCTCAAAACCACACCTCATTATATCTTTGAGGTAGAGAAATGATGTCTGGAATGACGAGCCACAGACCTCTCATTTCAGATCGACTTCCCACAGAGAACGCCACAACCGTGTGTCTAAAATCCATTTCAATTTGCTGTATAAATCAATAATGCTATGATGAACAATAGTATTGAGAACAGCATTTCAGACCGCACGGTTACTCTTGCAGCTAGCTAATGTCAATGCGTTTCCTAGTGAACAGTTGCTGACCACACATTTACTGCACATTTATTAGGCTGATTTCTGGTGACATTTATGAATACACTGCAATCATATGAATTATGACTCAACTACTTAATTACCATTGCCAAAACTACATTACTTAAACATAACATCATTGTCATTTAGCAGATGCTCTTATCCAAAGTAACTTATATACAGTATGTGACAACTTTATCCATTTAAACAGCTGGATATTTAGGCAATTGTGAGTTAAATACTTTGCCCAAGGGTACAACAGCAGCACCCTAGCAGGGAATCAAACCAGCCACCTTTTGGTTATGAGCCCTGCTCCTTAACAGTACAACACATTGCTGATTCCTTTGCACCTTTGTCTCAAAGACCATTGAGTGATTACCTGGTGATGTCATACCATTTAACACGCTTTGTAAATGCTGAGGTTTAAGGACATAAGAGATAAAATGGCATTTAGCTCAGAGCGCAGTTATATTATGATAATGTGTTTTCACGTTAATGATCTTTCAGTCCCACTAATTTCCCTCTGTCTTGCTAAATATTTACATTTACATTTAGCAGACTGTCTTATCCGGAGACTTACAAGATTTGAATACATACACATTTACATTTTTTGACATCCAGCAGACATTCTTATCCAGAGTGACGTACAAGATGTAAGTGCATTTACATTTTTTGACATCCATCAGGCGTTCTTATCCAGTGGAACGTACAAGCTGTGAGTACATTTACATTTCTGCTAAGCAACACAATGTTAAAATACAATACAGTTTAATGCAATAACAGCAACACTCTATACAAACTGCATTCATCCTGAAGTGATTGCCCTTGTTCGGTAGTTTTATGCAGCTAGTTGAGAGGGATAAGCCCTAACTACCAACTAGCTAGCAGTTAGATGTACTTGTAAAACCAACTAAGGCAAAAAACAATAACAAAGAAGCAATAAATATGTTCCTAATTCAGTGGTTGTGTCTGTTAGCTTTCTGTCTCCTTCATATTCATCTGTCCCTGTGTTACGTATGTCTTTAGCAGTGTTGGGGAGTAGTGAACTACATGTAATTAAACTAGTAGTTTACGCTTAGTAGCAGTAGCTTGCTGGTACTTCAACTACATTCATATTTGCATAATGATTCAAGTACTGTAGTTAAATTACTTTTTTGCCATTTTTTGTGTAGTTAACTACTGAAACTACAAGTAATTTACAGGCCCTTTTTTTTAGACCAGTACTCAAGTCAGTCAAACACTCTGAAAATGTGCAAGTTAAATTTTTTGTTTTTACTGTTTTAGTTGTAGTCAGATAATACAAATCCAGATTTGTTTACAACAAAAATATATCATTCCTTGCAATTTTGTCCTTGTGAAAAGTCCAGATGGGATTGTTTTGTTAAGGACAGGTTTAGGTCTCAAGGGTATTCCAGGAAGCTGGATTGTCAGCTCACCTGTGAAAATTATTTGGCTGTAGTTTTTAATGTTTTGAATGAATCTATAAAACTGAACTTGAATATATTAGGTGTCAATTAGTCATAAGTATTGATTATTGCTATTTATTAACAAGTATTCAGAGAAGTTGTTGCATGCTATTTTAGAAGTTACTTGACTAACTGCGTAATCCTGCTTGGTGCAATACCCCCACCTGGACTCTAGTTTCTGGAAGGCAGGTGTCTGACTGATGGACATTGTATACACAATCAAAGCTGACATTCCTTGCACTTTCCCATGAATAGTGGGGTATTTTATTTTATTGGTTTATGTATGACCTGTGAACAGGTAGGCACTTTTTGCAGTAAACTCAATTGAGTGGCATTTTTTGCTGGCATGTGACTTTTTTGTATTATATTTTGTTATAAATTTACATCACATGTACATTGTCAATTTGATCATTTTTTAACAAAGTAGTTTGAACTACTTTTTCTAAGTAGCAAACTAGATTTCTCCCTAGGGTAGCTTGTAGGATGTAGTTCCAGTGTGAAGTGATTGGTAGCTTGCAAAGCTATGCTTTCGAAGTAGCTTCCCCAACAAGGGTCTTTAGTGCTCTAGCTGTCTCCAGTTTAGGATTTTTTAATGTCCCTTCTGTTTAATGGATTCTGTCTTTAGAGTTCTACTGTATGTCTCTTCACCAGTCTGTCTGCTCCATCCATCTCTAGGTTTCAATCTTTTAACAGTGACCTCCACAATGCCGCCTGTCCCCGGTAGTTTCCAGCATTCTGCTACCTTCAGTGCGTTTCTTGGTGTTCCACTTTCATTCTTTTGGTCTGTAATTTTGAGCGCTGTCGGTATGCTTCCAGGCACTCTGGGCATTCTGTCTAGCGCCCTGAGTGATTTTTCATGTCCCCAGGTGGGAGGGTACTGGGACAAGTCGTGCAGCACGGTGACGCAGCTGAAGGAGGGTCTGAACCGGATCCTGTGCCTGATACCGTACAACGTCATCAGCCAGCCGCTGTGGGAGTGCTTCATGCCTGAGTGGCTGGAGGCCATTCGCACAGAGGTGCCCGACCACCAGCTCAAGGAGTTCCGCGAGGTGCTCAGGTATGCCCCCGCCCCCTCTCTGAGGATCTATCAATCCTGTCACCCTCAGGGAAGCTAAAGCTATAGCTAATTGCTAAAGCTATTATCACGCTCACTCCTACTGTTAGATTTTCAGCCTAATCCCAAAGCAACAGCAGATGCATGACTAACTTTAAAAGGCGTGAATTAGAGCCAGTGTGTAGGCGTGTGTCAGTGTAATAAATGGGAAAAGAAACCAAAACAAGGCATGTGCTAAAGGAACGAAAAATGGGAGGACTCACCCAAGGGAAGGAGTAACTTTGGCTCAACTGACCAGGCCAGCTCTCTCCCAGTGCCTGGGTTGGGGTGTGGCACCCTTTTAGAAATGACCTCAGCATTCCAATCACACTTCAGTTAGTTTAAATACATTTTCATGTGAAGTCGTGAATAATGGAAAAATAAGACCAAAAGGACAAAAAAAACATATCAAAACACAAAAGAAGAATGGGGTCAGAAAAGCCTCAAAATCTGTACCAGCGTGAACATGCCAGATGCACAACCAATGTCATCCTAAAATAAATTGTAATCAAATGGCACACAATACAAAAAAGCCCCCATCAGTAGCCACCACTGTTCACCAGACACATTTCAAATCTGAGCCGTTCCAAGGTTTCGTCACTCCTTTGTTCCCACTAGCATCACATCTGCCCCCCCGTTGCACATTTACGTCAAGAGGGAAAAAAAAGTTTCAGCCTGTGTGAATGAGTAAGGGTGCATGAAAAGAGCCCTATTTTGCAACATCTCCTTCAGAAAACATCATTCGTATCAGGGATTCCAGGTAGATCTCCACTGTATGCCTTCTGATGCCACCATTAGTAATATTCGGTCCCCACACAAGAGAAAACTGATAATTGCAAAGCATTAGTTTCCTTAATAACTGATAAATGTAAGGCGTTCCTTTCCTTAATAAGCATTTGTTGTCTCTTAATAATCTGTGGCTGTTACTGAACCCAAGGCCTGTGGCAGTAGGCCGGACTGCAATGGTTACCCTGTTCTCTCGGCAGTAAGATGTTCGACATTGAGCTCTGCCCGCTGCCCTTCTCCATGGAGGAGATGTTCGGCTTCATCAGCTGCCGGTTCTCGGGGTACCCAGCGTCCGTGCAGGAGCAGGCCCTGCTCTGGCTCCACGTGAGTACCCATCCCGCCCAGTGGTCACAGGCGGGTCATTTCACTGACTCACACCGCCTCTTCAGCACGGACGGCAGAGCGGAGGACTGGAGTCTCCTTCTATTTGGCTGATGCCTGTATCCCAAGTTCACGCTCTCTGGAACCTGGCATTTATATTAAGTGGAGCTGTCTCCACGTTGTAAAGCAGCGCAGCTGGGAGCCTAACCCACAGCCCAAGTTAGCCACGCATATTGTATCGATTCGGAGAGCGTTTCAAAGATCTATCAAAGGGTTGGGCTGTCACTTCAGCCCTGTCATGTGGGGATTCAGGCCAGAGCGTGGTGTGGAGATTCACCGCCGATGTGGTTCGTGGCTGTTTGGATTGTGCTGAATATGGATCTAGGTCATGCCGCTGGCATGAGTCGGTCTCAGAACGATGTTGCTCTGTGAGACGGATTGTGCCTTTGATCCACTGTTCCCTGTACAAACACAACCTGTAGTGCCAAATGCATGTCATCCTTTCCCCCTGTTTATCATTCTAGAGTCATGTTTTAATTGGGGTCAGTACTAGTAGACCGGGGTTTACTGGGGTCAGCAGTGTTATATTTTCATGTAAGTGGAATTTTCCAATAGAGTTGCACTAACATTATGTGCTGGTTGTGTGTGTGCGTGTGTGTGTATGTGTGTGTATGTACGTTTGTGCATGTGTACCTGTGTGTGTGTGATTGTGTATGTGTGTGTGTGCATGTGTGTATGCAGGTGTTGTCGGAGCTGGATATCGTGGTGCCCCTGCAGCTGCTGATTAGTATGTTCTCTGATGGGGTGAACTCCGTGAAGGAGCTGGCCAATCAGAGGAAGGCGCGAGCAGCGGAGCTGTCGGGAAACGCCGGGGCGCGGAGGGTGAGAGCGTAGCCGCCTGTGACAGGGAGTCAGGCAGGAGAAAGGGAGCACTCAGGCCAACACGTCCTGCCTACAATGAGTCACACGCTAATGCTTTTTCCACAGACCCTTCCAGAGACTTATGCTACTTAAAGAAGCCACTTCCCTGCATGTTCCTGCTCTTCCAGCAAAGCAATAATGGGCCAGATAACACACTGAGAGGACAGATACATGCTCTGTTGTTGGCTCCCGAGGGATTTGTGTTGCCATGGCAGCCGCTGCAGACCAAATAATGTCCTGTCAACAAACTTCATTACGTAAAAAGCTTACCAAGACCTGTTGTTGCAAGATGAGCTGATAAAGAGTTCGCTTGTTGACCTTTGCTCAACCTGAGCTCGACTGCCATGTGTCGGCCATGTTTTGTGCTTGCAGGTGAGCGTGGTTTCGGACCCGGGCCGGAGGGGGCAGCACAGCGCCCTCAGCCCGTTCCCCAGCCCTTTCCGGAGCCCCTTCCGCAGCCCCCTCCGCTGCAGCCCCTTCAAGAACCTGGGCCACGCCGCCGCCCACTGTGCCCTCGACCTGGACTGCGAGGACGACGACATGAACCTGGGCTGCTTCATCCTCATGTTCGACCTCATCCTCAAACAGGTGAGCCCTGGGAGTGTGGGTGCCTCCCATGGGGGCGTATGTCCATCAGACTAGGACACTGGAGAGTGCTGACTGAGAGCGCGCAAACTGGACCCGGCTCTAAGGACGGGCCTAATTCCGATGCTGGTCGCAGCGCAGAGGCCCTGCAACTCGCTGCGATCGCTGATGAAACCCTGATAATGAAACCTGACACGTTCCCGCCGGGACAGATGGAGCTGCAGGACGACGGCGTGACCATGGGCCTGGACAACAGCCTGGCCAAGGACATCATGGGCATCGTCAACAACGTCTTCCAGGCGCCGTGGGGCGGCTCGCACACCTGCCAGAAGGACGAGAAGGCCCTGGAGTGCAGCCTGTGCCAGTCCAGCATCCTGTGCTACCAGCTGGGCTGCGAGCTGCTGGAGAGGCTGGCGCCCAAGGAGGAGATCCGCCTGGTGGTGAGGCTCTGAAGCACGCACACCCTTACAGCGCCGCCCCATTTTCACAAACCCCACCCCCTGTACATTCTCATCTCTGCCCCATTGCTTATGTCACACTATAGGCCCGCCGACTCATTACTTTACAATATTACACACTTGGAGCTGATTGTTCCTTTATTATGATCCTGGCTCTATCACCATGGGAACATCATCAGTGCTTAGGTTTTGCCTTTTATTTCCAGAAGGTTCCCTTTTGAGTTAACATGACTGAATTCTCTACATGCTTTATAAATTTCTGACCCAAAATCCTGGCACAATGGCACATTTGTTGAATGGAAAACACTTTTGGGTGTTAAACACCCATCTACAGCTTTTACGAAATAGTGCTCGAGCACCTTTTGATACCTGCTGTATCATGGTGTAAGACAGTGTTTAATGAGCTGCCGCGGCTGCTGTGTTGTGCTGGTCCCTCCGCAGGAGCCCACAGAGAGCCTGGAGGACAGCCTGATCTTCCCCCGCCCAGAGTTCTCCATCGGCACGGAGCAGGGCACCGAGGAGGGGGACAGCCCCGCCGGCAAGCAGACGGACAACCCCAGCAACCAGAGCCACTCCCCCGAGAACCCCTGTGCGTCTCCATGGCGACACGAGCCACCTGCCACACCCAGACGTAGGCATTTGGCTGTGAGCTGTAACACGAATAGTACTGCTTTGGGTTTCATTTTGGACAGAAGTCACACTCTTCACATACAATTTACAGGCAATATGCGAATACTTCAGTCCGTTAAAGGCATCACTAATATAAAACTAAATCAATAAAGGCAAGAAATTACAAAAATGAAAAGAAATTGATGCAAAGCCACAAATATATTGACTTGAATGCTATGCTGTTCTTTCTAATAGCCGTGAGCAGCTCAAGATTTTCTTTCATCCCCCCATGTCTATTTCATCACACAGCCATGAAGAACAATGCTGATAAGAAATTCTCCTACCAGCAGCTGCCAGTGTCCCTCAAGCTTATTTACACCATACTGCAGGTTGGTGGCAGCTGTCCCCGTTTAACAGTCATATTTCTCAGTTCTGTCATTTTTTTTTTTCATTTGCACATAAAAAATGCTGTACTTTCATCCACATCCTCTAGGAAATGTCTAAATTTGAGGAGCCAGACATTCTCTTTAACATGCTGAACTGCCTGAAAATCCTTTGTCTTCATGGAGAGTGCC
The DNA here is from genome assembly GCF_013368585.1 of Megalops cyprinoides. Taxonomy (NCBI): domain Eukaryota; kingdom Metazoa; phylum Chordata; class Actinopteri; order Elopiformes; family Megalopidae; genus Megalops; species Megalops cyprinoides. The sequence goes on from NC_050594.1 coordinate 27,944,852, forward strand.
TGTACCTCGCCCGAAAAGACCACCCGCAGTTCCTGGCCTACATCCAGGAGAAGATGCTGATACCCAGGTGAGCACCAATCCAGTGCCGCAGTGCTTCCTCTCACCGTCGGCTCTGTGAGAAATTCCTGGCCTTCTGTAAATCTACCCTTTGTTAACCGATGAATGGAGTCCCTGCATGGCATTGCAATAACATTAGGATATGGTGTAAAACCAGATGTCAGGTCCAAGGATAAGTTAGCAGGCCCAGGTATTTCAGATGCTGGCCCATGTGGAAATGAAATATATTGTAATAAACTGTGAAATATGTTGTTTAGCCCAAGAATATAGCAGATGACGTATTTAAAACATATTAATGCAAAGCAGACATATGTTGCTATATACTAAAATGGCAATAATTTACATTTTAAATATAGTGATTGAGCTGAAAAAAATGATTTTCTAAGATGTGTTCTGAAGGCATTATTTTTGTGTATGGGGTCCCCCTCCCCCCCAGTCTGTGGCGCATGCTGAAGTCCGAGTTCTGCCAGCTGGCCTCCCTGGCGGTGCCCCAGCTCCTGCACGCCCTCTCCCTGCCCCACGGAGCCGACATCTTCTGGGGCATCGTGGACAGCAACTTCAACAGCAAGGACTGGAAGATGCGCTTTGAAGCAGGTAAGGGCTGGGATCAGGGCTGGGCGTGAGCTGCATGGTAAAGTGGGGCAGAGAAAATGTGCAGGGAGACCCTGTGATTTGTTTGGAAAAATTACATCACACGGCTGATTGGTGCAGCCCAAACATCAACAGCAAGGGGTGCTAATGATCAAAGATATGGCTCGATGTTATTACCACGCAAGATTAAGCATCTATCAACAATGCTCGTTTGTAGCTGTTTATTAATATTGGGACGCTAAAGTGCTTTGTTCAGCATCGTCCCTGTTGCATTTAGTTCTGCGTAGTTGCACATGCCTGTACGAGTGTGTAAGTGCCATAGTGTGTAGGAGGCAGACTCCCCCTCAGCCAGCCTCAGTAATCTCCCGTTACCCTGCACTTGTCAGGGGTTCCCATGGTTACCGAGGCAGCCCTGGTACTGAAAGATTGTGGGATTAATCAGGGGGCAGTGATTGGGATTGGTCTGAGGCAAAGGACGACCTTGAGGACGGGGTCTGTGTGGCAAAGTCAGCGGAGAGTCGAGAGAGATCCGCAGTTTCCAGAGTCATGCACTGAATCGCCCACACATATGAGAGTTACTCAAGGCAAGATGTGACCCTCAATCAGCAGATTAATGCACATGGATCATTAATTTAAAAAGAGTGAAAAAATATTTGTCTTTTTTGATCTCTTGAGCGCTCAGCTATTCAAGATAGAAATCTTGAGGAGTGCAGGGGATGGCTTGTCCCACGTTGATTGTTTTGCACACACCTTAACCATTCAATAAGTCTTTTTTTGTAATTAACTAATTACACCCTCAAATTAGAGACTTTAGCTGGCCTGAAGCAGATGGTCATTTACACATCTCTGTACATCACCCAGAAGGAGCCCAGCTGGGCGTCTGTGTATCACTGACTCCTGCAAGCAATCTGGCGAGACAGCTCTTGCCCTGATCACAATTTGTGACCATGCTTCCATCTAGTGGTGTGACACTGTAAGGGGAAGCCATCTTGAGCCTGTCAATGCACAGCTTTAATGATGGAATTTAGCTAATGGTATATTTGCCTATACTAGGTTAGCATTTTTTAACTTGAGCAATAACAAAATGAACAAAACTATACATATACAGTACTATTTTAGTTGTTTGTTCAGTATTCCCATGTCCCAGCCTTTAAGTACATATTTTTCTTTGCCCTGACCATATTTGAATGTTTGTATTGCCTCATAATTTGCGCCACTGACCACAGTATTCAGTGAAGTTTGATTCTGTAGAAAACGAGGTGTAGAACGAGTCAGTGGGGAAAAGTCAATGAGAATTTATTGTCTATAAATGCCACCTAATGTGTAGAACTGGTATTGCACCTTAAAAGCATCTGATGATTTCTTCACCCAGAGAGAAGGCGGCATACAGCACCCATGCATTTGTACTTGTGTTTACTCATTAGAAGTTGATCTACAGTAACCCTGTACAATTAAACCCAAGCATAACAGCCATTGGGATTGTCACATGTAGTAGTAACAAAGATTCTCTATCACTAAAACTAACAAGACGAGACTCAATATACTTTAAAAATTTCCTGGATGCTGAATCACTACAGCTCCTTAGTTTAACCATGTATCAAATGGAAGATCTGAACAGACCAGCCAGGAGGGTAGATTGTATCATCTCCAGTGATATTCGCCTCTGGCTCCATGGAAACAGCTGTTGAGTTTGGCGATGCCTATCTTGCTGTCACTGCCAGTGGAGAGAGTGGCTGTGCTCTGCCGGTTCCTGGACATCACTTCCGTGTCTAAGAACCACATGCTGAAGTACTCTCTGGCCCACGCCTTCTGCTGCTTCCTGGCCGCCGTGGAGGACGTGAACCCAGCCGTGGCCACCCGAGCCCGCCTGCTGCTGGACACCATCAAGAGGCCCGCCTTGCAGGTGAGTGTGAGCAGGAGCTCTCCTGCCCGGGCCCTGACCCTCCTCCTGGATGTGGCTGTGATGAGTTTCTGTCCCTCCTCAGGGCCTGTGCCTGTGCCTGGACTTCCAGTTCGACACGGTGGTGAGGGACCGGCCCATCATCCTGAGCAAGCTGCTGCTGCTGCACTTCCTCAAGCAGGACATCCCGGCACTCAGCTGGGAGTTCTTCGTCAATCGCTTCGAGACGCTGTCCTTGGAGGCTCAGCTGCACCTGGACTGCAACAAGGAGTTCCCCTTCCCCACCAGTACGCTGTGTGTGTGTGTGTGTGTGTGTGTGTGTGTGTGGGTGCGTGTGTGGGTGCGTGTGTGGGTGCACGCGTGTGTACACGCCTGTGGGTGCGGCCGTGTCTGTGTCTGTGTCTGTGAACTGAATAAAATGATGGCAGTATTTCCACAGTCGGGTTTGGTGTTTAGCATTCTACCTGCATACTCACAGCATCGATTTCGAGACTCTCAGTCTGGCACCAGAGCGCATTTTGACAGCCATCGCCGGTCCCCCTTTCTGACAGCTATAACAGCGGTACGGACCAACGTGGCCAACCTGAGCGATGCCGCCATGTGGAAGATCCGCCGGGCCCGCTTTGCACGGAACCGGCAAAAGAGCGTGCGCTCACTCCGGGACAGCGTGAAGGGCCCGTCCGAGTCCAAACGGGCCTTCTCCCTCCCCGAGACGCTGAGCAACAGACTGCGTGAGTGTCCGTCCCCCTCCCGCCTCTGTGAGTGTCTGTCCCTGATCCCGTCTGCCTCATTCTCCTACTGTCTCTCTCTCCACTCACTTGTCTCTCAGATGGTTTCAGAAGTCTGTCACTTTTTTCCTCTTTACTTTGCCCTCCATTTCGCACCCTTTGTCAGCAGGAGGGGGGACCTCCTCCCCCCTTTTACTTTTTTTTTGGCGCGGAGTGCAGTCTGAGTTTCAGGCAAGTCATTCAGAGTCACGTTTGATTGATTTTTGCCTGATGCAATTTGAAAAAGGCATCACCAAATCTCACACTTGCTGCTGCTTTGTTTTTCTTATTCATGAGTGTGAAAGTTCCCTCAGAATTGGGGAACACATCCAATTAACACAGCAGCACAGTGAGAAGGCCCTGATAGAGGCTGTGTTTTCACCCCTGTGGCATAGGTTTGAGGAGTGTGAATGCCCTAGTTGCTCTGAAGCTCAGACACACACCCTGTGGCATCCCCGGAACATTTCCTAAATCGTGTTCTCCATGTGTGGTTTTTAGCTCTAAGGCTTACGAGGCAAGAGCAGTCTGCCCCCACTCTGGGAGATATGATAGAGAAAGTCCTGCCAGGTAAATAACAGACAAGTCCGACTCATTCCATCAACAGAAACAAAATGTCCTTCATTGTAGCTCTCGGTGAGAGCATATTTTATTCCTGTGGAAGAGGTCTGAAATGTACCCTCTGTGGTTGCTGTGCTCATTTTCCAGCTATGCCCCTTAAAATGGGAGAGAGGGGGTACTGTATTTTCATTAATTGTGCTTAATTGACTTTCTGTCTGGGGCATTCAACACTTGACATGGAGGGCCATAAACCAGAAGGTTTTCCAGTACTCTTCATAACCCTCCTAAAAACTGGGGAGGACAGTTAAATTGGTTCAATGGAGACACATTAGTTGAATCAGACACTGGGGCCCTCCAAAGCTGGTGTTGAGTAGTGCTGCTCTACATCACTCAGGAATGTGATAATAAACTCCACAGCGTTTCGTTTTCCATTAGACGATGTTTGTGTCCCATTCACTTGTATTAAAGTTGTATATCTTTGACTTTGACTTGCTTACAGTTACAGTTGTTCATCAACAATGTTAAATACACAGTTCTCAGCTGTTCGATTCAAAATGCGTAGTAGAGTGATTGTGAGGACCAGACACGGTGACCCAGAATTCTCTGTGCCACTCCCCCCTCCCCTTCTCTGCAGCACGGTTTCTCCTGCCCTGTAACCCTGATGGTTCAGCCCCTCTTCTAGGCCAGAACGCACCCGAGGACGACTCGGTCATCAAGGACCTGCTCCCGGAGGATGCAGGGATAGACCACCAGACGGTCCACCACCTGATCATGGTGCTGATGAAGTTCATGGCCAAGGATCAGAGCAGCGCCGAGGCGGACATCGGCAGCGCCAAGGCCTTCAACACTGTCAAGAGACACCTGTATGTGCTGCTAGGCTACGACCAGCAGGAGGGCTGCTTCATGATCGCCCCGCAGAAGATGCGCACCTCCACCTGCTTCAACGCCTTCATCGCGGGCATCGCTCAGGTAAGGGAAAAGAACAAAGAAAGGCATTGTCGATTCTAATCAAACAGGCAGGTAGCAGCCTAAAAACACAGGACAGCGGCTGCAACCAAAAATGAGACTGCAGGCAGGGGACTGGGAGGGCTCTGTGTGCGTTTGCTGGCAATTAAAGAGTGCCGTCTCAACTTGTGCGTTGAAGGTGATGGACTACAACATCGGACTGGGGAAGCAGCTGCTCCCCCTGGTGGTGCAGGTGTTGAAGTACTGCACCTGCCCCCAGCTGCGGCACTACTTCCAGCAGCCGCCCCGCTGCTCTCTGTGGGCGCTCCGCCCTCACATCCGTCAGATGTGGCTCAAGGCCCTGCTGGTCATCCTCTACAAGGTAACACCACAGGAGCACAGCCGTGGAACCTTACTGTTAATGTCACACGTCATCATTGGTGCATCTTTTCCCATATAGCAAATAGCATTACATTTAGACACAGAATGACTTACGTAGGTTACATTTTTTACATGTTACCCATTTATACAGCTGGATATTTACTGAGGCAATTCTAGGTTAAGTACCTTGCCCAAGGGTAAAGCAGTGGGGAATCGAACCTGCAACCTTTCGGTTATGGGTCCTGCTCCTTACCATTATGCTACACTGCTGCCCCTCATGTTATGCTGCCGCCCCTTACTATAGCATCACCCTTAAGGTTAATTTAGTAGGTCTAAGACTACTAACTGGAAGAACATATTTCATCTGTGGTAATTAAATCACATGATTTATTCTTTAGTTAATTCATAGTGATTGACAGGGCATTCCGTCCCCCATCTTTCCTGACTGAGCTTCTCTCCTGTGGCGCAGTACCCCTACAGGGACATGGACGTGAGCAAGGTGGTGCTGCACCTGATCCACATCACTGTCAACACCCTGAACGCGCAGTACCACAGCTGCAGGCCCCACGCCACCGCAGGGCCACTGTACAGCGACAATTCCAACATCAGCCGCTACAGCGAGAAGGAGAAAGGTACTGTTCCCTCTGGCTCAAACGTCTCCAGGGAGGCGTGGGGGGAGAGGAATCTGAACAGCTCATGGCTTAAGATTTAGGTCCCAGAGTCTCTCATCTGATCAAACGATATATGTTCAAATGAAGAGGTGATTGTTATAAAAATGGGAGCAGGAAAATTAAATACCACTGGGACACCTCCTTTATACCAAAAGGGAAGAACATATTGAGACAACCCAATTTCTATGAATAATAAATATATTCCAGTAAAAGAATGTTTGTGAGAAATAGTTGTATCACAAAGGCAAAATGGGTGAGTTCATCGCGGTTTGGTGATTTTTTTGTTTGTTTACAGAGGAGGACAGCGTCTTTGACGAATCCGATATCCACGACACCCCAACCGGGGCGTGCAACAAAGAGTCCCAGACCTTCTTCGCCCGGCTCAAGAGGATTGGCGGCAGCAAGTCTGTGAAGTACCAGCCAGTGGAGCTGAATGCTCAGAAAAGTAGGCGCGGCAGCTCTCAGAGGGCTCCCTCATTTTGGACCCAGTTCCTCATTATCACAGAGCCGAGGCGCGGCGCAGTCACACTCGAACACCCCTTTTCCATCAACAACAGGCCCGGTGGGCCCCGTCAGAAAGGTTCTGTTAGGCTTTTCTGGCAGAATCAGGACAGCCTGTTTTCACGAGGGCGTTGCGCAGCGCTCTGTGCATCTAATAAAAAGGTTGCTGCTGCACAAATTGAAGGTTTGAGATTTGCGGTATGAAAGACTGAACTAATTGGATAAACCTCAGCAAAAGCAGCCTACAAATTCCTCTGAAGTCCCCTTTAAAGTGTTCCTGGTTGCCTTGGGCAGCATACGTGTGGACCATATCAAAATTAATATACACTGTGCTTAGATGGGGTGACCTTCAAAAATGAATCATTACTGTATGTGGACTTTCTAATTAGTTCATTTTCTAAAATGTAATCTCAAGTTCCGACACTACACACCAGCATGTCTACAATGTTACGGGCTACTCTTTATTCAGTTTGGTATGTACTGTATGAAATCTCCACTCATCTTTAGCTGCTACCTTTTTGGGAGGGCAGTGTGAATTTCACTTTTAGCCACATGTTTATAGCAGGGTAATCACAAATCCTGTAGAGCCTTGTAGCCCGTTTCTGTTCATGCCAATAGAAGCTTTTTTCCTGACAGTAAGACAATACTATGAGATATTTTACAAAAGCACTATTAATGCATAACCCTCCCTTCTTTGCAGAATAGCCCTGGTCATGTACTTTGTCTTTGTAGTTCTTTGCTGTGATAAGCTTGTCAGTGTATGCTTTACTGGAAATAGGTGACTGTAGCCATGCCTGACCTGGAACCTCTTCTGCTCCTTCCTGTCAGGTGACATCGAGCTGTCTGAGTACCGGGAGGCCAGCGCCCTGCAGGACAGCATCCTGCGCTGTGTAAGGGAGGAGAGCACCAAGAAGAAGCGGCTGCAGGCCATGCACAAGCAGAAGTCCCTGGACATCGGCAACACCGACTCCATCCTGTACAACCTGGACGAGCACCGCAGGAAGTCCTGCATCGACCGCTGCGACCTGCACGGCCCGCCCTCCTCCACCTACAGCGCCCGGCGCGCCGAGCAGCACGCCAAGGGCTCGTCGGACGGCAGCGACACACAGGAGCGCCGCGGCTCCCGGGACGGCCACCCCGACGGCAAGAGGCCGGTCATCCCCGAGGTGCGGCTCAGCTGCATGGAGACGGTGGAGGACAAGCAGGACTCCCCCGGCGGGGCCTCGCCGGCCAAGGAGGACCCCGACCTCATCGACCTCTCCTCCGACTGCACCTCCATCCCGGAGAAGCACTCCATCCTGTCCATGTCGGACAGCGACTCGCTGGTGTTCGAGCCCCTGCCACCCCTGCGCATCGTAGAGAGTGACGAGGAGTTCGAGATGCAGAACCCCGCCGGCGTCAAGCCCGACGGGAAGCTGCCTGTCTCCCCAGCCACCAGCAACAGCCTCCGCCTGGGGCCCGTGGTGCAGGTGAGCATGGAGGAGTACTCCAAAGACGGCCACGCCCCTGACCCCATGGGCAGCCCCCTGCAGCCTGTGGGGGGTAGGGCCTCCGTGACGCCCACCGCCTCCCTGGAGCTGCCCGACACCAACAAGGACCTCATGCAGCCGGAGGACTGCAGAGACTCGTCCCAGGAAAGCCCCATGACCCTCAAGCAGAAGAGGGACCTCCTGAAGAAGACCCCCGCCGTCCCCGAAATGTCCCTGGATGACGCCTGCGTGCACCCCGAGGACATCAAGGCCGGCGGAGGGCCCGGTGCGAGCCCCACAGGGAAGTCTGTCTACCTGAATGTCCCAGAGGAGGCGGGCGTAGGGGACGCCCTGGACCAGCTGGAAGAGGACAACAATGACGACCTCGGTGACGAGGAGGACAGCGACCCCAAGCCCGAGGACGAAAACGACGAGGCCGAGTTCAAGATCCAGATCGTGCCTCGCCAGAGGAAGCAGAGGAAGATCGCCGTCAGCGCCATCCAGAGGGAGTACCTGGACATCTCCTTTAACACCCTGGACAAGCTGCCAGACCAGCCCGCAGACTCAGGTATGCACACTAGGGGGCGCTCTGTGTCAGAGATGGAAGAGAAGGCCAAGTGAGTCTGAAAAAGGTCTCCTGAAACTGACACCATGATTAATTCTAGACGTGGAAAAGTTGTACCTGGCTCTGTTATGGTAAGACACAATGTGACAGATCTTTCATGATGAAAATGAATCATGAGTATGAGTAGCAACTCATATTCATGAAAATGAGTAGCAGTCATATCCATGGAAATGAGTAACAATCAAGAATTGAGTAGCAACTTTCATTATATTAACATATAACTACACACCAGAGAGAGATGCTCACCAAAATGCAGCTACCTCTAATATGTAGCATGCATCAGAGTCATGCATGGCATTATCACTCAGAATGGTCACCACACATCAGATGAGATGAACAGAGAAGGATTCGTGTAGCCAGTGTAACTGGGGGATGATTATATGATTAGATTGACAGAGGCAGATGTTAATGGGGCCAGTACTGTAAGGAGAGCCATGTGATCTGTACTGACCACAGAGAGTCAGGACCTTGGGTGAATGTCTTATCCAGAATGTTTTCTTTTAAACAGATACATATCTAACCAAATAACTCATACACAAATCTTATGTTTCAAAACATCTTACTGGTCATTAATCCATTCCATTACTATCTATTCAGTGAAGCATGTGTGTGTATGTGTGTGTAGTAGCGTATATGCATGTATGTATGTATGTACATATGTAGGTATATATGCACACATATATGTATGTATGTGTGTATGTATGTATATAATGTATGAATGTATGTATGTATGTGTGTGTGTTTCACACGCCATTTGATCACAGATCTTTCAGCACTATGGCAAAGGAACCATACACAGCAGACTTCATAGACTGCATTCTGTCTGATACAAATGATCCGTTTTATGGCTGTGTGTTGTTGCATTTATTCACATTGTACCGTTTACTTTCTGTGTGGTGCTCTTCAGATAAGCTGATGAGGAAGTGTTGTCTTCTGGTTCTGCATATTCTTCTGAGCTTATCCTGGGAGAGGACATATTAGTGTACCTGTCTGATGTATTGTGCTTACTCAGTATATGTACTTCCCTCATCCATTCCAGCCAGTGCTAAATGCAGGCACTAACATTAAGAAAATTTTGAAAAACAAAGTAACCTCAGTACCCGATAAATGAACTAGCTTTCTTCAAGTATGCCTACCAATAAAGCAAGCTGAGATATATTTTTTTCTTTTTGATAAAGCATTTACACTTCAAACTTTGGAGTCTAACACTTCGAAGTCTAGCACTTGAAACACTTGTGAATATCTCTGAAGTAATTTAAAATGTCGTGATTTAAGAGTCTATGTACTGTATTAGCTTTTTAAACAGCTTCTTAAAAAGAAGAACTTGAGATATCTGGAAAGAAAAAATCTGTTACAAATGGGTACATTTTAAAACAAGAGAAATAAAATTTGAATAAAATACCAGCTAGTTGTAAAATGGCATAAATAAGGGCATAAATAGGCATGTACTTTAATTCCTTGTCCTGGCATTAATTCCTACTGAGAATGTAGAAGGAACAGCTGAGAGAGCTGGAGACTCATTGGGCTCCAGGCATCCAGGGCCAGGACTGGGCAAACGCTAGCCTAAATGAGAGGACTCGAACCCCACAGTGAGGTCAGGAGCTGCTGCTGCTGTGCGTCACTCACCCACATTGCCTTCCAGATCACAAAGCTCTGTCCGCTCTGGAAAAGCCGCGGGAATCTGCCTCGGCTCCCACTCTCGAAGCTGCAATCCCAGAAACGAGCAGCCGCTCTTCGATATCAAGTAGGATCTGAATGCTTCTTTCTTCTATTTCCTAAACAAAGCAACCACTAGGGTGTTGTGCTGACCTTTGACTGACAGCCTGGGCTTCCCTCATCCTCACCCTCCTCTGTGTCTCTCCAGACCATTCCAGAGTCACAACGCTGTTGCGCCGTCACTGGTTTTCCCAGCACTTGGCCTTTAATTTTTACAGTGCAATTCATACATTCAGAGAAAGTACTGATCAACCACAGATAGACTATAATATATATATATATATATACGCCTTTTAAAGTAGACTTACTGATAGCACAGCTCTGTCAAAATCCCATTGGTCACTGATGATACTGTAGGAACACAGAAACCTTTTAATTTTCATTAGTACTGTAATGTGAATCAGTGAGATCAATGAGAAAAACATGTGATGGTGATCAGAGAGGTTGAATAACCCCTGTACCACCACAACAGTTCCTAGTGAAACACAACCTTCCCACAAAATATCTTTTGGCCTGTCAGAGGGAGGCAGTATAAGCTCAACATGTTCTTGTTTGGCAAAAATACCATTAGTTAAAGCAAATGAAATAAAATACCAATTAAATGAGAAATGCAATCAAATTTAGCACAGATAAGGGAATTCAATTTCCAAAGGTAAACAAAATGAAAAGCAAAGTATTTTTTTTTTACTTTGTTTTAACTTAACATAACATAATGTAGCATAATTTAACATAATGTAACATAACAACATAGCATAACATAACATAACATAACATAATATGACAGACATAACAGAACAGATAGACATAACATAACAGGTAGGCATAACACAAAACATCCTTTTACTTCATCCCTTCATATTTATTTCCATTCAGTGTAATGTATTTATTTATATTGAATTCATTTTGAATGCTAAGTTGGGTCAGAACTAAAACTGTTTTCTAAAGGTAATAAAATGTAGCCCATTACTGACAATTGCTTTCTTAATGGTAACTGTGTAGGCAATGCTTGAAAAGTGGCAGTTTGAATATTTGCTTGTCTGCCAGGGTAGTAAAGCCTAGCTAAACTGCTTCCCTCAGCTACACTAAGTGGCCTATCTGTTGGCATAGAAGGAGAGAGTACAGATTGGAGTCCTGGTTTATCACTCTCTGAAGACTCCTAACAGCTTCATTATGGCCTCATCATTGCGGAAGAGCCATGGGTACCAGCTGGTGTGCCATTCCTGAACATTTCTACTCAGGTCACTTAGTCAAACCTGACTCCCTGGTGGGGACACACTAAACAGAGCAAACTGCCAACACCACCTGTGAGGATGCCTGCCAATGATCAGGTCCTCATAATAACAATCTGAGCACCAAAGCTGAGGACAGACATGATTTATTTAAAAATAACAGTAAATACACTTTTCTGTTGAGAGTAGATAAGAGAGACAAAACAGAGAGGAGAGCAGCTAAGAGAGAAGTTGGAAAGCCATTATTATGAAGGACTAAACCCTGGAAGCTTCAGATAATGTAAGGTTACAGAAAAATAATCAAGGAACAAAATCTTCCCTTTTAAATGGCATAAACAGCAATGTGGTGATCAGTTATCTGAGATTTGCTGTGCTGGATTTGCTAGAATGGTTTATCTCAAAATGGCACCAAAAACCAGATACACCAGATCAAAAACCAAAATGGTCTTTAATCGCATTATGAGTGTGGCTTGTTTAAACCAATGGTGGCCCAACACCCCATCCCCTGCCCCCTCCCACTGTCCCACCCCTCAGCCGCTGCCCCTTCCTGGCGGCGGCTCTGGGGGCTGTGGTGTGAGAGTGAGTGAATCCCGCAGCTCAAAAGCAGGGCGGTGTGTGTGTGTCGCCCCCAGCTCAGTACCGGCAGGTGAAGCGCGGCTCCCTGGGGGCCCTGACCATGAGCCAGCTGATGAAGAGGCAGCTGGAGCACCAGTCCAGCGCCCCGCACAACATCAGCACCTGGGAGACAGGTGAGCGCCCAGCGCCGAGGCCTGGCTCTTCAGAAAGACGGAACTCACTTCACCATACACTCATACGCTCACACACTGCACACCGTCTGCCCAATCACCTCGAAGGTCAAATAGACTCTCAGGTCCATGTACAAATATCACCACCTCTGTCATGAGGTCCCAGCTTTGTGTAGGCTGGGCCACATGCATCCTGAGGCTCTCAGCGTGGAAGCGGAGGTGTCCTCACAGAAACCGCACAACGAAATGCAGGCCCGGGGGGAACGGGTTCTGGAGGCCTCCTGCGTCTCGTCGTGGTGTTAGATTAATGCGCCAGCCCGGCACCTGCCTCCGTCCGTGAAAGAGAAATGTTAATTGAAACATCCCGGCAACTTTTTCATTTGATTACAGGTCGGCTAAAAGGTTTGGCTTCTCCCCCTTAGCGCTGCTTTAACTGACATTTCAATTTATTTTGTGACATTTTCAAGGCGCGGAAACATCATGAATGTTTAATACCTTAATTTTTCCCCACGGTCAAGGTTTACCTCCTGTTTATTAATCAGCACGCCTTCAACGGACGGGCAGAGCGTGGGATGGAGAAAGAGGACAATTAATGCGCAAAATGCTCCGATGTGCGCCTGCTGTTTAAACAGTTTTTTTTGACAGTGATGATTAATGTACCTGGAGGGAAATATAACAGGTATGACAGTGCATATTTGTGTTTTGGATTGCAGGTGCTACCAAGACCAGCCTGCTGTCTGCTCCCAGTACAGTCAGCATGTTTGTGCCCGCACCTGAGGAGTTCACTGACGAGCAGCCCTCCACCATGACTGACAGGTCAGCTGATTGTTCGTGGACCCGTCACGGAGGCCAAAGAAGCAGCGCAATTGCATCAGCCCAGCTATTAGTCATCTCCGAGAGCAAAGACTTTGCTGGGGACCTTGCCTGTTAAACTCCATATATGGAGCCATATATACATATAGACTGTTAAGCTGTAGTTTTATGAAATGGTATAGTGGAAAAAGTATCACATCTGCTTCATGTTCTCTCACCAGTTCCTCACTATACTTGACTGTGAACAGTTAAATAATCCTTCACTTCCACTGGACTAATAGAAGCATGTTAACATTTACCCATACACTCTAGTATGTCTAGTATGATTTTTGATAGTTCTGCTTCCTAGAGTGATAGTTCTGCCTCCTACTCATTATTATTGTAGTTATTATTTGTTTGGAGGGGAACGCTGGGATAGGTTGAGAGGTGAGTGGTGTCGGGGTGGGGCTGACCTGACAGGCGTGCCATTGGCAGGTGCCGTGACTGCGGCGCAGTGCTGGAGGAGTACGATGAGGAGACCCTGGGGCTGGCTGTGGTGGTGCTGTCCATGTTCATCCACCTGAGCCCAGACCTGGCTGCACCGCTGCTCCTGGACATCATGCAATCCGTGGGCCGGTACAGATGCAAACCTCCGTGACATCACTTCCACTCACACCGCGTGAAGTTTACGTTACAGAGTGCACTAGATGTGTGTATGGTACATTATACATTTGCATTGACGGCTGTTCGTTGCATAGGTGATGATGCAGTTATTTAGGCACTGCTAAGAAGATTTAATGTCTGTTTCTCTAAACGAAACAACAGTAATTGCCTTGAGTGATGTATGCATGTACCTGTTGATGAACTGGGTTCCTGACCTATTTTCCGTTTCTGTTTGTACCTGCGCTGAAAATTTTGCCAGTGTAATGTGAGAGGAAGTGCAACCACTAATTAGACGGCATTTCAATTTTCTGCAGGTTGGCTTCAACAGTGAATTTCTCTGGCCAAGCTGAGAGGTATGGTCTTTCACACTGTTCCTGTGTACCTTCCCCTCATGTACAGTACACCTGCATGCATGACTGGATCAGGCGCAGGTCCGACGTGCACCCTGTTTGTGTCTCTGCAGCATGTTAATCCCGGGGAACGCGGCCGGCGTGGCCAAGCAGTTCCTGCGCTGCGTCTTCCACCAGCTGGCCCCCAACGGCATCCTGCCCCAGCTCTTCCAGAGCAACATCAAAGGTGAGCACACCTTCACTGCACAGACGGGAGATGAGAGGGCCCTGAAACAAACGGACCTGATTTCCCTTTTTACTGGTGTCTCACTCTTAGATGGAAGTTTCCTGAGGACTCTGGCTTTATCCCTCATTGACTTTAATGAACTGAGCTCCGTGGCTGCGCTGAACCAGCTGTTAGAGGTAAGCTCTTGTCTGCAAAAAACACATTTCAGGAACTCTTCAATGGGTGGTGCATAGAAAACTGTTGGCAGATGAGCTGAGTAGAAAACTGTTGGCAGATGAGCTGGCAAAAGTACAGTATATTTAGAAGATTTGAGTTGCCAGTATGTGCCTTCCTATGCAAAGATGCTTTTTTATATTTTTCCACCAGGTGGAGACATTGTTAAAGAAGAAAATCTCTGGTTTCCTGCTGTTTTTATGCAGCACTTTTTTGCTTTGCTTTAAAAGCAAAATAAGAAGGATTCCAAAATGTTGTCACATAACTGTGTTTACCGTGTTTGTGATCATTGTGCAGCTTTAGTTATAAACATCTCTGTTTGTGAAAATGACAAGAAGATTTGCCTTTCAATGATTTACAAAGGGAGCTTAAACTGGTCTCTGTTCCATGAGCAGATGAATAAGCATTATCACCCTTCCAACTTTAAAAACATAAATTGATTTGAATCCTCCTTGAATCCCCAAATTGTAGGTGAACCCCGTCCGTTGTGGTGGCATGTCCAATGTCGAAGAACCTATTTTTCCAAAGTTATCCTTACAGATTTTATACATTCCTGACCATCAGATGTAATAACTGTCATGAGGTTTTTCCACCTCTAATGCCAGCTTTCTTACAAGGTCAAGCCCAGCAACGTCCACGGTGACACATTGTTATTCCACATTGAACCAACCATGGCCATTTAATCTCAGCCTAGCTTCACCCTTACTCATCTCCACAAAGCCCAGACCTCAGAGCTGGTATAATATTCACAGGGTCTTAACAACAAGAAGAGCCTTCCAGCAGGAAGCACCATGCTGCACTGCCTAGACAACATTGCAACCTTCATGGAGGCCCTACCAATGGACTCTCCAAGCAATCTGTGGACCACTATCTGCAACCAGTTCCAGACCTTCCTGACCAAACTGCCCTCTGTGTTACCCCTGAAGGTATTTCCTTCAGCCTTTACTGTGCTCCCTTCCAATGGCGAGGGAAAATAGTCCTGTAGACTTTGATTGTTATGCCCACAGACTATTTTAAACCACATGAATGTAATTTTTGTGGCTTAAGTGGACTTCAATAAGCCTTTGATGACTTTTCTCCACCACAGTGTCCACTAGACTCCAGCCTGAGAATCATTATTTGCCTATTAAAGATTCCTGCTACAAGTGCCACAAGGGTAAGCATCCAACACCCATTCTTTCAAAAACGTGCATGTGTGTAAGTCTTTCAAAGTGTTTCTGATGTATTGTCAGATTCTATTTGGGATTCTTTTGTTCTACACTCCTGGAACCTTTTTTGAGGTTTTCTCAGGTTATGGAGTGTATAGTCCACAAGAAAAATTGATAAGGGATCTGATCTGAAGTGTCCAACAAAACAAAAAACGTTTAATATTTAATAATGTGAGGATACACACTTTTTGAAGTGTGCTCTCAATTGAAGAAAAAACATCTTGACATGCGTGACACATTTTTCTCAATTGTTTTATTTGTGTGAAAATATTTTATTCTGAAAATAACAGCAAATTGGACTAATGTAAGATTTTTTGTTAATAATAAGAAATAAGAATAATACTGCTTAGTGCTAAATAAAATGAATCATATGAATTATTATTTCAAGAGTAATAGTGTTTTCATTGAAAACATGCACAAGTAGTTTTCATTTCAGTGTAATGAGGAAAAATATAATTATCATGAATTCTTGCAACACTGTAACTCACATTAAATCTAGCTGCTGACCTCTGTCCAGTGAAGGTCAGTCAACTGAAACATTAATGGCTGACTAAATTTGTTTTGGCATTTATTGCAAGATGTAGTGCTGTGAGACTTCCTTTTCAACATTAATACTATTGAAATAGGTAAAATAAGGAATAATGATAAAGTAAGTTTTTAGAAGTTTTTTTAGGGTGTCCCTGGGTTGAACTGTTCTGAAGATAACCTCAGTAGGTGCCCTTGAATGAAAAGCTTTGGAAGGAGAGAATTACGCTGTGAGTTTTGTGTAGTAATCGTGCTGCAACCCACGTACAGCTCCATAACAACCAGAGCCGTGCTGAAACGTGACCTGCGGCTGCCGTGCGCTGATTTGAAGGGGCTTCGGGCCTTGATTACTGACCTCTCCCCTCCTACTCACAGAGCCTCCTGGAACCCTTCTCCAAATTACTGAGCTTTGTGATTCAGTACGGAGTCTTCAGCCTCTCCTACCTGGTGGAGCTCTGCGGTTTGTGCTACAGGGCCTTCAACAAGGTAATATTCCCACCCCGTTGCATCCCTCAGTGCGCAACGCGGCTGCACAGGACCCTGCCAACGGGCTGCAGTGTCTCCTTGATGAAGTACCCAATCAGCTCATATTGATTTGCATATTTTGGAGTGGCTGTGGAAGATGCACGGCCGCACATAAGAGTGCCTCTCCACCCGTAATGGAGGTGCGCAGTGGGGCTGCCCGTGGCCCCACTGCGAGGAGCCAGCTGGATGGCTCTCTACATTACATTACCACTCCTGTCACTGCAGAGTGCTTCATTCCCCCCAGCTTTATGGCTCTGTCCCACACATCTCTGCATTAGATTAAGCTTGAAAATGTTTATCATAACCTATCAGACGTCATGTGCCGGGAGAGTTTACAGTGGCGAATCCTTACTTTACGTACAAGGGTGGCATTGTGGCAAGGAACCGGGGTCCTAACTCAAATGTTCAGTTCCCTCTTGGGGCACTGCTCTTGTACCTTTGAGGAATGCAATTAACCCACAATTGCCCCAGTAAAGATCCAGCAGCTATATTGCATTAAATATGCATTAAATTGTAAGTTGCTCTGGATAAGCGTGTCTGTTAAATGACAATAATGTAATGCATTGAACTGATTGTTGCATAAACGCCAAGCCACATGTTGGGCTGAAATAAGGTTCTATAATGATTGAGGTGGAAAATTGTGGCCTAATGATCCAGAAAAGGAAAAAAATGAGTATTTATACTGAAGTTAACTATTTTGCTGCCACTTTATGACTAATATCTTTGCTATCATTGGACATAAGCATGTTATTCCAGTTGCTGTAGCAGGTTCAGTAATGTTTTACCAAGCCATGTTTGTTCAAGGGGAGATTATCTGACATTATGTGAAAAAACATTGACTCATTTGCAGATGGTGTTTTGAAAATAACATGACTGCGCTTTGTGCACAAGTTTTTTCCTCAGCAACAGATTTGTGTTTTTTAAAAAAATTAATCGCCTCTGAGGAGCCCTTGTCAGTTCATCGAGCACCCTCGTATCCCTCTCTCCCAAAAAAAAAGTGGCTTAGAGGATTCGAGCACTCAGAGCCCAAAGCCCAGAGAATATCGAGAGAAATGAGGGGAGGTTCATTATTCATCACCTACGACAACAGGCAACAACAGAAAAAGTATCAGCAGAAAGTAGCCTCGTAGCCTTGTGTGGTAGTGATTCTGCAGAGCCTTAATGAAGAAAGATACGGGGTGTTAAGAGACCAGCCTGCTGCTGTGCCACTGAAGCCTCCCCGCAGATAAATGACACCAGGGACAGTAAACACTATATTCTTGCACAGCGCTCCATCACACTATTGGAAAGATGCCATAGCTTTGCAGGGGAAGAAACTGAAATGTTGGTCAGATTTATTACTGACCGATCTATGAGATTGCCATCGTTTTCTTTATCATCATCAATCTGTTGAACGATTTGTTTGTTTGTTCACCAACCAGGAGAGGGATAAGTTCTACATGTCCAGGATTGTTGTGCTGGAGCTCTTGCAGGCTCTGAAGTTCAAGTCTCCTTTACCTGACATCAACCTGCTACTATTGGTCCAGGTAAGACACACAGTCAAGAGGTTTACCCAACAGCTGTTATGGATACCGTTGAACATTTGTGATTGCTTGATGATCTTACCAATATCCCAGTTATTTCTGACAACTTTGGAGAGTTTGTTCTCTATGTATGTTGAAATTAGTGTGACTTTAGGTTTAGCATTGATAATTACTGAAATTACATGGCTGGTATCAGTTTGTTTGTGCAGATGCTGGCACAAGACTGGCTGAATCCACCATTCTCCAAAAACACATGATTTCTTCACTTCCTGGGGTGAGTAAGCCGTGCGCCCACACAGGTTTGTCCTTTTCCTAATGAGCATATGTTGCTGCACGATAAGGCAGACTCTAACTATACGATCACTGCTGGTCAGTGTGTTTTAGCAGCACTTTTTCATGTTCCAGATGAGCTTATGAAATGATGCAAGACACTGCCTCAGCAGAGCAATCCAGTGCTTCAGGCACCATTGTTTTGCTCTGAGTTCATATACTGTGTGTGTCTCTCTCTCAGTGCACAACCGCTGCAATGGAGTGCATGAGGCAGTACATCAGTGAGCTGCTGGACTTCATTGCAGATATGCATACACTGACCAAATTAAAAGTAAGTATGACTCAACTGTTGTCATAAGTGAAAGCTAAACTGTGATGTGACATGGTACGCACTGTATAAATGATGGATAATATCTCATGCTTGCAGTTTGATTATTCATGAAACAGTATTGAGTGAGTGTGAACTCGCTATCCTCTAAGCAATGTAAATATTTCATAAACTGATGCATCTGTGTGTTTAGCTCAGTGGATGTGCAGAAAACGATAGCTCTCCTATACTCTACTCAATGCTACGGCAATCGCAGTGCCCTTCGGCTTGCTGCCTGCGTACAACACAGAGTCATGTGACCTGTCTTGTGACCTCATCTTCAGAGCCACATGAAGGCCTGCTGTCAGCCGCTTCATGAGGACACCTTTGGTGGGAACCTAAAGGTGGGCCTGGCACAGGTGGCTGCCATGGAGATCAGCAAGGGCAATCACCGTGACAACAAGGCAGTGATCCGCTACTTGCCTTGGCTCTACCATCCTCCATCTACCATGCAGCAAGGGTGAGAAACATTAATACCAATATTATTACACCACTGTTACTAATGTTACTGTTGCAACACTGAGAATGGTAAAGATTGTACAGTAGTAGCAGTAGAAGTAGTATAAATAGTGGTAATAACAGTTACAAACAATAATAGAGAAGTTGACAAAACTGATCCGTCATAACGATACTGATTAACAGTAGCAATGGGAGTCGCAGTACTACATGACTGGTAGTAACACATAAAATTCATAATTGTATATGAGGTATGCAGCAGTTCTCTTGGCAGAAACAGAAAGAGTGGAAATAGTAATTGCTGTATTGAAAAGCAGCGGTGTGGGTTTCTGAGATGACCGTATTTTTTCCCTGCAGGCCGAAGGAGTTCATTGAGTGCGTGTCACACATTCGCCAGCTATCCTGGCTGCTGCTGGGCTCCCTTACCCACTGTGCTTTGCACCAGGGCTCCACTTCCTGTATGCCCATCCCTCTGGACGCTGGGTCCCACATCGCAGATCACCTCATCGTCATTCTGATCGGCTTTCCGGAGCAATCCAAGGTGTGGGATTACAACTTGTCCCAAAAGTGCCTCACAACATCAAGACGAGTCAAATTACTTTACACTGTGTAGCTGATATTCAATATGAGCTGCTCAGTGAACTTTCATGTTCATGCATGTGGGTAGTGTTGAGCTAATAATCATTTTGGTGTGTCTCAAGTCCTCATTTCCCTTCCGCTACCTGTGCCTCAGTGTCACCTAAAAGAAGCAAATGCAGAGTGTCACGGATCAGCTGTGCAACGGATGGTACAAAGGACCACAGTGCTTTGTGAGGAAGAATTAGCGTTGTACCTGGAGGGAGAACAGCTGTCACCAAAGAAAGGAGTTTAATGGCTCCCATTAATGTGAACAAAACAACAAAGCCCAGGGATTCACAGGATTAATGAATTATTAAACTGGTAGCACACACAGTCAGACAAACGCACAGGCCTTGATTACTAGTATCTTAGGTGTGGAAAGAAATATAAATAATCACGCTGTCTAAACAGAGACTGTTTGATGTCTCCTGCCTTCACAGCAGTGAGCAGAACAGAGATTCACTTTCATTTTTTCTTTTTTTTGCAGCATATGATTTCAAAGCAGTGACCTGTGGTTAGGTAACCAGGCTTCATGAATACAACTTTCCAAGCTGCGTTCTCACACACTAATAGCCGGCTTTGATTCTGACCTTGATCACATTTTTCATTGTTACCATCAATCTCATCGGTGGAAGGACATTTACGCTTTTTTTTCCCCCCCCCTTCATGCACAGAAGATCAAAACGTCTGAGAATCGAAGGTTTTAATGTTTAATTATGCTCGCTTTCATTTCGAATTTGCGTTGAAAGACACAAAAGCCTCAGGTGAAGGCTCGGTATTCCGAGGCATTGAAATCGATGGGCGCTTCAAAGACAGCGGTGTTCAGCGTTAATGTTCAGTGACTGAACTCGAAGCAGTGAGTCATCAGGGCTGGACCCAGGACTCCTTTCCGAGGCGCACAGTACATCATATATCATCAGGAGCCGCGGCGTGATGATAGCCATGCTTCACCGGGGCTGTCAGGTCTTGCCTGTCCCGATTTCATCTCCTGCCTGTGTTGTGTTCCTCTCTGCCCTCTCCGCAGACGTCGGTGCTGCACATGTGCTCCCTGTTCCACGCCTTCATGTTCGCCCAGCTCTGGACCATCTACTGTGAGCAGGCGGCCGCCGCCCCGACGCTGCAGAACCAGAACCAGAACGAGTTCTCCTCCAGCGCCATCCTCACGGGCCTGGAGTTCTGGAGCCGGGTCACGCCCAGCATCCTGCAGCTCATGGCGCACAACAAAGTGGTGAGGATCCCCCGCCCCGGGCTGAACGCGGAGTCTGAGAGCATGCAGGGACATCGGTCTGTTCAAGCAGTGCTTCATCACACTGAGCACTTTATATGAACAGGACAAGGGCCCATTGCTTAGCTATGCCTTAAAACACATGTGCTTGCATTGGTTTCTTAAATGAATCCATTAATCATTTGAGAAGTTAAATTGATGATTGGACAAGGGGCAAAATCTGGAACATAAGCTGCATTTGCGTTTTAGCTTGTGGTGATGGCACTGATGTGTGCAGGCAGCAGAGCAGATGTCTGTGTCTGCATGAATGGGTGATAGAGCCCCAATCAGGAAGAGAGAACAAACCCAGCCACACCCTCATTGGAGCAGTTTACAGTGCTGTGCGCCAGCCACTTGCTTGTGCATGTGTCCATGTGTGCATATGCATGAGTGTGTGTGTGTATGTGTGTGTGTTGGCTCAGAGCAGTGGTTCTCCAGGGTGTAGTTATTCATGGTCAGGTCACTTGCTGCAGTCCAGGCCTGACATTTCAGCACATTGGTCTTGTGCTGAGATCAACCCCCCTCCGAGCAGGTTAACCTTTCTACTCACCAGCTCCTGCTCAAACACTGAACGCGCTTTGACCCAGGGAGCAAGGCTGTCTCCCCAAGGAAAAGGTGGAGGACATTACACAAGCCTGATTCAGCTGGCCTGGGAAACTGTACATGCAAATAAACAGCCCTACAAATAATACAAATACTAAAAATACAAGTCATCACAAGCGATTTAAGCACTGTGGTCCGCATGGGAAAGGAATGGAACTAAATTACTGGGCCTCTGACTGCAGTCTGATGTATAATTCCTTTATAATGTTGTCTAACATGCAGTAATAAGATATAAAACAAGTGGAGCTTTGTTTGTCGTAGTCTATATTAGTCACAGTCTGGAATTAGGGCACCATACAGTCCTTCTCTGCTGGGTTTAACACAGGCTCCAGTCTATGATCACTCAGATGAAGAGTTTGGCATATTGTGGAAATCTCTGCAAGGAAGCCTCCTGATCTCTCCTCCCTCTCTTTTCCAGATGGTGGAGATGGTCTGTCTGCATGTGATCAGCCTCATGGAGGCCCTTCAGGAATGCAACTCAACCATCTTTGTCAAGGTCGGTGAGCTTAAGCTTTTCAGCGGGTTTGTACAGCAGGAGTGACACATTTGTCATGTGCAGCCTAAGGTCGCTCTTTGAAGAAACAGGCTTATTGCTGTGTCCCCCTCCCCCGCCCCCCATTTTTGGCTCCATACCAAGGCATTTGTTATACTTGGACATATGCAGATGTTGTTCATGGTTTGTTACATGTGTAAATGAAGTGAAGCCTACCCACATCCTTTCCATTGTCTTTTCTTTCAGCTCATTCCTATGTGGCTGCCCATGATTCAGTCTAACTTAAAGGTAAACTTTCCTCGCTTTCATAGCCCTACTTTGTGGAATAAAACTAGTATTCTAATTTGACTGGAAAACAAGTATATTAAAGGACATGCCAGACTTAGATTTTCCTTAATCAATGATTGGTTCATACGTTTGAGTATGACATTAGCATGTCCTGTATTCATAAACAGACTGGTGTTTTGGGGACTCATGATGCTAACGCTAACGCTAATGCCAACCTTCTTGGTCCCCGCAGCATTTGTCGGCGGGGCTCCAGCTGCGGCTGCAGGCCATCCAGAACCGCGTCAACCACCAGTGCCTGCAGGGCCTGCAGGGCTGCGGCCAGCCGGGCGCCCTGCCCTCCGCCCTGCGCAAGTGGCTGCAGTGCACGCAGTTCAAGATGGCACAGGTGGAGATCCAGTCTTCCGAGGCGGCCTCGCAGTTCTACCCCATGTGACCCGCCCCTGCCCCGCCCTGCCCGCGGGCCAAGCCACGCCCGTCTGCGCCATCGCATAAACACCAGACATCCCCTCGCCCCGGCCGCTCCGGCCGTCGCTCGGCCTAGCGTTTGACTTTCGGTGTCTCGGTGTACAAGCCCCCTCCCGCCCCCCCCAAATCAAACTAGACATCCGCTTGTGTGTCGGAGGCACCCAGCGCATGCTGTCGGCAGCCTCGAGGTCAAAGCAATAGAATGGTGTGACAACGCCAAAGCCATAGGGATCGAAGCACTCAGACATCACACTCCAACACTTGCTTATCAGAGTGCGGGTCAGGCGCGGGCAGCAGAAAATCCTGCTTTATCTGGTGTTGCGGTTAAAAATGGTGGCAGCTTAAAGGTGTCCTCCCCCTTCAGATAAGCCCTTAGCGGAGTCAGGGAGATTGAGTTTGAAAGCAGAGCCGAAGTGATTGCCTGTGTGTTTAGAAGGTATAATACGCTCTGGACTGTATCTCATCAGCAGAAAGGTAACAGGCTTGGATAGGAGCCCTGGACAGTACCACAGTGCTCTAACATGTAAATATCCATAATCTGCAGAACCACTAGCAGCAGTGACACCCGCAGCACACGAGGACAGTTCAGTCCCTGTGTAATGGTAGGAAGGGACATTATGCACCCGGCCGTGTTTGCTTTGAGAAGTGCTCTGTATTCATATGCATCCTGGATACTGATGTATTTTTTGCCTTTTGTCGTTGCTGTTGTGGTTGGTTCAAAGCCAGAATAATGAAATAAAATAAACATGGATTTTTGTAAAAAAAAAACTAAAAAGAAACTAAAAAAGTTGTCTTTTGTTTGTGTCGTACACGCACCTCACACAGTGCACAGCTTGCAATGCAGCGCAGATGAAGATCCACAAGTCTGTCTCTTTTGAATAATGTTCCTTGGTAAAACCAGGATGGCTACAATTGCCTCATTAGCCTTGCTAGAGGGCAGGCACTCAGAAATGAACCAAACACCAACTGTATTTTGGAAGGAGAGCATTTACTCTGTGCTCCTTGGCAACACTGTACGTCTTACTGGAAAGTGTGACAATCCATCCTGAACGATAAGGATGAAGGGTCCGTCCCCTTAAAATAGGCACCCATATAGCTTGTTAGTACAGAATGACAGAATAAAACTGGTTGGGTTGTGCTTTTTGGAAGACATCTCCCTGGTTTTTCTCTGTTTTAACAATCCTTTACATCACACTGAGAGGAAAAATAAGCCTGAATTTTGACCTTGTCCATCTCTAAAGAGAGATTGTTAACAAGTGGTCTCTTGTCAGCGAGAGAGAGCATAGAAGTGGGACAGTTAAGTGATGAGAGGGATATAGCTTGTTGCCAGGACTGTTCTGTCAAAGCAGAAATGAACAGAGTAAACAGCAAGAGGGGGAAAATGCCATGTCATGGAAAGACACACTATGAAATTCACATCTGTTCACTATCTAACAACAAAGCAATAGCAAACTCATATTCATTAACAATACACTCTGAATTCACTTTCTCAAAATTGTCAATGCACAAGTATTTTAAAATTCCATAGCTTAAAACATAAATTCTGGTAAATAAATGTATAGCCTTTCTGAATTCACTGTAATGTATATACTGTCTTACATAAAATAGATGTAAATGTGTGTATCTGAAGTTTGATTATTTAATGCATTAGAATTTCCTGACAGTGAAGTAGTATTGGGTGTGTTCTTTTTTTACCCTCTTTGGCTCTGGCACTTTCTCAGAGCTGTATGTTAGACAGAAGAAAGCAGAACACCTTGGCCCAGTGGCCATTGGGTTTGTGACACACTACTGTCCAGTGGCCATTCACTGCGTGACACACTACTGTCCAGTGGCCATTCACTGCGTGACACACTACTGCCCAGTGGCCATTCGCTGCGTGACACACTACTGCTCAGTGGCCATTCACTGTGTGACACACTATTGCCCAGTGGCCATTCGCTGTGTGACACACCCCTACGGCAGAAGACATACTTCATTCTCTCTGACTTGTCTATTACAAAACTTTGGAGCCTGAACTAATGGCATGTGTTTTCAGCAAATCAAATTGCACTGTTGGACCAATACAATACTCTCTCTCTCTCTCCCTCTTCTAGCTCCCTCTCTGCAAATTCGGGCGTGCTGCTTCTCCCCATCAGAGCTCAGATCAATCAGGCGTAAACCAAGCTGAGGGAGGGTAACGTAATAAGCGGGACAGACAATGGGTAAACAAGATGAGAAGTCATCTCATCAGCTCCTGCCAAGCCTCCCCTTAGCCATGGTGCTACAATTAGGCCAGCACAGAATGAGCAAAATACAATTACATCGGACTTAATTTTATTTTCTGTGATAAAGTGTGCTTGTAAGATTTAATTTAGATTACAAAAGGCACTTGTCCCGGAATAGCAGAAAACATACTAGATGGTCTGTCCAGTTGGATGCATGCTTTATCTCCTTCTTTACTGTCTACAGCTCTGTTCTCTTGACTTTGTGGTACTTCAACTTCCTCATATAAGTTTTTGCAACCAGAATGTACGATTTGTGTTTTCACATCTGCACTTTATGAATGTAAAACACAACAATGGAAATGTATTTAAACGTTATATGATTTCTTGGGAGCACTATGAAATCTCACACAGTCATGTCGGGGTTCTCAATCAAATTTATTCTTTGCTGGAACAAGTTTATATCTGGCTGAAATCAGATGGGCAAATGCAAAGCAGCATTTAAGCTCAATGCATTGTCCAATAAACCTTCACGTTGTTACTCGAATGTAATTACCTCGAGTCTGGGATGTATCTATTCTGGGTCTGGAGGGCAATTACTTGGATCCTAGAACATGATTGCACTGGAGTCTGGAATGCATTTATCTGGATTGTGTAGGTAGTGAGCTTGTTTATAGACCATAAAAGTATGAAATAATTGTAAATATTGAATATACTGTAACTATCAGGGTTTTAGAAAGTGATAAGTGTGGATCTTTTATTGAACATGGCATCTTATATCTAGAATGCAGAAATATCATGGAGTATTAGCATTATATTCTGGAGTATAATTGCTTACACTCTGGTGCGGCGTGTGTCCTGAATGGCCTTACTCCGGAATGTTCTCACGAGGGTTCCAGAATACGAGCAGTGCTCCGTGAATCCGTGTTCTGCGTGAATCGCCTGATCCCAGTTTGTAGCCTCTCTGCCTGTGTGAGACCTGGCGGGGTGAGTCACTGCGTGCGCTCCCGCCGTTCGCGTGATGTCTGAGTCAGTCCGCGAACGGGCCGAACGCGGCTGTCACTCACACGGCCCCTCTGTCACTCCACATCTGCCCCGGAGAGGGGCCCAGCTGACTCGGCGGGTTAAGTTTAAAGTCACAAGGCCCAAAGCCATCGCCACGGGGCCCCCCGGTTCGTCTGAAGATAGCTTCCACAGAAAGGCTTGTCAGGGACGATGAGGGCTGATGTGGATGTTTTTGAGGCTCATCCCACTGGTCAGGTGCACTCCTGACAGGATGAAGGGGAAATCAGTGCATGGTAAGTGAGTGAGTGGGGCCAAGCCGAGTCAATACAGGGGGCCAAGATGTTGAATTATAAGACATTTGAGACATACAAGCAGAGCCTTGACATGAAAGTCCATATTTTCGTTCACAAGACCACTCTCATAAACGGCTTTATATTCATAAAATAGAGAAAAATAAGAACCTACAAAACACCTGCATTCAAAATGGGAGGGCTTTAGCAGATTTCATTAGCAAATATCAACATCAGTTTCTTTTTAACCAATAGACTGCACCGGTCACTGTTGTAATCATCAGGTTTTGACAATTCCCCTTAACGGCAGTGTAGCATAGTGGTTAAGGAGCAGGACTCTTAACTGAAAGGTTGCTGGTTTGATTCCCCACGGGGGCACTGCTGCTGTACCCTTGAGCAAGGTACTTAACCCACAATTGCCTCAGTATATACCCACCTTTATAAATGGATAACATTGTAAAACATTGTCATTCTGGATGAGAGTGCCTGCCAAAAATGCCAATAATGTAATGCAATGTAACTTCAGCTTCTGAGCATGCTCCTGTTGCTGTGCACTGCAAGACCTGACAGGAGCACGCCTCCTGTCACCTCTCCACTTCCTGCGGCGACCCTCCAGCCAATCAGCGAATGCCGCGCCCCTTCCCATCGACCCCATCAGGCTTCATCAAAGGGCATGCCATGTGTAATGGAGTCCCAGCGCTGAGCCTGCATCTGCCAGACGTCTGCCAGGCCTGTTTGAACTGGCAGCCCTTTAAAGTCTCCGTTTGCTCATTAACGGGAGCTTATGTAATCAACGTCCCACAGGTGCCCAGCACTCCAGCCCTGCCTCCTCTGTGCGGATTGACTCGACGATGGAGAGGAGAGACTCGAGAGGCAGGGATTGTTAGTGCTGGCCAAGGGCTCTTCAAAAAAAAAAAACATAAAAACAAACCTCCCCGGGGTTCCGGGGGCTGCACGTGAGGCCACCTCTAGATTGTGAAGGTTACTGTAATGACAGAGGGCTCCTGGAAGCCACTGGGGCAGCCTTCACGGGCTGACGGATGAATCACAACTCTGCACAGCATTCAGGAGTCAAGCTCACCAGCACCCTGCAATCCTCTTCAATAGATGCATTATGCAGCCGAGATAAGGCCAATCAATCACGCAATTCATCCTGCCATTTTCACCTGTCATCTAAACAGCTTTGCCTGCATTTACCTTTCTTCCCACACACACACACACATGCACGCACACACACTCACACGCACACACACACCCACTGCTTCCACTCAGTAGTTAATAGGTTGGGTAGAAGGATCAGTGAGGAGATGGGGTCTGTCTCCCGGAGTGGAAATGAACTGATGTGATGACAACTTGTTAACGGCAAGGAGCATCGCTGCACCTGCACTTTCATTGAGCCGGGGTGTTGGGGAAAAAAAGGAAAAGCCCCCAGCACTCTACTTATCTTCTACTGGACTATAAATATAGATTAATGACCTCTGGCTGTCAAGATCTGTGGTGTACGGTCGAGCAGTGGGGCTCCTGTCAGCTTTGATTGTTATGCGGACTGTCAGATTCCTGAGTCCGGACCAATGGACAGCTGCCACCTTTTCTGACCCAGGCTGACTGTATCTGAACTGCCCGTCAAGTGGGAGATAAATAAGGCAGTAAATACAGAAGACTAACAAACACCTCTTAAGCTGCATCTTAAAAACTTTCAAAGTGCATATTTTCAATAAGATGGATCATATTTGTGGTCTGAAAATTGTTGGCTACAAGGACTTAGGGTGTGCAATCTACTGAAAAAGAACTTTCATCTGTATTTATATTTTCATGCATTTCATTTTGGAAGGGGGAAACTGACACCAAAGCAGAATTACTCCTCATGCTCATGGTTTATCAATGCTCTGATTGAAATATGGCAGATTTCATATTTTGCATAATTCAATGAATCTTAAAATGGGATTTTGAGCCTTTTGATTTTGAGCCTTCTATTTAGTACATACAAATAATTCTTCCACCCCAGTTTGGTTTCATGAAGTTAACTGAAGTATCAGAAATTAAATACAGTGTTGGAATTGATTTCAGGCAAGTTTATCGGCTGTTCCTTGGAATCAAATGCAATATCCACTCTATTTAATTACTTGCAGATTG
The DNA here is from genome assembly GCF_013368585.1 of Megalops cyprinoides. Classification (NCBI taxonomy): domain Eukaryota; kingdom Metazoa; phylum Chordata; class Actinopteri; order Elopiformes; family Megalopidae; genus Megalops; species Megalops cyprinoides. Next base: position 27,973,486 of record NC_050594.1, read on the forward strand.
TATAGCAGAGATAAGAGTGATAAATGCACGACTTACTAGATACTCTCAAACCATTAGTGGGTCATACATGCCCAAAGACCAGAAAACAAAGGGATAGGGTGGTATCTTTAAAATCCACCTAGCAGGACAACACTGGCTTTGACAATTCTTGATAACTGGGGAAGAGTAGACATTCTAAGGAAATTTAAAATCGAACCATTCAAACTGTAAATCCTTCACTGATAACACATGGGCTAAATAGAATGGCTGCTTTGATGTTGTTGATATACTTACCGTAACTTTGCCATCTGGCAATGCAGACTATGATTCATACACTCAGCTGTGAAACATCTGCATGGTCGCTTATGCACCCCACCGTTATCATAGCAAACGTCTCTCTGCTTCCTGTCAACAGAAGTTCTTTGCACGGGGATGACAAAGACGTGTACAACTGTGCCGCGTGCACCTTTTGCAGATTCGGTCAAGCAGCTGGAACACAAGAACAGCAAACACAACATGATTAATTTCTGAAAGTACTGATCTTCCATAAACAGCAGTTAAATAGGGTCTTACAGAATGCGGGAGGTATTGGACTAATGCAGGTTGCATTTGCTTTGTGTGATGAATAGAAATGCACACAGGCATTTTTACAGCCCATTTCTTCCATCTGCAGCCCGTTAGACTGGGGTGGTGCGCTCAGACATGGCTTTGTTTTAAAAAATGACTTTGATTGTCTCAGTCCCTTTTAATTACTCCAGATGGGCCTGGTGGCACTCCTCTCATCTTTACTCCTCCCGCAGCATATGAACCCGAGGCAGGGATCATTACTCTCTGATTCAAGCTGAGATCCTTCATCCCCGACTAAAAGAACACAAGCCTCCCTGACAAGAGTATTGCAGGAGAAAGGCTCCTGCTTCTCCTAACACCACAATGAAGGACGGCACCTCTCTTTCCTGGCCTCTGGTAAACCTGCCAGTGCATTAGAGATGGCCATCACGAGACCAATGTAACTCAGTGATCGAAATGCGAAGGTCTGCGTTTGGGCAGGTTTGTTTTTCTCCCCGGCCCAGGGAGCGCGCGCGGCTACTCCAGCACTTTCTGCCTGCAGTGCCAGCTTGTTGTGACAATGTTGGAGCCTCCATCTCGGCAACGCTGGGGATCCAGCCAGCCCCGTTCAGCCTGTCACATCGTCTTTATCGCAGCCCAGTTCGGGGCTCTCCGGCTGGACAATGCATGAATGTTTAAATTGCTCCGAGTGTCTAATTGCATTATTCTCAAACAGCACATCTGAGGAGAGGGGGCGCATCACGGCGCACAGGCCCGATCATTCACATTCAAATTCATTCACATTCCGCTACACCCCGTCTCCCGCGCCATCTCCCTCTCCGGGGCTCATCACGGATTGACATGGATTTTTTAAAGAGTATCACTGCTATTGAGGTTCTTTGTTCGTCCTCTGGTCTGACTGTGATTGGCAAACTTCTGCTAAATTTAATAGAGCAGTTTACTTGTCTGAACTTGTATGGGAATCTTCTCGCAACTGGAACTGGATTTGAAAGTCCTAATTGAGACTGAATATAAACATCAACCCATCCACTAAACATTACAGTTGTTATCATCTGGTATATTTCAGGCCCAGATCCGATGTAACAAAACTGCCATCAATTTAACGTTTAAGACTTGGTTGACTTGGTTGATTACATTCTAACTCATGTGAGGTTTTTACACAGTAAATTTCTGATTCGATCCAAACCAGGGAGAAAGGAAAGACAGTGTTCTGTACCAGCAGTCTTTTTCAGCTCACTCCACTAAAATGCACTCAGCCGTCTTCTTAATTGACCGTCTGCAGGAGTGAGTTAAAAAAGAGTCCACCTCCCCGGACAGGCGATGAGTGACAAGTCACCCAGTCTCCTTTACAATGCTAATGTGTGAGCAAGGGAGCCCCGTGTTTGCCCAGCAATCCATCTGGGCTGATGTTTTCCAGCCCGACTGAACTCTGCATCCAATAATGAGCAGGAGAATATTCATGCATCTGCCCCTGCTTAGTAACCGAATTTGTTTAGTCAGCAATCCACCACAGTGGCTCATTAGAATTTAGGAATTTGTCTTAGCCAGGCAATTAAGGATAGGCAAAGCGAAGCTGAGAGGGACACATCTGCAACAAAGAGCTGACATCAAAAGATGCTGTTTCACTTGCTGTCCCATTTGCTCCTGGACACCGGAGCACCGAATGCATTTCATAATAGCTGCTCATTAATAATTAATACTTCAAGACAGACTATGAACATTTCCTTCACTGTAGGAAGCCCAGGAGATGCCCATCTCCCTCTCGGGGGCTGACAGTGGTAAAAATTATAACAGAGAAAAATGTAACAAGTGTAATGTCTGCTTATAATCACGTTTTCTACCCAAACGTAATCAATAGCAGAGAGTCCAAGAATATACTATATGTCTTTTGTCTGTATTTCCAATTCATTATCAGTCATAGTCAGCCCCCCTTCAAATAAACTTTGCAAAAACACTCAGAATGGATCTTTTTTAATAGTACAATTTTATTTAAAACTAAAAAAAGTCAGCATGTTGCAATTAAATTAGTTCAATGCACAATATATATACTGTATGTTTAACATTTTGGTATGCAATGCATACATTGTGCAACAACCTTTAATTACCAAAATATACATTAATGGCTTATTCCAGAAACATGACAACATTTAATTCTGATTTGTAGCATATCAACAACTTCTGTTGTTATATATTTCCCTATAAACATGTTTTCTTTTATGCTGTACATGTGATAGACAGTCAAGAAGGCAGTTTTTTATATTAATATTTACATTCATGCATTATTTTTCAGATTATACTATTGTACATAATATAATACAGATGTATGTTCAGATGCTGGGTACACTGTAGATATGCAGTTATATGTCACAATTCAAGGTCTGTGCTTGCAAACTCAGAGCACTTTACAACAGGGAAACACACGCACATATGCATAACACAGGCGCATATATACACACACATTCACACACTCACACTAATTTATAGCGTTTAAGTTAGAGACACCATCACTGATAACTTGGACTGGAGACCCATCTTGGTTGTCACAGAATATTACGTTATATAGGGATTTATATGCTTTGCTATGCTATGTGTTTTACAGTGTATATGTTTCACCCAAGAGTGTACCAATAATCTTTAAAAACATTTTCCACATTAGTGACAGCAGAGTGGAAGATAAATGTAACCTCTTGTTCTATTTAATAAGTTTATAACTTGTTAAAATGTTTCATTTAATTCATTTTGTTCAATGCTGAATATATAAAAAGAAATGGTTTGTTTGAATCTTGTAAAACAGGAATCAGACATCTGCACACCTCAAACACTGTGTCACATGTACCATGCTAATGTCTACATAGGTCAGCAGCTGGAAAGCGGTATGATGCTTCTCAAGCCTACTTTCAGACTGGCAGAAAATGGGCATTATTTAAATGTTATCCTTAATTCAGAAATAAAAAAAAAAACATATGAAGCCATTTGTTGCAGGTTGCATTCAAATATGATACTAACACAAGAGCAGGAGGCACTACTCAGGGCCTACAGCTTCTTGGATCCTCTCATTAGTGCCATCTAGTGGGAACATGAAGGTACTGTCACTCATGCTGGGGGAGCTGCTTACTTATTGAGTTAGTGGAGTTGGGGATGTTCCTGTCTATATGGCTGCTTTCACTGCTTCCAAAACTCATTGTAGAGTAAACTCAGCTACTTGAGGGTGAACTACTTGTACTAGCAATCTGTGGGAAAGAAGAAAACAAAACATATGCTGCTATTAGACTGTGTATCATATCTTAATTGAAGGGAGTAAGCTTGTCATTTTAGTTTGATGTCAATGTTAATATGTACATTGCTAAACAAGAGGCAGAATGTAATGTTACCTCATTGAAACTGCCACACTATTAGAACTTAATATTTAAACTGCTTCTGAAAGTGAATGGTTAATCACATCACAGCTCTTTCCAATGCTCCAAAGATGGCTTCACTGCCTGCTCATGTATTTGTGGGGATGCTAAGACCTAACTAAGTTTAATAAAATGTGAATAAATAGAGCAAATGACCCATGTTTCCCAGCCTCCAAATTTGCAGATCTCTCTGAAGCCCTGTCTTTGTCTCCTTAGCCTTTTCTGGCTCCAGCTCCACCAGTCAGAATCTGGGCCCTTGGCTCTCAGTTACTAATAATCATTTTAAGAAGCTGATAAAGCACTTCCTGCTGTGAATCCCTCTGACCCTCCGGGATCCTGACATTTGGCAAAACTGATTCATTTATCATGGGGTCCTTCTTCAACCACAACACCTAACATGATGAAGCAAAGGAAGTAGATTACAGAGAGCAATCCCAGAATACACTTCTTGACAAATACACACACACACACACACACACACACACACACACAAACGCACCCTGTCTCTCTCTCTGATGCACTCAGAAATCCCTACACTGATGGTGCAACATGGTCCGGTTGAAGGCATACCAGAAAGCTGTAGATCAAGAATTGGCTTCTCGCAGAGCCAAGCAAGCAGACCGGCGTCCTATGTGCAAGTGTCTGTAGTATACTGGGTGTGTCGTATCAGGACGCTCTATCAGAGTTATTTACAAACACACAGACGAGGCCATGACCTCAACACAACGGTAAGAACACTCAGATGAGCAGGACAGGGGAAAACCACACTTGTACAATTACATAAATAAATTCATTGAATAACATACATTTGTATGCATTTTTCAGCTAGTTGCAATAGTGGCCCAGGGTAATAATTAACAGTCGTCAGTCATTAGTGTGTCATTTGTGTCGTGGTGCTAGGGGCAGAATATGCTGTGAAATGCAGCAAAAATTGAACCTTTTTGACCTCTTCACTTGGAACTGCGATCAGCATTTCATGAACGGCACCATTGATTAGCCTCTTATAGCCTTTTCAATTTGCATAGTCAGAGGACAAAAGCAACCCCCCCCCCCCTTCTTATGCGGGCATTCACCGTTTTGATGCTCATTTTTAGCTTATGGACTGAAGCCATGTTCACATCAGTGATAAAACACATTAGCGCTACCCTTATGCTGTAAGCAGCTCAGTGGAATGCTATTGCTGGACAACATCTGTTGCTAACTTTTTTTTACCCAGTGTCACTAAAGGGGCAGCCAACAGAGAGACATTAGGGAGGGTCATAATACATGGCGCAATACATGTACATAATAATGTTAAACACTGTGATGCAATAACATAAAAACCCCAATGTTTTTACACCTGTCTGCCTTCTATCCAATAAAACTAAAAGGCAACAAGCAAAGCTGCACACATGTGAAGACACCTGGTTGTGCAAACAATCAATGGAACAGATGCTGTCTGGTTGCAAAAGGTATCCTTGAAATTAATTCAGTTTAAAAGGTTAGGCCTTTTCATCAAAAAATAAGCTAATAGAGCCTGAAAATTCACTTGATTTAGTGATGAAAGTGCCAAGTTTGCAAGACTGCAGGAGGCTTTAGAAGGGCTTTCCCTGGGTGCTAAGCAACTAAACCTTTGTTTGTTTTGAAATGAACTGCTGTCCTGCTGTCATATAATCAACGCCACACTGTCTAATGGCAAACGTTTAAATAAATTCAAATTTGATAAGTGCCTTCCCGCTGTTATAACTTCCACTGTGTTGTCAATCTGTCAGTGTCTTTTCAGTGGAAAACAAGACTTTCAGTTTTACATGGTGGTTTTTATGACTGATATGAACACGGCTTAAGGATCTAGCAGTGATTTTGATATTTTTCAAGGCAGGAGGGTGACCTCGCTCCCCTTTCCAGCCTGGTGCATGGCCCCTGTGCCACTAGTACTGAGTAACAACAAAAAAGTACAACAAAAAGAAACAGTGAGGTGAAATCAAAATGCAAACTAATTAAGACAGAGAGGAATCTAAAAAGTTTTTGCATTCCATGGAAACTGCATGCGTTTTTTTTTTTTTTTTAACTTGTTATTGTAATTCACTGCTCCTGCCACTGGGGGCGTCTCAGAGATGTGTTCACTGGAGTCCGGCTGACTGACGAGTTCATCATCCTCCAAACCGCCAGCCATTCCCCTGCAGACATCATGTTCACCATTCCACTGTCCAGCTGTGCATGTAATGGAGGTTCTGAGCCTCAGAGCTCAGTCTGTCTCACCCCGTGCGCTGTGCACGTCTCTTTCCCCCCTCTGCTTCAGCTGGCTCTAATTTCTATATCCCTAGCAAAGTCGATGTGCAAGAGCACGGTTGGCAAGGTGCATGAGAGTTCGGTTCCCGCCCTTGTTGTGTTGAAAGGGAGGGGATCGCTGGAGGGAGGGTGAGGGGGAGTGGGAGTCGTCGTGGTGCTTCTTCCTCTTCCCGTCTGTGCGCATCCTACACCACGGCGTTGTTGGTGTCCACCGTCTTCTTGTTGCGGGAGCTCATGGCATACTCCCCCCGGCTGGTCCCGTTCTCTTCTTTTCGCAGTGGTTTCCTGGAACACACATCATTTCAGGGGTCAGATCAGGGATTTTAAAACCTTTGGATCTGAGGATTTGGGAACTGACTCTGCATGCAACATAAAGCAAAGGCTACTCACACCAATCCCTTGTGAAGTTAAATGCATTAGCTCAGACCTTGTGTACAACACACTGAAGCTGATCTAGTCATCTGAACTTAAACCAGTTGACAGGGACAAATGACAGCCAATTGGCACAAATGTCGGAGGAGAAACCTTTCAACAGTGAGGTCAAGAATGACTAACAAGGATGAATTTCATGATGCTCCTCATTCTCCTCTGACAGTGGAAGAGACATGGGAACTACAGTATGGATGGGCTGTATCTCTCTCCCATTTTAACTTTAACTTTAATAGCGTAGAAGAGATGCAGGCCATTAATTTTCAAGAGGAAATAAAAGCCAGTCTCACATCTTTACATAACCTTCTGTTCCTTCAGTAGGACACTCTCCACTCAGCTGTGAATGAATCTAGAGAATGGAGGAGAGGCACAAAGTGCGATAAACAACAGCACGTCAAAGGGTCTCTCCTTATAAACTAGATCAGGACAGTTACAGGTAACCCCAGATACCCACAAATGCACACCTCATAAAACTAACCCTGGTACGACATGGGTGCCCTGAACAATAGGCTAGAGCAGAGAGGAGAGGACTGACAATGGCAGGAGCGTTTGAGGCACGCGCTGAGAGATGCGAAGGCTTCATCGGGCCTGACAGCTGGAGTCTAATGTGCAGAGTGAGAGAGCTAACTCCCCGGTGCAGACAGCTAGTCACACAGCTTCATGCTCTGTGATATCCAGTTCTCGCACCCTCAGCATGAAATATTAACCACCAAGGTCAGGTATATGGACCGACACTGACTGCTGGGCAAAAAGGCAGAACAGACACAAATATCTGTTTGGAATATGGAACATCAGACCAAGAGAAAGCAGCCACTGCCACAACGGTTTAGCTGTGTTTCTGCTTCAGTACATATTTCCATTCACCTGTTTTCCACGAGACAAGAAAGTTTCAAAACTTGGTAAGACAAAGGGATGAGTTTTTATGTCAAAAAGGATAGCATGTACCATAGTTTGGACCTACGGCAAACAATTCAGAAGTACACATTCAACAGAACTACTTGACAATGATGGCATTTTGCTCACCTTGCACACAACTAATGATTTCTGGGAAGAGCAAGAAGGGCTATCTCATCTTTCTAAACACTGGTTATCAGGTGTTCCTCAGGGGCCATTCTAAGGGGAAAATTTTGACATGCTTCCATGAAGCCCCAATGGTACAATAAAACCACCAGACATAACAATTTTCTACAATGTATTCAAGAAATATGAATCAAGGGAAATTTAGGAGTGTGTGGTTAAGTATGTTTTGTATGTATCAACGATTTCTATAAATATAATATATGGACATTTTAATGTCAGTTATTGTAGAGAGTTTAATTACATAATTGTTAATTTAACTGTCCTGATTCTGCAGAAGGTGTGTGTTCTTGTGGGAAGGGTTCAGTGGTATATGATGTAGTAAAACATCAGGTACAGAAGCAGGTATGAGGCAGACTGCAGTCTGGTACAGAAGGCTGAGAAAGGGGCAGCTGCCACAGGATTATCAAACACTACAGATAATTTGCTTTCTTTGGTATCAGACAGATCATTAGTTTAACATTAAAATGGATTAACCTTATTCTGTTCAATCTACAACTTTGTTTTCTGCTATATGATTTGCTAGTATATGATCATATTTTTCTGAAACCTAGCAGTTTTTTTTTTTCAAATCCCTCTTCCTACATCTGCACCCCTATGGAGAACAGAAGAAATCAAAGACCAAACAATGTCATTCTAACATCCTGATACAGGGCCCCTTACAAGGGACAGGATCTAATTTCACCATTAGCATGTGGCCAATTAACAGTGTGGACTGTCCACCGTGCAACCTGTTGTGTGCAGATAAGCCCCTTTCTGGTGCCAGCTTAATGATGCATTGGGCTCGGGATGGTAAAATGAAAAGGTCAGTCAGTTCTTTTTTCGGTGGGAGGAAGGGGAAAATAAGCGTGCTGTCTATGAAGGTTGAGGGATGCTTCAATTACCCAAGCCATCCATCGCAATCAGGGGGGAGGGTTTCCTTACACAACCGCACTGTGTTGACAAGCGCTCCCGGCCGCCAGGCAATAAATTATGACAATAATCAATAAAATTCCAAATAATTTAATTCTGTGGTGCTCTCCATGGATCAGAGGATGACAGCTAACATTAAGTGCACCCTCATAAAACACACATAGCTCATTCATGGAATCGACAGAGCAACACCATAAAGCATTCATAAAAATAATAGAGTTTTATGATGACCAATAACCAGTGATATGGTGTGTATACTATGTTGTAGATGTATATATGATGCATCCACTTATGAGGGTACTGCAGTCCAATTCATGTTCCAGCTTACATATCACCTTTGTAAAACCTTTTATTAAATGGTTTATATATAATGGTTTGGCATATTGTGAAGAGTTATGGATAATATATAGTATTATTCTTTCTCTAGAATGGCACAAAGGAAATCAAAACAATTTCAAAATCCATTCTAGAGCAAAATTCACTCAGCATCCTCACGTGACTTCTTGGAAATGATTAAAGATGCCTGTGCTCGCAAGTCGTGATACAAAGAGGTGGGTTACACAATGCTCTGTTCCAGAGGTGCCATCTGTTGGAACAGTCGGAACAGCCTGGGGCTGGAGGGCCCTCTAATAAAACTGTCCCCAGGCGTGATTTACACTCCGGCAGCATCCTGCATCCCCTGATTTCCCCAGGGAAGAGAGGTACAGAGAGAGAGAGAGAGAGAGAGAGAGGGAGGCAGTATAGTCTTCACTGTACTTACACTACCAGGATATCAAGCTTCAGGTTAAGCTGGAGTGGATCTGCACACTGAGCAAAGACGCCTTCATCTTCTTGCATGGACATGGACAGCGAGCAAACCATCACATAGAAAAATCACTACATCATCACCTTTGTTCATCACATCTAATTGTGTTCATGTCTTAGACCATACAGTCTCAGAACTCTGCATGGCAGCCTTCAATAAAAAAACCCCAGTCCCAATTCTTCCAAACAGACAGCCACGGATTCCCAACTAATCCTTTTTTATCCCTTTCTCTCTCTACCCTCCCTGCCACCCTTGTAAATTTTAAATGCCATCCTTTATTTACACCGTGGTGGCTGCTACTCATCCAGTCTGCATTAATGGTTATGGGAAGCACTCAGTGCTATTCTGCCAAATATCACTTAATCGCACCTGACAACTTCATTACGCTTAAAATACCAACCCTGCATCTCTGAACTAACTTTGGGCTTTGCTTCTTTGCTGGTGAGTGAGGGAACATCTCTCATCTCAGCCGTGCCACAGAACAGTTACAATCGAGGCAAACAGGTGTCCTGCCGAGAGAAATAATCAGGAGCTACTGGACCCAAAAAAGAGCTGAAGCGAGACTCTGACTGACTGCAGGTTTCAGCAGAGTCGCTGTGCTGCTCCTGTTCCAGCTGGCCCAGAATTCCCCCATTCTCTTCCAGCTCCTAACTGACAGCAACATTAGTCATGGCAAGCCATGGGCCAGCCCTTTGGGGGGGTTTTGCCACAGCAGTGTGAGCGACAGGGGTACAATGTTTCTCACAGCCAAACAGACGATTTACAAGGGGAATCACTTCACCTTGTAAATGGTCTGTCAATGTCAATGTTTGGAAAACAGGTCTCTTTGGAAAACAGATTTCTCTGGCTTTCTTTGGCTTTCAGAATTCTGGAAACATTGAGTTTTCTTTGAATTTACTTTTAATCTTATCTTTTCAGTCATTCAGGAGAAGGCCTTCGATGCACCATTTAAATTGAATGAAATAAGGGCTCCCGAGTAGCTAAGTTGTTATAGCACATACCTGGAGTGCAAGATGTGTAAGGTTCTACAGCCCTGGCTGTCAGACTATAATCGGGAGCCCACAGTGGCTGAACAAATTGTCTTCTTTCTACCAGGGATAAAAATGTGTTTCTACAAAAACATTATGAGTATATGTCTCCAATTGTTTGTAAAGTGTAGTGGCTTTATGTAAGAGTTGAAAACATTTAAAATTCAGCATGTCCTTCTATATTGTCTAAGAAAGGTGATCATTAATTCAGCCCATAGTGTTCATTAATCATATATTAAAACTAACTGCAATAAATAACAGAATTTGGGCCTCAGTTCTGCTGTCAGTATGTCTACTGCATACATGACTAGTGTCATTGATCACCATCAGGATGTCTATTCAAGCAATGTCCAGGTAGATTCAGTCAATGACATGCAATTGAGCCAACACTTGGAATTCATGATCGTTTTTATAACTTGGTTCATATACCTACATTGTTCCTATTCTTGCATAATAAGCTGTGGGGTCCTGTCAGCAGAACACAGGGTATGGTACAGTAGCAGCAGTGTACATCTTCCATATAACTACACAACTTCTATTTCTTCATAAATAGATTCTATAGTTTACTAGTTTTCTAGAGTTTACTTTTGTGCCAAACTAATTAAGCTAACAGAGAACATACAGTACCCACAAAAACAAAACAAGCAAGGCTGTAGTGTCATTTAAAGGAAACTCCATTAGTCATGCTATTTATAGAGCATTTTCTATGTAAGGCTGCCAGTTCAAACAAACAGTACACATACTACTACATCTGATCATACCAATACCACGACAAGCAATGTACAGCAAAATACACAAACACCATGCATAATTACTCATGCCCCTGATGAAACAGGAATAAAAACATAATGTATAAAACATGTACAAGATGTATTTGCTGGATATTTTCTACTCATTTTTAAATTATAATTTATACTTTCTACTGTTGTACTTTAATGATGACAAAGGATGACTTTATTCCAGAAAACAAAAGTTCATGCCATCAGAGCCAAAGAATATAATTCTTTCTGTACAATGTTTCTCACTCTAGCAAATAAACACGCTTGAAAGTGCTTTGTCTGGATTTTCATTCTTCTGCACTGCTGTAATCTGCAGTGGTTAATGTTGTGGAAATTACTATTTTGTGAGGCAGTTTCAGGATGAACTGGAGTGGAACTTCATGAAGTGCATATTTCTCCAACCCTTATCAGCTGCCGTAGCAGTCCTATAAAATCAAATCATTTCCTCCTTGCCCAAAAGGCAATCCTGTCACCAAGTTTCATCCCAATCCATCCATAAATTTCTTCAGTTATTCTATTTGCTTACAACTAGCCAGACAACCAGATTCTATAAAATAAGCTTCTCACAACCAACCAGTGCTGAAGGTAATAGGCCAAACAAGTACTTCTCCTGCTTTTCATTGGGAATCTGATCGGCACAACTTTTGTTGGACTGGCCAGGAGAAGCTTTTCTAGATTTACTAACACTTCTGTACCTAATTTAAGATGACCTCATGTTCTTTCTGATTTAAAGCTACATAAATGTACCATTTAATGGGAGTATGTGGTTGCTATGGTGTGTTTATATTTTCTTCTGGCTGATCTTGGTGACTCACAAGCTGCTATACCTGCCTTAGTGGAATCTGTCATAGCATCACTGTAAACACAGTAGTCAGCAAGTCATTCTTCTTGCTTTGTATACACTGCTTGCTTCATTAAAACTAAATTTATACTTATATCATTAATAAATATTAGCCTCATTCCATTCTAATTCTTCTAGCTACACATCATTTGATATTTATGGACTTAGCTCACAGACTGTGAGGACTGAATTCCACCCCTCACCCTGATAGCCACTATATTGCTAGCTACTGCAGAGGAGCAAGGTGTAGTGTAAAAAGCAAAACTGAGTATGTGAACATCCATTTCAGAAAGTAACAGCCACTCCAGGCCCCTGGCTCCCAAATCTAGAATAAAAGTATGGGTAGCTCCCTGGATTGGGCATTGGCCTTTAGCTTGCTGATCTTGCGAAGTATCTCCTGCTATGCTGTGGATGCTGTTCAAAACCTGAGGACATACCTATACCACAGCAGCTATTGGCAGCACTGGTTTCTTACGGGTCACACTCTGTACCACCATTAGCATTTACTTGCTGGCTAAACCCACACAATTCAAAACATTAACAAAAAAGAAGAAAATCTAAGGACAGCTCAACAGGATATTCGGAATGTCACAGGTTTTCATGGCAAAAGGAAAGGCTGTCTTAAGACCAGTGACATGGAAACAGAACTTGATGGTCAGTTTAAACACATTAAATGCCAAACTTTGCAGTTAATACAAAGATACATCAAGATGACAGCTCTTACAAAACACTCAATGCTGAACATATCTCTGCTGTACCTACTGTACTGGGTACTGATTTATTTAGGAGGCAAAAAAATTTTATACTGATTTTTCTGCAGACTGTTGCTCCACCGTAAGAGCATTATGCCCGAGAGGAATGCTGAATAAACAGCAACTGAACTGTTTTATATTCATCAAGAGGGTAGAGGCTTTTTTCTTCAGTTTTGTTTGGCTTCCTCTCTTTCCACACGAGCCATGAAATTTTTATTTCAGCTACGGGGCTCTGCTTCCAGCCCTGTGTTTTCCAGCACCATGCGAGCAATCCAATTAAACCATTCCTGAAGAAGATATGGGTATCAATAAAACGGAAAATTTAGAGAGAAATTTTGGCTGCACTGAGCCTGCAAAGGTGATTTAGTGCATTGGGGCAGTGAGGTGAGCATTCAGCAACGTTTTGGTGAGTAAATGAGGACATCATGAGCAGCAAATCGGGGCAGAAGATGAAGCACAACTGAAGCTGCAGACAGGGCATGTGAGTGGAGTGGGAGAGTAGCATTACCAATTTCACACAAGCGTGGAGTGGAGCGAGTGGAGCGCTTGAGCCGAGCGTGGGCACTGTATGATACTCCAGTGTTTCCCTGGGCGTCACACAGACCAGCTCGTTCTATGCCTGTTACTCTCTGGAACCATTCAAACATCTTGTGAAATACTGAAGGTGAGCATTAGCCTAATAACTATTTTAAAGACTATTTTATCTGTTCTAAGTATTTACTTTGTGAAAGAATGCTTTCATTTACATTTCTTATTGAATTATAGAATTTCGTGTGTCTTGTGTCAGCTTAAATGATTCACACCGATGAGGAGTTAGCAAGCGACACAAAAACTAAATTCATATCTGGCTTCATTTTTTTGCAGCCATTTTTAACATTCAAGATATTTTTAGACACCCAGAATGTAGTAGTCTCTGGGGTGCAGTGAGCAATATACCAGAAGGAGTGACGAGTACTGGGAATAGTAACAGACATAGAGGGGAGCAAAATCAAACAGTGCTTATGAATGGTCCACACCATGAACATCCTCTGGCCTCAGGTCCCTCTCTGATCTCCATGCTCTGGAGCCTTCAGAACAACAGCAATTTTAAACAAGACACAGCAGGAGCTTCCTTTATGCAAATGAAGCATTCTACTACATGCTGAGACCCACAAGATTGAAATGGGGAGACTACCTTTAAGCCATGTACCTTAAAACTTCTGTTCTCAGCCTGTTTTTTCTTTTTTATTGATTTCCATGATTAACAAATCCACTCACCCACCTACAGTGCTGGCCAATAGACCTCACATATAAATACAGAAGGAGCAATTTTCATAAAAAAATAAACCTTTAAAGAGGAATGCGCATTAGCAGTCCCACCCACAAAACCAAGCACTCAGCCCCCTGGCAGAGCAAACAAAAACTTGTTGCTAATGTTAATTAGGCAGGTGAGGCTCATTAGCTAACAGCTTCCTTCACAGCTTCCTTCACACATTCAGACACACAATTAAAATTACAATCACCCTGTTTGAGATGATGATCACATACACTATATGGACAAAAGTATTTGGCCACACCTGCTTTTCAGGGTTTGGGCTAGGCCCCTAATCTCCAGTGAAGGGCAATCTTAATGCTTCAGCATACCAAGACATTTTGGACAATGCTATGCTTCCAAATTTGTGGCAACAATTTGGGGAAGGCCCTTTTCTATTCTAACATGACTGTGCCCCAGTGCACAAAGCAAGGACTATAAAGACATGGTTTGATGAGTTCAGTGTGGAAGAACTTGACTGGCCCGCACAGAGCCCTGACCTCAACCCCATCAAGCACCTTTGGGATGAACTGGAACGGAGATTGCGAGCCAGGCCTTCTCGTCCAACATCAGTGCCTGACCTCATAAATGCTCTACAGAATGAATGGGCACAAATTCCCACAGAAACACTCCAAAATCTTGTGGAAAGTCTTCCAAGAAGAGTGGAAGCTGTTATAGCTGCAAAAGGAGGACCAACTCCATATTAAAGTATATGTATTTGAATACAATGTCGTTACAAACCCTGTTGGTGTCATGGTCAGGCACCCGAATACTTTTGCCCATATAATGTACATGTAACCACTGGTAAATCTGGTAATGTGGACTTTATGATAGAGGATCCTTAAAACATTCAGTTACATAAATATTCCTCATACAATCAATAAAATAAGTCAATATGTGAAACCTGCTACTGACATACATTTTTAAAGTCAGAACAATTTTTGGAGATAGGCGGATTTTAATGTTTTACAGGTTAATTTTTTAACTTGTTTGAATCTAACTGGGTGGTATTACCTTTGTGTGCTTCATGTGATTTTAATTATAGGACAAAGATTGGACTACTGAAATAATTACTGATTTTAAGAAAGAGATTGGAGATGGGTATTAGATGTATATCAATCTTTGAATTTAAATATTCATGTGGTGTGCACAACGGTTAAGAATCCATTGCATTAGACTGTGGGAGTGCTCCATTACATGGCCTGGCTTTGGTTTACATTCATGTGACAAGCACAGGTGGAGCAGCTGCACAAACAGGGTGATTTATCTGTTCCACAAGCATGATGAACGAACAGAACCAGCCAATCTACTTTCTCAAAACTCTGCCAGTATACAAGTGAAAAAAGGAGCACTGAAAAACTCCTGACACGCTGTTAAACAGTCCAAAAGCAAACACAGCGATAGCATAGAATAAAATAAATTTTTCACAAACACAAATTCCTTATCTAACTTACTTGGATCAGCCATTGTGACTGTTTGTGAAAGCTGAGAATGAAAATGTGTGGAGTGTCTGGCAAGTCCAACCAAGATGACCTTTCTGAAATGGAATGCAATCCCCCCTGTCAACATGGGAAAGACAGTGTACTCTAGTGTGTTAACGAAGTACTCTTGCAATCAAGTACAAAATAATAATCTGCTTGTGTGTGGTCCTTATTTGAATTGAAACATCTGTTAATTATGCAAAATGGAAAAAATTAGACAATTAGAAGTGTAAAGGTACAATATCAGTAACTCTCAGCAGTTCTGGAACACAGCAATTGCATTTCAACAAACCTACATTCTGATAACCCATTTTTCCTGGTCAACGGGGACATGTTGACTGACTGACCAACAGCCGAATATTAGCAAAACATAAATTTTCATCGAAGTCTACGCGAGAAGGCAAATGTCAACACGTTCTTATTATTTTGTGAAGCCTGGCCCCGCAGACGACAGCTTTTTGTCCTCTGCCCACTTGTGGTTGGTTGGCCGGTCGGTGGTGTCGGTCCCAGCTGTGAGCTGGAGGCAGCCCAACCCTGCAGGGGGTCCTCGGTGGCCCGGCGAGGGCTGAGCGGGAGTGGACTGCCACAGATGACAGCCTTCCTGAGCAGATGCTGCGGGCTCCGTGTGGGACAGCCTGGTTTGCAATAACAAAAACAGAGATGGGCTCTGCTAAAGCGGAACCCACTGTTTCCATTTTTAGTGACTAATTGCCTTTATACTTTGATGTTTTTTGCTGCTGTGAATCGTGACTGTGTTTTAAGCAAGCGCTTGTTTTTGACAAAGGCTCAACAACACGGTCAGGGAAGACATTAACATTCACAGTGCCAGAGGAGACCCAGGGGCCCCTGTAGGACCCATCTTTCCATGCTGTCCAGAAGGGTGATTACACTGAAGACAGGTACCTAACATAAGGACGGTTCTGTCTGTGAGTATATGGAGTGGACCATGTAAGCCTCATCTCCACCTCTGCCTGGGCCTTCAATAATAGATCAAGTGCAGTGTACACTTGGCAGGTGACCAAATGACTTGGTGGGTCAAATTAATATTTCATGCCAAAGCTGTGTAGCGCACATCTGTTTGACGCTTGCTACGGAATATTATGGTTGTAATGTGTAATGTTTATCAGGAGTTATCTTAGTTAACTTGGTTAACTAAGCTTGACAACTTCAGGCACTTTTGTGTTATAATATTAACTGCTTATCTTTATAAAAACAGAAAACAGATTTTAAAAGCTATGCTTATCTTTCTGGCCATGTCATGAGTGCCTCTAAGCCTTTATGGGACATTACAGCCTGAACAAAAGCATATGTGGTCAGTGGAGGCGGGTTTGGATCGCTGCTACCTCAATCGATGCTAAACAAATATACAGGAGAGACAATCACATAAGACAAACACAAATCCTTTTGTTTTTTAGGAGAAGATCCTCACTTGGCTTATACCAGGCACAACAGCAAGAACATCCTTGCTTTGGACTGCTCAGCAATGGCTGCCTCTAAAATGTAAAGTTTGTGTTTGTATTATTTCTATGTGCTGCCAAGAACCGAGTGAGGGCTTTTTTTGTGCCTCTTGTCTCTGACAAATGACTGGCGGAAAAGACAAGACAAAACAAAAGGCAAATTGCTGCAGACACAGTTATCAGGACGCCAGGCCCTCCGGCGTCTCTCCCGCTGGCTCCCTGGCAATCGGCCTTCTTATTTTCACTGGGAAAGCCCATCGCTGAGGTGCTGCTCAGCTATATATATCTCCGGCTTTTTCCACTGACAAACCTTTCGCGCATTGTTATTGACTTAGCAAATCCACGTGGATGCCCAATTACAGCTTGCCAGCTCTGACAGAGACTTAACTCTCCCTTGTTGGCTTCTCTCTCACTCTCTCTCTCTCACACACACTCTCTGTCTCTCTCTCTCTCTTTATCCCTTAGTCTGTGAGAGATACTCAGACTACAAGGCTTACCACATCAGGGTTTTCAAAGTTACAGCAAAGGAAATTATTTTGGAACAGTTGTTACTACTGTTAGTACTGATGCATGTATGCTTTGCTTTATGAAAATGTAAAGTGTTTAAGACACCTGACTGGAGTGCCACAAGAGACATTTTTTTAATGTGGTAGACAGATGCATCAAATATGCATCCGCAGTTTGGTGACTGATGACTAAACCTCCTTGAAGAATGGTCATGGGAAGTTCTTGATTGCTGACTGCTGCGTAGTGAGACTTCAGTGAGAAAGCACCTGCCTGCATTTGCACTTTAAATCCATCCATTTTGTTTCAGACAGCAAAAACATGGCCTTATGAAGAGTTTTTATAAGTGTGACAACCACTGAAAGACAAATTTGGTCAGAATAATCACCCTTTTCTTTCTACATGAGATTCCCAGCATCCTGAATGACACCCAGTCAACACACTGATGAAGCCAGCATTGTGCTACAAGCCGGATAAGGACAGGCATGCAGCTTTCCCCACAAAGCACAGAAAGACACTTTACAAGGGTCATTTTCCAAACAGCCAGTTAGAAATTGGCTTTTGTACTGCATCTGACTTCAGAAATCGAATTATTTAAATTATTACTTAAATTATTTGGTATTACTCAAAGCACACAGTATTCCACTGTATCCACTGTATGTTTTGTCAAATTGTAGCACAATTTGACAAAACATCTGCTAAAATCCTCATGCTAACCACATAATTAAAAATTGCCAACCAATAAATATTTTAGTATGTTTTATATTATTGTATGTGTGCCTGTATTTGTGTATATAAACAGTATGTCTAAGTACTGGCATGTAGACATTGTTTCATATTTTTCTTCATCTGTTTTGACACCGAACCACTCAAAGCGAAATGCGGATTGACAGAATTAAATCTGCATTTCAAATGTAGCCACAGTTCACCAGCAAAGTTATTTCAAATATCTGACTGTAACTGTGCCAGACGAGCTCATAGGCAGTGGGTATTCTGCACTCACTAACTACAGCTATCTGTATATTCAAGCTACAGTCTTTACAAACAAACCAAGACTGCCAAAACAAAACCAAGATTATGACTGTGATAAACTCTTTCAAAGCACACTCCAGCATAAAATTGAATTTTCGTGATTTTTCATTCAATTGCGAATACAAATTAAATTTGTGCTTCTCAGCCCTGGTCCTGAAGCAAATCTATGCTGGTTTTTGTTCCAACTGAGCGATTAATTAATTAGGCTTGATCGAGCTGTTAAATGAAAACTGATCTAGATTTCACCTCTCTGGAGAGTTGTCTGCTTTTTGTCCTTGAAGACAAAGGGTTAGCTGGAGGTGTGTTTATGTTAATAAAAAGATAAAAGGTACTCCTTGACTTGTTTTTGTGTATTTTTGCCTTGAAAAAGTAAATACACTGAATACTTTTGCAGAATAGATTAATTATTCTAAGCCCTACAACAATTACTGCAGTAAATACTTGCTTAGTGCCAGTCCCTCCTGCCCTCTGTGAAACCAGCACCTTCAACTTCTTCAGGTCTGCTCTTAATCAAAATCCAAACCCCACTTAATTCAATCCCCATGTATAAGTTCTAGGTAGTGCCCTCTCTTCTGTCTCCCTGGTCAGGCAAACTACCAGTTGCAGGGCCCCAGGGAGATGGTTATGCCCTACCATAGGGTCCACCTGGCTGATTAAAATGGCATTGTATTCCTTGGCTGTAATTCTACCATGTAGAGTAATAATCAGACCCAATGACTCCCATGAGATGGTCGCCCATACCATAACAGATCTACCACCATGTTTAACAGTTGGGACCCAGCCCTGTAGACTCCTTTTGAACAAAGATTTAGTTACTTCATGTAGACTCCTTTTGAACAAAGATTTAGTTACTTCAACATGTGAGTTTTATTTCATTGGATGTTTCCATTATTTTGTCTACCTCCTGACTGTATGCTATTAAAGATAATCATACCAAAGTGAAACCAGTCTACACAAACATAACTGACACCAGTACTGTCCCATAACATGCTAGGTTGTTTAGCTATTTGGAATTGTCTGACAGAGAATCTCAACCTCAAAATAGTGTGAATTTTTCTTTGGGCTTGGGATAAAAGGTGCAATCCCATCTGGAACAAGTGAACGTCTTTCCAAACACAGCAGCCGCATACAGTATTTTGCTGACAGTCGACAGAATAGACAGTTATCTTTCAATATGCTGAATGCACTGGCATTTAAATGCATCATAAAGGCTAAAATTGATAACCTGGCTCTCATGGATGGATTGCAGTGAGGAAGATGGACTTCGTGATTGGTGAGTTTTTAAAGCACGTCAACACTCTTTATTGTTTTTTCATTAGCTAAAACCGGCACTGTGTTTCTCTAGCCTCAGTTCTGCCTTCGGTTCTGAACATCTTATTCCCTAGGTCTGTGTTCCTGTCTCTCTAATTCTCTGCTTATGTGTCCTCGGATGTGTGGGTCCGTATTCCTGGTTCTGTTTACCTTGTTCTGTGGCTGTCTCTCCAATTCCATGTGACTGCTACTTTTGTACTTTTTGTACTTTTGGCTCTGCTCTGTCTCTTTGTGGTCCTTTTAAAAGTTTTGAAAGCTCACTCAGTTGCAGACATTCTTACACACACTTGATTCACTGATTTTCCTTCAGTGTTGAGTGTTTGG
Organism: Megalops cyprinoides; assembly: GCF_013368585.1. Classification (NCBI taxonomy): domain Eukaryota; kingdom Metazoa; phylum Chordata; class Actinopteri; order Elopiformes; family Megalopidae; genus Megalops; species Megalops cyprinoides. The sequence goes on from NC_050594.1 coordinate 27,993,718, forward strand.
TGTCAACGTGCCAAAACATTGGAATACTTAACGTCATCATTACCTAAAACAGCTTCATACATTTCACAGACAAGTGTGCTATGACAACCAGGGTAGCACTGTTGTATGAGGCTGGGAGTTAAACACTATTTTTTACACACTTTTGTATACATTTGTCACTTTAAATTATAACATAGCCAGCTAGTGTTCTAGTCATGTATTTGGGAAGAGACAGAAGGCAATGGTCTGTAATGGACCTGTGGTGAAAAAACAGATATATGTGTAATATGCTTGACATCGTCCTTCCCTAAAACCTCCACTTGAGTTTTCTCCTCACTCAAAATAATAACATAATCACCCATATTGTAAAAAAAATAACTGAATGCACAAGTAAACTCTTCCATTTAGATCAAATACACTCCCTGTGAGGCCAAGCTGCATCATTTACAACCTTATTACAGGTGATAATATCCAACTTCATAATACTAGAAAGGAAAATACAGCCTAAATATAAAGAATATAAGCATCCAATACATGTTCATAGTGCTGAAGAGCAACGTCATTGTTGCTGCTGTGAAAGAATAATGAAGCTTCCATAAACAATTCAGATCTGAGTAGAGTGAGTAAGGCAGCTTGCTGTTTGATCTTTGGTGGAAATGACTTCCTTTAGGACTTTTGGGCAAGTAAAAAATACTGCAGTATCCATACTCTCAACACTGCCACTCTATAGAAAAGATACAAGAGAAGTCTACATCGTCAATGGCAGCCAAGTCGATATTACCTTATCTCCACGGCCACAAATCAGTATGAAAACTCATCTAAAATGTGAATTTAACATAGCTGCAGAATTGCCATTTCAGTTCAAACAGCTGAGAGATGTAGCGGGCAGGGAAGTGAAAGTGAGAAAAAGGGAGATAGAAAGATGCTTGCCTCAAGAGCTGTGAGTGTAGTGTGTAGGATGATTGAGTTTAGCTGACCAAACTGTAATGAAAAAGAGCATTTACTGCTCCTCCACAGGCGACTATGGGTTCCTGGAAAAACTGTCTGCACACAAATCAGCCAGAAAGCATTGTGCTCTCTGGGGCCGGGGCTTCTGAGAAAGACGTCTGGCTCCAAAATTAATTAATTGATCAACAGAATGCCCTGGCCATGCTCCGTGCAGCACACAGCGATAATCTACCCCCCTGGTGCATTGAGCCTCACCAGTCCCCAGAGAGTCCTTCCATTTTAGCAACTGCTTAAATGAGTGAATTTAGCTGGCCGTCTCCAGCAATTTCCCCTTTGGACAGTTCTCTGGCAGCCTTTCAGCTGTTCTCCCGACAGTATGCCAGTGTTACCTAACAGTCAAGTGTGAGCTCCTCTGTGCAAGATGGCAAGATGCAGCCTGCCTCGTCATCATCTCACTTTAACCCATGTCAGAAGGATGCAAATGGTTTCTGTCCTTTTGCAGAGAATAGGAAAAACGCATGCATATGCAAAGATGACATCGCTTTGCTCAGATGTAATATTTTCCACCATTCTTCCCTCTTCACTGTTGATATCCTGAACTGCATTTTAAAGATCCTAAGCACAGCATACTATATTATCTAAAGTAAAGCATTTGAGCTTTAATAATGCTGGAGTTTGATAAAGCATTTCACTAATGACATTTACGTCTGTTTATGTCTGCTGTATGCACTGGCCAGGAGGGACAGGCATATTTATTGAGGCATGATGGTACTGTAAGTGTTATGCATTGTTGTTTTAACTCACGCAACATTAATGAAAATGCTCTGTCCATCTAAATCACAGATGGCTCTGAGGATGGCATATTGCGAAAAACTGAAATGCATCCTGCAATCAAATTACTACTGCAAAATAAACAATTTTTCAATAAAAAAAGAATTTCAAATAAGTAAATCCAGCCATTATTTTTTAAACGCTACGTGTGTTTCTCCCTTCTGCTTCCGAATATGGGACTTGTGTTTATATGTCGTGAAACATGTCAAGCCACCGTACATCTGGAACACGGTGCTCTGAGTTCATGATGTCAGCAGCCGGATAGGATGCATCTGCGCTGCAGCTCCAGGAGGGCTGGAACCTGGCGTAGCTCGGAGTCTGCAGTCACTAGGCGCGCTGCAGTCACAGCTTCAGGACATGACCTGCTTGCATGTATAAAAGATGCTGCTACTGAATGACTGCGCAAATTAATTCATAAATAATGACTTGGGTTTGGAGCTACAATGGGCCCGTACTGCAACACATTCTTGCCAGCGCTGCATTAAAAAGGTGCCCCTCCGGCTATAGGATACTGGAGAATTGCCATAATGAATTCCCAACACAGCCACCCATTACTTCCGCTGCCTGCATTCGCCCCGTTCTTTATTGAGAAAAGGAAAATGTTTTTCAGTGTGCAACATATGTACCACCATTCACATGCTTCTATGCCATCTCATGCCTGTGTCTTGCAAATGTGTAATGTGTATTCACAGCTGTGTGTATGTGCATGTTTCACACAGTACAGCAAAAAATATATACAGAGCAGGCTGAATATTTAAAGGGAGATAGAGGATCAGCTGTAATGCAGTAAAATCGTGAGCACCATGTGTTTCTATAAGACTCTTGACTGTGTTGCTGTGAAGAGGAGGGAGATACAGTGAAAAGCTCTGTTAGTGACAGGGTAATCAGGGAATTCTGTACACCCTTAACCTTTTCTTTCAGCTTATACGTTGGTCAAATATCTGAGGTAATGCATTTATATTTACATTATGTCATATGAGAGATGGGTGTATTAATGTGCCTGAAAATAGTTAGACTAAGAGCAAAGACCATACTAAATCATCAGTGTTGAATCCAGTAGTGGGAGTCATTACAATGTACAGCCAGAGTGAATGAATAAGCCATATTAAAAGAAAAAAAAAACATTGCAGTACATGATCCATAATTTCAACAGTCACATTGCTATTTACGAAAGCTCTGATGAAGCTTCCGGTAGTATTGCTTCTAATAATTTCACCACTGGCTGGATGGGCATTAATCAGTAGCTTGGGGGATAGCCCTGATGCTCTCAGATGAAGTGGTGCCTTCACCATGACCCCCAGCCCACTACAGGAAACTGACATCCCACTGCTCCTCAATCAGGATGCTCCTGCCCTCATTAAAATGCATGAAAAGATGAGAGCATGTTGGGGTCATGGCCCTGTGGTGGCTCCATTAGAACACTGGCGTGTGTTTGTGTGCCAGTGTTAACATCGCCATTCCCCTCCTCCCAGAGCTAATCAAAATACGGAGCGATTGTGACACCAGCCTCCAGAGAAAACACAGACCAGAGGAGTCTCCAAAGAGGGCTGTGTCACTTTGTCCTAAGTAGTGTTTATGATTATGGTGTAAAGTATCAATCACAGATCACAGATTACAGCAAAGTGACATCTATTTTTGTCTGGACCCCCAGCTTGTGTCATGTGGTGAATTGACTTGACCTCTCCATCTTTATTGGGTTCCTGCAAATAACTTCATCCTCACGCTGTTACGTTCTGTTGCATTAAGTTGTGATCTTTGAGTGAAACACCTCAAAATAATACAGCCAGGAGTGACATGCACAGGTTGAGGCCTACCTCTTTATGGCCTTGTAGCAGATAATGACAGTTAGGAGGAGGAAGGCCATTGATGCACATCCCACAATCCCTATGACTACTATCTCCTTCCACCAGGGCTTAATCTGGGGCACATTGGTTTCTGCCGCTGAGAAAGAGAGAGACACACAGAAAGAGAAAGGAGTAATTAGTGTCCTTTTTTATACATTCAATCATATACATAAGCATACATTTGTTACACACATATGTTCATCCATGGTCTTTTCATCAGGATGGAAAGATCCAAAAATGGATTGTACAGTAAGCAGAAAACAGAGAAAACATACATCTGCACATAAACAGTAATTTGGTCATTGTCTTACATAACATGACAAATATTGAAAATTTACTATGTGAGGGATCATCCAATTTTCAAAAATCTTAATGGTCAATACCAGTAATGAAGCATTGAAAACCATGATCTACACCTGGTCACAAGATACTAAAAAAATATGAAATGAACAGGCAATGTTGCATTGGTACAAAACACAGCTGTGAGCTGATGTAATCTATCAAACTATATTACTGTTTCAGCTCTCAGCACTAATCACTGAGAATGATAGTGGCACGATACATGCGACTTCAAGCGCACAGATACTCACTTCCTACAGTTGTGCAGAAATGAGGGCACAGATTTACCCTGAGAGATATGAGTGAAATCATTGAATCATTTAAATTCCAAGAGCTGTTTATTATGGAACATTACACAAGCACTGCAGGTCCATACTTATTCTCACTTTAGGATCTCTCTGAACTTCTTCCATACAAATGCAAAGTGGAGCTGTAAAAATTGGCTACACTAGCTTGGATCCGGCTGCACTGAAACGTGGCTAGTGTTTCTGTTGTGATTACCCTATCTCCAGGTATAGGACCTTGGTATTGTCTAATAACATTCATAAGTATTTTCCTGTTACCTTGTTTTAACAACAGAGGTGGACAAATGGTGGATCAAGGTACACTTAACCTGTGGACACTGCTGGAGCGTATCTGAGGTTATGTACATCCATTAAAAACTCAATCCACTGGCCTGCTGTTTCCCAACTGACACAGTCAGGTGCACTCAAAAGTGAGTGAGAAGAAAGCATGTGAGGACAAGATCGGACATATGCATGTCTTTACTTTGACACTGCAGAATGAGGAATGAGACTGTTTCCATTCACATACCTCCCATAAATGAACAGGGCCACAGACAAAGGCCATTGCCTTTTGTTTTACTGCAAGAAACATTACCAATTGAGGGGAAAGATTGTACAACTCCTTTTTCTATCATTCTAAATTTGTACTGCAACTATTCACCTTACCTTGACTGTGTGAGCATGTAAAGCAGTCCTTAACTGGGTGAATTTGAATAGGTGGAGGTGGATTTAAGCAGCTTTTCTACAGCTGTGTTGCTGTGGGATCTGTAAACAGAACCTAGCAAGTGATAAGTGGTGTGGTTGAATACAGTGCAATCGTAGTGTGAATTCTCACCCAGTGAACAGAAATATGATTCATTAACTCCAGTATAATTGCTACAAATGAACAAAAATCTAAACTGGAACCTGCCCAACTATTTACTAACCAATCCACAACACTGATACACACACTCTCAATCCTAGCCAACTGCTGTTTTCCTAAAGTGCAACCAAATAGTTAGAATGCAACCACTGTATCTTAATTTCCAAAGTAATTAGGCAAAACACTCCAAATTGTATCCATGGTTCAGTACGCTACCCCTCTTTTCGTTTAACCTCACACTCAACTGGAAACAACTGCATTTCAGAAAATGTCCCCTGCTTAGAGACACTTCAGCCATCATAATGACTGACAGGCTTTTTATCCAACAGGACTCAAGATCTGCAATTCAAAGTACATGTCTAGAGCCTTTCACAACCCTTCAGAAGCAGGAAGCACACTTGATATGGGGTGGGGAGATATTTGGTGGCAGCAGAGGTCATAGCGTCCATCAGTCACTCTTCTTACATGAACTCAATTCATAGCAAATATTATGGAAAAAACTATAGTGTGCAGGTTGGTATTTCTCAACAATTTCACCAGTGACCTCTCTTATAAATGCACACCATACTGTTAAAGTTAAAAACTATAAGTAAGCTTATTACCTAACATTCAATTCTCAATTTCCTTTTATTATTTTTTTACTTTTATGTATGCTTTTTCCACTTAGCACCTTTTGTTTGGAATCACCAGTTGCGTATTAGGCTTGCCTCACAATGACAATTGTGCCTACAGTGACTATTTTTCACACTACAACCGCCATGGTGCACCACAGGGCGGCAAATGGCTGGATATTCACATCTCCAGTGATGCCATCTGTGCAGCTCATAGGTACCTGAGGGTGGTGAGATGAGGAATCCCTGACGAAAAACACACCCTTACTGTGGCAGAATGAAGCTAGTTTGTTCCGTCACTATGGGCTCATGGTCACTGTCAACATGTCTGGAATCAAACTCGGGCTGTATGGTGCAGCCTGCTCTTGGACCAAATGCCTTAGTTGACTGAGCCATTTGGGAGTTCAAATGTGCAAATTTAAACAAATTTCAGACTAATGTATTACTGAACCGTACTCAAATGCCAATAATGTGTGAATTCATTGCTGCCAAGGAAACTAAGTTGAACTAGAATCCAAAAGTACGTCTGCAGAAATCAACACAGGCAAAACCACCACTAGAAGAGATGGAGTGATGGTAGAGAGAGGGTGAGCTGACCTGAGGTCAAACAATCATTCTGAGTGGCCCCAAGCTGTCACGGTCTGCCTGTGCCTGAATACAGACACTGAGAAGGAGGCCTTGGTTGATGTACCTTTTTCAAGGGAACAATAATCTGTGTGTTTTAATATGGTAAATAGTACAAGCACATGACAAACTACAAAGTGGAAATGACTCATTTGATGACTTAATGATTCAGCAACAGACAAATGAGGGTTATCAGAGATGGAAATCAGACAGACAAAAGTTCTCAGCTCAAGATGGCAAGTTTTCTCCAAAAATTCTTAGAAAAGAAAAATCCCATGGCTAAAAAACCTAGAATATTTTAGAGCATGATAGTATTTTTGTCTTTTCCACAGGGGCCTTCTCACTTTTCACACACTACACATGAGGAACACAGTAACTAGTAGAAGGAAATATTGCAAGTGATATTCATTATCCAGTTACCAAAGAAAACTGGTTGGTAAGGAGCTGTTGCCTGAGAAAAGAAAATTCTGCTGAAAAGGTGTCTTTGTAAAAAAATTAAACTTCCTTTGTAAAACTAAGTATACACTACATGCTACACAAAAACAGGCTTCCAGGTTATTGTTATGAGGTATGTCTTCATATGCTATAAACAGAAGAAAAGACAAAGCTTTAAATGTCAAAAAAGGCCAGGTTTGATATGCACTTAAATTAATTCATTCATATGACCTCATTCAACAAGTCTCAGAATCAAATAATTTGAGCATACTTCTTCAGTTACAATGACTGATAAAACAAATTTGAATTCTTCCTCATAGCCCAATATGACAAAGTGACAAAGCAATAAAACAACAAAGTTATCAATTTTAACATTAATTGCTGGCTTACTATTAATTTCAAATGTTTTCAGTTCATCCAGGTTATTACAATGTATTTTGCTGCTGGCAGTGTCCTTTCCTTATATTTAAACTTGAAAACTTTACAATTTTGTTTACTATTAGTAAGTAAAACAAATGTGTAAAAGATAATATGACATGAATCAAAACAACTCCATTGATGCACACTATTCAATGAATTATGCTGTTGGCCATGTTTACCAATAGCTTAACATGAAATACGGTAATCTGTCATGGTAAATCATGCTAAACAAAAGCTAACAATTCATGCTATTACTTTCAGAGTATGATGAGAGGTGATTTATAATGGCTGATTCTATTCCAGTAGGTCAATTTATTATTAGCCATAACCTGAGCTCACTCCTTTTTATAAACAAGTAGCTGTTAAGGTTCATAACATTAAGCCAAGGTTTGTTGCACTAAATCATGATTTATCATGGTAAACCAAGGTTGGCTTTTTTCTTTCAGGTAGGCATGCCAACAGCTGGCCTGTGTTGGCTTGCTGTTAGGGGCTCTCTTTCCACTTGCTGGCAGTGTCCATATATGGGCAATCTAATGCTGTCAGCTTGCCAATACTGTTCCGCTGACTGGTTGACTTTAAAGGACCAATGTCAATAGTGTATGGCTAGGCTACCATTGGCATGCTGAAACATTTGGCATCCACCAACTAATCCAAATAAGCTTCCGGTCAGAGGCTTTGCATCCAGTAGCTGGCAGCGGCCCAGTGTAAGCAAGCCAATACAATTGGCCTGCTGATGCTGTTTTGCTGACTGGTTGGTTTTGGAGGGCCAATGCTGGCAAGCCCCAGTTGGTCTGATATCGACATGAAGGGATGGTGGAATGCTAATGTCAAACTCTGTGAGTTCGATATTACAGATCCAGTAAAAGCTTGCTGATGAGAGTTCTATAAGAGATCGCTTAGGGGCGGTGGTGTACATTTAGAAAAGCTAGTGGAGTACTGACATTATTCTTAAGTTTTGTTTGGCTGACTACTAGAAAAAAAGATTATGGGGCACTGCAACACTGCAGCATTGAATGCCATGATAATAGCTTTGGTCAGGTAATGACTCAGTGGCTTGTTTCTTATACCATTCATTGATGTGGAAGGCAGCTTTGCTTTCTGCAATTGGATTTTATTGAATAACACAAACTAAACTTTGCTCATAATCAAAGAAAATATTCCTTTGAAAGTGAAGCTAATTTCCATGAAGGAAATGTGTACTGTACCCCGAGGCAAAGTGATTAGGAGAGAAACACTGCAGATCTGTTTGTGAAGTGTAGGCAAAATAGCCCCTATGAATTGGAAAACTGCAGACAGGGCTGAATATTCATTAATTTGACTGGTGCCTTCATCCAAATGGAGGAAAACATTCTGAAACCCATTTATAGAACATGAATTTGCCAGTAAAATCATTACAGTAGATCTATGCGAAGTACCAAACTCAAAAACAGCAGTGCAGTAAAGATCTGTTAAGTTGCTGAAACTACCATTTTAAAGAATGAACAATAGTTTAGCAACAATACTGTAGTTCTGATCTGAGCAGGTACAGTTAGCAAATTTCTGATAATTGTCTGATAACTGCTCTCTGATAACATTCTGGCTGCTAACAATGTATAGGATTCTTTATTTTTCTTTAGTAAAATATAGTTTGAGGACTTCCCATCTGAATTTAAGTAATGAAAAGAGCATTATTAATCATCTCAATAATATATAACTTTCATAACCTCTTAATTAACAAAATGATGGTTTATGTAATCCATGATGAGCGATGACTTCTCATAACTGGCAAAATGTACCAAGGTATTTATCTACATAACAAGAAAAATTTCTTAAAACAACCATGAACAATGACATTGGTCACAATCATTAAGTACAAACCACTCACTTGCAGAACTAGAAATAAATTCCTCTTCTCCTCAAATTCCATGTATCAGGTGAAACCTGTGGGAGATGGCTGAGATCACAGAGAGGCCTAGAACAAGACTAACAAAGTCAGTGTCCTAGTCTGGCTATTGATCTTTGGTCACTCTCTTCACATCTAAATCCCCCACTCTCTCTTCACTGTGGTACTGCATCCATACACACACACACACACACACACACAGGCACCAGGATTCCCCTCCCTTTTAATATCAACCTTTCAATATGTCTTTGCCATGGGTTTCTTCTTTCTCATTTTCTGTCATAAAATCTAATGTACAGTCTCTGACGTATTGTTCACTCCTAACACTAATTTTATTTCATGGTTTACGAGTGTGTGCGTGTGCATGTCAGTGTCGTGTTGTATCCCCGACTGTGTGTGAACATGTATGTGTGTGTGTCTGAGTGAGTGCATATGCCTATGCATGTACATTTGTGGGTAAATTTCCACAGTCCGGCGTTATTGAGCCAAACTGAATCGATGTTCTGCGCTTCCTCTCATGTATGAAACGCACAGAGAGGAGGCTATGGGCCAGCTGAGATCAGTCGCCATGGCATCCAAGCGGAGCTGTCTCTGCTCATTTCACCCTGGACTGCATCCAATGATATTTTCTGTTTCAAAGAGCTGTCTGCCCGACTCAGAAATATAAAGAAACTGCGTGTTTATTTAGTGAGGCTTGTGCATACGTTACCCATGGATGTAACCTCAAGAGTGTGCAACGAAGTGAGTAATCTTAAATAATAACGGCAGACACCCCTCTGGCCTAAACATATGGGAAGTTCCCTCTGTGTCCTTGGAGAATGGCTTGCCCTCAGCCACCCCCCCCACCCACACACACACACACACACACACACACACACACACACACATACACACACACACACACACACACACACATATGCTCTGTTGCCACCGAAAAATATGACCAATTGTAAAACAACACTTCTGGGACGAATGGCAGCTGGCCCGACTGAACCCGATCATTGGTGCATAGTGAAGCTAGAGGACAGAATTATAAGCCAAATAAGATATGCCCTGTCTGAGGCACTCAAAAATGCAGCAACACCAATGTCATGACAACCCCATGTCATTTCCTGTCTGAGCAAGAACACAAACCATTGGGGAAATAAATACTACTGTATACGTATGTAACTATCATGTGTCAGAGTGAGGACTGTCAGGGCAACAAATGAACATGGACAGACATATTTCAAACAGCTCATTTTTATATTTATTTTCAGTTGATTTTAAATTTGTTAGTTATACACATGAAATGGAAATAAAAGAATACTAGTCCAAAAACAACACAGGCAAAGTGGCCATGCTAAACCACACGTTGCAACATTATTTGAGTAAAGGAATGTGAGAGATGGCCCAATAACCCTTTACTGAATCAAGCAGGAGAGAAACCTTTGACCCCTGCTGGCCCTGCAACAGACATGTTTATAGGACCTCTTCACTACATCCTGTGACCAAATGAAAATATGCTGATATTAATTAGTGCTCATGGAGATTACTGGCCCTGCTAATTCCTTTTAAGGTCAAAGAAAGCCTCTTCACAAGTGAATTTAATGTTCTTTAGGTTGTTGCAAAAGGCTTGATCCACTTTTACCAAATATGTGTAACTACCTCAACTTGCTACAATATGCAGTTAGACCAAAATGCACTATGATATTATATATCATATTACGGCAAAGTCAGTACCAGCTGCCTATTACTGAAAGTCATCTGTACCTTTCTATTGAAAGTGCAAGCTCATTTGTGAGAAAAGGGCACTTACTTGATTACAAAGGTAATTATGACTGACCTGCATGAGAGGTACAATACCTATACAAAAGGAATGAGTAAAATTATTAGTTTACAATGACAAGATACTCTCAAAATCAGAGCATTCAAAGGTCCAAGCTAAAGGCCTCCACAGGTGGACTAGGCTGAGTGCCAGGGTCTATGGGCTCGGCGATCCCCTAGGGTTTGTGTGTATGCTTAAACTGCATGGAAAAATACACGCCAGGACAGAGTGATGAGTGCCAAAAAGCCTAATTTCTGTGAAGTCAGAACACCAAGCTGCATTAGCCCTGAACAATGACTTCTCCGAATCAGACAAGGCAATTAGATTAGGCTATTTTTATACCTGCACTGGAGGTTAATGCAATTATTAGTCCCTGTATTGCTCTGCCAAACTGATAGCAAACACGAAGGACAGATAGCACACAGGACATAAAAACAGTCATCACAGCAGGCTAAAGCAACAATACACACACACACACACACACACACACACACAAATGTATACATATGCAATGAATAATGGACAAGATCTAATGCAACAGAAATACCATGTCCTTTGTGTAAAATTATTAAAGAAGGAATATCCATACCTTTTTTCATTTGCTGTTTTTTGCTTAGGCTAAATTGTAAAGGTAATCTTAGTGATTAACAAGAGTAAGAGGGGAAGTGTGGCATTAGGCCTGAGCCCTCCGACAGCATGCTTGAGCGAGAGTTTGTTACAAAACTTTGCTCAGTATTGGGTTTTTGCAAAGAGCGGAAAAGCAAATCAAGCTTGATTAAGTCGCTGACTGAGAAGCCCAAGACACAACGGGATTAGCACGGCAGTGCTTGGCAAGGGGAGCGGCCAGGTTGCCATGGCCACATCGGGGGTGGGCGTGGCGTGGCCAGCGGGCGGCACGGTTGCCATGGCAGCACGGGCGGCAGTCCGAGGGGCTTTCCCCTCTGGCGGCAGACGCGGGCCCCACTGTGGGGCACGCTGGCGGTGCCTCGGTGCTCCCCCTCCCTTCCCCAGCAGCATGCCCGGCTGCCCTGCCCACGCCCTGACTGCAGCGGCTGATCATGGGCCTGACAGGCCTGCAGCCGAGTGGTAGAGTCACAGGCTGGGAGGGCATCACCGCGCCCCGCTCTCGCAGCCCCCCCACAGAGACGCCACCCCCCTGCTCGGCCTCCGTCGGCAGGGCATTCGAGGGGTGCGCCTCCATTATGCCGTGGGATCCTGTTGGTGCTTAATCTCAATACTTATGTATGTCAATGTGCAGCAAAGCAGATATCACCCTGATTCCTCCGGCACTGTTAGCCACCCCCAGCCCTCACATGGTTAGTCATGCTGAAGAATTACGCTCAGGATTTTTCGTGCCAGTTACTTTACGATTACCATAAAGCGACTGCTCCGATACAGGGTTAAAAAAGTGATGTCAAAAATAAAAATCCAAAAAAGTCTCAGGTAATGCAACTGGACCCAGTAGGAGGAGAGATACGCTCAGATTACACAACATAAGCCCTGCCACAGCTCTTAAATCCCTCTTTAATTAAAGTTAAAGAGAGCCCTGGTGCACTTCATTATTGCAGCAGGTCCTGGCACAGAGAGTACATATGACTCTGCAGCATTGCACAATCATGGTGCTTCTGCCTCCTTCATCTTGTGGCCTACCTAGGGCACTGTACAAATGCCACCTTCAAAAAGATGTCCACTCAGGCCCAGGCCATAATGTCATGTGACCATGGCCCCCACGGAGGGTGTAACTCGTCTACACACAGGTTACTTGAGACTTTGGGGGACTTTCTGTCAGAATAAGGGACATGATTTATCAGATGCAGCCGTGGGGCTTATAATAGTGCTCTTTCTGTTGACAGAGACTGAAGACAGATGAAGAGGATGGAGGCTCAGCAGACATGGAGTCGTTGGTCCTTTGAGGGGAATTGGAAGGAGACACCGAGAGGAAGGAAACGGGTGACCCAACAGTTTCTCAGCAAGCGCACCGCACAATGCTGGCACTCCCTCTGTAAGAATGTAAGCAGTGGAAAACTGAGATGAGCTTCCTCCCTCAGACACCACTCAAGCCTCACTGCACCTCACATCTCCCCTAAACTACAGCGCATGATCATGCCCTTGTCTTGAAGAGTCAAAAAAACTGGGATCAATTGCTTTAAGTGTGTGTGTGCGCGCGCGTGTGTGTGTGTGTTGGGGGGACATTCACATCAACCAAAGAATAGAGAAAAAGGAAAGATATCTAAATCTAGAATTTTCAATAAATCAGTGAGGAATTATAGTTTTAAACAGCCAGGGTCAGCAGTTTTCCTGATAGTACATCAAGGCTGAGTAGTTTCAAAACATAGGCATGGGAGGGAAATTCAGGGCGGTATTTTGTCTGTGGTCTTGGCTAGGACCAAATAAGGGCAATACTGAGATGGTCTGATTCGGGGTCTGGAAACTCCTGAGCTAAACACAGCCCCGCACTCTCATTTCAGATCTGATAAAGGGTACTCACAATGATGAAATGAGAAAGCTGGAACCAGAATGAAAATGAGCAAATTAAATGAGGATGACCTTTGAAGGAATCTGATTTAAAGTGCACAAATGGGCAAATAATTGTATAAAGACTTTTGCCTTCTTTAACCTAACGGTCATGATGCAAATGAATCCTAAAATAAAAATGCAAAGTTTAAACCCTTGCATTATAATGGGTGTCTTGCATTATTTGAGTCTACTCATTTAATTTTGATACATATTCGGCTAAATACGTAACACACTTTATAATCAACAGTTGCTCTCCAGTTATGTTTCAGATTTTTTAGGTGTCCATAAAACTGGAGTAAACCATCAGAATTGCAAGCCATGACAGCACACTATAGTTAGCAGCAATAATTACCAGCTGCATAGTATTCATGGTTTACACAAGCATTCAAGAATATCCTGTTTAAATTACAACTAATTGTAGTTAGGCCTATGGTGCGTTATAGTGTTTGTTTCTTTATATTCTATCACAATTTTTTTTTCTTTCAGTCCAATTCTCTTCCAAACAAAATATCTGGATATTAGCCTAATATATATGAGGTTTTGTTAAAAAAATCTGAGTATTCAGAACACTAATTATGAAAAATGTAAGGACTTTTTTCACCTCAGGCTGAGGAAGCAGCTTTGAGGAGAATGAGGGAACAGCTTGGAGCAGAGAGGAAGCAGCTCATACTGTAATGAGGAAAGAGCTTAGAGTAGAATGAGGAAAATGCTGGAACAACAGAGAGGAAACACACTGGGGTAGAGAAAGGAAACAGTTTGGAGTAAGTGAGGAAGCAGTTTTGAGTAGAATGAGGGAACAGCTTTTATAAGAGTGAGGAGCAGAATGGAGTGGAGAATGATGGTCATGAGAGTTAGAATGTGAGTTCACTCATACTCCTAAGGGTTTTGACGTTACTTATTCATTGACAAAGAAATTTGAACATGTTGCCCTTAATGCTCATCCTATGATGTATTCCGTGATGCAACACAGTAAAGCAGAAAGTGAACATTACAGATCATTTCTTAATTCTTCATAGGAATCAAACATTTTAAAGCACTTCAGAACAAATGCTGAAAACCAGGCTGTGGTACAGGAAATACACAGCACACAAACTGAGACCATCAAAAAATCGCCACCTAATCAGTGCATGGTTACAGCACGACCTTACTGCCATCACTGCATGGCATTTGGATATTTTAAGAATCTGGGGGCCAGATTTACGGAGTCACCTGCATCTGCATCCAGTTTAGCTAAATTAACCATCAACATGTAAACCACACCATCCTTCCCTGGGCTGCTCCAGAGTGATGTGGTGTCTCCTATCTCGACTTCCCAGTCGTGACTTCCCAATTCAATAGTATAGCACTTACACGATTACTGTGACTCTGCTAATAATGATCCATTTAACCCATCTTCTGGACTCCCCCAGACCACAGCCCTGGCCCCAGTCTGATAGATGTCCATCACAATAGCAATCAACTGCCTGATAACGCAGTGGCAAAGAGCCAGAGAGCTCATTAAGCTCCTATCAGAGAGAGGGGAAGCACATGTATCTGCACATGTGCAAGAGAGTGCACCCTTCCATTCCAGTATTACCTCCAGTGCTGGTTGATTGCTCTGCACTTGCTTTATCTTGGTCTGGACCACTCAGGTGTAAATATTCAAGACAAGTGCATAAGAGATATTCTGGTCTGTTGTAATGCAATATCTTCTCTGCAGTGAATTCTGAAAGCCAGATTCATGATAAATGACACAATACATGATGTACACTGTGGCTTCTGATAAATCGGTAATGGTTTGGTCCGAGGCATGTGGTGAAATACAGTCACTGTTATAGCTAACAGAAACAAGGAATCTCAAAAAGTTATTTTTCAACGTTTTGTTTGTAAATAATATACAAATCTGAGAGGCACCAATTTGGCCTGCTCATTTGCTATGTTGAGGAGGCTGCTGCCACCCGACCCCATTCGCGCTGGCCAGGGTAGTGAACTCATAAACAGGAATGAAGATTTGTTGCACTCCCACCGTCTGATGAGACTCACTTCCTGCTAAGTTGATAGGCAACACCATTGCCTTGAATTGACTCTCCTCCTTCATTAGGTTTGCACCTGAAAAATTGCCAAATGGCCAGTCTTTTTTTGATACTATATCATCTGCTCTCTCTCATCCACTTATTCAATATGTACCCAGTCTTAGGTAATTGGGGTCATGACCACCACCCCGACAATTATACCTTACATGCTGCCTCACTCTGTTATGATAGAACAGCTGGCTGTTAAGGGTGCAATCTGTCCTCCTGTCCCACAGCTAGCGACATAGTGAAGCAATTCTACACACTTTTTTTCGCTCCCTCAGCTGTTGAATGTGGTGCTTAGTTCATGGAAAGAACTGACTTCTGACATCAGTTTTAAAAATGGCCTAAAAGCCTGATTATGTCTAGTATTGCAACACAATGCAATTTGCATGGAGGCATGTGTAAGCGCACACTGACACACAAACTGGCCTTCCCCCATGTTTCTACACCTCATGAGTGACAGGTGGGGGAGTCAAACTGGCAGGCCCCCAGGGAAGCAGCTGACAACAAAAGAACAGAACCTGTCGTATCAAAGCGCTCTGTGTCATACTTTTATTTAGAAACGCACTTTTCCTCTCTCATACTACCAGCGGTTTGAGCTGTGCGGCAAGTCTGAGATGAATAAGATTAAAAATAAATATGGGATGAAGGATGACTCCACACTTTTAGCATGGCCTTTGAAGATAAATCAGACAATATTTATAGAATCACATTGTGGATTTAAAAGGGATAACACAGAAACATCTTGAGAAGAAAGTGCCTGAAAGAAAAGATGAAAAAAATCTGTAAGATAAATTATTCAAAAACAAATTATGGAAATAAGTATGCATTAGCTAAAAATACTGATCTAAAAATACTGTGGCATCTGTAAGTGAATACTACTGAAAGCTATAAATTCCTGATTTTATAACTTTTAAGAGTTCTTATCATCCCTAAATCCACGTAACAGGGTAACATGAGGGACAGTTTCCACAGTGGCCCTAATGGAGATGCATGGGAATTTCAGGTACACAAGATCAGGTGTTATTTAATGAGGGGCTCCAAAAGAGTGTCCAAGTCAAAGTGGATGAGTATAATTGGTAGGTGGATGCACTAGTGTGCCCAGAGTTGCCTCAGTACCTCCCTACTACTGTAATGTCATGCAACTTTGAGCAGCATGGTCAATACATACTTCCCAGTATCCCGAAAACCTTGCAGTGTTCCTGCCTTAATCCAGTTCTTCATGGTTTGTTTGCCTCGGAGAGGAGCCTCCGCTGTCCCGTATCAATTGATCATTAATGAAACAATGGTTAAGTGCTTGAGGAAGCCTCACTGTGCCCATCGCTTTGCGCAGCGGCAGTGCACACGTCTCCGCTCTCCCTCCCTCCGTCCCGTCCTTTCGAGGAGCCGGGGCGAGGAGTGTGGTTATGGCCCGTGGCCGTGTGACTCCGGACAATGGCGCTCAGTGCCGCGCTGCCTCACTGCCAGGCTGCCATTGTTACGCTTCTGGAGGAGGGCTGGGGGCGTCGTGCGGCGGTAAGCACGTCCCGGGAGTCAGCCATGTGCGCACGGCCCGCCGCGCCTGCCCTTTTTTAGGCCTCGGAGAGCATTTCGCTCCGACAACACAAGAGCCACCCCCCCCCCACCCCTCCCCCCTCACTCATCCCTCCTCCTTTTCGCTGACAACAAAACCACAGAAAATATAGGCCTGCTCCTTGGGAATGTGTGAATAAGGCCGGGTGCATTCTGGCATGATTCTGCTTTTTCTGGCCGCTCTCTGGCACAGCGGTCCACCGATGCGCGTGCCTCACGGTTCCAGTTCCAGATTAACAGGACACTGAGGGGATGAAAACGAGGCCCCGCGCCTGGCGGCTGTTCACTCGGAGACACGCCGTTTCCTTTATCATCGCGGAGTCAGACACCAGCGAGGTCCCCGCTCTAATTCTGGGGGATAAATCGCGTTCTGCAGAGCCAGGCCACGCAAATGACACGGCACATTCCCCCCCAATCCACCGAGTCATACAGTAAAGTCACTCTGAATGCTAGATATGCTGCCTCTGAGCTTCGGTTTTAATCCGCAATTTTGTCAACAGTGAGACGGCTGTAATAGGGCCTGAACAAGGATCCCTTTCCTTGTGGAAAAAGCTCTTCCTTGTATGGGCTCTTGAGCTTGACTTTAGAGTGCAGACTGCAAACTTTATCCTTCTTCTGAACTACATAGGTATGGACTCCCATTGTCCCTGTTTGCCATGCATATTCATAACTTGCTTTTAAGACTAGAATGAGACTCGGCACTCAATTCAGTCCCAATGGCAAAGCACAGTCTACTAAAAAGACTTTGAGCGACTCCTTATTAAGACACTTTTAGTCTGTGTCTGTGCAGAAGAACTTCAACCCATCTGAATGTTGTTTCTTCCACTAAGAGGTCCCATCCCCACCAAGACCCACTCAGAATTACTACACCTCTGTGTTTTTAACATTATTCAAGAAGACATGCAGTACTTAATGCACATTACCAAAACACGATCTTGCGGGTCTCCAGAAACTCAGTTATAAAGAGAAACATCATCTTTATTTTAGTGTGAACAAATACTATTTCTGACCAAAAATAAAAATGTCAAGGTAGTCAAATTCAGCCAGACCCTATGTCTTATTTGCTATAACCCTGAAAACAGTAAAACAGAATTCTGGGCTTGCCCACAGATGATTCAGCAACTGAGATCTATGTCGAGCTGTCTTGGGCATCTGAGGGCAAAAAGTCATCTGCAGAAATACACCAATCTATAAAGAAAAATGCCAGTCTGCATTCAGATCCACTTAGGCGATAGCGGGGCGGAGAGAATGCAGGAGTTGGCAAGCTGACTTACGAAATACCAATAAAACATCCATCTAAAATAATCAAAACATTAAAGGAGATTGCTCCTAGCACCTTCACTGCTGCCTGGTTAAGATTTATTAAGTAGTTGTCTGTGCAAGTGCCTGCTCAGAAAATATGTGAAAGCCCGAATGATGGATTGTGAAAAGCCTCAGTGATAAACATGATTGAACGCAATGCCAGTCACAACAGCCACAAGTTAATGACAACAGAACCCATTTAAAAATACAAAGGTAACGGATACCTCTCTTTCCCCAAACACATATTGTCTATGGCACGCAGTGATTCATATGGATGGTATTTATGTGTCTTTCACAACTTCCTACAAAAAAAGGGAATGAAACTGAGACTTAGTGCTGACTTTGTGCTGTAGTGCTGCTATTATTTGTATTTTCTAAATGAGAAACCTCTTTTGCCTGTGTTATAAATGTACTTCCAGTCTGACATTAACTGTTAAAAAGCCTGTATTAGATGCAACTTGTTTGTGACAGTGTTTTGAATACATCACAGATCTCTGGACTGAACAGCCTGAGGTTCTTCTATACACACAGCATTAATAATCCACAGATGTAAATGGATTTAAATAAAGAAATATTACTGCCATATAAAAAATTTGCATAACTGCACATCAGTTGAGCACTGAAGTGTGTGAGGCCCTGAGGAAATCCTGGGGAGACAGTTGGAATCCAGGTCCCCCTAAGCAGAAGTAAATAGGGGCGAAACTGTGTGGCAACACAACACAAACCCCCACCCTTCCAGCTTTCAGAATGCTCAACTTCAAAACTCAGACGGGAGTGCTGGCCCAGTTCATTAGCCCCCTATCTGTTTCAAACCCTAATTTAATTAACTCATCTGCTTTTTAATCAAGCAGTCCTCAAGGGGGAACCCGACCACTGAGCCTAGCACCGCAGCAGGCAAAATTTCACAGGTTTTCCCAGCAACTGGGTACTCCCCAAGGTCAAATACTCCATAAATTATCCCCCTTTGCTCAATAGTACAGAGGAAAAGCATACTTCTGAAACCACACATGGCTCAGACTGGCAGACCAGGCTCATCTGTTATTTCCCATTTCATGACCACAGAGGCCTCAGCTCTGTGTTCCTCCATTATGTAATAATGCCCACACTACTCCACTGCTCCACAGAAGCTGGTGTCCATGGGAATGTCATAATGGAGTTTTTCAGTTGTGGCTTGAAAATTGCAAAAATCTAACTTCAAATAAGTTAAAAAAAAATCCAACTTCAAAACCCACCTTGTGTAATTAGACTAACACACTTGGTCAGACTCAAATGCAGGAAACGCAATTAAAAAAAAAAAAAAATTTAAAACAAAAGTGTTTGTAAAATTCAACACTCATTCCTCTGAGGATCTCCATATCCCACTTTCACAGATCTGCCTGGATCTGGCTTGCAATGAGGCAGGTGTGAACACTCACCTGTGGAGACCAGTAGCCTCGGGGGCGGTGGTGGTGGAGGCGGGGGAGGTAGAGGAGGGTAGGGTCTACATTGGCACACCAGCTGGCAGCTTTCGCTCACCTTCTCCGCTACAGTCCGCGAGCATGACTTCTGGAGCTCCCCCTGAGTAAACTGAGCGGGTGAGTGTGGGAGAGAGCGTTAATACCAGCCATATCCTATAGAAATCCATAAGCATAACACACACAAAGGGAAACGGGATATTCCAAGCACAATTTTCTTGTGTTAACTGATAACGGCCAGTGCTTAAACTTCAGCAAAAACAGTGCATATTTGGGGGAGGGGCTTGTTTGTGTTGTCAGATTGTTTGTCAAAATTGACCTTAAAAACACTCTGTTAGCATGTGAAATGTGCAAGCAGGGCACGGGAGCGGGGAGAGTGAGAGAACAGCAGAGTCTCTCAGCACTTCTTTCTCACTTCCTGTCAGTACACAGAGACAGAAACACTGTTTTTACGCAGTGAAGAGTGAATAATAAATAAAGAGACACTGGCAGCACCCCTTGTAAGTGAACCAAGACCTTGAAGCCTTGATGCTTTAGCAAAATAGGAATTTCGTCCTACTTAGAAAAAAAAAAAAGAAAACTACAGAAGCTGCTCCTCTGAAAGGCCGCCCACCGTCTGAGTGGGAGTCTAGGTCTCCCAGGAGTCAGAGGGGGGAGGACGGCAGAACACAGGGAGATCACATTACAGGTGAACCCTGGCACCAGCACAGCGTAGCTGAGTCAGGAGCTACAGCGGAGAGGGCAAGCTGACACCGTCTGTGGGCAGCAGTGTGGAGTAGCGGTCAGAGCTCTAGACTTGTGATGGATTGTGGGTTCAAAATTGCTGCCGGGGAACCACAACACTCCGTGGTTGCCTCAATGCTCTCTGCTTGGGCAAGATATTTCCATAAGACAGCCTCAACGTTAACCTGTATTTTTATCAGCCATTAAACTGCAAATGACTGCAACCAATGACATGCGTGAGGCTGTGGTAAAGCTATGAATACACAACCACAGCCCTTCAGATGAATAAATTAGTGAGGTTATTGAGGACTAGCAGTGATAGGGGGCTTATCCCACAGAAATACATTACCTCTAATAAACACCAACTCTCAAGGAGGTTCTCTTCAGCACTTGTTAACTGGCAACTGTTACTATACAGTGCTGTAAGTGGCCATTTGTGATCATTAACGAATTTCTTTATCATCGTCAATGATTTAAGTTCACTCTGATTGTGGAAAAATTAAATTAGACAAAGCATATGTCTAGAAATACTAATTAAGAATGACAAGCTCCTGGGTACTGGGATCCAGAGCATGCGTTTAGAATTAAACCATTTAAACACTGACAAGATAACCAACCCAAACCAAGGCAAATAGAAAGATACTTCCTTAACGCTCCAGTTTCCATCAAGTTTTAGACTAACTGCAATTGCCCGTACATAGATAGTATGTACTATACACAGGCCACCGTATGTACACATAGTGTAAACACGTCTTTCATACGATCACTTACAGTCACGCATCAAGAATCATTCCCCGCAGCCTAGAAATAAATATAATTCCATATTATCTATCGATAATCCCGTGTAAGAGATTGATGACCACGCACTTTAACTGTCCAAACTTCTCGATTCGTTATATTCCCCGAGGCACTCCAGATAGCAAAATAGTCTGTACACGCACGCGTTTAACACACGTGCACTGTTTTAGATTACTTCCGTAAGCATTTGCAAAACATTTCATTATTACAATACTTAAGACTTTACGTTGTTGTTATTCTTGCTACATACAGCTGTTAACTGTACTTGTGTTGCGGCATCCTACGGGTATCCTGTTACGTTTATCAGAATACATAGTGTATTTTAAGAACTTCGAATGACGATTCATCGGGAGAATAAAACAGACAAGCAGCCAAGCCAAACCTACCTGAAACAAAAGTAAAAATGATGTGAGAAAGCAATGACCAAACAGAAAAGGCCAAAAACTTAAACTGAGCGGCAAAATGTCTCGGACCAGCATTCCTCCTTCGCTCTTCTCACAACCAGCGTGGTAAGTAAACAAGTATGCAAAGCATAGAACTGGACTGTTTTCAAAAACTTAATCCACTCTTCCCAGTTCGGCGACGAAATCTGTAACAGACGTTTCCAGAAATAGTTGCTGCCACATGATTGTCCTTGAATCCTTGTTATTGGTGGCATGTGAGAGCTTGAAAAAACATAAGCCCTGATCGGGCAGATGCTGTCAATTTCATTACTCAAAAGTTGGACGGCTGAACGACCTAAAAAATATATCACAACCGTTAAATGGCAAGAGGCGTTCTGAGAGTTAACAAACACTGTGTTGAAAACCAAAGTTCTTCGTTATAAGAGTGAATGAGATGTACAGTAATATACAGGGACGAACGACTGTCTTAAATTAGATTTCCCTCTTCTTTCATTAGCGTGTGTTTATGCCAGAGTAATGCCACGAAAGTTGGCATTAAGTATTACTTAAATACATATTACCAATACATCTCTCCCCAGATAAGCAGCAGTCCGGTCCCCGGCTTATTCAAATTGGAGGACAGTATAACCACATATGCGTAACCCCAGCGGGAAGAATAATGGCTTAACTACAGAGATGCATCCCTTTCCCTCCAATTGCTTAAAAGCACAAGAGGAAAAGCTTCGTCCACCCGGCGTCCAACATTAGTGCGTCTCGCACTTGCAGCCCCGGAAAAAGAAGATGCAATCCTTTCAGCACATCGTTCAGTGTAAATTTAAGATAAGATAGGCGAATTACATAATTATGGATGTTGGGAAAGTGCTAATGGTCCGTGCGTTTTGAAGAATTGATGAGAGGCGAATAACGAAGCAGCGAAGTATCAGTTTCCACGGTGCTTGCAAAGATGGGCTTCTGCAAGAATCGTTTGGGTAGGTCACGCCGTCAGTCCGTCAGCGAGTAGGCTACACAGGGCGAGTGAGCGAGACGTGAGTCAAGTGGGGAAGCTAGACCATGTTGTACGAGGAAAAAAGTCAGGAGATGAACGGACAGAAATGAGAATATCGATGAGGAGAGCAAAATGATTATGACCTGTTTTTGTTAGCTATTGTCAGTATTGTAACATTTCACCAAATTGTTTTCTCTCCGATGTCATCTCTAAACGCGGCTGTAAAGCATGAATTCCGTGCATTTGCCAGTTTTACACTGTCCATCAGCACCACAGATCATTAGGTTTTAGGCTCGTAATGAGATTGGGATGCAAACATTGTTTCTTCTAGTTAAACATTCCGTTAACTATTTAATTGCCACGTTGTCGAACAAGACAGTGAGTTCTTAATTCAGTTTAGTGCGTTACTTGATTAATTTCCATAGCAGAACGTACTTTACAATTCAGTGCCTTTTTAATGTGTTATCTTCACGATGCCTTATGCGGATTTCAAAATACATGTTGTTTTCCTGTGTTAATGCGCGCCGAGTATATTTTAGCTGATATGTAGTGATATGTACTGAATTCTCCTGGGATAGTTATTGGAGAATGGGACGCTGACAAGTTGCATAAGAATCTCAGCACAGGTCCATAGCTGACAGGAGGCGGCTGATTGATAAAATTGTATTATCTGTTCATGGATCTTCTCTCCAAATGAAAATGTAGGAAATCTGTGCCAATGTGCTGGCCCAAACGTACGAAATTGTGATTCGATCTGCTTGAGAAGCAAGCAGTTCATCTCAAATCACTCGTATCCCACTACACCCCACCTCAATTTATGTATATTCTTGACTTTTTATGTGCCATAACATTATATGGGCGTTTCTACTTGTGGAACCTGCACAGACATGGAGCCTTTCCTCTCTTTTTCAGCATGGTTGTGGTCTTAGATTGAATACACGTTGGACACACCCTGCAAGAGTGAAAACACAGATTCAGTTGGGAGACATTGAATTCAATCTCAGGGCACACTACGCTTAGGAAGTTAGGATGGTCTTGACACAACAACCCTATTTAACAAACATGCTGGATTTTAACAACTAAAATACAACAGTATAAAGTCTGCTACTACAGCATACATGCAGCACATATACCAACTGTTATGAACTCATATTTAATTCAAAGGGTAATTATAAGTTATAAGCCTGGAAAACTATAGAATCATCATAAGCAATTTTCATTTCCAGTTTGATGCTGTCAATATATGCTTTCTGTGATACACACATGCATGTGCGCACACACACACACACACATGCATGTGTGTATCACAGAAAGCATATATTGACAGCATCAAACTGGAAATGAAAATTGCTTATGATGATCTTAATCTATGCTCTGCAACCTGAATGAGAAGAGCAGGGGGCCACTTCCATGCTTATTTTTGACACACTTGAAATGTGATTCTATACAACTATATTATATAGTTTTAGAGTTAACATTGGGTTAATTTTTCAGCTGTTTCCCCAAATGAACCCTCATTAGGATGTATGTCTAGCAGATGAGTGACTACAACAGACCTGTTCATATCAGTCTTTATTGAGATGATAGGTCATGTGCAAGGTGTACCAGTCAAGGGTCTATCACCTTTAAGCTATAAAAGACCTTTTCATCAGAGTGTACTTTGCATGAACTGTATTTTACCACTTCTTCATGAAACCAGAAAGGCATGGATTTTCCCTCACTGAGCTCTTGAATAATGAAATGTTGCCCAAACACTCACTACAAAATCACATTTCAAGTGTGTCAAAAATAAGCATGGAAGTGGCCCCCTGCTCTTCTCATTCAGGTTGCAGAGCATAGATTAAGATTCCCCCCCCCCCCCCCCCCAAAAAAAAAAATAAAAATAAACAAACAAAAAAAACAAAAATGGGGATGAGTAAACCTATGAAAATTCTGAGAGCATTTCAAATCTCCATTTTTCATGGTGTTGCTTTCTTTCCCCTCATACAACCCCTGAGGGCAACAGTGAATAATTCTCATTTAATACCACGAAGAAGTGCATCTCTTGATTACTCACACATGGCAGCTGGTACTCTGCCTAGAAGAGGGGTGAAATGTCTACATCTTATTACCCCAAGAGAAACCCCTCAATCAGTGTTGGAGTAATTATTACAGAGATCAACTGGACTGTGCCTCTTGTGTAGGGATATAATTACATCTTCCTTGGGAGGTTTGAAGGTTTGTGCAAGGTCAGTAAACCGGTTGTGAATTATTGAGTTGGTTCTTTACATTGTAATATTCTACTAGTCAGTATAACAACAGTAAAACTGTACAATTCCACTTCAAACCGCATTGCCTGACATGGAGTTATAAGGCCGTGATAGAGCTTGTGTGTATTTGTTGTTGTAATATTTACAAAATGTGAACACTAAGAACAGCAACAAAAAGGTGAAGGATACCAGTAAAGGTGGAGTGTTGTGACCGTAGTGGAAGATGGGGTAAGAGCAGGAGAAAGATGGGTGTAACCAGGAGAAGTGGTATTTGAAGAGGGATCAGGCGGCAGAGGGCTGTGTGCTGCAGTGTACACTCAGACCACCCGATTCAGTGGCTGCCAGCGCACGATGCCAGGGCTGTCCCCAGGGCCATGTGGCTTTTCATGACACACGGCTCTGCTGCTCCCCACCAGATGTCAACTTCCCCCACTGCAGCTAATCAGCCTGGGCAAAGGCAGCACGGAGCTCCGCACACCCAGACCTCATTAACACTCCACACTGTCAGCAAACACCCAGTCCACAACTCCTCCACACTTCCTCTCCTAGCTGCCCCTCAAGGCTGGCTAGGAGAACACTGCAAGAGCTTTATCCAGAGGTACAGTGCTGCTTATTAATATTGACTGGATGAATGAATCAACAAACATGTTAATAAACACCACTGACAGAACACACAAAACGAATAAAGTGCAAACCCTCTCTCAGATGTAAAATTTATGGCTTGTGCTGGGGAGATTCTCCAACTAGGCCAGACCTTCCTCCCTTCTGTCCTGAGAAGTAAAATCAGACATAGACAACAAATGTTTAACAATGCTGCACTGAAAATGGTCACCTCTTAATTAAATTGGACAGGGTCTGCTGTGAGCTGATTAACATGGATGAGGTTGGTCTATAAATTGTCCCGAGTCAAAACCGAATCTTAGTTTATGGGGTTTTATGTATTCACTCCGAGGTGTGGTAGTGTAAATGCTTAAATTGAATCAGTTGGTGAAATAAGATTGTGGTCCTGGATGATTCATTATGTGGGTCTTAGATGGAGCTTTTTCATCATGGATGGTAATTTCCAAATCATTTTTCCACAGAAAAAGAGGGAGCACTTCCCATGGTCAAGTTCCACATCTGAGAAATTGACTGCAGGCCAGATTAAACTAGAGCTTAAGCCAAAACATTTATCACGATTTCCAAACTAAGCACAAAGCACTGTTCAAACTGTCAGTCAATGAGAGCAGTTGGATTCAAATCTTTACTATAGATTTGTTGGAAGTATCCAATTCCCTGACAAATTGCATACAAACAGATGGCCTCCCTACATGACTGTGTCGATCAAAGTGAGAAAAGTGAATCATAAACTCATCGAAGCCAAGTTCACATTAATAACATCCTGCAGTAACATCCAGGGTGGTATAGCACATGGTCATATGGCTATATGACCTTGTGACTTTAAGGTCAGCCCAGTGACCCTCTTACAGCAAAAGCAAATGGAGAGATACCATTAGAAACGCAGCCATGTGGTTAAGTCAATGCCTTTTAATTATAGGAAAACAGGGGATGTGAAGCACTATAGGGGAGATTAAAAACATGGAGGTGAGGGAGGAGAGTAGCTGAGGCAGGCTTGATCTGCTGCTCAGACGATTTCTCTGCCTGCTGCAGCCAGCCCTGATTGAGCTTTAGGACTGATGTAATCTGATTAAATAATGATGTATGGGCTAGTCTACATTAAGGTAGATTTGACTGATAGCTCATCCAATTGAGCCTGGGCCATTAGGCTGCTGTTCAATCAAGATGAGCCTCTCCCTTCTTCTTTCCACATCTCTCTCTGCCTCTGTCTCTCTCTCTCGCTCTCTACATAGCCTGGGCTATGCACTCTAAGGTAGCCTCCACCATTTTACAAATACTCAATTGCAGCCAGGGTGAGAATAGCTGGAACTCAACAATCACTGCCCCAACTGATACTGTCCCAAAGGACAGCTATCAAAGGAGTCAACATCAATTTCCCCTCCATAAACTGTTTGGCCGTATTATTTAAAGAGCTTCCTGCCCCCACAGTGAAGACTTGTTATAACTGCCCTGTCAATAACATGAGTTCATGAACTGGTCAGAGGACCAGTCTCAACAGTGGTTCTGTGTACATTAAGAGGGTTTTTAAAATTTAAATTTTTAAAATGAAATGTTGGAGGATACCACCCAGCCTTAGTTTGAAATGTAAGAATGCTCCCTTTCATGTGTCCTGGATGTGCATATCGTTGGTTGTGTTCTGTCCATCACAGAGACTGGGGTATAACCTGTATGTATAAGGATTGTAAGTTTGTATTCAACATTAGTTGCCCGTTAGTAACAGCGTATTGATTCATAGCAGTTGTACACTAAGAACCCAGATGGAGACCTCCCTTCTGCTGGAGCTGGACGATGCTCTGCACCTGCTCTATACAAACTGATTTGCATAGGATGCTTTGATCACCTGAGTTAAAGGAAGGCACAGCTGTCTTCAGCAGATCTCATGAAACTGATGTTGAATCCAGGTATGCCAGTACACTGGCCATTGATCCTTCTTGCCATTCATTTCACACACAGCACTATCCAGCTTTATATTTTGGGGTCACTCTAAGGTTACTGCTATGCCATGCACATCAATCTACTGACCCACGCTTTGCATGTGTGGCTTGCAAGACATGTCTTCTGTGGTTATGTCTGGGCAGAAAACAAAGCTGTCTGAAGATAACTAGGAAGGAAGTACTGTGTCAGTGTATCTAGTGCTTGATTAATACCATTACCTTACATCCACCTCAGCTGAGACTGCACAATTCCCTCACGTTAGGTTGTGTACTGAATCTGACTGTAGACAGATCAGGCCTTAAATGGAAAACTTAAGATATTTTCTCTTCTGTGCTAATAGATAGCCAGAGGGGAACAGTGCCATTTTAGGTTCTACTGAGCTGTATGATAAAAAAATAACAGTGCTAACAGCATTTTTTTTTTGACATGAGAGATAAATTGCTTCACAAGACCTGACATTTAAGAATGCTTTTATTTTGTTAACCTTTTCTAATTTCTAAACCATGTTATAATGATCAAGTCTGGTCTAAAAGCATACATGTTTTTCTGTCTGCCAAGGAAGTCTGCTAAAAGTCAACCAAAAAGTATTATGCTGGCAAAATGCAATCCTTTCTTATTTACAGCAACAGCATTTAAATTTGAGGAGTCTGTGAAAATAAGCAGCGTGCATTGTTAAGTAAGATCACAGAGATTAGTGTGTATACCTGACCCTCCCATTAAGAATCTAGCTTTGACAGCTTGCTCTTCTGAAGGCATATGTTATAAGAACATGTGACCTTTTGAGTTGCAGTTTCAGATTTTCTCACTGCATCATAGAACCTGCAACATGAAACCAAGTGTCCACTTTGCGCCAAGAGTATCATCGCACAGGAGCCACAAACAGTTTGATAAACACTTTAACATGTGATAAAACCCTGTGGGGGGGGGATATATCGCTGATATATTCTCTGGGAGCTGAAAGTTGTCCTGCGGGAGCCATTCGGTGGCCTGCCTCCTCAGCCCTCCTCTTCAGCCCCCTCTCGGAATCGATTTACTGACGAGACAGAGCTCCTAAATCAGAGTGCCAGTTCTGCTGACTGTGCTCAAATTCAGAACCAGAAAACAGCGCCTGTCACAACACAATCCATCACATGCTCCACTCGCACACCACAAAATAAATAAATAAATGAATAAACACTGGGGCAGCAAATGTCCTCCCACAGCTCCAAAACAACGTGCGCATGGCTGGGTTCATGACCTCTCCCTACAAATATCAAACCCTTGCTGTCTGCCAATCAGAGGAGAACTGACAAATCTCTCTGAGTTGACATCTCGACATGTAGTTAGTGTACTCAATCAAAAATATGCAAATAAAAACTATTTTTATTTTGGGATTCTGTCTTTTTTGAACATACAGTACAGCAGTTGCTCCATACTGCGGGTGCACAGACAGAAGGCAAAGAAGTATATTGATAGTTCTGTGGTCTTGTCATACATCAACAGTATAGTATGGATGTGCTTGAACCTTGCTGACAAAAGTTGCCTTGTCCCAAGAGGAAACAGCCAGAGTGGAATAAATATTTAAGTCCTCCTTTATCCTAAACCCAGACTCAATTAGCCAATGCTGGAATACTCTTGTTGATAAATTCACTGATGTGAGCTATTTTCAGTCACATCTATCCTTCCTTTCTCCTCTGTGCAGTTAAAAAAAATAGATCCAAAGATGTGTTACATCAAATTGCCTCCAAGATTTAAAATAGAAGTCAGCAAAGGAAATAAAGCAAGCCAGCCTGAAGCTGAGAGGTGGGGGAAAGAGCATCTCTGATTGGCTGTACCTTGAGTTAGTGCACTTCAGTTGTATAAAGCTGGCAGAGGAAGGCCAAGCAAACTGACCTGCCCTCTCAGGAGCAGATGGCTGCTGTGGTCACGCATACTCAGACTTTCCATTTTCTTTTTCTTATTTCATGTAGTTGTGTGTAAGAGGGGTTGGCCCCCCTCTTAACAAATGGAAACAAGCTGGGCTTTTCCTCTTACCCAGGAACAGGAACAGTCTGTCAGCAGCACCTCTCTATCAGTGTCCCTGGTCAATCCAGGTTCCATTAAACCATCATTGGTCTGTCATGATAAGAAAAAAAAAACAGAGAGTTCCTGGAATGGGTGTACCTCAATCTTTGTGGGTCACTTGGAAACTTGTTATCAATGTTTAGCAGCAGCAGTGGGTTCCTCAGAAATGTCTTATGCATATCCTTTTTAAAGAGGCTACTTCAGAGGGAGGGACCCAGCACTGACATGTTTATGTTGTACCTGCTAGACATCTTGGAATTGTTTATTTCTACTGAACCCTCCTCCACTTTCCATTAGAAAGTTCACATTTTAGATAGTCTCCAACTTTTTAACTCTATAGTAAGTAAAATGCAAACTTTGTAAGAGTTGTATATTTTTTGAAGCAAACCAGGTTGAGACCCTGGCCAGGTGCTGTAACAGCACTGCCTTGGCTGGGATTCAACCAGAGATTTTGTGGTTACAGGTTTGCTTAAATTAAAATCACATCACATCTGTAAGTTTGTGGGTTGCTGTTTATTGCTAAATGCTAACCACTACTAGACTAAATACCTAACCCACATCAGCGTGACATAAATGAAATGAAATTCTGATGTTATGTGTGAGCTCCCTAGACAGTTTATTACAACTGCAAATCACCTATCCACTTCAGTCCTTCCAGCGAGATGTTCCTGGACTGTTTGGCCAGGCCCCAGTCCTCTGTTATTACAAGTCAGATGTCCTTAACAAAAGCACACTTAACTACTCCAGCTGTTACTCTGCAGATCCAAGTGAGTAAATAGTCCCAGTGACCTGGGAAGTGTTTACAGAATGGGGGGACAGAGTGTTGTAAGGACATGTGTTAGGACAGGGGTGGTGGTGGGGGGTTTCTAATGAATTCTCGAAAGCTGAACCTCCTTGTGACAACAGAGCCTCCCCAACCTTTAACCAATATACTTTAACCAAAAACAGCTTTCTATTTTTCCAGTTACTCCGATTTTGCTGTGCAGTTGCTGTGAAGATGACCTGAGAGGGAATGATGTAATGTAGAAATTCACTCTACTGGGGGAGCCTGGATTTATTCTCTTTGGTAACAAAGCAAGATCAATTCTATTTTCAGATATATTTTTTCATTCCTTGATTGTTCATTGTCTGTAGACCTCAGTACTGCAAGACTTGTCTTTTCCCCCTCTTTTTGTTTCATTGTTTCTTTGGGCATCTATTTATTCATGCAGCTGACATTTACAGTCATTGCAAGCTACTCCTCAACAGCTCCTGGTTCCTTTATAACGAAGTGATGCATACTCACCCCACTTCCAGGCCAAGGGACCTTCAGCTAGTTTGTTGGTAGACTGAAAAGGAGGATGTCCATTAAGAGTCTAATGACTGGTCTTCCTCTGCCCGTGAAAACCTCCTGTTAATGGATAATAAAGGACTGGTGCCAAGTCATTATGCCTTCTGAAGATGTCTGCCTGGATACATGCACATGAAAGTCTGAAATTGTATGCAGTTTAAACAAATTATGAGGGAACACAACAACATTTGTATTTGACCATAGAAGAATAACAACAAAACAAAACCCAATCCTGTGTCAGAGCTGACTTGAAAAACCATTTGATCACTCTTTCATTTTGCTGCTTTGCAGCATTTTAACATCATTTCAAACAGTCCACTGACAGTGATGACTATCCAAAGTTTCAGCTATTGATGTACCCAGTGCTAGCTAGAATGGAGATTATTTTAACATAAAGTCTAATATAGAAGGATATTGATTTTTTGGACTGTGTGGGTAAGACACACCTGGCTGCTAAGAATCACACCTTTACTAAACAGACATCTGGCCCTGTCAGTCTGGAATCTCAGTCTTAAGTTTCAGCAGAAACCTCACATTGCTCTGTGGGGCCCCCTAACTAGTTCAGAAATGATGGAGAGGCATGTAGAATGATTCCCCTGAGCAGCACTTTCTATGTGCCAACGCAGGAGGTTTCTAAAACAAACAGCAATAAACTGCACTAAAAAACACCCTGCAAAATAGAATGGATGTGCTCCTCTGGCGTTTTAAAAACTATTCATCAAGTCTAACAATTGCTGAATTTGGAGCAGCGGGAAAAGTGGAACTCCCCGAACAGAAGCTGACATTATAGTGTGTCCAGAGTGGGACTTTTCCCCCTTTCAGTGATAAATAGCACAATCAAGTCCAGGTTGCTTGTGGCGGAGAGCGCCAAATGCAGCCTCTTGTCTGCCTCATTAGCTTCACGGGAAACCCAGACAGAGAAAAACAACATCCTTCTGAGAGGAGAGGGTCAGCGGGGACAGGGAGCACCCGACCGGGGCGTCTCTGCTCCCTCTGTGGCACCGCTGCCACAGACCGAGGTCAGGGAGGGACACTCCGCCCCGGCGTGGGATGCGCGGGGACCGCACCTCTGTGCCTCCACCCTCACTGTGTTTAAGGCACCCTGCTGCAACACTATCCTCTCCATCCAAGCTTTTGGCTTGGTTTTGCTGCTTTTTGAAACTTGTGAATTTGGTTCGCTGTAAACAAGGCCGGATGTCAACACCACTCTTTAAAAGAAGTCAGTTGTGGAAAGTGTCACCTCCCTACCAGCGGAATTTATACTTGTATGTTTGCTTTCCAGATGCCCTTATCAAAAGCAAATTACACACCTCTCATCTCCATTAGCATGGCACAACTGGTTATCTACAAAAGCCTTTTGGATTCATCACGTTATTGAAGAGTACAGCAGCTGTGTTCAAGTCAGGATTCAAACCTGCAGTTTTGTGATCCACTCCTCTAACCTCTACCACGCTTCCCCTTGAAATTCAAGCTTGATCGGTGTCACCTCCTGCCCCTACTGACATGGTGCACCTCAGAGAGCCTTCTGAGGGTGATTTTAAAATAATACATAAAAGCAGACAACTATAACCTTTTCCGTCCTGGTAAAATGAATGCTGGGAAAGAGGACCTTTCCTCTGAGCTGGACATAATTAGAAGGACTCAAAGTTCTTTGAATGGCTTCTCAGAAAATTAGCAACAGCACCTTTTACTTCTCATTCCCACCCTGGCAATCGGGGATTATACATCTATATCAAAACACAATGTCCTCAGTACATTCTTGCAATGTTTTAATAACAGTGTCACATTGCAATGGCTTCACAATACTGTCGAGAAACTTACCTGCATCACAGTGTGTCTATACACAAGTGTGTGTGTTTGTGTCTGTGTGTGTGTCTATGCATGAATCTTAAATCACTTTTCACAGTACTTTAGAGAATTCTGCTGCTTGTATAGCTCCCTATGAAAACAATATCAGTGCCCTGCTTTGCACAGTCTCCATGTAAACACTTGAGGTTTTAAAGTCCAACAGAGAGGTTGGTCAGCATTCTGCTGGGTAGCCCGGGGTTTAGAGAAGCCCATTGCTATCAAATATCCCCCCGGCTCACACTGCCTTTAAATGCCCAAATTTCCTGGGACATCTGCCAGGGTGTGGGCACTTGGCAGGCTCTGACAGCGACCTTATCGCCTCTCGGGAGGGTGGCCTGTCGTTTCTCCCCGAATCTCAGCCTCCTGCATCAATCAAAGCCGGAGAGAGAGGCGAGCCACATGTCCCCGATGTCCTCCTGTATCATTTGCAGAGGCCCAGCACTGGCAGAGCTACACCCACAAGCCTGTGCAATATTTGTGCCAGCAGGGCGTCATTTCAGTTTTAACAGAGCATGTCATCACACTGTTTGCATGTAGCCCCATCACAAATTACGCTCGGTGCTGCGTGTAGCATCGAGTGCAGACTAGAGCAAAAATGGATGCCAGTGGTCCTCAAATCTGTGCTCAAAAACTATATTTTTGAAAACAAACAACAATAAAAAACCCAAATTTAAATGGAATGAATGGAGTTCATACCATTTAACTGTAAAACATTTTTGTTTTACAGTTAAATGTTCTGATAACACTTTGTGTTTTTTGTGGGTAATTACATTTAAGTCAAATTGTGATATATTCTTCATGACCAACAGTTCATTTTATATCTGATTCATTCATTTAAGCAAGGTACAAATGTCATGAGCAGAAATAAATGGTAAACCTGGTTTAACTTGATTGTTGCATTGCCTTTTGAGAGCCTAACAGAATTGTTCCAGTAGAGCTCTAGTACCATCTAGTGTCTATTTAATATACTACAGCAGATTGTATCCTCTTAGCTGTCTTTTCCTTTTGTGTGAAAGGAAACTGACCACACAAGCTCTATATCATAATCCTTACAAGCAGCATGCCCAAACAAACACATTTTGCACAGAGGTGAATGCATCTTTATCCTGCTGAATGTCTCCATTGCCTTGCTGTGTTTTGCCATACCTTCTTCTCCATTCTGATTCAGCCCCAGTGAAAGTTTGTTTTAAAATTAAATGTCTTCCCAGCTACATACCAAATTAAAAATGTGTGGAAATTATTTCAAAAGTATTTAGGTTAATTCATGGTAGCACCATAGCCAATTACGTAAACAAGTGATACATTTGCTTATGGCTGCAGATTCTGACTCAGCCATCAATAAACTCCTTCTCATGGATTTAGTGTGTTTCAACCACTTTTGATCAATTTGAACTTCAAACAAGCACAGTTCTGTCGTACATTCAATAAAGATGATAATGATGATGGTGATGCTTACTGTATTACATAAGTTAAATGCAAAAGGAAGTGTTGATGGTGTTTTAGGTGGTATGTTTTCTCAATTTCTTACCCAGTCTGAGGACTGTACCATTTCTGACCACATGGAAAACTGAAAAATAAATGAAATCAAGTTTTAAAATCTGGTCCACATTCAAGAAGCAGATTTTATGAGTAGCTCCCTTCATCAGCCAAATTTTATATAGTGCTTTGTCTACTCAGGATAGCCAGATAACAAAAGGTTCACTGTAGGGCCAAGTAATGGAACTCTATATAATGAAAAGCCAGCCCCTACTGCCAAATGGTCTATAATCAGACATCTTTAGCTGCTGAATGATTCACTAGCAGCTGGACCTTCTTAACCATCCAGGAAATTAATGCAGAGAATGTCAGAAATACATTTCTTAGCATTGGCATAGCAAATAACTGCAAACAGTTGGCATTTTGGTGTTTTCTTCCTTTTGGAACATGCTGGAAAGAATATGGCAAAGCAAGCACTGGCAGCTGAATTCAGTTGTAACTACATGGGTCTGTCTCACCGTATTAGATTTATGAAATATATTTCATATATTTCCCACACACATCCAAAGGTCAGTGTCATTTATATTTTATGTCTTTGTCCACACAAGAATTAACACAAGGGTGGTTCTGTTTTGCATGGTGCGGACGCTTGATGGGACATCTGACTTTGTGCCTTCAGACTTAAGCTTCAGTTAGAAACAGGTATGAATCGCTCTGTCTCATTTCTGAGTAGAGCTGGTCATATGATTGTTATCAGAGCTGAGGTCTGAATTAACGTGCAGTGGGCTGACACAGATGCTGAGAATATGAAGTGGTTACCGTAACTTGTCATTTATAAGTCATGTAATTATTTTCTTAACTTGAATTACATATATGAGCACAGGGAGACTGAGCCCTGTTTATAAACTGACATGTAGCAAATTTACCCAAAGGGGACGACAATCATGGCCTACCAGGCATTTGAATCCTACAAGGCCCTGGTTACAAATCCAGTGCCTGAAGACTTACTCTTCTCTGCTGCTCTGTTCTTATTCCTCATTCTGCACGGGCAAGATCAAAAGTCTATTTGGCAGGCAAACAACATGCAGCTTTGCTCCTGCTCCAGCCCCCCCCTCCTCCCCAAAACACACACGCGTTTAAGCTGAGCACTGTTCTGCCACTCAGGGAAGCCAAATATTCTTTATCAGGCCTCTGACCTCCAGCAGGTGGTGCAAAGGCATTTCTGGCAGTTGTCAGTGGGTAATACAATAGCCCGCAAAGCCAATGGGCTCGTGTCTTCCAGCCCTGTTCTGCAGTGGATTTGCGTGACCCTGGGGGCACCGTGACGCGGGCAGGCAGCTGCCGGGGTTTGAAAGAGCTGGGGAAGTCTCACGCTGACAGCACACTGCACTATTGTGAAGGTGGATTCGGGACGGGCTGCGGTGGTCGTCGAAATCTGGGCAGACTGCGCGTGGACGCGCGTGTGCACGTGCGCGCGCCTGCACACGTGCACATGCGACGCACAGGGCATCTATTCAGGCGAAATCACCCCTGCCATCTGCCCCAAAGGCCCAGCTACTTAGTAACACCAACACAATAACGCGACACAGCCCTTGCTAACAATATTCATTCATTGCGTGTAAGAGGAGGAAAAAAGGGGGAAAGTCAAAAGTAAACAGCGCGTGAGTTCAAAGCGGCTTCTCTGTGGCATCTTTCATGTGAAGGGATGCCTTGCAAAACCGGCAGCAGCGGGGATTTAATTACAGAGCACACACTGATGAGAAAAGTAAATACAAAATAAGCATTGCCGGGCATCCACTGCACCTGCTGTCATTTTTAATAAACCTGCTGCCTAATTAAGTATTTCTAGAAAACAAAAAATCAAAACATGCAGGCTCTCTTCCCTTCCCTGCATTTAATTTAGTCACTGTGCTGGAATTTCACTTGTCTGTTTCTTTAAGATGTCAAACTTTAAACTGACAATGATGGCGGACCCCTCCTCATCCGTCTTATTCAAGCAGGCATGTAGACAGGGAGACACACTGGGTATTTCCTGGTTCTGCATACATCCTCTACTCCCTTTCTTGGTCACTTCAAAGCCCAGGAGAGAGTCCGCAAAGCCAGGGGAGGGGTGCGCTATTGTTAATTGGTCTTTAGGGACAAATAGTGAGGTGAACAGGAGAGAACAGGGACAGACAATGGGACCCCAGCGGTCTCGTCTAGGGCCGACACTGCGAGGTGAGGATGAAAGAGCGCCACGAAATGGGGGCCTGTCCTGAAGTTACTACAGTGGATTGCAGAAGTAATTAATGTGATGTGGGGCAGCTGTGTGGAATAGGGGTATGAGAGCAATTTTATAACAGAGGATTTAATTCCCAGGTGTGTAACTTATGATGTACTGTAGTAAACCTGAATTGTTTCAGTTAATATCCAACTGTATAAATGTACAATATCTAAGACTTCCAGTGTATAAACTGCCCTCTGTTAGTCTTCTGGTAAGTGTATAAAATATGCAAGAATATGTCTTACATTTGTGTGATATTCAAAGTGAGAAGTTGTTTATTTTTTAGGTCCTGTAGTCAATATTTGGACCGTGGTCACTATTACTGATGTGGTGGTGATATGTGTTGTTTTATAATTGTCATACAAACTTGCGGACATATATAAAAGAACGATCTGGAGTCTGGAAAAGTCATTGCATCACACGCTAGTAGTTTGTCTCCCCTGCCGAACACACCCTGGCTCGTCTCTTATGGCGAGGGTAGCCACGTGGACATATGCATTTTATATCGCTGCTGAACACCTAGCAAAATTGTGTAAATTGTGATAGTTTAGAAAAATTAAAAGAGTGTGCATGACCCAAATATCTCGCCATTACCAAAAATATGAGGCCCTTCACTCTTCCTAGATGTAATAAAACCAAATATGGAGAAAGCAATAATTTGCTAAAACTGTGTCTTGGGTTTTTGTGTTCGACGTAGTATGCTGTATTGAACTCATTATCTATTGATATTGCTTATGAAGTTGATATAACAATATTTTACAAATCAGACACCCCAATTGTAATATTCTTATTAGAAAGGCTGCGCTTCATTTTTACAATACAGTAACACTTACCTCGGGCTAAATTTTGCAGCGCGCAGTCCGTTTCGGTTTACGCCTCCAAGCAAAAAGAATGGCACTATCATAGCACTTCATCCTCACCATTTGCTCTGAAGTAGCCTACTGGTCCATACTAAATTTAAGTACAAGTCATATTCAGGTATGCAGAATAACATTTAGTTTATCATAACTAGCATATTATTTATTATTATACCTTAAATTGCATTTATACTGAACAATTGTGCCATTCGCAAGTTCATATTTTCGCCCACTTAATACCTCGCCCTCAGAAAACACGCAGAGGGCAGCGTTAAACAAATAAATGACCCGAATATTGTTAGCTGCTGCATCAAATCACTTGAGTTTAAACAGCGGTTTGCAGTTGCAATAGAGTAGGTCAGACTAGGGTGGCGTGGTGCTCGACCGTGCTACGTAGGTTACCTCCAGCAATTGTTTCAACGCATAGTGCCACCTTGCCAAGGGGAGGTGGTTCGGGGGAGGGGGTGATTGGTACTCTTTTTTCTCAATAAGGGGATGGAGCTCAATTAGCATTTCACAAGTCCTTTTTCCCTTTTCTATTGCCACCTTCCCCGCGGAGCCCGTGCTTTCTGTGGGGATTGTCCTGTTTTGGGCCCTTGTCGGCGTTGGCAGGGTGACAGTATTCGAGTGTGCAAACTTGTGCTATTGTCCCCGGGCCAGAAGGAGCCATGGAGACCCCACTAATATGACACAGGAAAATGTTTGCTGATGGCAATTCTATGGGCTTTGTCCAACTCTTTCTCCTTCATGACGACTCGATTTAAGTCTCTAAATGTTTGACTACAAATGCAAGAGTGCTATCCAGCTCCTTTCCTTTTGTCCCACGAGGTTTGAATGAGTAATTCAGCCTTTGTGTGGCTCGATTGAGGGGGCAAACATAAAGACAAGATTCTTGAGCGTTCAAGCCCCCTTTCCATGGATATGCGCACATCTCTTTAGATTTTTCCCCCCAAATCCTACTTCTTGTGACATCAGTCTTAGAAGGGGAAAAGAAGTCCAGATCAGAACAGTTAAAAGTAGCCCGGGCTGAGCCCTAAAAGCTGGTATTGTCTCGCGGCGGTGAAGCATGCCCGCTGCCAACCCCCAGACAGACTTAAGTTATATTCCAGTATAAAAGATTTAAGTAGTCTTTGCACACCGTCAGTAGAAGACGTTTTAGAGACCTTGGAGGTAAAAAACATGACTGAGGATCAGGAGTCCGAGGAGTGAGGGGCAGAATAGAGAGGAATGGCTGCAAAGAAATACTGCATCTATTAGGCGCTTTTCTTGGGGGGTCTCCATGACAACAATTTGCGATGGCAAAGAATGCGATACCGGGGAGCTCAGTGCCTGATTGGGGTGTATTGTGTGCGGAAAGAGGTTGCTGATTGGCCTGAAGAAAGCACCATAACTACACGCAGTTTATATTCATTCAGCTTGTTGAAGTGCTAAAACTATTTTTGGGAAGAGCGGCAGTAACTTGGATAGGCTACTTTCTGTCCAGAAGACGGTAAGTTTTAACGTTGGGACATGGAAAGGGGGAAGTTCTATTTTACTGTCTATTGAATAAATATAGACGGAAATCTAATATGATTAGCGAAAGGTCTGGGTTTATTGATACAACTGATATTTTACAACTCGAGCCATCATGTGTATCATGTGGTTTGGAATTGCGACTGATTGCAATGGCAATGCGGATAATATTCATTGTTATCATATAGCATCCTTTCCATGTCTCTTTAGGTTATGGAGATAATGAATTCAGCAGGAGGTACTGGAAGTATGGATTGAACGGATTTTCAGACTCAGGATGTTATGATGGCAAGCGCAGATAGCGAGGTCAAAACTTTATTAAACTTTGTAAACTTGGCATCCAGCGATATAAAGGCTGCCCTGGACAAGTCAGCCCCGTGCAGGCGCTCTGTGGACCACAGAAAGTATCTACAGAAACAGCTTAAACGTTTTTCTCAGAAATACTCAAGGATGCCGCGGTGCCACTCATACAGAGCGGCAGAGTCAGGCATCGCTAAAGCCCTAGAGGACAAGGCTGGCGTGTATGCTTTTGAGTCGGTGAATCGGAACCTCCACTTGTCGCGTGTACATGAAAAGACTGGGTCGGACGTGCGAGGCGAGGAGAGCCTTAAGAACAGTCCGAATCCCAAACTGGAAAGTGATTACAACAGACAAGACCAGGTGCCGATGAGGAAACGGCAGCTCCCCGCGTCTTTCTGGGAAGAACCCCGGTCTTCCAAAAGCAAGCGCGAGTCTTTGCAGGTAACTTGGAGAAAAAGCCAAGGTGGTTCTGGCATCGGTGGGCCTTCGGGTTCAGAGGATGAAAAAATAAAGAAATGTTCCGGGGAGCCCAAAGCCAGTTCGACTCTTTCCTCTCAGCAGATTGCTCCAGAGAAGGAACCGCTGATGCTGGACTTTAGCGGAAATGTGAATTTGTGCGGCTGCTGTCCTTTTCAGTACCATGGACACCACGTCTTCCAAAGCCACGTCGTCCTCCCCCCTTCGGGCTTCACCGAAGCGGGCCTTTGGGGGAAGGCCACCGTGGCCCATGCAGAGACACAGGACATCACAAACATACAGAAAGGTCATACGCATGTTGTGGTGAAACCCATCCCAACAAAACCAGCCATTCCATCTCCAATTTTCAGCGTGTTTGGATTTATTTAAAGATAAACAAATGCGTGAAAACACTGTAAGATATATTGAGCAATAAGTACAGTATAAATAATTGTTAGATTTTTATTTGATGTATGTTTACACAAACTTTCCGAGCAGCCTATTTATTTTCTTCCCCCCATTTACAGTTGATTTCCGTTACCACCATAAATTTAAGTTTTTAATATAAACTTTCCGAAGCACTTACGTCAAGCACCAAACAAGCGAGCAATATGTCTGCTTTGAACATTAAGATATTCAGGACTTCAGTGTGAATTTTGTGGTATTTGCCTTTTCTGTTACAACTGAATCTAGAGTAACATATCTTGCTACATTTAGAAAACTAACTGTAAAATTTCATATTAAATTAGAATAAATCAATTGGTTTAAAAGAATAAATTTTGTACTTCATCATCATGTTGAAGCTTTAGTAACATAAGAGACATAAAAATCATCAAAATAATGG
This sequence comes from Megalops cyprinoides, assembly GCF_013368585.1. Lineage (NCBI taxonomy): Eukaryota > Metazoa > Chordata > Actinopteri > Elopiformes > Megalopidae > Megalops > Megalops cyprinoides. The sequence continues at coordinate 28,034,124 of NC_050594.1, forward strand.
AAGTGCCAAAATTAAGAAGTAAATAAATCAGTAAATACTTGAAGTTTTCACACATCTAAGATTAAGTAAGGGGAGCTTTATGATTGTTTTAGTATTCATGCATTTTCTGCTAAAATTGTTTGTGTGTGTGTGTGTGTGTGTGTTGAGGGGATGATGGCGGTGTGTCAGTCATTGGAGTTCAATGATCTGGCATAGACGTTCAATTAATAACTTATTGGTACATTTATTAATTAAAAAACAATACACCATATAGCGTCATATCAGTTACTTGAACAAAAGCATTCTGAAGTATGAAAACAGCATAATGGAAAGAGATTATATCTCATTTCCCCCGCAAACCTCTATATATCCATTCATTGCACAGCAAAAAAATGAAGAGAAACGTCTATAGAAAATCATGCAGTGTACCAGCACTAAAGCTACCATGGAAACACACAAGTTAACAATCTATGGTACGAACAACATTTATCGCTGATGGCAATTTTACTGCACTATAACACAACACTGTATATTTCACTTATTGCGACAACATCATTTATACAACCTTCATTCATAGCCAATATTTCTTTTTCATCAACCAATACTGCATCCTGGCTGGAAGTGAAAAGATTAGGATAATGAGGTAGATATGTCTCCAGCCTTAACCACAATGCTGTAATGACTGTCATCATCTGAAGAAAAACAACAACTTTGAAGTGGGGGTTTACTGATCAATTGATCCACACTTTCATTGTGGAAATGTGACAAATTGTAATATTGTGTACAAACAGCATTTTAAAACAATAGATTTTAAACAAACTGAATTGTGTGTCCCAGAGTAGTTATTCTACATGTATTTGATCAAACTTATTATCCAGTGGCATTCATAAATAAAATATACATCTTAGCTCACAACCTTTTAATTCTTTATGTGACATAATACAGCTTACTTTATTACTTTTCTTTATAGCTCAGTCATAACTTAGTCATTCTGTACAGTCAGTATTTCTTGACCATTAAGATACTGTACATACTGTTTAAAGTAAATATACTCATCACACTCTCAGAAATAAACCTTCAGGCTCTAGGCTGGCAGTACATTAACAAATTTTATAAATAAAAAGATTAAAAAACTGAAATAAAAATGTCAAATAAAATCTTAAATAAAAATAAGGTTTGTCTAATGGCCATATCACATCAGTAAGTCCACAGAAGACAAAACCTTTTTTAGATACACTTGTAGTCTTCTAGGTCCCTAAGTGTACCCGCCAACATGTGATCTTCCACATATATAAGCTATATAAGTGTATTGTCTGTTCCTTACACACGCCTGTCTAGGGCACGTAGTTACTATTAGTCATTATGAAACTACTTTCATATTGTTCCACCCAGCTCAGATCAATACAAGCGGCAAAGGGGTTCAAAAAGACAATGATCAGTATGGCCAGCACGTTCAGTTGAGCTTGTAATGTTTTGTGCAGAGCAGTTCAGCTTTCAAAATAAATGATAAGCATCACTTGTCTTTTTTAAAGTAAAACCACTAACTCATACATGTCACTGCTTGCTTGTTAATACTTGGCAGTTGATACAATTCTTCCTCATGCTGAAGGTCAAAAAATACAAAACCTTAGAGAAAATTGTCAGAGAAACTGTGAATTTATCATTACTTGAACATGTATGGACCATTAAAGTCAATCTCATACCATAGCTTGAGAAGAGTTGTCTCCAGCGAGGTCAATCTCACAAGTAATCACTTGTTCATGAGTAAGCAGGCATTCACATGTTCAGCTTGCTTCCCTAAGTGGACAACCACTGCTTCTTCCTGATTTGATATGTGCTAGCACAAACACTCTTTGGAACGATCATTGCTCAGGTAATTGATTAGTTTTCCTGGGAGCGGCAGGTTGTCCAGACGTTTCAGCCTTTGTACTCCCATCTGTTTGCGAATCACCTGCCTGCAGAGGTGCATTAAAGGACGAGGTGGCACTGAAAGTACAAGCAGGGGAGGAGCCATGTTAAATCAGACACCTCACACCTCCCTGTCTAACAAGCGAAAGTGAGCAGCATAAATCCAAGCAGGTCTAAATCCAAGAGAGGATGCCACTGTAGTACTAAGGTACTTGACCTGAGATGATTCAGTGGTTTCTCAGGAAAATACATGGGTAATATGTAAAACCTATAAGCTATGCAAGTTTTGTTTATTAAGCAAATTAATAATGCTCTGGTCTGTTCCCATACAGAAATATCTAGCAGGCAAGATGGAACTTGAAATGAGGACTTCTCATGAACAAAACTTTCACAAAGTAACATGGGAAAATCTACGGGAACTATAGAGTAGAGAGAAAACATTCTTTACACTTCCTTACTTGTATTTGGTATTGTTTGGTGTATGTATTAGTGATGTGAAAGATGTTGAAGTTTAATATTTACTGTCCCATTACATGTGTATGTGTCTATGGCCCTGAGTCAAGCATACTCACTTGATTTCTCTTTGATGACGGCCCATTCATCATAGCTGTCCAGGTGCTCTGTGAGCCTGGCACATAGCTTCACATTTCCTACGTAGTCCAACAGCAGGTCAATGACGGGCCCTGCCCAGCTGCTTACAGAAGGCCAGGAGAGCATCTCGCAGAACTAGCAGTGAGGGATAAGATTAAAAATGAAATAAGAATACGTGGCAGTGACGATCACCATTCTTCCTCATCACCACACAGCTCCGGGTCCCCTTACCTGTGTGGGTTCTTTGGTGTGGCTGTGGGCCCGGGTATGTCTGCTTTGGGGGGGCTGGATGGGCGGGTGTGGGCCGCTGCCGTACGGGCACTGGAAGCAGGCCAGGGCGTCGCAGCCGCTGTCCAGCAGGTACTTGAGCAGGTGCAGGTACCTGGTGCAGAGCATGACCGCTCCGGGGAAGGAGGCCGGGTGGGTGGGGATGGCCACATTGACGTCGGCGCCGTGCTCCACCAGCAGGGCGGCGGTGCTGAGGCAGCCCTGCCGCACGGCCACCAGCAGCGGGCTGAAGGTGTCCAGGTTGGGGTCGGCACCGGCCTCCAGCAGCATGGCAGCAGCGTCGATGTTGTTGTTGGCGACGGTGAAGTAAAGCGCCGTGCTGCGGTGGTCCTCGTACATGGCAGAGCGGTTGTGAGACAGCTTGGTGTTGACATCGAAGCCCCCCTTGATCAGCACCTCCAGGGCGTCGTCCTTGTTGCCCTCGGCGGCCAAGTGGAGTGGGCTGATGCCACTATGCCTCACCTGTGCCCTACTGGTGGCTGGCATCAGCATGGACACGATCCTACAAACAAGAGGACATGGGGTTAGGGTGTCTAAGAGGGCTCCAACAAACTCTACAGACTGGATTGTCATGCCCGCTGCAGATAACAGCAGAAACTCTATATTGTACTATACTGTTTTTGTAGTTATCCTTAGAAATACAATTAGAGTAACCTAATATTGCTTACTCATCCTCTCCACGTTGAGCAGCTATGTGAATGGGCAGGAGTCCAGTCTTGCAGGGTTTGTTGGCGTCTGCGTGATGAGACAGCAGAAGCTCCACCGCATCCTGGTGGCCATTCTTACTGGCCTCATAAAGGGCCGTAGCCCCATCAGCCGCCTGGCTGTTGACATCTGCACCTGGAACCAGCAAACAGTAACGGTCATTACAGAAACTTACATGGGCGCCCATCATCTGTTATATCATAGCCACTGCTTTGTGTAGATAGGGTCTAGCAGGCCATGGAGGTCAGGAGACCATCTGTTAAACAGGGCTGTGCTGTTTAGGGCTACAACTAAAACATGACCTCAGGAGGGTCCGGCTAAGGACAAAGGCCTAAATTAATTACTGACAGTAGACTGTAGTGTATGTGCACTAAATATCTCCTGGAAGGCTAGATAGAGTTCTTTATTCAATAATACACAAATATAAGATTGGGCTTGTGACACAAAGGAAATTTTGTGCTTTCTGTTTTCTTGGGCCCAGTCTCCTGAAATTCATGAGATTTTGACACCCTAATTCATATAAATCTGGTTTAAAGATCCTCTGCCCTGCCTGAGATTATTACACTTATCAAACCTACCATTTTCAATGAGGAAGTACAATGCTTCAACCCGCCCAGTCTGGGCAGCCACAAAGAGGGGCGTGATGCCGTACATGTCCGGCGGGCTGACTTTGGCCCCGGCCTGCATCAGCATCTTGCACATCTCCACGTTGTTGCGGCACACCGCCTCGTGGAGGGCCGTCCAGCCTTGGATGCAGCGCTGGTTCACCGCAGCGCCAAACTTCAAAATGAGTGCCATGATTTCCACATTCTCCCTCTCACAGGCTGTGATGGGGGGAGGGGGTGTTACACAGAGAGGCATGCACAGATTTGAGATTTTAAATTTTTACATTTTGAGATTTTGAGATTTTAAATTTTTACATTTTACATAAATGCCTTTTATTCACTGGAAGCTTTCACCAAGTGTGAGCCTCAAACATTTCTACCTGTTTTTCCCAGATGACACGTCCAATTTTGAGCCTTTGCTTGCACTTTATTTATACAGATGTAGTTTTACTGAAGCCATGCAAGTACAGTAAAGGCCTTGCTCAAGCAGCAGCAACCCTCAGATTAGTGCTTCTAATTTCAGAGCTCATGCACACAGGAGTGGCACCTTTGTAAAGGGGAGTCTCTTTGTTTTTGTTGGCAATTTCAGGGTCTGCTCCTCTCTCCAGAAGGCACTGTACACAGGCTAGGCTCTCCCGGTCCACTGCCAAGAGGAGAGCCGTCTGCTCATTGAGGGTGCGTTTGTCAATCAGAGCGGGTTGGGCTGGGGGAACAGGCAGATCTTACACACAGGAATATGCACATATACTGTGTAAACAACACTTTCTTTGCTAAACTGAAATTCCACTGTCCCTGTGTTGAGAGAGGGTATACCTGGGTATACACCACATTAGAGTATGTAAATATACTTATTTGTGTACCATGCTAAACACACCAGTGAAGCTACGCTGGGCTGGATGTGCACTCACCTTCCAGAAGAACTTTGACACATTCAGCTTGGTCATAATAGGCTGCTTCATGCAAAGGTATCCAGCCGTCCTTGTTTTCCACCTTCAGGCTTTTTGCAGAAGATCTTGCAAGGTCGCGCACCGTCTTCACATCAGCATTCCTAATTGCCTCGACTATAGGGTCAACATCCCTAAAACAAAATATGTAAATTAGGGAAACCAGTTTTCAGTTTTTCTCTCCATCTCAGATGGGTCAAGGGAATTGTTTGTGCAAAATTACTTTATTCAAAACAGCACAGTGTCATACTCCTTTAGACCGAAATCCTTAATCTGTTTATCTAATGCAGGATTTTCACATGCAAAGACAGACCCTTTACATGCATGCGTGGTTTTGAATATTACAAGTCATGTAAAAAAACTGCAATGTTTTTTCATATGTGCAAAATAACCAGCACAATGTATATCTCCCACATTCATGTATTGCGCACTAAATTCCGGAGGAAGTATTTCTTTGCTGAAAATTTCTTACAAAAGTTAACTGCTTGTACATTGATAACTTACAGTACGCTATTACACTGACCTATTATTAAGTTTTTCTGGAGTAACCAAAACGCCTACAGCAGTTTGTATATACAGCCTTGGTCTTACCAAAAAATCTAATACGTAGTCTTTTTTAATATCGTGTTTTTATGACACTGCATCCAAATGAAAAATATAACGCTGTGCTTCTATACTTATGTGTGTTTTTCTGAAACATAAAAGTATGACCCCCACACGTTGATCATAACTTAGGACAGTAGGTAATAATAAGGCGATAAACAAAGGAACTCACTCTTCGGGCTCCGGGGTGACGTACAAGGTGCCGTCGCGTCGCCGCCACGCAACGCATCGCTTTCCGTAGCCGGTGACAAATGAGTAGCTTCTCGTTGCTCCATCAGTATCCTTGCATTGTGGTGGATAGGACGTCCCGCTGGAGCGAAACAGCGAGAGATATTCCGTGTAACTAAATCGTGTCATTCTAGTTGCGCCTATTTGCCCTGATCGTGCAGCATACACGACTAGTCCTTGAATGAGAGCAGCTGGGGAAGGACAAGGGGGACCCAGCTGCGCCCTCAGCGATTATTTTCGGATTGTATTGACATGTGGTGCCTGCGGGCTATGACCATATATGTCAAGGCAATCAGCCCCAGCAAGGGAAAGACACTACTTAATGGTATTAAGACGCGAGAGCGCTGTAAATTCGTTTCACCGCAAGACGTGTACGTAATCTGTAGATTGCAGCCTTTGCAATGCCGAACCGAAACACACTATGTTTTGTATGTTTCTGGTTCTAAGGTGAATTGAAACTTGCCGTTTGACCGGTTTTATCATTTGCAAAGCAGGTCAGTACCCAGGAATATCACTGAACACTTCCAGATAAAACGCTAATTATCACTATCATTTTGACGAACTGTATCGATTACACAAAAGAAGACATACAACAGAAAAGGCCAGGGCTAGAATACAATTGTATAGCTCTAGAGCAATCAAGCCAAACCGGACACACAGGGTGGTATTATTTGCATGCGTTTTTATTTCCCCATCGTTAGAATCGGAGCTTCTCACACATCGTTGCCTTTTGACTTGGCCCGTGGCCACTGCCCGTGGCAGATGAAAGCGTGCAACGACGGCTCACCGCACTTAAAAGTATTTAATTATTAAAATAGCTTTTAACGCAGGCGCCCTGTATCGAGGTAAGCACACAACCAGGCTCAAACACAGCGAGGCCAATGCGAAAACAAGTTTTAAGTCACATTCAAAGCATACAAGGGAAGAAAGTTGATAAACGGGCGGTACAACCTACAGTTCGACCATGCACAAGGCATGCAGCAGCCCGCTAGATAGCAGCAGTCACGCTAGCATGTTTAAGTCCAGATCAGTTAAATGAGCGCCAAACTGTTCATCAGTATCAGGGGCGATTCTAGGATCAGACCTTTAGGGGGGCTCAGCCCTTAATGACAATGTGACATGCATACAGTGCAGTGTTCAACCTCCCTGCTAAATCACTCATTTCATTGGACAACAATTAATACATTAATATTTTCCATACATGATATTTTAATTTACAACAATAATACTTTTAATGAATTACTAGTAAGTAACATGAGTTTTACACCACAAAATATTTTTCTTGCTCTCTTTCTTTCTTCATGCCGACTGCATCCTGCTCTCTCTCTCCTTATCTCCCTCTTTGTGCTGTCAACCAAAAGGCAAACGTAACAACCAAACAAAGAATTTATAATCTAATAAAATGTATAAATTGATCCATATCAATCTATAACATTATTGAATATTGGGTTGCTGTGGGCAATGCAGTGAGGTAACGTCATTTTGACCTTACTCTCTCACCTGAACCTGGCTGTTTTCTTTTAAAAACAAAAAAAAATCCTATATCCATCTATGGAAAAACAGACATTTCCAATGAATCAGGGTTTGTTGCAATACTTCAATTCACTGTCCATAAGTGTACTGTAAATATACCATACAGCCCAATTCTATCACAATAAGAAACACTGTGACTACTTTAACTAAAAGTGCATCAGTTAGCTCCTTAGGTGCAAGCAGACTAGCTCAGAAAGCTATCATTAGCCGATAATCTCTAGCAAACTATGTCAGATAACGTTCTTTGACACTATTCACACCATGGAACTATAACCAGACACTTTCTAAGTAAAGAATAAACCACGACTGGCAGTGCAGTTCTGTGGAAATAAACCACGACAGGGTGGTGTGATGCAGCCCCGTGGCGAAGCCAAGGGGCCGTTAACCACCCTGAAGTTACTCTGGGTAAGAGTGTCTGCTAAATGTCAATCATAGTTTTTTTTTTTTTTTTGCTAGAGTGATTCAGCTTAATGTCAACATCTTTTTTGGACATGTGTCAAAAAGACATTTTTGTACTTTATAGGGATCAGTTCAATACTGATCAGAATCAGTACTCTGAATACAGTATTATGTAATCTGCACTGTCAAGCTGAAACATGACAATCCAGATAAGTTGTTTTTTTGTGTTTCTGTGGTTTTCAGATGAATTTTAAAGAGAATTCTGCCTTACTGGTTTGTATTGTATGTACAGCATGCTACCACCTGGAAATTACAGTGAACACTTCCAGATAAAATGCACTTTTATCTGTTTTTTTCAGTTGAGACAATTTTCAGAAGAAGTACATTGGTACATTGGTACAATACAGTACGTTGGTACAATCGAACAACCTGAATAGCTATTAGTCTTGCATATTTGGAGCATTTCAAGATATATAAATCATGCCAGGGGAATAGTTTACACATACTGAAGGTGATATTCCTTTTATGTTTTTATCTCCCCATTGGCAGCATGTGAACATCTCAGTACAGTACAGTACAGTACAGTAAAGGCTATTCTCTCAAAGCAACAAAGGCAGAGGACACCATGAGACAGGTGTAAGTGGAATGGGGCCTTACACACAAACTGCTGTAACAGCAAAGAGAGTAAAGCATCACAACAGTGGATGGCTGGGCACTTCTGGTTTTAAAATGGTGCGCCTGTATATCCAACAGTGTGTGGATCTATATATGAATGTTCTTTAGGAAAACAGTGCTTGATTACGCCTCACCTTGATCCAATTGGATTTTCTTAGGCCATACCATGAATCCTAAACACAGGGTGGGCTGGTCAAGAAATCTCTCCTGTCATACAATAGGTGAACTGCTCTGGAGAGATCAGGTTTTTGTGAATCAGGGTAAAGTTATTATATTTTGTTATCGAGTTCTGCAGCCGTGCTTCATATGTTTTTCTTTGACTCCTGTTGTGTCTGAGCTGCTGCACCCTCTTAACCCTTTATCGTCTTTATCTGAGACAGGAGTAAGATATTACATTTGTTTAAAGTCACGCTGGTGTGTTAATTAAGCAGTGGTCTGCTGTCAGAAGTGAAGAGACAGCGTGCCTGCTTCCTCACAAAGAGGCATTTATCTGATATGACTGGTGATAACTACAACAAATACCGCAGTTATTAGGGCAAGTGTTACTTGGCCATGCTAAAAACAGACTGGGAACAGACAGTCAAAACAGGCATCAGAAACCTGCACAAAATGGATGGTGTTTAAAATACCATTTAGTTCATTCATTTAGCCACTTGACAGTAAAAGCTGTATTAACCTCCCCTGAGCCTGAGTTCCTGTCATCTCCCCAGTGTTAAATCAACTGTGACCCCTCACAGCCAGTTTCCATGTGGTTCCAGGATGTTTTCCTGGAATAAGTTCCTTTCCCAGATCTTGGTCAGGTGCCAACAATGCTAAGTCCTTCAAATTGATAATGGAGTGTGGCTATTTTTAGCTCTGGTTTAAATTGACTAAACCCTAGAGCTCTCAGCCTATCTAAACACAAAGGGAAAGAAAAATAATTAAAACAATTCCTCTTACATGTATGAAATTCAATTTCAGATACAACTTGGAAGAGGGGAAAAGACATGTCAGACTTCTCTGTATCTCACAACAGAAGAGAGTCCAATCAAATGAGCTTAAGGAAAACAGAGATAGATATTGAAAAAAACCTTCTCAACCATTACAACCAGATGTACAAAGATGGCTTCAGAGAAAGGTATTAGGTGAACTCACATGCTGTGCACAGTGGGTGTCATCAGGGCTCACCTGGGTGGGTTGGCCGATGGGGGGACGTTCTGGGGATGAGGAGGAATGGGGCGTCGGAGGGCAGGGTTTGGACTCTGGCTGGTGGGTGTCCCAGTGGAGTTTCCGGTGGCAGCATGTGCATCAGCCAGGCTGCGCTCGATAGCCAGCTGAATCAGCTCATCATCCGATAGGTTGCTGTAGATGCTGTAGTCCTCGAACCCCTGCACAGAGCCTGTTGACCCAAGTGTAGACACACTGGAGGCTGCCATGTTGGCTCAAGTTGCCAAAAAGGCGACAGCAAGTGGAAAGCAATCCCTCTTTAACGCTCCATGTCTTCCTTTAGAGCAATACAGAATAGAAAATCACTGGAACCAGGCAGAGTTGTACCTATTACAAGGACTGAAAGTGAAGCAATCCTGGGTTCTTGGTTTTGAAGACAGTAGTACTAACTGAGATGTATCAGCTTTTTGCCTATAAAACATACACACCTACCTCACGTAAGAGCATACAGAATACACACACTTTTCAACTCTATCCTGCAAGCAGAGCAATTACCATGCACTCCTGGAGAGATGTGAATGTGTACAGTTAACCGCACAGCTAGGCAGCAGTTTGTGAGGACCTCTAACAGCGGTGATGCCTTTTAAGGGCATGTTTCACTTTCTGCTGTCGGCTCCCCCTGACTCTGCCACAGTGCTGGATCCTCTGGCCTGCAGTCAGTGATGTATTACTCCAGTGGTCAGGGGTAATTAGCAAGTATTACATTCCCCTGGCACTCTACAGTTCTACAGTTCCATTTGTCTTGTCCAGTTGTGCCTGCATGCTTGCTGAAGGTTCGCTTTCTGTCCTGTCTTACTTGGTACAAATGAAAGATAGAAGTAGACATTGTTATTCAACCACAACCTGAAGGTTTCTCAGTGCATTCTAACACTAAGCTGATATTGTTGTGGAAATGCAAACTACACTACATGGGACAGGATTATACATATTATATATGTATGCATATTGTATTATGTTACAGACATATTTAATAACACTATGACAATCAGATTAGTGTTTGTTTTGATGTCCATCATACTAAGTATATTAAGGTTACGTTCACTGCATATACTTGGCTCTGTCCAACATTTGCTTGGAATTTGATCTATTTTAACCATTACTCAGTACCTAATACTGCAAAAATGACATTATCTGGTGCACTCAAGAAATAAAATCTGCCTTATACCATTACTCAGAAGAGCCCAAGGCATGACATCAGCGGTAATAACTACAAATTGCTGAAATGTCACAACATTCCAGGAGTTTATTATTATTTTTTTAAGAGCTAAAAGCTCTTTTTTTGGTAGACACCATTAGTGTTTAGTTCTCTGCAACAATTCCTTGGCTGGTTCCATCACGTATTGCCACACAATGCGGACAACATTAGACAGTAGCCAAATAGAAACACTGTTTGTACAGTGTTTTCTGTGATAATTAAGAGTGTTACATAAGACGTAAAGTGAGAAACTGGGATTCAGTTTGGGAAGACAGGGTTCTGCTGTGCTTACAAATACTTAGCAAGTATTACATTCCCCTGGCATTCTTCAGTTCTACACTTCCGTTATTTACCTTTCCAATGACTGACATGCCTTTTTTCGGCTTTGGAATATTAAAGATTCACTTGCACATTCCTTACACGCTACAGTGCAAACGTACATAAAGTTAGTGACACCACAAAGTTTTTAGTCTTTTTTTTAGCCTTCTTCATTACCTAAGCACTGGTTGGCATGTATATTTATACAACCAGTGCCAGTTGCAACTGCCTCAGTCATTTCATTTAAGCATTACTGCTGAAACCTTTGATTCACTCCCCATGTGCTAAAGAGGTGTCTGTACTGTTTTACCGCTATGGATTGTGTTTAGCTACATATTCTAACTAGGACAAAGCTGTGAAGAAAAGACATTACGTAGGCTAAGGAGGCAGACTTGTTATGCACATACATAGAACGAAACATTCCACATAGAATTGTTTGATTTACCGCGTCTTTGCATGTTCTTTTCTGTAGTTTGTACTGTATATACGTCCGTGTATTGTGCTTAGCGTGAAGAGGTCAGTTGAAATGTAGAGCCATGAATGAAAGGACTAGTGCGTACTACTAAAACGTGAATGGAAGTAATTGAAACTTCACTGCGATCAACCAGGGCTTCCTTTCTCGAAGTATTATACAGTTCATTATCTCATTCGACTACGAAGGTCCGTCCCTGTCGTTCATGTCCCCCCCCCCCCCCCCAGAGAATGGTAATGTTAGTGTTTCTTTGTGAATGGACGAAGCATACACGTAAATGTTTTTGGACTTACATTGTACAATAAAAAAAGGTTAAAAAGGCTGGCTACACATAATGAAAATCTAAAAGAAAAATTCAGAGCCATCTGTGATAAAACTAAGTCTACCCACTGGCCCATCTGCTCATTTTTGTGTGCGTTCCCGTATTTACATTTAAACAACATTTATTCATATCATATCGTCTTGTGACAGTTGGTGTGGTCATTAGAGAAACAAATGAAACAGTCAATACTGCATGCAAAACTCTACGAAAGTATTTTAATTTAGGGGAAAGGAGAAAAACAACTGAAAACGTCTGGAATCCTTACATACCTCTTTCTTCAGTTGTTAGTTTCAGGATACGAGTAACAGTATTTTAAGCGCAGGCTTGGGTAACATAATTATCTGCCGGGGAGGGGAGATCTTTCTCTGCAACAAGACACTCGGGCCAGGGATGTCTGTGTCTATTTCTGGACGGCTCACATGAGATGTGTATGTTTTCACCTTTGTCCGAGTAGCTGGCGAGGAAAATAAACTAATTTTGTAACAGAAGACGATAACGATGCAAATACGAACTTCATACAAATGTAAAATAAATAAACTGCATAAGAATATGGATAAGGTGATTAAAATAGCTGTTCAAACTAAAGGAGAGGTGACACAGAACTGTCAAGCACACACACAGGAAGGCGTAGGGCTGTGAGCTGGTAATGGTGTGGGAAGCCTCATGTGTCTGGCTCTATGATCTTTGTTGTTTATCACCAGCGAGAATACACTAATGCTCACTTAGCTGATCTGTATCTTAGGCTACAGTCAGTTGACACTTTGCTGATCTTTTCTCATCCTTGTCTTCCCATCATGTGTCGTCAGACCACAGGTTATATGTTTAAACCCTCGCTCCGGAGGTTAGTTACAATATATTTGAAAATGAAGACCTCATTACATATGAATTACGTTATGGAAAAAGGAGAAACCGAAGCAAAGAACAGTCCATGTTAAGGAAGTCATCTTTGATTGCTTTGCTGCCACACCATTTTGAGATCGTCCACCCTGTTTGAACTGTTTATCAGTGTCTTCTGTCATGCAGGCAGAGAGAATGAAACAGTTAACTAGATTGGTCCTCTGATGCTCTGCTGGCATGACACAGCCCACAGGTATGTGGTAGGGTTACTCTCATCATAAATGACCTGAAGAAACAAGAGGAATTTTAGCCACAGGGGAAATTCCTGTTAATTCATCAAAAGCAAGCAAGTGCACAAAAGGTAAACACAGGACCTCACACAGTGGTGGTAATCTGCTGCAAGGTTACAATAATTAAACTACCAGTATCCCACAATAGATTTGTGGACTCAGAAATGGGATTGCAATTTAAATTAATTCCACAATGTCTGCATTTCTCCCAAGGGGTATTTCACCCTGGTTCAGCCTAAAAACTGACCCATGCTAATATGGTCAACAACTCAAGTTCATCTGAGGACATGGACTGGAGTGCACTAGGACTTTCAGGGATCCTATGCTTTCATAAGGGGAAGCCCATTGAGCTACTGACACCACACATTCATAGAAAAACAAAAGACTACATTTGTAAGTGACAACAACTTCATTACTGAAACCTAAATTTCATAACATTTAAAAATAATCATTCAGAAAAGCAGTCAAATATTCAGCTGTAGTATTGCTGGGGAGTATTTTAAGCAGCTGGAGCAGTTCCAGATTCCAGCTTGGCTCTCTCTTTGCCAAAAGTGCACAACGTCCACAGGAAGACCATTTTAATTTTTGCATTGCATGACACTCCTTGAAAAATACATGAATCACTTCAGGGGTCATTTCTTAAAAGGTTTTTTTCTTAACAGATTGCACATAATGTGGAAAATCAGACTTTTCCCCATGTATCTGCCCAGACATCTAACTTCAGGTATGACTGCTATGCAGTAGGGTGGCAAGGTCATGAAAACTCCACATTACCACAGCAGGTAAAGTTTTCTAAATTCCAAAGTACAGTCATCATGTTTTTTTTTTTTTTTTTTTTTTTACGTGACAGAGCAAAAGAAAACATCAGGGAATGCTTAAACATGGACATGATTCTCCTCCATCACAAAAATGACAGGTAGTTGCAAATTCATTTTCTTCCTTTGGATTACGATGTAGCCTAATATAAACACACAAATATTGTGGCCACACTTTGTGAGGGTCCAGACATCTGGATCCTACACCTGTTGTACCTTTAATTTAAAACATATGCTACCAGCAAAAGAGCATCATAACATGCCTACCGCATATATTACATGGCCTAATTCTAAATGCTTAGTGGTGAGTACACATAGGGTTATCTGATATAATGTATTAAAACTGAACTGAAAGGAAGAGGAAATTCAAAGCAAACAAAGTGTCCTTCTTTTTCATTGCTGTAGATGCTACTACTATTGCTCCCTTTCTGAAGGGGGGGCGACATTTTTATAATTCAAAAACAAAAAATGGTAAGAGAAAGACCGTCTTGACCTCTGTGAATGTTAAAATTGTAGTTTCCTTTAAAACAAAAGTTATATTCCGTAATGGTTCTCAGCTTGCATCGTGAAGTGAAAGAAATATGTCATGTTTTTTCATCTTGGATATGCATATTGTGGGAGATGAGCTTTAGGTATTTTATCACGCCAGTATCTAGTTATGCACTTGCTTTGCATATAAGACTGCTGTTGTAACGCATTGTGAAATTCCAGTCTAAACAAATTATCAACGCTTGCACATCTATGCCTTTTTTGTGGGCATTTTAAGTACTCTGCATTGCTTCCCGCCTATGAAATAGAACGCCTCCCGGGCAGTTGCTATGACTACAGAGAAACGATCCTCATGCATACCTTCCGTGTCTCTTCTGGTTTCTCGGCAACATGTAACACTAGCGCAACACACAACCTGGAAAGACCCGTATCCGTCTCTTGTTCGTGTAAATGTCTGCAGTTAACAAAAAGAGCAAAGCGACTGTAATACAGTAATAATAAAAACATTTAGAAGAATCGATTTAAGCAATTAGAGTGTCGTACCCCGCACTTATTCAAAGGAAGTCGCAAACACATCGAAAATGGAAACCGTGTCTCTACCCCAAATAAGTACAGATGACCCACGTATGAAGCTCCAGGTTGAAAACAGAATGAAAAATATCTTTGTGACGCAGTTAGAGGACGCCAGGTACGTTCCTTTTAAACATGTCTATAATATTTTTGAGTGAGGTCTAGATTATTAACTTGTGAATGTACTTTTAGATTTGTGAGTACATGCTCATGTCTTGCGTAGGGTGCAAAATACCATTTGGCCATAGTTTAGCTTTACATTGTTTACAAATCTTAATATGTCCGAGGAGCGTTTATGAGTGCATACTGAGTTTGTCTAAGCAGATTGCCCTTTTGCTGGTATAATATAACTAAGTGCATGCAAGCCTTTTGAAACAAAGGATACTTTGCTATATGCTTTTCATTACACCAGCTGTTCAGGAATATTAGACTACATATGAAATCCACTCTCCTTAAATACATAACGTCTTTCTTCCTTACACAGAGAGGAGGAAGTTGAGAATGTTAACCATATCCCCATCATTACTGAGGTAAGGGATGTATGTCTATTGTTCTACAAAGGAAGAGATGTTAAAGTGATACACAACTTAAAAGGCATGAGAGTCTTTTTTATTAAAAGAATAGTTAAGCATCACTGCACTGAAATGTGAGGACTTCTTTCTTTAAATTATTTCTTCTCCATCCTGGACTCCTGTTGATGTAGTCCCCACTCCAGCACACCTCATTGCAAATATTCCTGTGAGCTCTGTAAACATATTGTAGGTCCTGCCATGCTGGTTATGTGTGTGCAGGCCACTGGGAGAATACTGGAGACAGGGGTGAACACACTGCAGAGGACCCTGGTGCTGAAGAAGCAGGTGGAGGTGGATGAGGCAGACAGGGAGCTGGCCCTCAAGCGGCAGGAGTTCAAAGATCGCATTCAGGCCCTTGGGCAGCGGAGGGCTGAGTTCGAGCTCAAGCAGCAGGCGGTGAGTCCGTGCTCTGGAAACACACCAGCTAGAGCTGTGCAGGGCTCTGGTCTCCTGCATGGGAGTGATTCACGTCCCAGTCGCAATGCTGCTACAGACCTCTTTAACTCCAGGGGTTCACCTGGACAGGTAGGATTTGTAACAGCGTTTGTGCCATTCTTCAAGACAAGGTATACCTACTCAGCATTGGGCAGTAAACCATCTCTCGAGCATAGAAGTATGTACAATGACCCCATGGTTTGAGTGCTGACAGACATTTACTACTCTACAATATAAAGTCTTTAGATATAAGCAAAGGGCCTTTATGGACGTTGTGGTAATAGAATTGCATCTTCCTACACATGCCTTGCAGAAGTGGTTTACTCTTCAAGTTGGAAACATCTGTGCCTTTTCAGAACAAAGAGAGAGCGGTGAAGTTTGAAAAGTTTGTCCAGGACAATGAGGCGAAGCGGCGTCGGGCCCAAAGAAAGTACGTGATGGAGAGGAAACAGAATGAGCTAAAGCAGAGGGAGAGAGAGGAGCTTCTACAGCAGCTGGAGAAACTGCAGGCCAGGTAAGCAAAGAGCATAGAGGGCAGATACTATGCACATAATGTAGTTTTTCCTTATTTTACATGTGTAGACTAATATCTATGATACTGTGTAAAGTTCCATCATATGCCTTTGGTAGCCACAGAACTGTATCATGTGACCAGCATGCAGTCAGTAACTTGGCATACTGGATATTCCACATTACTCTCTTCCATGGTGTGCAGACCTGAATGTATTGATAGATCATAACAACAGAAGAGTAAACTATATTAGACTAGTCAAATGATATTTGTAGATTGTACTCTCTTTCTCCATAAATGTGTAATTTTGTCATTTTGGTGTGATAAGTGTTTGCAATATTTCTTTTTCTCAACAGGCAGCATTACTTAAAGGAGAGGGTCACCAAATATAAAATTTATGAAGACTATCTGCTCAAGATTTTAGATCTACTTCCAGAAAGTAAGTTTCCATAAACTCAAAGGTGTCAATTAGCATAGTCATACTGGCATTTTGGCAGCTAGAGTAAATGAAATACAAACATAAAAAATACAGCCATAAATAGAGCACAAACATTTATTATAAATAGTGAACATGAATCAGCTGAGTTCAGACTGACTGCTATTCACAGAAAGATGAAACAGAGCAAAGGCAATTGAATGGTGGAATGAGAATGTATGCAGTAGGTTTGAATATACATTTAGCTGCTCAGCAGATACTCTTATCCAGAGTGACATGCAGAGGTGATAATTCTTATATTTATCCATTTATACAGCTGGATATTTAATGAGACAATGCTAGGTTAAGTACCTTGCTCAAGGGTACAACAGCAGTGCATCAGCAGGGAATAGAAACAGCAGCTTTAAGGTTACAAGCCTTGCTCTACACCACTACACCACACAAAGCAGTGACCTGGTCCCCTTCACTGTGCGCAGATTACTTGGAGTATGGGGCGGACTCGCTGGTCATGCCCATCATCCGCCGCCATGAAACCTTGGCCATCACTCACCAGGAGCTGGTGGAGCGGCTGGGCAGCCTGGTGGAGGACCTGGAGCTCAGCCAGCGTAGCCTGGAGAACCTGAAGCAGGAGCACGACACCAACAAGCTAGTGAGACACACCACAAACGCTCACAGCTGTGGGCAGCCTTACTGGCAAACTGCTTTGAGAATGTTGCCACTGTCTTGTCACACTCCTCACACTAGACCCCCAAGCTGTTGTCCTGTGTGGTAGTAGAGAGCGTGATGAAAGTGTCTGCTTCAGTAACCCCTTCGGAAATATTCGCAAAACTAAACAGTCATATGCAGAATCCCAGTGAGCTTTGGTGCTAACATCAAAAGAATAAATACTGAGATATTTTCATGGCAGGGTGGAGTTGTAACCCCTCAGGGATACCAGCTGGAATTTCATTACGACAAATTCAAGATATAGCAGTACAGTGAAATGTAATTTAGTATCATCAGCCACCGGGTTCAATGAAAAGATATTTCCTAAACTATGTGTTTACATAAAGTGAAATTGAATTACAGTTTCCTTAAGATATGTTACAGGTATCTCAGTTGTCACTATGATATTACATTTTGTTGAAAAACCCACAAAACGTTATGTTCCATTAAGAAGCACAGCATACTGTATGTTGTTCAATGGGATGAATATTGTATATATGGGCACAATTATTCTGTAAAACAACATATTATGTAGTAATCTATATGTGTTATTGATGCCCTAGAGATGCGTGGCTGTGTCAAGCTGGTGAGTAAACTTGAATAACCTCAGCTGTGATCGAATCCACTTGTTTGGTGATCTGGTGCAGATGACCAACAGGAAACTGTCTGAACTGCAGACCCAATGGGACAGAACCAAGGAGAGGAATAAACAGCTGGAGATGAACCTACAGATGCACCAAGGACAATCTAGGGACGAGGTTTGTGCATACATCATGTTATATGCTTGGATGAATATGCACAAAGTTGTTGTAAAGCCACATAAGAAAAAAAATCACAGCAGTCACTGGAGTCTTAAATACAGGAGAATTCAACAAGGGCTGATACACTCCTTGTATTGTCAAAACACCTGTTTAAATGTATAGAGTTGCAAATTCTGAAAATCAGGGAAAATCATTCTTACTCCTAAAGCTTCTCCAAAACTGCTGACAATAATGCATAGCTAGAGCAATATGTAACTGGTTCGCACTACATACCATAATATAAACATATATGTGCATATGGTTTTCTTGTAGATTGAGGAGACTGGGAGCCTGCTGATAGCTGTTAAGAACCTGGGCGAGCAATGTCATTTACCACATTATGGACCATTGGACGACATGTCTGTTTTACCAATGATGGACATGATAAAGGTAGAAACCTAACATGCAGAATACTGTGTTAGCTTGTTGAGGGCATCACAAAATAATATTTATGGGCTCTGTTATGACAGGATTACAAGACAATTATCTCATGATTTTGATATTATCAGATAGATATCCAAAGATCACAAGATGCATAAGTCAAGCTATAGGACACTGACTCTTGAGAGAGAGAAAGAGAGAGAGAGAGAGAGAGACTAAAAAAGAGCAACAAATCTGATAAGCTGTTTCTGTAATGAAGGGCAGCACAGGGCATATTGTCACAGGAAAAGAGCACTGAGATAATCATCTGTCTGAAATGCTGAATTAGGTATCTTGTGATCTTGAGCTAACCATTTGAGCCACTCTAAAACACAGCTGTTGCTGATGAAAGCATATCATTAATGTATGAGTGAGAAAGGCTAATATTATTTACAATACACCAACACCTACACCTACACCAACTTATAAGTATATAAAATATTTTTTCCACAGGAATTTATTCTGGAGAAGGCAGATGTGGAGAGAAGGGCGATGCGTCTGATGGATTGTGGCTCAGCTGTGGCCAGCTCCACCGAGCTGTCAGGCACCAGGGAGAAAGGATCTGCACTGAAGAACAGCAGTAAAGCACTGCTGAAAAGCACCAGCAAGACCAGCAGCAAGAGTGGCCTCTTCAGTGGATCAATACTGAAGATGTGAACATAGCACAGGCACAGGGCTTTGGTCAGAAGCCTTTGGTTTCGAGTAGGTCCTCTTTGAAAGGACAAGTATGTCATACGTGAGGTATTGCATCGGAATCATGCACACAGTAGTACTTAGTGATCGTGGTTCTGACATTTACCTGCCTGTTTCACTACATCTCGTTTCAGAGATGGTGTCCTCTTTACATTTCATATTGCTATATGTGTATGTTTGTACTATGAAATTGTGGCATCAGTTATAAGATAAGATTTATAACTTGATTTGTTTGTTATTAAAAAGAATGAAAAATACCATTTCTGGTTGTGGTTATTTTTACATGCTGCATCTGGATTCATATCAAGAATATGAAATTTCTTATGACTGCTGTTTTGAGCCCGTTATTTAAGTGTGATATAACTTACAACTGGGGTCTAAACTTAAGATAACTGAAGATGCGTTAAATGGCTTAATATTTTGTCTAATTTCATGTGATGTTCTATGACTGTTAAAGTAAAAACTGATGCTAATTTTTAAGTCAGAAATGAACTCTGAATTCGCTTGTCCAGGCGGTGTGTTGTTCAATGTGCCTGATGCGCTAGTAGTCAGCAGTTAACATGTTTTATGGCTTGTCATGATCACGGAAGTCATTTGTCCTCATACAGGAATGCTCGCTACTAGGAGCTTTTGAAAGCTAAAATTGGTTGAGAATGTTGTTTCGGTTCAGCCGTATAGCTTTGTGTAGCTTCAATACGTCAAGGCCTGCGTAGTCACGGAGTGCAGCGCTGAAAGATTCTACAATCGTCTGAATATGTTTCAAACGCTTTTAAGATGGTAAAATCATTTGTCACTTATTTTGTACAACATTGTAATGGACTGGGTCATTGTAATGGCTATAGAAAGCTATATTAACTAAAAGTTCTAAAATTAAGTTCTCGACGCTCTTTTGGACTTTTTTTCAACTGTGCCACGAAAGTCCCATTACATTTATGACTGTCCATTTTTTTAGACAGATGCGCCGGAACTTGTTTCTAAAAAAGTGGAAACCTCCACTCTAACACAAGAGCACCCTGAAGACGAGAAGACCCAGGTAGAATATTTGAATTGTATTACTGTAACTCAAAGCACAGAACACTGATGTAATTTCAAGGAAGTCAGGTCCACCGACACATTCAATGACTTATTGAAAAGGACTAATATGAAGTGGTTATCAATGGACAAAAGATAGTGGTAAATCTTACACATCTTACTCAAACCAATGTACAGAGAATGACGTCGACATATTTAACTATGATAAGCTATATTGTGAATTCCTTATCCTTTTGTCTTAGGGTGTTTTTTCTTGCCTCTAAACATGCTGTTGTCTTTGAAAGGACATTTGTAAGCAGTATGCATTCATTAGAAGAATCAAAGGAGACGGCAACTGCTTTTACAGAGCCTTAATCTTTGGACATCTGGAGTCACTGTTACAAAATGTGAGAGATATGCAGAAGTAAGCCCCTTTTTGTTTGTTAATGGCTTAATATTTTCATATCACAGTTACTAATCAACACTTTTGCTTAGAACACCTGATTGTTGAGCATATTCTCTTTCAGTTTCAAGGATAAACTCATGCAGACTAGTAAAGACCTCCTGACTGCAGGTTTCAATGAGAGCTCATTCAAAGACATACTTAACACAGTAAGTGTACTGCTCTACCCTTATGCGCTTCTGATCATAATTTTGATGCCAAGCTTTAATGGTAGTAGTGTCCATATCCTGACAATTCCTTTTCAGCATGTTTGCAGGCACAGCAAAAAAATGTGAAAACTCTAGAAAAAGTACAATATAAGACCCTAATGACAGGATGTGACAACTGAGCTTCATCTTTCTGCCAATTCAGAAACAAAAATGTGTCATTGCAGTTTGTCAGTGTTGTGGAGCGCTGCGAAGCAGATGACCAGGGCACCACCCTGTTAGAGCTCTTCAATGAGCAGCATGCCTCTAACAGTACGGTACAGTACCTAAGGCTCCTCACGTCGGCCTACCTACAGAACCACTCTGACTTCTTCCAACACTTCGTAGAGGCACCTAGTCTGAAGGAGTACTGCACGCAGGTCAGTGTTATGAATGGTGACTGAAGCCAAGTTGCTGTAAACAAACATATACTCCCCTCTAGTGGATAACAATTGAATAACAATTTCCGTAATCGCATTTAAGTAGCTCTGAAATTCTGATATGTATGTCATTATTTTAAAACAGTCATTGTTTGAATCTGACATGTGCTTATGTTTTTAATTGGTCACATACTTATACTCACATAAATACTGGATTTTCTTTTCTGGTGATGACTTTTTTTTTTTTTTTAACTGTTAGGAAGTGGAGGCTATGGCAATGGAGTGTGACCATGTTGAGATCACGGCCTTGTCTGAAGCCCTGGGGATAAGCATTCACATTGTGTCCATGGAGGAAGGTGATGGACGTCTCACTCACCATACCATTCCAGAAGGGGCAAACCCCTCCCTGCACTTGTTGTACAAGACATCCCATTATGACATACTCTACCCGAATATACATCTCTGATCATCATAGGCAGACCACAGTTTCTCTCAGGGTTACTTTTAAATTAAAAGTAAATTGCACCTCTTGGGGTGAATATAAACACTGGCCAAAGTTTGTTTGAGTACCATGACAGTTGGCAGATTTGTCCAGGGTGTTTTTTTTTTTTTTTTTGAAACACATACTGCTGCTATACCAATATGTAAATGTGTATTGTAAAAACAGATTGATCATATTTGATAAACATTTCAAATATATTTTAAAAATTGAACAAATTATGTGATTATATACAAACGCATATAATCTCTTATAAATTCCACTGCTGTGAACTCAAGTGGAAACGCACATCTAGAATGGATCCATTCTAACAGTAATAAAGTCATTGTTTCTGTTGTTGCTGCTGTTTCTTCTTTTTCTTCTGTTTGTGCTTCTGGCTGGCGACGCAGTCCAGAGCAGTCCTGACGCTGGCCAGGGGGAGCTCGGGCAGGGAGAGCTTTCCCATCTGTGTCGGGTACTTGGTCTTCATCACGTTCTTAAAGATAGGCTGAGACAGCAGGTGCTTCATGTGCTTCTTCATCCCCTTCACCATCCTCTGCTGCTGCCTCTCGTCATCCTCATCCTTCCTACCCCCTGAAATGCAGATATGCACACACACCTAACTCTATCAGCCTCCATAAATGTGTACTACCAGAGCAACTATCTGTACATTTGCCTTTGCACTACCTTCAGACAACTTTAAGTTGAATGTTTCTCAACCCTCTCTCTCTGGCAGAGGGCAGTACACCACCTCAGATGTGAAGCTATTTTACTGCCCCAGGCACAGTACAGGCAATAGCTCTGCACAGCATGTGGCGTGTAAACAGTGTGATCCCAGTGATCCTTACCCAGGAGGACGTCGTCATCCAGATCCACCTCCAGCGCTTCTGCCGCTTGCTTGAACCAGGAGTTGTGGTGCTTCTCCCTGCTGTTGTGGAACTCAATCTTCTCTATCTTTCTTGCCAAGTTGACACGCTCCTTTAAGGCCACACACACAATATTTACAGCTTAATAGGCAGATTATGTAGAGTTTAAAAAAAGGAAAAAAAAATAGTTTCACAGAGGCATACGTACATCTGTTACCTCTTGCAGGTGGCTTGACAAATGCGTACTTTTCTCCTGAGTTTTCATTCAACGCTACATAAACATAGCCAGAAATGTTGCAGTGAAATCGATCCCATGCCACGGGGAGATGAGGTTCAGCGTACCTTAATCATGGCCATGCACTTGGTCTGTATGGGAAACATGGGAAGGTCTTCATCTTTGCCAAGTGTCCTGTATATTTTCTTGAAGTTCATCATGTCGTCTGGGCCAATCAGAAGTAAACTGAGACCTTCTTTCGTTGCGCGTGCTGTCCGGCCACTGCGATGGACGTACGTCTCTGATGTTCGTGGCACCTGAGAAAGGACAGAAGTAGCATGTTCACTGAAGAAATCCATGACTCAAAAGACAGACTCAGATCTCAGGTACTGACGTACCTGGTAATGGATGACATGCTGAACATTGGGAATATCCAGCCCTCGGGCTGCCACGTCCGTCGTGAGGAGGACAGAGCTGGCAAAATGAAGAGAGCAACAACAGCGTGAAGTATATCCAGCACCTCACAACCCAACATCCTCAGTCCTTCATACAATCAGAGAATGACTGAATTCAGGAAGGGGTCCAATAAACCGGCAGAACAGAGGGACCCGTGACACTCGCGTGGACCTCACCTCTCCCTCTCGGCGAACCTCTCCAGGTTTTTGAGGCGCTGCTTCTGGTGCATGTTGGCGTGCAGTGGCAGGGGGGTGCAGTCCAGGATGGTGAGCAGCGAGTTTAGCCGCTTGATGCAGTCGATGCTGTTGGCGAACACCATGGTGCGCCCGGGGTACTGGAGGAGGAAGTAGTAGAGGTAGAAGTCCTTCTCGTCCTTGTCGCAGTGGATGCGCGTCTCCGTCAGGGTCTCCACCGTGGCCTCCTTCCTGGTCAGGTCGATGACCTTGGGCTTGGCCTTGATGCCCACCTTCTCCATGAGGATCTCCAGCTTGCTGCGCTGGTCCAGCTTCTTGCCCTTCTTCTTCTGCAGTATGCGGGTGGGGGTCTGGTGCACCATGGTCAGGGTGGCCGAGAACACGAACGTCTGCCTCTCGGGGCTGAACTGAGACTCGTTCAGCATCTCCAGCAGGTTCTCCAGCTCAGCGAAGTGGCCCTTCTCCACCATGCGGTCCGCTTCATCGATCACAAGGCATCTGAAGAACACAGTTTGCACGTCACAATTTACAACCATGGCAGCCACCGGAGGTAATACACAGATGGTGGTAACAGCTGTTTGCTTAATTGTTATCAATGAGGTTGAAGCAACCTCTCAGTTCTGTCTGTTCATAATGACACAGGCGGACACATGGATTTTTTTCCCCCTGAATTGAAGGTATTAAAGATCAGTGAATTACACAAAAACAAAACTTTTCATGTGATCACCTTCAAGTGGCTAACAATGAGACTGAAACTATGTTCTGCATCAAGGCAGACACAAGGAGTACTTTCCATTTAAGATACATATCTAAGTAATGCACCTGCATTTCTGTGGTTTTGGGGCAGAAAGTAGCCTAAATGTTTTTCAGACTGTGGTAAATACATATCCAGACATTTCACTGTCATCCAAATTGGCTGTCTTACCCATCTCATAACCAGGTATTCTTGTTCTTCATTTTCCCTAGTGGGACTTTGTTGAACAAACTAGAGGTTCAAAATCAACTCTGGATTAATTTTTGAGCAGGGATTATTCTCTTTAAAATTCCATCACTAACAGCTGCATGCATGAACATATGCAGTGACAGGCTGTCTGGTGGACCAGCAGCTGTTTGTAATATGTGCTCAAGCTGTGTTAATATGATTGATTTAAATAGAAATGTGCTTCAGGTATATGAGTCATCCATTAAACAACATGAATATGGTGAAGGCAATCCATAAAAACAAACACCAAAACATTTAAAAACAGTGGATATTGGTAAATTCTCCTTGAAGTGCTGGACAATGGTACCTGAGCTGCTTAAGGTTCAGGAGGTGTGGATGCCTCTCCTTGATCATCTCCCAAAGACGACCTGGTGTGGCAATCACAATTTCGGGCCGGCGATTCAGCACCCTGTTCTGCTTTTGTGGAGCCATTCCACCAACCACAATTGCAGTCTTGATACCTGGGGACAAAGAGGACAAGAATCGTTTTTGTCAGTTATAGATCAGAACACATTATGTATGTGCCACATGCACGTCTCACTGAGTCCTGACACTGACCTGTAAACTGCGCCACAGCGTCAATGTGGTGCTTCACCTGGACGGCCAGCTCCCTGGTTGGAGTGAGGATCAATCCCAGCAAAGGCTGTTTCTGATTGGCTGGCACTTCGGTCTTACCAGCGGTGTCAAAGTCAAACTCCATGTCCTCAATGACTTTAACACACCCCAGCTTCTGAGAGTCGTCGTCATCATCTTCCTCGGAGTCCCCTTCTTGTGTGTCCTCTTCCTCCTCGGTGTCCCCTTCTTGCGTGTACTGTTCCTCACCCTCGTTCGCTTCCTCCGCGTCCTCCTCGCCGGCCCCTTGTTCGACCTCTTCCTCATCTGCTTCTCCTGTTTGGACACCCTTCTCCTCCTCTGTGCCAGCTGTGGAGGGCTCCTCGTCAGACTGCTGCTCCTCAGGTAGGTAAAGACTCTTCACTTGTGTCCCAGGGTTAGCCTGGTCTTGCACCCCCTCACTCTTTCTCTCCTGAGCTTGCCTCCACCCTAGAATGGCATGGATCATGGGGATTCCGAATGACAGCGTCTTGCCACTTCCTGTGATGAAAAGGAACACAGAGCACATAAACAAGTGGTAATCATACTCATTCCGACTCCATACCTTCAGAGGTGGTGGGTATTTTTTTGGACCATTTCCTTTAGAAAACAAACCACTTGACCACTTTTAGTGGACTCATAATGAAACAAGACTATTATTAACAGCAGCCACATATTACTGCTCATTTATATTCCAGTTACCCTGCGAAGTAAATAGGAATCTTAAAAAAAGCCTCCCAGTCTGCTGCTTTGACTGTTGCCAAGGAAACACTAATGGCGAGGTAGTTCTGCCAAGGCTGCAATCTGCTGGTTTATTCATGCCCTTTTTAGTTCCTTCATTATTGCTCTTGAGTAAAAGAATTTAATGTTGACTGTGGTCATTTTCTCTACTCCAAAATGTTTTTTTTGTAAAACCCTCTTCTTAAACATAAATCTGTAAACTGAATTGGAACATCATCTTCTTGAATGACATATCTAAGTGTTTTCATTTGATCTCAAAAGACGGGTTTGCATGTGCAGCAATGACAGCGGGTCCAGACAGGAGAATATGAACACTTTTGGCCACCCACCGGTCTCAGCTGCTCCAAGTATGTCCATACGGTCTCTGATGGCTGGTGGTAGGGCTAGAGCTTGAATGGGTGTAGGCGCACTAAATCCAAGAGCACCTAGAGCCTGAAGGACCGGCTCTGGGACAAATAAATCCTTCCACGCCGACACGTCGGTCTCCATACCCGAGGCTCCAGAAAGGGCAGCGTTAGTCCAATTTTTTGCCCTCTTTTTTGAAGGAGGAGCAGCCTTTGCAGGTGGTGCAGTGTTATCAGATGTTTCTGGTTCCTGCACTGCCTGATCTCTCTCCTTCTTGACCTTCTTTTTCTTCTTTGTTTTCTTTCCTTTTGTTGGATGCATTTGAGAATCTTCCTCTGGAGTCACAGCCTGTTCTGGTGCCACACTTTCCTCAGGCTTCTCAGCCTCTGCCCCCTCAAGAACTCCCACTTCAACAGTTGGGGTATCACTCTGTTCCTCTTTTTTACCCTTTCTCTTCTTTTTGCGCTTTTTTTTGGCAGGTTGTGTTGACTCCTCTTTGCTCTCGCTTCCCCCCTCCCCTGCTTCCTTTCCACCTGTCTCTCCTTCCACTGCCTCACTTGCTTTTCTTTTTTTGCCTTTCTTCTCCTTTTCTTTCTCCCCCTTTGTTCCAGCTTTTGCTACTGCCTTTGCAGAGTTGACCAGGCGGTAGTCCGTCAGCTCCTCGAAGCACACCAGCCCTCCCATGTCCTCCTCAGAGAAGAGAGAGGGGTCCAGCTCCACTGCCTTCCAACTTCCCTTCACCAAAATCCCACGCTTGGTGGGCTTGGTCCCATTTCTGACCTCCTTTCCCTTGTGTTGTAATTTCTTCGCCTTCATTTTCCTGTGTGAACACAGACATTGGGACATAAGTAATGCACTTACTAATACATAGTACACACATATAATATACAAACTAATATATACACACGTGTATAACACATTTAATATCATGTGTTACTGAACTGGCTAACACAGACTTCCTCTGATAGGAATCCATCCAGAATCCATCAGGATAAAGATTGTTAAGCAATGTCAAATACTGTTTTTAACCGGCTGTTTACACAAGTAGGAGCAACTTAGATCCGCGTCACCTCGCAAGTTAACTACAATCTCTGCACTAAATATAAAAATGGCTAGTGTGCTGACAGAATACTAAACCAAAAGCAAATCATATTTTGAGATATTTGCTCGGCTAGACTGCTGTAACGGCAAGTTCTCTCTATAAAACATGACTAGCGAAATGAATGACCCAAGGTAACCCAAGCCATTCTAAATGTAATCAGGATATACGCTGGCTAGCACTCTTATGTACAGCTAACTAGCTAGTCTAGCTAGGACAGTACTTAAGTCCTTGAGGGTTACAATTACACTACAAGCTACAATGCAGTTACAAAGTTACATATACAGTACAAGCTAGCACTGTACAGGCAAGTAAGATAACATTAATTTAACCAGCTTCCTAGATGTTTTACGTTACCGTCCATTGTCAGGATTTTATCATATCTGCAGCTGGTTTCCTGACAGCGACATTACCTTGTTAGCTAAAGAGAATAACAACTATTTTCCGGAAAAGTAACATTAACATCAGCTGCTACAGCCAACTACTTATTGCCACCACTGTAAAATTAGCACGCTATCATTACGCACATTGGTATCACCCCAGGGCTTGCAAGCTGAAGACGGGGAGATCAAATGAAAATGCGGTTGAGACGATGAAGACAAACCAAAACAGCTTTTGTATTTAGCTGCCCTCCTGACAAATGGCTAGGTAGGTAGCCAGCTTTTTTCTATTCTGTAGCAAACGCGTTCGGTCGATGTAAGTAGAGAGAAAACTCATGCGCTGCACGAGGACGCAGCCATTTTGTGACTGTCACGTGGACTATCTTTGAGCCAATCCCATGCAAGTAAATTAGGATAACTTTATTAACAAATAGTGCACGCACAATGCGCTCAGGTGGCGTCAACCCACAAGAAGCTTTTAGCATACAAAAAACTGTAAAAAGTTACTCACAGTTAGAAAATAATCATTTTCAGTCAGTATATCTGGCATTAAAATTCTTTCTGTCAAGACAGGATACATCTTGGTCACTTCGTACTGAAAAAGTGCTATTGCAGAACAAACATATCCAATGTTTCTTAAATTCTTTTGAGGAACTTGGTCCGTGTTTTTTCAGACAACTATCTGAGATAAATGGGGGCTAGGGAAAGTATTTTCGAAATGTTTTGCGGGTGTAAAAGGTTTACTGTTACTTTATTAGCATTATTATTAAACATTTGGTATAAAGCTTAACCAGCAAACTAGCTTTTACACAAAAATCACGATGGCCATGAACTATTTTCTGAATAAGATAACTTTCAGTTGGTAAAATTAACAGATGTGGCAACTGGCTGAATATGAAGATGGTATGAGATACACATTAGTGAGGTGAAAGTCTGGGAGTTTATTGTGCAAGATTGCATCCAAATTGTGTATGTTTAAATGAGGTCAGATGACAGATGTTAATGTTTGTAATGAGTCAGGCCTTGGGGTCATTTTAATAACTTTTGGAGAAAAAAGAAAAAAGACTTTAAATACAGGGAAGGGCAGACAGCTTCCTATTTTCATAATCCTTTCATTAAGATCAGTTACATTGTTAGAAAACCTCAGCCCTACAGCATAGGTTTGGTCCCAGCCATATCATCAGCCAACAATGACTGAGAGTTCATGAAAATTAGCATTGTTCCACCTGGGATAGTAGTGGGTTGGTCAACTACGGTTTCCTCATCTCACCATTGTAGAGCACCCTGGGATTCGTCAGATGCCTGTGTGTTGATCAAATGACCTCACTGTGTGACCTCTGCAAAAATAGTTGTTTGCTGTATTTGAGAGCTTGTGTGGATTACATTTGTCTTGCTCCATCACTCTTGCATGACTGCAGAGGTTGTTGTATTGAGATAGGCCTGACACACAATTGGCGATTCCAAATAGAGTTCAGTAAAGGGAGGGGGTGCATTAAAAAGAATCTCCAATGCAATATATGCTTATTAAAAATTTTGCCTTTTTCAGTTCTGAGGAAAATACATAGCAGATGCAATACTGTCTCACAACATGTTCCTCAATGCTCAATTTGTGAGTTGGAACCACTGCACTGAATGGTGAGCACTTTCAGATTAGTGGTGTGAACAAGGTATGTTGTAAATGAGTCTGTAACAGACTGATATTATCCTGAGGTCAAAGGGTAAGGGTTAGGGTAAGGCCTAGGTTAGGAAAAAAAAGTATTCCCTTTCCAAGTTGCTACCTGTGTCTGTGAGTCTCTTGTGAAAGGGATAATTCACTGGTCATCCTGTTTGTTGAAGCATACCTAGAGGATCCTTTGGTTATTGCTGGCTCTGTGCTGTGCAGTTTCATGTGCCCCCTGCTGAGTTCTCTTCCTTTCCTTTTCCTGTCTGATGGTGACCAGGTCTGGTCTTTTGTAGCCCTGATATTTGGCTGTAAATTTCTGGGTACCCACTTCACTAACAACCTAGCTGGCTTGGTAGATATGGCTGCAACCGAACAAACTAGTATTGCCGTTTCGTGTGGGTTGTTTGGAATTTTGAGAAAGCAGTTTACTGAGGAGTAACTTAGCAAACGTGGCTTTTCCACGGGAATGTAACGTTAACAGGTACAGCTAGTTCGCCAGTCAATTTAATTAGTCAAGTTGCCTAACATAGCTTAATGGTTGCTGGCAATTCTTCTGTCATGGATGTGTAAAGAGTCACATATACAGCCTGGTGTCAGTCATTTAGATGCAGCCAGAGTACATTGGCGCTAACCCTCCTCTGCCTGCCGCTATGTCATTTGACGTAACTGGTCGCCAGTGCAGCAAGTTTTTCTGCTGAAGCGCGGCTGTAGCGCCGCGTCTCCATGGAGACCAGTTTACCAGCTGCTGCAGCGCTGTGAGCTGCTTTGCGCTGTGTGCGGATTGTGAATGTTGGTCCAGAGATCTGTCTCAAGGTTTCGGTTGCAAACGGGGTTGTATCAATACTGTATTAGAATACTAGACAGCAAGAGACTTGGGAGTAAATTAATGTTTCTTCGTGTCTGTTTAGGTATGTAGCTACTTCTTCACAGCGAATTTCAGTTGGGGTAAGTTAGCTAACGTTAGCTGGCTTTCAAAGCTGTGCGCACAGTGTCATAAACCTTGAGGACTGCAACTGGAGATGAAGCATCGAGCTCACGCCAAAGAGGACCATATTATGTAACGACACAAGGACAGACAAAAAGACACATTTCAGAGAAAGGAAAAGCTGAAAGTAGCTAGCTACTACAACTTGGAGGATCGCTAGCTGGCTAGCTTCATTGATATAGGTGTGATAACTAGATAGCCATCTTACCTAGCTGTACTGAATTTGGCTAGGCATTGCTACTGGCTATCTGGGCTCGGATTTGAATCAAGCGTCACTAATTACTACAAAATTCAGAATTTGCTTGCTAGAAAAATGATCTGTCGTTGACTCTCTTGTTGCGCAACTAGTAGTAACGTTGGCTGGCGAGCAAAAATGTAATGCCTAACCTGCCTCTCATGACGTTCAACAAGCAGTAACGTTACACTAGATAACTAACATTACAAGGCACTAGTCATCTTGATAACGTTAGTCGCTAATCTGGCTAAAAATTCGTAATTTAGAGGAGGCTAGCCAGTTATTCTTTTGCGCAATCGACTCAAGAGTTTATCCTGTAAAATCATGTGAGGTGATGAAGCTAACCAGCTATTTAGCCAAGTTAAGTTGGAACTAGCCTGACATCACTGCAATCCTCTGGGTCAAGGCACCCAACCCGAGGAGGCTCTGTCGTGGGTGGATCATAGCTTTCCCCAAATCAAAGAAACCAATATTACTCATTCACAGTTAGGAGCCATGATCACGATACAGCTTTAACCAGCGACCGCAAAACATAAGGGAAAACTGTTCCTCGGCAAAATGACTTTCAACCAGTCCAGTTTGTTCGGGCAGATAGACGACCTACAAGACCTCGCAATCATCGAAAGACCAATACGAAGAAGTCTGAAGGTAGCTATCATTTGTACTGTGTTTATTACCCTATTGGCACGGAATTAGTTTTATGTGTTTAAAAATATTGTATCCAATGGTAAATTGCGTTTATAAACCTAGTTTATCCAATTCCTTCAGTTAACTTGGCTTTGGTATGACATACCTATGCATGAGAAAAACTGTTGCTGGCTAGCTAACGTTGATGTAATACATTTAGACGGATGTTTCACTCTTGTGGCAAGTCTTATTCTATGAGAGAACAGCACCTAAGCCAGTTTTGCATTTATTGGATATATTATTAGCACCAACTGAGAGTATAATGTAAAGCAGGATTTCAAAAGCATGTAGCTAAATCCGCAACAGCTATCACTTAGTATTAGTAGTTATAATAATAATAATAACAACTGGGATTATGATTGTTATTATTATTATTATTATACAGGTGATTGCATCAGATGAGCACTGTATACAAAATGTATGCTAAATACAGCTTAATTTTCTCAAATACATGTGGACAAATGTAAACTTAAAGAACGAGATTTGTATTTCTGTGAGATCTGCATAGCTGCGTGGTTTATTTTAGTGCTGTATAAAATGGTTCACTTAGGATCGGCAGTATAACAGAATTCACCGAATTACACTCTGCTGAATTTGACACATTTGCGTAGCGAGATCGTTTTTTTCCGGCATTACAGTATATATTTTCAATGTCAAAGGGGTGTATCGTGCTTAAACATTCCTTGTAGCAAAGCACCACTTTCAGCTGGCTCAGTGTAGCGGGGGTTGCCCACTTCGCTTTACTGCGTGACGCAGTTTCAGTCAGCAGTCAGCTCCATCGGTTCTCCCCCTCCTTTTGCTGCAGAGACAAATGGTCTGTGGAAATCAGCTTCTCAGTCCAGGGGTTTTTCTGTACACCTACGACTACCTTAGACATATTTATCGATGCCGTAGTTTTGTTTGCCATTTAAGGCAGTTTTGTACTTATGGAACTTTTAAAATGACCGTTTGGTGTATACAAATACAGTGTTTGTAGGTAGTGGTAATTATAGTTGGTACTTGCTTGCGTTAAGTAAGAACGGTCTATGTTGTAGGGTTAGCTGTGATTATCAGAGCTCTCTGCCTGTTTGAATTGTTTTCTTTATGTCTCCGTTGCCAATCTACCTTGCATATCAGAAAGGAATGGGTTATATATTCATGCTGTGTCACCGACTCGTGGAGAAGGCAGTTTTAATTGACTTGGATTGTGCATGTGGGGAGAATGCATCATTTCCAGAGGGGGTGGGTGTTTTCTCTGAGCCGCGTTGCGCGAGGATCCGGAGGAGCATCACAGATAATGAGAGAAGCCTTAAAGTAATAGGCTACACCCACACCGCTCAGTCCCCCCACACACACTCTTCCTACGCGGAGGGGGTGAGACGCATTTTATCGTGCCTTGCTGTTAAAAAAAAAAACGGAGCCGTTTTAGAGCGGCGTGATTGAACCTTGCCCGTGGCCTCTGAGTGCGACAGACCTTGTTTTCAGTGTAAATGCCAGTCTGAGTGATGGAAGCCGGCAGGCCGCGACGCAGTGGGGGCTGGAGCTATTGCACCTCACCTGCTCCTCGGAAAGCTTATAAGCATACGTCCCTTAAGATTTGTAGCTTGTGCTTAGAAACCTAATTTCCAGTCAGATCCTGATGTCAGAAAATCCATCTGGGTAAGGGCGAAAAAGGGGACCATCTTTCAGAGAGCCCCAGGAAGGAAATGAAATGCCTTTGGAAATTAGGCACAGATCGGTCTAGCAACTGCATTTCAGAGACCTGTGGGTATTTTTTCAGTTAGGATTTCATGTGGGCATGTTTTGTGCTTCTGTCCTTGTCTAAATTTATCTTCTGTTTTTTTTTTCAACACAACCTTCACAATCCCCAAACCCTCACTCCTCTCGTCTGTGTCTCATTTCCAAGACTGCGGAGGAGATCGAGAAGCTGACAGTGGACGAGGATCTGAATGACATTGAGCGAGCAGTGTTTCTCCTCAGGTAAAGAGAGACGGTTTATTGCCCGTGGGTGCAGAAATGTATGAGGGCATTACGCATTAAACTACGGCCAGCAGGAAGGTTACTTCCTTTGATATTCCTTATCCATGGTGTGGACATGTTGACATAAAGCATATTTAATGTGTGAACTCACTTTCATTGACATGTGCACACAAGCATCACTGAGAGAATACACTTCTTCATATACTGCTTTTAGAGGTATTTCATGATTGACTGTGGATGGAACTACTGGGTCTTGGTCTCATCATGTACAAATTTCTTATCACATAGGAACAATTGGAAACTTTGAAGAAGTACACTCACATCAACATTTATTAAAATATATAATCTAACTGGACAACAAGGACTTTAATGCCAGTGCCATGTTCTTCCACCCAACCCAGTTTAGCGGTTTAGTTGATTCAGATGACAGCTGATACTGTGGGGACACAGTGGCATTCTTCAAGGCTGTCCATATGCCAAAGTCTGCCTAAAACAATGGCACATGAAACTGACACCTGGACACTTTTTACATTGGCAGTCCCTTGTCCTCTCTTCTTGACAGTTATAGTCTATGGAGCTGGAGACAAGTGTCAGTACCTTCCAGTACTATTTGAGCCGTCAGTGTGACATCCTAGTTCCTTGTAAGAATGGTTTACAAGTAGCGCATGTTTATTCATGTATTTTCCACTCAGACCTCTCTGTTTTCAAATGACATTGGACCACAGACAGTCAGGGGCACGTGGACCTAGTTGCAAAAGCTTGTTTAGACAAAACAGAATGTGCAGGGGAGACAAGGTGAATAATCCGCCAACTTCAGAAGAAAGATGAAAATGTTACTCACTGTTGTCTTTAGAAAAGTAAGCCAGTGGAATACACTGAGGATCAATGAGATTTCAGCTCTGGCTGTTGGCAAGTGTACTAGGTTTCCCTCAGTAACATTGCTGGTAAAACTTAAACACTGAACGTGCATGAATGATTGTGGGGATACTGATGCCATTGATGATGGGATATTTATTGTCTGCACTCAGGGCTAGACCATGGCAAGTGTTCTGCATGGGGCCAAACCATGGGGTAATGGGGTATTTGGATCTAGAACTCATTCACGAGGGTCAGACAGTAGTAATTCACCCTGTAACTGTGCTGGTTGCACAAAGCATTTTTCAGTCAGGCCTTCAGATGCTGAAAAAGAGGTGGAAGACATATGGTTACAATCGTAAAACCTTTTGTGATTGTTTTTGTGGATTTCTTTGCCAGCTACCAATTAATTAATTGATGCTAATTAATTAATGGCTTACAGAACATTAGTCACTCTGGGCTTTCAGAATCAGTCCTTGGGGGGTGGGTAAAAGGGCTACTGGAATCGTTCCCATGAGTCACCTATAGAGAACCTCTTTTTTGTCTTTTTTTCCCACAAATTTGCCAAGAGTGTGGTGCAGTACTGTATTTGCTCCCCAATAAAGAATGAAGTCCAAACATCCCATAAGAGGAATGGACTGATTCAAAGAAAATGTTGCTATCCAGAACTCATATCACTCATAGTCTATGGCAATCCTTAGCAACATGCGGAAATTATACGAATGCCAGTATTTGGGTTTTGCATTGAATAAGATGTACATAAGTCATGCAGCCATTAAATTTTATTTGAAGTGCAATTATTAGCGACACAGAAGAAGTATCTTTCAAGTCTGATCTTGTCCAGTTTTCAAAGTTATTTCCTCTTAGAGATTACCTGCAGTATGTAAAGATGGCAGTACTGCATTCGCAATCTTAAGTTTTGCCAGTAAAAATAATTTTGAGAATGTTTTGACCTACTATGTTATGTGAACAGTTCCCAACACTCATAATTAATTATGTTTGATTTAATTAAAAATAGAAGGAAAGCTTAACCGGAACTTTCAGCACCATGCATGCCAATCATAGCTTCCTTTGGCCTCAAGCCTATGTCTATTAATCTTACAACGGTATGCTTGTTTTTGTTGGAAGTTCTGTGTGGGCCACAAACATGATGTGGGTGAATTTATTCTCACACATGTTTATATTGTACAGCAGCAAAGATTATATGCAAACAATTGATATGTGAATCTCAACTGAATTCTTTTCTGACCTGTATGACAGGTGTTTGAGAGATTTCTCCGTGTTGCTAGAAGCAGTGTAGCAGCTAAGTTTCTGTCATTTTTCCATAATGTAATATTGTTTCTTGATCACACTGCTGTTTATGACTGATAAGAATGTTTGCTACCATACTGACATCATCAACTGAAGCAGCACCTGTTGTGGTGTGGAGCTTCCTTAAATTTCAGCGTCAGAAACAATCTATCTATCTATCTCATTTGCACTTGGTGAGCACCTCACACTTAACAGCTTTTTTCTTTTTTTTATTCCTGTCTAATGTGTGTTGTTAACCTGCAGTGAAGCTTCATAAGATAAACTTTGTTAGATACAAATTACACAGAGTCATTTAAGGTCATGATGACATTTTTTCCACATGCAAGTGTTAGAAAGCATAAAATGTTACACATTTCTAGGAGGAGTTTGCTTTATATTATTCAGAGATCACAGCACCTGAAAGTAGATTTTAATAATGAGATCAAAGCAGCTTTTTAGCTCTTTGCACCTGAGTGCAGCGATGACGCAAAGTGCTAGGGTCGTGTGATGACACAGAATGTGTGGTTGGGACAGCCTTCTTGGGAAGTGCCATACGTTCAGATACACTTTGTGCTGGTCGGTGTCTTGCCCTTTGCCAGTCCGGTTGGAAGCTTCACCCCTTTGCCAGGCGTGGTTGGTTACAGCTCAGCTCACAAAGCGATGCATGTAGAAGTCTGGCTTGACCAGCCACTGACTTCCTGCCCTTGGATCGGTGAGAACTGTTTACCTTACCGGGCAGTGGCTCGCAGTGTCGTCGCCGGTGTAGCAGCTAATGAATATTTCAGCCCTGGCGCTTTGATTGATTTCAAACAGGCCTGGGGAAGTCAGGCGTGCTGTTCTGAGGAGGTCAGTGTGTTCGTCCGTGAGCAGTGACTGCTCCGTGCTCTCAAGCAGAGGTAATCTGACTGCCACTCAGCGCGGCCTCACAGTGCACTGTACCCGCACTGATGTTATGGGGATTTTTGTGTCATCAAAGTTGCATTGCCTGGTTCTGATTACAGGTCAGATGGAGCTGGGGGTTTATTCAGGTGTCGTGAAAATCAATGCACTACTAGGCCTTCTGTCGGGTTCGCTGTGCTGTTGGTGCATCGCAGGAGAGATATGGCCTCTTTGGCATTAAAAGGTAATGCCGCCAAACAGGTAAAATGTGACGTGTTGTTCCTTGCCTACTGTTTAGAAGGCATTCATATTGC
Source organism: Megalops cyprinoides (assembly GCF_013368585.1). Lineage (NCBI taxonomy): Eukaryota > Metazoa > Chordata > Actinopteri > Elopiformes > Megalopidae > Megalops > Megalops cyprinoides. The sequence goes on from NC_050594.1 coordinate 28,070,920, forward strand.
AAAGCATGGAAGTGGTTCCACACGAAAGACTTTTTCATGTGCTTCTAAAAGAAGGTCACACGATGTCATGGATGTTAGCTTGGATCTGATAAATGGACATAACTTAAATTTAAATGGCATGATGGACAATAAAGCCTAAATGTATCCTAAACTGAAGAGACCAACCAGCTACGAGAGTAATATATACAGCTTTAGTATGCTTATTGAACCTGGATGTATGTGTAGTCAAAAACATTTTAACAGCAACAAAGTGACTTGCCAGTGAAGTTTTCACTGAGAAAAGGAGGGATGGAATCTGGGTTTTCTGTGAAGGTGATACAGCATGAAGGCAGTTAAGAAACCACAAAATGATTTCAGATTATCTTGAGTTTTTAGCTGTTAATGAAGAGGACATCCAGTATAGATACCCACTAATATAAAGATAAGGAACAGCATATTAAAATGAAAATTTTAAGTTCAGGTAGAGGTAAAGTTCATCCTAAGACTTGACATTATGAGGACATATTACTACTGATGTGAATATTTTGCCCTGCAGTACATCATAGTTATCACAGTAATCACAGACCACATGAACTTGTCCATGGAGGGAAGTAGTGTTGTCCATTTTGCAGAACTGGCACCTGGTGATAAGAAGCCCTTGTTTAAGTGTAGGATGATGTCTCCTTTCTCATGTATGGTCTAAGGAAGTGATGAAGACTACTACCTTGTCTTCTGATGTGAGCTCAGTTGTATCAAGCCTGTCTTTGCTCTGCCATTCACAGAACACAGACTCAGACTGCCTTTAAAATTAAAGTAGAATGTTTGTGGCTTATTCCCAGTGGTTTTAAACTGTTTGCCTCGTGTTGTAGCACAATTCTTTTAGCATTAGCGCTCTGGAGATTCTCAAAAGAGTTATAGTCATTGCTCAACTGTGATAAAGCTCCTCTGCAGTCAGTAGAAAATGGCTCTGGTTTATCATGCTGACATATTCGCTTCTATACCACACACTCATGCTGAAGTCTGCAAGCACTTGAATTTCATTTAGGAGTTTAGAAATGTGAGACATCTAAGAGTTTTGAAACGTGAAAAAGTCTAAAGTTATTTATGTACCAAATCACATAAATGTGAACTACATATATTGCTTTATATAGACAATATGTATGAACCTAATTGATTTAAGCAGCTTTCTTTCATAATACCATTGACATGGTATCACATCCAGTATTGCTTGTGTAGCTTTACTTACTTCTTACTTACTCACTTTACTTACTTCATTTAAGTAGAGAGATTGTTAAAATGCAGTAAATCCAAGGTTTTGCATAACCAGGTCACTGATTAAAAGTAAAAAGAGGCCAATTTTGTATAGGCCATCGCTGAAATGTACAGATGTGTTAATATTGAAAAAATGGGTTGGAGAGACTTAAGAATAAATTGAAGGCATTATATGAGTCAGAAAGTACTAAATAGCAGAGTATTATTTACAACCATAGTTTCTTTAATTACTGTAATTTTCTTTTTTTTCCCTGACTTGTTTCTCTTTACATCATCTACAGTTAATATATAATTTTTCTGCTTGGCTTGTCTTCTGACTTAAATAAGAGGACTTCTGCAGCTTTGCGGAGCATGAGAGAAGCAAGCTATCATGCTTCTCAGTCGCATGTTTCCTTATATTTGCTTCTTGTTGCTGCATAGATCAGCTTCCAAACCATGATCTTTGCTGCAGCTGGCTAACCATTCTGGCCCTCTTTACATTCAGCCTATCATTATTGGGCCGTGCCCCTTGTCTTCTGGGATCAGCTGCAGGCATCCCAGTGCCCTTCCAGTCACCCAGTCTCCCATCATTCTCTGAATCTCTGGTTCCCCTGCAGTGTATTGGACTGCACATCAACATGAGAGCTTCCCCATATCTCATTTGCTCATTTATTTTCCATTTCATTCATTCTCAAATGTAAAAATACTGCTTGTTATTTCACCCGAGCATTTACACAGCTTGTTTCTAACCAGAACTGCTGTACATTGCTAACATATTAATTATGATTCATTTTCTTAATTTTGTTCAAAGATATTTTTCTGTGTTTTGTTTTTGTGTTGTTTTTATTGTAATGTCATTCACTGCATATCACCTCGAATGCAAGGCTCTTTTAAATAACTCACTAATAACAGTTGGAAAGAGTTATACAATGACTTGACAGCTTTGTCTATTATATTTTACACAATGCTGTGATCATTTACCTGTATGCAATCTGAGATGAAAGGGGGACCATTTTGGAGGTGTGGTGAGCAGTCTCGAATACGTTCATTCAAACAGTCTGCATCGCCTGAAACTGGGTTTGTGATACAAGCTTTGGTTCATCATGCCAAGACTGGTGCCTCTATACTCAGGGGTGCAGTAACCTACAAACCCATAATCTTCGTTTCTGAGGCTAATTAAGGATCTTATTTGTTCATCTCCTTTTGCTCCTTTGGGTAGAAAACCAGTTCTAAGAACAATGTAGTAGCTCCTGTTTGCCTTTAACTTTAAAAGTTAATAACCTGGAGCCGGGGGACCTCAGGGTTGGCGTCAGCGCCGCGCAGGCTTCTGCGGAGAGGAGCTCTCGTACAGTGTGGGCAAGAGGGGCCAGGCCTCTCACAGCAGACGCGGTCCAGATGATGATTCACAAAGCGAACGCCAACCAGAGGCTCAGGCTCAAGAAGCTCGGCCACGATGCCGTGTTTTATTTAATGCTCAACCCGATTAAACATTTACCACACCACAAACTTGTGAACCGGAACTTTCCGCTTTTAGCGTCGTGAGACAGAAAACGCATGGACATTTTTCATGTTTCTGGCTTCGAAGTAATGACTAGCACGTGCTCCTGCTTTCCCCAGGGGAGGGCACAGTCAAGAGTGTTCAGCCTGCTGTAATAAACATGCGCTACATCAAAGTGGACATCATTCACATTTTACAGCCTCCTCTGTCAGAGGCCTGCTTATCTACAGTGACTGTTTGGCTTCCCTGAGCCTTATCTTTCTGCCACCTAAGGTGTTCCAAATGGCTGAAGTGTAGTTTACCTACTACAGCCGGGTGGACCAGCGTGATCTTTCGAAGCAGCGGTTTGCGCATGTCCGCAGTCCCAAGATTGGAGTTTTAATGGCAAACATTGGCTTTAGCAGCGGAATCTATCTCACTTTAATGTGAATTTGCTTAGCAGACACCTCTGCAGCACCTCCCTTTTACACGGCTCTTTACTGTGCCTCGTGTCACTTCCTATCTAGACATACAAGAAAGTAAAGCCTGTTAGCCTAAGCAGGGTGCTCTAAATCGAGTTAGTGCTGAGGCAGATTTAAGGAGGAAGGTGAAGTCTGAGATGCGGATTTAACAAGGTGAGGAACATGTGGAGTCTGTGCTGTATAATTGTATAGGAGGATCATCTTGCTGTTCTGTTGCTTCAAGCCTGAGGGAAGGGCCGTCTTGCAGCAGTGGCACACATTCTTATCAACCATTCCCCCTATACCTACAGACCCAGTCATTACCCCTGTACCCACAGGCCCAGCCATTACCCCTGTACCCACAGGCCCAGCCATTCCTCCCTATACCCACAGGCCCAGCTGTTCCGCCTAAGGCCCAGGCATTCCCACCTATATTCACAGGCCCAGTCATTCCTCCCTTTACTCACAGGCCCAGGGGCATCTAAAGCGTGACGTCCTGCCCCTGCTTCCACTCCTTTTGTCTCTCTGCCTGCCTGCTGCTTTCCTCACAGTTTCATCCGGAGTATTTTTAGTCCTGGCAGGAAACAAAGACCGACCTTTCTTTCCTGCGCGAGTCGGTGGCATTGAAGAGAACTCGCCGGTGTGTCAGCTGCCGCATGCTCGACACGCAGAGCGAGTGGCTGACGTCCAGAGCACCGTCACGCTCCGCACTCTGCCACCGGCCGCTTGTTTGTCACCCTCCTGCGGCTCTGTGTTTACGTCACCCCTGTGACGTCGCCGTGTGTGCGAGGGTGTGTTCGGCCTCCCCTCGGAGCAGACCGAGCAGCTCCTAGGTATCCAAGGCCTGCGGTTTTTGTGGAGGTGTAGGGGCCGTGAATGTGACGCAGCCAGGCAGGGCGTGAGGAGGCCAAACACCGTCAAGGTGTCGCACTTCCGGTACTCACCGGCATCTGTCACCACCGTGTTCCATGTCACCGCCTCTCACAGTTCTTCATGGTGGTATTTGCTTTGCGGTTTCCATCTACTGAGAGAGTCTTTTAATTTGAGATGCTTTAAAATCATTTTCTGATTTTCCCTTCAGTTCTGTCAACATGGCCTAGTGCAAAGACACTGAAGAGGTCATTGTGGTGTATGTGGCAGCTTCATTTTGCTAATCGGTTTCTGTTTATGGACCAGGCTACCCAGGCTATTCATTAACTACCATAGCAGCATGCAAAGCATTTCTATTAAAGGTGGCTGAAATCTCGATGACTGAAGCAACGGAATCGTGCTGGAATTTTCCAGGCACGATGGAGAACCCATTAGCTACGCTCGGGTGCTCAGTGATTTGGACCCCACTCTCCATATGATGCAGCCTGAGTCATGATCGAGGCGTCTGCCGTTTCGCCAGACCTCGAGTGGCAGGAGTGCGGAGTAGTAAGTCAGGGTTCTGGGCACATAGCAGGTTAGCCTTGTCCAAATCTGGGAGAAAGTCCTGCTGCTGTGTCCCGCGCGCCAAACGCCTGCAGTTAATGGGTTATAGATTTTACAAGTGGCCGCGGGTAGAAGTGCCAGCCAAATGGATGTCTGTGATAATGACGATGACAATGTGAAATGCCAGTTCTCTCTGAGATGGTGGGTATGCGGGAGATTACTGCCGGGCCCATGGAGGAATTAAGTGTGGGTGTGTGTGTGCTTGTGGGTGTACGTGAGTCCTAGAGTGAGAGAGAGAGTGTGTGTGTGTGTGTGTGTGTGGCGGGGGAAGGCTCTTTAGCCTGTTAGTCTATTTGTTGCTGTGACAGTGTACCCTGTGGTGTTCTCTGGAGGAGGGAGGTGAGTGTTTGTGCCAGCTCCCTCTGTAAACCAGTCCTATAATCATTTCTCATTCCTGTAGAGGCCAGAGATGCCCTCTGTGGGTGAAGTGGAGGGGGGTGGGGTTGGTGGTGGTGGGGGGCAGCCTTATAAGTGCTAAATGAAAACAGGAAGATGTTCTGCTGACCAATCATTAACCAGGACTCCTGGAAGCCAGCGCCTCCGTGTGGAATGTAGCGGAGTCCCGCGACGCGGGGCTGTCTCCAGCCTTCTCATTACGCCTCTGCTGCGGATGCACTTTTCTGCTGAGATCAGGCTCCTGCCGGTGACAGGGTGGGGGGGAAGAGGAGGCGCTGCCAGACGAGGAGTAATTGCTCTGGAGGTCCTGATGAAGTCTCATTACCGCGCACTCCTTCAGACTCCAGAGCATTCCAGCAAGGCGGGGGAAGACCGTGGGTGCGCTGTGTGACGTCTTCTGTGGAGGCACTGCAGAGCACTGTCTCTCTGCTCACAGCAAAGCTGCCGTAACCCTCGGGGTATTAGGGGTGACATCAGACACCCCCTAATAGTGCCCCACTCACTCATGATCTGATGGTGGCTGCCAGAAGAGGTAACTCCTCCCAGCTTAGCAAAATATTACACCCGGACGTAGCATCTCTGTGAGACTGAGAAGCCTGCTGAAAATCGTACCACGTTTTCACGCCTGGCAGTGAGAGCTCGCACCCTGGAGGCTGTTGCTGACGGGTTGCGCGCCATCTGCCGTCCTCCACCTGGGGACTGCTGCCGAGTTGATATTTTTTGCGGCAAAGCAATGAATGGAGCTGCTAATGGGACAAGGGAAAGTTCAGCCCCTTGTGGAACTTTCAGACCCGCCAGGGTTGGTGGTGTAACCCAAGTCCCGAGTGTCTCCTCATTCAGCAGTCAAACCTAATTACAAATGTTAAGGCAGCTCTTTTTACTTTCCAGGTATCGCAGGGCCCAAGCATTTTCAGGGAGATCAAAGTACCTTGCTGGGCGACCAGGTCATGTTACTGGCCTTCTCAGCGTCCTGCCTTAATTGATTAAGCTACTCTTGTCCACAGGCCCCCATCTGCTCTGTTCTCATGTGCTGCTCCATTCAAACATTAAATAAATGGAGCTATTTGCAGATGCAAGGTAATATCGCTCATATTCAAGGAGTGCAACCGCTATGACCAATTTTCTCTAGGCTCCTTTCCAGAGTCACTTGGAAACAACCCAGATCAATTCCTAGTTATTAACTAACTGTACCAACAAAAGGCCAACGAAAGAAAGCCTATCTCTTAAAAGAAATTAATACCTGTTAATAGTTTATTATGTAGTGTGTCAGTGTGAAAGCTGATAGACACAGAGCTCTACATGAGAGAGCCTACCAACACTCTGGCAGAATGGCAAAGAGCAACTCCAGTTTGAAATGGAAGATAGACAAGTTGACAGATTTTTAGAATTTGTTTGTAATAAGCCCCCTGGAACTGCTACAGCGGGCATTTCTTTGCCAAAAAACTGTATGTCTTTTGGAGTGGAGTGTAATGATCGGAATTGCTACTCAGTTCTTCGTTCTTTATTATGACTCCATAAGTCCATAACTTTCTCCTCTAGGAATATGTGACAAAAATAATTGATAATCATAATCATGATCATAATCATAATGAAGTCAATTGCTTATATTTGCCAAAATGTCAAACAAATGGAAATCCATGAATAGGCCTTGATTAGAATAATGAAATTGTGAATAACATTCCGTGTGGGACTCTTGTTAGGGGAGTACACTATGTAGTAGTATGACACGGATCCCCATTGTTGATTCCAGTTTAAAAGGTGATTTAAGTTTATGGTTCCTGAGAGTTGGCAGTGGGCATAGTCTGTAGTGGTAAGAATTAAAGCCTCTGAGGTGGCTGTACTGGAAACCCTCCAGATCCGACGTTTGCTGGAGTTAAGTTCAGCTCCTGCAGCTGTTGCCGCTTTAAGGGAATCGGGGAAAAGCAATGCAATTAACTCACAATTAGGTGCCCTCTTTCTCCTTCAGAGTTCACGTACCATACATCTCTCTGTGACTAATTTCCCTCGCCAGCCCAGCATGGCTGCACTGTCAAACACACAGCACCGGCGCTTTGAAGGCGGAAGTCGCTCTCATTTTAACCGATGAAACTAAATGTTCTTTTAAAAGCTGCCAGGTTCATTTCCTTCAGAACAAGCAGAGCACCGCAAGGTACAACAATATGCTGTACACACACCGGAACGAGATGTTAGATTTTTATCTGCGGAAAATTAAACTCAAAAGGTTGTGAATTTCTTGCTCTAAATTGTGAGATAATCTCTTCATAATGTATGGAAATGTCATTTTTGCGGTCAAGTGCTGAATGATTCAGTACGAGCCTGCGTGCTGCATGTGTCGGTGATGTCTCTCACCGGCCGGCCGCGGTGTGACTGTTGTTGTGTTCCCCAGCTCGGGTCAGGATGTGCAGCGGGCCAGCGTCGTCGTCAACCTGCCAAACCTGGTGCGACAGAACCCGGCCGAAACTTTCCGGAGGGTGGTGCCAAAAGTCAGGGTGGGCCAAAAGTCTCTTCTTCCCAGTGTTTGACGGCAAAGATTAGACCATTAAAGATTAATCTGGTCCTGTGGCGCCCGGTTTGCGCGAGAGATTGACGCAGAGCTCCGCCCACACACACAGGAAGTGCTGCATGTCGCCGGGGTGGAGATGCAGCTGGCCGCCGCCGGGTCCTTCCTCACCATTCTCCAGGATGACATCATCCTCATCCAGACGCACACCCACTCCATCCTACAGATCGTCCTGCTCAACCTGGATCACCGGGACGCAGGTCGGTGGAGGCTTTGGGGGGTGGGGGGGTGGGGGGGGGGGGTGTTGTCAAGGGTAATGAGTCATTATGGGATGCGGTGGAAGCAAGAGCTGCGTGCTCCATTTGCGTTTCATGCGGTTAGGACTTTGACCTGGATTTCACCGGCGTGCATTGATTTCAATTAAGACAACGCTGAGAGTGGAGTGAAAAAGGAATGACATCATTTTTGGCATCACCACAATGTTCTGCATTAACACCTTAGGAATACATAAATTTGTATAATGAATTTCAATTTCAGAATTTTGTTCACATGAATAATCCAATCTTGTTACTTGATCGTACCCTTCAAATGCACAATCTCGGCTCCCAGAGAGCTCTTACCACATTGTATATGTGGTATTGCAGTGAGACTGCAACTGTTTCAGAATGTTAATGTGTTAATGCATGTCCCTGCCAACCTGTCAAATCACAGTACAGCGTGTGTTTCCGTTCTGTGCTTGGTCCAGAATGTACTTTAGTTTGGCTGTTTTCGTCTGGAAGAAAAGACATAAAACTGCAGTTTAAATTCCCTGCTGGGCTCAGATGGTATGATTTGCTGTCACTGGTAGTCAGTAATGGCATTCCCACACAACTTTAGTACGATGTGTAATATGAGTTATTCCTTTTGGATGTGGATAGACAATGTGAAGCTATTCAGATTGATAGCTGTATTTTGATGAGCGCACAGTAAATGCCTGAGCCTTACCTCCCTTTTTACTAACTACCAGGGATATGTTTTTAATGAGGATATGTTTGTTCCCACCCTGTATGAGTGTTGTGTGACTCTGACGTTTTGTTCAGCAGTGGTCAGCAACGCGTGGCTGGAAACGTTGCTCTCAGCAATCGATGCTTTACCAAAGGAAACCATCAGGCAAGAGGTAACTGATAATTACCTACAGCAAACTTACACCCTCTGCGTTTAACAAAGCTGATAACCGCGAAGCAGTTGAAGCTTAAGGGGTTTCTTCTGCGCGCGCTCACCGAGGCGCGCGCTGCCCAAGTGCGTTACGCGCAGCCGCGTGGCCAGCCTCGGTCTCACAGCCTGTGCCCGTTTGCTCGCACGCAGATCTTGAACCCGCTGGTGTCGAAAGCGCAGCTCTCCCAGTCGGTGCAGGCGCGCCTGGCCAGCTGTCGCATCCTGGGGAAGGTGGCCAGCAAGTTTGAGTGTCAGATGTGAGTGTGGTCGACTCTTCCCTAACCCACAGAGGAGCTCTCACTGAGGACACTGACAGCAGTGCTGAAATACTGGATAACTATGATTTTATATACTGTAGCATTGTTTATGGCATAGGTTTGCACAGGCATTTCTGGGAATGAAATGAAGAGGACAACCTCTTGCAGTCAGTGTAATCTCCTTTATGGCAGTTTGATAGTAATATGCTTCACTGTAAATTGATGCAATATATGTCACTTCTCAGCCACGTGTGGGCATTGCTAATGTGGCAGTTACCATGTCTCTGGGGGTGATGGCACTCTCAACTGAGCTTTGCCTCTTGGACCCCCCCCCTGCAGGGTGAAGAAGGACCTGCTGCCCCTGGTCAGATCGCTGTGTCAGGATGTAGAGTACGAGGTGCGCTCCTGTATGTGCCGCCAGCTGGAGAACATCGCCAGGGGAATTGGGTAAAGAAAAGAAGAATCCTTCCGCGTTTTCCCCCCTCCCGTGGGGATCGTTTTCAAACAGATCCCAGGATCTTTAGAGCTCTCTCGCACCTCTCAAGAAGATACGGCATCTGTCAGCTTTTTCAGTGAATCCCTTTGTCCTGCTGCGGGAGACACAAAAGACATCTCACACACCTGTTGCCACTGATTGGTGGGGATTATATAACATGCAGATGCACAGCAGAAGTTGTACCCATGGCCAAATGAAATAACAGGAGACATCTCTTGTGTGAAAGACACACAGTGTGCCAGAATGGTTTGGAATCCCTATTTTTAATCTGAAGGCTAAGAGTAGATTTCTACATGGGGCGTAGACGTTGTGTGCTTAAGCACGGTGCTTTACCCGCATTGCTTCTGCAAACATCTGGATGTAGAAATTGATAACACTGTAAATACATAAGCTACTTAAGTTTCCATGGCTTCGGTTTTCCACAAAGCAGATAGAGAACGTGGTGTAACAAAGGAAAGGTAAGTGAATATAAACAGAGGCAGAGCCTGGGATTGGGAGATGCTGTGCCTTCCCCCCCCTGCTGACAGTCTGTGTGAGAAGTGTGTGTAATGCATTCTCCTCAGGTAGGAGAAGCTTCACTGCAGGCAGCAGCCAAATCCCACGAGCTCCAGCAGATGAAGAATGTCTGTTGAATTGTGCAGCGTTTGATAGACTGCAAAGTCCGGGAGGAATGTAGGCCAGCGAAAGACAACCGTTTTATTCAGTCCCCCATGTCCTGCTGCGCTGTACCTGGGACTGATCTCTGATCAGTGAACGGCATCGCCTCTCTTACAGCGCGGCTTGGCTGGGCACAGCGGCGCTTCTAAAACGGGATTTTTGGTATTGGCCATAATCATTGTATAACGCAGGCATATTGTGGAGACGGGCCAGCGAGTGCTAGCGCCAGGGTCTGCTTACTTCCCTGGACCTGCTGAAAGCAAATAGCATAAGCAGATGATATGACTTATCACATGTCGTTTGAGATTACAGCTTCACCCACTGGCTTTATTCCTTTATGTTTAACAATGTAACGCTTAACGCTCACGCTGCACTGTTTGCCCAACACGTCCTGCCCAGACTTGCAGAGAAGTGTCAGCTGTTGGTGTATAAATCAGACACGCTTGATGCGCAGCATGTCACAATCTTGAAGGCACACACTAGTAAACTCTCCTACTTGCCACCTACAAAAATATATAGCTGCCCTGAGTACTGCTAATTTATGACTTGCAGATCGTAACTGGCTTTAGAGTCAGATATTTATGGATATTCTCATAGAAATATGTGAGGGGTGTTCTCAACTCCTCTCCCCCTGGTTGTAGAGGAAGTCAGGTGTGTATGTGTGTGCGTGCGTGCCTCACTCCCACTTTCTCCGTAGCGTGGACCACACCAAGGCGGTGGTGCTGCCCGAGCTGGTGGAGCTGGCCCGTGACGAGGGGAGCACGGTGCGGCTGGCTGCCTTCGACACCATCGTCAACCTGCTGGAGATGTTTGACAGCGGTGAGCGCACTCCACTGTATATGCTGCCGTCGATAACGCATGTAAGCTAACGCTATTGTGACACGCGCTCAGTGACGGTATCCAAAGGACGCTCCCAGCTGCGCCAAGGCTTCATTATGCAGAACAGCGTGCCAAATTGACCTTGAATGACAAAGTGTTTCTCAGGGAACAGTGCAGGCAGAGATAAGGAAAAGGACAGAGCTGGTCCAGGAAACGGACAGACATAATGGATTAACTCACTAACGTTTAGCTGGCCCTGCACCTTTCCTCTTGTGGGTGAGTTAATGGCTTTAGTGGTCCTCCTAACATCACTGGTTAGTCAGTGCCTTAACATAAACCCTTTAACATGAAAGCTGTTAGAATATGTCTTCAGGTCACTACTTCAGTTCTGACACTTTATGGACCAGACCCTGTTGGGAACCTTTCAACGGATTTGTTTCAGAAACTGATAACAGAAGTGCAGAGAATGTCAGATGTTCTGGTGCTACTCGTGAAGGGCATGGCACAGACTAGCGGCTGCCCCATCTATCCATATGGACAGCTGGTCAGCAGCTTTGGACAGCAAAGGCTTCCCTGGCACTCCCTAATGGAGCTGGTACTCCCTAATGGAGCCCCCTCTCATCCCAGGCTACATCTGGGTGGCCAGTGGCCCGCACAGACCGACCTCCTCTCCCAAGCCAGAGCAACACTCTGGCATCTCAGTCTGGCCCTGCTTAACCATTGGGTTTGTCCTTTGAGAGAGAGGTGATCCATGCACCACTCAAAAGTCCCATCCACAGGGGCTCGCTGTTCATATGAGTAGAAAGTTTCCCAGTTCTGGTGTGAAAGAAATGCCATGAGCCCAACAACCTGCTCATTGCCATCTATCCTTGAGCTGCAGCAATGCCCTGGTGATGAGGAAGCACCTCAAAAGCCATCTCTGCCACAAAGCCAAAAGCTTGAGCACTGCTCTGTGAGCCAATAGTTTTTATATGCATCAGTTTGATTGATTTCAAAGCTGAGTGTTGCGTCCTCAGCAAGAAAGCCAGCAAGCACAGCATCTATGTTTGTGTTTGTTTACAATTTTTTTTAACTATCCCCTAGGCTGGGATGGGTTTCCCTATACTGGTTCATTGAAACCAGTACCCAGGAGGATGAGAGCAAATAGGCAATTACTGTGATGTTTTTGAACCTCAACGTTCTAGTATGTGGTATCACCTGTGTGCATGATACTCAAGGATAATGAATAAAGAGAAGGTTACTATACTTGTAGAATGCCTGCTTTGTACAGACTCCTGCTGTGTTGGTGCAGCCTCTTTCTCCCCCTTATTTGCAGATGACAGGACTCGCGTGATATTCCCATTGGTGAAGGCGTTCTGTGAAAAGTGCTTCAAAGCTGATGAGGCAGTTCTGGCTTCTCTGTCATTTCAGTATGGAAGGCTGTGTCATGGCCTCTCAGGTAGGGCCCTGCTCTCTGTACACAATCACTGGGACACCAAAATGATGACAGTATGAGAAGCCATATTATTGGTGACTCACACCATTTTGCTATACAGTACTGAAGCGTAGCTTGTTCGAATGCGTACAGTGTTTTATTTTTTGACATTGTTGAAAAGTGCTGAAAAGGTATTTCGTTTTGTTAGGATTAGACATAGTCAGAAGCATACATTGTCAATTGATCATATCCTGTCAGGTGTTTGAGGGCTGTCTCACTTACTCTTTCTCCACAGGGAGCTTCACAGAGGACCAGCACCTGTGGTTCTTGGAGTTCTATAAGAAGCTGTGCATTCTGGGCCTTCATCTGGAGAATGGACACTGTGAGAGCCAGGCGTACCCTCTCGAGCTGGAGAGGAAGTACGAGCTGGTGCGCAAGAACTGTGCCTACAACTTCCCTGTGAGTGCCCAGAGGTCCTGTACAAGCCATTCACAAGCAACAGAAGTAACTCTTGAGAGGAGGGACTTCACTGGAGCACATTATCCTTAGCGGACTCACCTGGGCAGCCCTCTGTGGCTCTGCACCTTGATGCATTTGCATAAATGTGTGTTGTATATCAGTCTCTGACAGGAAAGAATGAGAAACACGGAGATAAAATAATTGAAAAGGCAGATTCAGCTGTCTAGTGTTTTGAAATGGAAGGCAACCCAGCACGAGATCAGTTTTACCATCCCTTTACCATCCCTCTGCTGCGAAACCTCTCATTAGCATAGTAATACATTCAAGGAAGCATGAGCTAGAACTCCATCCACTTCCTACCCTTCAAATGCGCTTGTCTGTTTAAATTTTCCAGAGGTCCCGTCACATTTTATGTAATAAGAATTTTGAGAAAAAGACTGTGTAACTATACAGTTGTAAACTATCCATTTTCTACTGGCACTATTTCACACATTTACACAGGTTTCTCTACATACTGATATTGTTTTGCCATGTTGTGGCAGTTGTGTTGTGTCAGTTCTGTGCCAGGTAACAATGGATACCAAGCTTTAACACTTGTTTTTAGCAAGCTTTGATACCTAAATTTTAACTCATGTTTCTCTGATGGCTGCAACTTGCTCAAAGGCAAATAAAAAGACCTCATGGGTCCACCAGGAATAGTAAGGTTTTAAGCCGTCTGTTCTCCATTTACCTCGGAGTAGGATCTCACTGACACACTCTCTGGTGCAGCGCTCAGCCCAGCCGCAGTGCTGCAGGCTAGCAGTTGTGTATATATAGCCTGGCACAGGCTTCCATCAGCACGGGGATGTTAAAAGGTTGCCCCACGGTCACCCTGTCCTTTCAGGGGGCTACGGGGAGGTGCTGGGGACAAAGCGGGCGCTGAAACCCCAGAGGGCAGAGCTGGCGCCAACAGTCCCGGGCCTTTTGTTCGGAGACCCCTGATGGGTGTACATGCCCTGCTCTCCGCTTCAATAATGCATCGCTCAGAGTGGAGACTGATGGAGGGCCTTCCCTTAAATACATGTGTCCTACTTTACCTAGGAAAGGCCTTTTGTGTCTTTACAGAATTGTTGCAGTTATTATTTCCAAGCTTCAGACTTTTATGCAAAGAAATATTTTTGGCCGTGAATTCATTTAGAGAGCTGGTGATTGTTATGGTTAGAGTTTCAGATGTGTAAAATGTCTAATTTAAAGTGAAGGTGCTACATAATTTTAAAAAATTGAAATGTTCCTATCATATAAAACTGAAAATGATTGCAGTGAAAGGGGTGCTGGATTACACAAAGGTCCTGTATTATAAAAACATTTGCAATTTGCAAGATTCAGGGTACTTGAAATAACCTAACAAGTGTTCCTAATATAATGTTAGCATCCTAAATCAAGCGGGGATTTAACATTTTACAGAACAGTGGTAACTGGATCATATCGAAATCATAATGACATGAGCAAATTTTAGCTGTGGGTCTGTTTTAGCTCCTTGAGGGGTCAATGCTTAGAAGACCTAAAGGAGCTTTTGTGCTGAGGGTGTATCATTTGACATCATTTGAATTCACCCAATTGACCATGCTTATTTTGTGTGACAAACTGCAAACATGCCCGTGATTGGCTTTAGTTATTTAACTGGGGGTGGGCAAATTACAGAAAAAAAGAAATGTTACTTGAGAGAGTATTTTACTGCTGCTGGTGAAGATACATAGCAAGCCAGTTAGCCAGACAAGTAAGCAGCGGTCTCAGAGCTTATTAGCAAGAAAACAGACTTCAAAGAAAAGAGGCAGTGATCACAGCTAACGTTAGCTGCATCCACCATCTGCTATTACCGCCTCTTAAAAAAAAAACAAGTTTATGATTATAGTTGGCATTTTGTGAGCTGGCTAGCTAAATTACTGAGCTGTCAAACGTCAGTAATATGAACATATTTATAGACTGTTCAGTCAGCAGGAGTCTGACTGCACTACTTAGTTGATATGAACAAACTGTTTCATCGGCTTTGTATCTGTAGTGTGAATCAGCCTTGAGCTGCATATTTACTTTTGCTTATTTGCTTTTAGTAATTTGGGTCAGGGTTTGACAGGCTGATTTCAAAACCCCAAGCTGACGCGACATCATCAGAGCAGCCGAAAACCATGACATCACATACCCAAAATAAAATCCACAGTCAGTCTTACAATAATTCCCTTGTGGGAAAATAAATAAGTAAATTAAAGCACCATTTCCACTGGTCTTTTTATCTTTGGTATTTAAAAATTAGCCTGTACTTATCAGGGCATACCTTTGGTCATTATCATAATATGTGATAAGGGCTACAGCCAAGTAGTTGTGCAGTCCTTATCTGTCCAGCTTTTATGGGATTCTATTTAAGATGGGGGGGGGGGGTATAAAAACTAAAATCAGTTGGGTAGCAGCCTCTCAAGATTAATACCCTGATAGTCAAAATCTTGGACCCAGAGAAATTTGGCAATGACTGAGATGATGCTTGTCATGCAAGACATGGGAACATCTTTCTAAACCCTTCCATGTTCTCACCCTCCAGGCCATGGTGTTATTTGCCGACCCTAAATGCTTCCTTTCGGAGCTGTACCCCACCTTCTCCAGCCTGTGCAACGACCCAGAGATCTCCGTCCGGCGCACGGCGGCCGCTGGCTTCCATGAAGTAAGGCCGCGACCGCCGTTTAACCGAAACCCCTGCGACCGCGGCACGGTCGGCAACTTACACTGACACAGTTCCTCCCCGCCCCTGTTTGCAGGTTGCTAAACTGTTGGGCCCCAACGTGCACTACATTCACAAGGAGCTGGTCACTCTCCTGCAGGACGACTCTCTGGAGGTGAGACTGCGGCACCGCACGCTTGGCAAAGACATTGGAATTCCCCGTTAGCGTAGCCCGCTAACCCCACTTTTCATCCAAATGTACGGTTCAGTCATGCTTCAGGAGTATGGTTTACAGAGCAGTGTGGCCCATGAAGCCTCAATGGGAGACAAAAAAGGCTCTCAGGCTTCACGCTGAACGCGCCGGCTTTGAAAGACCCCTCGTCACGTGGAACGGAAAGTCCCCGGGCCACTCGGCATGTGAGACGTGACGCTGAGTGACTAACAGACCTGCCTGCGATGGTAATGATTTGTTGTTTGGCAGCCGAGGAGAGCGGCCGCGTTCGGCTGAGCGCGTGCGTGGGAGGGTGGGCGTGCGGATTTGACACCGTTAGCTGGAAAGCCGGTAGATGCGCTCCGCATCACCGAGTGGGATGAATACATTAGTGTCCTCTGCCGTGAATGGGGAACTCTGCGTATTATTTGTGCTCGGAGTCAGCGCACTCAGGGTCCCAGGAGAGGGCCTTGTTAGTCACACATCATAAAGCATATCAATATCTCAGTGCCCAGCTGCTGACTGCAGAGAGCCTGTCTCCACCTCCATGTTTTCTGGGCTTTCGCGGTGTAGCATATAGAGTAGGCATAGTATCGGGATACGATATGCAGTGTTATTCTGGAAACGGACCAGGGCGGATGTATGTAATCTTGCTCTTTGTCTGTTGGGGGTTGAATGCGCTGATGACGTGATCGTGTCTGCTTCCCTCATATGTAGGTGTTGGATGCTTTGATGAACAGTCTGCAGGAGACTCTGGAGCTGGCCACGTTGAGAGGAGATGGAGCTGGGGCTGACAGCAAGGTGTGCTTTGTGGCTGAACCTTTTGCCCTGTTCCAAACCTGAGAGCTGGATTCCTGCAGCTTTTTCACCACCTGTCCCTTTATTCAGCGGTTGACTGACACCTGGGATAATATGGCACTGAAGTAGTAAAACGGAGTGCAGTGAAATAAAAAATGAGAACATTTCAGTTGCAACACCTGAACTTGAGTGATGTGAGCCCCCTCTGCTGGCGGTGCTTTGAAATGCAGGTGTGTCTGACTGTGTCTCCGGATTGTTTCAGCAGGTGAGCGTGCCGGATCTGATCCCGGCCCTAGCAGCGGCGGAGCAGAAGGCCGCCGCCTCACTGCGCTGGCGGGTCCACGAGAGGCTGCTGCAGAGGTACGCCTGTCTGCCGCGCGTCATCTCCGGGGACCAGATCTACTTCCGCTTCCTGCAGAGGATGTTCACCATCATCACCACCAATGTAAGTCCCGTGTCTCAGGCTACTGGACAACTTCTGCTAAGGCCAGGGACCACACAACCCCCCCCCCCCACCCCCACCCCCCAGGGATACCGGGATCTGGTGTGCAGTGTTTCCTGAGTTCCTTATGTTGGACAGCCAACATAAGCAGAGCAGTGCTTGGAGAGGAACACTTTGCAGCTTTGCTTTATTTTATCTGACAGGTTAATTGTTCCTTCTGTTGAACAAATCAGTAATGTTTGCTCCTTTGGAGACAAATAATACGGAGCCACAAAACAAAACAGAAATATCTGGCAGAATTCACCCTGACAGTCACATCTATTAAATTCTATTTTCACTGTCCCTACTTTACTGCATTTCTAAATAAGCGTATAAATTTAGCATAGAGGACATTTTTCACAAGTCTGACCGTTTTAGCAAATAAATACTTCAGAGGCAATGAGCGTGAGCCTTTGTTAAACACTATTATTGTGCGCTGCCCACTCCTACTCGGAGGCGCAGGTAAAGGAGTCCAGCAGTGCTGTGAAGGGCCGCGTGGTGTGAGGTCACTTATTCACACCGTGCCGTTTTGTTTGGGATAATTGTTCGCCGTTATGATTAGCGCCGTGACAGGGGCCGGCAGCGGGCAGTGTTGGAGTGACGCTCGGCCCGTCCGCTCTCTCTCTCTCCTTCCCCTTTCCAGAACGTTCTCCCCGTCCAGAGGGAGGCGGCAAGGACGCTGTGCGTGTTCCTGCGCTACAACCGCAAGCTGGAGCAGCGGCAGGAGATCATCGGCAAAGTGGTGGACCGTGAGTGTGGCCCATCCCTCTCCCACACACCCCCCCTCCTCAGCCCACCTCCACTGCACACCCACATATCCACACAGGCGCGCCGCGGGAGAAACGCTGACAGAATCAGTTAACCCCTCTGAGTACTGAGTAAGAGTCAGGCCTAAGGGCTGATCGCAGAGGAGCAGCACATGACACAAGTCAACCTACGTGCTGTGACTGTGGCGTGCATTATGCGTTCACATGGATCACCTTCTTCCCACATCCCAGAGCTGGCTCAAGGAAAGAGTTACTGGAACAGGCTGCGCTACCTGGACCTCTGCGAGATTGCCATGGAGCTCTTCTCAAAGTCCTACTTCTGTAAACACTTTCTGGCCCCGGCTCTGGAGCTGGTAAACGACCCCGTAGCCAACGTCAGGTACAAGGCCGGTCTCTCACTACTTAACATGACAGCGTATGAGACGGTATATATGGTGTTCTTTGATCCGCATCGTGGTTGTTGGTGTCCTGGGCTCCCTCCTCAGGTATAAGCTGTGCTGCATGCTGCCCAGGCTAAAGTCCACCATCAGGCTGCCCTCGGAGAAGCCCCTGCTGCAGCAGCTGGAGTTCTGCGTCCGCAGGCTGCTCTGCAGGGAGAAGGACAAAGACGTCGTGAGCACCATCCGGAAGGTGAGGAAGGGTCAGCACGAGGGAGAAGGAACTGTCTTACTATAGCAATCCTGGTCAATTTTAGGATCATTAAAGGTTAGGGTTTAGGGTCACGTTCAAGATTGGTTGAGCAGCGTCATAACTTGTATTTGTGTGCCTCTTTTTCAGACAGTGTTAGATTTGGACAAAATGGACATTACAGAGCCAGTAAGTGCCCAGCCTTGAATCACCCATGAACAGTCTGTCATTGAAGTCGGGGAGTGGCTCACCTCAGGCTGTCTCTCTGCTCTCCAGTACCACAAGCGTCATGAGCGGGACCTGCTGGACCAGAAGAAGGAGAAGGAGGAGAACCTGCTGCTGGAAATGGTGAGACGACCAGCCCAGCAAAAGCAATGAAGCAAAAAAGTGCTTTTTTCCCACAGGTTTCATCACCATGAATATTCATGAATTCAGAAAGGTTATTTGACTCATTTGGTGATTAAGAAGAGAAGAGATGAATCATTGTTCTTAACTTTGTTATGTAATCGCTTGAAACACCATTTAGTTAGTTTTTAAGTTTCTTTTCAAAGGGTTAACAAAGAACAGGTTACAAAAGAAGAGCTTTTGTCGAGAAACAATAGTTTCACAGCAGTTTGCTTCAGTGAACAGGCATGTTTATTTTATGTGTGTTTCATCACTTCCTGTGTCTTTACCAGGAGCAGTTGGAAAGGCAACAGAGCGAAGGAAAGCTCACAATTGACAAACATGCAGACAAGAAACGTGAGCATTTCTTGTGTCTAAATTTTCTACTTGTGTGTGTGCATGTTTAGTCGTTCAACAATCTCAAAGCCAGTCCTGATGTGTAAGAGTTTCTAAATGGTTCTAAATGATTTTGTACCATGTAGTTGAAATCAGAGTTCTGATCACCCATATTCTATGGTAATGCTAGTGTAATGGTTATTTTAGGCAGGGACAGTAAGACTGGGTTGTCTGTAGCCAAAAACATGTCAGGATCCACATCAGGAGCTGCTTTGTCCACCTCAGCTGGTAAGAGTGGTCCAGACACACACAGAGATGTACATAGACACACATGCGCACACACACTCACACACACACTATGCCCTCATCCATAAAGTATGCAATCATTGGAAATGTATGTTTCACCACTAGGGTATGGATTAATTTAGCTGACATTGAATTCATTGACGTTTACATAAGTATGTTACAAATGTTTTATACACCATGGTGTTAGAAGAAATGCAGGATTAAAATAAAGATGCTCTTGCTGATTGATATCACTCACCTGACACTTTTTCAATAACATACAAATGGAGTTACTGCTATGCAGTGGTATATTTTGGATTGTTTTGCCACACAATTCACACTGATGCAGCTTGAAGGGGGTCCCTCTGTGAGCCTACATCAACAGATACATAGAACATATATGTGTGTAGGTTTGAGTTTGTTAATAATGAAGGTGATGGCAGCACCTATCCTCTGTTAAATTTGCAGGTAAAGAGAAGAAGGCCAAACTGGCACGGAGCCGATCGCTCAGCAGCCACCCAACCACCTCCAAGATGGTCAACTCAGACAAGCCACCGTAAGCTACCCTTTCCTGCCCCTCTCAGGCCTAAATTCCCTCCCCACTGTGTGCACAATCTCACAGCGTTCTGAAGACACTGGCAGCTCAGGAAGAACAAAAATGACCATACATCTGTACTGGTTTGTGTTAAATTCAGTTAAGTAAATCCAAAACAGTCAGGAGAGTCAGCTTGATTATACTGTTATTTCTGCCTGTGTTGCTTATACTTGTGACACCTTCATTGATTAACATGCATTTGAGGCTCTGTAAATCAAAACCTTCTGTCTCCTTTCACTGAATCAGTTCTCTGTGATATTTATTCCAGAAAGGGGAAGGAATCGAGCAGCGGTCCCGGAACTACAAAGGGTACCCTGGTCCCCATCAATGGTAATACAGGAGAATATTCACTCACATTTCATGTGGAGCTAAGAAGTGTCTCTGTCTCACTGCCATACTGATGGATGATTGTTGTGCTGTGTACCCTTCTCCTTAAATGAATATTATAGGGATGCTATTATTCTAAAAAAAAAAACAGGTTTTCCTAAGTCTCCTTGTGTTTCACAGATGACACCCTGCGGTCCCACCACTTCAGCACGGCGTCCACGTCCATGTCCTCGACCCCCTCCACCTCCATGCCCGTTCTGATCCGCAGCAACACCACCAATACCCTGGACCACCGGAGCAACGGCACCAAGGACACGCAGTCCCGGAAGCTTACCATGTAAGTGTAGGGCAAGACAGCGCCTGCTCTGTGCAAACCCCGGATGTGAGGAAGTGAAACCTTCAGCCTCTTGAATACCATACTTACCAGTGCAGGACACCAGCAGTAATTTTCAAAATTTCATGAGCATTTGGGTCAAACGTGATTAAGGTAACACTGACCTATCACTTTCCCTTTCTTTTGAGCAAGACAGAGAAAGTCTAACTCTTTCGGGATGCAGTCGGGGAGGGAGTGAGGCTGTCCCAGGAAGAGGAACCCCAGGAGCTTCAGAGGAGAAGCGGGGGCCGACGCACTGCAACCCCAAAAGCTCCACAATCTGCTTAAAGTTGTCAAATAAATATGTATTTTCCTGCTTATGATGAATAAATGAATAATAATAAATGCAGTATTTCCTCACATTGGCTTTTGGGAACGTCAGGATTCTTCAGTTCCGTCCAATCGACCCATCTCTGCCTTACTCCACAACTTGTACCATTTGTTAAAATTACATTTGGAACAGATCAGTTGTACAGTATGTATTTTATTTTGTTTATTTTTTTGTAATATAGCATGTGTTGCAAATTTTCAATTGTTTTTTTTCTTGTTTTGATTTGCAGCTCACTGAAGATGTAGTAGATATTTTTTATGAACATTCTGGTTGAAAATTTCACCTCCCCCTGAACTCTCTGACCCCATCAATAAAAATGTGCCTGGTGTGTCAGCACCTGAGTATCTCTTGCCAACATTGAGCATCTTATTAGTGAGACCTGTGTTGAATATTTGTCATGTTTTAATGGACATTGATTAAACATACTCCTTTTTTACAGCCCTTGACTTTGAATGCCCTTTTAATGAATCTGAAGGTTTTCTTAGTGTAACCCTTACTATAGTGATCTCTTTGCATTTCTTTGACAGTGAGCTGGTAAAACACATGGTTTAAACACATGTTTTTGTAAATCAAGCAAGATTGCAGGTGGGCTTTTGTCCAGTAGTAACTCATGCAAAAGCAGGCAGTGTGCGCAGATGGGGCTATGGGCGAATGGGGATTTTCCACAGGAACTTGTTCTGTCGCAGAGAGGAAGTGCAGCTACATCTTGGTGGGGTCGATGACCCTCCCCATGAACAGGAGGCTGTTGGTGGTCTCCTGGTAGATGAAGAAGAAGAAGGGTCGGTTGATGATGAACCTGGTGGGCAGCGAGTACCCGGTGATGCCCGTTACCGTGGCTGCGGCGGCCGTGGTGCCCTTCTCGTCCACCTCGATCACGGCTTTGTGCAGCACCTAAAACCGTGGCGATGTTAATGCACACACTGAAAGCACCGTGTCATCGGCTCTCCTGCCGAACAAAAAGTCTGCCGTCAGGGATAGGCACAGATCACGTTTCCCAATCATCATCCATGCCCCCCGCTCCACCCCATAATTCCTCTAATGCGCCGCACTCAGTTAATGAGCGTCTTTGTCCTACTGGACAGGGATTATGTGCTTAAGCTTGGAGCTCTACCTGTTAATGATCTGCAGCTTTTTCCCTTACTTGCCTTTTCTACCTCTTTCAACTAGTTTATGCCTTCAGTGATTTCAGGTAAATAAGCAGATCGTGTTCAGTTAAGGTAAACCAAAGAATTGGCAGTATGTGTTCACACATGTTCACCCTGAGATCCTATCTACTATGCACAATGAGGTTCTTGACCACAACTGTTTCTGAGACTCCTCAGCCAGAATGAAATTGCAGTAAGCTTTTTAAAAGGGTGAGGCACTTTGATCCTTCCCGTGACGGGTTTAGACAGGACTTGTCTGCCTGAGCTGTGTAATGTAACCACAGGAAGACACCCAATCCGCTTTGTGAGGAGAGACGATGAAATGACTGAAGTATTTCAATTCAACACCTTGTGGACCCTCTGCTTAAGTACGTGAGCGGTGATGGCAGTGCCAGGACGAGGGTACTGACCTCAGACACCTTCAGGTCTTGCTCTGTGCTCAGGCCGGAGAGATTAGCCATGTTATTGAAGACCCTGGCAATGCCCAAGTGTGGGAGGATCTTGTGCATGGGGTAGGACTGTTCCATCTTAAACTTGGGCATCTGCACCTCCAGTTTGCTGGGGAAGAGAGTAGGAAAATGTCTAGACCAGTAATGACTCATCAGCTCGAAATGGGGGAGGCAGAAATCTTTCCTTTAAACCGTCCATCAATCTCACCCTGTTTTTAGTTTTTTCTTACATGCCGGTTAGCTGAATATCATAAAGAAAAAGAATGGGGCTACAAGATACAGTACGATTGAGAGAAAGGGAGCTGCTGGCTGGTATAGATTTATATAGCTCAAGAATTGCTTGATCAATCAAGCAAAACAAAAGAAACTGGCTGACAAAAACAGTAAATTTAATAGTACAATTTCTGCCGCTTCTATTACCAGATCACAAGTTCTAACTGAGTCAGACAGTTGTGAGAAGGAACCTGCAGTATAAAGCCTGGTGACTCATTATATCCTGGTTTAGTTTGACTGTGATTTTAAGTTTAGCATGGACGGGTAGCGTCACTATGGTTAACTGGCTGAATCTGGACTATGTCTAAAGTGGCACTGATCTTATGTATGTGGCTAGTCGTATTTGGCAGACAGGATTCAGTAAGATATGTGTGCTGGTAATGAGATATTTACGTGAGTTTCAGCTGATTGACCCAACCAAGGAAGCGCTTTGCATTGATCTCATCATCAATGGTGGTGTAGTCCACGTCTTTGTTGGGCAGAAGGATGAGCATAGCCGCATCCCCATGGTATGGAAGCCGTAGAACCCTCGCATTCAGAAAGTCGTCACTGCCCTGGTAGTACTTATCCTCTCGGAACATCATTGGCACCTGGACAATATTGTATTTGTCCACGTAGAAACGATCATCCTCTGTGTTACTGGGGTTGAAGGGGAGCTCCCATTTTCCTAAGAATTGTAAAAAGTTCATATTGTTCATATTTGAAAATGTTTGATGAACTTGACCAAACTAATTAATTTATTCATGTTTAGCATTCTCCTTTTCACAAATTTGAGTGAAAATAGAAATTTATCACATATATTAGAAGAATCCATTTATTATCAATGATTTTTTGCTCGACACTACTTTTTCGGAGTGTTTATTGCTGTCTTTAAACAGTAATAAATGTGTCTGTATTTAAACAAAATGTATATGTGTATTTATACTATATAAGATTAAAAATTGAATATATAATGGTAGCTTTCTTCAGTAAGACAATCCTGTCTCCCTTCACGCCAGAACTCGTGTGATTTGAGTCTCTAACCTTGAAAGAAGATTGTGTTGATGAGCATCAGCTGAGTCATGGGGTCGATGTCGCTGACCACCTCCGTTACCTTGTCTCCTGTCCTGCTCTTAATATACTCGTTGATGGTGGTCTTGCTGGCCTGCTGGTTGGTGAAGTCCACGTTGAACGCTTCTGCCTTGAAGAACGTCTTGGCCTGCTCGCTGAAGGTCTTCTCCACCTGGAACGTGCGGTGGACGAAGAGGCCAGTGGCCTGGTTGAGCTGCAGCTCCCCGCCCTGGGTGTAGTTCTCGCGCAGCTGCTGGAAGAGCTCGGGGATGAGCTCCGGCTGGCCGTCCCGCTCCAGGCGGGCCAGGTTGAGCCCCCGTATGATCTCTGCGCGCGTGGTCCCCCGGGCGCCTGTGGAGAGCATGGCGAGGGAGGTGGACATGCACAGGGGCGAGAAGAAGATGTTGTTGTCGTGGTGGCTGGAGATCCTGCGGTACAGGTTCATAGCAAAGTCTATGTTTTCGGTGGTCAGCTCTGTGACGTTGGGCTTTAGCTCCTGGGCCTGCCTGACGGGAATGAGGAACAAGGCCCATGCCAGGGCAAAGAGGATTCCCATCTTCATTTGTCCTTTTGTCTGTTCTTCTTTGTCTACCCTGCAAAGACAGAAGCCATATATGTACTGGATCCCTCATTTTCTACTGATAATTAAAACATTTAAATATTGTTAAAATATTTATATGTCCAGTAGTTAAGGTGAGTATAAGGGTGTTTTCTTGTTCCAATGACCATGTTACCAAAGAAAAATATCACCATCTAGGGAAACCTTCCATTCAAGTTGCAGTGGCAAATGATACAGGGTGGGAAAAATACTTCATATACATACAACATAGATTATAATATAAATTACAATTGCACTGTATTAAACTATATATTTGAAGGCATTAACCAATTAGGCAAAAATCAAAAACTTGGAATGTTTTCCTTCTTGAATTTTAGAACAGGATAACAGAAGGATTTGTGCCTCACTCCTCACTGAAGATTGTATTTAGTTTTTTCCTGTCAAGGCGCACATTACTGCGGCCCAAAATTTATTTTCTGCTGCACAATAACTCCTTTATTCACACAACAATATCACTTAAATTATAAGTGCTTAGGTTGCCTAGTCATTGTTGATATTATATCCTGTAGCCATGTGCCATTTGTATCTGCCTGACAAATTGTATGTGTTATGAAAGACTTTAGGCAAGTGAAAAAGATTTAACACACCTTTTAATTTAAACAAAGACAACTGCAAGAAGCAATACACTGTATGGAGACTAAAAGAGGTGCTAAAAGACATATTTCTGGACACAGAGAAAAACTACATGTAGTATTAAATGCTTTCTGATATACTGAGCAAATTTCCAAATAACTCATCAGATTAGTACTATTCCCATTCCCATGGAGCCTGTCTTAATTCGTTCATTTTGGTGAATAATTAACATATTTTGAACTGTTTTCAATTGCGCTGAAACACAATGTAACTTTTCTTAGCTGTCATGTCCATTAATTCAGCATTTACCATTAGGATAGAATACTATGGTCGCAACTTTTCCTTTTAAGTTCCTTGTTTCATGCTTTCTCATTCTCATCAGTTAGGGTGCTCTTAATGGTACACGACACCTCAATGAATTAGAGAAGTTGTTTCTGTTACATCTGTTACCTTAACAGAGGACATACTCTACGCTAAGCTCCCTTAAGCACACAGCCATTGTCATGACCAGGTGGAAAGAATAGGAGATATTCCACTTCAGGAGAGGTGGCTAATGTTTGGTGGTATATAGGTCTACAGATGTCAGCGTAGCAGCACTCGCGTTAAGGACACTCTCAGCTTCCAGCTCATCTTCAGCTCTGACAGTGCTGTTACTGGCCTGGCTCGAGCTAGCGCAGATATTTCACAGCATTTCTCCTCTCACCAGACACTCCACATTCTCAGGTTTAAATGTCAAAGATGACGCTCAAGTAACCCTTCGGCCCGCATGGCAGGTCTTAAAAAAGTTGCCTCACCAGCCTGACACAAAGATGAGAAATCCCCTGATGGATTCCAGCAAATGATTTATCCACCTCTCGACATCCATCTCAGAGTAAAAGCCCCCAAGGGCACATTTTGAGTCATATTTTATAACATCCTAGAAATTAAATCGCAAAGGCTACTAGCTCTCCAGGTATCCACACTGAGGTCAAACACCGAGCGCAATTGTTGCATCGCAAGAGTATTAGTTATATTTCTAATTTAAGGCACCTTTCAGAGTTTCAGAATGCTGAGATGATAATAAAGAACCCTGAAATATAGAAATTCCAAAAGAAAAACGTTTATTGCTCCTCTTCTCTACCTACCTTTCTGTTTGGAGAAGGGATCTTGACTAATAAAGATGTCCACTCACTGTTTGGGGAGACAAAGTGCAAGTGTGCCTTCAGGGTTATCTATTAACTCTATGGTGCTCAGGCCTATAAGAACCCACAGCGGTCAATTTGCTATTAAACCAAAATTATGTGCTCAACGCCAATTTATGTGATCAAGTACAATTGAAATTAAATTGCTTCATACTATTTATCCTGCTTTAAGGTTACTGAATTACATTATCACTATGATTATCAACATTTATAATCAACAAGATTGACTAGATTTGAATGGCTTTGGAATCTATCTGAATATCACATTCTCTTGTAAGAAACAATTAGCTCCATTTAAATTGTACCACCAAATGGATTTTGCATGATTACACTTAAGTCTCATAACATGTTTCAATGATATGAAGTTCAGTGCTTCTGCTGCCAGAAATTTAGTGTTCTGGGTTTTAATTTTTATGAGGGTGGAAACAGGAACGTGAGTATACCTCTGTATGAACTATATTATGAATCTGTATGTTTCTCCGATGTGTTGTGTTCAATGGAGTGAATGGGTCCTAACATGGACCACGTCGGTCCATGCTGTAGTAGGAAACAGCTCTCATGGGATCATAGCATTAAAGAGGAACATAAACTTAAAGACAAAGGGGAAAATGGCAGCGCTATATAGTTACCCATGGGACGAAGAGAAGCCCTAGCTCTGTTTCACATATTAACATTGCAAGGATGGGAAGATTCAACTTTGTGATGAATAGTGACACAATGAATTAGAGCAATGCTGCATCTGCTCTCCTATGGTTTGGGATTCATGACGCATTTTACCAGAAAGCAGTTGCCAATAAATAACACAGAAGCCTGCAGATGGGGGAAACGGTTATTTTATTCATTGAAAGAAAAGTTTCAGCTGCAGAGATGTAGCATTTAGTCACATGGTGATGTAGAATACGACATAAAAAAAAAACATATCATTGAATATCTCACACAATGTTAAGAAATCTGACAAAGTAAAACCCTTAAGCCCTTGTGTGTGCTGACTCAAATATGGTCCCTGTAATGAAAGCCCCATGGGATCCATTTTAACTGAAAAACAGAAAGGAAGAAAGAACGGAATTAACTTGGACCCTCAACTAAAAGCTCCCACCATATGTGCACATCTCAAGTTCTGCTGGGACATTTTAAACTATGGCCATATTTCTGTATGTACCATTTAAACAAGGGATACGTTTTAAGTTGGCACCTCTTGCAACAATTGTTTACTTGCAAATTGAATGTAAACACACAATATTTGTAAACACACTGTTTCATTATTGTACTTAAATACAGATGCTAAAACGTGGTGTTCTTCCACTCTTTTAGAGGGGTTAATACAGCACATAATGTAAGTTTTCAGGGCAGTAAATGAACTGTGTACAATTCAAAAGCAGGATGGTAGCGAGCTTTAATGCTTTCAATGTAAAGACACTCTCTCTCTCATAATAAAGGCTACTTCAAATTAGACCTGACTCTGTGTTGAGGGGCTGTTGTTTTAATGCCAAACCTGTATTCCCAGACTTCTGGAAACCAAGTTCACCCTTGACGAATTTCGTAACTCGTAAGTCAGCCCCGTTGGGGGTGGTTACCTCACAGATGATGGGGCAAAGGAAGGCAAGGGGTTTATGCTTAAAACGTCACCCCGACCCCCTTAGTGGTCCCGTGATGCAGGGGCTGGTGGCATGCCTTGGGAGCCTCACTACACCCCTCTCTCTCTGAACACCATCCTCACCCCTGTGCCATCTACCCCCCTTACACGCGCCTGTCTGCCGTTCCATGCGAGTCCCCCCACCCCCTGAGAGAATGACAATTAAATAAATACAAATAAATAGAAATTGAAGGCGCTGTGGTAGAAGGCCACCGCAGACTTGGAACAACTAACAGAATCCTATCCTTCCTCCCCCACACCAGAGTTTCAAATTTATCATATTATATTACTGTTATTTATTTTTAATGTTTTTTTTTTCTCTTGGATACAGCCTGAAAGCGACGCTGGGCCCCGGTCAGCTGTCTGTCCATTCGCACGCAGAGTGGGGGGGGGGAGGGGGAGAGGCTGGCCCTGACGGAGTGGCAGGTCAGCGTGGGGACGGGCTTGTCAGAGAGTAGTCGATCTTGGGCTTCTGCTGGCCTGGCCTGCTCCTCACTGGCTGCGCTTGGTCTCTGAGTCCTGCTTGCTGCTGCCCTCTCCTGAAGCAAGCACAGCAGAAAGATAAAAGCCTCACTCTCAAACCTGCATCTCTTCCATTCACCCTCCCGGCAACTGAGCAGTCATATCTGTGTGCTTAGTTTATAACTTTGGCCTTGATATCACGGTGGTTGCAGCTTATTATGATTGGAAAGAGGTAGCGTGCACACTAATACATTAAGGCCTCCAAAGACACACTGCGTTTAAAGACATGGATGAAGATAAGATACTATTAATGTCTGATGTTAATACTGATGTGTGGACATTTCCATCAGCATATTGCATGATTCTGTGACATACCTGTGCCACCTGCCAGCGCTCCAGTGTTTTTGCTATCCTGTTGTTGCGGTGTAGTGGCTGGTGCTTGCTGTTGGGACTGCCTGAAAGGACAACAGGGGGTTTTGTCATCAGTGCAACTGCTTTAGCCAGTGCAGTGTGTGGATGAGAATTTCGCCGCGCCCACCTGTCAAAGTAGGCCTGCCTTCTCTTTCGGAGCTCCTCAGCAGTGAGCTTCTCATTCTGTGTGCCTGCTGGTGTCTGGGTGGACCCCACTGTTTGGGTGACACCCTCCTCTCTGGCATCAGGCTCTGGGGGCTTACTGCTGCCCGCTGCCCCTGAGGTAGAAAGACAGGGACCAATCAGGGATTACAAAAATGATTATTTTCCTATCACACAGTAATGCCATTCTCTGCTTGAAGACATGGGTCAGCTAAGGGAAGTTAGCTGCTCCTTCTCTGCCATGTTCCTGACCCACAGACAGAGGGAGCCAGTGCGTCCCGTACCGAGCATGCTCAGCTGGATGGCCCTGCGCAGGTCGGCCTCTTCATCCTCCACCTCCATGTCCTGTCGGCTCAGAGCAAGGGCCTTCCTCAGCTCCTCCTCGTCCTCCTCAACCATGCCCTCCTCCAGGCCCTGCCCCACCTCTAACATCCGCTGCACTGACATACTGTCACCACAGAAAAACAAAAGGGAGAGCAGGGAATGGGAGGGCGGTGGGTGACAGCTGCCTTCAGTAATATACACTGCTCTGTCAGCTCTTTCCTTGAAAACATGCAGTTTTATAAGTGTTAATCTCCTCTTCATGACTGCACTTTTTTCATCTCTGTACAATCTTAAATATCAATTTTCCCATTAATCACACAGAAAGAGTAAATACAGACACAGTTTGTGATGTTTAAACTTTTTGTGGAGTAAAAAAAAAAAAAAAACAAAAACAAATGAAATCTTGGTACATAACAGGATAATAAATGGACTGGAAGCTGCGGTGCCACCTGCACATTGGAGAGGTGAACGTTTCTAGCCAGTGTCACCCTTATTGCTGCACGGCCCCCTCTCCTACCCCCTGTCCCCCGGTGCCTGTCCGCTGCTGGACTGGGCCGCGTCCTCCCCGATCAGCTTCGGCCGCTGCCGCTGCTCCACCCTCATGATCCGCAGGATCTGCTCCGCCTCGCAGTCCGGCAGGTTCCCTCGGATCACGAATATGGAGTACCCTGTGGGAGGCACCGCGTTACACTAGCCCTCCTGCCGACTCGCCCGCCTTGTTCACTTCATTCACTGCGTTTCCCAAGCAGCAAGGTATTTCACAGCAAATACCGCCCAGGATCAATAATGCAAAGGATGTTTCAAACAACCATCACAAAACGGTGCCAAATACTTTTACTAGTTATTTGTATTATTAGCTGTATTAGATATTATATACTAATCATGAACATTATATTCTTTACAAAGACACACCTAATCTAAGAGTACATTTTGACTTAACTGACTTCCTGTGCTTAAAAGAAAAACAGGAGCAATGTGTTCCAGTTGTATGTGCTTTGCTTGCTTAAGGTGGTGGGAGCTGACATGCATATTTTTGAAGTATGTCATTATTTACCTTCTTGCTGTAACTGTGCTAGAAAAAGAGCCAGATATGTGTCTGAAATCAGCTCTGGACCCGTCAACAAGGAGTTCAGATTAAACCACTGTGAAAATAAAAGACAAAAAAAAGGTTACGTTGAATGAAAATTCGTTTACTTTACAACATCAAATATTAGAGCCTACGGCGACTCTAAATCATTAAGTTACCAAAGACTGTGGATAGTGCCGAGCTGTAAATGGCAAACATCTCAGTCATGTGAGCGCTCTCTACCATGGTCTCCCTCTTTCTCACATTCAGTAATTTACCTGTTGTCCTAGTTTCCGCACTGTAAACCAGTGCTCCTTGTAGTTGCATATAAACGCCTTCTCGTGTCTGCAGCAAATAAAAGACAAAAAAATTATTTCTGCAAACCAGCGTTCAGCGTGAGGCTTCCACATGTCCCACCTAAAGATAAATCTGTGCACAGGGAATGCCTGGAACCCAAAGCAGAATTTATGTTACAGTCAAAGACTAAATGCTACTGGGTCCCTGCATACCCCTGTGACATGGTATCCAGCAGCTGTATGTGCTTACATTGGGTCAATCATCAATCTCTGATACTCTGGGCTGTTGAAGAGGACCAGCTCCAAGCCCCACACCCTTAAAGCGTTACTGATGACCTGTAACAAGAGTCAGAACACAAATGACAAGAGTCAAGAGTCACAATGCATGGTGTAGGAATGCAGGAAAGAAACCTGATGACAGTTTAGCAGAGTTTTCTCACTGCAGAAAAGTTTATATATATATATATATATATATATATATATATATATATATATACACACACACACACACATTATATATACACACAGATATATATATCTCAGATCTTAAAACAGAAAAGTAAGATATAAGTTATAAGTAATAAGAGATTCCAAAAAACAAAAAAAAGAGGAAAGTCACATTTATTCACACCCCAGTAATATGTGTTTTGCAAATTACTGTCTGGCATAGACTGCAGTTACAAGTTATTTCCAGGCAGGATTGAATTGTACTTTTTGACCCCGTATCCTGAAGATGCCAGTTTGTTCTTGAGGTCTCCAGGTATGGCCTTGCAGACCACATCTCATAACTCATGAAGGATACACTTGTGTCCTCTCCACTGCACCACTGGCTTTACAATTCTTAATGACAGATCAGATTTTTGTGAATTGTTCATTTGCTCTGCTCAATGTTATCAAATATAGGACTTGTTTTTTTAAGCAGGAAAAAAAATATTCCAGCACACACATTTTATACCATATTCTGTTTACAAGGTATGAATAAATTTGAAGTGGACTGTGAATAATGATTTGGTCATGTTACTCACTTGAATGGAGAAAAACCCACTGTCATCCATGTTTCCAGAGGGTTGCTGTTTGAAATGCAAAAACAGATCAGTCCATCACTCAACAGATTAACAAAATGTAGTAAAAGATGCAAAAATAAAACATGTTTTTTTAATAACAACGGTACATTTAACTAAGTGCCAGTCAAAGGGATCAGGAACCTTTCGCGAATATTGACATCGATATCCTATCTAGCTACTCAGGTATAAAAAACAAAATGCCGTATATTGCCTTACCTGTAGGAAGGTTCTATACTCCTCGCTAGTTACACCTCCCTCCGCCATCCTCATCCTCTCCTCTTCGTCCAACTGTTGTGCAATAGAGGACAGCTCCACAGGAGAGAAGTACTCGCCCTGAAGCAGGTTATTCAGACAGTGCTGGGCACACAGGGAGCCCTCTTGCTGTAAATCATTCACATTTATTTCAGCAACGTTATTAGTCTACTAGTCTATCTATCGTTACTTAGATTGGTCCTATTAGTTTGACCTAATAGCAAGATAGACAACAAAGGTAGAGACGGAAACATGCTGCTCGTTAAATATAATCGTGAAAACTGAACTAGTGCACCATTCTAGCTAACTTACTAAAGTGCAGTTGTCTATCTAGACAAATTACCTAGTCAGCACCTAGGCTATCTTCTTGTTGTGGTCAACTACCCAGCAAGCTAGCTAGCTAACTGGCAAACAATGACAGCCACAACAACAAAGCCATTCCTAAAACTTTCTCAGATCTGAAGTTACTGGGTTGCCACAAAATGAGTGAATGCTGCAAGTTTCACTAGACAGACTAGCAAGCTAGCTTGCGAATTAGCTGCTTTTCATTGGGAACGCATTTTCCCATATTTTTCAGATGTTAACTTACAGTGGTTACATTAGCGAACAAACTAACATCATGTTGATTGCTTGTTAAATATAAATGTTGCTAGCTGACCATACATGTTCATATGTAAAAGTTAAATCAGAGGAAATAATTAAAGAGGCTTACTTTCTCATGAAAGATAGACTCCATATTTGATTCGTCGGTGCGACGTCATTACTTTGAACTTTGACCCCAATAGGGTCAAGTCAGCCTATCAGCTCGCGCTCCTCATGTGACAGGGCTGTCCCCCGGTGATGCATAAATGAAGAATAGGGAATACTTCAGTAGTCGGACTGCGTCGCGTTGTTGCTGCTCTCCAGTCGGCTTCAAAAACATAAACTACAACTGAGTCGTTTCATAAATAATAAAAAAAAAAATCTCAAACAGATTCAAGGTCGGCTTCAGGTGCTATCATTTATCTACACATATTTGTCAACGCCTCTTCGGAGATGGCCAAAGAAGTGGGGTTCCTTGCGCTTCGGAACCGGTCTATACACTGTGCTGAAAGCATCGAGACACTGCGATTTTATTGCAATCAAAGCAATAAATCGCTTCTATTGAGGAATTTCAGACAATCTCAATTTTGGCTCAACGTCGCGGTCAATCTTTAAGTCGTGACAATGGGCTTCTAAAAACCTTTCGCATTGCGCATGTCTCTTCTAACAATTTAATGATGAAACAGTGTCTTAACAGCTTTATCACAACAGCTAGCCAGCGCTCACCATTTATGCTATAAAACCAAGACCAAAACATTTAATCCGTGTTTTATTGTGAATCATATTTATTATTATTAGCTGTAATTTGTAATCGTGGAAAGAAGGTAGAAAGTTAGCTATCCAGAAACGGTATCAAGCTAGGTAGCCGTCCGGTTCAAGCGTGTAACAATACAGTATGGTATTACTGCTCAGAATCATTGTTCTCTAAATCATCAAGGTAGCCCACGAATCCAACGCACGGATTAAGGAATCTGCACAGCTCATATGCGGTGTTGACTTCGAACACAGACAAATTTTGCTGACTTTCACCGATTATGCACAAATGCATTTCCTCTGTTGAGTGTTTTACATATGAATTACTTTAATTTCGTTAATTAAAGCCAGTTTAAATAGATTAAGTGAAGTAACTTGCTATGTAGACTAGCGTATACTAAAGGAACACGATGTCATGGCACTGATGGCGCAACTGATTCTGGTTTTCTTTTACAATGGAAAATTCACATTGTCGGCCTCCATCATTATTTTGTAAACTCGGGCGTGTTCGTAAATCTCATGACAGTCATTATAAAAATTGATTCAAATGATCTGGTGCTTGTGGCAATTTGACAGCGTGCTTGCAATCAAGTGGGATGCCCCGGCGGAGTTTGTTTCCGCACTTCCCACAGTCGCAAAAACATCCAGATTACCTCACTAGCTGCGTTTCCTTAGTAACAATGTACGGCAGATGAAAGATGGCGGAAGGAGAAAAAACACTAAACGGACTAGAGCTCAGTATGGTAAGCGATTTAGGTTATGAATTGTTTTACTTTTAAATAAAGCATATGTGCGTTTGTGACTTATTTTGCTGTCGACAAATTAATATGCGTGGATTAAATTAAGATATTTGTATTGGCTCGCTAGCTTCCAAGATACATGGCTAGCTAGACTATCTGTATATTGAGCCAGCTAGCTACCGTTAGCTAGACGACGTTACATGTTCTCTGCGACCAGCTAATACTAGCTATATCATTAGCAAATGTTGTTAGCTCAACAAGTAAACGCTGTCTCCACCTAGCTAGTGTATCACATTGGGAGAAATGCAAATGAGCAGCTACATGCGTGTTGGCGTAGTGGACGTTATACAGTGCAACTTGGGTAACGTTAGCGGACGTTAATTTCCTAGTCAGTTATTGTAGCTATTTAACCTTACCTATCAAACGTTTGGTTATGTTAGCTTGGTAGCTCATCGCACTATTATCCATATACAGGTCGCTATGTGAAAGGCGCATAATAATCGATAATTAGCTAGCACTAGATCATTCGATCTAGGAAAGATGGCTTGCGAATTTAGCTTGCTGACATGAATAACAAGCAATGCTTTGACAGTTGCAAGCTCCTAACAGTGTTTACTTGTTGCACTTACCAAGACTCCCACT
This sequence comes from Megalops cyprinoides, assembly GCF_013368585.1. Taxonomy (NCBI): domain Eukaryota; kingdom Metazoa; phylum Chordata; class Actinopteri; order Elopiformes; family Megalopidae; genus Megalops; species Megalops cyprinoides. The sequence continues at coordinate 28,105,631 of NC_050594.1, forward strand.
TTTTTGCTGGTTAGCTCCTTGATTTGCTGATTTAGTAGCTAGCAATGTAGCTACTTAATGTTGGTGCGTAGGGAGCTGGTGCTAACTTTAGTGAATAGCTCCGTACCTCCTGATTTAGCTGGCTAGCCATGTTGTTTTTGCATGGAAGAGAAAGCTAGGTAGCTAGTATAACATCTTCAGGTTCATTTGTTAGAAACCTTTATTTGCTGTACTAACCAGGAGAGACGTATATTCATTTTAATCAGTTAATTAGTATTCAAGTATAACTGTTGCATTGCATGGTCGATAGCTACCTAGACTACCTAGCTAGCTTACTAACTTTTGCCAGCTGTAGTAGCTTGCAAGGCAGAGTTAGCAAACGTTTGCAGGAGGCTGAAGATTAGTTCTTGCAGGCAGAGGTCTCATTGATGCAGCTTCCCATTATGGTCATTCGGTTGAAAAAACGCTGGTTTCCTGTCCTTCTACTCGCAGTGTTTAATTGAGTAATTCCACGTTACAGCATCGCGTTTATTTTCGACATTGTTTCCCTTCGATATACACACCCACAGTAGTTACTGCATTAAAATGTGATCGGGATCTGATAGAAAATGATGTGTTGATTTGCGAAGTACACGCTGTTGTGGGTGTGCTCACTCGGATCGGGTCGGTGCAGTTGCTTAATGCTGATTGAAGAGGTTATTTAGAGACGCGTAAAATATGGCCAATAAATGGGATTTGGTAAAGAGGAATGGGTAATTGGAGTTTAGATCAGGTTCTAAATAATATGAGGTGTAAACTGCAGGAGGTAGCCCGTCACCTGCTGCACAGTGGAGTGCAAGTGATGACTTCAGAACTTCAGATAAATTATATTCACAAATAATTCTGTCAAGGTGTTTCCTACAGGATAGTGTAATGATGATATGCACAAAAGGGGGTATACATTCTTTCTCAACTGTATTAAAATATTCTAGCACAAGACAACATAGGATTGTGTCACCACAAATGAACGTTGTAGTAAGAGCGGGCGAGTATAGCTACAGCCATTTTTGAGTAGTCAAAATGTGAGCAATTTCGAGTAGTGTTCTTGGCATTTCAAAAGTGAAGTTTAAGTCGTTCAATTGCATCATTGAGTACATTGAAATGTCCAACTGGAATGTGAATTTTATGAACAGAAAAATAAGTAAATGTTTAGTGGAGAAAGGGACACATTTACAGTTCACTTGCATTGTTAAATGTTGCGCTCCTTGCTACCCACATTCCATTGCTCTAGATCTAGAAAACCAGCAAGAAAAGGGAATGTTTCTCTATCATAGTAACCATCTGTGGTAACGCTGACTTTACATATACAGCACCAGTCATCACTGAATGCTGTTCCCTTGGGGTCATGGGTTTTCTAATATCCTCATAACCATTTCATCTGAGGAAGGCTGTGCTATCACATTCCAGTCACCTCAGCTGCTGGGAAAGAGGCAAAAACTACTGCTGTCCACACAACATTAATGCATGCTTACCTCCATTGTTAATCAGCACACAGAGAAATGCAGACTTATATATTGTATCTGTTGGAATTCACTGTCAGGTTATCGGTCCGTTTGTTAATCCATAAACCACCTGGCCTCTTACATGTTATAACTTGTCCTGTTGTTACAACTAATAAAAAAAATATCAGTGATGTACTTATTCATCTAAATGACTAGCTACCTAGCATCAAAGAAGGAACAAGATATGGATACCTTTAATCAGCTAGTGATATGTCCTTTTGCAGGTGCTTTCAGGAATGAGTTTTCTAGCCAGTTAATGTATCTAGATAGCCAGATAGTGGTATGGATCACATGACTAGATAGCTTGTTCTTGCCCATTTTGTTTGATTTACAAAGATTTGAATGGATTTCCATAATAAACTAGCTAGCCAACCAAGTTAATTAGCTAGCTAGCTAATGCTGTTAAGCAGCAATGTGTTGTACCATAGCAAAACACCTTTCATTAAGCAGACAAAACTAAATGTAGAGGGTGTTAGCCCACTGGAAAGTTGTGACAAACAGAACAACAAGGCAACATAAATCAATAACACGTAATACTGGCTAGCTATGTCTGTCTACTACAAGGTGAGCCAACTAGCTAATGAATAAGCTCAGTTGTGAATCTTGCACCACATTTTTGGCTTGAAGTGGTTGTCTCCAGGAAGGCAGATTTTGATGCATCTGACTGGAAGATAAATGTAAATACACAGCTGTTCTGCAGATACATGCATAAATACCTTTTGAATAAATAGTAACCAGTTTAATTGTTCTCCGATGTCGTAGCACGAGTCTTGTACATAATTTGGTTAACTGGGTAAGCCGTTTTGACTTGACTTAAAGATGTTGCATCTTTAGTGAGTTGGTGCAAAAGTGAAGTATTCACGCACAAGATGATCATTGTGAAACCTTCCCTTACAAGGAAATACATACATGTGAAAGATACTGAGTTTGCATTAATATACTGCAGAAAAAAGTCAGCGTGCAAATAAATGAATGAATGAATTCTTTGTTGGACATGTGCCTTCTGATGAACTGTGATAGCTCTGAAGATCAGAGTTGTGGTTAGTGATGTTTTTTTTAACACATCCAAGCTACCCAGCTTGCTCGCTATCCAGTTGTATTCATAAAAGTAAAACTTAAGGTGCCCATTTGGTTAGCCGCAAGGTGATACTCTGTGGTCTAACTAGCTGACTATCAACAGGGTTAACGCCTACATCTTCTGTAGTCTGTTTCGTGCACACTGCACCTTCAAAATATTGTGTTGTACGGTTTTTGTTTGCTTATCATTTAAACTGCATGAAAAAACAAACAGGAACAAATACATTCCTCATCAATATTTAAAAACCACATTTGATATGAATTATTCAGTATGAAATAACCTTGTGCATGTGGGGAGGGGTATTGAAGATCTGTCCTCGAATGTTGTTGCATGGGTTGCAACTGCCACCTGTAACTGAGTGACAGAAGGCGTGCTGTAAGTTTCTTCAGATGACATGGTACAGGGAGCCACAAGTTGAAACAGATGGGACAGATCTTTGATAAACTGTAGTGTTATTATTTTCATTTAAAGTAATACATATTTTACTTGCTTCACTGCCCCAGTGAAGGATTTGACATTCACACCAGACTGGAATCAAGGCTACTGCAGAATTTAAGATCATTGCTTTAAGAGAGTGATGAATAAATATACTACAACCCTTTAAGCCCTGTTTGTTTAACATAGACATGGTAATCTTGTAATTGTTGCAGACTTGCATTTACATTTATTCATATAGCAAATGGTCTTAACCAGAGGGACTTACAGGTTAGTCTGCTTGAATGGTTTGTCTAAATATAAAGTATTGCCTGTAACACATTTTTTGTTGAATAAAGCAATGCTAAAATGATAATCCTATTATGCATTTGTGCCACAATGAAGGGCAACACAAAATTCATTTTTAATAAAAAAAATATTTGCATAAGCATGCCTTCTTTGGTATATTAACATTTTGACTTTATGGAAAGAAAGAGAGTCAACTGGTGTAGTGCTTTAGTCACAGAACTCCAGCTTTCTGTGAACAGGTAAATATGGTGAGGATGGTTTTTTGATTTCCCATGTGATCAAGCTGCCGCCTATGGAAAAAGCTGATGCGTTTGATGTGCAACACTGAGCCCTTACCTGCCCTGTTCTTGCTCTTTTCCCTCTGCCCTGCAGAAATGGCTGGAATCTGCGGACTGTGGCCCAGACGTGCTGCAGTACCTGGTGGAGCAGGTGCCACAGATCTACTGCCTGGGGGCAGAGCCGCAGCCCCAGGAGGAGGAGCTGGCGGTAACGAGGCTGCTGCAGCCGCTCGAGTGGTTCCTGTTTGGGGAGGACCCCAGTGTTGGCCTGGAGAAGCTGCAGCAGAGCAGCACCTCCTCGCAGCTCTGTGGGCGTGTCTTCAAGGAGGGGGAGACCACTTACTCCTGCAGGTCAGGCCCTCCCGCCTGCCGAACCAAAGAGTGAATTTGACCCAATGCAATATGTGTACCTGTCCAGTTTGGCTGAGGAGATGTGATTGCCACTTTAATTTGCTCAGCAGTTTATGTATATATAGGAAAGGACATCCCAAAGACTGTTGTGGAGCTTCCTTGTGTATGCTGATAGTTGCTCCTGCTTATCTCTTGATCAGTCACTGGTTTTGAAAACAAACACTGAAAGGTCTCTGCGATTTTTATCTTTAAACGAATTCAGCAGAAAGGTGTTCACTATTTGCTTTGTGTCTGACATCCACACATTTAATAGTTAGATTCCTACAAGTCTCTGAGTCATTCAGTGGAACGAATGTATCCTTTTTCTAAATGATGGCTATACAGGACATTACAGAAAATCAGCTGGTCTGAATGTCCTCGCATGTCCTTCTACATTATGGGGTATATTATATCGCCTTAGAGGTCAGATAAAGGTAAATGGGTTATTCACTGAAACGCTCATTACACTGCGGTAATTGTGATTTTGGCTGGGGACGAAGACCAGTACACTTGGGGAGGCCCAGGGGGCATTGAGGGCCTGTGTGTGTGCCCACACACTCCTTTTTCCTTGAGACCAGCCCCCACTGAAGTTCATACAGTAGATCTGCCTTTCACTCTAGCATGTAGAGGAGGGGGCTCGCCCTATATAAGCCTGTATATTTTCCCTAGATTGACTTCATATGCCAAAGGAAAGATGTTCCTGTACCAGAACTTCAGGACTGATCATTAAATAACAGTATGCTGGCAAATGTTACTCATTCAGTTTGGATGGAATGGCATGAATAAATGTTGCCATAAATATTGTGTATATGGCTGCCCATGTAAATAAACATTTCATTGTTAAGGTGGCCAAGAAGAGTTGTGTATGTATTCTTGTTTATGAATTAGTTTTGACTATCCGGTAGCAGCTGAGCACGAGACATTATTTATTACAGTGGTTTTATTGAGCAGACCTCCTGTGTTCTTCTGAGTGTGTTTAACTGAGATGCATTTGAGCAGTGTTTAAGTCTGACCTCACTTTGTTTCGGTTTCCAGGGACTGCGCAATCGATCCCACGTGTGTGCTCTGCATGGACTGCTTCCAAAACAGTGTCCACAAAGGCCATCGCTACAAGGCAGGTCTCCTTTCTGTCCAAACATTTCTTTGGGATTCATTGATTATTCTGAGCTATATTTTAATGGTGATTCTGTCAATTACACACAATTCTCATTATTACTGGTAATCACAAGCCTGTACATTTGTACAGAAGTTGTCATTTGATCAGAACATGAACATGATTGTCTTATTAAGTATTATACACCCCAACAGCAGAGTGGAAAGCAGCCTTTAAGACATGGGAAACGGAACTGTGATCGACCCATGTGTTGATGATATGGGAAGTGCTGTCCAAAGCTTTGTTATGAGTGGACTGCTCAGTGTTTACTCAGTGACGAACCTCTAGCCTCTCCTGCTCTCTCTCTGGGGCTCTCCATGCCAACCGGCTGTGACCTCCGGCTATGCCCCACAGATGCACGCCTCTTCTGGTGGAGGCTTCTGCGACTGTGGAGACCTGGAGGCCTGGAAGACCGGACCCTGCTGCACCAGGCATGACCCAGGGGCCACAGTGGCCATGGAGACGGTAAGTTTCACAGCTGGGGAGGGGGGCTGGAGGCGCTGTTTATTGTTTATGAACCCCCCCCTACACTTCGCATCCTCCTGCCTCCTCCTATGAAACACAGAGGCTCGTGGGTAAACACTGACCAGAGACCCCTCTGACCTTGGCCCTGGTGTTCTGGAACAAGTAATTCCCTGGGAAAGTGACTTGCAGGAAGTCTACGTCAGACAGAGAGAGGGGGGAAGATGCAGATAAGTAACTTGGAAAACAGCAGTAGACGTTAGGCCCACTTATATATGAAACATGTTTAAACTGGTTTTCAATTTATTAGCCTCTGTATGATCACCTCAATGCCAGTTGCCTGTGTTTTGACTGGAATGTTACCTTTTTAGTTTACGTGTGTTGGCAGTGCAGTACCACTGTATTTTGTAAAGCAAGTTATGAAGTATGCTATTCGTGGTGCTGCATCACAAAGGCCCTGGTCCTCCTACCTTATCCTGTCAGAGGGATCACTCGACCTGCTCAGATAAGATCAGCACACACAGACTACCCCCCCGCTCATTTCCTTGCGCCTGCTTCAGTAAACAGCAGGTGCCTCAATTGAATTAAACCCTGCTGTTCTGCATGTTTTTTATGTCTGCAGCTGAGTGCAGCTGTAACAAGACGTGACGCATTAGGATTATATAGTCTCTCTGGTTTAATTATGGAAGCCTTCATGGAATATATCACAGCTGATTTTTCCGTGAAAGATTCCGTCCTGCCGTGTGACAAGCTGGTGTGATACGATGGGTAGTGTAGATAGCATGTAACAAAACAAGTGCTGTTAAACAGCTGGACTGCAGAACACTGAGGTTGCCTGACTTACTGGAGTGTAGGTCTACTTATCCTGTTTGTTAAATCCATTAAATTTACACTAAAGAACCTCGTTGCACAGACTTTCCAGTCAAACATTTTAGCATATGTCAAATCTGTTGTATATTACAGGTTCAGTACAGAATTTTTTTTGTTACTGTAGTGCTTACTGCTTACTGTGTGTAGACTGATTAAACATTTTGCTTAAATGTAGTGGAAATGGGCTAAAAGGTTGTTGTAACATTCTTGAGCTGATCTTGTATTTCTGCCAAAAAATGTGTTATGAACTAAAAGAGCAGTATTCTTGTCTTCTCTTCTTTTGAAGTTCAAGGCATTCTGTGATTTGCTATGCAGGGAAAGCACAGAGCTCATGATCCATTTCCAGCGGCCATTGTTATTTTGTGTAAAGGTACATTCTCTGGGCCAAGTCATAATAAGCAATATTGATTTGTTAAAGTACTGCAGAGGTCTGGTGTTCAGGACAGCATTGGAGCCCAGGGATTTTGGCAATAGTTGTCTGCTTTATTGTAATGATAATACGTTTTTATATGTGCTCGCTTTCATTTTTGGAAAAAATATATTGCATGCCATTATCCTCATATTATATTGTCCACACGTTATCCAGAGAAGTGTAAGAAAAACTTACTGTCTGACGTAAATGCTTTGCTTTTGAGCAAGCTTGATGTACGCACTGCCGTAGAAACTGTAAAGAACTGAAAAATTCTTATGATAAAAGGGATAACTGAATTATTCAAAGCTCCTGCTTTTTCATCTGCTCTGTAGTGAAAAGGGGTGATCTGACAGCAGTGAAAGTGATGTGTAAGCTTTAGAGGGGGCCTTGTTCTTACCCCCTTATGGCTGGTGATGCGAGCCGTTATCTTGCAGGACGGGGACTGTATCCTGGAGGCGGGCTTACAGGAGCGTGCTCTGAAGCTGTTCCAGGTGCTGCTGCGCTATACAGTGGACCTGCTGGTGTGGGAGGAGAACTACGAGCTGCCGCCCGAGCTACAGCCCAGGTACACAGTGCTGGGTGTCCGCCATACTGTATGATGTACACCATCAGTGCTCGAGGCCCTGCTGGATCAGGGAAACAAAGCCAGCCAGTGTGTAATGGAAAGCACCCAAGGTTTTAGGTGCTGGTTTTTCCCACCCAGAACACACTGTAAAAGAAAGTGAAAGCAATCATGAGGGGGAATCCACCCTTCTGTGCGGGCCAAATGCCCTCTGTGCTCTAGTTAGCAAAGACAGTGGCTTGGAATTTTTTTTATATTATACCCAGCAGTAAAGGATGTTTGTATGGCATGAGCTGGGAGTGGTGAGGTTACTGTGACCCCTGTAATGACACTTATGTTGTCTGCAGTGTGAAGGAAGACACGTATTACTGCGTATTGTACAATGATGAGCACCACTCGTACGACCACGTCATCTACACCCTGCAGCGCTCAGTGTACTGTGACCAGCGGGAGGCACAGATGCACACCACCCTCATCGACAAGGAGGTATGTCAGCGGGGTCATGTGACATCATTTCCGTAATATAATGTAAAAGCAGTTATGTATTCTATAGCACTGATTCTCGATCCTGCTCCTGGGGGCCCCCTGCCCCCCACGTTGTACATCTTTCCCTGCTCTACCTACCTGACTGTACTCATCAGTGGCACTTTTGATTAGCTGAGCACACCTGATTTAATCAAGAGCATGCACACTAATTTCAATCAGGTGTGTTTGGAGCAAGGATAGATAGAAGATATTAGGGGCCCCCAGGAGTAGGATTGAGAAACACTGCTCTGTAGTATTGGCATTCTCGGTCGTGATATCTGTGTGACTTCTAGTTCATTGCATATCGCCTGCAGGCTCAGCTAAGCTTTCAAGTTGCGTTTCAGTTCTGTTAAATGTTTGACAGGAAGCTTGTGAGAATAGCAGTTTGTTTTGGTGGTGTGTTTCAGGGGCGCAGAGCTGTGAAACGGGGCACCCGAAATGCCTGTCAGCAAGCAAAGGATCTCATCCGGGTAAGAATGGCAGGTCCTAAGGGGGGAACTGGTTTTGTGTTCCCCTCGAATATCCACGATCATTCAGAACTAACCACCAACACCCACCTGTTACTTTGTTGTCTCTGGTTTCTCAGTATGTATTATGACTTGCACAGATTCTGAGTAATTTCTTTGAAGGTCATCTCTGCATTCAGTTTGTTAAGTGTGCTCCTTTGGCATAAAGAGTTGTCTCTTGAACTGGCTTGACAAAAGTGCTGTAATGCACACATTTCCATCCGAATGAGAGCGTGAACGTATGTGTGTTGTGTGTGAGTCAGAACAGGAGCTCTACATGTCTTCTGTCTGTGTCTTCCAGTCCAACTCGGAGCACATCTCCCTGCAGCCCTTGCGTGTGGAGATCCTGCACTCTGCAGTCATGGCCCATCAGAGCTTTGCCTTGCGTTTAGGGACCTGGTTCCAGCAGATTATCAGCTACTCAGGTTCATACCTTTACTTACACAGATGTGTCCATTCACATAGACTCTTTAGGCCTCTCTGAATGGGCTGTTTGTAGATGGTGTTTGTATGTATGTATGTATGTATGTGGAGGTAGTCTGATTGGAGCGTGACGTTGTCTTTGGTCTGCAGTGGGGTTCAGACAGGTGTTCTGCCAGGTGGCGCTGGAGCCCAACCCAGTTGCAGACCAACCCAGCCTCATCAGCCGACTGATGCTACATGATGCCAGGCTCTACAAAGGTCAGCATGCCAGAGGTCACGACTGCTAACCCTCATTATTGGCTTTCTCACTGTGATGTAACATCACAAAACACTTGCTGTGTATCGTGTTTTTCTGCCTCAGGGGCCCGGAAGATCGTACATGAGTTGATTGTCTGCAGTTTGTTGATGGAAACTGAATACAAAAGGCTGTTTGCAATTGAATTTACTAAGGTAAGGGTGGCAGATATTGACAGTAAAAAAATGGCATGAATGTATGAAAACCACTCTTAGGTTTGTCTCCCTCGCTGTAGGAGGTCCGCATCCAATACTTCAGAAACTGGATTTGATTAAGTGTAACTGGGTAACAGCATATTGAATAACTTGTGGAGGTGGATGTTTGGTGCTAGTAATGGCCCATTGTGTCTCCACCCTCAGCATTACAAGCAGCTGCAGAAGGACTTCATCAGCGATGACCACGACAGGAGCATCTCCATCACCGCCCTGTCCGTGCAGATCTTCACCGTGCCCACTCTGGTGAGCGCATGGCACCCTGATCATTCCGCCTGAACTGGAAATGGTGCGCATGGTCTAAGCGGGCCCTCCTTTGCTAACGTTGGCCTTCTCCCCCTCGTGCTCAGGCCAGGCAGCTGATAGAGGAGGGGAACGTGGTCAAGGTGATTGTGGACACAGTGATGGAGATGCTCTCTGAACATCTGGACGCCAACAACCGCTTCCATTTTCAGGGCTACAACTCTGACAAGTTTTTCAGGATTCAGGTGATCTTCCACGACCTCAGGTGAGGGGCCAGCTGAAGGTGGCCGAGGCCGGCAGCTCGTTGTACACATGACTTGTGTCAGGCAAGGTGTCAGTGTCACCTCTCTGTGCAGGTATATTTTGATTAGCAAGCCCGCGGTGTGGACCAGCAAGCTCCGCACCCAGTTCCTGGAGGGCTTCCACACTTTTCTGGGAATGCTGTCCTGCATGCAGGTACCTTTACTTCACACATCTGTGATTCATTTTTCTTCGACACCACTTCTGTAGCCCACATACAAATCCCATTAAACATGGCATATGCATATATAAGCATTCGTATATATGTAGCTAGTATTGGCACAGCAGCTGTTTAAAATAGGTGAATAAAGTAAGGCAGATGAGACAGGAGCTTGATTGATCTGTCTCTCAGGGGATGGAGGAAGTGAAGCGGCAGTTTGGCCAGCACATTGAGGTGGAGCCGGAGTGGGAGGCAGGGTTCTCCATTCAGATCCAGCTGAGGCACATCCTCTCCATGTTCCAGGACTGGTGTGCATCTGATGTGAGTCCTATTGGAAGGGTGTGGGTGGGGGTGGGGGTGTGGCTGGGGGGTTGGCTTTGATCCCCGTGACCGATCCTGATGGCACCCCTGCGTGCGTGTCATCGAGAGGCAGGTCTGTGTTTGAATGTGGGATCTCTCTGCAGGAAGAGGTGCTGCTGCTGGCTTTTAAAGAGTGCCACAGTGCACTGACGCGCTGCAACAACCAGCCCTTCCACAGCGAGGCCGTCGACTCCTACATGTGCAAACACATCCTGCACGCCCGGCCCTACAAGGTGTCGCAGGAGCCCGTCAGCATCCACCTGCCCATCTCCAGGCTGCTGGCCGGTGAGGGGACATCTCTCCGTCTGTCCATCTGTCCATCCGTCTGTCGTCAGTGCTCCAAGTACCGATGCCTTTTAACACGCGCCTTTATTTGCTGCTTCTTTATTGTGCATCCGTTTGTCTGACTTTGTAGTTGTAGCTCATTGAATAAACTTCCTGACATTGTTCTTTGATGTTCCCAGGTCTGTACGTCCACCTGTGTAGGACCGGGGCGATCAAACGCCTCCATGAATACGTGCATCTGGTAGGAAGCCGTTACATGTGAATGCTTGTTTTTGATCAGTGCTTTTTGTCCCTTTCAGTAAGTCAGCGGTGTGTGGTGTGAGTCGGTTAGCCTGTGCTGCCTCGATGTGCTTAGATGAGCCTGTCTTCATTGCAGGAGTGCTCTGACTTCACCTATTTCGCGGAGCACCCGCTGCGCTGTGTGGTGCTGGCCGCCCAGGTCTCTGCGGAGATGTGGCGCAGGAACGGACTTTCGCTCGTGAGCCAGGTGAGGGCACAGGGTTGTGCCCAGGTCTTATAACCCTTATAACCCCATAGGCTCATAACACTGCCCCACATAATATGTAAAAGCATCATAAAGTCTCAGAAACATGTGGCATTTGGCCTGTACGATGACAATTATTTGACCTGTAACCACAAAGAGATTAACTGAGAAGGAATGAGAGAAATCGTGACCAGAATTGCAAATGTGACTTTCTTTTACACAATGTCCTCCTGTTCCAGGTGTACTATTACCAGGATGTGAAATGTAGAGATGAGATGTTTGATAAGGACATTATCATGCTACAGGTATGTGGACTGTTCCCAGTGAAACATTCCTAGGCTATTTTGATAGATTCACTTATAAACCACTGTTCACATAGTGCCTAACACTCTATTGTACTCACAGATCGCTGCTTCTAAAATGGACCCCAATCACTTTGTGATGCTAATCCTTCAGAGGTTTGAGCTGTTTGATATTTTTAATGGGAGCTGCTCCACCAAAGATCAGGTAAGCAGCACTGAGCTGAGTGGAGCAGAGAATGAAACTCGGTGATAAGATCCACACATTGGCACAGTGGTTGTTGACTGTTTCATTGCCCTGGTGCAGGAGCTCCTGAAGCAGTGGAACAGGCTAACGGAGGAGATGCTTCACCTTCTGATCATCATCATAGGTGAGTCCACTGCCATGCTGCTTACGACTGCTGCTTCCACTTCTGCTACTGCAGTGAAGCCCATCACCTCCATTCCACACAGCAGTGATGCAGGCAGTAGGTTTTGATTGTAGTTCTGTCATCACCTCCACTCCACACATAGTGCCACATGATTTTCTTCCACTCCTTTTTTCCCCCACTTTCTGGATGTCATGCTACAATGGCAGTAGATTATATTGTGACTTGAACACCCCTGATTTGCAGGTGAGCGGTACGTTCCAGGTATCAGTGAGGTGTCCAAGGAGGACGTGACCATGAGGGAGGTGATCCACCTGCTGTGTATCGAGCCCATGGCCCACAGCAGCCTGGTCAAGGGTCTGCCAGAAAACGTGAGACTTGAACTGCTTCCAAATCCGTAACGGTCACCTACCGTGGCGGTGAAAAGGCTCTGCTCCTATAATCTGCAAGTGTCGCGAGTCCATGCAGTGGTACTGAACAGGATGTTCCCTGTGTCTCAACAGGAGAGCCATGAAACTGGTCTGGAAAATGTCATCCCTAAAGTTGCCACTTTCAAGTAAGTGAATTTTTTTGATGAATTTTTAAAGTAGATGCAGAGGTATAAGATTCTGATTGGTTGGCTGTATGGTACACTACCATAGGAAACCTGGGGTTTCTGGCCATGGCCTTTATGAGGTGAAGAAAGAATGCCTTCAGGAGTTCAATCCCTTCTTCTACCACTACTCCAAATCTCAGCACAGCAAGGTATCTCTCTTTTGACTTGCCTCTGAAGAACTGTTGCTGGTTCTTATCTTTGGCTCTTTATCCTTAATCTTATGCATGGAGGCTGTGTTGTGTGACTATGCTCTTGTATTTTAGGCCGAGGATGCCCAGAAGAAGAGAAAAAATCAGGAGGGTAGTGATAAAGGTGAGCTGTGCGCTCTGACAAGTTTGGCACCGGGTATTGGCACACAGTGTTGTGAACAACCACTTTGTCTGCCCTTGACATCCCCGCTGTGCTTGGAAGGGCACCAGCTCTCGTGTTTGGAATCAGACTCCCGGGTGCCTCAGCGGGCTTGGCACAGACTGAAGTCTCGCACCCCTCTCTCCCTGTCCCCAGCCCTGCCGCCCCCCGTGCCGCCTCCCTTCTCCCCGCTGTTCTCCAGCATCGTGCGCCTGCTCAACTGTGACATCCTCGTCAACGTGCTGCGGCGTGTGCTGCAGAGAGTGGCAGAGGACCGGGCCACGCAGTGGACCGAGGCCATGGTGCAGAGGGTACTGTCTCTCTCCCCTCTCTCTCTCTGTGTCTCTCTCTCTCTCTCACTGTCACACAGTTTATCACTTTCTTTCTACCTTGTGCTGTCTTTTTTTTTTCTCTCAATCTCGTGTTCTCTTGTCATTTCTCCTTTCTGTTTCAGCTCTGTTGCTTATCTACGATTCATCACTTCCTACCATAGGCTGCGGTCTGCCACAGTGAAAAAAGAGGAAATGTTTTTATTTTTGTTGAATATTTTTGTTTTCAGAAAAGAGTAGCACTCACTCCTGGTTCTGAATTCTGCACAAACTGACGTTTGCCCTATGGTATGTGGATGCAGGCCAAACAGAACCAGCTATGTCACCAAACAAGGAAGAGGAAAGCAGTAGTGGAAAAATGCCATACTCTCAGTACCATTGAATGAAGGGAGAAAGAACATGAAGTACAGCTTCAAGTTAATTTAGATTGGTGATGTGTATCTCTTTGTTGTGGTTAGTGCTGCGTTCACTGTGACAGATATATGTGTGTTTGTGATTGTATGTGTGAATTGCAGGTGCTGCACCTCATTGGCCAATGCCTAGTAGAGGAGAAAACCCAGCTGGAGGCCAGCAGTGAGGAAGAGGTGGCCTTTGACTTTAGCCTCAAGGCTAGGGGTGATTATCCTGCCTAAAGGCACCACATACACTATCTATTTACACTAATACATTATCTGATAGCACTATACAGGAGCCTTTATTTATGTTATATTATCGTGTCTATTTACACACCACGTAGGTCGCAGTCTCATATATTATTCTTTTGAAGTGGACTTCAAGTGAGGTGTATTCCTTTATGCTGGTGCTTGTCAGTGGAAATGAAGACCATACTGATCTTTATTTAACCCTTTGTGGAGTCACTGGCTTAGAACAGGCTTCCTAACATGTCAGACCAATTCACTGCACGCCTGGCTGAGGAATTTGCCTGCTGTTTGTTATGGCTTCTCTATCTGGCTGTTTATATGGCTGCCGGACAGCTGTGTGAGATGTAGCAGCTGACAATGTAACACTGTTCCACTTTCAAAGCACCATAATGTGTGCTTGCTGTAGTGTTGCGATCAAGTCATTTTAATACAGCAGCTCATGTTGGGGATAGCTGTGTTAGGAGGCTATTTTTGAGCGCATGTCACGTAAGCCAGGTTTTCTGTGTGATTGGATTATTTTGTGCCTCTCATAGGAAGTGGTTCGGAGCATGTAAAATCCCTGTTCCAGTTTCTGTCCAAGCTGAAGACACTTCCTGCCCTAGAAGCCCAGAAGGACATGATCCATTGGACCCTGCAGGTAAGAGCCTCCGCCAGGTGAGAGGAGAAGCAGGGCAGTGAAACCATAAGCACAGAAATATCCTCTCTTAGGAAGTGCTCCCGTTCCGAATGCAGGCTGAGCCCAGCGGCTGAAGGCACGGTGTGTGTCACTCTCTGCTGTGTCTTGAGCCAACTCTATTTGGCCTCAATTTGCTGCAGCAGGGTGGTTTTATGTTGGCCAGGGTTTCCTGCCACATCATTTAATACCCTCTAACAACTCATCAGGCACCTTTGAGTTGCTTAGTTGATGCACTTGGGCTGCAGTACTCATGTGTAAATGCAGATGGTATATAAGGCATGCTTAATACACAACTGGCAGTTCAGAAGTTATAGAAAGGGTGGAAAATACAGAAGTGTCACCCCTCCCACATTGGTGACCATTTCTGATTCCTCGATTGTCTTTCTTATAGATGTTTGAAACTGTCAAATGTCTACGGGAGAAGTCCAGCCCCCCTACTTCCATGAGTGTGGACCATACCAAGCCAGAGGAGGTAACTTGGAGACAGGGCAACCAGACTCTTGGGTGAATATGTTGCCATCCTGAATTGTCACTGGTTGATAAGACCAGTTTCACTAATGAATATTGCACTGAAACCCTAATTTTACCCATCGGTTAACCCTGTGTGTGAGCTTGGGGTTAGCTTCGCCTGTAGATTAGACTTGTGTTTGAGCACCAACAATTAGAGAATGAACTGCATCTGATGTGTCTGGATAGTTATGTGAAGGTTGTGCAAACCGCCATATTTCTGTGATGCAGAGCGTTCAGGACAAGGAGAAAGCGGAGCGGAAGAGGAAGGCGGAGGCAGCCAAACTCCACCGGCAGAAGATCATGGCCCAGATGTCGGCCATGCAGAAGAACTTCATCGAGACGCACAAGATGCTTTACGAGAACATGCCCGAAAGCGGGGGGCAAGGGGAGTCCTCGGCCTCCATTGAGAGGTGAAGTGAGAAAGGGACCATTTTGCGCTATGCTGTGGGGGGGGGGGGGGGGGGGGGGATGGCGGGGGGGGGGGGGGTGGGATAGGGGAAACCATTCGATTCCACTGATATTGGCAGGACTGAGGGGAGTCATGCTGAGGGATAAGGAGATGCAGACACGGAGATATACCTGGCTGGTGATTAGGTCCAGGAAGTGTGGATATGATGCCGTATTCCCACGTCAGGCCCATTTGACACGAATTTGCCTATATGGAGCAGCAGGGCCCGTGGGTGTGTGACAGAGAGTGAGAGACAGGCACTCTGTGACAGCTGAAACTGTTTCTGCAGCTACGCCATGGAGCTGGGCGAGTCCCGGGTGGCGGTGGGGCCGCAGCGGGGCGTGACTCTGGCTGAAAGGGAGGTGCTGACCTGCATCCTGTGCCAGGAGGAGCAGGAGGTGCAGGCCGACGCCCCTGCCATGGTCCTCACCGCGTGCGTGCAGAGGTCCGCAGTGCTGACCCAGTGCCGGGGCAAGGCCCTGCCCAACTCAGGTCAGTCACACAGTACTCCATATTATAGCCTTCAGAGGCTAGTGAGTGAAAGAATTTATATTTATAACTAATCACTTATCAGATACTCTTATCCAGAGTGATGTACACGCTGAGTACATTTACATTATTGACATCAAGTAGATATTCTTATTCTGAGCAACAAACAAGATTTCTATACATGGGATTACATTTGCATTGTCAACATCTAGTGGACACTCTTATCTAGAATCACTCCAGAAGTCAGTAAACAATGACAAATATGTTATTGGCTGCAGTGCCAAGCAACACGCTGTTAAACACAAGACGGATTTAGCAATAAAAACATTACTCGTGTTCGTTGACCAGATAAGCACACAATGATACGTGATAATGTACACACATCCTGGATAACACATGGCCTTCGCTATAGTTGCTGGCCAACAAGTAAGACAGTAGGGAATGAAAGCACGTAGAATGAACTACATGGTATACTTTGAATTGCAAATTGTTTCTGCTGACATGACACGGACACAGAAACTTTCTAATTTCACGCTTGTGAAGTTCAGTCAGCCTGCTCAGTCCTGTAACACTAACAACAGCAGTATAATCAAAATCTATTGCCTGCACCACTGCTGTGTATTGAAAATACTGAATGGGCTCTCTGCCTGAAGGAGCCTCTCCTCACAGTCATGACTTTTTCCTGTGTGGCAGAAACCTTCGACCCTCTCTTCATGCATCCGGACCTAGCTGTGGGGACCCACACAGGCAGCTGTGGCCATGTCATGCATGCCACCTGCTGGCAGAAGTGAGTAGTAACCAGCACCCCCCAGTGTCAACAAATACAGAGGTCTGCTGCTGTTGTTGTAATGATTCTTCCTGTATCGTGCCCTCTGGCTTTAGCCACACTAATATGTACAGTTTCTGCTATGCCCATGGTTTTATGCAGTCTCCCTTCTCTGATGCTGAATTGACTGTGTGTGTGTGTGTGTGTGTGTGTGTGTGTGTGTGTGTGCGCGTGCGTGTGTGTGTGTGTTTGCGTGTGCGCGCACGCCAGGTATTTTGAAGCAGTGCAGAACACCACACGGAATCGCCTCCACGCGGACCTGATCATCGATCTGGAGAACGGGGAGTACCTCTGCCCCCTCTGCAAGTCCCTCTGCAACACTGTGATCCCTCTCATCCCCCTGGAGCCTCTCGCCCTCAACTAGTAGGTCACTTCCCCTTCTTGTGATCTAGCACAACTGTGGTTGTGCTGGGTTTCAGGGAACTGAAAACACGGTCAGTGTTTGCATTTTATTTAATTTCATGTGTGTATATGTACAGTGTACATGAACAGAGAAGTTGATCTAGATACGTGACACTATAGGTCTGCTTTCTGCATCTTGGAATGAGCTGAGTTAGAGGTATGTGGCTGTTGGATTAATGCTTGCTCCATTTCAAGCTTCCCCTGGGATGGGGACATAAGTGTGTATATGTGTGTCCCCACAGTGAGAATGCAGAGCTAGTGGGCCAGCTCCTCACACTCCCTCGCTGGATCCAGATCATCTTGGCCAGGGTCAACGGGCTCAAGGCTGTCACCCAGGGGACTGGTAAGACTGTGAGGCAATCTGACCCACAGTACAGTCAAAATGCCTTTTATTAAAAAAACACTTGATATTGTAAAGCACTAGCCTAGCACTCTGTGGTATTATTTAAATCTCTGCTGCAGAATCCTTTGATCATTTATTGATGTGAGTTATTTACAAGGAGAATTTACAAGGATGAATACCTCCAATGATAAAACACCTCTACAATAACAATTTGGTTGCTTGGCAGACGCTCTAGGGTGACTAGGGTGACTTACATGGGCTGGTTTTTTTTAACATGTTCATTTATACAGCTGGAAAGGTACTGAGGCAATTCTGGGTTAAGCACCTTGCAGCAGCAGCCCAGTGGGCAATCAGCCCCACTTTTGGGTTACCAGCCCTGATCCATACCACTTTACCACTCTGCTGCTGCTCGTAGTTCCGAGAGGAACAGGGCAGTGGATTCTTGGAGACAGACTGGTTTCTTTATTTCGCCCCCGTGACAGAAGCCAGTGGTGAGGCGGACAGCCAGCTGTATGGGGAAGGCCAGGCCGACTTCCGGTCCATCCTGAGCTTCGGTGTCCAGGCCCCGTGAGTCTTAGCTTTTAGCCTTTACTTCCCAGGACATGAGAGTGACATCAGCTTGTGGTTCACAACCCCCTTTCTTGTCCTCAGCACCAGGTACTCGGACAGCATCGCCGAGATGCTGGTGGTGTGTGCCACCACGGTTCACCGTGTCGGCCTGAAGGTGGCGCCCAACGAGCTGGACCCGCGGGTGCCGATCATGTCCTGGAACACTTGCGCCTTCACCATCCAGGCCATCGGTAAGGCCCCCTGCCTTAGCTAACACCTGGTACACGTTCTCAAGTGTCAGGTGGAGGGAATGACTGCCGAGCTGACTGAGCAGGTAGTGTGGCACTGCTGTGCTTGATAGCCTCTTTTTTTCCTGACAGAAAACATGCTCACCGAGGAGGAGAAGCCGCTGTTTGGCTCCTTGCAAAACAGACAGGTGAGACGGGGTTGGAATGGGGATCTGTGATACGTATAGCATAGCAGTTCTCCCCCCTTTTACCCAACAGAAGTATTGGATTTCGCCAGTGCTTTTCCAGCGATACAGACTGACTGAGAAGTTCTCTGGTGCTGGTTCTGTTTCAGCTTGCAGGTCTGAAGGCAGTGGTCCAGTTTTCAGCAGCGCAGCGACTGAAATGCTCTCAGGCAGTCATTCAGAGGCACTTTGTCGGCATGCTGGCAGGTACGTTCACGTTGAAAAATGAATGGCTCCCACAGTCAGTAGCTGTTGTTTCTTTGTTGAGCACGCATGTTAGCCATTTGGGCTCATGTAGTGACTTGTATTGCTGTGGATCTCTTTGTCTCATGTGTAATAGTGTAACATGGTGTGACTATGCAGTACTGTTTGTGTACTGAGCTGCTCTTCTGTCTCCAGCCCTGTTACCCGTCAAAGATGTGGAAGGCACACCCTCCATCCTCGAAGTGGACTGCTTTCACCTACTGGTAAATCACCTGCTTTTTTGGGGTTAACAGGCTGGTTATTGCCCTAAGGGGAAATCAGTAGGCACTTCATTGGACAGTGTTTCTCTTGGGTGCATGCGGAGATGAAAATCTTCGACAGCTGATCGTTGCAACCAGCTCTGGGCTTCACCCCCCTGCACCATTGCTGTGCAGCATTTGCTCAGGTACTGCGTGTACCACAGAGCTCGCTGGTCCTGTGTTTCAGCTGTACACGCTTTGTTTTCACAGGTGGGACTTGTGCTGGCCATTCCAGCGCTCTACCAGGAGGAGACAGTGAAGTTGCAGCCCTCCGCTATCAGCTCGGCCTACAACCATCTGCACGTTCTGCAGCTGGTCACCATGGCCCATGTGCTGCAGATCCTGCTCTCCTCTCAGGGTAAGATGCTGGATCACACCATAACTGTAACCAGTGGACCTGGTTAAACTTTTAGCAGAGCAAAGGCCAAATACAAAATGAAGCATTCTTAAAAGCATGCTAAGTGGGAAGAGAGCACTCTTAAAAGCATGCTAAGTTGGAAGAGTTGGTGACATCCAGAGCTTTATGTGCACTCTTGACTGTGAGTTTCCCTTTATTTGTGTGATCAGACACCCCAGGGGTGGTGGGAGGGGCTGAGGGGGAGCAGTCGAGATTGGCAGCTGAGCTCTACAGGACCGTGTCACAGTACGCCGAAGGGTGAGTAGCTTTTCCCAGTCTCCACCAGGGGGCGGCACTGAGTCGGTCTGCAAAGGGACAATGTCAGAAGGCCTTTTCTCTCTGAACAGGCTGACTGCAGACATGCCTGCCTGGTGTGTGGCAGAGAGAGTGAGGAGAGGAATCACCCCCTTTCTGCGGTGTTCTGCTCTCTTCTTCAACTGTCTCACAGGAGTGCCTCCCCCAGAGGAACTTTCCAGCACTGCAGGTGATTGGCCCGTATCAATTAACTACTGTACATTATCCACTGTCATTAAGAGTTCTTTTTAACATTGTGCTTAAGTATGTATCTCTGTAAAGTGGAAATTTGCAGTTCCTTGATGACTGCCATTACCTGATACCATTCTTATTTCTTACTGTATGTGATGCTGTAACCGAAGTGTGCCCCTTTTGAGCGAAGGGTTACACTAACGTGCTCTGTATTGCTCAAGTCTTTTCATTGGGTGCGGGTGCATGCATGAATCAGAGTGAAAAAAGTGATTCTGTGTACCCTTGGTAGTGTCCACTGATGGCCAGATGGAGGCCCTCTGCAGTTACCTGGCTTTGCCCTCCAACTTGTTCCAGCTCTTCCATGACCACAGGGAGACAGTTTCTCCATTGTTACAGAGGTATCACACTTAGTTCCTTACCCATAATCAATAGGAGATCAAGTATTTTAGATAGTAGTAGTTTGACCATTCAACAAAAAAGTTAACCTCAGTGTTATATAAGTTCTCAAGCATGTTTCTGGTAGTCTTTGCCAACAGTGGAAGCAGGGTGCTATATGTTTGTGTTTGTTTGTGCTTGTTTTTCCAGATGGTGTGAGAATCCAGCAGTAGCTAACGCTCTGAAAGGAGAACTTCCAATCATTAGGTGAGCACAGATTTAATCTCCAAATTGAGTTCTCCCTTTACTCAGTGACCCAATATCAGCAAATGACCCAGACGCTTCTCTTTCCCAGGTATCCCAGGAAACAAAACCGGTTAATTGATCTTCCAGAGGATTACAGTGCTCTGCTCAACCAGGCCTGTCACTTTCAGTAAGTGGAGACGATGGCCGCCGGACCCGCATGAGCCTAAAGCCCTGCACTCGTTTCCGACGCGTGCGTGCTGCAGCCTGGTGCTGATTGTCTGGGTGCTTCCCTGCCCGCCCCTGCAGGTGCCCCAGGTCGTCGGACGACGAGAGGAAGCACCCCACGCTGTGCCTGTTCTGCGGGGCCATGCTGTGCTCGCAGAGCCTGTGCTGCCAGGAGCAGCTGGACGGGGCGGAGGTGGGCGCCTGCACCGCCCACGCCGCCACCTGCGGGGCCGGTGTCGGCATGTTCCTCAGGTAGGGGGGGGGCGCCGCCGTTCCGACAGGGGGATTAGCGCGCGTGTTCGCTGGCTGTCTGTATGGTTACGGTGGTGGTCCGTTCGCTCCTCC
Source organism: Megalops cyprinoides (assembly GCF_013368585.1). Classification (NCBI taxonomy): domain Eukaryota; kingdom Metazoa; phylum Chordata; class Actinopteri; order Elopiformes; family Megalopidae; genus Megalops; species Megalops cyprinoides. The sequence goes on from NC_050594.1 coordinate 28,126,744, forward strand.
CCGCAGGATTCGGGAGTGCGAGGTGGTTCTGATGGCCAGTAAGACCAGAGGAAGCACGTACCCAGCCCCTTACCTCGATGACTATGGGGAAACGGATCCTCAGCTCGGGTAAGGCCTTCTTCATGTCACCCGGTGCAAGTCATCACACTTGGCTGTCAGTGGAGATCCATACACACTAAAATTCTCTTGTAATGAAATATGTCTGTGTTTTCTTTGCTGGAAAGTTTGGATTAGGTCCAGCAGGTCTTTCAGTAACTGAGTTTTGTCTTTTCTTCTGCTGCAGACGTGGAAACCCTCTACACCTCTCCCCAGAGCGCTACCGCAAGCTCCACCAGCTCTGGCAGCAGCACTGCATCATGGAGGAGATCGCCCGCAGCCTGGAGGTGGTCAACGTCATGTTCGCCTTCGACTGGCAGCTGCTGTGAGGGCCGGCGGGAGGTGACACGGGCAGCGAGGGGCCGAGTTTGCGAGACTAGGAGAACCCCCACTCCCCCCACTCCTCCCCCCGTACCAAGCAGCTCCGGTGCGACCCGCAATCCTCACCACTGTTGGCGTCGGCCTCTGAACGGCCGCTTGCTGCTCAGAGTTGGCCGGGAAAGCGGGGGGGGGGGATCAGCGCGAGTCGAGGGGAGCGCCACCAAGCCAGGTGTCCGTTAAAACCGTCAGGCCCGGGATGCTGCTAGGCCCCGGAAGGAGGTCCAGACCATTTCCTTTGGAAGAGTGACCACGTCTCTCACATAAAAGCTTACTCAAAATAATATTCAGATCTACACATTTTCCCGCTGTCAGCTCACATATTGAAAGTCACCTCCAGGTGGCGCTACGAATTCTGAGGATTTGATGGTTGAAGAAGGTCTACAGGGGTGCGTACATCTGTGAATCAAGGACATGGGAAGAGGAGTCTTCTCTATAGGAAATAGTTGCATACAAATTTTCTGTTTATGCTTGTTGTCTTTTGCTGGGAGGCCATATGCGTCCCAGTATGTCCAGTCCTCAGACACAGGCATTTGCCATTATTATCCACATGAAATTGGAAATTATATATATATATAGATTTGTTTTCTGTTTATATGCAAAAATATATGAAATATATAACTGATAAATTCAGACGTTTATGGACTCATCCAGTCAGTAATGTGTGTCAGGCTTCAGTGTTTGCTTTGATTTTTAATCTTGACTCTAAAAACACCAGGGCTTATTCTCCATGTGGCTCCACTTTGCTGTTTATCAGTTAAACTGTACATAATCAAAGCCAGAGGTTTCTCAGTGAGGGAGAACTGCAAAGGGTGTTTGGGAATGATACCTAAGGACACTGTGTCAGTGGAAGTAGCAAGCACACATTTACTGTGATGGCCCTTACAGGGCTTGTTGGTAATGCTTTGGTAAAGTGAACACAACAGTTTCACTTGGTGTATCTTTGCTGGGTAACATCTGTAGACACAGAGCACATTGTGTCGGATATGAGTGGCATTCACTCATGGGAGGATGGCGGGAGTAGTAATCAGCCAGTACTCTGTTGTTATTCCCAATTTGCATTTCTGTTGAAGAAAAAAAGCTCATATCTAGGATATCTTTAATATGAGTATCACTCAGAGCCCTGCTGGAATGATCACCATGGGAAAAGCTTTACTATGCCAGCAGCTCTAACGATCATTGCAGGTTAAGATGCACTCACTCAATGGAGCACATGTTCGCTGTATCGCCACGCTTAGGAATACTGAATGCATTTTATGGGCTGGAATCAGGTATTTGTTGTTAAAATTAAGATACCATAGAATAAAACTCTTTCACATAATACATTTTAGATGGGTGACAGACATTAGTGTTTTGTTGGGTTTTATTTCTGAATTTCCTTTATTTGCTCCTTTGAGGTATGTGCTGGTATGAGACTAATTTAAGAAACCGAAATAAAAACATAATCTGGACAGTCTGATTTCTTGTGCTTAAATGGGATGTCAGCCATGTGAACAAGTGCATTAATGTAGTGCTTCATATTTGCAGTGAATTGACTTTTTGCTTGTTCAGGAATTGAATGAATGAAAACTGAATGTCAATCAGAGTCTGCAACACGCAACAGCCCATTGGATGACAGTCTGAAGAGAAATAATGGTTGCCAATTTCAGCAAGTGGTTTTCAGTACTTTCTTTGCACATACATTCGCAGTATCTGGGAGACGCTCAGCATAGCATAGACGTTTAAACACCAAATACTGATGTGTTAAGCTCTTTCTTTTGCTCAGAGCATGTGGAAAGGAAATAAGTCGCCTCTTAATATTTACTTCAAAGTGACATCGCAGTTGCTGCAGGTATTTTCCTGTGGCTTTTGCTCAAACATTTGCATGCCATATGAAGTCAAAGGTCCATGCAGTTTTGTATACAAGAGAAATTATGCTGACCAAGCATGCTCTGTGGTTATTACTGCAGATACTATGGTTGTCTTCCATATTACATATCCACAGTGACATCCTACACATGGTTAAGCAGACAAAGTCACTCCCTATGTTTGCGTCTATTGCATAAATAACAGGTTTTTATTCTTCCTCAGTCAGGAGAGCTTTGCTTTGCACATGGATGCATTGGAAGCTTCCCATGCACCTGGATGTCTGTGTTGTGTCCAGTATGTATTCTTAAGTCAAACAGGAGTGCATGGGAGAAGCTACATGCATTTTTTTCAGTTTTTGTTGGCATGTGTTCATGTCTATGCATACAGCTATTCTGTTGTCACTACTATTACTGTGGCACAGCTATTTATATTAATATTGTCATTGTTTTATAGATATTATTATTACCTCCAAACATCTGTGGTCTCTGCAGAGGGACACAGACAGCCTTCCCCTGAGCTTTCCTTCCCAATCCTGTTATCTGGACTATATACTGCCTTGTCTTCCTAACTGCAGTAGGAGTGTAACTTACACCAGGATTCTGATGCAGAATGCAAATGAGGAGTTCTTTGCGTGAGGAGTTCTTTGCATGAGTTGAAATACTGTACTATAAAATACTGTACTATAAAACCAAATTGGATTATAGGTTAAGCCCACAGCTCCAGTAACCCTTGGCTGACCCATTTTGACCCAGAGGGCAGGCTGAAACGGTGTTACTTGTATGTGTCTCCTGTGTACAGAAAAATGTTTGGATTTGTAGCAACTTGTTTTAGAAGCCTCTGTACAAGAGGACACAGCAGTGTGCTGCAGTCTCCAGGATAAGGCCCAGATATGCAGATGACATTATTAAGTGGACACTCATGCTGAGCTCCCTAGATGCAGACTCTCTGACCTTGAACAGGGTCAGTGCTCTTTCTTAGTCATCCCAAGGAAAATCCAGGAACTTTAACCAAAATGGGTCCAACACCTTTCTCTGTTTCCTGAAAACAGGCCCATCTCTGTTTTGGGGGAGTTGGATGGCCTTCTGCGGGGTCACATGGTCATACTTTTCCAAGGTCCTATCCTACCTTTGTAATTGTCAGGGCCTATAATCGGATATACAGGCTGTGACAGATTGGAAGTGAAGTAAGGAGAAATCTCATTAGCTCCTGGATTAGGGAAAGGTAGTGGCTATTCTTTGGCCTATTGGGGAGCTGCTTGAGTCTACATTATCACTCCCAGTCACTGAATCCCATTCCTAAATGGTGGTCAACCATCCTCCAATAGAGAAAAGGGTGTGCATAGTGAAGACCTCCATACTCTTCAAATGCAATCAGTTCACACAATGAAGTTCAGATTCTGACAAGTGTTAAAGTACATTTAAGGTTGACTTTCAGTTTCTGGTTTGAAATTGACCACTGAACACTTCACTAATCAATTGCATAAACTATATACATTGCTCCCCCAGCTTAGGATAGGACACTGGCAAATCATTTGTCAGAATAAGACAATATCATAGAGAAACACAGAAATAAGGAAAATTTATAAAGAGTTTATAAAAAGTAGAGTTTTTTAATTGGATTTGGTTTGTCATTTTTGTGCAAAAAAGGAACATATTCTCTTGAACATACAGAAAGAAATTAGAAAATCTTCTCTGAATCTGATACCAATAGTAAAGACACTTTTCAAAAATAGCGGTTCCTTTTTGAGTTGCTGTGGGTGAAGGAAGTGTTCAGATGAAAGCTGTTATCTGAACATTGGAAAATAAGTAAAACCAATTTGAAAAGGTTGATCTTCAGACCTATATAATTCTTACTTTTAAGAAGCATTTTCTTCCTAGGTGTAAGGGGTCACATGACCACTCATGATGTTCTCTCCCTATCGAGGTAAGAATCACAAAAGGCTTTGTCAGAGAGATGGAAAAAAAAATGCCTACATTTGTGCAGACTTTTTCTTGAGACCAGACTATTGTGTATTTTATCTTACTATCAACATTGTAGTCTACTTCCACTGAACAGATCTGTGTGAAGAGATTGAGATAATGGTTTTGGAATGTCCTTTGAATTGTTCCATCAGAATACAGTATTTTAAACCAGTTCTGCATATTCTCTGGAAGTATGCCCCTAAAGGTCATGAGTGGGCCGAGGCACAAAAGAAAGTAATATTGCCTAAGCTCCCATTCTGAACAGGAGAACTATTGCCTGTCTGGTCTTCAATCTCAGGCTGAAGGCTGAAGATACAGTTTCAGAAATTTGTGTGTTCAGGTAAACGTCACACCAGTAAACAAGTTCAAAGTCACCCAATGCACACAAAAAACATCACAGCTATCATTGGGCTTTAAAAACCAGCCAGCTCAATTCTAAACTCTTCAACTCTAAACCTAAGGAAAGCAATGGCAGTACTTTCTGCCTCTACCACATGAAGCTGATGAAGAACGTATTCATTGTATCTGGTCTTTCCAGTGACATTTAGCCACATTTTACTGTTTTCTTGTCATCAACGGACACATCAGTGTGCATCCAACATCAGCACAAGATTTCATAATGAAGAAAACCATTATGAATTAAGTTGCAAACAAGGCGTTACAAAGTTCTGTATGGCAGTTTCCCATCTGTTCATTTGTTAGACTGGCTTGTTAATGCAGACTTAACATTAAAGGTTTCAATGTGTGTAAGTCAGCCACTGCCCCATCGGTTTGGATCTATTTTGTCCTTTGTGAGTGTACCAAAGGAATGAGTTTATATGGTATGTCCATCAGCAGCTGCTCTGTATTTGGAGTTTACCTGGTTTAAGTGGTAGAAGCGGTAAACCATTCCTCCCTTTCACTTGACCTTCAAAATTATCCAATGGGATGACCCTTTTTCACAGGGTATAACATCTAGCTAAATCCTCAAACAAGCATATCCTGACAAATCAATCCTGTCTGCTAGCTCCTTGTAGCACTCTCACAGCCCAGCTCTCCCAGGTGGTGGCTCATATTGTCCGGTTTTGAAGAGGTTTTCAATGGACTACCATTCCTGTGCTCCCCAGGCTTGGCTATCAGATAACCTCTTGACCTCTGTGGCCCCAGTGTGGCGTGGAGGTGGGGTTAGCTGGCCACAGGGATTGGTTTGGGGGGTACATTATCTGGGCCATATTTTGCAGTGGAGGGGACATCGATATTGGGGTCACCATTCTCCTCAGTGTCGACCTGGTTGCACTTGCCCAGGTTCTTAATGATGTTGAAGTTGGAGCGGGCCGTCTCCACGAAACTGTTCTCCAGCAGCCAGCCATCGGACTCCGATTCGGGGTCCCCCTGGAGGAGAACGTTCTCCATGGCAGTCTGGAGGTAGCGCACCCCTGTCAGCACGGACAGCTGCAGAGGGAGAGTGAGGGGCCGTGAGTGAATGCACAGCTCCAAGAAGGTTTTTTTTTTAGGTTTTCTGGACCATTCTTAACTTTTTTCATAAGGTTAATTCAGTACTTTTTTCCATTACAGTATTTCTAACACATACACTGATAGATAAGCTGTGGAGAATGGAGAGGTAAACCCCAAGAAATACTAGAACAAAGGAACAAACAAATCTTACTTCATTAAAAAGAAGTCCCACATTTTTAGTACATTTTTAATACAGGAATGCTGTTTGCTTGTGAATGCTTTTCTTGTCAGTTGAAAGACACAGTTTCTGTCCTGGTGTTTGCTGTTTCACAGGGTGGCCCTAGTTTGAATTGGGTTTGCATATGGATGGCAGCAGTGCCAGCACAATGCCAGTGTGTAAGCTGTGAAATAGGAGCACCTATGTATGACCCTCTAGAGGACGATGGGAGTGTCCAGGCAGAGCTGAGCATGGATAACCTGTGTCACAACAGAGACTTACTATGGGATTAGGCAACACGCAAAGTGAATGAACTACGTTTTTAATCGCGCTTAGTGTGGAGACAGGACAAAAAGAGGAGAGGGCTACTCTACTGCTGAGTACACCGACCACATTTCAGACACAGTAATAATCACTCTGTTGTGTGTCTTTTCAACCCCAAGACTGCTTTTAAATCAACTTCAACTGAATGTCTAGATGCACAGGGAACTCTAACCTCTTCCTTATTTGCCAATGCTCCTAATGGTGACCCATTTCTTTTCAGTTGCTGGAGCAAATGAGGAGATTTCCTGCATGTTAAAATCACTGTAAGAGTGTCTGCGAAACAAATATATTATATTGAAATTTGACTCTGGGCATGATCTAGGAGTATACAGAGGTTCCAGTCTGCGCAGATATGAGAGCTGTTGCCTTATTAAATGAAATCAATGAAAATGTGTTAATGTGCGTAGGGTGCATGGCTGTGTCCTCGAGCTGCCAGCAGGTGTGGAGCCCCACCTCAAAGAGCCAGATGATGAGCACGGTGAAGCCGATGGACTGCATGATCTGGTGGTAGTACTCCAGCAGGGCCTGCCGGCAGCCGCGCTGCCAGAGGTTCAGCTCCTCCGTCTGATAGTCGTAGTTGAAGTGGGCCGAGTTGTTGGTGATCTGGTGCTGGATGCAGGGCCGGGGGGAGTAGACGTTGCAGCAGCTGAAGGGGACCCCGTCCGTCAGGTACTTCCCCTCCACATTACTCCTCAGACGGCTGCAGATAGGGGGCGGGATATTAGGCTGAATTAGAATTTGTGAAATGGAAAGTGAGCTGGATACACACTTGAGGCCAGACCTCTGAGCAGGAGCTAGAGAGGTGTAGCTGCGGAGCTGAATTTTCTTCCACTGAAAAATTGGTTATGGAATATAAGTGATGAGTATGGTCTCTTAACATCCCTGTGGGTGTGACAGCAGTGCTAATAGGGTAGGAAATCAGCAGCTTTTCAATGTGTGATTGCAAACAACAAATCTTAACAAAAAAGCTGATTTCAAACAATAATGGAGACATCTGCAAAAAATCACACTAATGGAATGATAGAAAAACATGCACATAATTCATGCCAAATAAGTCATTCAGAGTTACTGGAAAAATGCAATCCCCTCACTTGGTATCATATCAACTAATAATTATTCATAAGAATTTTGTTATAAAGAACCTTTGAATTTAAGCATTTCAAGCACTTTTTAGAAAATACCTTGACTCACAGTAGTGAGAGGTCAACATAACGAGGACCAGGCAATGGTGGGATGTTCCCAGCTAAATTGATCCATGGTAAGGCAGTGCTCAATATTATGGCTTTATGATGGTGTGAGTATGTAGGTCATTGTGGTGACACTATGCACTGATGACGGAGCAAAGTGATCATTGTTTAGAGGCATTTTGACCCAATAAACCTAATTTAGTGTTAGTATAAAGAATGCAGCACATTATTTCTTACATCACTGTAGATTTGTGATAATGGCTTTGGGCATACTCAGGGCATACAGACATGTGCATTATGATAAGGACTGGAATGGCAGCAGCATAGCTTGGTGTTGAACTTTATCCTAGCCTCAGTGACTGCAATTTCCCTGTTATTCAGTCCTAAAAAATATGTGAAATCAGCTGATGTTTGAATTTAGGTTCTTTGGAATGTCCCAGTTTGACAAAAGTCACACGCAAGATGATATGAACTAGGGGGATTGTGGGTACTGTAGTCTATGGTACTTACTCCACCACTTCTCTGCGGGACATGTCCAAGTAACGGTTGCTGATCCATTGGATCTGGAACCAGTCTTTGAAGCCCCCATTGCCGCAGCACTGGAACTCGATCTGCAGCAGGTCCACTGTCCGCTTGAGGAAGCAGCGGCCGGGCGTTTCCGTGTCCTTGTAGTAGCGCATGGCGTCTCGCAGCCCTACATAGAGTGACTCCTCCAGTTCGGTGCGCATGCTGTAGCACATTAGCGCACCCACCAGGATGCAGAAGGTGAAGAAGAAGGTGCAGATGATGTAGGGCAACATCAGCAGCTTCCACCGCAGGAACTTGGTGGTGTCCACACAGTCATAGCAGATTTTTCCACCCAGAAAGTTGATGCCACAGGCGATGAGGCCCACGGCGATCAGCATGTTGGGCACAGAGTGGACCTCCCGCTCGGACATTATCTCCCGCCTCTTGTTTATCTCCACCTTCAGGAAGAGGCCCAGGCTGAAAAGGATGATGCCTGTCACCACGGAAACCCAGTTCAGGACCCACAGCACCTGGGCCAGCTTGTCCCTCTTGTTCTTGGTGAACTTTACCCTCAAGACCGCCATCCTGGATTTTGTGACTTTGCTGGGTTTTACGATTTATTCCGTCATCACAGAGCTGGGCCAAGGGGAAGAAAGGGGGGAAGAGGACAGGAGAAGGCAGGAGTGGCAGTCTACTCGGGGAAGGGAGGGGCAGGGAAGACGATGGGAGCTACTTTCTAGAGTCTATTCTAAGCAGCTTAGCAGAGGTGTTTTTGTACACTATGGTCTCCATGGTACGTCGCAGCCATCCTGAACAACACAATAAAACACACAAGCGACAATAGTAAATATCGGTAGCATCCCAAACACTGACATTCTCAATTATTAACTGTGCAGAATCATTGTAGGCAAATACTGCTGTAACAGTTCATTCAGTAGCCATTTCAAATCAGCGCATCAGCACTTTGTCGTGATCTTAAATGAGAGTATTGGAGATGACAAGAATATGTACCAGCTTCTTCTGTTATGCAAATATTAAAATATTGAGTTTTTCCAGTTAGAAATTATGACTATTATGACAACACAGTCTATAAAAGTATTTGGTTCTTTTGGTTAAGTGACCCCATTTGGTAAGACAGAAAACTCTGAACGTGTCCAGTCGTATCAGTCGTTGACTGCCCTACCTAAGATTGTCGCCCAGGCTAAGAGCAGAAATATAACTTACCTTTTTCGTGGGAAAAATTCACATTGTTGGCACAGTCAGAGATAGTCCTACGCGTTTGTTTTGCCTCTTTTTCTAATGAGCATGATAAAAGCGAGCCGGGAGAGCCGAGTGGGGTGTTCCTGCTGTCAGAGAGAGGGACAGCGCCGGCGCTCTCAAAGTGACTTCCATGCCCTGCCTCTATCCCTCCACGTAATCCCCTTTAATCATTAATCAGCCCATAGGATTTGAAGAAACGCCTTCTGCCACCTACACAAATCTGACCAGAGTAGAGTAGTGTGTCAGTTTATGTGCGTGCAGACATGATGGTAATACATGTTTCTGTCATTTCTCCTGTTTGTCTTAATTATGTTTTTGCCCATGCATTAGAATATTTTTTTAATTTATTGCGTGACAGCAATAGATATGAAAAGGTTAACAAATGGACACTGGATAAAAAATTCTGAGCTCATATACAGCCCTGACTGTAAACTGTTTAGTAAGGGCATGTTTTCTGCCCTGCTGTGCGTGTTCTAAAGCGCTGCAGTAGTGAGAAATTAATCTCCCTGTATCTGTATGGATTCAGTGGAGTGGAGTCTGCACGCAACGCCACTGTCCTTCAAGCAAAGGACCCAGCTGAGTGTGTATGGACACAGTAACCAGCCTTCCAGTGCTATGCAAGAACCAATAATATTTACATTGTTGAAAACTGGCCCCCCTTGCTTTGATATGGTGAGGGAATTATGCACCGTCCACAGACAGGTGTGATGGTATCATAAACTCAGTTGTATCTCCCATCTGTTCCTGTGTGATGCTTTCTTAATTGCAATATGCTAAATCTAATAACACATATGCATGGTAAAAAGCAAGGCCTTCTAGAATCTACTGAATTAGCATGTATTAGGACTACACCTGAATATCATTTCCATTCCAGGAGAGCAGGTTACCTTGTGAGTATATGGTTATCTTACCCTGGCTTTTTGGCTGTTTTACTATTTACCAACCAGTGAGTGATTGCGTTTATCACAGGTTAGCAGACACCCAACTGCTCTGACCACAGTCAGCCCACCATGATGCAAGACCAGGTAGGTAGCAAAAAAAGCCAAACTTTATTATTACAGTAAGGATTAAAATCTTAGCTCATTTAAAGACAGCACACCTTGGAGTCACCCCCTTTTGCCTGCTCTCCCCACTGCAGGCCATGGCAGAACCTTGTCCCCTCCCTCCCGGAGGATAGCGCCCCCCCACAGGTATGTGCACACACTCCAACCCACAGCACACGGTGATCCCCTCACAACCTCACACTCTGGCAGGTAAGCAAGCACTGCAAGCAGGTAAGCAAGCACTGCAAATTCCCCACACAAGCTGTGGGTGGTGCCTCCCTCTGGCCAGAGTGAGCTGGTGCAGGATCGGACACAGACCAGGTGGGGGGGGGGGGGGGTCACAGGCTTCCACAGGGAGCACTCACACGCACACACACACTTGGTATAAAAGTAATCGCTTCTACCCCAGGCAGCAACGTCAAAGATAAAAACAAATCTTGATACCAAACACAAAATACAAAAAAGAATCCCCAAAACACCGTTGTGTCCCAAGTAAAATAGAGTCCCTTGGCTGTCTGGACGCCAGGCAGTTCTGTGCTGCTGGGTTGGGTTATGCTGCCTCTCAGATCTGATCCCTCGCCGCCCCTGCAACTCCTGCGAACGTGAAGAGGGAACTGAGAGAGCTGGCATAGCCACCCCTGGTCACACACACATATGTATGAATGTAACACATTCCTTACGAAAAGCAGGGCGGATGCTCCTGCTATTTACGCCAGTTGACCAGCCGGGCAGCAGCTTCTCTGTGGAGCGTCTGCGGTCGACAACCTTCCTCCTCCCTGAGCTCTCTGCTCCGGCTATGTTCCATCCTGCCAGAGTCCCGCACAAACACAGAAACACATGACCAAAAAAAGAAACAAACACAACCAAAGGAAAAAAAAAACTCCACAAAAACAACTTAATACACGCCACAACAGAGCGCTTCCCCACACACTCCTGTTACCTTCCTCCAGGCAGCTGTCCCCTCACCACCCCAACTGAAACTGAGGGGGCAGTTTCACCCATAAACTAGGTTGAGGCTAATGTTGCTGTCACAGTGGGGTGTTGGTCAAAACACAGGAGTCAGGTTTGGGGTTCAGAATTTTATTGAGGATTTTCATGGAGTATGTGTGGAATGTGTGGATGTATGTGTGTGTGTGTGTGTGTGTGTGGTGTCCTGCAAGGGAAGAAGCAGGAACACAGAATTAGGCCAGTATAGTCACAAAAGTGAACAATTCCCACAGCATTAAACACCACAAGTACATGGATAGCTCAATGGAATGGGAGCCCTCTACATGAACACAAATGTAAAACCTAACCAAACCTACAGAATTGGTGCAGCTATGCGTATGAATTTTCTCTACGTGCAATTGGTACACTACTTGTGGGTAATCAGTGCAGTGCCTCATTCACAGCCGTGGTACACACAATCCAGCTGTGAGCTAACAGCCGCTAGGTTGCCTGCTGCTTAGGAAGCCGCCCCCCTTATACTACTATGCATGCGCAACAGGGCTAACAATAGGACGCGGTTCTGTCCGCGACCGCAGGAGGTCCTATGTGTGTACCGTTCTGATTACACTGTACCGCATGCATGTAGAGGAATCGATGATGCTAGCTAGCTGGATTTATGGGAAGAATAATTGTTTCGTCTGCTATTTGTCCTGCAACAGTGTAGTCTACTGTACAAACAATGCGCAATGCTAACGTGTTGCCTTCCACAAACAAACACTTTGTCTCGGCACAAATAACAGACGAACACGATCTTAATTAATATGCACACATAATATGCATTGAATAAGAATGCATATCACCCTTCTCTCTCTGTGAACTGTGGCCTAGTACTTACGTTGGCACAGACACACACAATAACAACACAATACTCTGTCCCCAAGGGTTTGGTCTCCCCAGTTCTTCACCCCACAGGTATCGGTGCAGTACTGAGATGGGAGAGGTCACCACTTCTTTTATATTGTCCCGTATCTTTGGCCTTGTTGGGGTTCTTATTGGTGGCCAAAGGATATGGACAGGTCAGAGGGCAAATAATGATCTGCTTAGGGCTGTCCTTGGGGGTGCGCCTGTGCCTCGGGTTACCTGTGGGGGTCCTTCTGATAAGGGGAGCAGCAGGTTTGGGCAGGTTTCAACTGAGTTGTAAACAAAGTGACTGTGAGAGGTGGGGGTTGGGTGCACAAACAACAACTAAGGAATGTGACCCTTTTCTATACCAACCAACTGCTTTTTAAAGGCTCCAAAGCTCCCCAACATGCCCAGCTCACAGGTGCCTGGCATAGCTTGCTCGTTATTCAACCATTCAATAATTGCTGTGCCACACCCGCATGCAACTCCCTGGGCTGCCTGACACGTTCTCACACACAATGTGGCCAGTGAGGGCCTCAGAGAGGCTGAGATTACTGGATTACACAGGCCCAAAGGAGCTTGTGGGGAAAGCAGAGAGTGGACATGCAGAGGAGCAGTCAGCAAATCTGGAGAGGAGGGAAGGTCCAGCCCTGATCCCCGGAAGCAGAGAAAACTGCTACACAGCCCAGCCCGGGAAGCCATTTCACCTGTCAAAACTAACGGCTGCTACACACACAGCTTGGTCCAGGCTGTTCCATTTGCAGGGACAGAAAGGCATGCGGGTCATTTTAACCGTCATTTTAACCACTGTGTTGATTCAGATCTGAGTTCCTGTGACCTGATGACGAACTTTACCAAAAGGAATGGTATCTGAAGCTTTCACTAACATTTAAGCACAAGCGATCTTGAAACCAGAAGGTAAGTTTCTTGCCAATTAGTTGCTACAGAAATGTACACTCTTTGTATTGCAGAGTCTTCAAATGTATGTTTTAGATGAAAAGTACTTGACTGTTACTTTATTCTGCCTCACTCTGACTGGACTTGCAATGTCATTCCAGTTAACAATGCTAAGAATAACTAGAAACTACTAAATAACAATGTCAATCATGAGAATTCTTTTTGCCTCTAGGACTTTAGAGTGTTGGCATGTATCCTCTGGAGGGATGAACAAATTGCTCATTAATTTCCCACATTCCCTTGGCAAAGGGACTAGAGGCACTGCAACAGAAATGAATGACTTTGCATATCTGAAAGGAGCTTTAAAACAATGACGCTAATTTCTAAATACAGGTTATTCCAGGTGGACATATTTCTACCGACTGCTACATAGAGGCTGATTGACAGAGTGCCTGACCTGAACATTCAAAGTGCAATTGCAAAGCAATTATGAGAATGCAACCAGCAAATACAAGTGCTCTATTACAGTCCTGGGACAGGAGTCTCCCAACCCATTGACAGCTGTATGTATACGGGAGCGGCGATAGTTATAAAGTGTTGCACTCTAAGCCCCAGTTTGTCTTCAAGCATGACCTGAGCACATGGTTGTTGTTATGTCTCACTCTCCAGATGTTGCCTGTGGAGGTGGCTCAAGTCTCACCTGAGGATGTGTCTAGTGGTTGTGAAGATAACCGGGGTTCCATGGAAACTTTTTCAAGAGGTTGTCGTCTTTTATTCCAGCCAAACAACACCAGTTCCTTCACTACATGTAATGTTATGTGTCCAGTGTTGACACCCCCCCCTGCTTTTCCTGCTCCAGGGATTTCTTTCAAGAGCATTTTGGACTTGGAGGGCATTTGGACCCAGGCCCTAGCCAACAACAATATGAGGGCAATCATTCGCTGGATGCAAGCTCTCTCGGTAGAAGGCAAGTGCTTTGCTCCAGGATTTTAAACATAGCTGTAGCAGCACACATTAGCAACATCAGTTGTTTTTACATTCTGTACATTGTTTCTGGAATCCCTGAACACAACATCAATATCTTTGATATACTGTAGGTGACACAGATGTGGATGACAATCTGGCAAATTTTGATACCTGGGTTCTGAAAATGGCCAACGTTAACAAGAAAGAGTTGCTCACTGTCTGTAAGTATGGGAAGCAAAAACACAACTCCAAAATAATTTATCAGTAATGAAATAGTTTCCCACAATGTGACAGATTAGCACCAAATACAATATGGCTACATGTTTTTGGAAGTCTTAATAACCATAAAAGTGTGTGGCAGTGAAGAGGATTGGTTTCATTTGCATAATAAAAATGAGTCAGCAGCCAGGGACATGCATTATAAACAAGGGACTGATGAGCACTTTGGTATGTGTGTATAATTGTTTTCCTTGCCTCGCCTTCCTGGCTCAAGGTTTCAGCTGCTGCAGGGGCCTGTGGATGTACCTTGACCAGCAATCTTTCACCAGGATCCACCTCCTCCTGCAGAGGCTGAGAAACCTTCTGTCACTCATGAAGTGGGGGAGGAGCCAGCAAAACTCTGCTGACCACTGGACGGGTAAACAGCCTGAGTGGTGAATGTGACGTCTAAAACATAGACTATCACATTGCTCATTTACTGGTGATTAAATTCCACTTTTTGTTTTTTGGTTCTGGTGATTCACCTGTAATGCATGGGCCTCTGTGGTCTCCAGAGGTGGAGGAGGGGTGCTGGGACCGGGAGTGCTGGGCCCTGAAGCAGCACATCTGGCTGGGCCAGCTGGTGCAGTGGTTCAGCATCACAGGACTTCTGCCTAAGTCCCCTGGTATCATCACTGTAAAATATATAACTGCCTAAGTCCCCTGGTATCATCACTGCAAAACATATAACTGTCTCTTCACTTGCATCTCTATCCAGAGTTCAAGCTTATCCATATATTGTTTATAAAATACACACATATACAGATCATGCAATCCCACTCATTCAAAGCTAGTCACCATGTGCCTAATCAATTCAACTCTCTCTCTCTCTCTCTCTCTCACTCTCTCTGTCTTTCAGATTCCCGTGAAACGAAACGCATTGCACAAATGTGGCGGGAGATGGAGCAGAGCCAGAGGCTCTGGTGTGAGTCACTCAGGTAATAGAAGTGTTGAAACAGGCCTGTGCTCTCCAAACAGCATCCTAATGAAGGGCCTGCCCGGAGGGGGTGACCTTTTAGAGGGTGACCCTCTCTCTGCTCTCATTAGGCGACAGGACAGCAAGGACCGGACTTCACTGATCCAGAGTATGGTGGCTCAAGTGAACAAACGGCACGGGCCCGTATGGACGTCAGAAGACAGCCCACAGCAGGGTTACCCTCCCCCCTGTCTCCAGGCATTGCTGAAGCTGGTGCTGGTGCCTCGCATTGACACTGTGTCCTTACAGGCCATTGTATCCTTCCACTTATGTGTCCCTCACAGCTACTAAACACTTCACCAAATCACTTAATATTGTAGCTCTAGTCTTCAACCATAATGTGTACAAATGGTATTGACAAATACCTAGCTGTATAAATGAGTAACATGTAACAGTTTTAAGCTATGTTCCTTGCTTTGGATATGAGCATCTGCTAATTAAATGTGGTATTTTTTCTAATAACTGTGTTAAAACTACATTCACCCACACATTATTTAGCATTTTCTTCAGCTGCATGCACAATATTATAGTTTAGTGGGACTCATGATGTTGCTCTGAAAGTATAAAATATTTTGGTTGCTACTGATGTTACAACTGTGTACATTTTCAACTGGAAGACCTCTTTAACGCAACATTTCAGCTGATGTACTTTGTTCAGGATGTCACCAACTTCCTCCAGTGCAAAGATGACCTTCTGAAATCATTCTCAATTGCCTTTACCATTCCTCTCAGTTTCTGTCAACACATCAAAGGATTCTGGCTACTTGACCATGGGCAAATATCTGTATGTCTGACACTAGTCTGTACTGCGCATATGCTGTGAATTGCGTGTCTTTCCAGCGGGAACAGAACAATGATTTTCCATCACCCTTTGCAGAGGTCAATGGATTTGCTGCTAAGCTGCAGATCCACACACCCCTGCTTCTCCTGGCACCATCGCTCCATTGTCCAGACCTTGCTAAGGAGAGAGCAGGCCCGGAGTGCTCTCAGGTACATCTACTGGAACAGACCTGCCATTGAGAACGTCCAGGACCTCAGGCTCTACGTTGATGTCCTCTTACAAAACAGGTACATGTAACTCCAGTGTCACTCCAGTGTCAAATGTCCTTGCCATTCTTTCTATTTGCAAGTGGCTGTAGGTCTGAATTACCCGCTGTTTGAATGTCCCCCAGGTGCATCACTGAAGCCTGGGCCCTCCTAAAGGAAAGCAAGGCGGGGAATGATGACATCATAAGACACTACCTGCCTGGCTTTGAGAGACTGGGCATGCCTGTGTATTCTGGTGCCAACCTGGCAACACCCAACAAGGTAACCTGCCCTGCCATTCATAACACCAACAAGTAAGATGTCTTTACACATTTGTGTTTGCTCCCTGTTACCACTGCATTTTTTATTTAGGCAAAGTCCACCTCAAGCCAAACAGAAGGCCCCATTGCACAATCAGATCAGACACAATCAGAAACATCTGCCTGGGAAGAGCCTGGATGTACAGTCACAGGTATGTCCTGGACTGATGTGCCATTTGGACTGGATCAGTTGAAGCTGTTTTCAGCTCCAATCCTCACCCCTTATCTGTCATTTAACCAAATCATGATGATATCATTACGTCATTGGACCCATGAAAGCAGGGTGCAGTGGCTGCAGTGGCCGCAGTGGAGGCTTGCATGCTGTAGGAGCAGCGTGTTTGTCAGGTGGTCTTGACGCGTCTGTGTCTCTGTGCGCGTGTGCTGTGTCGAAACGCAGGGCTGCCTCCTCGCCCCCTGTCTGCACGGCTCTTCCAGGCCCAGAGCTGCGCTGCTCTCTCCTCTGCGGATCTGGTGCTGATGCTGAGAGAGGCTGTGCAGGAAGTGACGGAACCCCCACCCCCAGCAAGGTAGGGAACAGAAGTCACAAATGTGCCCAAATGACACTGCCCTGCTTTAGATGAATGCTATACTGCTGCTGTATGCTGCTGCGCTATACATTCCTGAGGTGTTGCTGTTGAAAGGGAATACTGGATGACCTGAGGCTGTCTTTGCTCAGCTGAGAGCTCAGCCGCTGTATCTTGCCTCAGACGGACTCATTTTTGGTCTTTTCCCAGGCGCAGCTTTGAAGCTGTATGGCCGAGTCATCTGGAGAAGGCACTGGCTGACCCCACGCCATCTCTGTCCCTTCACGCTCTGCGGCATGTCCTACCCAGTGCCCCACCTGCAGTCATGGACAATGGACACATGCTACAGCCCAGTGACAAGGAGGAGAGTGAGGAAGAGGAAGAAGAGGAGCCAGCACCAAACGTGGTTAGGATATCGCTGATGAAAGTGGTAGCCTGTCTGAACAGGCACTGCAGTACATGCTGTTTATTGGTAATGGTGTTGAATAGACAAGAGCCTAAGGGTTTTCAATATTTACTATTTACACTTTGGGAATATGTTGCAATTGCAATTAAGCTTATGGTAAATTTTCATAGAAATGGTTATCATCATCATCATCATCATCATCATCATCATCATCATCATCATCATTATCATTATCTGTTGGCTTTGTCTGGATGCAGGAGCAGTTGGCAGAATACTGCAGCCACTCGGTGTCCCAGGACAGCTCATCAGAGGAGCCTGTGTCCTCCTCCACCACCGCGTCCACCTCCCCACCTCCTCTCATGCAGGATCTCCAGCCGGCAGTTGAGAGCTTGTGGGTCCAACAGCCTGACCTGCCCACCCCACTTAGCGACGGGGAATGCCTGGATGGGCAAGAGGAGAACTTGGGCTATGGGAGCGAGCCCTGCGTGGAGGACACGGCTCTAGGCTGCCCTGATCTGATGCTGACACTAGAGGGCACCACCCGCTCTGTAACCTTCAACAGCCTGAGCAAAGAAAATGTGGAAGATGTGGGATTCTCAGCTCCCTGTAAGTTAGTGCAGGACCATCCAGCTGCACTCATCTTACACTTTTTAACTGTCATTTGCAAATGAAAAAGTCCTCTAAATAACAGCAAACCCATGTATCATCTAACATTGATCTATATTGATTTATTAAGTTACTATCAAGTTCTCTGTTTTCCTCAGCATTGAAGTAACATTTTAATATTATGATATAATTATAGATGTATGTTTTTTAATGTTTAATGATTTTCTTGAGTGGTTATGGAGGAGAGCAAGACATGTGCAGCAGCTGGGGACAATTTTCTGACAGCAGAGGGCGCTACAGGATTTACTGTAGATGTTACCTGTACAGCGGACATAAGAGGGTAAATGATGAACTTACTACTTGCTTATTTGAAAAAATATAGATACAGTTACTTAAATATAATTGCAGTTATATGAATAATGATTCAATGTGTGAGGTAATATATGTCTTATAACACTGTCTTTAATATCGCTGTTATTTTGGTTGGCCAGAAACAGGAGCAAATTGAACCTCCCTCCTCAGTTCTTCAGCAATGAAGACAACCAATCAGCACCATCTGCCCCTTACAGCCTAATGGAGAGTGACAACCTCCTGTCACCTGACTGTGGTATGCCATTAGAATTGATAAAATGTTTAACTAATATCTAATAAACAGAGAGGTATACACTTTACTGAGCATGTAGGAACTCATTCTATGTTTAATATATTCAACTGCTTACCTCTTTTAACCACTAATTCTCACACTTTTCCTGCATCTTTAAGGTATAATTGCTTTAAATTTGAGAAGTGTCAGGATGGCAGTACTAATTTAGGGCTATGCGTTTATTGGTGGGCTTAAGATAAAATGGACTACACCAAGGCAGTTCCTGAGGACATGTACCCAGCACCTCACGTGATAACTGGAGCTGTGAGAAGTGGCAGCCACCCTGAGGAAAAAGCCAAGAAGTTCTTTTCCCAGGACTCTGTGCCCACCAGCACCTCTGGCTCCCACTTCTTCCTGGACCTGGAGCCTCTGCAGGTGAGTGACAGCTCTATGGTCCAATACCACATCTTAAAAGTGGCCACTTGCCTGATTGTCTGACGCAGTTTGCCCGTTCTTGTGTGTGAGCAGAGAGCGTCTGACCCTGTAAAGCTGGAGGAGGAGGTGGAGTGCTTCCGCAGGGACTCCCAGGAGGCGGTGGACCAGCCCGAAATCCTGACCTCCTGCGCCCTCAGCAAAACCATGCAGGGCTTCTTCAGCGACCTCTACAAGAGCCCCACCCCGTCAGAGTGCAGGCAGGACTGTGCTGCTGATGGTGATGGTGTGCAGCGGGCAGGCGTCTCCCAGGACAGGCCCTCTCTCCTGGACCTGGAGATGAGCCAAAAGCCTGGAGGGAGATACAAGAAGCCCTTCTCGCTGCAGGACTCCCCCTTGCTCATCCCTATCCGCAGGCCGGAGCGGCCGAGGCACCTGCATGGCTCCGGGGCCCCGCTGTCCGTCAGGCGCAGCCCCGCGCGCTCGCCCCAGGTCAGCTCCTCCGAGCCGGCCCGAGACAAGGCCCCCAGTGGCAGGACCTCCCCCAAGAAGGAGGCAGCCTGCTTCCGCAGCACCTCGGACCGCCTGGGCCACTGCAAGCTGGGGGGCTGGTGGAAGCAGGCTCTGGAGACCCGCAGGGCATCGACCGGCCTGCTGCCCGCCATCGACCAGATCTCCAGCATCTCACCTGGTAATGCTGCCTGCTCACATCTACCTTCTGAAATCTGAAATTTTGAGTGAAGTGAGCTGTGTTTTTGGGTACGTGTATGTGTATATTTTGGGTACGTGTGTGTGTGTGTGTCTGTGTGTATGTGTCTTCGTCTTTGTGCATGCCATGCACATGTTTGTGTGGGTTGTGTGAAAAGTTGCAAAAAGTACCTCATCCCCCCAGGTGTGAAACACACTAAAAGTCCGCTCGTGTGGGTCTCAGTGCACAGAAAGCCTTATCTAGTAATAACATGCAAAGTGGTGGGAATTGCAGAGGGGAAGCAGGGACATAATAAGAAAAAAGTAACAGGTTGCATTTGGATTCCGTGAACCTGTTATGGGATAATGGCTTTGAACTGAGGAGACCAAACTAACTAATTAGTGTTGCATTTTTAAAGGCCATTTAGCATTCCTGAATTCACAGTTTGCCACCAAAGGTCAACTCACCGCTTGGCTTCTGTTCAGAGTGCTTTGAAGAGGGCATTCTGGGTAATTGCTTGTCAGTGGCCTCAAGGAAAACCAATATCATTCCTTGATATGAGTTATTTTAATACTGTACTGCAGGGGGAGGGGAGGAGGAAAGAAAGCCTCAGAGTATCCATTTCCTCTGCTGTGTCTTTGGCCTGAGGAATATTAACTGGCTTTCTCCAGTAATAATCCTTGCAGTGGGGAAGGTGCGGAGTGAGTGCCATTTCCATGTTTATTGATGAAGTGTCTTATTAGGTGAGGCAGTATTAATATGGATGAGGTTCTGCTCCAGACACTCGCGGTGCTAATGGCCGTGGGTGTGGGTAGTGGAGGCCGCCTGTTCGGCCCTGCGTGGGTTCTGCTCTCCGGGCTGCCGTCCACTCCCTGGGCTCGTCTGCCATAAGGCCGGGCAGCTCTGCCAGGGCGTGGAGTCCCCATCTCTGCGCAGGGAGGTCGCTGGGAATGGAGGGAAGGGACGGAGTACTCTTCGTTGATTTCTGAAGGACAGGAGGGCTGATAGGCTGCAAACTGCACCTACACCTACCACCTGAAGACCATCAAACAAGCATTTTGGGCTGTTGCTGAAGCCTCCGCAGGTTGTCTCATTGTGTACTGCCACAGCACTGGATGCGGTACCTGGTAGCTATTGTTATTCTTCATGTGGGATGTGCAGATTGCCTCTCCTGTCCCCCAAACCCACCCCACCAGGAGTGCTGGCTGCAGGTGGGCCCGTGCTCATCACTGTGGTGACAGGCTCTCTGATTGGAGGCGCCGTGCCCGTGCCGACCAGCTGCCGCGGCTGGCAGCGGGCAGATGGCGTACATATTGGCTCCTTCGGAGTGGCGTGGCTCCCCCCGCCAGCTGGCGCGCCCCGGGAGGCCGGGGGGGGGGGGGGGGGGCTGCGGGGAACAACGGCGGCGAGCGCCGCTGCGTTGCATTACATTACGGGATTTATGCGTGTAGCAGGTGCCCCTGTCCAGGGTGACTTACAGAGCACTTTTACATTGTGCTCTTTTTTTCCGCGTGCTATGCTGTTATGCAGCTGGGCTTTTACAGAAGCGATTGAAGTTAAGTAAGTGGCTGAAGGGTACGGCAGTAATGTCCCGCCTGGGAATGCGGCGTGCCGGGCCCTGCCGCCCACTCCCGGCGCCCCGCTCAGCTGTGCATGGGAATGATGAGAGGGGCTGTGTGCGCGCGGGGGCAGCCGCCAGCTGGGTCCTCTCCACCACTGCGCTGTGCCTCTTCAAGTTTGATTTCAGAGAGTTCTTAGGACTGAGCTCGGGAACTGCGTGTTCAGGGATGAATCTGTGTGTGTGTGTGTGTGTGTGTGTGGGTGGTTATGATGGGGGGATTGCGTACAGATGTGTGCGTGTGTGTGTGTGTGTGTGTGTGTGTGTGTGTGTGTGTGTGTGTGCGTGTGTGTGTGTACACAAGCGGTGTGGAGGGATTGGTAATGAAGGAGCAGCCTCACTGACCTTGGATTTATGTGTGTGTATTAGTGCAGAGTGAGTCTGTGTGTGTCTGTCTGTGGGTATGTGTGTATTTTTGGTTTGCAAACTCTCTGGAGGGATTGGTAATGCAGGAGCCATGTCAGTGACCTTGGATGGATGGATATGTGTGTATGCATATGTGTGAGCATATGAGAGAGAGAGACAGACAGACAGACAGAGACAGTCTGTGTGTGTGTGTGTGAGAGAGAAAGAAAGAGAGAAAGAGAGGGTATGTGTGTGTGTGTGTGTGTATGCGTGTGTGTGAGTCTGTGTGTGTGTGTATGTGTGTATGCGTGTGTGTGAGTCTGTGTGTGTGTGCATGTGCATGTGTGTATGCGTGTATGTGTGAGTCTGTGTGTGTGCGCGTGTGTATGTGTGTATGCATGTGTGTGTGAGTCTGTGTGTGTGCGCATGTGCATGTGTGTATGCGTGTGTGTGTGAGTCTGTGTGTGTGCGCGTGTGTATGTGTGTATGTGTGTGTGTGTGAGTCTGTGTGTGTGTGCGTGTGTGTATATGTGTATGCGTGTGTGTGTGAGTCTGTGTGTGTGCGCGTGTGTATGTGTGTATGCGTGTGTGCGCGTGTGTATGTGTGTATGCGTGTGTGTGTGAGTCTGTGTGTGTGTGAGTCTGTGTGTGTGTCTGTACACAGAGACTGACAGTGCAGCAGCAGCAGTAGTGACCCTGGCTGCTTGTCTGGTGCTGAGTGTCACGGTTGGCTAAAGGCCCCACTGGAGCTGTCCCTCTCCTCCTGTTGCCGTCACGCGCCAGGCCAGCTGTGTGCAAGACAGGACCCAGGTGGATGGGGGCAGGGGTGGGATCTCCTCTGCACAGGCAGCTGGGGAATAGGGGTATTCTTGATCTCTCTCCTTTGGTGGACTGTGAAAGCACCCTCCAACGCCCTCTTCATCAGGCACCTGCATGGCTACAGCAGATGGACACATCGCTGCGCAGTAATGTCATTCACCTCTGTGCTGGGCCAGTGGACTGATGGCACAACTGGGGCTGCACACTGTTTCCTACATGGTTTGATGACCTGCTTTTACAACATAAAGCAGGCTGAATTATGCCATATTTATGCAGTATTCAGTCTGGGCAGGGGTCTGCCTGTAAGCAGGATCCTGAATTCCCTGAGTCTAACAGCCAAATAACGTGTGCTAAACATCAGTGGCAGTTTTTGAAGCAAACTGTGTAGATTCTGAGGACAGGCGGGTTTTCACTGATTGCTCTGGCACTAAAATCTCACTCCCTGGGTGTTCTGTATGCACGGCTGCGCCGCAGCACTGGGGGTTGAGTGTGGAGAGACTGAGCGTGAGCGCAGTTCCCCACCAATGCTAGATTGTCTGTTTCTGGATGCCCGTGGAGGGATGATGGGGACTCCCATTGAGCTAAACTGTTACCATCAGGGCTGACAGAGCGCCTGTTCTGACCCCCCTCCTGTTGCACCTTTCCTTTTCCCCCCCCGCAGATAAAAACACCACTCATGTCACGGGGCGGCCATATTCCCCCAGCTTCCCGGGGTCCCTGCCCAAGCGGAAAGGGGACAGGCGCGAGGGCAAAGAGGTAAGAAGGCGGTCTCCTGTTGCCTTGTTCCCATAAGGGCGTGTGTCGCCATCCACAGGACATTTTTGGTGCGTGCGTTGCTATCAGCGGTGTGTCAAGGTTCTTGAGAAGGACATTGAGGTCATCTTCAAAATATGAAAATACAGCTCGTTCAATGTTCTGATGTTGTTGACTACCTGAGTCTGTCGGACACAGATGAGCTGGAACACAGACAGCTCTACAGCTCTCGGGTGTTTGTTGTTGTATAGAATGGCTGTCAAGTGTGCCCGGGCAGTGTTCATTGTGGGAACAGCAGAGTTCTTCTTTAACACTGGAGGAGTAAAGAGTATTTAAAGTGGCAGTGCACCCAAAACAGAAATCTGCATTGGATTTGATGGTCCTTACATGTAAAACACTTGGTACAGATTCATTGATGTCAGCAGTCCATCTCTGATCCCTGATCCAACACTGTAGCTGAGACAAGCTACAGCGACAAGCTGTGTACAGCAGTATATTCACTATACAGGTATAGTAGAACCCCTCGGACACATGCTTCAGTTTCAGGAATGCACAACTCTTCTATAGGTAACAACCATCATATTAAATTAGGACTTTTCAAGGAATGCCCATTTAATTGCACAGTGTGAGAAGTCAGCACAGATTTGTCCATATAGCAGTACCTCGCCAACCTTGTGTTAATGAAAGGGAGAGCGGGATTGTGGGTATCACATATTAATACCTCACACCCGCATGTATGCACACATGCCGCCGCTCCTGCATCTATTTGCAAACATCACCGCACAGCGATCCAGATGTGTTTCTGTTTATATTCAGTTATTCAGTGCGTGGACATGGCCTGAATCCTGATGGATGGGGAGAGAGGAGGAAATGCTGATGGCCAGTTTTCTGCTGTCTTCCTTATACTGTGCTTTGCATGGAAAATGGGGCTTATCCACTTAATGCTGTTGTCCGTGATTGATCAATGCAAAATCAGTCTACATTGAAGTTAGATTGAAAGGACTGTGGTCTTAAAGGCAGTTAGGATGGCAACCTAAAACCCTGAGGGCTGCAAAGTGCTTTGTTTTCATCACCATTGAGATATTTGAATAAATATTTTCGAATGCAAATGTATTCTATATACACATTATTTGACATTTCACTGGATTGATCCAGCTGTCCCTTGTTCTTGAGGGATTAGAGCTGTATAGCTAAAGAAAAAAAATGCTGGGTTGTGGGCCCATGGCGATGGCAGAATTAGAGGGCTGCCTCTGGCCAGCAGGGGGCAGTGTTGCTTCAGGTTGAAGCCCACTGTGTTTCAGCTTTGTAATGACCTCATCCTTTCAATGGCCCCTCCCTGGTGGTTCCAACCTACCCCCCTTGCAGGCACAGTCTGACTTCTTCCACGTTGCTGCTTCTTCCCATCAGCTGCAGAACTGACAGCGAACCCAGGGATCAGACCACATGGGCAAATTATTTCAGCTTCAGATAAAACGATGCCTTTCACTACATGTATAGATGCCTTTTGAAAAGGCATATGCCCCAGAGGTATAAACCCTGTTAAGAATATCACTGATCTTGCAAGATTAAATCATTTTACAGGACGTGCTGCATGTTGCACTGCAGAACTGCTGTAGAAGGTTTCCCCTTCGAGTCTGACAGATTGGGAAATGCACAAAGTCATTGGACAAATACGCTGAGTTCATTATTTAACCTGATTAGAATCACAGGCATAATATGGAATTCAGAGGAATGTACAGAGAAGTGTATAGATTGTAAATGGCTTGTGGGATTGTAAATGGCTAATATGAAAAAAATAGCAAAAATATTTCTCGGGAAATTCCTTTTTGCATTTTTTCCACTAATGAGCCAGATGGCCCATCATTGATTAATTGAAGTTTGTGACTTTAGGTACATTAGGTTTACATACATACATTAGGTTCATTTCTATTAGCCTGAAATCAATTAAACGTGATGTATGATCAAAAACTGGGATGGTGGTCACTGTGACCATTTGGCCATCAATCTCAGCTATAGCTCAACCTGGAGCTAACAGAGACCGAGAAACAGGAAGGTGCTTTTGTGTGGTAATGGATTAGTTGATTGAGAGATATGTGGGCCAAATGTGAGGAAAGTGTCTACATAAAAGCAACTTAAGAATATTGCAGCACCTAATCTATATGAAATCATGTCCATCCAGCAAGTCTAACAACTCTTTTTAATAGAAAACAGGATATTTGCCAGTTATCCATTATATACCCGCATTTATTGTATATTTATCTGCTGTAGATATCAGTTGCTTTTGAAATCAAAGACAGGAGAGGACAATGGCGTTCAACACATAAACCATCTATAAAAAGCTCCAGTCCCACACTTGCTAGATTTGTTTCTTCTTAACCTCTAAGGGCAATTACATGGACTGAAAGGCATCACGCCACTTGCAGATATATGGCGATGATAAGTGTTTGGTTGGAGGGAAGGAAGTGAGTGCATGTTTCTATCCTCACTGCTATATCCGTCACATGCTTTACTTCTCTAAGGGACGGGTTCTTTCACGACACCAACAGTGCTGCGATGGCACCTCCAGAGAGTGTCAGAACAGTCAGGGCGAAGATGATTCAGCCTCATTTTTTTGCCTCGGGTTTTTCACAGCGATATCAAAAAAATGGGGCTGAATGACTCAGTGGAACTGAGCTCTGCGCACAAATCTCTGGGCTTGAATAGAAGAGCAGGAGGAAAAATGTTCTGCGTGAATAGTTTGCTCATCTTTGATGCAGGCCCTGGTTGTCGCTATGCGCCAGCTATCAAAGAAGACAAACACAGAAGATTTGCCATTAAAGATGACAAAGGGGCTTTTTTGTGCTGGTTGGATAAAGATAGTTTGCAAAGACACATTGTGGTTTGACAGAAATGAATGGCTGCTATTACAAGCATTTAATCACGGCTCTTTCCCCTGTTCGTTTCTCCCAGACCCCCGCCGAAAGATTAATGGCACAGGATATTTCGGCCCACACCAAACGATGTCAGAGGAACGAATCAGGGGGTCTAATTGTATTTTGTGTTTTTTCTCCTCCCTCAGGTGGGAAAAGACGAATCTGCGAGGAGGGGCTCGTATAAGTTACTGCATCGTGGGAGTTTAGGCCCACAGCGTGGGAGTGCTGTCAAGAGGGGCAAGAGAGTTAAGAGGGCTTGAAGCTTGACCATGGATCTCCCCCTGTTCCATGACCTGGAGATGCAGGTTGTGTGGTCTTGATAAGTACCGCTGGAGTGTCACTGAACATGCGTCAACCACCACCAGAAGTTCCTCTGCTGAAAAGCCAGACTTTCTCATTTTCCAAAACAGTTTTTATGGCTTCACTGCCATTAGATCTGCCTGCGGTGTTTATGTCAGCGGTGCTTTCTTCCCCAAGTAAAGGGAGGGTTTTGAAATTCTACAACCAAAGATAAAAGATAAAAGACCAGCTGTATGTGCCAGCAATGTCAAAACTACTGGAAACCTGCTGAGTTGTCATTGCAGATTTCACTCTTAGCCTCAGGGAACAGTGAAGCTCAGAAACTGTTGTCAGCGGTTTTAGACACATTTTTGTAAAAAATGTTCCCCAAATAACAAGTACTTTTGTATTTTAACTTAAAAAACCTTCCTGACCTGAAGGGCTTCACTACGCATTTAACTGAGAAAGCAGCTGGTTGATGCCGTATCATTTTGAAATGGCGTAATCAAAGTATGTTCAGTAGTATCTTGGTTGTAGAAAACAGCATAATTATGTAATTTTTCGAAACGGTTTGATCACAGCTTTGTAGAATAGAGGGCTATCCTGATGAAGAAGCCAAATTGACTGGTGTTCTCAAAGATGGTGTAGTCTGACCTTTGCACTCTGACCACCAGGTCACCCTCTGCGGTCAAATGTGATCTCCAATTCTAGGGATGATTAGCATATTTGTTGTGACGAGATGTGATTGGCTTCACTGGAACAAAGAAAGCCTGGATGAAGACCACTCCTTGGACAGAAGCATGCCATCTTTTACACACTGTTTCTGCGCACATTGACAGCATCTCATCCATAATTAACCTCAGTAATTATTAATAAGTACTAAATTATTTAATGGTGCAAGTTCACTGTCAACATTAGGAATAAGCATTCGTCTTGGTTTAGCCTTCTTTTGTACTGCAGATAAATACACAATAATTTACAATTTATATCAAATGAGAAATGAGCCGATAAAATGTATTTTCTAATTGAGCAATATTTTGCCCTTGGAAAATCTTGAGGACTGTTCAGATTTTTCAGTGCTGTTTGCCAGGAATAAAACTCTCTGTTTGATTGACGCTATTCTCTGTCATGAAAAATTTATGCCCTCCCGAAGCTAGCCACTGCTGCCCATCTCTTTTCGTGTTTGCTCTGTGCCCAGGGAGTGCATTTAGGTTAGCTTTTCCCTGCCCCCCCCCCCCCCCCCCCCCCCCCTCTTTTTGCTGGGTTGAATAACTTAACACACATTTGAGCTTGACACAGTTCTGCTCAGAGTCTCCCCAGGGTTCCGGTGCAGATACATAATTCAGAGGGAGGGGGATGCCTTCTGCTGGTGACTGGCCTCCCGGCATGGCTCGACCAGGTGAAAGGCCTTCTGGAAAGGCGACACCTGGGACCCCTGGGACCACAGGGCGAAGAAAGCATGAAAACGTGACCCTCCACTTATTGTCACAGTGTCATAATATCAGATCCCAGGTGCGGCACATTGTGGAAGTGGGTTGCAGAAATCACAGGAATGACAGACATGTTAACTGATTGAAACACCAAAGTCAAACCAATGATATTGATCATTATAATAAAAGCTCAGGCACCAATAAAAAGTCACACCTGTTTGTTTAAATCCCTCTGTACATAACAGTCTGTGTGTTACTGTGACACTAACTGACACTAACACTAATGTTACTTGCCCAGTGCCCAGGCACAACTAACTCCTGTTTTGTGATGTCCAGCAGTTGATGATCATAATCTATCACATGCATATTACAGCATTGTTCACTTTAAAGAAGCATTCCATCCCTGCTACTCCAGCAGGTGACAGACTGACTTTAATCAAACCCAGCACCTCTCTCCCTTCCTGTGTTTGGTGTGAAAGAATGACAGGTAGGCAGCTGCAATGTCTGCTGTAAATGTCACCAGCTCTTCCAGCTGTGATTAAAACCTTTAGCGGCATCTGTGGCCGACCGTGTTGACCGGGGCGGATTCCCTCCCTGAATATTGCACAGCTCCAAACACCACAAGCATGTTCCCGGGTAATGAAAGACCTGCTGATCCCCGTGCAGCTCCACTCAGAATGAACCACACAGCGGACTGTAGAGGAAAAAACTGAATTGATTCATGAGATTGAGAGCCTGAGACTCTGGACTGTTATTTCCAGGCAGGGCTTAAATAAATCGACACTAGATCCAGGTACCCCAGCAAAAAACACCTTATGTTACTCATAAGGGCCAGCTTGTAGTTATTCCTGGAGAAATACAAATCCATTTTCTGACAACATGCAAAATTGCTCAGATTAATCTGAAAACAGATAAAAATCATGTAAAATCATAGTGTCCATGCGACTAAATTGCATATAAATCATCTACCCCACCAAAGAGGCTATGGCTTAACGGAATCTGATGGATACAAATGATTCCCAGTTGTTTGTAAGCCATTCATATAAATACTTGTCTAGGTGAGGAGAGAAAAAAGGCGCTTGTTGGGCGATGGGGCTATTAATATTTGGTAATGCAAAACAGAGGCAGAGGGGACCCTTCTGACCTATCTAATGCTGTTTTTATTGCCATTTTGTCTCTGTCCTTCTCATCTTTGGCATTATGAGTTTCTTTGCCTTCTAGCAGATTAAATTGTGTGATGTTGCTGAAGATTTGCTCCGGAGCATGGAATTTATGTCGACATGCATACATTTTTCCTTTGCTGTGATAGATTGCATAGCATTGTAAAACACGGTCATTCTCACATATGGCCAGATAAATGGAATAAATTTGCTTTCAGAAACAATAATGTGCATGTGTTCAGTTGGTGGACAATTGTAAAATCAATTCTAACACATTCACACCCTGAGAGCCTGAAAACCTATTGGTTATTATGATAGAGCAGGTTGAGAAAAACTATCTTGCATTGTTGTGTAAATTGCTCTCCAGGATAAATATAACATGATGAACAGTGTACCATGGTATGCACATCTATTCAGTTAAGGATCAAATCTTCCATTATGGAATGACAGCCATACAAGAGTTAAACAGTGTTTTTTTTTTTTTTTAAAGTAGTGTTTTTATGCTTTAGGTCTGATAGCTGTTGAAAAGACCCAACATTGGAGATCTTCTAACACCCAGCTTCTCCTTCTGTTTTTGGATTGAGAACACAGGAGCGTGGTGGTGGGCATGGTGGTGCTTGTGTTATACTGATCCTCTTTTCTGACTCATGACCTCTGGGGGGCGCCAGATGTGCTGTACACAGAGGCTGATCTGTTGCTTGTGGGGAGGGGGGGGGGGGGGGGGGGCGGCAAGGGAAGGGGTTGGGTCCAACCCAGAGCCTACAGCAGAGGGGCACAGTGGAGATGGAGAGATTACGTTTAGGGTTATCTGCTTGCCTAACCGCATTCTCACCTAGTAACAGAAGAGCAATACTGTTTATGTTTGTGTGTGTGCATGTTACCACACTGCAGTGCTGTTCACACCCATTACTTCATACACACACACACACACACACACACACACTGTTCTCTATAGCACTGATCCCTCAGGTCCTCTCTGAGGCTCTGTGTGGTTGTGACACGGACACAAGACACAGGGAGATTGCCTTTTAATTGCCTTTAAAGAGCCAACAAACTTAACATTGCACACCACCCAACCAGCACCATGGGATTTTGAAGTGCATTTTCAGGTGAATGAGACAGGAGACCTTGACTCTGCCTCATCAAAGCCAAATATATGTTTTATGTCCATCTGGCAGCCTGTAGTTTCATTATGAAGAAAAACATTACAGACCCTGTAACCACCTCAGCAGTGAGTTTGATTTTCTGTAATAAAACAGCAGTGCCTGTCTTTAGCTCAGATCCCATTTTCATTAATATACCACTTATGTGAAACAAGCCCATCTTCCTTCATCCTTCCCCCTGATCTTTGTCTAGGAGGAAATACTGTGGTGGTATATTTATATTCTGGGGATGGCAGCTGTATCCATCAAAGAGAACAGGAGGCTGATTAAGTCTTGTATTCTGTCCCTCTCTCTATACACACACTGTGTCTATACATGCACACATTTTGCTGTCCTGACTTGCCCTCATCTTTATTTATTCTACCTAAAAATGGTAGTTTTTGTTCTGCATGTATAATGATCTTTCAGTGATCTACAATTTTTTGCAGTAATGAATATGTCCTGCCATATACGCTAATACAACAGTGTACTGTAAACATGCTCACTGTAAAAAGGCTACATTTACCAGTAGGCTGTTCCATAATTTGAGATAATTGATGAGATATGGACTGTGGAGATTGTCCACTTCCTCTGTCTTAGTGCAGTTATAGTGCAGTCAACAAGTACATCTGGATACAGTTCAGTCGAGATGGTGTACTTTCATACACAAAGAATATAAGATTACGTTGATAAGATTGTGTTGAGAGGAATGTTTATGAGCATCTTAAAAATTTGTAGGAATGAGGCTAATCTATCCCCTAGATTTTTTCTTTCTGTATTTTGCTACATTCCTCATCAATTTAACAACAATCTTCATGAGTTAAATTCAGAAAGTGGAAATAAATTCAAACAAATGCTTTCACCAAGGAGTCTAAGGTGATTGGCAATAACCACTTTTTCCATTGCTGTATACTCTTTACAGAGGAGTTTGAATTAGAGATATTATTTTGGCTGTGCTACAGAGTAAAGCCGCCACAATGCAATCATTCATTTCTTCTGTTCTGAGACACTCTGTTTAGTCCCTTAAAGGGCTTACCTTACTAGAGGCTCCCGGTATGCTCTTATGAGAAAATGGAACGAGGAATGTTGCACTTTTCAGTGCGTTGCGATGTGAGACTTTCATTCCACCTGATCAATATCCTATGCTTACCATAATGTACTGTATGCAGCAGCAGCTTCATTTGCACAGCATTAAATACTGAGTTTGACTGTCATTAGAAAAGCCAGAAGAACCAAAGTCACGTTTCTCCAGCTTTATGGAAATCAACCATGTGTGAAAATAATCAACACATATAAATAGAATGTCAAATGGCAAGCATTCACATGTCTTCAACATCTGGTGTACTAAGAACATACAGAATCCCACTGTTGTCTAATACACCTGCTTCAGACATCTGGATGTTTTTTTGTTCTGTAAGAAACAGAATGGAGGTCAGTAATGGACAGAGTATCCTGTGCCTGATGTTTGTGCACCTCTGCCCAAACACCTCACTGCATTTTTAGTGTCACGTCAGATGGCCTGGTCCATATCATTTTCCCTCACTAAGTGACACACAGTACAATCTTACCTTGTATTCCTCCTCGCGGATCACTGGCTTGATCTTTTGAACAGATTATTCAAAGCTGTGTGGTGTTCACCACCTATTTTGGAATGACTTTCTGTAGAGCTAGAAAATTTGGTCAATTATAATTTAAAAGAAGTATGATCAAATCAGATAAAAAAAATAAAAGGCTTGAAAAACAAACCTTTCAATATGAAAGGAAACTGCTGGCAGGGATTATCTTTATAAATGTTAATTTTCTCTGTGTCATTTCAAATATATCATTTAATGGCACACATGACATTTCCTTTTAAAATGGCACAGGAGGGAGATTTAGGCCAATCATTTCTGTGTCGCAGGTAATGGGTATGCCAAAATGGGTCTAAATATATTATCTGTCATGTTTACTTATAGAAACACCAGAGAAACATTGCTTTCAATTACATTACATGACCACTGGCGCTGTACACTCATTTCCACCATCACCATAGTAGATGGGCTTGCTTCCACTCCTGCACAATGATGTTTGTGCATGTGTAATTACTTACAGGGCTGGTATTACGTAACTAATGTGTTCTCAATAAATAAGTTTTGAACATGCCATCTGAATGCAGTTTTTGCACCATGGTGATGGCATTGTGTTGACACTGTTTTAAAGTTTCAGTTTTAAAGACATTAAAACAGTTATGTAAACACTGGCATGCCTATTATTATTATTATTATTATTATTATTATCATGAATATTTGAAAAGCAACAGGCACTGTAGTTGGAATGATTATGATTATCATTAAAATGGTCACACTGGTAGAGACTAAATTTGCATAAATTTAGTGCAAATGTGGACATTTTTAATGCAGAAAATATTTTTTACATCAGAATAATAAATAATGCATGTATCATGTGAAAGAAGAACAATGCAGAAATGCAGAAAACAACTGTACACAGTCATTATGGACCAAAGTATTGGAACAGTTCAAACTTTCAAGATAAAGGAAAACAAACATCATTAGTGGCGTAATCAAGTGTTCACTTGATTGATCCGCTAGCAGTCAGATTGAAATTTCATGGTTGCCAATATAGTTGCCATCAGGCACTCAGCATTACTTCAGTGTGCTTTCTTGGTTGAGATCAATCTGAGACAAGGTTTTGGCAATGTCAGACCTGAAATTGATTTAAGGTTGAATAGAGGTTTGTGACACATACAAAAGCAAAAAACCACAGTTGGGAACAGGGAAAGGACCGCATGCAGTACAATGAACCTGCAGACACTCTGGCCTTCCTTGGAAAGATATGGGGAACCCTAAATTCAGTCTACAATTTACTTAAGGAATGTTTATCAGTTTGTGGCTGGTGTTTACTTCACAGAAATGCAGCACCTGAATAAGGTGAGTGTTTTTAAAGTGTTGGAATCACTACAGAGGGCTGATGTAGAAGAACTGTAACGCAATATTAGTACATGCTGTAAACAGGTGACACAGATAGCGTTATATCTGAACATCTATGTGAATGTCTCCCCTATGCTGTTTCTCAGAGTGATAGACATGCACTTGCCTGCTTCCTGATGATCTTCCTCTCAATGTCTCTCTAATGTGTGCCCTGTGATCCCTGCACAGAATATTTTTTTTATGTAGTGGTGGTTGTGAAAGTATCTGATATTAATAGAAAGGATGATTTGTATGATATGTGTGATGCAGATGTATCTTTGGACATTGAGGTTCTCAATCACCAGTGTGACTGAACTATGTTCTCATTTCATAATTTACTTAAAATGAAAAGTAAACAAACATTCTCTTGGGTAATATTGGCCACCAATTAACTGTACACCCAATCCAAATATTGTAGGGAGACCCTTCACCCCCCCTATACTTATCGCAGAGGATGCCTCAGGCTCTTTGATAGACTACTGTTGCACCATTAAACAGCTGTAATGTCTGTATTTGAAATGTTTATTTCAGATTTATGAATAAATAAATTAATTAATCAAATAAAACAGATGACTTTTTTAAATGAACGAGTAATTTCTCAAGGCCAGCTGTGGTGCGCACTGAAGGATGCTTCTGCTCTATGCGTCAGTGTCTCACTGCGCAGTCGCCGTTGCTGTCGGTAGCCAGCGTGAATGCCGAAAGAGGGGAAAATGGCTCTTGATAATTTCCTTTTTGCACAATGCATCCTATATTTCTTGGCGTTTGTTTTCGGCTTCATTGCCGTCGTGCCACTTTCCGAAAACAGTGACGACTTCCAGGGAAAATGCCTGCTTTTCACACGGGGCATGTGGCAGAACGAGAACATCACAGTGGCCAAGCAACGTTTCATCGTTGAGGAGTGGGGACCGGAGTCTTCCTGCAGTTTCATCACTTTTGTCGGGATAGTCTCCCTCATTCTTTCCGCGGTCCAGGCGTGGAGACTGCTCTTCTTTCTTTGCAAAGGCCACGACGAGTGAGTCTCATTTTTTACGTCAGTGTTTAGCATTGATATTTATGTTTGTTTGTGTTTTATGTGTTATACTATAATTCTAATGGCTAGTGAGGGTGACGCTAGCTGGCAGTTGCTAGCCAGCTGTCGATACACATCTTCTCATTCTCAACGAAATATGCAACACCATGTACAAAATTATATGCAGCTATATACAAAATACCTTGAAATTATAAATAAGATACGAGATCCTCCGACAGTTGGCATGGTAACACCAAAGCTCAAGCATTATTGCACTACCGCACCCAGCTAGCATTCCTTGAGCATCCATAATCAATAGAGATGGAGCAGATTGATAATAGCTGGAATAGATGGAATAGATTGATAGTCTAAGTGCGGGTTTTAAGAGTTCTTCAATAGTTGTTTGTAATCATTTGTACACATAATTGTTTCGCTGTGTAGAGAAACGAGGATGTTGATTTTTTTTAGAACAAAATCGACATTTATTTGTCGTTGCTACATTGCAGAGGTTTCCTGCTACAACATCACCCCTCAGGCATTTATCACAGCAGATGGCCGGTATTGATGCGGAAAGCATATATAGTCGTATGCTCCAATACGTGCGCTTTATTTGCTATCTTCCTTGAAATGTATGCCCAGGAAATGGATGCATAACAGAGGCCAATCACCAAGCATTATTGAATTGTTTAGAGAAAGATGGGCCAAGCATAAAATAATTGAATAATACATAATCCAGTTACAAAACTGTTTGATTGATAAATTGTTTTGTGGATCATTTATCTGATTTGCTTTGGCCTAGCACACAGTGCCTGCATGTTTTTTTATCTCAAGGATTCTTGAGAATTATTTGGATCTCTTGATGTAGAGGTTTGGTGATTTTTTTCATAATGAATGCAAATATTTTTTTGCAAGGTACACATTTATATTCCTATTTATCTGTATGTGCCAACCCCAAATTCTCTCCCTCCACCAGTCGAGCAACCTGAGTTGACTGAAAATTCATATTACTGCGTGCTTCTGATACAGCACTGCAGCGTGTGGGAGGAAGTCATCCAGGGAATGAATTGGAGACAAGTCCACCCACACACCTTCGAATTACAAGAACATTCAATTCTAACCTGCTTTATTAAAACGAGAACTTACAGTATCTTCCCTGTTCTCTTCTGCCAGTAAGACAGCTGATGCTTTCCTCTCCCTCTCTGTCAGATGTTAGCTGTCTCAACAAATCAGAGTATCATAGCTCGTCTCCATGATGCTACATAGACTGTATGGGGAACAGGTAGTGCGATGCACTGTGGTTGAACAAGCAGCAACGCATGCAGTCTCTCAGTTTCCCATTCTCTCACTATGATGCCATTCTCTCACTGTGATCCCATTCTCTCACTGTGATATCATTCTCTCACTGTGATCCCAGTCTCTCACTGTGATCCCATTCTCTCACTGTGATCCCATTCTCTCACTGTGATCCCAGTCTCTCACTGTGATCCCGTTCTCTCACTGTGATCCCGTTCTCTCACTGTGATCCCGTTCTCTCACTGTGATCCCGTTCTCTCACTGTGATCCCGTTCTCTCACTGTGATCCCGTTCTCTCACTGTAATTACAGCTCCATCTTCAATGCCTTCCTCAACCTGCTGCTCAGCTCCTTTGTGGTGTTTGCCATCTTTGTGGCCAGCACCATCGTCACCGTGGGCTTCAACCTGTGGTGTGATGCCATCACTGAGGACGGGACCATGCCAAGCAGGTAGGCCTTCCTTCGCGATCGGCGTCCAACCTCCCACTTACCAAAAGCTATGCTAACACAAAGCTATCAGAAGGCCAGAGTAATATTATTATTCATCTTCTTGGCAGCCATTCACTTTCAAGGTAGCTTGCATTATAACAAGATAGTTATTGAAGCAATTCAGGTCAAGAATTTTGCTCAAGGGTACAATCCCTACATGGGATTCTAATCTTAAGCTTCCTGGCTTGATTTCATTTGCTTATCCAGCACACCATACTCCCACCCCAGATATAGCAGCTAATTCTAGACCAAGAGTCAGAGGCTCCTCTGTTACAGAATTCTGTGGTGCATTGTACTGTAGTGTTGAATTATGCTCTAATTAACACACAGCTCCCATACTACTTGGTGTGATCTGCCACCGTGCATTGAAATGTGTAATTCACCAAAGCATGTCAGTTGCTTATATAATGTACATAAACTGAACTTTTAAATAAAGATTTGGGGGGAGAATTTTCAGACAATCCCTTCTCAACTAACAAAACCTAGACAAACTGGTCCTATGTATGACTATAAAAATCCCACTTACCACTTGCTTTCTGCATCAGCTGTTCATGGTGTCCCTCCTTCACCCCATCTACCCCCATTCGTGATGTCCATATGGGGGGGAGGGGGGGGGGTCATCAGACTCCAAGCCGAATGAAACGACTGCTATAACCACATGAAATGCAACCCTAACACATTGATTGTGTGGAAATCAGTATCTGCTGAATTGTATTTTATGTGGTTCATAGTAGATGGTTTGCCAGTGGGTTAACAATGATAATTTGTCTGGGGCCTGTACCATAAGTGAATTTTTGGCTCAGAAAACTCACACCTAAATTCTGTTGTGCTCCCCACTCGTTTCCAGTTGTGAGGATTTGCAAGACACGGATCTGGAACTTGGCCTGGACAACTCCTCTTTCTATGACCAGTTTGCTATTGCACAGGTAAGGACTGATGTAACCAAATGCCAATTTATTAAAAAAAAATCATGGGTTATTGCACCGTACTTTAAAGTGCATCCAACAATGAAACACATTTAGAGTTAAATCAATGCCTGTCGCTTGTAGGTCCCTAAAGCTTTTAACATTGGCTAGTGCAGCCATTCCCAGCATGCTGTCCTCTAATTATTGCTGCGCTTGGCCAGCTGCTCTGATCGGATACCGTTGTCAAGCTTTGTGTTCACTTGAGCATTTACAGTGTTGAATTATTAATCAGTTTATTACTGAAAGTGGATCCAGGGAAAGCCACACTGGACAAAGGGGCATGATTTACTGTTACATGCATTGTAATATTAAGTCTACAGGAAAGTAAAACAACCTGGTGAAGAACCGTCATATTTGCATCCGTTTAATGTTTATTTCCAGTTAGGTTTGGGCAGGGCTATACATGCTCTGTGAACCCCATGTGAGCTGGATTTGTATATTTGGGGAAAAAAATCAAATGTCCTTCAGACAAAATGTGAGAATTTACCTAAGATCTCATTGTCAGAGATCTTACAAATAGGTAGGTTTCAGAATTCCCGCTTACTGCAGGTGTTGATGTCTTTACTTCAACTTACTTAGGGCGTAAGTGTCCAGTTTGATCCACACTCATCACAATCATTCACTGTTGGAGAATCTGAAGCTGGTAGCATAAAAACAGTCATTTGATGATGGCTGGGTCAGACTTTGGATGTACGTACAACTTGTGCAGTTGCGTAAAGGAATTTACAGTACAATGTATGGCTGGTAAATGAGCTTGTATATATACATATTAATTACTTGTTTCAATTAATCACTCGTGGTACACTCATCATGGTATAACCCTCATTAATCAGTGAGGTGAGTGGGCCTAGGTGTAAGAGAAGAAGTAAATTTAACATATAAATGTGAAGCTTTTTAACCCCTGCTTATCAAGGGGTTACAGTCATGGCAATCTGCAACAATAGGCCACTTTATAAGTCACAACACTGTGCTAGGATCAAGATGTCATCATGATCACAAGTTGTAATTGTTCCTATGCTGCCAGTTCCACGGCAGTTTTAGGGCGTTTTCATATTAGGTATGATTGCTTCGTACCGTTCCTGAGTACGATTGCCCCCCCCTCTCCACTCCCCTGCCGCTCAGCTTTCACATTAGTTATGCTGTTCTGTACCTGAGTACACTTGCGTATCTACACACTGCGATGCAGCACCTAGTTGGTTTGCGATCCGCCAATAAACACAAAGAAGAAGAGTACACCTCACATTCACATCCTAAACAGCAGTCCACTTCCATGTTTTGGTACAGTAGTTTTCACACCTGATGCGAACCATACCCGAGTACACATGAACTGTATTGAGACCACCTTTTCAAGTGGACCCGGGCCCGGGTACAGTACACAGTGTTCACACTAATCAAACAAACTGGACTTTGGGGTCAAGTGTACTCGGATCCGGGCCTGGGTCCCTGATGTGAAAGCCCCCTTAGAATCACCTATTTGTGAGGGGTTCCTATAGGTTGCATTATGCATTTGCTGAGCAAATACTTGCATCCAGGGCAGCTTTGCCTACATTTCTCTGGTCATTTGCAAGTCTTTGTATTTCCTGAATCAGTTCCGGTTGAGAATCTTACTCTGTGCCATGCTGGTGTCTGGTGGCCGGTATATAACAGGCGCCTACCTCTGTCATTGCAGTTCGGCCTGTGGGCTGCCTGGCTGACCTGGCTGGGCATCACTATGATGGCCTTCCTGAAGGTGTACCACAACTACCGGCAGGAGGACCTGCTGGACAGCCTGATCCATGAGAAGGAGCTGCTGCTGGGCCGCTCGCCCCGCCGTGGCTCAGATGCGGATGAGAAGAGCGGCATGATCTAGCCCCCGCCGGAGGGGGCGCGTTACCCGCAAACTTCTCCCACCACCGGCAGGCTGAGCAGAGGATGATGGGAAGGCAGAGGCAAAGCAAATGCAACAGAACGCAATTGTCCCAGGAAACCTTTGATCCAATCCCATCACCAATGATAGTGGTCCACTGTGTTACTTTGCAGATCCTCTGTGCAGTAATTCTTATCCTCTTTTGTGCTACAGTTGTATTCTGATTGTACATAGGATGTAGGACCAGCTCTAGTGCTATCCACTCTAGCCCTTTTTATGTGCAGGTTCTGTATAAGCATTTATATATTACTGGAAGCGTATCTTAACCCCCTAAGGCACACACCGAAGCGTAAGTGAGCAGCAAGAAGCTGTTAAATGGGAAAACAACGCTGCATTGAGCATTTCTTACCACGAGCAAAAAGCCTAGTTCAGCAGTGCAAAGCTGATAATTCCCCACTGAGCTGTTTCAAAAGGGAGAAAAAATAAATGGATCATTATTTCTCACCTGACATGATGCACATGTACAATGGAGGTTATATTACTTGAAGTGTTTGTTGCGTGGTATCCACTGGCTCCAGTATTACAGTATGCTACGTATGTCCGTGGTGATGTAATGAGTGGGCTGGAAATAGAACAAGACAGGGCCCTACAGCTGTCACTGGATTTTGGTATATGCTACAGAAATGTATTTTGGGTAATGTGATATTTGAATATTCTACTGTATGGCTCCCAATACTGAATATTCAAATAATCAAACTCACTTTTACCCCAAGCACTGTATTAAACTCCTGTCCTATGTAAGTAATGGCTCGAGATTTGCTTTCACTTACTCTTTCAGACAGGAAAATTAATAGTATCAATGAATTTTCTATGGCTCTCCTTCATTAATATTTATAAGAAATTATTTCTGGATTCTCAGTTTTCTTCATTTGATTGTTAATTAGCAAGAATTAAACACTGATCCAAGCTACTGATTATGGATATCGCACAGTTTTTCCGTCTTTCCAGTAAACAAATATTTGGTCTTACCTGCACTACATACATGAACATAGACATACAGTGTAATAAATACAACTCATTTTTTCCTCATAAGAAATACAGTGTTACTGATTTTCCTATTTGCACTGCACTATGTCTGTAGGGATCTTGGGTCATTCTCTCTAGCTCTTTAACAGGTGAGTCTGGGGAGAGATGGTGGTGGTGGTGGAGGTTTGTGAGTAACTGCCTGCTCCCGGTATCTGCGTTCTGTTCTGCTGAGCCGGTCGCATAGTAAACTCAGAGTACTTTGCATGCTGCTACAAGACGTGGTGTGTGCTTTCGCAGTATCACATGTACACAACTACCAAGCACTGTATTTTGTAAAAAAGCTCAGAACTTTATAAAGGCACGGATGTGATCGTTACCTATCTACATACGAACTGTTTCTTACTCCTTGGGCACTAAGCTTCTCACAGGTGGATTAGTGAGTCTTGTTTCAGACAGTTTGTTGGTGTACAGTTGCATAATGAACTTTTGTCACATTTTACAGGAGGTGACTCAAAAGACAGACACTTGAAAATGTATTTTAATTCCGTACCAGGCTTTCAAAATCCTTTATGACACAGAAACAAAATGGCTCCAGCAGTTATCATCTTGCCCCAAACCCAGCATAGACAAGCCACTGCTATCCCAGCTGTAAGACAGCCTTACATTCTTAAAGCTGAGTGCTCTCTACATGAATACTCACTCTTACCTGAATACTCTATTAGAGCCTGTCCCAATGGTAAAGATTACATTTCTCTATGTAATTAATTTATGTGAAAGACATATATTTTACCCTAAGTTATATTTTGACTGTATGTCCATACCTATAGTTTCTATTTCCCATTTGGCCAGGCCTTTTGCCTCAGTTTTTAATCAATATTAGCCTTTTTTCAAACCTTGCTGTGATGTGCTATACCACAAGATGTGGGAGACACTTTGGTTGGCAAAGACAGTTTTATTTAAAAGAATACAAATAAAAAATAAAGGTAGAAACAAACAGAACCTTAAAAAAGGCACTTCTTTAAAAAGTGAGTGAAATACAGCTACAAAACAAAGATAAGCAAGGATAGGCCATGTGAACTTCTTAGGGATATTTTTATTGCTAGAGAAGGCTGACAGTTCAGCAGGATTTGTCTAATAATAATCATTCTGTGGTAATATCAATGGTATATCCTCTTGGACAGCTGTTGCATCATATTGC
Organism: Megalops cyprinoides; assembly: GCF_013368585.1. Classification (NCBI taxonomy): domain Eukaryota; kingdom Metazoa; phylum Chordata; class Actinopteri; order Elopiformes; family Megalopidae; genus Megalops; species Megalops cyprinoides. The sequence continues at coordinate 28,167,760 of NC_050594.1, forward strand.
TTTGAAACTGACATGTAACATTTAGACACTGTCTTGCTACCTATAAATGTGTTCCCTGAAACCTGTTATGTAAAGAATACATATTGCAAACTGTGTTTTTTGTCATTGCTTTCAAATTAAAAGCATACATAACATAGATTTAAAATGGCTGTACTTGTGTTTACATTTTTATAGAAGCTTCAATGTCCTGTATTTTCATAAGGGGTAAAATGGAAGGTGTCAACTTGAAATACGTGGACATTTCAAAGAAATAATCACTTTTTCCCCAAAAAGTAGTTTTTGTGTTTTATATAGACTATAGTGTATGTTCTACATTCTACAGTTATTTTCTGTGCTTGCCTGTATACAATACCTCACAATTTTTGTGAAGTAACTTTATTGCACCAAACATTCTATGTGTTAATAATTTATAGGACTTCATTAGTCCGTAATGCTAGTTTGAACAGCATTACACAAGTTCAAAATTTGAATACCAAAGATTAATTAAAAAATAGAAAAAATAACAGATTGCAAAATCTATACAAAATGTAATTAAATTCAAACAAAAGGAGATATTTAACTTCAACATATGCAGATATACAGAATACACATACAGTAGTCTTTCCTCTATTATGGAAAAGGTCATTCCTTGTGGCATTTTAGTAACTATATCTATGAAGATTCGAAGTATAGAAGGCATATACACTCTTACAGAAAACCAATCACATTTTTTTTCATAAGCAGATACAGTGTTTGTCTGTCATATTGAATGAATATATATTTCTGTGCTGAAAGATACTCTCTTCTCAGTTCAAATATGAACTTAAAATCTCTCATCAATGTACCATCCATGTGGTTGGAATTAAACTATTGTGCAGACAGTTTCTTTCTTTGTAAATTAAAGGTGATTTTTTAATATTAATTTAACAGCACATCTGCTTATCATATGCAGTAAATTAAATATAGTGATGATCTTGATTGATAAGCCAGACTACGGCCAGACGGACTGTGCTGATAAGATGTCATGTCTGCTCTTAGATGTCTTTCTCAGAAGGTGTTAAAATATTAGTGCCTTTCTCATGCAGTAATCCTTTGCTTAATTTTAAGTGCTGTTGACAGTTTTCATATCCTACTGTTTTTCTCTCTTTAGACTGATTGCTTTCTCAGTTTTTCAAACTTTGTCCTCCATATTCACATATATGATCCACATATATTGATTGTACTGAAATGTACATAAATTGAAGATTTTTGGTGGGCATAACCTGTAAGTGCCAACACACTCGTGATGTGCTAAAGACTTCATAACTTAAACAAGGCATTCCAATGACCTAAGTATTTACAAAGCCATGACAGCTACATAACTCTGGGAATATACATTTTTCTATATGTCGGTGTAAGCAAGCGTAGTGCTACAATCTGTGATGCACGTCTCAGCACCGTGTTTAGAGAGTGGATGCAGTGCTCTTATAGGAGGAACCAGCCATTTTTTGGACTTGGGCGAGGCTGTGGAAGAGGGAGGGGGTGGTGCAGAGCTCCCCCTCTGGCTGGTCACAGTTACTGCATGGTGAGCCAGATCCAGCAGCCCCAGAGTACCTGCTTCATCTGCAGCAGGTAGACGGCCAGCATGGCCTCCAGCTCCTCACACGCGCGCTGCGGCCGCCGCCGGTCTGTGCAGTACAGCGCCACGCCCAGGACGGAGAGCAGCAGGAACAGGCAGGTGAGGAGGGCCAGGTGCGGGCGGCTGGGGGAGGTGTCGTACGCTGTAATCAATGCAGAACAACACAGCATTGAGGATATTTATCTTGTTCCACCTTCAGCATACATGTCTGTTGTCAGTCAGGATCCTACAAGTGAAATTTTAGTGAAAATCAGACTGCACTAAGACATTTAAAGGGGATCAAAAATGAAAAACTGATATCATGTATGTGCTTCATACATACTGGCCAAGGCCATATTTATGCACATACATGTAAGAACTTAGTACATATCCTGAAACCAATGTTTCCTCAGTGCTGTGCCCTCATAATGTGTAACTGCCACCTCATGATCTTATCACAATGTTAAAAAACTGTGGTTAGGTTATGTTTGCTGGGAAGGGGAAAACAACATACAGTGGCATTTTTGGTCATGTACACCAACAGTCAAAATAGCCATGCATATGCGCATTTATGGTTAACTAAATAATGTGACATGAAACAGTTCATCCTCCCAGAGTAGGTGAATGGGTAGGGGAATAACATCAGCCATTATCAAGTGTTGAGAAACAATAACGTGCCACTAGAGTGGAATCCACTCAGCTAAACAGAGAAAATGACAACTCCTGACAATTGCCCATACATGGAGAAACCCCCCCAAGAAAAGCAAAAAAACAAACAAGCAAACAAAAAAATAGTCCAACTGTTATAATAATGCTTCCTTAGTATTACAATTATCATTATTGTTGCTATCATAATAACTTCACTTCGTTTTTATGTTTTTAGGCATGTATGGAATTGTTTTTATCACACATTGATGACCATTCTTTGGGTCTTTGATTCATCAGTGTTTTAACAGGAGTGCCAAAAGCTGTGCATGGTTTAAGGTGGCATAGAGAGGGTTGTTCCTGTAATACAGAGCCTGTGTGATTTGTCCCCTTCTGCTGGATTCATCCCTGCACATTTTCACTGTTATTGCTGATCAGTGTGAGTGACACATCGGAATTGCATGCGGTAAGTGAGCCATGTTCCAATCTGTTAGTCCCACTTACCTAGTGAACAGTCAGAGTGTGGAATGTCTGCAGATTGGACAGATGATTGCCAAGTAAGTATCTCCTCCTCTCCATGACAGCAGCTTCGGGTACTGTTATGCTGAGCTAACGCTATAGCTACAGTCACTGGTGCATACAGGCATGCACGGTTACAAACGGCCTCTTTAATGTAATGGCTCTGTCATTACAGAGTGCGAAATGGCTCTATTGCTTTAATAGCTCATTGTAAATGCAAATCATGCAGGTTTGACAGTGCTTCCCTGCAGAATTCAGCAATACTCACCGGGACAGCTGTCCTCGAGTGAACTGCACTCCAAGTCCACTCAAAGATTTTTATATGCATTGTTTTTTTAATTACCTACTATAAATAATTTCAAGGGGTAATGGTAAATCTACTCTAAAGTTGTTTAACAGAATAGAAACAGGGATTAAAAGTGGATTGGTATAACATTAAGATTCCCTGCTTAATCTTGATGAAGAAACTGACCGGCCCAAAGCTGATAAGGCTGTTAAAAATGAGCTCTTTCAACAAAGCAATGAATCAAAAGCAGGTGCTGTAGTTGGTTGGTGTGGGAGGGACATTATTCAGTAATTGAAATACTTCTCTCATAACATTCACGTCATTATTACTGATGCAATGCATACAGCCCTGGTACTCAATTCTCTTTGTAGTTACTGCTAGAGTGGAGACTGTTAGACAGTAGAGGGCAGCACTCCATCTCTGAAGAACTTTTAACATAGCAAACTCTATGCAATACACACAGCGCTGAAACCAAAGGGGAGTGGTGGTGATTGATTAAAAAACATGATGACTGAAGGAAAAAATCTTGAGTCTTGACCTGACTCATTTGACTAGACTGCAAATTCCTTTTGATGTATGGTTGGTGTGCCCTGGCGGTCAGCCTTCGACCCCCGAGTCAGCTCTTACCATGTACAGTGAGCTCGGGCTCCCGGAAGCGAACCCGCCGCTCCGGTTTGCGCCGGTGAGTCAGCTCCGAGTCGGCACCGCCGCAGCTGGGCTTCTTGAGGATGGAGGTGGGAATTTTACAGTTGGTGATCTGGACAGGGGGTGGGGTGGAGGGTTTGGGACAATGCATTGAGAACGTCAGGGCGGAGAGCAGAAAAACAACTGCTGATGCAAAAATATCTAGAACTGTAAAATTGAAATTAATGTGAAACGAACAACATGGGCAAAAGTCGTGAGAACCTTTATCTCAGGGTATAAATAATTTTTTGTGTTAGAATTAACTATCTTGTAGTGCTTGGACATTTTATCAGAAGCATCACTTATCTGACACCAGGTTTGTGGATTTAAAAGTGTTTTGGATACTGTGCAAACATGTTAATTCAAGGCAAATTATTGGAAATTAACTCTTACCTAACTAATATGAATACATAATAGTACCATTAAATCTATGGCATAGTCAAGATCAGTGGTATTATTCAGGTATAATTCTATAATGTGTCTGACAGTATGGCTATATGTTTTACTTTTTAGAGGGCAGAATATTTGCTATTTCAGAAAATATGCTATGTAGGATACAATTGTACTTTTACTAATTTGCTCTAATATGCCACTGAATATGTCTATGACTAATGTACAAATAATACAAATAATAAGTAATGCTAATGGATCATTGTATTATTGTATCATAATGCATGTAGTGTATCATAATGTATGTAATGTATTTTTACAGTGTTAATTTTGATCAGTTTAAATCCTGACTGTAACACAAATAGAATGTGAAGACGGCACCTTCTGTTTTGATGCTTCCTGTTGGTGATGCGTGTCCTTTCTGTGGTGATGCCGGACCTCGGAGCGCCTCTCCCGGTGAGTCAGGGGGGCACCGTTAAGCGCGTCACTGAATGTTTCCGTCGCAGCGAACCTCTTGGACAGCGCCGACACACACTGGCCCAAAGAGTCTGTGGAGGTCAGACATCCCAGAGGTGCCGTTTCAACCGGGTCATGCCAGCACAGAGGTGTTAAAACCACTTTTCAGAATGTTAGAGAGAGGTGTTTACAAATCAGTGAGGTATACGAGGGTGGAACAACTGCTGTGACGTGGAAACGCTGTCATGTGACTTCATATACATTCGTGTCACCTCCAAAAGTCCTCAACACACCACGTACTGTACAGCCTGAGTCACTGATGACGCACTTGCTGTGTACAAAACAAAGGTTGTAATAACAATGAGTAACAAGCAGGTGAGATACTTCTGCTAGCACTGACCACAGTCTGCAAAGATGCTGAAGACTTCAGTCTCCTTGGCACTGAAACACTATAACTGAAATCCTATACACCCCAGATATACACTGCTCTCTGTGACTGGGACTACAACATCAAGGGCATCCACCAGCTGAGACATATCAGGAGAAATTCTTGATGTACTTTATTGCCGGACAATGATAAAAAAAACATTTCTGGTGTGTCAGCAGAACAGTCTTGTGACAGATCCCATAAAACACTGGCCTCAAACTGTCAAATTCAGATAAGCATTTTCTGTTGGACTGTTTATAGAGTATCATTTCATTCTGCTGACACTGTTTCCAGCAGTGGCTGTAGATCCACCAGCCATTTCTGCAACAGTCACTGGTGCCGTGCAACTATGTGACGTGGCTTGGAAGGGCTTCCTCCAAATGCTCCAAAAACTTAATACAGTTTATTTGGATAAAAATGAAAATAATTGTGCACAATGGCATGTTTTACCTGTTAAATTAATGGCAGATACTTAGGCTTAGTGCAGTGTGTCCTGTGCAAGTGGCTGTTCAGTGTGTATTCTTTCTTATTGATGCTGGAAATGCAATATGCTGTCTGTTGCTATAACTTCCTGGAGAGTGAACCCTTTTTCAGGTTTGAATAGGTTTTTACCAATGCAATGCATACTGTAAGAAAGCAATAACTCAGTTTTATCAGTCTACATTGTAATGAAACCCATGCACCTTGCCTCCACACTGAAAGGGAAAAAAATTGGAAGGCTTGAGCTTAGGGAATGTGCTATATTGATACATGTCACATGTCATAGGTTGCTGTAGGGGCTATCACTCAATGTAATAGAAGCCTTATGAATTATTGGGGAGAAACCTTTTTCATCCATGCAGTCTAGCTTTGCCTTTACACAACAGTGTTGGGTCATTCTAACGGCTGCCAGAGTTGCGACCCTTATATAAGAGAAGAAAAAAGTACAATTTGTTCAGATTGATTTACTTTGTTGCTGAAAGGTTAACAATGAAGTACATTGTAGTTAAGTTGAATCTGAGCCTAACTGTCAAGACTGATATTGATGTTGGCACTGGTGACCAAGTTTTCACAGTATATCTTCTCAAGAGGTGCACATTGTACAAAATTCCCAAAAATTTGCCAAAGGTTTCCAAAACTGCTGTATGACAGCAAAGTATGTATTATGAATGTTCCATCTGGCCTTTCCAGCTCGTTTGCTTAATAGCTTATTAACATAATCAGCCAAATTGAATAAAAACCTCATTATGCCTAAGATCGGTTTCCCTTGCCTGCAGGGATCTAATATTATTTTTGCTCATGTAATGACACTTGTAGTGTTATTTGAACAGTTTAAAATAGGCACTTAATGAGCTGAAAGTTCATTCTGAAAATATCTTTTAAATTAAAGGAGACCCACTATTAATGCTCATTTATGTATTCAAGGGTAAGTTCAATTGCCAACTGTATAGCAAAAATGTACTTATTTACATTGCTTATTATTTGCATTTATTTATTCCTGTGTGCCCTGGAGAAACTGCATTCCTTTAGCCTGTACTTTTTCAGCCAATCAATTTCAGAGGTTATTTGTTTGCCAGTAAAAATCAGAAGCATTAACACAAAGAATGACGCTGTCTATCTCTTAATTATTGTACTATACCTTATTCAGTGACTTTTAGGTTTACTAATTCAGAAGTTCTACAAAGCGGAGGTTTTCAAAAGAGAAACTGACAATAATGTGGCGACAATCCCTTGAACAGTATGCAAAGTAGGACTCCTCTGTGCTCGACAGAATGTGGTGTTTGCTTGCAGATCGCAGAGAGTGAAGGTACAGTGTTTACCTGAATATTCAGTCTTGCCTATCTCAGCATAGACAGATGCCAGCAGCTCCAGGCTCCTGGCTGTGATGGGGTGGTCATTGCCAAATGCCTTCTGTCGAATTTTAGTGGCCTGAAACAGAGACAAAGACAGCGAAAGGTCAAACATGGGAGGGGAGAATTTCATTAGAGTCAGATTCAATAATGATGATTTACGTCATATCTCAGTGCTTTGTGTCAGCATATCATTGAAACAGAGATGTCATTCACAGGACAATAGTAATCTAATTTATGGTCTATGAAAGAACAGTGCTCAGGGCTATAGTTACAGAACAGCACGGAATTAAGTGATTGTCTTATGAAGCATTTCCATGTAGCATGTACACACTGTCATGTAGCATTATCTAGATAAATGTCACATCAAAACCTCCTACACACATTTTCCTATCTTTTGAGGTAGGAAAGAACGTTATGTGATGTGATACTATACATACCTTGCCGCTGTATTCTAAAGCAAGATGTGGTCTGAAAAAAAAAATAAAGAATAGACATGGTTACTCCTCATTAGTCATTGCTTCTTTGTCTTGTGTGTGTGTGTGTTTTGTAAAATGCCTATGTGTCCCAGGACATGCTCTAATGGTATCAGCGGTGGGATGGGATTTCCTGATCATGCATATTGTGTGTGTGTTTATGTGTGTGTGTGTGTGTGTGTGTGTGTGTGTATGTGTGTGTGTGCGCATGTGCGTGCGTGTGCATGTTTTGTTCCTTCCCAGCCACCCTTCATAAAGCACACAGACACACAGCCAGTCAGGGCTGCTACTGCTGCTGCACCTGCACTGTGAATTCCTCCCCACACAAGGTCAGAGCTTCAAGGTTGATCGGCCTGTTGAACTCTTATGACCTCTAACCAGACTGGGTACTCAGCATAAGGCCACTGTCTGCAGGTCCTGCGTCACCTGTACAGCAGACGAGGCTAGTCTAGCTCCCCATTCCCCTTCCCCCTGTCAGCAATAATTACAGCTGATGAACATCTTACTTTAGCAGTGACTGAGGTGCTCAGCAGCTGCAGAGCTGCCCTTTTCTCTGTCTTTTTGCAGTAGTGGTTATCACTGTAAACCAGTACTGACCAGAAATCTTTAGGCCAGCACTGATCACGACAAATGTTTTCTATTGCCGGCAATGTAATATCATTTAATCTTTGTTTTTGTCATTCTTTTTATGGCTGTGATTTGTGGGTCACAATGTGCAAGTATCCCATAGACTAAATGGCAGGAAATTACAGGAAAAAAACACCCTAATACAGTAGTCCCATGTTGTTTTTATTGCTGGATAATATGATAAAGCTGCTGCAGATGCTGTATCTGGAATTCATGTCACTGGTGACATTTTGATTTTCATCACAACATTTCTATCATAGTCTTCTTATTTGCCTAATGTCACAGCAGACAAACATCTGGAAGGGAATGGTTGTCAGATGCATACATGAAATGATTGTGGAACTATGTTTTAATATTATTAGTAGTGTCGTTTTTAGCTTAAATCAGATGCTTATACATAGTAGCAGGGAATCTTGTGCACAGAAAAGAAAATTTACCATTAAAGTACATTTTAGATAATCAGAATATATGTATATCCAGTATGTATGAATATGAATGAGTTTATATGTGAATATGGAAGGCACTCATATATATAGTGCCTTCCAAATTTATTCATACTCCTGCTACTGATTATTTTTCCTGAATAAAAAATAGATTTTTGACATTTTTGACATATTCTCAAATAATACATTTTAATCCAGAAAACATGAGGGTCACATTTATTCACATACTTAAAATAAAATCAGGCAAAATAAAGGTGTCATCAATATTATGGAATCTTTTTGGAAGTTCAATGGAAGCCTCTGGGACTATATAGAGGCATTTAAAGGCCTCTGTATAAAAGAGGTAACACACAGGAGATTCATTGGTAGCATCCATTATTATAGTTACAATCAGGGAGATCTCTGATGACTGCAGGTAAATGATAACTGACCTCCACAAGCTGGAAGATTGGAGAAACATAAAGGACAGCAACAGTTGGAAACCTTCTATACAAATAGACATCTACCGGTTACAAAGTATTGTAAAGAACCATTCAAAGTGACATACAGTACTTTTGCATTCATGGCCAAGATGCCAGGAGAAAGCTTATTGTGAAGACAAACCACAAGAATGTCTTGTGATCAGATTACATTTAAATTTAGCTTTTTGGACATAATCATAAGCTTTATGTTTCATATAATACTGAAGCTTATTTTGATAAAGAACCCACGCCAATAGTGAAATGTAGTGGTGGTTGTGGTGGTGGTGGGGTGAGGGTGTGATTACTGTATGTTGGACAGTTGTTTTACATCCATGGGTCCTAGAGTCCTTGTAAAGATGGAGGGAATCATAAACTCCAACACATAACATGACATTTGGGCCAGAAACTTGGTTCCCTCTGCCAAGAAGCTCAAGCTTGCCTGGAAATGCATATTGTAGCATGGCAACAATCCAAAGCATTCATCCAATCTAGAAAGGAATAACTGAGCACAAAATAAATGTTCTCGACTGATCATGTCACTCTCCAGAGCTCAGACCAAGTGTAAATTTGTGGTTTGGATTCAAGAAAGATCATAAAAGATAACTAAAAGAGCTGAAGGACATGAAAACTTTTGCCAAGGGAATGGTAAACAATCCCACTCAGAACTGCCAGAACCTCGTAAAATAACAGAGGAAGCATTTTTGTGGGTGTAACCCATGCCAAAAGGTGATTTATGAAATACTAATTACAGGGATGTAAATAAAGGTGACTCATATTTTTGGGAATAAAATCCAGTAATTGAGAATTTGTGAATCTAATTTTTTCCCTTGCATTATAATAAAATAATAATTGATGGTATGAAAGATTTTGAAAATATTTTAAGGAAATTAAAATATAATATATATGTATTGTTTGCTATGTTTGCTATTGTTATGAAATGTTTTTGTTGCCACTTGGTAACACATATAGATATTGCCACAAAATTATTACTGCCAAAACTGTACCTGCAGTAATATTTGTATTAAACTGATTTAGGCAAATCAAGTGAAGAAATGTGTAGGGCCCAGGACCCCATGTTAATTAAAGAACACAAATGTCCCTTTAATTTATTGCGTGCTTCTCTCAAGAATTGAAGCAGTCAGTACTGCGGAGCAAATCTGACCACACGCATGCTGTGATTCTGTGTGCTAGCGCATTGAGCCTGACACACGGAGCGGATCGGGAGTCAGTGGAAATGTTCGGCCAGTGCCAACTGCCGCTGCAGCCGGAGCCCGGGCAGCGTTACGGACGCATGGCGCCCGCCGCTCTCATTACACGCGGCGTCCCAATCCCCCCTGCGTTGCAGCAAGGTGGGCGTCGCCGGGCCCGGCTGAGCCCCACCCTGCCACGGCAACCGCAAGGTCATCCATCACTTCCATGTGTACTTAGAAATGTAGAGCAAGCTGTATTTAGTGCTACAGATGTCAGCGCTACTGTTCCAAACCATAGCCTCTTAAATAAGTAATAGCCGGGTGTTGGGTGCACTGTTTTAAAGTGTCCCTCTCGACATTCGATCGTTGGCTTCCAGGTGCACCTACCGATGGGAGAACTTCCTGCCACTGCGTTGAAAGATTCAGGAGGTAACGCAGTTCCTACCTAATTCAGTGGCCAGGTTAAATCTATGATTAGTGTGAAAAAGAAAAGTCAGCTTTTGCCCTCTTGTCACAGATAGATCTATTTCTGCCATATATGGTCTTTTGTGCTTTTCTTTTTTATTTCTTTCTCACATGCTTTGTATAATTTTGATAAGTACACATTTTTTCGTTTTCTCTTTATATGATATTTGGAAATTCCCTAACAGGGCTACGGAAAAGAGAAAACTGGATGCATTATCCATTAAAGTTCTTGAGTACATCTTAAATATTTCACTTGGAAATGAATTTTGGTTTTAAAATAAACATGTTCAGAGAGTTGCACAAAGCACACCAGCCTGATCATACTGTCCTGGCATCTTCGGAAACTTAAGCTCAGAGACACAGCAAAAAACCATCCACACCTCATTCAAGTTTAAACCCCCGCCTCCCCCTTCCACCATTCAAACAACATCATCCTCCAAGCAATCAGGCTAAATGCCCTAATCTCCCAGCCAATGACGATGCAGGTATATAAATGTTCATCTTTCTGTCTTTCTGTGTACGCTGTGGCCTAACAAATTACTTCTGCATCAGGTTTGGCGTGGGGAAAAAGGACACCAGACTCAGGTGTTCCTGCAGCACTCGAAACTCACAACAGAAGTGGTGTATGTTTTCTTTCCCCATGGGCCTACAGGGGAATTGAAGTGCTTTTTTGCATGTGGCCTGGGGCATAGACTTCTCTGCTTGATATATGGCAAGGGAAATTTCCATCCCATTTGCCTAAGTGTCTGTGTTTGCACCACTATAAAAGGTCAAAACCATAAATCTTCCTCTCAATGACAAAATAACACAATCTCAGTAGCTGCAGACAGTATCGATGTTCCCGTCCTATGTCCGCTTTTCAATAAAGGACATCTAATTTATTCATAAGTGATGTAAATGGAAGAACAAGGGGTGATAACCAATACAACCTCTGTCTTAAGACATAGGTAACTCGCAGTGTGGTTTTCAGGGAGCAAGCCTCATATAATAATAGGAACAGAAATCAATTATATTAGTAGAGTGCAAAGAGCAAAACAAATCAGAAAATGCACAGACCTCTAGCAACCTTTCCCTTCATAAACCGTAGGTGCATAACATCTTAAAAAACAATCACAATAATCAGCCCTTTTGGTGTCCTGGAACACGGTCCTGCAACTTCAATAAATGAAGTGGTCTCTGCGGCAGAAATGTCCCGTGTCACTGCGGCCAGCGAGCAGCGCCGCTCCACGGACCCCGGGACCGTGCCCAAAACGCAGTGGGCTGTGACTCTGTGGCAGACATCCAAACAGGGTACAGTGCTAACCTCCCCTGTCCTTCTTCCAGCTACCGCATGTATCAGTGTAGGCCACTAATCAATGGGTCATGGTCAATCCCTGCATTGAAAATGCCCCATCCTCCTTAACCCCTTCATATCAATAAAAGTTGTATCCCCTAAACAAAATTCTCAGCATCTGACCTTAAAGTGTCTGGTAGATGAATGATGACAGTAAGACAGAACGACAGTGTTGCCTGGTGTAACACAGCAGAACAATGAAGAGTTTTCACACTGACGGCTAGCCACCAGCATTCTCTGATCGCGGATCAGTGGGTGACTGGGAGCCTACCTTTTGCTCATGATGCACAGCTGGGCGAGTCTCTCATAGTCCCGAGCTTGAGAGGCCTGCTCCGACAGCTCCTCTGGAGACTCCCATCCCTCCGATCCGAGCGGAGCCGTGTCCTGGGGGCCTGTGGCAGACGGTGTAATCAGAGTCCGTCAGCAGACAGCCATCCTCCCTCGCCCAGGAAACAAGATCCCGAGTGCGGGCAAGTGGCCACCGCAGCTCCGCGCAGCCCCGCGCAGCCCCACAACGTCACTGTGGGGCAGCGGCGAGCGGGAGGCCGGCGATAAAGAGTGCAGATAAGATCAGAGGGGAGACGCTCGCGCTCACCCGTACGCGCGGACACGTACACACGCAAACACAAACACACACAGCCTGACCACGGGTGGCGACGGTACAAAGTTGCTTTTGTTTGCTCCTCTTAGATGGACTGTAGCATTTGAGCAGAGGAGCTGGGCTGTGTTGTTCCCTTTCAGTTACACAAGGTACAGCACGCATGAGTCACAACTGTGAGAAGATCGAGGGAGGGAACAGGGGTGAAGGAGAGAGGGTAGGAGAGAGAGAGGTGTGACAAAGGAGAGAAGGGGAACTGGAAAACGAGAAAGGGGGATGGGCTTAGGGAAAGAGGTGCCACAGGCACTTTGGGAACAGATAGGAAGAGGATGGATAAAAGAGGGAAGGAAGAAACAGAAGCAGGGAGATGGAGGAGGACAGAGAGACAGGGGAAGGGGGGGGGGTGGTGAACAGGTAGACCGAGGTGCTGGTGCAGCTGGGAAACAGACAGAAGTGCTGATTCAGAGGCCTCTGGTTTCCATGGCGCTGTGCATTGCTTAATCAGATAATGCAGAGCAGGACCATTTGTCTTCTGTGTCCCTTGCAGCTACATGCTACACGTGGAAAGGCTGGTAGCTGCATCAGCACCACACACGCAAAAAAGAGGCAGCAGTCTTACAAAGGAGTACCAGATGATAGATCACTTCTTTCTGGCGACTGCCCTCGCAAAGTAAGATAAACTGAATAGAAAGTTGCAATCAAATCAAGTTTATAACAGTCCCTACCAAAACACTGGGAAACAAACTTGGTCAGACTTATTGTCACAGTTTAGGACTTTGTCATAACTTACTTAATCTAAATTCCTTTGGCAAATATCCAGCTGCATAAATGGATAATATTACATTATTAAAAATGTCGGTTATGTCAATGAGCCTGGATAAGAGCATTTTCTGGTCAAATGTATTATATAAATAACAAGTGTGACATTCTGAAGATAAAACTTGCAATTGCATGCAGTCATCAACGCATTCATGATTGGCATGGCATGTGTAGTGATGTACAGCACACTTATTGGCCTGTGAGAGTCACTTAGTTATGAAAAGCTATGACTCATCTTGTTGGCACATAAACACTGAATCACACCCATACAGGGTATGACCAGAAGTCTTTGTGGCAACACCCTCAGCCCTCAGGTTATACTTAAAGGTGAAACCGTAAATGTACATTAGTTATGGGATTTATACAGAGCCCCCCAAATGCAATCATACTACTGACAACTGTGTCAAAAAGAACACTTAAACAGAAGATATGCCAATGCCCACTAAATACTCAATTTCATAAGCAAATTGAAACAGTTTAAATAACATGTCAAATAGGCCTGTTTAGAAGAACTGCAAAAATCTGTAAAACATTTTCTCGTGCTCTGTTCAGGTTTTGTACAGTTAAATGGTACACATTTTCATTACGTATTCACAAAAACATTAACTGAATTTCTTTGGTTAAATCATCTTTAAAAAAAAATTATCAATGGTATGATTTGGAGCAGTGAATCAATTCAGTGTACATTCAATTTGAAAACATGAATCAATGTGGTTTAGTAATGCTAAAGATGAGATGAAAAGGCAAACAACCCTTAAATGAGATTTATAATCTACTATCAAACTAATATTCACTGTCCTTTGAATATCTGACAACAGTACCAGTTTTACTCAGAGAAGGTGTGTCTGCTACAATGTGGATGAGATATTCACACATTTTAGCTCAGCCAATATGTGTTCAGCATGAGTGTTGCTGTAAATGCATTTTAAAACGTTAATTTACCTGCACTCCCCTGAAGAGCTGTGAGCTCGAGCAATGCCACCTCGTAGAACATCTTCTCCGCCTGAATGAACTGGAGCGCTTTCACATCTGTTTGTATTTGTGAAGGATTAACAGCAGTGTCAGTTGCCCTGGTGAGGTATGGAAAAGAACAGCCGAGCCAGGTCATCCAGCTCTTCCTCTTGCATGCGCCCTAACGATTAAGAAGGAGAAAAAGAAAGACAAGAAACATCCACCTGCTATACAAGTCAGAAGTCTTAAATCCTTACAAGTCAGAGGTGGGGCAGCGATGTCCTCCATTACAGTAAGTTGGTCCCATTCATGGGAAGTATTTTCGCGTGTTGCCAATGGTTAGTATTGTGTGCACAGCTTATTTATATCTCCATAGGGAGAATTCAACATGTGCTGGTACTAAAAATAGACCAGCAGCCTAAGTTTACACTCTTATGCACAATCATAGAAGAGAATGTCCCAGTGTAAGGTGACACCCCTCATAACCGATTGGGTGAAACTAAAGCACATTGCTGGGAACAATCTATGTGCTCAAAATAAACAGATGTAAATCTCGGTTTCAATGACCTACTTAACAGTGGGAAGGTTTTCATGCACGTGCCTTAACAACAAGATTCAGCCAGCTACACCACATCTGTGTGTCTAATAAACAGTTTAAAAAGAAACTATAAAAACAGAAGAGCAATAAAGAGCTTCTATAAAATTAAATACTCCGAGAGTTTCCGATAAACACCAGGACCATTTGCTACGCTATAACATTTCGCTAGCACTGATACGACTTGTTGGTGCACTGGTTTGTCTCTGTGAAGGGATGTTTAAACTGGCTCTAAAAGGATGGGCAAAAACACCATGTCACAATGGTCCCTGGGCGAATAACGGGTTGACTTCAGGGCTTGCTGACATGCTGTGATGGAAGAACATCAATAGCCCTGCATCTAAGACTATATTTCAGTAGCAAAGAACACCAGATGTCTCTGATACTGTCACAGACAGAAAGGTCAGTTATTGCTATCACCCCCATTGTCCTCTTTCATCTGCTCTCTCTCTGTAAACAAGGCTGGGGGAAGCCGTGTTGGGTCCATGCGGTATAACCATGGAGACCACTGAAATGTCAGGTAGCGAGTGGGTGCTCCAGCTCACAGCTGAGCAAACAGCTGCAAAACACACACACACTTTTCTGCTCCTCTGTGTATTTTTCAGGTTCAGTTACTGAGTGATAACTGCTCCTCGTCTCCCTGTCTCTTGCATGGCCTCTCCTAGGCATGTGTTTATTCTAAATGTGACACAGGAACCCAATGGTTTTTTTTAACATACTTTTGTAAGCTGTATAATTTGTAAAAAGTGATGCTAGGTATACACATATACCCGATTGTCTTGTATGAACAGAAGATTGCTCTCCATGGAAAGAGATCCACCAAATGTTTTATAACTTGTGCAGATTGATTGTCACTTAAAAAAAAAAAAAAAAAAAAATATATATATATATATATATATATATATATATATATATATATATATATATATATATATATATATATATTGTATATGTATGTGTATAGCTTTGTACATACTATTTTTCATTCTCTCTAAATGTTAGTAACTTTATTTATTTATTTATTTATTTATGAAGTCTTCACATGCCAACAAAATCCTTTCTTCATGTAAAAGTAATTATTCAACCATTAGATAAAGAGTGTTTCTGGTGATTTTTTATTGTTCTGGTCTTCCACAATCATTACCTTACCTTCTCTACAGTTGGCTGACAAGCTAGCTTAGGTCCAACCACCTGATAGTAATTTGCCAGTATATTGCCGGTATACTGTTGAAGTATGAAATGTTTTCACATGCAGAATATGATTCTTTGATAAATTTGGTCTCTGTAGTTAGATTTTGTACAGGTTGCTTTGTTCAAAGCTGATATGTATGGTCTCCACTTGTTACAGAAGTTGCCCTCAGGGTGGTATTATCTGGCTCATTTGTTGACCATTTTCTCTGTGGTCATTCAGATCATTATCGCTGCATGAGTGCAAAGCCACTCTCTTGCTCTGTTGTTCTGTCTTTGAAACATTTTTTGAACGACCTGTGGATGAAAAGGGAAAATTTGTACAGGAATCTGCATGTTGTTGTTCATCATAAGAAAAAGATGGTGCTTCCAGCTTCACTTGAAGGGGAGTCTTACATCAATGTTCTCGGGACACAGTGTGCTGCACTTGTGAACATTCCTCATGGCTCTCACAGCAGACAGCAATCTGTTATTCGTGGTAAACAATAGATCTACGCGCCCTCTTACAAAAGAACGATCTCCTGAAACTACAGACTCAGCAGCATATGTACGTCTGCTTATATTTAGGTAGCAGCTGAGGCATTAATTGGAATGCTGACAGTCCAGCTATAGAGCAGTTTACTGTACTGCTGAGTTAATGAGCGTGATGACTTTCAAGCATCCATTAAAGGAGCACTTTGTATCACTTTCCAGTAAATTAGGGACTGTGGAGGAGCTGTGAATGATTAATTCAGTATTGATTTTAAAAGAGCTAATTACACTTAATTTGATAGATAAACACAGGTCCAGCTAGGCTTTGTAGCATGTCTGGTTCCTGAGAAGAATCTTCTTACATTTGAAATTCAAAACTGTATTCTCTATGCCACGTTAAACATGGAATAATTTTATGAGTAAAACAAATTCTGAATGGATTTTTGCCATGATGTTTACTTTCCTTTGTCTTATCTTGTGAAGATGGATTCTGAAAGATTTTCAGCATGCAGGAATTGGAGGTTGTCTTTGGAATCACCCTGAGGGACCATGCGTAATGCCCTACTTTATGTTAACCCCAATATATCAGAGAGAGAGGGTGAGAGAGAGAGACCACTGTGTTGCTGAAAGGCAAGTCCAGGGTTCTACTGGCAACCAGGGTTGCTCTCTCAAGAACCACAGATGACATCAGTGTTGAAACCAGTATCTTTGCTTGCCTGTGATATTTTTAACAAGCCCCAACAACAATGCCAGCCCACACAGATGCAGTTGAGTGGGTGCTAAGCTGATTCTCAGAAGGTGCAATTCAAATACATCCCAACATCATCTCTCTCCTCCTCTGCTCTTGAAACTTACAAATCCCTGACCAACTGGATAACCACAATCACATGCCAGCTGAACATGATATTGCACCTTCACACTGGTCAAGGTTGTCGGGGAAGGCAGATCAAACCTTTTAAAGGGAAAAACCCTGGTGACAGGAAGGGCTCCTTTGGAACGGTCTCTTTCCTTCACCTGCTGCTCGCACCATCAGTGCCAAATTAAACCTGACATCTATAAAAGGTGAGGATAGTAGCAATACCAGTTAGGATCAGACTCAATAAGAGACTTGACCCATCTCTTAATGATGCACCTGGTGCTTGGAGAATGTTTAGTTTTTAATATGATTCAAATGTGCTTTCAGCGTGCTTTGGATGTAACAGGCTTGTCCTTTTATTAAAAGACAAATAAAAATTGTACTCTTCAGATTTGTTCATGTCTTGTATTCAGTATATGGTTCTAGTTCTTTGGCATATAAGTACCTTTTCCAGGATAGAAATGTCAATACACAAAACAACAACAGTCACTAAATAGAAGTAGTTATTGACTTGGCCATTGATAAATGCCATTTTAAACTCCTTCAGTGTCCTCAGGAATGGAAACCTGACTTTTAAAAAGGGGGTTTTCTTTCTTTTGGGTCAGGTAACAGAGAAACTAGCAGGGGGGAGAGCAGAGCATGAACTATCCGTCATAACTATGGAGCTGGTCCAGGATGTAAATCTATCTTTTCCTAGCAGTCCAAATCCCAGTGGCTTTGACTCTTCAACTCCTTTATTCTCTGGTGAATCCTTACAAAAATACCCTGTATCCCCAGGGAATGCATTATGGGATTCAATGGCCTTTCCTAAAAAAGTAAAAATAAAAACAAAACCCTCAAAGACATAAACATTTGTGAAAGGAAGGGAAGCAAAATGTGCCATTAGCCTTAACTGTTTGTACCCTTTTGGAGGGAGTGACAGAATCTACGCCCCCTCCACCACCCTGGGGATTAATCAGGCTTGCATAAACTTTGGGGCACTGTGAAGGGTCGCTCCACAGCTGGACAGGACTGCTGGGACATTCACTGTTCTCATAAGCCTGACCTAAGATCTTAGGTTACTGCTGCTATTGGTGGCTGCACTAGCAAACCAGACAGCGCCATGTCAGTATGCATTTGCTGTCAACCAATCAGAACAGGGCTCTGCATTATCTTTTCCCTAGCTATGTAAGTGGATAAAACAGAGCCTTGAAAGAGCCTTGAATGATTTTAAGCCCACTCAGCTGGGAGGAAGAAGGACGGGTGGTGACAGATGACCCCTGAGGAGCTGGCTGAGTGTAATGACCTGCTTGAGTGGATGTATGGAGTCGAGCCCCATGGCTGTGGAGAACATGAGCCAGCGTGTAAAGAGGGAGGCTCAGTGACAAAGAGAGGACTGGAGAATGTATATCATGAAACACTACACACTTCTTATCTACGCCCTATACTTTGCCCTGAGGCTGTCAATACATGGGTACTGCAGTTGCAGGTTAATTAGCTGCCTTGCTCCTTGTTGTAGGGAGATAAGAGCTAACAAATCCTCCTAACACAGTAACAGAGCAAGAGCCACGGAGACCCTGATTGCTACTCCTACAGAGTCGGGGCCGCAACCATAAATAAATAATGACCCATGCATGCAGTTACACGCTGCCTCTAAGAGCTGCAGTCTCCTTTGGACACGTATACGCATTTATACTCTCCATACCTACAGTGCTGCAGAGTTTCACGTGGCTCTTTAATAGCTCAGACATCTACAGCTACATCTACAGGCTCCATTCTCTTACATTATTAACAGTTCTAAAGGCTGGGTGCGGTCCGGGATTCAGGCATTGCTACTCTGACTTCACTGCAGGCCCTTTTACAAAGCAAAAGGATACAGTTTTTTTCCTCGATGAAGAGCTCAGCAATCTGCAATAGATAGAAAGACAAGTGATTGATGGGGTGATGTAGCAACGAGGGACATGAACAGAGCTTTGTGAAAGACGGGGTGAGACCTCAAAACGTGCCCTGTGCAAGATGGGGCTGGATCTCTGAGAAGGATGACACAGCATGTCTGAGTGTGTTTTCTGTCAGGCCAATTAAACTAATTTACACAACTGGCGTATCTGACAGGGTCACATTCACACCTTGAAGTTGTAATATCAGCATGCTGCTGAATTGCTGTTTACCTCAGTTTTTTTGTTACTGAAGTATTTTTGGGTTGACAAAAATAGTCCTGAGTTGTTCCTCTGACTCATCGCTGAGGCATGGGAAGGAGCTTTGACACTAATATTTAGAGTTTATGAAAGTACACTCCTGTTAGCATTCCTCCAGTGATTCTGCTTTTCAGTTCCCCTTTACAGCATGGATAAATAGTATATATACTCACACGGACAGAGGTCTCTCATATGGTGATTTAGCCACTGAGGAAGTTACAGTATGGTTCTTGTTTTATTCTTATGAAGTATGCAGACACACACACACACACACCCACACACACACATGCACACACACACACACACACACACACACACACACACACATACAAATGCACAGGCCAGTACATTGTTATGTCATAAGTGCTTGTTTGGACTGGCCATTATTGGCCATTATTCATAGAGAGACCAGCTTTCTTTAGCCTTTTGGATAGTTTCAGAACCTCTCACATGTATGTTGTATCACAACTCTGACTATTTTGATTTTAGTTGGAAAAACTAACCAAGGAGAGCTGCACACAGGTATTTTACATAAAACAACTATAGGCCTTCTTATTGGGGACTATGCTCTCTGCCACCGTACTGTTCTGCATCATGCCACACATTCCTTTTAATCTGTGTAAGGCCTGACATGTTTATAATTTCTTGTGAAACAGACAGAGACAAAAAATGTGATCCATTTCCTTTGGCCGCTTCTAAAAAACAAGTGCTGGTCAAGACCCAAGAGACAAAACAAACCCCAGTGTTTGATGACAGCCTCCGATAAGAAAGCCTCAGCAACACTGAACTCTTACCATATTTATTCATACCCCTTAATTAAACAGGAAGTAAAATGTACATATGTACATAGCGTTGCACAGATGTAACACACAGAATAAATTCATTAGCAGCATACCTTATCAAGGTCAGGGTTGGAGAGCTGATCTAATGCATTCTACTGTAGAGTTCATTATTAAAAAAAATGCAAGGCTAGTGGTACAGTGGCAACCCTGCCAGGAAGAGGACACAAGTGTATGTTGCACACACAAGCTGTGACATAAATGGTTCAGAACACAACCATGAATATAACAACAACAATTGGACACCTCCAAAACAAACTGGCATCTTCAAGGTGCAAAGTGTCAAAAAGTACCATTCAAGGTTGCTGGCATGATTGCAGCATTCATGATGTGGCTGGAAGAAGGAAGCCTCGTCTGAAGGCAAATCACAAAACAAATACACTCATAATTTGACAAACTGCATCTTAATGACATTAGGAAGTATGCCTTGTAGTCAGGTAAAATGAAAACTGAGCTTTTTGGGTGTGCTCATCATTGTTATTTTTGGTGTAAAAAGGTGCTAAGTAAAAACTTATGCTGAGAAAGAACCCATGCTCACTGTGAAATATGGCAGAGAGTGCATTATGATTTGAGGTTATTTTCTATCTATGGGTCCTGGAGCCCTTGTTAATATTGAGAGTCATGAACTCCAACAAGCACATTTGGACCAAAAACTTGGTTCCCTTTGCCAAGAGGCTTGGCTGAATATTGACATTCTGCCTTGGCAATGATTTTACCCAAACCCAAGAAGAAATGGTTAAATGAGCACAAAATCCTTGTTGCAGCCGGCCATCTCAATTTCCAGACCTCAATCTAACATTTGTGATAAAACTACAAAAAGCAGTTCCAAAATGAAAAGCATAAGATCTCAGTAGCGATTATACAGGAAGAATGGTTAAAAATTCCTCCCTCAAAAGTACCAGAACCTCATAAAACTATACTAGAAGCATCTTATACGTGAAATCCATATGAAAGGAGGATTTACAAATTATGAACTACAGGGGTGTAAATAAATGTTACCCATCATGTTTTGTGCAATAAAATGTGCTATTTAGGAACAATATGACTTTCCTATGTGCAAATGTATTAACATTAATGTAAAACATGTTTATTTTTTTAAGAAGGAAAATGATCCAATATGTATACTTGTATATCATGTTTTGTTTATCTTTTTATTCTGGGGTAGGAATAAATATGGAGGGTCCTGTGTAAAGATTCCTCATCTCCTCCAACTTTTCAGCCCATGGTTCACCGACTCGACAACGGGCATGAATGAGGTATCATGTCAACATGATGTGAAGGATCACACACATATATAGCACATACTATTATCTTGAATCAGCTCAGCCACTTTCTTATCTGAAGGTCAGACCTCAGACAAACAACCCCCCCAAAATTATTTTACAGCAATCCACATCCATTATGTTTTAATTGCATTAAATCCTCCATGCATTTAAATAGTGCATTAAATATTTATTGCTGTTCACAATTGAAAACGTGACTCATGGTGCCTGGCCTGACTCATTAGTGCTTGAAGCTCAGTCAGCTGGTGCAAAACAGAGAGTAAAAGAAAGTGCTGCTGTACTCATGCATTGTAAGCACACACCAGAACAGTGCAGCATCCATTGCACCTGAATGCATTAAGTGCAAATGCATGTAACCGGGGCCGGACTCTTTTGTCCTTGTCCCGGACGGGGTAGATTCTGACCTCACCTGGAGCAGATAAGACACAAACGAGCATGCTAATAGCACTACACCCGGGCACCTCACAGGGTGACATTGGGTCCGCATTTGCATCGGCATTTGCATGCAGCCGGCGTGGGAATCGGTGCCTCACCTGGTGCAGGCAGTTGGGCAGCGAGTGGAAGCTCTGCACGTGCGTCAGCCCCAGCAGGCTGCTGAGGAAGCAGTGCAGCGCGGCCTGGGACTCCCCCTGCTGCTGGAGCTGCCTGCCCAGCTCGTACAGGCCCTCCCTGCCCCCGTTCAGCATGACGAGCCAGCCCGCTCAGCGACGCCTCCCATCTGAGCCTCCTGGCCAGAGAGAACGCTCACTCCACTCCAGGAAACAAAAACAAAAAAGAAACAGTGAATAATTTAAAAAAGAACACCTGAGCAAAGAGGAGAGGCAGTCGGTGAATGCAGGAAGCACAGACTGAGTCACATCTATCCAGGCTTTCAAGGGCAGGTGCAGGGGAACAGGCTGTGACAAACTATCCAGCTGGAAAAGACAGCTCCATTCCATTCTCCTCCCTCCACATTGCCTCAGTCAGCGCAGAGTGGGAGGCAGCCTGCTGGCGGTAGAGTGGGGACTGCTGACTGACAGCTCTCTTAGCCAATCCCTGGGCTCCCCACGTACTGACAGGGCACACTGCCTCATGTGTGAGTAATGGGAGCCAGAGTGAGAGCAGTGTGCCTTGGTGGAAAGGTTTACACAGCTCCACAGAATAATACAGGCTCACGTTTCTACAATTATACATGTGGGTATAGTTGTTACTGCTGGTATGTTAAGATAGTAGAAACAGGTTCAGGAATTTTTCGTGTATTTCTGTGTTTTGTATGTGTGTGTGTATGTGTGCGTGTGTCTGCGCATGTGCGTGTGTGTATGTGCGTGCCTGTGTGTGGGCGTGAGGTAGGATTGAGATTGCTGCCATGTAGTCATCACTTATTAATAAAATACATGACTGTAAAATAATGATGTAAGCCTTTCACAGACGGGCTTAGGTAGGAACTAGAACAAAGTGCTCTGTTCATGTCAGGATTATAAAATCGAACACTCCTGAATCAGGTACAGCATTGCTGTCACTAGAAACACAGAGACATTAGATTCTCCCATGTGCAGACAGAGAGAGGGACAGAAAGAGAGAGAGAGAGAGAGAGAGAGAGAGAGAGAGAGAGAGAGAGAGAGAGACAGCGAGAACCAGCTTTCACTGTCCAAACAAGGACAACCAATATTTATCTGCCCGAGCTATGTGAGAGACCAAATGTTTGCGTTTCCTTCACAGTTTACTAATCAAGGTAAAAAAGGGCAATTTGTACCAATGGAAGAGTAATGAGGGTGAAAACCCTAGAGCACTTAGGGATGGCTAATGAATGTGTACTCCTGCATATAGGAGTGGCTGTCACCTAATGTGGTCCCAGAGGATGCCTGACATCATCGCTGAGTAGAAATAGAAAATACAGCCAAAATCGGTGCAGTCAGCTCCCATTATACCTGATTCCAGTTAATAGCATACCTTGCCCTCTCTGAATGGGCACTTAATGGCCTCAGACCCTGCCCCTAAAATCATCTGGAGCATTAAAACTGCATGGCTGGCTTGTCTGACGAGGCTTTGAAAGGGGATTGTCAGGTTTGGGCTAATTGCATCAAGAAGACTTAAGGGAGCTGATTATGCAAATAGGAGTCATGGCAAGTCTCTCTGGCTGGGAAGCAGGATTGAGCATTTGTGGGGGAGGACACTCCCGCTGCCATTTGCTAGTGACAAAACCAGTATTATAGAAAACTGTGGCCTTTGATCTGATTGAGATGGAAGGATGCATTTGAATTGTTGTTTAGGTCACAAATCAGGCTGGAATCCTATTTTCTGGATCATTCAGACCAAATCTGTACACAAAATAAAATCAGGCTATTAAGAACCTCTCTCTGCAGTTAACAGCTGCTGGGTATCATTGGATTTCACATTAAACAGAGCAAAATATCTTCAGGCGTGTCAACATTTTAGCAAAAATACCATGAAATTTAATGTCTTTGTATCCCAATCACAGCCAGTAACAGACTCAGCACCTCTCTCTAACATGCGTTTCAAATACAGAGCACCTCTGGCATTACCATGATAAGGCCCACATATGGTGTGACAATGTTTGTTGCATACGAGGCCAAAACTCTCACCTTGTCATGACAATGCACTGTGATTGTTGACATGGTTGGGAACATTTCCAAGCAGGTTCCATTGTTTCTGGCCATGAAAATTTGCCAAATATACAGCTCATTCTTCGCAGCCTGAAAAACGTAATTATTCTCTGGTTTTTATGAAGCTGCTGTTTTTTTTGACACTCTCACATTCCAGCAGGCCAGCCTCCGTAAGGCTGAATGTAGCTGAATACAGCTCCCTTGAGAGGGTTTTACAGACCAAAACAAATGGAATTATATTTGCTGAAAATCCAAACAAAGAAGAAAATGGCCAGTTTACGGTTGAGGCTTTTTCATATTGCCAGTCCCCAAAGTGACCTTTCCAGGCCTACAGCGTGCAGCCAGATGCGCAAACTATCAAATTAAGAAAATGAAATGGCACCCGCTCAGGTCTATTATAGACTGATATCTGGACAGATAATCCTTTCCTGGATATATCACAAATGGCAAGGAGCCACCTGCTTAGAGATAAGATATCGAGACAGGAAAATGAAAAAGTCAAAGTCAAAAACATCCTTTGCTGCACATGTAGGAATCCTAACATTTTTTCTTGTGTGTCTCTGTGGGTTCTACAGTTTTTGCACTAAAGACATCTGACCAAATATTTCTGTATTTAAGGCTTATATATGTATATATGTGTATATTTGTGTATGCAGCAGTGCATGATGTACTTTTAATACAAAATACAAATTTGTGTTTTCTTTGAAAATGGACATGATTTACTGTGCTCCTCCCCTCCCCTAAGAGGACCTTTGATACCAAACCATGATGATGATGATCATCCTCAAATCATTAGTGAAATCATAAATGTTTCACAGGCGTCATACTGTGCATTCGGTATCAACACGCCGTTATATTTTAATTCATGCCACTGTTCAAATTCACCTCATCAGTGTGCAGTCGGAATAGAAATAGAACAAAGCTTGCGAAAGGAATGCATTGTCCTCAGCTTTTCTGGCATACAAACCGAAGTTCAGATGTTGCAATTAATGTTAATGACACTGGCAACTGTCCCATTGTACATCTATACCAGAATCGTGTAAAACAAGCAGACTTTGGTGCCGGGTGTGTGGGCCAATCACAAACAACTGATCAGGCTGCTGATGGATATCTACTCACGACATATGTGAGAGAGAAATTAAAGCTGGCCAGTCAAGCAACAGAGGATTGGCAGGAGGACTGACACCCGTGGGGGTGGTGATGAAAGCTCTTGGACTGCAATGACAAGTTACTTTATTAAAATTAAAATTTCAACCCAGCTAAAATGAACACTCTGTAACAGGAAGGACACCTGCTGGCTGGACACCTGTACCACTGTATGAGTAATCTCATATTTCCTTTGCTCCTCCATTATAGGGATACCGTGCCATTCAGTTCACAATGCATTGTGCAAAGCTATTTTTGTCTGGATTGTGTAACAGAATGTCGCATAAATTTATATACACATTATGTGTACATTTTACAAACCTGTTGATGTGTTTCGAAAAAGGCCATCAACACTTCTAGCATTTTTTGTTGTTACATATGGCAAGAAGACAAATTGCTTGTTGACCATCAATAGCTATTAACCAGTTGAAACCTGGCCACAGCCAAAAAGGAAATTTCCACTTATGGTCAACTGTATGTGAAGTGTAGGACAAGGTGGTCTTGTGGAATAAAGTTCCTGGTGTGGGTGGTGACCAGAGGATTGATCTAGCTTACCTGAAATAGTTGCAAGGGGGCTTACTACTATAGATGTGGAAAGGCTGAAAGGGTTTATCTGTCTTTAGGAACATGTTATTTTTGTCTGGAAGACAATCTAGGTGTTGGCTAGGGTTGGAACTAGGGTTGGCATCACATCTATTGGGATCTTATGGTACTCTAAACAAGAGCAGCATCACTTCCCTGATGTGTTGAAGATTGAATTGAGTTGATAGTTGCCATTATTAATAATCTGAGTCATTCCTTTTCTGTGTCTAAAGTAACAACCTTAGAGGGAAACCATCCTGTTCCAGAAGTCAGGATTAAATAAGAATGTAGGCAAATAAGAATGGTGTTGATCAAGCTGTTTCACAAACAGACCATGGAAAAACACTATCCGTTCTTCTAAAATCTGTTACTTTATCAAAGGCTGCATTTATGGACGCTCTCCCTTTTAATTTCTGAGGTGTGTTTTATTGATTTTACTTACATTGATTGAATTTTTGAGCTAATAAGAGAAGACATGGGGGAAATGGCAAGACGTGCAGGGGCTACCAAGTCAGACTCAGGACGCATGTTTTAGTAATGCACTGACATGCATTAATGTGTGTTCAATTGCTTTGGAATAGGAATCTACCTGTAATTGGAATATTGATCCCCTGTCCATCAGAACCCTGGGACAAAAAGTTGAGTATGATTAGAATGCACTGTCACAGATGATTCGTTTTCAGGTCTGATGCCTTGACTTCCTGCATGCTGTCAATTTTATATGACAAGCAATATTCCCTTCCTTTTTAATACTCGGCAACTGGGGACATTTACAGTCTTGTAAACAAAATGAATAGAACAATAAACTCCCTAAACCCGCAGACGATTTCCCTCAAATAGATTCTCAGAGCTGTTTTAGATAGATAGAGCTGAGTCCAGCATCTCTTTTCAGGAGGAAACAACATTATTAAATAGTTCTTGGTTGTGTAAAATGGCACAGAAATTGATCCTATAAGCTCGGTAACGCAGACACTTCCAAAGCACCTCATTATGCCACACTGGTGTCCATTTTGCAGTTATTTCTCATAAACCTCTTACTGCCATTTCCTTGACCCTGCAGTGGGGACCCTGATTTATTTGGCATTAATCACACTATGGACCCGATCCCCTCAGCTTCCATTGCAAAGGCAGACGAGCAGTCCACGATGGAGTGAATATTTACTCACATGGATATTCCTGCTCTGGCTGTCAGTGTAGAAGCTTGGTTTGAGCAGGCCAGTAAATGCGCTTTGCTCAGGGAAACAGCCGAATGAAGTGCACCTCCTGTAAGATCGGGTCTGCGCACGCTCATTTCACGCGCTGTGTCTGCAGCACCCGGAGCTAAATCGGCTGTCTGAGAACGGACCTCCTGCCACATCCGTTTCACGTTCACTTGGTGACGGCACATGTTGCAGTGCAATGGAGCGTTCTTAGGAGGTAAAGATCCCTGCCCTGAGTGATTACCGATTCACTTAGTTCTTCCCTGCAGCGGTACTGTGTGAAAGCATTATTTGGTGATGGCTTGACACACTGGCTAACACTGTATCATTACAGAATGGGCAATGAAATGCCCTGTGTTAAAAGGGAATTATACTTAAATGTGTTTCTGTTTCTGCAACATGAGGGGAAATGGATAGATTTAAAGAATGACATATAAAATAGTAATGAATATTTTCCCTCGTAATATTATGTGCATTACCAATTGAATTAAATCCCCAACATTTCTTTACCAATGTCTTAAATAATTGGGAATATATAATAATGGGAACCTCAACTCAACCATTAAACCAATACATAAAAATTCTGTAACAAAGTCACTTTTCATTTAAATTACTAGAATATATCAGGACAAACAGAAAGGTAACCGTGGTTTTCATGACTATGTCGGATGTTGTCAGTGTGGGTTTTCACTATACCTGCATCTCATACTAAACAGTCTGTTGGCTGCCTGGCAGAATTTCATCCAGCTGCAAGCTCTCTGACTTTTATGGGCTTGGCCTGCCGCTCTTCACCTATTGAAGGGCTTTTATGATCTCCATGTAATCAGTAGTAAACGCTGGCTCCATCTGTCTCTTTTTAAGTCAATTAGCTGACCTAAGAGGTTTTCCTGATAAACACGGAGCTGGTTGTAAACCTTGTTGACCATGTTCATCACATGCTCTCTGTAACTCTGACTGAAGGAACTTGTTAGGATGTACTGAGAGTTTCCCATAAAGCACAGAGCTAGTCAGAATTCCCGGTCCCTCAGTTGATGTATTGTTTCACAGTGGAGGACATGCTGCAGTGACGGCCAGCCTGATCAAGCACACGCTTCTGTCCTCCCTCTTCCCTGTGCGTGAAATAATTTATTTCATAAAAACCCTACAGTTCTGGTCTTTTGTGCTGGAAGTCACACTGTTATATGAATGTAATATAAACGTTATGTAAAATGAAACACAGTATTATTCAGAATGAATGAAACCGGCTGTTACATTTATATATAAGCAAGATGCTTATACTTACATATTTAAGATTTCACAATGTCTATCTATCTATCTATCTATCTATCTATCTAATCTACATTGGGAAATCTTAAGTAGGCAAGAAACTAGGGAAAAAATGCATGACTTGCTGATGAAAGCTTGTGAAGGATATACATTCATCTGCAGGTTTGATAAAATATTACATAATTAATACCCTTATTCATTATGTATATCACAGACTGGGCTTTTTGCTTCTGTATACATTAAATGTGCTGTTCTCCAGTCTGCGCTCAGACTCTCATCTTTTCTTCCACTCCAGCGCCCCCTTGTGCCCAGTTTGAGCTATTGTGCCTCAGCTGCAGAGGGTCCATTTTGATAACAGCTTGTCCCAGTAGAAAATTCTCCCTGTCTCATATATTAACTCCTTCCCAAATAAAATATTAACAACACGCACGTTAATGAAAATTTACTTTTCTATTTCATTATTTTATTCTGCTACTTCATAGAAACAATTAATTTTCTCAGAAACAAAATTATAACCATAGAGAATGTCAATATTGTACTGAAATATATAAAAAAATCTAAAACATATTGTGCATTAGTATAAAAAAGCTAAAAAATATTGTGCATTAGTTTAAGGCAAGTCCTGTACTCTTCCAGCTATGAGGTTAATACACTGAGATCTGTAAAGGGAAATGCACAATTTCTATTTTAAAAACACATTTCCACAGGTCTCCATATATTTCTGTCAGCAATTTCTCCTCATGCTGGAGTGGCCTGCCTGTGACATAATTCTGATGTCTCAGGCTAGTCATATTCCCATATGTTTAGGAGATGTAATCTGTTACCATACACATGCATGCAATGTAGCTTCATGTAAAGGCAGCAGTGTTTTGTATCAGATCAGCAGTGCTGCCCCTGGGTCACACATCAGATAATACCACCAAAATTCCTGCCTCTTCTGAATTTCATAAAGCATTCAGCACTACACCACACCTCCAGCTGATCTCAGGACTTTGGCCAGGTAACATGCCGTTCATTGTGCTCGATGTGTGTATTGGGTGCTTCTTTAGAATGACCACATACTAACCCGCTGTATATAACTAGTTCTGTTAAATTTACTATTTACCTCTTGCTATACTCCTACTGTTCCTGCGTGCATATTTACATATATATATATATATATATATATATATATATATATATATATATATATATATATATATGGCTTCTTACTGTCTTCAATAAAAATAGGCTCAGAGGTGAGTATTTATTTAAATGTATTTAAAATCCATGGAAACCATGGAAATTGGAGTCAGAATGGATCACAACCTGAGAGGGCATGATTAGAGGTGAATTCAAAGCAAAAACTAGTTAAAAGTTTTTTTTTCTATTTTGTATACAGAAGAAAAGCCATGTAAATAGAATGTTAATTACTGTGGTGAATAGGGGCAATATACAAGCTAAGGGAGGTTGAATGGTTGGTTCTCCTCATCTAAAATGTCCTTATTCAGTGGGGAGCATAGTCATCTTTATCCCTATATGTTGGCAAGCAGGAATAGGACCTTCTTATTGTCAGAGTCAGCTCAAAGTAAGCACAAACAATGCAGCTAAATCCATTCTTTTCCTGCTGGCACAGAATCAATTGAAATCAACTGGCATTGACTAGGTGACACTCAGAAGTGGATGCAGCGTTTGAATTTTGCCACAGAGAGAAAAAAAATGATGAATCCACCAAGGCCCTCTCTCTCTGTCCCCAGTGACAGTTTAAAGTGTCATTTTACAGGTGTTACATTAGCTCCGCCGCACTCCTCTCTCCAAATTAAAGCGCCTGTTCCCACATATTTGTTTGAATGTGTTTGTTTCCCCTTCTCCGCATTGTTTGGGATGCATTAAAGCCACCCTAAGCATGCTGGTCGGTACTTAGTGTACAGAGTTATTGGTGTAGTTTTGGGAGCTAATTGGGCAACACTGTGAACTGCGGCAGGCTGCCATTTACCGCCCACTGTGGAATTAATCAGTCTCACGCAATTATATAATGCACTTCTGAAAGCCTTTCTGACTGCTGGGTGATTGTGACAGCATCAAACGCCGGGCAATTAACTCGGTCCTCCACTCTTTCCATCTCTCGCTCCTGTGCTGCCTCTCTGCTCCTCTGGCAGCGGGCTCCGGCGAGCACTGCGGCTGGCCTGTGGAGGGTGGGAGCCCGCACGGAGCCGCAGGTGCCCCTCAAGTGGGTCGCGATGGACACAGGGCTCCAGCGGGCCCCATCCCAGTTTCGGGCTCTGCCTGGCCAGCGAGGCAGCCGCGCTCATTACCAGCGGACACCTGGGTCTTTTGTTCCCATTTCCCTAAAGCCACTCATCATGGCACGGCACCCTTCATCCCGCAAAACATTATGAGGGATATCACAGCTGATCATGTACATGCTCATTGTGGCAAGAAATGCCAACAGCGTGAGAGGAAAGCAATCACACCTTATACAAGGTGAAGTTAGATTAGCAACATGGTTTATATGAGACACAAACATATCACACTATAATACTCAGCCTTGAAACTGTATGTGCCAGCAGTGAACACCTCAGATCTATGTGTTAATGGCTCTATTTGACAAGGCCACACAGAGGAGACTCGGTGTTTTGCGTGTGTGAGTGGGGAATTCGATTTGGACACCCTGTCCATGTTAATGTACCCGCAGGTGTCAGACACGGGAGTGATCAGAGTGCGAATGCTCTGACTGACACCTCCCAGCGCTGTCTCCCTCCTAATTGCTCCCAGCTCTTTAGTGTGCGACTCAACACTCCCTGTGTTCGTGTCCACAGCGCAGAGGCGGTGACTGAAGCCTCTGTTGTGCCGAAAGCGGGAACGGGACGTGTGACGGGCCACCGACTCGCCTCCGAGGACGCGCCTGTCGGGCCCCGCTCGAGAATTAACAAGCTGCACCTGCAGTCCTCTGGATGTCTTCATCACAACGCCCTCTCTGCCAGTGTCACTGTGCCATTGTGCAGCCCTGCCTGTGCCCAATGGGGGGACTGTTCCCCCATTAACCAGAATGAGTGGAAAAATAATGATGGGTTCATTGTGTCAGGGCCTTGGTGTGTAACATGAGATAAAGGGAGCTGCAGAGGGTCTGGCTCTGGCTGGAGCGTGCCAGGCCTGGATGGCGACTGTCCCTTAATGTCCCTGGGAACCCGCTGGCATGGGGAGGAGCCGGGGCTGGTCTGTGATGGTCGCCTGCATGACTGATTCATTCCTTTGGCACAGCTTTTGGATGAAATATCCCCCATGGATGCTTCACAACTGGCAGCTTCCATCCAGAAAAGTGCATGATGTTAAGAGGAATGTGGGGAAAAAAAGGGACTAATGAATGACTTGGGGGGATACAGTGGCAAGGTGGGTGGCACTTTTGCTTAGCGGCTCCTGGGGTTAGATTTTGGCTCAGGCACATTATGGGCTTTCTCCAGCTGCTATGGTTTCCTGCCGTTTAGGTTCATTCCCAAACTGTACGCAGTGTGCATATGTGTGTGTCCAGTGACAGACGGATGTCCTTATGGGCGTGGTCCCGCATTGTACCCTGTGCCTGCTGGACTGGCTCTGGCTCAGGACGATGTGGTAACCATTAATGTGTGGATGCATAAATCATGATCATCTGCTCATTTTTAAAAGTAGACTCACTGTAAGTCAATCATAATTCTTAAACTGTGTGACACGTTCCAGATAACTGCATGTGCTGACAGCAGACCCTGCTGAAAGTATTCAAATAAGATGCCATTTTTAGCTGTCAGATGAGGAACACCTGACATGGGGAAAGCTTGTGAAAATGTTCCACCATGTGACAAATTTGTTTCCTGTCCTGCTCCCTTGTGCCTTTTTCTGGGGTAGACGATCTCAGGTGAGCTATAGGGGTAATAGAGAAGACCCCAGAAACTAGTTCTAATTAGAGAGGAATCACAGCCTGTGCAAACCAAAATTCACCATTTATTTCTCTCAAAGGATCGATTCAGACTGACTTTCTCTCTCATATCACTTGCACTTGAATTGTTTGAAACGGAAGTCATCTAATTATGATGTGCAGTATCTAAGGAATCCATCATTGCACCTTTTTGTGCAAATCGGAGGATTTCGATTGCTGAGGGAATTAAACCACACAGCAATCAGATTCCAATAAATGGTGCCATTGCCTGGGAATTCCCTAAGCTCCGAACCAACCAGACATGCTAATTCAGGCCATCTTTAATCGCAGAGATATCCAATCAATTTCTCGAACACAAAACCGTGCCTAAACATTTCAAAATGCTGTTCATTTTTCCCCAGAAACCTTTAATCCATTAAACATTGCACACACACAACCTGGGTATTATTTTTCTGTATTGAAGGCAATTTACCTAATCTGCTTTATTGCATGAATAAGTAGTTTAACATTTGTTATTAGTGTCTTCCTGACTATGCTAAGCTTTCATCTAACAATGAAAGTATTTTGTGGAATGAAAGTATTTTGTTGAAAATGGAACAGGATCATTTGTGCTGTAATGCAAGCCCGAGAGCTAGAGTGCTTTCTACTTACTTTCTTTTCCTTCTGCTTCCTCCTCACCATCTTTATCTTTTTTCTTTATCATAATCTTCTCCTTCATTGTCCACCTCTGTCTCCATTGACCACTTCTTCATCTCCTTTTTTCTAGCTCGCAGTGGTGCTTGTCTCCTTCTCGGTGCAGAGAGACATCCCTGCTGAGCCCCAGTGATGATCCAACAGTGTAATCAGACCCTGCAGCCGAGGCGGCCTCCGTTGTGGTTGTACAGTTATAATAACCGTGGTAATGGACACACTCCAGGGACTGATGGGATGCTGTGAATTGTAGGGTACGGTCACCCTTAACACAGAGCCATACCCAGCATGCACTGCCTCTGCAGAGAGAGAGAGCCTCAGTGCAGTTAGTCACAGGAGTCACGTGTCAGTCAGACTGAGGCGCGCGTACTCCATCCCCCCGGAACGTGCCCTGTGTCGTTACTGTGACAGGAGGGTATGCAGCTGTTTTGTCTCCATTGATCCTTTCCTTTATTTGATCACAATCCAGACCTGTACAGTTTCACCACTTCCCCTAAAAGGCGAGATCAAGTGGTTACGGTGATTTGTTGTAATAAATGGTAAAAGTAAATGTCATGGCATGTTAAGTCGGTCTCCACCGAGATGTGAAGGCCGGTAGATTTGTGCTCCACGTTATTAATGTCATGGCGAAACTCTCAAGCAGTAAGTGGCCTCTATGGTGCCATGATGCACTGCCAAACAAACTCTCTGATGTAACTTCCGATGAGCTTTGGACATGAGTGAAAGGATGCAAGATCCAGCAAATTTACATGAAAATAGCCCTCTGCAAGTCATGTAATCTGTGACACGGGGAGTGACTCCAAGACTCCTAACAAGGACTCTACTCTCAGAAGTGAGGAAGAGGATCATCCACTGCGACAGACGGGCGTCGGAGGTCAGGGTGAGTGCACACGCGCTAAAACCGTCTCTGCCCTCCTCACGGAGCAACCAAAGTCAGGCCCAGAAAGTCTTCCTGACAGCCAATCAGAATTCAGCAGTCTAGTCCAATTTGTACCTCTGTGGCTGGGGGAAGACAATAGAACATGTCATTAAAGGGCTGCAGCCAGGCTGTTGTGGAAGGTATTTATCATGCAGGGACAGCGCCGGCGATCACCCCGCAGATTACAGCATTTAGAATACTGGCAAACAAAGCGGGAGATGAGAGACGAGGAAATGCAGGCAGTGCTGTTATCGCTCCTGACAGTAACAAAATTACTTTTTGATTAATACGCTGCATTAGAGCAAATTAAATTCCTTCGATGGCGAACCAAGTCGATGTGACAAGTGTTCCGAAGCAAACTTCCTCCACAGTGCACGGAAACACAGCCAGCAGACGCACAGCGTACAGACACACAGCGCAAAGTGCACTGTTCATTAAAGACGCACTATGTACTGAAGATACGCAGCCCATAATGTACAGTGCACAGACACACAGCCTACGCCTGAACATCCTACAGCTGTACAGCAGAGCACAGAGGCAGTGCACATCGACCGGTTGCAAACAAGAAAAGCTCATGGCTTTTGTGAAGAGAACATGTGGGAAACAGGAAGAACTCCAGTATGGCTTTTGTATGACTGATGCAAGTACATACAGTAGGAGTTATTTGCCCCAATGCAGAAAGATTGAGATTGCTCTTCCAATGGAAACATGGAAATAGCCACTCCATCTGAAAAAGTGTGTGGAATTCTACAGAGTCTTTGAAACCCCTGTCATGTCGCTGCGTCATGTTTTGAGACCCTGTGAAGATCCGCATGGATGAATCAATTTTCAGGCAGGAAGAAGGAAATCAGTGGGAGAGCTGCCAGTAGGGCTCATGGGCTGCCGGTTCTGTTCCAATCTGTCAGGGTGCTGCTGTGGATATCTGGATCAGATGAGTCTGACAGTTTCAAAATGCTCCAGGAAAGGCCGTATCTCGCAATGACAGCCCAATGAAAATACAGAATGACTACATGCAAGTACAGAGTGTCTGCAGATAGAGGTCTCTCTGTGTGTGTGTGTGTGTGTGTGTGTGTGTGTGTGTGTGTGTGTGTGGGTGTGTGTGTGCGTGTGTGTGTGTAAATGGGATATTTGTCAATCAATAGGAAAAGCAAATAAAAAACAACAAAAAACTGTAGCTTAGTGGAAAAGGATTATCTTTAATGGACGCCTCACAGTAAAAGGAAGACAGTATGTTCAGTGGACAGAAACTAAGCAAGACTGAAGACTCACAGTAAACAAAAATAAACAACTAGACATATACATAGAAACTGACTGAAAACAATAATAGGAACAATCATAAAATCTTGGAAACTGAATAATCTCATGCTTCCAAAGACAAAGTCTGCCCTGGTTGCTGCTGTGCCTGGGACTACACTTATATGCAGGGCTTTCTACCCATCAGCCCCTGCTCTGTAAATAGGATGACCCATCACATTAGCCCTTCTCAATTTAAACCACAATAAAATTTTAATTAACATTGTAAATACACATTTTAAAAATTTGTCCATGAAAATTTTTATTAATAACTAAATTAGTATGACTGACTACATATAAATATGTAATCCTTAAAAACACAAAGCAAATAATTACGGGATTTCAAATAACAAAAGAAATCCCTTCCCCCTTTCCTGTTCTTAATGAATTTTTAATTGATTAAAATTTTTTTTTTCCTAGGACTCAACCATGTTTCATTATTCAAATAGTATTTTTCATTTCCATCATTAGCAATCATTAGTTTTAATGTAAACAGCAGGACAAACTTTTCTGCACAGATTTCAGCTGAAGTTTATTTCCATCCAAAGGGTAAGTACAAACTGCTAATTACCACAACAAGTGCGCTGCATATTCATTGCTGTACATATAAAAACCTGCCTGCCTGTTTAACACCATAGTAGTACAGGCCACAGTAGGTACCTGTGAGGTGATGAGGGCAGACTGCTCACCACCACAGCCTGCATGCATGTGTGGGTGTGATCATGCTTCAGATACCCAGTTTTTAATACCCCTTGCTCACTGACTTACCAATAACACAAATTTGCCAACATAACATCTGCAGGTGGAAGAAAAGTAAAACATGTTTTCACCTTCTTACAACTGCAACCCGCTCCAAAAACAAATGAGCTTGAAAAATTAACTGAAAAAATTAAATGATCACTGAATACATTTTTCATAAGAAATAGACACATAAAGTAAATGTACACAAAAGTAAAGTGTTGCACTTCAGATCCATGAAAGCAGGAAGAAGATGGTGAAGAACTCATGGTGTAGCTAATTAATATCAGAGTGTAGGTAACTGAACGGACTGCTGAGAGAGCACTGATGAATACATGCAGTGCACTCCATGAACGCTCGATAGGAAGAGGGTTAATAAATCCACATGGTTCGCTTTATGAAAACTCAATACAAAGAGGATTACAGTGGAGGTTGGAGGGCTAGTGTTAAGACTGGTACATCATCACATTGCAGTAAATGTTTATGTGTTTTCTCATCCTCCACCCAGGCCACTCTCTCCAGCTGTAACATCCCTCACTGTCGACCATAACTTTTATCTTCCTCCTCAATACGGGGATGAAGGGCTGTAAAATTTTATCAGCCAGAAAATTTAGTCTGTTTTAGGAATGGAGCTACTTAACAGTCCTGAAAAGTTCCCATTTTACATGTGAGTAGTTTACCCATGCCTTGGTCTGGCCTCCCACTCAATAGAGTATCAGCCTTTCTGCTGACTAGACCTCCTGCAGAGCCACCACAAATAATATCTTTATTGATCGCGTTTATTTGGTGGCCATAATATTTCTTTGTTACATTGTTTTCTATGGCCCATGGGTACAGGGTCAGGGCCCTGTAGATTAGCGGTCTACCAGAGGTTTATAGATCTCTCTCCTGGAGGCCCGAGTGGAGGTCTGCTCTAAAATGCTGTAAGCAGTGGTAAAACATCAGAGATCTGGACAACACTCCAGCCCATTCAATCAATCTGCTCTCACTTCCCTCAGACGATTTGTGTCATGCATTGCCTTACAGAGAGCAGCGATAGAGTAGGCTGTGCATCTGATTGGGAATCAAGCGCTTCCAGTGTACAGAATGTTTGCTGTGAAACTAATGTAAAACAATTGAAACAACAGCAGTGGAATTAAATGTCAGAGGTGCATGATTCAGCTACTATTGGGTAAGATAAGTAGAGAAAGGAAGGGGGAGTGCTCTCTTAGCATTTGAAGATTACATGTGCCATGAATATGATAATCTAAATCATCATACTCCTTCACATTTGATGATTTTCGATCAATTCCCTCAGCTCTCTCCCTCATGTCATTATTCCATCTAATCACTTCTGTTGTCTCTGGTGCCATTATTGGAACGGTCAGTCGACAATAACACAGCACTTCAGTGGCATGAAAACGCACACCCACACACCTTTCTCCTACAGCGCAGACATAGCCCACCTAAACACTGATTACAGTTCATCTCTGCAGTAATGCCATGATGATTACTCTGCTGGTCAGACTCAGCAGGTGGCCAGCCTGTTCACAGCACAATTGCGCTTTGAAGAGTTTGAAGGAGAGTGAGCTCATGCACCATGACGCCATGTGCACCTCTTTCTTTCTTCTTCCAGCCATCAGTCAACCGCCCCCCCATCCCACCCATCCCACCCCACCCCATCAAACCTTGCTTCAAGAGCCACTGCACTCCTAGCCATTGCTGGCTGACTCCCTGGTTTCCGACATGCGATTCCATCACACGCCCGTGGGTTTTCAAATCACATTTCAGAGCACATCCACTCCAACAATCACCCAATAACTGCTGTGATCTGGCTTACTTAATCAGGTTCCACAAAAGGGTCAGGGTATCAATCTTTGTTGCCATGCAGAAGGCTCCCGGTAATGAATAAATTTATCTCATTTGATGTATACATGACTTGGCAGTGGAGAACTGACTTAGCTTTCCTCCCTGTGACTACATGCATTAGGAAAATGATGCTTCTTTTACATCTTACAGCAATTTACATTTCAATTAGAGTTTGAAAAACATGTGGTCTACCTCAGTTAGGCCACAAACAGGGTTCACGCTTATCTCACATCTGAAATACATTTTAGATCTGTTTCTCTCATTCCGCAATCAAATCACACATTTTAACGCCTTCTGACTACAGAAAGAATAATACGTGTGTTGATATGAGTGTAAGTCACACTTCTAATTTCATTTGAGTTCTTGGGCCTTTAAAGCTGGAAGCTTCTAGAAGTCAAAGCAGAAAGCCACCTCTGACTAAAATCAGCTCTGCTCCAGTAGCAAAACAATCTTGAGTCCATTATATAAAGACTACAAACTGAGTCAACTGCTTAGTATTCACATAGCTTCTTCCTCCTCCTTTCCTCTCTGACAATTGAAGTTCAGATGATACATCCCCTCCTGATGTCTCTTCCCTGTCAGGCTTTGATATGAAACATTTTCAAATTATTTAAAAGGGCTAACCCCCGCATCATTTCTTTGTTAGGTGACCTCATCTTCACATCCATGACCAAAAAAAAAAAAAAAAACACATCAAGGGAAGACTTGCTCTCACCCCTTTACTTCACTCATTCCAAATTATGTGTAATAAGGTTACCAGCAGTTCGCCACTGTTTTAGTGAAGTTCACAAAGTAATAATTAAGAGCTGCAGCAAGGTCCAAGAAAAACACATGAGGAACTTCCTGTATCTAACCTGATTAAGATGTTCTGGCACCAACGAGCAGCTGTTGCCACAGCTCCACTCATTAATGGCAAATTAAAGCAAATGGTTTATGGTTAAGTCCACTTATGGCCTGAGATTGGATTAAAATGTCCTGGTGAAAGAGTCATTTTGTGGCCAAGACATTCTGCCAGAGAAATGTCTCTTCCCTGCCAGTCAAGCAGCTTCTTGCTTTCAGTGAGGAGGCTGGTAAGCATGTGGATAGCAGGGAATCAAGGCACTCCAAGAACACCAATAACGCCAATTGGAGAGAAGGCACAACAAAGGCTCAACCTCATTTGTGCTTCTCCCCTGCATCACTTAGATTATAAGACCCTTTGTATTAGGTTGCAATCAGGAGGCAGCTGTTTGACCCCTAATGACTGATCT
The DNA here is from genome assembly GCF_013368585.1 of Megalops cyprinoides. Taxonomy (NCBI): domain Eukaryota; kingdom Metazoa; phylum Chordata; class Actinopteri; order Elopiformes; family Megalopidae; genus Megalops; species Megalops cyprinoides. The sequence goes on from NC_050594.1 coordinate 28,206,764, forward strand.
AATTGTTACACACCCCATTATCACAGAGGTTGACTGTCAAGCTGACTTTGATGTACAAACAAACTGTTTCTGGTTGTGTTGTGAAACAACAAACATTTTGAAATATGGTCAGAAACAGCAGTGGCTTAGTTTTCTGACAGACAGCACATCAACAAAATGACCCCCTCTAAACACACTGAAAGCCCACGTGGAGGAAAGCCTTGTTTTTTGTAATTTCAGCCAGGAGAGATAATCAAAGATACAGAACAGGAACACACCTCCCTGTGATAAACGAGAGCCTCTCATCGTGAAATCTCATTTTCTGCCACATTAAAACAACAACAAGAAAAACACATGCTGTTATATATTCACTTGCCATTTTAATAAGGAGCAAAGAAATGTTACACTGGCTCTGCAAGATGGCCATTCTGCGAAAGAGATTTTCACATTTCCTCTGAAATTCAGTGGTCTGCCATGTTACACCCCCCTCTTAATAAGTATCGGGGTGTTATATAATTACTGTGTGTCAACAAGATGAGGGCTAGCCGAGCAGTAATTAACTATACTCCATAGTTTAACTCTTTCTAGTGGGGCCCCGGGAAAGTGGCCATTACTAGGAATAGGATTCAGTGTTCCTATAAATTACCACTAAAGAGCTACTGATCCAGCATAAAATTATATGATGAAAATCTGACAAAGAGAGGAATAGGCATTGGGCTGTGGCATCTGCCACTAAGACTACAGAGCTAAAGGAGGACACCTCCAGTGATGTTATGAGAATATGAGCAGCGAACATGGCATAACTTGCCGCTGATTGTGGTCCCTGGTTTGTATTAAAATGATAAGGTCTTCCCAACCATTGGAGGGCGAGCCGCACTGTGGCTGGGTTATTTACGATGACGTCAAACCACCGGACACTCTCATTATGGAGTGTAAATAACCAGGGTCACGTCCTTGAGGGGTGAAATACGCCCGACCTGTCAGTGGGCCTCCTTGACAGTAAAGCACCCCAGCAGGGGAAAAATAAAGATTACAGCACATTTCAAAGTGTTTGCTTTGAGTGGGATTGTGAAGCAAAGCTAATGAAATCTGTGCTTTCTTCCTCATAGAGTGACAATGTCAAACTATTCATCAAGTTTCCTCCCGAGATGAATTTCCCTGTGTAGCTGTACAAACTTTCTTTTGTATAAATGGAAAATGGCTCACTCTCAAAATGTTATTGTTAAACTGATGGTGAGACTCGGAAGGCGCTCAGTTACATATGGAGATTTAATACAGGGAAACATAAGAGCTCTCACTGAACTTGGTGTTTTCTTGGGATAAATTTACTCTGAAGAGCCGGTTCGAATCAGGCTGTTTCACATTACACAAGGGGCCAGCAGGCCTCCAACAAACTGTCAGCGCAATACACTCAAATCAAAACCCATATCAGCGCCAGTAAAAGCAGATTGCTCGTTCCAATGAGAGCGTCCATTCAGTATTAATTTAATGCATATGGTGAAGGCAGATGATGATTAAATCAGTTCATATGGTCACTGTTTTCCTTGAGGCATACATCCAGCATTAGATCACTTTCATATAGATGATGTCCTCTGGAAGGAATATTACCCTGCCAAATCTAATTTGCACAGATGATTCATGATCAATTATCAATATGTTCCTCTTGAAAACGTGCATCTCCCTAAGCTTATGCATATCAGCTGTACCGGCGTGCCAGAGAAATGAGCGGACCTTTCTCTTTGAGCTCTTCTCAGCTTGACTGATATGGCCTTCGACAGCTGAGGAAGGAGACAGATTAGAATAAAATTTGGGTGTAATGGTTTGACTCGGAAATGAATCAAGGCGGGTCATTCAGAGGCATGAAAGCAGTGATCGGCAGGGAGATTTATGGGACGCCCCCGTTGCTTGGTGCTAACAATTTGGCTATGTTTGAGCATCGCCCTTTTTAAAAAACTGTATGTTAACTGTTTTCATTTGGTGCCCGCGGCTGTAAAGCACTGCCCGTTCCAGAGTGACAGCGTGGGCCAGGAGCCCTCCTGGGAAATCTAGCAGTTTGTTTGGTGGAAAATGGAGCCGTAAACAAGTGGGACCACTGGCTGAATTTACAGCTCCGCGATCCATATGTCTGTAGTCCTGGCCCCTGGCTCATCTTTTCAGAGAGGCTAGAAGAGAATCGGGGAAGAAAAGATGTTCATATGAGTCCAAACTTATCTGTGGCTCTTACACAGATGCAACAATATTATCTGACCAAAAAAATTGTGCTTTAATTCTGAACCGAACAATGGAACTTCCAAAATAACACAGGATTCATGTAGAGGGTACTCCTACACAGAAGTTATAGACAGATCTCTTGAGTAGTTTTATATGAAATACAAGGTTTATCAAACCAGTATTTTGCAATCTAATCTACCCTAGTGGCCCTGCATTTACCTTGTATCTCTGTGTCTTGTGTGAACCTGAATGTTTCCCCCATGCTGATGGCCACTGTGGGCCCATTCTCGCCTGCTGCCCAGGTTCCTCCCTCCCAGTATATGACTCTGACAGTCAAGCATGCTGCCCTGATCCCCAGGGACCAAGGACAGTGGAGGCAGCCTCAGATTGGAGATACTGGTGATTATGGGGAATAGTGCGATAAGAGTCCTGAGACTGTCAGCTCAGCCGGGCTGCTCATAATTCAGACGAGCCGCGAAGCGGGATACATTACTAAGCAAATCAAGGGGTCCGGAGCCGGAGGCGAGAATCCATCTCGCAAGCTACTCCACAGACAGTGTTTTACATGCTCCTGATTGACAGCACTATCTGAATGAATGTATCTCTTAACACAAGTGCAGTGCAATGGACGTTTTTTTACGTTGTTCCAAACAGATTGACTCCTTTCTCAGAAGTGCCACTCACATGCACGGCACCTTCAATGGATTTTGACTCCACACTAGCGTATTGAGCTCACAGAAATGAAAAAAAAAAGTAATTTTAAGGAATTCCCACTGAAAAAATTCCTTAAATACAGAAGTCCGCAGTACACATGCCCCTGGGCGTATTCCTATCCTCATGTGTGTTCACACTTCTTGCAATTATTTCATGTGACCATGTCTAACCTCCACCGGGAATGGTTACAGTTCACGCTTTTGGCTCCTCGGTTTTTTTTCCCCTCTGTGATGAAACCCCCTTGTCTCGGGTCTGTGCTAAGTCCTCTGTTATTTACTAATGAGGAGTGTTTAATTAGATCCCCCCAACACCACCCCTCTCCTGGGCCCCTCCAGGATCCACTTGCCACTCTTCCTCAATGCTGATAAAAAGCTAGATTTATTGATCTGATTTCATGCCCCTCCCTCCATCACACCTCTGGACGGGCTGCCACACCGAGTGTCGCGGTACGATCCGGGATTTACACCGCCTCAGGCCAGACCCGCACTTTTCCACCACAGTCTGGAATCGATATGGACAACCTCCCAGCAACTCCTCACCACAGCTCAGCGTAACCCCGCCAGACCATAAACCTGGGGGGGGCTCTTCGATTTTATTGTCTGCACAACAACTTGTAAATATTCCACCTTTGGATCATTAATAATCATGTTGCTAAAATTTCAACAGGCCTTCCTGTGCCCCAGTGGACTGGCCGCCAACTCCAGTAGTGTAGAGAACCCTGAAAGTGATTTGCATTTTGACATTTAACAAGAAGCTGGTTTGTAACATTTGGCAAATATATTATTGACTTAGATATGAATTTCAAATGTAATATTAAACCTTTGCATGTTACTGAGACATACTGTGTTCTGTTTCTGTACTGTGTGCAATTTCTTTTCCTAATTCAGCATACATAGTTTACAGTACGATGCTGTGTTCAATTCACCAAGCCAGGATACATTTAACCGAGCTTACTGAAAGAAATGCACTACATTACTCCAAGATTTTCCTGTTAATTAGACTGTGCTTACATAAAGTCCTACAAGTCTTAAATAATTAAACTCAGTTTTTCCTCTCAGCATATGGTTAGTTTGATTAGTTAAATAAAAGTCAATTTGTTAAATTAAAAGATGAAAGACTGAGACAAAATACAAATAAATTGCTATAGCACATTTATGTACTAATCACTTAGGATAAATATTATTTCAATAACATGTATAGTCATCAAGAAAAGTAAGGAAAATGGAAATGGAATAAATTTGATATTTCAAAATTGCACAAGCAAGACTATATAAGGGCATAAATAAAACAAATTATTTGACAATATTAAACTAAATACAATTCATATTAAGAAGTTTGGAAACATCATTAATGAGCTCTGACTTACTACACAGCGTATTTTGAAAAAATATTTACTGCCATATGTTTCAGCAGGTATGATGGAAAAAACAAAAAAACAAAAATGAACTCATAAAACCAATCTTCTTCTTGTGCCAAGCATCTGTTGCAGTAATTTGTAATCCAAACACATGGTAATCAGACTAAAAGAATGTATTTATTAAAGCGTGCTTGTTTGTGACGTGCCATTCCATCACGCTCTCTCTGTTCTGGGAAGAAAAAAGCCTGATGAATTTCAAGCTCCACGGCCTTTCAAGTGGAATTGGAAAGAATGACTGGGTCACCGTTCGGCTTTTATAAAATGCTGACCCCCCCAGCTTTGAATTGCTGTCATCTATTCGCTGCTGCCGTGTGAAAACCAAAAGGCCACTTCACAGAGAAATTTCAAAGCCAGCGTAAGAGCAACCAGAAGAATGGGCCCAATCTAAACCTGCACCCGTAATCTGATGCTATTAAAATTGCACTGGAAAAGGAAGCGGGCAGCAATATCAGTGGAAAGCCGTAAGAAAGCCAGAACTTTAACAAAGTGCAGCTTGGATACACGAGAAATGCATTTCCCTTAACTCGCTCGCTGCCTCCATTTCAGGGCTCCATATTACACATCCGCCCTGTATGTCATCAGTCAAGCATTCATTTTTATATCATCAATTCCTTTGACTATAAAGTGGGCCTATTGTTTTAATTCCACTCTGCTAAGCATCTGTTTTATTGTGCGCTAATAAAAAAAAAAGGTTTCTGCAAAATGCTGAATTTCCCTCCAGGAAAAATGTATTCAGTATACTGTAAAATTCCTTGATAAATACCTTGGAATATTAGTTTTATTACTGGAGGTTTTACTGCTCCACCTCTGTAAGGAATAATAAAAAATACAATTTCTACCATGTAATGCGAGCGCTTTATCAATATAAGATAGACCTTAAATATCCGGCACCCTCAAATGGCCTCCATCACAGTGTACTCCGGTGAAGCAACTGTACCCCTCATTCAACTAGAAGCTAAATGGATCCGGCTTGGTCTGACCAAAATCAATTCTGCACAATTTCCCATCTCATCATAGCCCCCCTTTTGCTTGACAGAACTCCATTCAGCACCCACGGTGTCCAATTAATGCTTTCAGGGAGCTGTCCACACAACCGCGGTGCTGAAATGGCTAGTCTTAGCCTACAGATCTAAAGGGGATTTACAGCATACTAACAGTGGACAGTCTTCCAGTTGACTCGGTCAATAGAATGCAATATGAACTGGACTAAACCTCAGCATTCATCTTCCAGACTCTACCGACTCACTGTTCCGTTCAATGGGCTGGAAGAAACAGCTGTGGAGAATCTGGCTTGATTCATTCTTTGTCAGGGGAGACTGGGCTGAACACCCCAAGAGAGGCCTAATCAACAGCGAGTGAAATAAGAGAGCAGTTCTAATCTCTGTGACCTCACTTCCTCGGACTCTCTCTCTTTCCCTCTCTCCCGGCTCAGAGTCGCGGAAGCTGGGCTGTTTATTGTGAGGAGGACAATGAAGCTGTTTCTCATTTGACAGACCCCTGTTGCTCGCAGTGCCTGTCCAGATGAGCTGTATCAGTAATTTTCTGTAATGCCGGACCCACTCCATATTTGAAATGTGATGTGCTCGCTCCAGCACATATCCACAGTCTAATTTAGACCACGGTCACAGGCACTTGCAGCGATTTGTGTTTGGCTCAATGGCATCAGCGTGCAGAGCTGCCTGCCCAGGGGGGTGCTTCCTGATTTGGGTTTGATAGATGTGAGTGTGATCATCGCCCTGTGATTGGATGGCTGTACGACCCCTTTTACCCATTGATGGAGGGTAGTATGATGTCATCCTGTTAATGCAATGCGGTGGGGGGTATATGCAGGGCGGCGCATGAGGGTTATGGCAGCCTGAAAGTGAAAGTACACTGGAACATTAGGCTTTTAGTAATTCCATCCATTGCACATCACATGAGACTACTAGATGCACATTACACAGGCAACACCAGCAACCATTACTGTACGTAACAAGATAGATTGAATCCACTTTCTGTTGTAGATCGGTGCAACATGGCATGACTATACAATTTATAAAAGAAAATTAATTCATACTGTCTTCAGTCCTCAATCTTTTTTCATTGAATCACATCCAGTTTTTCTTGGATGTAAAGACATAAAAAAGAATAAGGCATAACATAGCATTCAGGTTAATGGACAGAGGATAATCAAGAATGATTTTGTCATATTTGATGAATGGATTCAATTGACTTTTTTTTGGTATACAGTTTTCGTGATCCTACAACAACAACTGACTGGCTACTCCGCACCTGTCAGTCACTATACTGCAGACGGTTAATTGGCAAGCTCCACATCCTATTCCATGACTGGAATTACAAAACCACATGTGTGCAAACATCTTGGAAATGTAATATTCTTAAAACAGACACACATAGACAAACACACGGCCAGTGACAGGCATAGCTCTCAGACCTCAGTGGATAATGATATGGAGGGCAAACATATAGTTGGCTTGGTGGTCCCAGAGAGGCTTAGCATGCGAGAATTACCTCTCTCCTTTCCCAGCAGAACGGAGAGGTACTCTACAGGAACAAAAAACTCAGCCCCACTGGCTTGCCGACTTCCTCTTTTTATTGGCAGAATAATTGGCTTTCGCTGCAGCAGATGTGGTGCCATTGGGGATAAACCTGGGCAAAGAAAACAGTCTAATTGCACATACATTACCAGGCACAGGTACCCTCTGAGAGAGTTTGAGTTCCGGGCTGTGATTGCCTCTCCACGAACAGAACTATTTCTACCACTATTACTACTAATAACACTACCGTTCCCATAGGTGCTCAACTCATTCTCTTACAGGGCTGCATTACCGCGGTGAGAGGGGGACCGGGGAAAAAAATGGGATAAAGGTAACGCTCTAGACGGAGATCAATTGGGAGCAACATCCAGGGGTTTAGGTAGTGTCTTAAAACAAAGCTGGCCTCTGCCTCGTTGACGGATGACAGCCGCAGGTAAAGCTGGTTGAATCTGTGGCAGGCTCCTGAAATATGACTGGAGGAATCCGCTGTGGGTGATGGGGTGGCTCAGGGGAAATCCACTAACAGCTGCCTGCGGAGCCTCTTTCTTGGTGGGAGAGCGGTCTGGCGCAATCAAAGATGATGATAACAAGGGCATTTCTTTTAAAATACCTTGCAAAACGAGTCATTCAGAGGGCCTGGTTTTGGTGATTTAATCTGTAATGGAATTCTATTGTGTTTCCTTTCCGCGCGAATGGATCATTAGTAATATGCGTCACAGGTCCTGCTTTGTGCTGGCCACAGCCATGAACCATAGCCATTGACCTGGATCAGTCAAGAGGATGTACATGGTCAAGACAAGAAGTAGGCTGCTTTCAAAGCTCTTGATTCACTGCATGGAGCTCCACACCAGTAATTACAAGACAATCTCAGACAGTAATCAAAGCTGCCAAGGCCTCCATTAGATCACAAACACACTTTGTGGAGTACAACTCTCCAGTTGCTGCTTTTGGGTCCTCAATCTGAAAAGTACTGGAACTGAGCAATAATCTGTTTCAAAAAGCAATTTGCCAATTACACAGTGATAACAGTGGTGGGTGTTGAACAGTCTGTCTAGAGTTCAGAATGTATTCATTTTCACTGAGAATTCATTAATTTATATTGCATTCAATTATAAGCACCCATTTTAAAATAAAGAGCAATTACCTGTATTTGTGCACATTTATTTGTTTTAACTGTATGATGGACCATGTAATGAGATTGGCATAAGCAGTGTGTGAAGACTACATAGCTGGGGAATTTAATAATGTGAAATGACAGGTAATTCTATAGGTCCATATATGCATGCTTCTGGTGTATAGTCTTGCCCACAGTTCCACTAAAGATATATCAGGAATTTGATCAATTAATGTGTTTATGCCTACACCTAAATTGTTTTTGCCACATCCTCTATTAACTATAAAGTACATCTATCTATTATGAGGAAAGTATAAGTTGTTAGATATAGTCTAGTATCATCAGTCTGAGGAGAACATTTTGTGACAGTAGTCACACAATGGCAATATGACAATGAGAACACAAGCAAACCTGAGAGCAAAAGATTCAGGAGATGGGGAATATATTCACCATGAAATAAACCCATCTCTCCCACTGAGCGTTTCTGCTCAGACGAGCCCTGTCCCTGCCCTGTTTACTACCAGCCTACACAAATAAAAGTGTTTGGAGAGCAGAAATGACACCTGCTTTATGTCTTTGCACTACCACAGAGCTGTCCTGCATTGCTTTGATTTCCCCTCTGCCTGATTATTCATACTCATTTCAATGCCTTTGTCTGCTGAGTCTTCAGAAAGATAAAAGTCCGCAGTATGAGGATCCAGCTTAGTTTTTTCCCTTTTTTTACTGGGGTAATTACGATATCTTCCGCATTATGCCAACCATTTAATTTCCCTTTTTATCTCGGGACTCTATTTCTTTATGTCACTACAGATAAAATCACTGAAAGGAATGATTTTATCATGAATGAATAATCAAGCAATGATCAAGCTTTTATTATTACAGGCTCTGGGAGGCAAATTCAATTCCAGTGTCTCTGCAGTGCTCAAATACACCATGATCTGAGCTCAGCCTCTCTGTGTGGTGGTTAGCTCTGGTCCAGCTGCAGAGACCACTGGAGAGGAGGGACTCATTACTTTAGCTCCCTGCCATGTGGCTTGTGAAGGGTAAAAGGAAGGAAGTCAAATTCATTTTACTCTCACTGGGGCCTCAGTCTCCCCCCAGTTAAAAAGCTACTCATATGCTATGACCTGTTCTCTTGGTGATTCTTCTGAGAGAATAGCACGCACGAACACACTTGCACGCACACACACACACACACACACACACAGCTGTACTAAATGGGTGACTTTCACTCAGACTACCAGTGACCAGATAAAAGTTGGCTTAAAGTCAAATGCAGAATGAATTACAGCAGGAGAAGCTCAGGCTTTAGGAGTATGAATAAATGCACCCACACATCCCACACTTTGCTTTGATTCTCAGCCTAGAGAGATTCTTGACATACATGTAGTCCAGAAATAATGTTCTTTCATTGCTGCAGTGCATTCGTGCCTTCAAGCCTCTTCAGCAAGAGAACAATGTGCATCATTCTGACTGCTACTTACAAAGAACACACATGTAGTGTAATATGTACTATGTTCCTCGAGCTGGGGGGCCAGTTCTGATGTAACAAGAGTGAAATGCATCCCAGTGGCACCAGTACTGGAAACAGACTGCTAACCTCATCTCTGCTTGTTTTAAAATGTGTTCATTTCCTCTTCAGATGGAACTTCAAAAGTGTTTGTGTGTGTGTGTGTGTGTGTGTGTTTACTCCAAGTAGCAAATATCAAGTCAAGTGAACTGCTGCAGGGCATGGCATAATTAAGGGTAAGATTAATTTCCAATATCTTCCGGGTTCCTTCATTAGAAATGCATACTCATTGTGGAACCTGCTGAAGACGGCAAAACACAAATGACCGTTACTAACAGAGAGCTCTGAATCGATTTTGGCAGAATGAGCACTTAACGTACAAACCGAGGAGAAATGAAGCCATTACAGACAAAAACCTAGTGTGACTTACACCACAGTCATCTGCACAAATAAACTACTTTCCTGTTTTGATCACATTTCCGTAACATTAAACGCAAATAATGCGATGGCGGACAAATGCTAGTAAACTATTGTTTGGCAAGGCAAGGCAAGGCAAAAGGCAGGCTACCTGAGGCTGATGACGATGCCTCACTGGGCAGTAGCCCATAAAGCCCCAGACCGTAATGCAATCACCTCTTTAGGTGCTGTAACGGCTCCATGTTTTTGATGAAGTGTGTGCTTTAAGTGCATTCCTTGCGGGTGAGATAATGGACTTCATGTAATGAAATGTCAGGGTTTTTTTTTGTTGTTGTCCATTTCCTTCTGGGGGGATGTGGGGCCACTCACGCCAACCTCGGACACGGTAACAACCTGGCCACCCCCTTCATTTCATTACCTTTTTCGAGTAGTTATAAAAATACAGCAGACCACTAGATGCACCCACACAACTTTCATAGTCTATCCCTCAGTTTAACTGCCAGCTAATTCCTCAAAGAACAAACCACAGCATGGGGAAGGAGGGGAAAGGCCCATTACTTTAAACAAGCGTAGGGGGCTGGGGGATGGGGGCTGGGTCCATATGTACAAATGTTTGGCCTCTCTCACCCTGTTTTGCTGAACGTGCACTTTTACCTCTGCTGTAATAAAACTCCATTCTGAGGGAGTCTCAAAGCACTGTCTCTTATTGTGATGTTTTCCTGATTGTGGACATTGCTACATCCAATGTGGCTGTCATAGCTGTAATTGCTCTGCATCTACACAGCTTACACCAATGTGTTGCTGAACTGTAGAATTAGCCATATATTACAAGTTAAGAGCAAAACTGCTGGCATAGATGTGAAATTGCTAAGCATTACAAGTTGCCTTGGATGAGGGCATCAGCTAAGGGGAAAAACCTACTGCCATGTGAAACCTATCCTTTTTCTTTTTTTTTTTTTGCTTATGTAAACAGCACTATCACTATGGCCCAGGAGGAGTGAAGATAAATAAATAAATAAATAAAATCTCCTGAGTGACTTCTATGCCAGTATCCTTTTTATTTGCTCAGCAAAACTTCTGCAAAAGAAAAAAAAAAGCCAGCAAACAAATAACAGCAGGATCTGATGCTTCATAACTTTGCCAAGGAAAGCAGTCTGGTGAAACAGCTGACATCCCCTTCCTCTGAATGTGACATAGCAACTGGCATTTCCTAGGACCTGGAGAATTTCACACAAAGTGGTATACCAAGGACAGAGAGAGAGAGAAAGGGAGAGAGATGTGGAGAGAAGGAGAGAGAAAGAGACAGAAAGGGGTGTGAAAAGAAGGAGAGGCAGAAAGAGAGAGAGATAGAGAGAGGGAAAACAGAGAGCTAGGAAAGGGGTGTGGAGAGAAGGAGAGAGAGAGAGATATACAGGAAGGGGATGTGTAGAGGAGAGTGGGAGAAAGGAGGGAGGCGTGGAGAGTTGGAGAGAGAGAGGGCACTGTCACGCTGCTCTGCCTCGCCTTGTGCTGCCTTCCCCCTCCTCTTCCTCACTTCTCTAGAGCTGATCACATCAATAGAAATCTCATTCAAAATGTAATAAGAAAAGCAGAAAATCAATGGCTTGCATATCACCTGATTAAATCTATCTTCCTGGGCCGTTGCGTTTGAGTGCAGAGGCATCAGGCAGAACAACAGCACTTTGTCGGGGGGGGGAGGCATAGTAATGGGATTACCTTGGACTTCTGGGTCAAAAATGGGAGGCAGGATGATCAGATTAGGAAAAGAAATTGCAACTTTAAAAGCAGTGACTTCATTCTTTCTAAAGAAAGTAAATCTCCTTCGGGCTGGCAGCACTCTAAGGTAACACTGCATAATTAACCCCATGCTGTCTTCTTTCCCTCCCTGCCTCTAACTCCACCCAGTGTTTTCACATACATCGTATTTTTTCTCCACGCCCGCTAAGCAAGTGTAATTGCATCTGGAAATGCAGGGGGCTGCTGTTGGGTTTGTTTGAAAACACGCACTAAACGTGGTCGCCGGGCGCAAGGGATTGATCGTGTCACTTTGATGGATTAGCGTTCTCATTGCTAGCTCCAGCGATTAGGTCACCAGCCCAGGAGACAGGCCCTGCCTGCTGAGAAATGCTGATGCTAGACTTACTTACCGATTATAAGTCACTGCATCATTGCCAACGGAGCCGAGGACAGTAATACAGTGAATAATGGGCAGGTGTCCCCTCGGAGGAAGGAAAGCAGATTTCACAGATTTGGCTCAGGGTTTATTTGGTAAAACATCCTCTCTTTCTTCCCGCTGAGGATATAACTTCGAGGTGTTTCTCTGGACCAGGTTTCGATTCGCAGCAGAGGACTGATATCAATATTTATTAAGCCAAAGGAACACAGAGGAGGAAATTGCATTTTTTGTCACATTCTACAAAAAGTGAACAGATTGTAAATTCATATTAATCTCTGCAGTTGTCCCGTATTTTTCTGGGTGCAAATTAAGATGCACACCCATGGGCCAAACCCTTACACATGGCAGACAAACTCCTTAGCTGCCTGAGGGGAGAGTCAGAGTTTCATGGTGACAAAACATTTCTGGTTCACAGCCAGTTCCCTCCAATATGTCTTCCAGGAGGATGGCATTTAACAAACACAGGAAGGTGACACAATCAAATCCAATTGTCTGTTAACTTCAGGGCACACACAGTGACAGGAGTAAAAACCAAATTCCATGCATATAACTCCATCCGCATCCATTTCCCATCTGCGTATGAATGGATGATTTTCTGTCACTGAGACATCTCATTGTCTGCTGTGATGCTGTATCATAGCACACGTGCTCTTCTGTTCTTGCTATCATTTTACCATCATTGACCCAGACAGGCCAAATGGCTTCAAGGTCTTTCTCGATCAAACTATGCAAATGTGAGAGAGCGGCGGTGAGAACGTCCGGGGTGCTTGCATCAGCAATCTGACTAAAGGGGGAGGAAACACAGGAGTATTAATCACGAAACATCACTGTTTATTCAGCTCACTATTTTAGCCTGCTTGGCAGTGCCTGCAGGACTGCCATGAGTGTTTAAGCAGCCCAGGGGTGTTGAGCCCAACCAGTGACACCTGATTTGCTTATCTCTTCAATGAAATACTAATGCGAATGACTGCTCCCATCAACTGGTATTGATGAAGGGGCCCATTCAAATTTATGATCTTGCTTCCAGGAGATGCGGCTGTAATTACATTCCCTCTGATGGCACATACCGCTGCCCCACTGCACTGTCAGTGTTGGACAGTATTCTTGGACCTGTCTGAGCCTGGCGGCTGGCTGCACCGCAGCCAAGCTGATGAGTTTTAGCCCTGCTCGGGAGACGAGAGGAGGCCATTTAAAAGGATGTGATTCATCTAGCTTGTTGTGCATGCTGGAATGTGATGCGGTGTCTCGGAGGTGCTAGTGAAGGCAGCAGCATAAAAATGGGCAACGGAAGCAGATGCTGAACAACTAGCAGAAAGGGCCAGAATGAGTATGAGGCCAGAAAGTGCTATATGGCACAATCTAATGCAGACTCATTAAGGCCACATTGGCCTTCAAGTCAGGGAACATCCGTTAGGGACGGTGGTTGTCAATTCAACAAATGACATGTACTGTGGACTGTAAACCCAAGTGGCCAGCAACAGTGAGCAGCGTGTAGAGAGTGATGTCTTTTTACTATGGATCTCAAACCCGAATCTGTGTCAGTTCCCATTCACTTATTGAACAAATCCCCCTGACATTTCCCCCAGTTAATGAACCAATATGAATAAAAAATACACGTATGAAGGGAAATCTTGTTAAAATACATGATAAGAATCCCGGTTTGAAAGAATCCCTCTTGGAACTACTCTATAATCTCGCAAAGACAGGAGGTGCATTCTGAGCTGTCTTTCCATCTCTTCGCATTAATGCCTGGTCACCATTCCCCTAATCCACAGAAGAAATGGCAGGCAGATGAAACAGATTAGGGAGCAGAGGAAGGTTAATTGAGAGACAGCGTCATAATGATATCATGTCCAAACAGACAAGAGCGCTCAAACGCTCCCTGAGGGAAGCCCTAATGAGTGACATTAAAAATAATTAGGAAAGGCAAAAACAGTCTTCCGCTAAATTACACCCCCCTGGGTCCGGAAAGTCTTCATTTATAATAATAATAGGCACAATACTTCCACCACTAATAGAAGTCATAATCATAACAACTGCATGTTATGAGCTGCAATGTGTTTGTGGCCTGCTCTGTGAATCAGCCAGAGAGGAAGCTCGAGAGCTTGCCCTATTCTCTCACCCTCTCTAAACATGGTCATTGGTGATGGCCCATTACCTTCTCATCAAGCCATGGGCAAGACAGAGTTGAACAGAGGGGCCAGACACAATGCCAAAAACTCAAACCAGCAGACCAGGCAGTGGTACAGATGTACACCAGGACTTCACTGATCCCAGTAACCATGCCAATATGGCAGTATCTTGATGAATCAAAGGGATGCAGCCATACTTAATTACAATGGCAACATCACTTTAGAACCATTTCTAATAACATTCCACATCCAATGAAGAAAAAAGTGTTGGATACTGTATGTCTATGTTTGATTTGGAAAGAGGATCCAAGGGGCTGTCTTTTTACAAAATGAAAATAAATATGTCTTTTCAATTCTGTTGTAAGACCCAGCTGCAAAGTACTGCTCTGTGGGCACCCGGCCACCTATTGAATGCGTTTATGAAAGTGATGCAATGCACTTATTTAAAGAGGAGTATGTTACAGGGCTCATAATCACTTGAACATTATTATATGCCTTGTCAATGTATCATACTGCCTATGTAAATGTGTGCTGGCTTACCCGCAGGCCATAGTTTATTTGTCTCCACAGTCTGTTATCAAGAATTTGGATGAATTCACATACCTGGGCCTGAAGGATTTATTAACAACACAGACAAACAATCAGAGAAATGGTTTCAAACAGAGTCAATGAAGCTTTATCTTCATAAGCCCAGACCGAATGGTATTACTAGCAGTAAGCACAATCTGCAAGTTATGTCCTTGACTGCACACCCTGGACTGATTTCATGCTGTGTTTAATAGGTGTTTGTGTATTTATTTTAACATGTTTTTGACCACGGCAATAGCCAGAACTATCCAAACGTTACAGCCTGGCTGCCCTTTGAAAAAACACATATGTGGAAAAACACTTCCAGAATGAATTGTGTGGCATATCTAGTATATCTAATCCATTTGCTTATGGTATTAAAACAATACCTTATTATTGTGGAATTATGTGTGAGTGTTTGAAGTCTGACAAGCATAAACGAATCAGACACAAATGTGCTCTAGGCCAATTGTCACAGTTAATTACCACCATGGGCAAAGTTACCAAAAATCCATATTAACCGCTAAAATAAATATAATATACTACAAGAAAATATGATACCTTCTTTCTGTGGTGGTTTACCAATGATAAGGAAATTCTCATTCTCAGTGTTAAGGAAACAGTGATATGGAGGTAATATGTGGGTATCATGAAGATAACAACAACAACGAAAACAGCCAACCATATTCTCTCCTATTTTATTTACTCATAAGAGAGTGTGCTAACTGCAGCTCACAACCTTAATGAGATTAGGCTGAATGACCTTTGCCATTTCCCCATGAGACCACCATTTATAGAGATTGAAATGGATTTTCCTCCCTAAACACCAAACAGGGCTTGGGTGCTTCCAATCCGTCATCTCTAGCATTAATGAACGGGTGGAAAGGATTAAAAAAACATTTGTAATTTACAATCTTCATCCATTTACCTGCTACTTGAGTCCTTGCTGATCGCTATCAAAAAGGGATTAAAATTTAAATTAGATTGAAGGACTTCAGAGAAAGCATCTGCAGAGGTACCGGAAAACACAAACTGGGCAAATCAAACAACGCACGTGGGCTTCTGAATGTGACATGCTTGTGTACTAGGAACTCTCTCCTTCTGCAGCTCCACCCAGTGCTGATAGCTACTGCTAAATTCACATTTAGGCCATGATTTTTAGCCTACATTTAGCCCCTTTAATTGGCCTTTTGAGTTTGCTGCAAGTTTTCTGCAATTTATTGAGGAATTCGGCACACACAGTGAAGTCATGCCCCAGTGTGGTGTGTCAGGCCCCACGGGTGGTGAATTGTTCTTCCATGCACCATACAAGCTTCAAGGGCATATCGAGCAGTTTGGATATTTTCATCCATTGCTATTCATAGTAGGGCTTGTAGTGACAAAATATACATATTTTATGCAATATATAATGATAATGTAATATTCAAGCAAACCAACCCTACAAAAACAGCAATCTTCTGTGGAATATGAAGAGTAAAATAGAATAAGGGAGAGAAAACTGAAAACACATGTGGAAGATGAATAATTTATTTTAGCAAAACTAAGCTAACAAATGTGCCAGGTGTTTCATACATGCAGTCCCCAGCATGCAGTCTAAGGTTGTGCAGCTCAGAAGGGCAGAGAGACAGTAACATGCATGTTAAATGTTAAGTGGCTTTGTATCATTATAGGGTAATGGCTCTGAAAGTCCTGAGGGGGTGGCACGAAGTACAATTCTCTGATTTCCAAACTGTAAGTGTAACTGTAATGTGTAAGCTCTGGATTCTTGAATTCAGCAGTGCAGTTGTAATGTAATGTGTGTCAGCATAACGTGCAGGTCACTTGCAGGTGATTTCCTATCTAATAGGTGGACTAGTTGTACCTGTCACCACCAGCCACAACCCATCTCCTCTGTCAATTCATAGTCTTGCTTGTTTCATGACACGGTTGATGCCTTCATGAAGTACCATGACAATCTGTGACAACTGGGGTGCATGCACACTGACACCGGGAAAGACTGCATCCCTGCTGGTATAGGACCGTGTTTGCAAATGGAGAAGCCATATGAGCGGAGTGAACTTCACTGGTGAAGACCTGACGACACTTTCTCCACCTCACCTTCCTATGCTTAATTTAATTCAGTCCAAACTGATTAAGCTCATGATTGCTTTATTCCTGCAGTAATCAGACAGTTCAGACAAAGGCCAGCCTGCTTGCATTTCATCACACGGAGAGGAGAATTAACTTAATAACACCGAATAATTCATTTCTCAAAATTATTGACATTATTCATCAGTCCTGTCAGTGCTGTCCCTGGTACTGGCTATCCACTCCACCATATCCCCATCATGGATAAAGAGAATGTGTAAGGAATTACAGCTTAGTATTGATTTAAAGAGCATGGCGGGAGATTCCACATGAAAAATAACCCTCTTGGGCAGTCTTTGGTTATGGGAACCCTAATAGCATTCATTAGTGAAATTACTGGGATGAGCTACTGATTGCTTGGGCAACAAATTAAAATGACAGGGGGTAAACCCCACATTAACCATACCTGCCAGCTCTCTTTTGCATGAACGTGTATTTTTGCCCTTTTTGGGGTCTGATTTTAATTGGAGATGACATCAGACAGAGGGAGAGGATGCTTACCTCATGTCTCCACTAGAGCACAATCTGAGTCACTGCCCCATCTGATTGGTCAAATGCCTTGGTGCTCTGGCAGCAGGGCAAAGTGCAGGTGACACAGCATATCACACTGCTTGCAGTTTTAAAGGTGACTTCATGTTTGTTTAGCTGTGATCATTTTTCTCCTTGACTACTCTGGAATGGCTGACTCTTAGTTGAGTCTTAATATATCAATTTACCATATCATGGCCCTGTATCCAGTGCAGGAGAGATTTAGAAGCTCCTTCAGGTTACTGTCATTGACATGTTTCAGCTCAATGCACTATGCAATGGCAATATGGCAAAATGGTTAAGAACCTAGACTTGAAACCTCTAATCCTCAGGCTCAACTCCCAGGCCGGCAATAGTATCCTTCAGCAACATCATGGAAATTCAATGGGACTTCAGCAACTTCATGGGAATTAAATTGTGAAAACCATTCAAACAGCAGTTTAAATGGATAAAGTAAAAACCTTACCAGCAAATAAATGATAATGCAATGGCAACCAGCCTTCATAAGAAAGAAATAACATATGTAAAATAGTGATCAGTTAAATTTGAAAATAAGAAAGCAAATAAAACTGTAAATGTGTGGGCAAATTGTGTATGCTTTTATATGTGTTTTTTGCCAATATCATAAGGTTTGCAGTGGAGATGACTGTAACAACACCAGAAAGTTGGAAATGTTGCTCAGCATCAAAGCCTTTTGCGTGCCTATTATGTACGGAGACAGGAAAGCGCAGAATGCATTCCTCTGATAGGCTGGGAGAGGGGCTCTCAGGGGGAGCATGAAACATTTAATCAGTATTAGGGACACATATGTTTACCCCGGAGAGACGGGCTGCTCTGCATCGCCTGTTTGCAATGTGTGTGTAAACATTAGGAGACAGGGATGGATCGCCTGCGCACACAGAGTCGTCCGCCCTACGCTTCGCTCTCTCTCCCCGGCAGCCATGAGAGATCACACACAACTCCATTCTCCAGGCCAGGCTTTGTGCTGTAAAGCCAGGCAGGGGCTGCTCATGATGCAGAAAGCTGGCATCGTTCTCCACACTGCATGCTTTCATTTTATGGCTTTTTTTGCTTTCCCAATTAAACAAATGACCTGATTCTATGTATTCTTTTAGTCTGCATTTAGGCTGCTGATAACAGTAAAAGCTTCTCCTCATTCTCAGGGTAAAGGTTTAAAGTTAAAAAAAACCACCCACAGGATTTGCATCTCAGATTACTTTGATGTCAGGTGATGATCAGACCAAAAAAGCACTAACAAAGACCACAACACCCCATACAAACACCCCTGTTGTTTGTACTCTACTCTTACACCAATATTGTATGAGTAGACACCAACATCAGTCTGCGTATTTTCTTCAACAGTGTCTTTTCTAGTCCTGAAGAAGGCTCTGCACTACATGTTCAATCAAAACTCCATTAACTCCATTAACAAACACCAGATATGGTACATCTCATATCAGCAATGAATTTCAGTTTGACCTATCTGGCCTGGTTCTTCCAGCAGTAAGGAAGTGTTGAAGCATTCCTGAAACATCAGGAGGTCAACCGGTTCTCCGTGGCAGTGGAGAGAGGACAAACGGAACGGCCCCGCCCCCCTCAGCCCCCGGGGTGGCTGGCACAGACACCTTGCGTAATTAAAAGCCAGTGATAAATCAGCAGGTAACCAGTAATCACGCATACGCCCGCCTCGTTCACCCTCCCCCTTGATCGTAAATCAAAGCAGAAACTAAGCGCTACCCACACAAAGGCTTGGCAAACCGGTCTCATCCCCAGGTGCCAACATTCTGTGTAAACCCTCGTCCTGTGAGACACCTTGCGACTCTTGTTAGAGCAACGTATTGCTAAGAGCACATAATTTTGGTCAGGCAAAACCCAAAATGGCCTCTGATTACCCCATAGTAACTGAATATATAGTAAAAGTCCATTCTCTGTTGTGTGATGTGTGATTCACACAACAGTGTGATTCCATGGTTTTGGAGAATGCAGTTGCCTTCACTGAAGCATTCAACAGTACACAGTATGGATATCCAGGCTGTTCTGAGGGAAAATGACAAATGTGTACTTTTGAAAGTGGCGAGGAAGGAAATCAAATGAAATCAATAGAACGTAAAGGTTCAACGCTACGTCCTGTCACAAGGCGATGGCGCTGTGGGGGTGGGGTTATGATGCAACACATCAGGGACCATATTGATTTGCAAAGAAAATTCCCAATTAATGAGAAATATGAGACACTCAAATACATTATAGATAGGCTTTGAGAACAAATTTGTAAAACGGAATGAGACAGGAATTGATCACGGCCATGACAAACTGCCTGTGCAGATAGATGTAGATGCATAATGAAATCTGCTTTTGTCAAAATGAATGCGCACAGGCCTGCACAGGGTGGCTGGCTCAGACACACAGGGAAGCTGTTCCCAGCATTCAGTGCAGCGTGCTCTGCTTCTTATCAGGGCACGTCATCTTTGTGATTTCCACCAGTGAACACCTCTGGCTCACGCTTATTGTCTAAGTCTTAATCCTCCTCAAAGGCAGCCCAACATGTAATTTAGACCCAGTGTCATTGCTGCAGAAACACTGAGTAAATCACCTTTTATTCACTCTTAAACCTCTTTGTCCTCTGAACCCTGGATGCCCAGGAGTGTCAAGGACAATGACCCTTGGGGTCATGATCTGCACTCGCTTTGGGCCTGGGGGGTTAGATATAAAACACAATGGCTCAGGACTTCATCCCAGCTTGTACATGCACAATTTTGGTCTTTGGGTCTTTTTCACTCAGGTAAAGCTAACAGAGGGGTGCAGAAGCAGTGTGAAAACAGGCATGATTATTCTATGCTTGAAACAGCGTCAGAAGAATGTTAACAGAGAACCTCCCTTTGTGGAAAGGGCACAAAACTCAGTTGCAAAATGTAATTTTGAGACAGGCTTTGTCAGGCTACTTTGAATTTTAATGGACGCAATTACATACATAAAGCAACCAATGAGTAAGCAATGAGTAAATTTTGCTGACTAGAAAATAAAAACACTCATTCATCCAAGGCTAAAAATGGGAGCGCCGGATCAAGTTTCTGAAACAAAAAGCCACTGCAGCCATGAAAGATTATACCCTGCTTAAAGTATTAAATCTCACGTGCTGTATTTATTTCCTTAGATCAGAGTTCATTATTGTGATTACTTGCTAATCATGCATCGGCTGGGGCCACAGAAAACCAAAATCTCCCCAGAAATCAATAAGGCTGTAAGTTGACGGCTTAAATCACTCCACCCTGTGTTCTTGGGTAAACCTGTGCATAAACTACAAAGGCTGCAGAATTTTATAGTAAGTGTTTTCCAAGCTGAGCTCGATTCTAAACAATAATGACTTTTTAATGTGGACCTGTGATTACACTGTCATGGTGAAATACGAGGCTCTTTGACTGCTTTGGAAATGAGGGCCGGCGTGAATTACTACAACGGCATAGATTACGCCACAGAGCCAGGTGAAGCAATCTTCATAAATTCAAATCTAATCTTAAGGGACCTGGCAGACCCGACCTGTTGCAGGGGGGGACCCGGTGTGGCGGCAAAAGAGGGCTCATCTGCTGCCAGTGAGCGGCGAGTCATCGGTGTGATTGTTAAACAACAGGAGCTCTTCCCTGCAACCAGTCCCCACTTTGTCATGGTGAAGGAGAACACATGGCGCTGGGTCAGTGTGTGTCTGGTAACTACAGCAGTCCTCTCGAGTACGCAGCAGCCGGATGGCACAGCACAGGTGTGATCCGTGTTTTCTTTACATGGGCCCAGTGCTTAAACGAGTGGCTGCAGAGCTGTGCTCATTCATTCTCCATTGTAATCATGATCCATATTTCACCCTGTTGGGGACCACCAGCCACCTCCCTGCTGAGAAGCACTGTTGTGGAGAAAGGGTAGACTTATGGGGGGACCAGGAGGAAATGATGGATATGGAAATTGTACCAGCTGGGATGGGATCTTTTATCAGTAGCAATCAGTAGCAAGCGTGAATCCAACCTGCGTAATCTGCACAGAAATGAATGGTGCTATAAGCAGTACTGTTTAGGCCTGGTGATTGGTGACTGTGTATGTCTTACTGCACCATGATGTTCTCATCCTGATTGTACAATCATCTAATTAAGATAACATGGTCCTGGCCTTGCCAGGATGTTGTTTTTAGATCCTGTGTCCTGTTCCTTGTGTAGCCTCACGTCTAATGAAATCGATGCCTCTGGAAGGTCACAAATCAAGGGAATGACCCTGCATGACATGCAGGCTTGTGTCACAGGCCTGTCAAGTATCCTGCTGCTGTAGTTTATTCACTGTCTGGGGTCAAAAGTGACTGCAGTTTGATGTTGGAAACCACGATCCACACAGGTCATTCTTATTCACGTCACAAATCTGTCACACACAATTTAAAGCGCTTCAAGACATAAGTGTATTTATGCCATGCCACCCTTATTTTATTTCCAAAAGTTTACATTATTTTGCAGCATTCTTTGACAATGAACATCAATTGCAAATAAATCATCAACTCAGAATTAATAGAAACTGTTTTGTCAAATAAACACATTAATTAAGTAAACACATTATATGTGTTCCTTTTGTGTTAAGGACCTTTGTTTTAAGACGTACAGGGAAAATCTCTGTAAACTGGCTTGGAACAATAAGTATGACAGCACCTGGCTGCCATAAGATCTCTTTATTATTTTCTGATGTCATGGCTTGGGTAAAAATTTTTGCAAAGGTTACTGAGAAAGTGGATTGTTCTTTATGATCTTAATGTTCTTAATTTATTCCATCCTACTGGAAAGGAGGGATTCACCTTGTGGTGGCCTGTCTTTTGTAAAACAACAGACTTGTGCATATGCAAACACACACACACACAGAAAATAAAACTCTAAAGAGCTATTGCATGTTGGAAATCACAATACATGTTCCTCATTTAGGTGTGATTGATTGATCTGAGGCCATCATCTTCTGTCAGTTCAAACTAAAATCAAAACACAGCCTTTAGCCACAGGGCTAAAAAACATGTTTTTGCAAGAGAACTAATGTTCTTGCCAATTCCTCAGACAGATCATCAGGAATCATTACACTCCGGAACATAGGCTCTAATGATGATTCTCCAACCAGAAAGGATTCATTTGCACAATGGAACGATTATCCTGCAGATGCAGAACAACGATTGCTCTATTGTGACCACTTTGTCCATATGCTGTAGGAATTGTCACTCATTCCTCAAACCATGTCTTTGTTGAGGGTAAAAAGTTAAGCACCAGTTACAGAGAATGAGTTCAAATGATCACAGTTGGTCAATAGAACATAATGACTGAGAGGATTGCCCTTCTGCAAGAGCATTGAGGCATTATTTAATCATTTTTGAAATCATTAGTATTATTGCAATCATGATGACTGCTGCATTACTCGCTTTGTTAAAAACTGCTGTAGTCTACAAAACGACATTACAGAGTTATGTTCCGCAGCTTGAGCGGTGACACCCAGACATTGAATTAGCAGGACCCCTGTCTCCCAAATAAATAAATTCACCAATTATTTTTCAACGCAACATTCTATTTAAATGACCTGTAAGCGCATTAGTGTCACAAGAAATGCAGTCATTAAATCTGTATGAATCATTCATGAATATGCTCAGGCAAATTGCGCACAATTTTGGTATTTAACATCCACAACAAATATGCAATTTATACAGTAGGCCTACAGTGGTTGCTTTCTTCTTATAGTCAAATCCCAGGCATTCTGTTTCGGTCTACTGCAGCAACTAATCTAATATGTAATCTAAATGGAACCTCTTTTCCCCAAGAAGGTATACATCATACATTAACCTTTACACAGCAGGCGGGTTATTAAGTATGCTTATTAAGTGAAACGCATCGGCAATGGGAAGACTCGCCACGCACCCAGGGGTGGATTATTCATTGACTTTATCTTATTCTGTAGGTTCTGTATGGTTCATATAAACTTCTCAGTGTGTCCATGAATTATGTATGAACAGTTATTTTACTTTAAGATACCACATTTATTTTTACAATACACTATTACAAACCTTTTTGAGATAAACTCTGTATTTTTGGTTTCTACTGCCTTTTCTGTAACTGAGCGCTAATGAGAAAATCTGTTCTAGAAACTGTAATCGAAAAACTGTGATAACATTAAGGTTAAATTTAACTGAAAATAATGTTTAAAACCAGCTCTTCCCTGTTTTGGCTTCCTCAACCAACTGTACATCCAAGCCTGGCACCGAAGCAGACGGTTTTGGTAAAAAAATTATACCAGGCGAATAAGAAGCATTAAAATCGTCCTCTTTTGTGTGGCGTTATCGGTCCCCTGCAGTCCGAGTGGTGTGGGTCTATGCCCCGCTCACACTGGGCCTGTGACACAGTTAAAGGTCAAAGCCCTCAGACTGTCTGGCCGTGTCGCCTGTGGAATTAGGCCCCCGCTGGATAACCCAACAAGCCTCCGGCTTTCAAGACCCACGGCTTTTCCAGGCAAACAAATCCCGTTCAAAATTACCATGTCATTTATGCGCTGCAAAGGGACAGGAGAGAGCACTTTTCCAGAGCCAAAAGGGATGAGAGGGGTAACCCTGAGAGGAGGGGTAGCTCAGCATATGTGGCCACAGTCTGCGGTGTTCTGACAGTGAGAAAAAAAAAACAAAAAACATGTACGTTTTTGATCTAGAGCAAGTGCTTTACCAGTCATATGCTAAAGAAGAGCCATTGACCAATCATCTATCAAAAAGGTAATAAAAGATACTATGTCTGATAGAGTGTTAAAAGAGCATAATTTATATCAAAAGGAATTAATTGTTTTCAGCACAAGAGCTGATCAAATCACTTGATAATAATAATAATAATAATAATAATAATAATAATAATAAGAATGGACAAAAAATTTCAATATAAAACTTCTTTCCATGCATGTCCCCTTTCCAGTGCAGATTCAGAAAACTTCCGTTCCCCTCTTCTTGCAGACTCCCAGCCTCACCTGCAGCCCTAAGTATGCAATAAGCAGTTCTGGGCTGCTAAATCCCTCTCACAGTCACTGACTTTATTAAACATCAGCGGTTTTCTCATTACCAATCATGTTCGACATCCAGCTCCTAATTAAATAGCAAATTATCACAAAGACCAGCTCAAGGTAATGCAATCTCCAGTGGGTTATGAAAAGGCGTTTATCAACAGCATCCGTGCGGCTCTTGATGAGATAGTGTTGCGGTGATCTCACTTGTGTTCTCACATCTGATAATGGGGGGGATGCCGGATGGATATCCGTAATCTGTAAGCTGTAATGTATCTCTTGTTGGGAGGCGGGGGCTGTTTAGCAGTGAAATTTGTTGTGCTAAGATATTAGCAATTTGGAATGCATTATTTGATTAGAGGAAACACAAGATCTGGGATGACTGGCTTGATGTAAAAGAAGATGAAATAAATGGTAGGCGCTTGTACTCTCCCCGCACCATAATGAAAGCTGGCCAATTACGACCAATGTACATCACTGATACACGTTACATGCACATGTTATTACTGTCCCTGTGAGGTTAAATGGCAAGTTCAGGTCACACTCCAGAGGAGCAACAGTATTAAAAAATTCCATCCCTTCACATGTTGACTTACAGAAGGCTGTAGTTATAGGCTTAAATTGCCACCACTGGTCTCGGCTGAGCTAGATGTTTCCGCATACAATGGCTAACGTCAAACGGGGAAAAAATAACCACCTGTCAATACCAGTCATGTAAGAGAAAAGTAGACAATTCCTGTTAAGCGAGGGGGAAACCGGCGACCATTATCAGTCTGGAAATAGCGTGGCTGGGCACTGTACACAAAAGCCACAAAGGGAGGGAGCCAGTGACCCTCACGCTCCTGTTTCAGATAACTAGGGAATCCATTACTGTCAGCTGCCAGAAAGCCTGCCATTGTACCTCTTTGTATGTCCCTCCATCACCTGGAGCAGTTCCCTCATCCATGAGAACAGGGAATCAAAATCTTGCTCTTTCCTAATTTGCGTGCGAGTGAATTGCGATGATGTGATATGGATGGATCACTGGTGCTCCTCAGAGGCAGCCTCCTGCTTTTCCAATCTGTCATAGAGATCTACCATTTACTCTCTTAAGCATTCACAAGAAACAAAGATGATGTCATGCCCCCCCTTTTCGCAGTGCAACTGGCTGCGTCTCGGTGTTGTCATGCGTCCTTCTTCTAGGAAGGCACCATAATGTGAGGGATGAGAGCCATATTATTGTCACTTGGCACAGCTGTGTTGACAGGGTAATGACGCACTGGCCTGAATATTCCAGCGTAAGTGTTCCTCTGTCAGATCGGATTGTGTGCGTTAGGCTGGATGAATACTCTCTCTCTCTCTCTCTCACTCCCTCTCTCTCTCTCTCTCTCTCTCATTCTCTCTCTGCTGTGTAAAATCCAAGGAGCCGTGCATCACTTCCTGTCCAAATTGGGGCCATTGGAGGTTCCGCTGAGAGCTCTATCTCAGATCACGGCAATGGCAGGCACAACTCTGATTGGGCGGAGCACAGACAGCATGACCACAGGGTGTGGCTGTGCATCACAGCATCCTTAACATGATGATAAAGCAGTTGAAATGAAAACAGTGAGAACATTGAATTAAATATTGTTACAATGCATAAAAATATATAGGAAGCCATTATCAGATATAAATTACACACATATCAATTCATACATGCTTTGTTGTAAAGTAGTCATTTATCTATTTGCATTACTGAACACAGTAAACACTTGCTTAAATTTTTGAATGATTTCAAAAATTGAAATAGCTCATTTTTCCATAAATGATGTCTTTGTTGGTTATTTAACACAATAATAAGAACAATCAAAGTATGCATCTTCATTGCTTTGTAATACCCAAATTTGGGAATGAATAAAGTACTATCTATCTATCTATCTATCTATCTATCTATCTACACAGTAGAGCAGTTACTCGTGTCTCAGCAATATTCTTTCAGCAACAGACAGGGGGCAGTGTAGAACACAACACTGCTTACAGACACCTCACCTAGTAACACTGTAACCCAGCAAGCTCACAGAAATTTGCTGAGATAACTTCACTAATATTTCATGGGAATGATTTTTTTCATATGCTTCTGATAGTACTGATTAAATGTAATCCCCTTTTCAGTGGCTGATTAATAGCCAGGCCATTAGATGTATCAAGACACATTGCCCTGATAGAATTTTTCATTTACAGAATGCATTTAATTAGCAGTGCATTAAAATCTCACCAATGCACTGAGTGGTCACAGAGAAGGAAGGGAGCATTTTTTAGGCTGTGTGACAGATTCAAACGAGCCTGACTACAAAGATTTATATGTGCGATTAATCAGGCAGTCTGAGGGAGACGAGAAGTGCTGGCTGAACTCGTCCTTACTTATTGAATAAATGATCGCAGCGCTAGGGCCACCACAGAGTGTGCTCGTCTGAAACTAATTTCACTTATTCATTTATGTCTGATGATCCTGCCTTTGCCGAGCGTATTTGATATTCGAGGGTGAGGCTGGGTCTGGAGGGGTTAAGCTCGGTCACATGTAGCCCTGCTGGGTTTTTTGGGAGAAGCCACCACTGGTTGACATATGAATAATTTAGCAGCCTAGTACACTACATTTGAGCAGATGTAATATGTCACATAGGGCAAATCAGATAGTTCGTCACGTGTGGGTAGTTTAGCTGGTTTGGTTAAGCTAATGTTCCATTGCTGAAGCTTTGAGAAAGAACCCCATTTCAAAGAACGTTATCTAATTGCTCTTTATCTTTCTTTGCCACTTACTGCCCCCTACCCATTATGTAGTTATAAGGATCCAAGCAATTAAACTGCAGCTAATTTAGAGGATGTTGATAGTGGTTTTGAAACACCCTTCTCAGAATATTTAAGACTCTCATTGTGATCTTTAAACACCAGTGAAATATTGCCATGTCAGAAGAATATAGGTAGTAAAACATAATACATGTTTTCCTGCATACTCTTAATTAATTGATATTTATTCAAAATTTTCATCAGAAGCGCTGGAATTCGCACATTGATGAGCATGCAATGTCAAAACTGCAGTTCTCTGTGCTTCTTAAAGTATAGCATAGTCCAGAAGTGTGTGTGTGGAGGGGGCTGTATAGCACAAATTGTGTGGAATATTCAAATTTAACTGAAGCACTATTGGAAAAATTTTACCCTTACGTTTTTTACTTATTAAGTTTAACAGGTCAGTTGTTTCATGGTAATGCATATTGGAACACGTGCATAAAGGTATTTTGATGCCTGCTTCCAGTTTCATACATTATTTTTAGTTTAGTTTTCAAACAGCTGTGACTTGCATCATTTATCCCCTCTGATATCCCACTGCTGGGCCTTCAGATAACTGTGTATTGAAACATTTTCCTTTTATGGAAGTTTAATAGCTGAAGTTCAGGAGGACAGGAAATACACAGACAGCTGATGCAACTGGAAGGAAAGGTTAGAACGGTGGTTTGTGGACATCATTTTCTGGCCATACAGCTGCACTGAGCTGCTTGCCTCCATGGAGGGCTGGACACACTGTCAAGCCAAAGATCTCAGCTGACCTTTCCACCAATAAATACCCTGAAAGTTGATTTCACTCGTCCTGGAATTTCTTGTTCTATTGAAAATTGATAATTCTAGAGAAATAGAAATTCTAGAGAAAATCATTTCAAAAGGCGTAACAGGTTATCATTCACTTTGATAGGAATGTTAAATCTGGAATATTTAATATGCCAGTACCTCCACTTCAGTTATCATATATCTGTCCATGAAACATTAGGGTAAAATAACCTCTAATGTTGTGGCAACAAGCTTGGATGTACAAGTATTGTGTTGACTGTGGGCACCCAGCTCCCGGAAAGGCACCTTCCCTGCCCACCCCTTGGCCTCGGTGGCACTGAGTATATCTGCTCTGCCATTCATAAGAAATGACAAGGACAGAGCGGTATCTCGCCATGCCCGGCTGCCCCTCCCTGATAAAGAGAAATAATTATAAGCCAGCAATTTATCTTGGTGACAAACTCGATCTTCACCTGCCTTTCAGGGCGACACTCCCATTTCTGGACAAACTTGCTCGTCTTCCCATATTCCCATTTTAATTTCAGATAACATTGTCTCCAGGTGACTACTTGACACAAACTTGCAGGAGTGTTCATTTTTTTAGGTGACGAAGCACTTTTTTACCATTGTGAATGAGGAGATTCAATGAAATTAATACGACAGCATAATTAGAGAGAGAGCAAAAGGTCTAACAAGGCAGTGCCTTATTCTCATGTAAAAACAGAAATAAGCTACCTACTTCTGGGAAAGCACTGCACCTAGTCCAATGTGGTTGACATCTGCTCCTCCCTCAAGCCCCCTGCCCTTCTGTTTAAGAAAACACATCCCTGAATTATTCAAGGCTGGTGCAATAGACTGCACTCTTTTCAATGAGAGTTTGGCAAATGCATAGGGAAAAAGATTAGTCACATATTAATGCTGTGGAGGGACATTAAGGCCATTACCCAGGCGCAACATCAAGTGTAGTATAACTTTGAATTCATCAGTTCCTTTATAAACTGTCACTCTCAGTAGATTTATAAATGAGCTGTTCCAGGAATGAAATTTCCTCTTTTTAAGCCATCAATAAAGGTCAGTTGTTCCAGTGCTATTATGTGGCAAAAAGTAGTCTCAGGCTGAGCTCCACCCAGTTATAATTGTTGTTAAAGGGGAGTGTAGGAGTCACGAGTGAGCAGAATGAGGCCCAGGATTAAGACTAATAATGGTAATAATGTTTGCTAGTCTTACCCTTTTGGAGGAAACAGAGCATTGAAAGCAAGTCATTTGTATGTGTCAGTTTTTTGGAGTGCTCCTACTGAAAATTATTGTTAGCTACAAAGACAATACTTCATGTAACAGGTCATACACATTTGGAATTTTGATTGTACTTTCAGCACTACTTAAACTTTACTATACAATATACATTATTTTGCGAATGTAACAAAAAAGTGCCTCCGTTAACCTAAATTATAACCATGGTGACAGTGACCACACAGCTCTCTCCCAGTTATTACACCTTGACAGTCACAGTCCAGTCATAGTCCTCTCTGTTCCCATGTTGCATTACTATCAATAATTCATATCAAGTTCTTTTTATGCTCATGTGTATGCTACGTAATGTCTGATTTCATGTGCCTAATTTCAGCGGAACTTCTCAGTGAGCAAAGGTTCTCTCTATTCAGAGACACAAATCTCTTCTCTGATAAAGTGTGCAGGACTTGCTTCTCGCAGTAGAGATAGACCACGGACTGACACCTCATCATAATTCAGCACTGAATACTTGATATGGTGGTAATTAAAGGCTAATTTGGTATTGATTGTATCCCCGAGCTGCAGAAATAAGACGTCCTGGTCTTTACGCACCACCTTGCTGTGTGAAAATCTGATTGCTGGACCACAATTATCCGCTACTGCCTACAGCTATGGGGCACAGGCAATCAAATCTCCCACAATTCCCCACGTGTCCACTGGCATTTCGCTCCCACTCCCACAAGCAGCGGTCTTTACGAGGTTCCTCGGGGAAGTCATCCGCAGGAACCAGGGCCATTTCCTCTGTGTGCAGGCCTCTGTTGCTCTCTAAATGTCATTGAAACAGATTGGCATGTTGAAAATGTATATATCAGTCACAGAGCCTTATTAGTTTGTGCTGTCTCCAGACGGTAAAGGAAGCTGCTCTGCACTCAATGTTATTGCTATGTAAGGTTACAGCTTTCTGAAGGGGGGGACCCTAGCTGGAGCAGTGGAAATCTTACTGCAGCTCCTGTTTATTTCCCACATATAGATCCCTGGGCAGAGCTGCGCTGAAAAAAAGCCTGTCACCCGGAAACCAGCCAGGTATTTGTGTCACAGATTTATCCTTCTGCATTTCTTGGCTAAGCCTGCATCAAGTAACCTTACCACGCTCAGGCTTCCAGAGTACTGTGTCACCTGCTTTTAGAAAAGGACAGAGCCTTTAAAAACTTGGCAATGTACAGCGACAAAATTATATGACAACCAAAAGCAAGTTCAGACAACACTTCTAGCCATGCCATATTGGGATACTATCAAGGATGTTGATGTGTTACCTCAGTACCAGCTATGTTTGCGCCGGTTTGATGGAATGTGTGTATACTGGAATGCCCACTAGGGCAAGACACAGATGTACCACAATGTCAAACACAGAATATAACATCTGTCAAGTTCTCCTGTTGCTGACACCTTCCTTGTGGTACAAGTACAATCTTATAAGTACACATGTTCACACACAACAACCTTGCTTTCTGCAGTGGCTTGCCTCACAGTTGGAATGTGGACTAGTTGAAAATAAACACTCAATAAATTTCTGGGTATTTATAGAATCTGGGTTGGCCACACTAAATGCCATGGTATGGCCTCTCGGGTAATCCATCTCGCTGCTGACAGCTTGAGTGACACTGCCCGCATTAACGGGACCCTTTCCTGACAGTGTGCACACATGTGACACATGCCAGGTCCTGGAGATATGGCCGAGGGTTGCAAAGATCACCTGTTGTAGCTATGGTGTGGATTAAGAGCTACTGCAATGACCAAAGGGCACATGCAAAAGCTAGAAAATCAAGGTTCCTGAATCACCATTTCTTCACTTCCTTACCGATTGACAGTTTATCTGATATTATGGCAACTAGACATTCCAAAGCAGAGCAAAGAAACAGCTTCAGAGAGTTCAGCCACTTGCCAGTTCTCCCACAACTCTCTTAAAACAGAACACATTCCATAACATAGTCTTCAAACTTATCCAGACTTCAGTAATCCGGTCCTCTTAATCTTTTCTGCTGCATTTCACATTAGTGTAATGGATATCCTTATTAGTCTCTTTCTTTGTCTTTTTTCCATTAAGAGTAAGATGGTGTCATTCTTTTATTGGGACAAGGAATTCAAATATGACAGTTACAAATATATCTGGTCTATTAGGATTGCATGTTATGAAAAACCCCAGAATTATGTATCTAATTACAATTTGATACAAAAGCAGACCCTCTTTTGCCCCCACCCCGGATGTAGAACACATCTTTTTTGAGGTTATACTGTACGAGAGCTGGAAAATGCAAACAATGTAGCTTAAAGCTGGCTGGACATTTCAATGAATGCCGGTTTTCTCCTGCCATCTTCCAGTCAATATCGCATAGAGATTTGTTTTTCATATAGTTTTGCATTCTCATTTTACTGTCAATGAACTACTGCCACGAATGGCACAACAAAAAAGCTAATTTGGCTGTGCCTGCATTAGGGCGAATTTAAAACTTAACTGAGGGACATAAAGTGAGCCTTCCAGTCATTTATGGCCAGTTGACTGTTTGCCACTTGAGAACACAAAAGTCTAAAAAATGTTTCAGTCCCATCAATTTTCCCTTGGCTCACTTACTGCAATAGGCTTGCGTATGTCTCTGGCACTTCCATTAATCTGCTCATTGTGTTTCAGGAAATGCATTGCCCATGTGTAAAGGTCTTAATGAGCTCTCCTCATAAGCCATATCTTTCAGTATGAAATAATTCAGTTATACACAGAAGGGCACTGTTTAAATGGTCATTGATTTGCCCATAAAATTGTGCCTTTGATTCTGCTTATTTGATTAACTTATTACACTTGCAGCCCAGTCACTGCTTCATATGAGCTGCATAGAGCTGTAGACATGAATCACACAAAGACTACCAGGCGACAGAGAGCTGTATATAACTTATTCAAGAAAACCTAAATGTTTTTGACTGAGTCTAATGTTGAAAAACCATCACAATAATAGTTCCAATTTGTTGTCTCTGTGATACATTCCACCAAAGAGGAGGAAGCAGCAAATCATTTGAATGCATCTGATGATGAAAGACCGCAGGAAAAAAAGCAGAAATCAAAAAAAGATGTAAATAAAAAGAATAAGGCTCTTTAAAAGACGATAATTGATCTGAAAGCAATGAAAGACACATCAAAAGACCACGCTTTCAAGGTGGGTTGAAACATTTTTTTGTGATTTACCTTGATTCCTGGAATGAATTGTTTAGCTTTCACTCAAAGGGCTGATAAATCACTTTGTCAGTGAAACTTGAAAAGACAACCAAACACAGAAAGAACATTATTCCAGCTTGCAAAAGTAAACCTTATGCCTTCATACATCTACTGCAGCTTTGTAGAAGCCAGCACTGTACTGTTTTTTTACACTTTGTGCTATAAAGGTGACATTGTCATGTATTTTTCAGGTATTTTGTGACTGGGAATATTAAGCTGATTTGGTAAAATGTCAAACAAACACATGCAAAGAAATCGGCAGCGGCACACCCAGTCGACTGCACGACCTCCATCTGCGCGAGAGAGAAGGTTTCTGCGTGCCGTTTGAAGTTTGTTAGCCCTAATGAGGTGAACCAGCAGGCGTGATCTGCTGTGAGTGGAACAGGAAAGACGACCCTCTTCCTGGTACCATGAATTATGCAACAAAGACGCCTTCATGTTCCCACTTCCAAAGCCACATTTTGTTCCGCCCATGCACAACACGACTGCATGACTATGTGCTTGGATACAGCTTCATTCTCAAATTTGTATTTGCACCATTTTTTCTGCTATCAAAATTGCCTTGCTCCTGAGTGAGATTTCCGGGATGTGATAGGTGCAGTCAGCCTCATCTTCCCCTGAGGTTGTCAGGTCTGAGAGGGTTCTGTGTTAATTTGATTTGTTTACAATGCTAATGACATCCCTATTCAATATTAACAGATATCTTTAATAATATATGCAGAAGGTCCCATGCAATAATTACATTACGACAGGAAGGCATGAATTGTACTTCTTTTGAATGAGCAACTGAGGAGTTCATTACTCTACAACTTGTTGAGCAGCATTGAAAAGGCTGTTGAAGTGATATTTGCAGGAAACTCATGTACACAGCGCGACAGCAATGTTATTTAAAGCTTCACGCTGAGCCAGACGCCAACAGATGATGACAAGAGGAAATAAAGCAATATGATTTCACCTCTCCATCAGACAGCAATCAGAAGAGGAGCAAGGGGGAATGGGAGTAGGGAAATCACAATGATTTTGTAAGATGTGACATTTCAACTCAAGGTTTAGAAAGGATGGACCCATGAAAGTGAATTAACAGGCTCCATAAGGGGGTTGTCTACATCCCTGTGCTGTTTTTAATGCTGCTAATGTCGCAGTGGGGGTGCCCATCTTGTTGAGAGGGTACTTTCTTCCTTCATCACAGCCTTGTTAACCGTACAATGCAGACTGTTGCCACTCCATAGTTCCTTGCTCCAGTTACACGCGCTTTTCCATAGGTCTTCCCATGGGTCTGTGCTCTGATGGTCTTTTAAACTCAGAGACATGGAGAAGTTCTGACACTTTGCTCTCCAGGGTTCTAATCTAAGATCTGAGCACTTTGCACTGGAGCCCCAAAGCAGAGTCGATAGCCATGGGATATAAGGGTGTCAGGATGGCTATTTGTGCTCTATGCCTTCCCATTGTGATCCAATTGTGTTCTATTATACTGCTGTCTATTTTTGACAAAGATGCTAGCTGAAAGCAATCTTTAATATATTCTACATATGTAAATATAAATATGTATATACATTTAAAATATACAACATTATTTAATATGACAAGATGATGAATCATTGATAATATAGTATGGTATAGTTAGACTGTCAGACACTTTGCACTTGTACCTTCAGAACATTCAGTTCAAAAGCACACCTGAGGATGTACTTGATTTAGACACATTGGGGTGTGTAATATGCAGTATATGATATCAAATTTCATTCCAGCCAGCATGTTAGGGTAAAGTAACGTTAAAAACAAACAAAGAAATAATCACAAAATGGCTTCATTTTGCTCAAGTCAGCGGCTAACAGGTGGCTAACCAATCCACTGTAATAAGCGGAAACTCATGCAATTGCATACATAATTGGCAGCAGTGCAGAATATGAATGCCTTTCTGTTGCATTACAAACCTAAATTGACATTAAAGGTGTAAAAAGGTTTGTGGATTTTAAGGTGTGAAATAAATAACTTAACTACCTACTTACTACTTCCAGTCAATGTTAGTAACTCACGACTCTAAGGTTGGAATGGGTGTCTCCCTTGCACACATGCACACACCCATGAGCACACAGTAATTAAACCCAAATCAAATAAAACAGGCACAGTTTTGGCACCTTGAGTACTGAAAGGCAAGGAGCATTGTGGGATGGAGGCAACATCATGTTCTCTATGCTGTATTAAACCAGTCAGTTCTGTCATTTCGCAGAAGAGGTGTGTATATGAAAAGAGAGTCACCTAAGGAACGACACCTCAAAGGTACAATATCACGCCTTGGCAGGGTGAAATAACTCACAGCGAACATGAGAGTGTGTAAACAGTGGCTGAAAACATTTGCTCTTTATTCTCCTCACATTATTTCAACCCTGCCAACACATCAATCACCATCAGATCCCACAAAAGCGGTGACCGTATATTCACAAATACATAGAAATATGCTTCTTGCTTTTACATCAACTCCTACCCGGTTAATACACGTAAAGTACATTTGGATGTGACCACTCTCCCTAAATCTATATCTGGTAAATAGCGTAGGTGAGTGAGTGCAGGATCCCTGTCTTTAATCCCAGTTAATTCCTCAGATTAAGGGAGGGTGGATTGCCTCCCTTCCCCAGGCCCAGCCCAGTCAGGTGTGAAATTGAGAGCGAAACAGGCAGCCACTTCCACGCAAGATGTGACATTTGAGATAGGCCATTCTGCATGTATAATGTATGAATAAATACTGACATTACAGTTTTATAACTCGCAGCTCGGCGGCACGTTTTATGGCTACATTGATTATGTGGAGGAAAACAAAGAGGCAGCGAATAATCACAGGGAGCTATCGGATACACCTTTCTGTGCTGGAAATTTAGATGAGTTCAAGCTGTAGGTCTTTAATAAAAAAATTATCTTTTTTTATGATTTGCTCACCAAATTTTTCACATCTGAAGTGTATAAAACCATAACTATTTTTATCAGCATGTCTGAAGCCCTCTGTACAGCTTGTAATTTTTATCATGCCTTATTGTTAGATTTCCTTGCAAAGGTCCAGTGACAATGTGTATTTCTCCTTTAGACACTCTAATCAATGAAGGACACATCTGGAGAGACCAGCTCCAACTTCAGCTGCCGCAGAGTCACCAAGGTGAGGGTTCGTTCAGCTCCACCCACCTGCTGATGCCTGGAATCAATACTTTAGAGAGCGCTTTGGCGTCAGTGGGAGCAGGGATAGGAGCGGACTTGCTAATCACCCCCAGAGAGCGCTAGGTTTAAGCCTCTGCCTCGTTAACTCAAGAGCACACTTCCTGTGAGGCTCCCCTCCCTTCTGCCCCCCGCCTGCCCCCCGAGGTCATCGTGCTGGTCCCTAACACACCTGACCTCACTACTTCATGGGGAAGATCACCATGAAGCTCAGAGCATCCACGGAGTAATTGTGGTTATTATCTCACGCAAATGTTGCAATTTCACCCCATTGGCAGCATGAAAGCCAAAGTCTAACCCATGTGTACCGGGCTAATGATCTGCATCTTTACTTTGCACTTGTTGGCGGCCAAAAGGTAGGCGTGAGGAACAAGGAGACAATGTGTGGAATGACAATAACAACCAAGCAGGTAACAGCCACGACATTAGTGCGGCTAGAGGTGAAGGGAAAATAAATCGACATGTATGCACACCACATGTCACTTAACATAGTCCCCAATAATTGGACATTCTCTTTCACTGATGAAAGCCATTTGGTATTTGTGATGAAGGCATGATTGCTTCACGGGAGTTCAATTTGAATTTAATCTGATATTAAATAGAATACATGCTAGTTCCCCTGTAATTTACCCCCTAGATCTGTCTTCCGACAAGGGAAAATGGTTATAGGGCTTATTGAGTATTTTTCTTTTTTAAATCACCAAAACGAATTCTTCTGAATAAGAAAAATTAACAAATTGTCGATATACCATTTGCAAATGGCAAATGGGGCGAAAGTCAATTATGGAATAAATGCAGCCTTGAACGACTGAGAATCATTCCCCAGCTTCAGGAACCAATGAGGAATGGTTAAATACTAATATCGAGGAATGCTATTCAAATAGATTAGATGGGGAAGAAACAAAACCAGACCTCACATCCCCTAGCCTCTCGCAGAGACGGGACCCTTCCCCCCTCTTGTTATACAGCTGTTTGTTTATATCCTATAGGGGCTCCGTTGAAAATAATGAATTATTGAATAGACTTTTCACGGGCTGGAGGTCAGGAACAAAAAGAGAAATCCATGATTAAAAATGTATGTTTCATGAATTCTCGGGCGTTTCACTGCGCATGCTGGGATAGACATGTTAGGATTGATCCTGCCTGATTCCCAATTTGGCAAAAAACCCAGCTAGAACACACAGTACAGTATAGAACAAATTGGATTTCCTCTCAGATAACATATGAACAAACTGATTGTAATCACCGCCCTGTGCTAGTGACAAACAAACTAAAGACAAATATGAATCATACACCACACTTTGTGTTAATGGTCCTACTAAAAGCTGTAGATATGAAACAACTATTATGATTATAACCCCCATTAAAATATCATAATTAATTTTTAAGGAGCATTAAAGATTTATATTTCCCCATCATGGAAAAACTTAACTTGGATAACAAAGGTCTCCTGATATGGAATGGAAGTCTGATATGGGGTAATTACATAGCCTGTAAAAAAATCATTAGCTGGCAGTTTTAAGCGTGCGGCCAGCACTTTCAATTAGCTCTCCTCGCTGTAAAAAGACGTCAGCCCCATTTTATGGCCTAATCGAGATTTAATTTTTACATTTTTATTTATATGTTTGATGGCTATTCATTCCACTGTGCTAAGCAGAGTCATTATAAGAGCCTGACTTGCCTGAAGTAACTGTTAAGATTTACATCTCATTGAAAGCTGCCTGCTTTCTATTACTGGAGGAAAAAGGGGAGGATTTACAGTGAATGCATACCTTCTGGACACAAGGCTTGTATTAGGGGGGTGGCACACACTTGCACATGAATGGTAAAAAATGCTGTTTAACATGCAACATGCATACACACAGGTACAGACATGAACACATGGACTTGAACACACATGTACCTACATGCATGCAACCCCCCCAACACACACACACATGCATAAATTAGCACAGCTGATGCTATTTGCTTCCTAAGAGATGCTGATACAAGAATATCACATTCATTATTATTATGAAAATTCAAGAAGCTGACGACTCTGCTTGCATGTAACAATTCACAGCTGAGACCTGAAAGCCTACCACAGGTGAGCCGTAACCATGGCTCACCCAGTCATTTACACTCCAGCCACACAGCAATAAGCCAGGAGAAAACACAGAACAGCTCCTTCCCTGTCATTTTCAGAAGAAGCATGATGTATAGATATTACAACACCTCTCATCTCTCTCATTAGCTGCGGTACTGAGCATCGCTCATTAGAGGGGTGCTTGGGCGCACTGAGATGGGGCTGTTACACGGCCCTGCTGTGGCACCACCTCCAGCCACACACACACACACACACACACACACACACACACACCGCTGATCACTTCCTGATTACCATGATGAATGCTAATGGCTTGACCAGCGCTTGTTCGTTGGCAGCGGCAGGGGTGGGAGTGGGAAATCCATAAAGTGCTTATAATGTTATTCTGCCAAGACACATCACTCTGCACCTAACCTGGTGTGCATGACAATCTGTCAGGCTCCTTCTTTTTTGCTTGCTACCCCAGGAAATACTTTACCTTCATTTGGAGATGGGTGTCATTTGCTGGCTGTGCTAATAGCTATACGAAAATTATGTATACATTTCGATGTAAGGATATTGCTAAAAGTCAGGTTAAAGAATGCTGGTAAAATGATCAAACTTCTTTCACATGATAACCAAAAAAATCATTTAAATTCTCTGTCCATATGCAAAATCCATTCGTACATTTGAAAAGATCATGAGCCGAAAACACTACATCAGCAATTTATGTCATAAAAATTTTATATCAAGCTGCAGCTCTTGTTTTGTGCAATTCACAATAAGTTGCAGAACTAGTTATGCAAAGCCCTTTGAATGGAACATAAATGACACACAATAATAAATCACAGCCACAAATCACAGATAATGATTGAGCGATTATGAATAAAACTGTAGCTCTGCAGCCTTCTCCCCGGGCCGAGCAGTGCAGTGCCAAGACATCTGCTGGGAGGGGCCTGAGGAATTAGGTCAGCGGAGATTGGAAGGAAACTGGAGTGACCCCCGTCAGGTGACGGAATTTCCCCGCTCAGGCCGGTAAAAGCAAGAACAATCGCGTTGAGTGCTCCGGGCTCCGCTGCTGCTCCGAGATGCACCCAGCTTTCCATTCAGGGTGGGGAGAGGCGGGACTGGGCCACGGCCAACAGTTGCACATAATAGATACAGACACTCAGGCCACAATAAAGAGGGAGCGGGCCTCAGCCATGCTGGGATTCTGCAGGAGAATAATACCACATCATTTCCACAGTCACATATCTCCTGATTCAACAGCATTATGTACTGCTCTGTAATAGGCTTACTACTGTCAATGCGGAGTAGAGGAAATAGCACTGTCATTTGAGACTTGTATTGCAGGGAAAGAGAATGAAGTAAAGGAACTAAAGAGGAATGTCAAGGTGCTAACATCCGTCCCTTTGCGGTGAAAAGTGGGAGTAAATACAGTACCAGGGAAGGCCACAGCTACAACATCAAAATGAAGTGTGCTAGAGGTGAGCAGGTAACCATGCATGCTTGAAAGCTACATTACATTGTACACATTTCTAAACAACCACTGCAAACTATCTCCAAGAATACCATCCAATTATTTCAGATATAGGTTTTCCAAATGCTGTACCTCAAATTGCTTGTGTCTGTAAATATTTACCTGTAAATTAGGTATTATCAAATCCTTGTATTTACTAGATGTACCAGGTGGATGGATGGATGCAATGCAAGGATGATGATGATTATGACAAGGCAATGATGCCCCAAAGTAAGCTATCTACCCTTCATTTCTGGACATACTGCAATGAATCTGGAAGCTGTGACACTTGCTGAATGCAAAATATCTTGTGCTTCATCCCTCCCTCACTCACAGACAGTGTACGATCACTTCTTCAACTACAACAGAGGTGTCTGTGCACATGATTGCTGCAGGCACCAAGAAGGAAAGAAAGAAAGAAAGACATAAAGAAAGAAAGAAAAGAAGAGAAAGCCAGACTGTCACTTTTCCACTGTTTTCTTTGTATAAGGCGGAGTGCAGAGGCCATGTGAACCCCAACAGACTCCACTGATGGCTAACAGTGCCCTGACACAGACCTGTGGTCCCCCTCGCAGGAAATCCAAGGCGTCTCACTGTCACGGAACAATGACAGTGCATGCAAATGGATCAGAGAGGATGATCACCTGCCCGT
Source organism: Megalops cyprinoides (assembly GCF_013368585.1). Taxonomy (NCBI): domain Eukaryota; kingdom Metazoa; phylum Chordata; class Actinopteri; order Elopiformes; family Megalopidae; genus Megalops; species Megalops cyprinoides. The sequence goes on from NC_050594.1 coordinate 28,246,715, forward strand.
AGCTGCCCGTGTGGGGTGATAAAGTAAGGGGTTACTGGAGCCGTGGAGCTCGTCTCAGCAGCTGTGCAATTGTAGCAGTCTGAGAGAATGGCTGCCGGGTACTGTGTGCAAAAACATGATCACATTCCATACTTCAAAGTCAAGTCAAACTGAGCCTTCCCGAGGAGTCGCCCGGGCAATCCCCTAAAGCCCTCTCCTGCTAACCGTCTGCTAAATTGTCATAATAGAGGAAATCACAACAGCGCTGAGGGCAAGCTGTCATTGAAACGCATATCAGCCTGGAGTAAGCGATCACCTCTCCGTGGAAACACTAATCAGATGGCTGAAGCGGCCGGCAGACACGATAGACTGGAGATGATACCATCACCACGGTGTCAAAACAGAGTCCCGCAGTTAATGCAAACAGTTATCACCGTAATTGACACAGTGCGCTACCAGGGTCTCTTCTTCAATTGATAGTGTTTTAAGTGCATTTTTTTTCAAAATGACCTGTCCTCTGATGACAGATGAAAAATACCTCCAGAGAGTTCTCCAACGCAACAGTTGTTCAGGATTAATTTAGAACACACATTATTTTATATAGACCTGACTTCAAGGCTCACTAATGGGTGGCAATAGGTAAACACAGAGATGGATGAAAGGTCTCCAGTATCACTCACTGTCATCGGCTTTTGTTAGAGGTACAATAGTTTTGTAAAAGTCCACTAGGGGGAGACAACCTTCTTATTTCAATAGGAACGCGGCGACCTACTCAAGCCTGGTAGGTTGCTTTGGAGGTGCTGAAACAAATTGAATTTCCCTGTTCCTCCACTATGACCTATAGCATTTGAATGCTAATCTTAAAGGAATGGTAGTTTGTCAACGCACAAACCATAGCCAGTTAATCTCTGGTATTAATCATTTGTGGCAATTAAACACAAACATACCGTGAACACAGACCGTTTCCAGAAGCAGTGTGAGGTGAATAATTACAGTGCAGATGGATCTTGACAGACACAGGCCTCAGAATGACAGCTGAAGTTATATTTTTATAATTAATTTTTCAACCAGGATTATAACGGTCAAATAAAATGCTTTCCCCACTTCTCAGGCTCACCTGTCTCTGTATTTTACCCTCAGGACCCAAAAGTCAGCATATACACACATTTCACTGAGGTATTGGAAAACTGTACAGCTTTATTACTTGTGGCGTAACAAGGCTCAGAAGCAGATTCCATTCACTCTAAAGGAATGCCAAATAACAATACCACTCTGGTACACAGCAGAGGTATGTAAATTGATTTGGCATGCTGGACGCCCACGCCTCTGGTGAAAGATGATGTATATGGAAAGAGTACCAGATGTCACGGGCAGCTTTTTGGAATACCTGAGATTCAATTTCAGAGATATGAAAACAATTTCAGAGGACCAGACCCAGGATATACAGAACAAAGATTACACTCTCTGCAAACCGATGGTGGGGAGTTAAAAGCATTGTGAGTATTTTGCCCTGTCTGCTTTCATGCAGTTATTTGACAAGACATGAATTTCACTTTCATGGTATTTCCACCACTGGCCAGACGAATGCACTGATAATAATTTGGGTGTAAAGAGCAGAAGGGACCTGTGATTTACATTTTTTGCTCAATGAGGTTCCTAATTTGAACCAAGTGGGAATTAAAATAGGAAAAAGATACTCAAGTAAATGACAGCTAAATAATATCAAATGTTGTGCAGATCGGATTGCTGTATCATAAGGTTCTCTCTGCAATCATGGGTAATCACTTGTGTTGTTTCCACACGGATCTCTCATTAACATGAAATAGAGAGTCAACTGCACCTCTGTGATGCAGCCAGACACCAGCTGCAGGCTTGTCTCAGTATGAACATGTTTACAATGCTGTCACACACAGCACACAAGGAAACACACAAACATTAACCTTGGGGAGGGCAGGGAAAAGGAGGGGGGCTTCTGCATTGAGCCCCCTACTCCTTCAGTAGAAGTGTGTATGTGTGTGTGTGTGTGGGTGTTGTGTGAGACAGAGAGAGAGAGAGAGAGAGAGAGAGAGAGAGAGAGAGAGAGAGAGAGAGAGAGAGAGAGAGAGAAAGAGAGAGAGAAAGAGAGAGAAAAAGAGTGTGTAGTAGGAGAGTGAAAAAAATGTTTTGAACCAAGCATAGTGTTCAACAATGGAGGGGAACATTTTTTGTTTGGGTTGTAAAGTCAATAATTCAGCTGATGGCAACCATCCATTATGGGGCTGAAGAAGCCTCACTCTCCTGACTGGTGAAGCCATGTTTCCTCCCCTTCTTCATACACAACGCACAGGGACTGTGTACAGCAGGCATGTCAATCAAGAAGTCCATCTGTCATTCAACCCATTTCTCATGTTACTTGATCTTTCAGAAGCTACTGGGGAAATGATGATACAAATGATGATACAGAATATAACTGATGAATAAATACATCAGACATGCTTGACAGTGGCCTGCTATCACAAGTTAAGTATTTTGGTTGATGATGTACCCTGTACTGTTTTTGTATGAACATGCAAACAGCAGTGATATGAAAAATATGACAAAATAGCTTACAAAAAGGCACATGTTTAAAAATTGATCGAAAATTATATTACACATGCAATTTCAAATATAAATTACATTGGCGTTCAATTATACTGGGTAAAAAGTCTTCTAAATCTGTTTTTTTTTGGTCAGTTGATATAATGTATAGGTATATCGATAAATGTATAGGATGACATGATAATGTACAAACAACAAAATAGATAAAAATACATCTCACACTAGAACTGTAATCTTTGCCTTTTGGTCTCTCAAAACACGATTTTATGAGTTTATTTAATTAGATGTCCTGAAAATGTTTTGTTGTTCGATTGATAAAGTCTCTTTTGGATCATTGAAAAGATGCATCCAGTTAGTTGCTTGACTAAAAGCATCTCTTACAACTGGCTTGTTCAAAAAGGTTATCTCTTTGCAAGTCTTGCTAGTCCTATTGGTTAATTGACAATTGTTTGTTCTTTTAGCCAAATGGATTACAGCACCTTAGTGTCTCTATTGTTCTTAGCTCTATGCAGATTGAAGCCTGAATGTGGCTTCTGTGACATTCTACGTTAAAGTATCATTATGACAAAGCATCCCTCATGAACAAACAATGCGTGCATCTAGATTCACTATCTTTGCTAGAAAACTGTGAGATAAATGCAAGTAAATATGACTGATTTTAGGCAACAACCTAATGGACAATACAAGAGTGCTGTGGTGTGACCAAACCATGTCACACCATTACCTTAGCAAACACAATAATATATAATAATACTTAATAATGTGCAATATATTCAAATATTTTCTTCACAAACATTTTAGGAACCCAGATTCCTTTTATCATATTCTTTGTTCTTTATGCTAATAACCCATAATGATATTTGCACAACTTTTTTGCACCAGCATCAAACATGGATTAAACCTCTTAAAAGGCTGTATAATCTTTATCATTGCGTTTTTATAAGCCTTTGATTTGTTTGTTAACATCAGTTGGGGAGATGAAAGCACAGGGACATCCAGATTCACCAAGATAGCACATAAATTACTTATCAATTAGGTGACTAATTAGTAAGCTTCTGATACTTGAACCAAATGCATTGGCACAGTAAATGTTGCCACAGGAAAGGTGTGTGCGTAAGTGAGAAAACACATTTCCACGATGGATTTGAAACAGGTTGTTATGAATGATACAGAGCCAATTAAGAGCTAATTTGTAATTGTTTTCTTGAACGCGTGGAACGCTGGGCTCTCACAGCGGAATCCAGAGCGGTGAAAGGGAACAGCTCTTTTCATCCGTTCGGTTCTAAAATCATCTCTGATTTCCTTCCACGAACACCCTTCTTCAATGACACATAATTGCCTGCCGTTGTCTGCAGCCTGACTGCTCCACTCATATTTCTCCTGGATTTGGAGACATCTGACAAGCGTAATTACACCGTGCCTGTATAACACTGCCGTTCTGCAGACGGCGGGAGTAAAAACAGTGTCTTGTTAGAGTGCTGTACGCTATGCATTTAAAATGCCCTCTTACTGCCCAGCGACTGGCTACAGCACGGTGCTGTGCGAAAGTGATGTCTGTGTGCCTGCTGCACTATCATTAACATTGCAACGAAGTGACACAGCATATATCCAGTTGTGGGAATTCAAAAGCTTAACGCCGACAGGACAGCAATAACGATAACAGAAACAAACAAAAAACTAATCCCTCAAGTTGAGAGAAATGGAAAAGCCACGATGGGGACTAAGAGCAAACAATAACTATCATTTGGATCACTTTCATAGTGGTGTCATTTCAGCAATAAAATATGATCACTGCTATTTAAAAGACATGGCGGATGTAAGAAAGTACTTAACATTAAATGATTGACAAGGGTATTGAAAGAACAGGAACAGTGTCTCAGTGGCTTTTTGATTTTTAGTTATTCTTGAAAATTGACCAGTTCCTCTCTTTCAGGCATCTACACCTCATCCTCAATCCGTAAGTCAAGAAACCAAGGCAAAAAAAGATGAATAACACATTCAAACTTTTCAGAATGTCCTTGCCTCCTAGAGGGCAGTTGCAAGAAAAATGAACATAACTCATTTTTTGTCTGGCTCATTCAGGAACGAAAGATGAACCAAAGTTAGTGTGCTTAAACTGGAGTGGCTGACAGGACCTCAGAAATAACTACAAGAGAGTTAAGGATACAGGTTTTCAGAGACAGATAACACAAGTCAAAAGCACTCCAGCCTACTGCCTAAATCCCATCTCCGAGGTGGTGCAATTTTCACTATAAAGACTCTCCTTTAATGAGACGAGCCTTTTATGATAAAGAAAGAGGGACTCTTCAACGGAGACCGAGCACTTTCTGCGTCTCCCTCCCTTTTTATCCAGGATTAATGGAGGTGTCTTCTTTTCTTCTTAAATGGCATCGTGGAATGATAAGATCCATATTTAAAAGTCTTTTAAAACTTACCGGTAGCCTCCCCAGAGCAAGGTGTGGTAGTGTGAGGGGGTGGGGGAGGGGGGAGGGATTGGGTGGCAGGGGGTATGGTCTGTGGGATTAATTTGATGACCAAGTGGTAACAAAGCACTTAGAAGTCTCTCAAGTTTCATCTGTCTTCTTTATTTATCGACCATCACAGAGAAGAGAAAGGCAAGAACGGGGCGTTTTCATATCTTAACACATGCCAGGCCTGATTTGGAGTCCATCCTAACTGACAGATGCCAACAGAGTGAACAGAAAACCATACTAGGATGCTCTCGCTTTCATGTTTTGAAGATTTTTTGAAAGAATGCTCTTTAAAATGTCCACGGCCATCTTGCAGTCCCCGCAAGACTTACCAACTATTATCAGATCTGTCTACGGGATACTGATATGAATATGTATATGCCTTGCAAATATGAATTATATTGCCTTTATGTGATTCTCACCATAGGAAGATCATGTTGCCCTGCTGTCCTGTTGTCTATGTTTTTGAGGAAGCAGGCATGGATCACAACCAGCATTCTATGACTGCTTATTTCCTTGTCCTGTCACAAGAACTAAGTGGGGCAGCTGAGCCCAGCCAGGCGATGTCATAGCTTTGGTCACAGTGCTGAGGAACCAGACTGGAAAGCATAATCTAATACGCTGCTTTATGCAATCCAGTCATCCAACAACAGCACAGCCATGATGCCTCATTTAAGTATGTGAGAACAGAGGTGACAATACAGTACTCACACATACACTTGGCCCAACAGGCGAATGACAAGCTGTGACAGGCTTGTGTACATAAGACAGCTGTCCCTGAGCCTTATTTGCATGACAGAAGGATGTCACATGTCCTTCACGAAGCGCTGCTAAAACTGGCATAAAGGAGGGGGTGGGCTGTAAAATAGCTGTTGCAGACAGGTAGGCCCTCATATCTGACATGGGTAACAAGATCAGTAATCCTGACTGGGCCGCAGTGTCCAAATCAAGAGTGCATCTCCTGTTGCACTGCTCAAATGATTGCATGATTCATGACTGACACATCTGAAAGACAAAATGTCAGAGTACAGTACATCTACTGGATATTTGCTTTAAAAAAACAATAGGAATTACCTTTTCTTCCCTCATCATTATCAGGTGCCTTCCTTTGCTGATATAGCCATCTCCTGTCAAATCCAATATCCAATCTCGCCCCCTTTAATAAAATATTAATACCTACTGAAGAAGTCTTTGTTGTCATTATTGTGCACCTGCTTACAGTGGCTATTGGGTGACCTTGACTGTGCACAAGTGCTATTTAATATCCTCCATACCCACGCTAGCTCTGAATTCTAAGAAGGCCAAGACGCCTTTGCACGTCTTGTGAACAAATAAAGGCAGAGTCTCCTGGCATCATCAAGTAGTGATTTTCCCCTCATTTTGTGGAATATTTCAGAGCTCTCACTGAAGTGCTCATCATGACAGACGTGGTGATGATGTGCCAATTTAATTAAGAGAACAATGACAAGAGGCTGGAGTCCTTGCGGGGAGGAGCTCGGCAGTCAGTGTCTTTGGCCCTTTGTGTCACTCAAATGATGGCAGCACGCTGTGTCGGGCTCACATAGTGCCCGCTGCCCCTCTCTGATATTTAAACACACAAGGAGCAGGCCTGCATGTGCTGTGCCAAGCCCACTGCTGCATACAGTGATTGTACTGTCATCCCTGTGTGTGATGCTAGAGGGGACTGGCCAGCCATCTTCTGTGCTATCACTGTGCCTTTATGAGGGTAGCATCCCCTTGTTCTCCAGTTTGAAGGACACTGAGTCAGGGTAAAAAAGAGGATTGAGGTACAGTAGGGGGTAGGGGGATGGGAGGTGGGGGCGCATGGCTGCTCAGCTGTTTTCTGAAGATGAAACAATATGCAATGGCTGTGCTTTGATAAGGCCTACAATAACTGGGATATATCTGACCATTGCTTATCTAGAACCTGACCAGCATTTAGGTAAATTATACTGCATGATGGCCCCCATAGGGAGGCTTAGGGTCTGTTCAATAACAGCCACATCCACAATGCATTTAAGCACACAAAAAGGTTTGGAACAATGAAATTGAGGGCTGATACATCAGCTCCGAAAATTGGATTCTTAACTAACGTGCATTAAATTTATGTAAACATGTTAAAGTACACTGGAGTACTGCCTGGTTTAGGAACATGAGATCACAAAATGACTTCATTTTATATTAGTCCAAACGCTTTTCTTGAAGTTAATTTTATGTGAAGCTTAGCGGGTTTTTCGCTTGGCTAAGTGGAAACATTTTAGCAGAAGATGCCCATAAAATTACATCATGCGTTATAAAACAATAACAAATAAACCACAAAGAAAGCTCCACAGCCAGGTTCACTGTATCGTCTTGCAACATGTCCATTATATTGTTTAATTAAAAGCCGGCACATGTGCACTGGTGTTATACAGCCATGCCTCTATAAAATAACAAATGTGATTGGGTATTACCAGAAATCTGTTGGGCTTCACGCCAAGCAATGGGCCTGCTAATGGCCTCATGTGACAAACCCACTTCACAGCATCTCTGATTGATGTGTTTATATCGCTCTCCTCAGAGTACGACTTTCATTAAATACGTCAAAAAAACATTTTTCATTCCTCTCTAGTTCAGCTCATTTGGGACTTTAGTGGGATAGTTGGCCAAGCAGAAAATCATCTGATGACCATGCACATCAGATTCATGATCAATGGTTCCTCACAGTCCTGCAGAGCAAACTCAAGCAAGACATTCACTGAGCCACATAAACAAGCAAGAAAAAAAAAACAAGCAAAGGAACTTAAAATTGGGGTACTTTTAACCTTCCCTCTGTCTCAAGATTCTCCTTTACGCTCCTCCCTTCTCAGGTCTACACAGCTCCTGCAAAAGCCAATGCAAGATCTTTGTGGTTGATGATTCAAGATGAGACAGTCTGAGGTCATTGCACACATTCTGTTTCTTTGTCAGAACATGCTGTGCTGACCCTTATATGCACTATGAAACAAACACAAACCAAGTAGCAGTATGATGCCAGTTAACCAAAACCTGCACATTTAAAGGGACAAATCAACTTGTCCATGACCCCAGGGTTTTCATCTGATCATCCAATGAGGAGTATAAAGTGATTTAAATGATATAGATCCAGGCCTATAATCTGGGATTAAAGAGTATTAAGAACTATAGATTACAAAGAGAAAGGAAAATGGAAATTTTACTGATAAAGTTCAATGGATATTAGCTTTTTGTTCTCTGTCTCAGTCTAGTCACGTTGCTCCTAGAGCTACTGTGTCTACAATCATTCATTGGCCATAATACCGTATTGATAACTGAGAGCATAATCTGTGTGATCTATTTGGCAGATGGAGCCCTGCTTTTCTTTTTAGACAAACAGATCCGAGGAGACGGTTCAATAAGTGTTGTAGCCTTGCATTCCTCTTCCCCTCAGAGTTCGCAGCAGGTCACGCTGCGGCTATTTATTCAGCGATGAAAAATGGGGGGTATTTCACTTTAGCACTCCGCTTAGACATCCACTAAACCTGAGACTGGCAACAGACGGGGTAAGGATCTGATTGGAAATTCTGATCACCTGATAATATTCATGCGGCAGAGAAAGCCAACCGGAGTAAATGCATATGTACATAATCTGCAGTGCATATGGCTGCCCGATTGACCCCCCGGCTGCATACATCATTCATGACCCCCACGTTCTGGCAGTGTCAGGGAGAGCACGCTCATCTGGGAAGATTCCACACTTCCACTCCAGTGATAACTTCCCTGATGGCCAGGACATCTGATGGCCCCGGCTATATTGCTGTAATGCTGCAGCTGTTTGCGCTGACAGGATTAATACTGCTCAGGCATACCTGCTCTGCTGGAGCAGCACAGCAGAGGACGGAGGAACCAGAATGAAGATATACATCTTTCTGGACTCAGTGGTGAAATACAATACAGGCATTCATGGACAAGGCTGCCTATCAGCACAGAATTATTCATGCCTCTCTAATGGGTTAGACTGTATGATTTCCCATATACCCGAATTGAACCTTATTCTGTGCAGTGTGTGTCCATGAAGCTAATGGTGTGGCTTTCCCCAACTTAAATAGAAAGCATGCCTAGTCACATAGACACCCAGTGGGCTTATTCTGGACTCCAAAATATCATTGCCTGTCAAAGTCCACATGGAAAAAATACTTGGTAGCACAGCTGCAACACGCAAACACAAGCACGGCATAGCAACAGGAAGTTTTCAGAGAGAGGTTGCCACAGTGGAGGCTGTTAAGTTACCTGATAATCAAAATAATGTTTATTGTCAAAGTGTCATTATGTTTTGCTATGGCAAGAATACTTGGCAATTAAAGCATGACTTTTTTCCCGAAGGTGGATTATCTCCTTCCACGGTGCAATTCAATAGGAGCGGTCACTAACAAAGGATGTTTTTTTAACTCTCTTGTGGTCCTGTCACTCACAATGGGGAATTCCATGTACAGTATCTTCCTTGCATTCATTACATTTGACAGGTGTCTTATTTCTTCTTTGTTTTCATTCCCACAAAAAGCTGATATGTCTTTGGAAATTCACCTTAGCCTCACACAATACAGAAGTTCAAGGGGCATAACAAATATATAATATTTTTGAGACATAGAGAGGTTAGATAAAAGTGCACCCTTTCAGAAAATTGCAGGTTTCCTTAAAAGAGAGCATACAGTAAATGTCTGCAGACATATTAATGTTCTATGCCTCAGGGGGAAAAAAAAACTATCATAGACTAAAATATAAAGACATACCAGCTGTGTTTAAAACACTGTTATTCTAGCTTGGTGCAATACAGGCCATGTTTACAACAAAGTGTTTGAATAATTAATATAATACAAGTAAAACCTTAATTGTACTACATTTGATTTATATTTAATCCTGATTGCTGAATGGGGACAAGTTTACTGAGTTTTAAACGCAAGGAAAATAATAACATAAAAAGGAATCACTGAATTATTAATGACTTTTTCCCTCTGTCATGACATAATTAATTTTCAGAGACGTTGGGGACTTCAAAGCACACGGTAATGTGACATTTTGTGCCCGTCCCTGGCTGCATTGTTCAGGCTGCTGAATACCTTGCCAAGAGCCTCTTAATTCTGCCGAAACTGCAACACCTGCACCAGAGTCACTGTCCTTTATCTCCCTCAGCCAGACATGCATTCCAAAAAAAGGACAACAACAAGTTGTAATCCTCTTAATTTAAACCAGGAGCACAAACAAACCAATCCGAACATCAAAAGCAAGTTAAATAACGGCGGCGGATGTGCCATTAAATTATTTATCTTATTGGCGCTGGCATCGTTGTTGTAGACTTCTTCTTATCGTCCTCTCTTTCCCTCGGCTTGGATCAAACACCACTGCATCGCGGGCCCTGGAGAACAGGCTGAGGTGCCAGCACGACTTTCAAAGTGCTTTTGTCTCATTTGGAACAATTTGATTATTTTGCAGTGGGCCCCACTCTACCCGGATTCGAGATTAATGGCATTGTTTCCGTCAGTGTCTTTCTCTCACTCGCACACGCGCTCACAGGAGACAGAGGTAGAGGTGACGAGTCTGGATAATGACCTTGAGTGTCTTCTGCCCGCTCCGCTCTGAGCGCTGAGGGCTGGCGCTGTGCTTTATGATGACTAATTAATGCTCTCAGAGCTGGGAGGGAATATCCCTCTTTCTCTACGCTGGCCAAACAGCGCCTGAGTCATTGCCGTCCTCGCGCGTCCCGCGCGTCTGCGGAGCGCGGGAGACTCTCCGGTCACCCGGTCTGCCTCCCCCTTTCTTTCTCCTGGAGCTGTCTCGCCACTGTCGCTTTTGGTCTTTCGCCGTTTTGATCTCACTCCCGGCCGAGCCCGGCTCATTTGAATTTGCGAGATGAAACGGCCATCTTCTTGGAACCTGAGCAAAGGAATCCCTGACGCTCATCCCCACATGGGAGGGGCGCGTTGGAGGGATTAGCGTTCGGCCGCGGTCAAAACCGGCGATATAAACAGTTGGACGGTGTTTGACTTTTTAATCAGAACAGGCAGATGCGTTTAGGGAAACTTTTACTGAGCTGCCATCTCAATGAGTTATTGGATGCTTTCCCTGAAGGCATTGCATCAACCTCAGTGTGGTGTCAAATGTTCTAGAATGCTCCTTTTGGTCACTGTCCAGAACCCTGCAAAACCCCTGCCTGTGCAGTGGGTATCCCTATGCCTGCCAGAGCTCTTCTGTCACCGCTTGCCCATAGATCCATGACCTGCCCCCAGCCCTCTCTGCCTCCACCTGCCACTGCCGTGCAGTGAAACGCAACTGTCAAGAGAGGTCTGTCCATTATAATGCCAAGCCCGGGGCAGCGTGGCAGCACTGTGTTTGACCACTTAAGTGTCCAGCACATTTACATGTGATGCATAGCTCCTTTTAATCTACATGGTGGTTTCCCAAAGATACCACAAAGCACAAGGTATATGACCCTGTGCGTGTGTGTTCCTCTTTTCAAAGAGAAGATCCTTCACCATCGCTAATCTCACATTGACCTATGAAGAAATGTTTTCCATATCATTGACACAGCCACATCGATGAAGACACTAGTGAGATGGTAATCCCTCAGAGGAGGGGAAAGAGAAAGGATAGGGGGAGGCGCTGTGAGGGCAGGGGGCATTTAGATAAATATTCAACAGCGATGCACACAGGTGAAAGGCCAGCAAGGAATGGCTGCTTGAATAAACACCATTTATTCTCTTGTTCTGGTGCAGATCAGGCTTCAGGCTCTCCTGAAGGATGTAGAAATTTCAAACCACCTGGAACAAACCAGGACTGCCTTTGTGCCTGTGTGAAAACCAGCTCTTGATTCACCGCTTGATGACTTTCCACTGCCTTTTCTCTTACGTCTGACAGCAATTCACATCACGGTGAAATTCAGAATCCAGGATGTAATGAGCTGGATAGATAGACCAATTGTCCTGCTCTCTGAGAGATTGGTCCAGTTTCCTCTTTTGGGGTGAGGCCAGTGCCCCAGCATGTGTCCTGACCTGGCCCAGTGCTGCTCGCTGACCCACAAAGATGGCCAGAAGCGCTGATAAGCCCACATCTGTCAGGCCACAGGGGGTCTCACAAGTCCCGGCCACATGGCCTGCACCTTCACCCTGCCCACCTGGCTACTGGGCAGAAAGTGGAAAAGAGGGGACCCTCACAGAGAGAGGGGAGCACCGCCGTTCTTTTCAGCCTGGCCAAACTCCCCAGTTCCTAATCTCAAATGGCTCTGCTGCCTTTGGGCCCATTTAAGGACATTTGCAAGGCTGCTTAAAGAAAGACACGGATGTTCCACCTGGTGACAGAAAATCAGCTTTTAACCCCAGTAGAGTGCCCGGACTTTGCTGTGTGTGTGTCCCCCATCTTACAGCTTTGTCACACAGCATAAACTGAAGTGAATCTCATAGTATAGTGCAGTTATGCTCGAACACATACATACCATGAGGGTTATGAAATGAAACACTAAATCAGTATTAAAAATCAAGTAAAACAATGGCAAGGGAATCAGTTCCCTTCTATTGTTATTGAGGTCTTCATCACTTAAAGTGATACACATATGAATGCAATGATGGTTGTCTATTGCAGTGGATTGCAGCTACAGTCTGCATCTTAGTGGTCTGGCTGAATTCTCCTGGCTGTGTAATTGTCCTGTGGCTTCCTGTTCTAAGGCATCATGTATAGCACAAGAGTAGAGCTCATCCTGTCAGATTGCAGGCGTGACCATTCTCCCTTTGTACAACAAGAACCAGATGGGTGAGACATCAAAGGGAACATTGTGGGGCAACAGTAGAAACAGTCACTTGCTACAAGCTCAACCTATTAGGATGATGTGTGGCAGCAATACACTGTATAGTCAGTTAGGAAATAGAGGGACTGAGATTTGGTGGGATCACCTCTTATCATATCGAGCATGCATAAATATTTTGCTAACCTTGTCATGTCTGACTGTAAATAAAAAGAGAATACAGTCACAAATCTAGAGAGCTAAATTGTTTCATTTTAACCCTTCTTTCTTGAGGATCAGATAACAGTGCATCCAAGCAATTGAACACGGATTACAAATTCCAACGCTTGTCACGAATAAGCACAGAAAAGCTCTATCTGGAAGCCATTCCGCAGAACATCTGAGCATTGTTTGGCGCCCTCACACTCAAGCGCATATCCGAAGGGTTTAATTTTTTAATTGAATGCAACACGCGAGCGCTGACGCTCGCTGCAGCTCCTTCAGTGCCGTGATTTTACAGGCAATTTAATTGGAATAAATAAATCTGCAAACGAGAAACTAATCAAGGCTGTTAAATAATGCAGGAAAACCGCACGGATATGCCTGGCCCGTGGAGGGGGATGTTGATTTTGCCTCTCCGAGATTTATACGATGATAAAACCGGAGAGGACAGAGGACCAGCCACCGGGTAACTCCTACAAGACCACAGCCCCCCTCGGAGATGGCCCCCTATGGCTTTCGAGATATAAAAGAGCCTACGAGAACAGAGCAGTGCGTCATTTGATTTTCAGTATATGGGGGACATTAAAACGACAGACCCCCGGCTCTCATTCACTCCCTGGCCCTAATGAGCTGTAGGAGCCCATTCCTCAATTCCAGCACGCATGCTGTGGTGTCGGATCGCAGATCGCACATAAGCCACGCCGCATCCCCCCTCGAGCGCATGACTCGATTCCTAAACGCTATCATTTCTTTCCATTGTTCGGCGCCTAAATTTATGTCAGCCGTCACGGCATAACAATCAAGAGGAGCTTCACCATTCGGCGAGGTTAGATGGACATTAGTATTCTTTGAACAACCCCAGGAAAGGTCGTTTAAAAAGGAGGCAGGCATTACATTCTCTCAATGCAAGTCACACTGACCACAGCATGAAGCATACTAATGTCTCATCATGCCGAGCAGCACTAAACAGTTATACATAAACACACAGTGTCTCTGATATGGGGTACAAGCGCAGTGTGCTTATTGGAAGATACCCTGGAGATTCACGTTCATCTATTTAAATCTTAATAGAAGGGTATCTCACTGCTGGCTGTCGGTACATATCTCAGCGTTGGCATTTGAGATTATACACATGCGTTTCCATGTGCATAAGGACCCTGGAGAGGACTGTGGTAATTCTTTCACAAAGAGGGCCAATCCAGCGCTAGACAGAAACTAAACATCCTTTGACCTCTGGAGAAGGGATTTGCTTAGGCCTTTTCTGAGCCACAATTTTTTTTCTATTCCACATACAGTTTTTATTCAGAACAGCATCTGCTAAGCTTTCAACAACACCAGTGAGCTACAACATGTTGTGATCAGAGAGTGAATAATAATTAACCACGACAGCACTCATAGTGAAAATGGCTCACATTATTGTCGCCTGATGTAGATGCAGAGGAGATTGTTCTCACTACGTGGCAGTGGAATCCTGGGGCCATTCAGAATAAATGTTAAAAGTTGCCCTCATCTTGTTTGTATTGCTGTGTTCAGCAGCTGATATAATCATGATGCAACAATGCAACACATGAAACATTCAGGCCCTCTGAGCTTTCCTATGACAAAAAGCCACCATTTGTCAAGCATATCCAGCACCAGTCCAAATATAAGTCAAAGGAGCAGCTGGGACTTATCCTAAGCTGATATATGCTAGGCACCATTGAATCAGCCCTGGTATTTTGACTGGTATTTTGACTGATTTTTCCACGTTGCCACAGGAAACAGGAAGTGACTGTGATTCGCTTGCCATTTTGGGGCCGTTAACCTCCCTCAACGTTCCCCTGAGCGGACCCAGTGGCCAGCTGCTGACATCAACGCTTTGTTTCACTGAGAATGATCTCTTCCCACGCAACATTAGCCAGATGCCCGTGCAAATCGAGAAACAAAACAACAGTGCGCATTTCAGAGAATTATTCCTGCCCTCTGACTGCATGGCACAGTGGCTTCTGTGCCCCTCGGTGGCACTGTGCGGCATCTCACAGGGATGCAGCCTGGCAAGCGCAGATCTGGTGGTTGACTTTGGGAACAGGTGTTCAGTAGCAAATAGCCTGGCAGCGCTGAGAGAATTGCCAGCCACTTCCCAGGCCGTCGCTGTGGCACCCCGCCACTCTCCCGAATGACAATAGCCAATTGACAACGGCGGCAGCGCCGACTGTTGACTCCGCTCCTGGAGTCTAGCCACACTGGCCACAATATATTTCATTCGCCGTGCATAAGCCGCAGATAAATTGACTGTGGGGAATGGCGTGCTGCTTACATTTCTGCATTGCCGTGATGAATAGTATGGATTTTCCAGCTCCATGTCCCCAGACAAGCTCGATGAAGTTCATAACATACTGCCCCAGTTTGCAGAGAAGGGATTTTTACCTCTTCCATCACATCTTTATTTATAGAGCCTCCCCCTGCCAGGCTGTGGCTGAAAAGAAGGATTTGATGGAATCTGCTTGACAGAATATGTGATGGAGTTTGTGTGTCTGATATATGCTGTTACTGGATGGGAAGTTTGTACAACACGGCGATACACTTCACTTCGATTGTTCATGGCCCTCATACATGTCTGCGTTTCAGCTGAAACAAAAAACGACCTCCCCTACAGGAAAGAGTCTCATGGTGGCAGAAAGTACCAAAGTCCCCAATTCCCCTTTATATACAAAAACAAAAATGAAATGAAATAACCCTTGCTGGACTGCGGGGAGTCAGGGACAATCTCGGAGGGCATAAATAGTGAATGAGGTCTCGGCTGTCTTCGCTGGGGTGAGGTTTGCAAGGTTATGGAGGCGGTATTGCATGTGTCTCATGGGGCACTGTGAGTGTGTACCACAGACAGAAGAGGTGTTGGGAGCAACAAGAAACCCTCCCACACACACATACCAGAAATACACACATGCACACACATGCACACACACACACACACACACACACACACACACACTGCAAGCCTTGGTCTAGCGAATGAAGAAAAAAGTCCACAAGTAATAGGATTGCTCAATTAGGTGCCAAATAGCTTTCAGGGGACCTGTATTTCATCTCCAATATAGTGGAGAGCTGGAAGGGTTGAGGAAAAGCATAGTGGAATGGAAGGTAGGGAGAGACATAAGCTTCATATTACAGTAATTTTATTGCTTTTACAATGACATGGGCAGGAAAAATCATATGAGTTTCTTGGATCTAGGCAACACGTAATGGATCTTCAAATGGTGCACCTAGGTTAAGAAATTAGTGCAAATTCAGATGCAGAACTGTGCATAAGAAAGAAGGAGATATAGAGAGACAGAGACAGAGAAAAAGAGAAAGAGACAGGGAGAAACAGAAAGAAAGAGAAAACACTTCATTGATATGCAAGGCTTGTTCCTCAGTCCAAAGCTCATCAAGACTGAAACTGTCAAGGACATGGGCTGGATCAGGAGAAAAAAGGCCTATTTTTAACAATCATTTGCCGCGTCATTTTGCCAGCCTTGCATTGGAGTGGACATCTCTGAATGGAGCACAGAGACATCTGACAACACGATGGGCATGCTCATTGTGTCTGCACCCATGGAACAAAAAGACCAATGCATTCTTAACACGTAGGATATCAGCTCTGTTCCTGTAATGCAAATACATTTTCTTTTGTTCTTTTTCCAGCAGGATTGTAACTCGAGCAGGTGAACACACATCAACCATGTGTTTCATTTCTTTGCGTACTCCTCTACCTCCTCTAGCAACAATGTTTAACATAAACTTCCAGGACTGGGTGAACAGGAGACAGCAGGGCCGGGCCATGTCTGTCAATTAACAGGGGACATAACTAACCAACCTAACCAACATTGTGAAACAGCAGTATTACAATATTATACAATATTTTCCATTAAATCTCAGTCTTATTTGTATTGTAGGTGGGACATTTAATAGAGAAAATTCACCATTTGAGTCCATTCATATTTACTCCACTTCAGACGCCTCTCTGCCACACATGCAAATACATTTCCCCTTTCTGTCAATGTGTCCGTTCGTACTGCAATCTCTGTAGGTTACTTGCACTTTTCTACCTATCTTTCTTTCTAGTACAGGTTTTAACAAATGCACGTGTATGTTTGTGTGTTAGTGTATGTGTATTTGTTTCTGTTGTCTACAGTTACCTACAGCAGCTCTAGATCGATATGTGCTGAGAATTCTTTTTAATATATGCTGTATGTTGCATCTGTATTTGAGTTGTGGTAACGCAGAAAATTAGAGATGAGAGGTGGTGATATATCTGTCAGTTCAAAGTAGACGGTGTTTACTGCCAGTTTAAAACACTTGTAGGTCAAAGTCAAAACAACCTAAACAAAAAAAACAAGGAAATTACACAGATTTCTGGCTTTAACAAGGTAAATCAGAGGGTTGTGGCAACTACCTGAAGCTTAAATACTTCATATACATCCTTGTGTTTGTTCATTTCTCATCTGATAACAGACCATAATATTGCTTAGTGATGGTCACATCCCATGATTCCATCGTGTTGCGGTTATCAAGGCATTACAGACACAGACAGGAAGAAGATTAGATGATGTGAGGAGGATATTTTTGCTTGGATGGATGATGACTAAAAAAAAAAATCAACTTTCCATTTATGCAAGCCTTTGGATGCATAACTTTCTCTGTACTTTTATGACTCCTCCAGTAAGGTAGCACCATGCAACAGTATAGCAATGATTGGCATAAAACACTGTTGGGGTGCACCCCGTTGATTCTCCGGGACAGATGAGCCAGGGGGAACCGTTGATTCCAAACCCTTGGTGCACAGAGAACAAACACGAAGGGATGAAAGAGCAGCTAAACTTCAAAAGTAGTGAGCGTCAAACTCGCTTTGCACACACTGCTTGCTTTTATTCCCTGAAATGGCGACAAGTGCTATCTGACACACATTTTAGTCCCATTCCAGGAACAGAAACGTCGTTTGATCTGTACATCTTCACCTAAAAATGTTTGTTACAGAGCGCTGTCGGCGTGCCATCAAACAGCCGCGCGTTGTTGCTCTAGCCTGTCACGCGTTGTTATTTCACTTCAGATTTTAGGCGGGTGTCATTCTTTGCAGCAAAACGATTCCTTAACTTTGCATGCCAAGGCCAACATCTGAGCCAGTATGTAGAGACACTTTCAAATTCTGAGAAGGCCCGTGGTGTATTTCTGAACCATCGAATACTCACAGGAGCAAATTAGCCCTCAGCTCGACCCCTTTAAGAACAAAGGGCAACAAGGAAAGTTCAATAGCCAAAATCTCCAGCCACCTCAGCAAACACAGATCAATCGCAATCGGTATTGATCAGTAACGATGTGTTTATTAAACCAATCTGACCGCAAGCTCTCTGGATATGTTTAATTGGGACTGGGTGTCTGCCAGCTCCTTGGAAGCCCAATTCGTTTGCTTTGTCTTTTATTTACAGTATAACTAATTCCTCCCAACCTTGGTCTGCAGCCCCTCTGTCTGCACAGGTTCTCCTGGGACATTACTGCTTAATGTTGTTCTCCAGGTCTGGGGCCCATAGCTGTGAGGTCCTTCACTGGAGGAGTAATGAAAATACCAATAAAAAAAATACCAGCAGATCTCCGCTTGCGGCAGTGCTGCATCGTCCCAGACTGGCTGGTGGGGTTGTAATTACACACTCATAAATTATTTAACGTCATTGTCCCTGAGCTTTGAGTCAAGTCAAGATATGATTATTAATCAGAATATTTCAGAGGCTTGACGATAACATCTCACCGGACACCGCTCCTTCCACTTGGCTCGGCTCGATTCTCTTGAAAGCAAAATTCAAAGACACCATGAAAGCATGCGTAGTTATCAAAAGCACCATTTCCGACCGCTTCTCTCAGCGAAAATTGCGGTGCCTTTCCCAGTGAAATGGAGCGAAGCCTTCACCCCCCATTGTGTCCGCGTGCTCCTCGCTCGTCTTTGATGACGGTCATTGCAGAGGTGTCTTTATTGCGGCTTCAGAGAGCCACTCGATCGCGTGCGGGGTGCTTCAGACAGGTCCTCTGTAAATCACATTCAATCTGCCTTTATGGAATTACGCTCAAAGGAGAACTTTTATGCAGTAAATACAATCCTGCACGGCTAACTACGGTTATAGGGATATATCTCTTCTGTTTCAGCTATACTGAAGTAATAAATCTACGCTTTGGTTTATGACATTGTAGCTGAAGTGTCACCCTTGTCAGCTCGTTATTACCCGTTCCGTGTAGGCGTTTTCATTATCTTCCCTATCATCTGTGTAGCCTTCAAACATATGAGTGCACACTGGTACGTACATATGTAAGTTGTATAACTAGGGAGAAACAGAACCATCTCATACCCTACTGCTGTTAGAGGTCCTGACCTGTGTGGGGTTTTAATTCAATCACTCACACAATCAACATGCATTTTAATATTCCCCTCACAGCAGGAATCGTAATGGAGCTCTTTGTAATGAGGTAATTGAAGAAATTAAGTACAAAACCACATTAAAATAGGATGGTGGGCTACTGACTCACAGACAGAGGGATACTGGGAACGTTAGATGCTCAGCTGTAAGCAGGGGTCTCTCGAGCCTGTATTGAAGCTCTATTTACAGTCAATGCTCTCTCCTGTAGAACAACCGCAGCTACAGGCAAGCAGCAATTTATTACCAAAGGACACACATCCCTCTTTGATATGAATCAGGCGAGACGGCGTGTGTACTGTATTAAGGAGCATTGATGGATATGATAATGATATGGAGAGTGTGGCACTTTGTGGGGGATCCCTATCACCACCAATTAGTGATGCAAGAATGTGACTCAGCCAGACTTGATGGCAGCAGTGTTTGTGAGTATTAAAATGCCTTAAGAACCATCTGCAACATTTGTCTAATCAGGTCTGACAAGCGTACAGTCATTCACTGCATTTCTTATTATCATAATAGGTGTACCCTTCAAGTTGTTTGTTTTAAGACAGGCACGATTCAACCTCTTTGCACTGATAACTGATAATAATGCACATTAACTGCAAGCTATTCTGATGCCCTCTTGCCATGATTGGAATGCTGGCTGCATGATCACCTTGTTCCTGGGAAAATCTAATTAGGTGAGATGTAGATTTCCCGTCTTCCCCCACAGCTCATGCCCTTCCAAATCCACTCATATACTGGGCTGTTAATTCCATTACTGACTGCTTTAAAGTGCATCTTTGTCTTCGTAAGACACTGACCTTCCCGAGTTGATAGTGTATGAATGGCCCTTATCACATTTACTCTTAATTAGCAAGTCGTACCCTGACACATTACATGACTATAAATAACTACTCCGTTATTGTTTGGTATCAGTGCTTCGCGGTGGGGGTTAATATCTTTTCCATTTCCAATTAGTGTGTTGAACAGTTACCACTGAGACCATATGACTGAATCCTTTGAAAGGCTCTTATAACAAACCCTTGTTGCGAAATGAGCCAGGCATTGTTTGCTCCTTCACACAGCATGTACAGTGGTAGCGAGTACCTGGTGCCAAAAGTTTCATCTTGTACCAGTGAGAACACGCATGGACCAGAGGTGAATATACAAGATCTGAGCGTCAGTTTATTAATCAGGCTTCTGCCTTGCATCAGCATAAAGACCAACAGTATAGTTCCATTAAATCAGAGCACACTGACAAGTCGCATGTATTGCAATGCTGGCAGTGATGTCTCTCTCAGCTCTATAGGAGTCTCTTGTTTTACCTTTACAGGAACCAATCATCATCAAGGAGCCGGTTCTGGGTGATTAATGGGTGGACCAGGACTGATTCAATGTGACCCAGAAACAGGAAGACAGGTGCTAGAAAAGGGCAAACTGGCGTTGATTAAAGTCTTTGCGGAGGGCTCGCCCGCGCCCCTGAAGCCCTGAGTGCGCGGGAAAGACCAAGAAAGCAAGGTAAAAAGCAATGTGTCTTTAATCGTCCAACGGCTATCTCCCAACTCCAGCCCCTGTGTAATTTCATGCCTGATTTGTAAAAGGTGTGAAGCGCGGCGCCTTCAGACTCATTGGGGTGGCCCACTCCATCCCCGGGGCTTCATTAAAGCTTGCATAGCTTTTGTACCGCCTCAATAACAGAAACCTTCCTGTAACCCCCCCCCCCCCCCGAGAGCCATGGGGTTCAGATGAACAGACAGGTAATGCATTTATCTCTGCCGCCCACCCTGATGACATCTGCTTTATTTTAACTCCCTGGTGGACCTCCGACACAGCTCCCAGGAGGGAATACGTTGAAGGGCTCGGGTGCCCACACCTCCCTCATCTTTTTTTTTTTTTCTCAGCCCAGATCTAATATGTGACATTTATTAATTTGCGTTTAAAGTTCACAAATGTAATTATGAAAGAGCAAAGATCCCTGGCCATTATTCTTGATTCTGATTTATAGCTGCATGTCTGTGGAGAGGACCTCCATCTGGAAACATAAAAGCGCCATTGTGTTTGAGAAGAAACTAAATCATTTAGGCAGTAAATCTGATTAACTGGGGGGAAACAATGAGTGGGGATGTGCTTAAACTCTGCACTGCAAACTGCTCACCCAGCGATACCCCTCTGCAGGTCTGTCATAAGCACCTCATCAAGTATTTATGAATTTGCTGCGCAACTTGGTTACTGCACTGTTCGGCTGTGCTAAGTACTGCCACTGTATATCTTTGCTCATGCAGAGAGCTAGCAGCTCTCTTGTGTCTCAAACTGCTTTAGACTTTGACAAATTACTGTAAGAGGCAGTAAAAAACCTCTGAAAGTTATACTGTAGGCCTAACAACATGGGAGAAATTTCACACAATTTCACACAATACACTGGAAAGCAACTGTGGTAGGAGCTATGCATTAGAGTAACTCACTTTTGATCTAATAGAAGCACAGTGCAGAATACACTATGATTAACCTGAAGGAACCTAAATATTCCAGCATACACGATCAGCCCACATAAGCATCCACACCAGCAGTCCATTCCACAGAGCTTATTTTAAAATAGTTGCACGTTCAATTATGGACAAAAGGATTGTGTAGGGCTCCCTTAACTAAATTATGTCAAATAATAATTTAATTGCACCTCACCCTCCCTGGAAAAAAACAACCAAACAGGAATAGCTCAAGGCATCCTTGAAGCAGCCTAATTGATGACTTGCAGTCAGAATGCATAAACAGCAGCCCGGAGCGATTCAATTTCATCTAGCATTTCTGCTTACTAAGACATCCCATATGCACATATGGGTATGACCTTGTTCAACATACCGCCTCTCACATGCATGTCATTTCTGGGAAAACATACAAGACATCATTTTTCATCCCGAGGATTGATTCCACTCAGGGATGCGCGGTGTGAAGGAGAGGACGATTACTACTTTTAAAATGTCTCATTATTTACAGAGGAGGAGCGTGATGTTTCTTGCAACAGCTCTGATCATCAGCTATAGGGGTGATTAATCTTTATTGTCTGACATCACTCGTTGGGTTTTGGTGATGATGGAGCCCTCTCGTACCGAGTGGGGTGGTGGGTGGCGGGGGGAGCTGGGCCGATGCAGAGAGAGGAGGGAAGAATCCAGCAAGGATAATATGGGATTCTCTATGAGTTTTCTTTGAATGGTTAAGCAGTTAATGGTTAAGACTTTTTATGTACATGCACACACCCATGCAGGCACGCACACATCCATGCAAAAAGCTGTTAGCAGTCCTTTAAATAGAGGATCATAAGGAGAAAATGACTGCAGACAGCTAATTGACGAGATGGTATACCAAAATGCAGTGTACTCTGCAAGCACAAACCCTACTAGACTCATTCAGAAACAAAAAGGAAGAGATGCGTGTGAAATCCATCCACTTGCAAAAACTGTTCTTCCTCTCATGGAATGAAGATCTATTCATTGCAAAAAAAAAAAGTCTGAAACAAAATATAACAATAAAAAATACACATCAGACACAACAGCGAATGTTGTCTGGAAATTTCAAATATTTATTTGCTTGGTTATTTGGAAAAGAGATGTATTGTTGTCCCTCAGAGCCCCCACCACATCCGGCCATATTTGAACTCCTCTTTGGAAAACCGTTTGTAGCAATTGATCATTTCAAGCAAATGCCTGTTCAAATTGGAAGTGCCTAGAACCAGCACAACTGGATTTGGCTTCACCCAGACCCTAACACACATTCATTCTGGATGTGAGGCTTACCTAGAGGACTGCTGAACATCCTCATAAGAGGGAAAGGGAAAAGGAAAGTAAAAATAAACTGAATTCTCACAGAAAGCAACCATTATATACCTATTACAACCTGTTTTGCTGTGTATTTATGCACACACACACACACACGCACGCACGCACACACACACATACACACACACACACACACACACACACATATACACTATAGACTTTAGATTATAGACCTGCCTTCAGAGTTATACTGCACTGTATCTGTGAGGGGAAAAAAGGATCTCATGCATATTTCTAATCTCACCAATGCTTTTGAAAAGACCCACTTTATTTTTCATCTTGGGATGAAAGAGCGCTGTCAGTCGCACACAGGCTCTCTGTGCAGTTCCATTTGTCTCCGCTTCTCTCTGGTGATCTAAGCATCGGCAGCATCGCCCCGCGCGAGAGGAGGGGGATGAAAAGGGGGACAGGACGATGGAGGGACAGGGATAAACTCCTTCAGGTGACCTTCCGCAGGGAGCGGGAGAAAAGGGATCTGAGGATGTTCTGGGCGTAATCCCACTCTTTTTTCACCGAGAGACCGGGATCAGCGCGGCTCCAGTGTCAGCGCTGTCAAGGAGTGCCTCTCTATGCCCGCGATCCTCAATCAAATTCAGCCCTGGCTTCTACCTGACTCAGTCAGGGGGCCAGGATTCCACACTCTCGTGTTCCACCCAAACCACAGTGGAGGGATTCTGATGGGATGATAAAGTGCACCTTGCAAAGGCGACAGAGGCACTTCCTCAGGATGATAGTAAATTAGATGCTGACACACCGCACACGAAACAGCAATGGCTTGTAATGCTCTGAAGAATCCGCCTCACCACGGGTGATTGAGAGGCATTGTATATGTTACAAGACTCTTGGATAAAGGAGAAACAGCAGACAAAGGCACAAAATATCCACCTCCGCCTTATCACAATGCATATCACTGACACAATTTGCATTAGTCAATCAAAGAGCTTCCATACCGACCAACATCGAAAATAATGGACACACAATAACAAAGGTGCATTTGCATGTGTTAAATCCAGATTTATCTCACTTGTATATATACAGTAAACAGCAATGAAATCCTGGTCTCCGAGAGGAAAGGCAGTGTTATTGGAGAGGGGCACGGCTCACAAAGGGATTTTAAACTTCCATCAAACATGGGATTCATTATCTTTGCTCTTCCAACTCCAGCCCTCAGTCCAATAAATATGGATATTAGGCTGAGATTTATTGGTGAAATTTGTTGAATGAAGCAACTGTGCAGCAAATTGGTTATGAAATATTGCCACTCTGATGAGCCATTACCGTCCATAGAAAACGACGTGATGAAATGATTCGTTCTGCCGTGGCAGGTCCGCAAACTAATTAGCCTCCTAATGCTGTCTTTATTACCTGCCTGTGTTTTTGGGAGACATGTGCCGCCTCTTTCCGGGAATGGTAACGAGGTCTTCCCCTGCGCGCTGAATGCAAGTAGGTGACAATGAGGGGGGGTGACATTGCCACGGGAGACTTCTTTGATGCCGTGGTATGCATTAACAGGGTGATATTAACATGAGCACCCACCTGTTTAGGCTATTGTCTTGTCTTTTTCTTTCCTGCAGATAGCAGTGAACTTATTCTAACCCTCTCTAGGACTCCACTCCCTCTAGCCTCATCGTGAGAACCTCTCTATTACACACCTCCCAAAAAAAACTCTTTGTGAT
The DNA here is from genome assembly GCF_013368585.1 of Megalops cyprinoides. Lineage (NCBI taxonomy): Eukaryota > Metazoa > Chordata > Actinopteri > Elopiformes > Megalopidae > Megalops > Megalops cyprinoides. The sequence continues at coordinate 28,271,621 of NC_050594.1, forward strand.
TCCTGACCAAGAACAGGGCCAAGACTTCTGCTGTCTGCCTCCAGCCCAGCGAAGCAAGACTCCTGGCCTCATCTATAAACTCCAGCCTCCCGGATCATTTAATTACACCGCACTTCGGGGATTCAAGGTTAAAGTCACCCCTCTTTTTACGGCTGGAGGTGGACTTTTAACCCAGTTCAAACATTCCTGTTGAACAAAGGATTGGAGAGCCTGTAAATGCCTCCCGCTCTGGGGTAGGGTTGCAGAACACTCTGGTACAGCGGGTGTAAAGTGAAGTTTGTTCAGCTGCACGGTATAAATCTGCAGGTCTGACGGGAGCGAGAGGAGGCTCTCATTGTTCCCAGCTGCAGACATCAGGCAGGGGAATACAGCGAGCGATTTGTTTAAGAGGAAGCTGGCAACCTGATCCAGCATGTCTCATAGACCTGGGAGGACATGCTCTAAAGGAGAGGGGCCTTCCCCCCACAGCCCTGACTGGAAGATGACGGAACTTTCTGGTTTGTTTTGAGTGGAGACGTCTGAAAGAGAGAAACAAGCTGCATTCCAGCGCTGACGAGGAGACCCCACTGACTTGTTATTTCCAATGCCAAAATAATTTAATCTGCTTATATATTTCTCATTCTGCAGGAAGCTGCAGTGGAATATCCTTTGCTGGTTTCGATTTTGCATCACTGTGGAATTGCTGAACATGGAGAGTGAGTTATGCTTGCTACAAGAAAAGTGAGACCTGATCCAGTACACTGAGGTGAGATGTTGGCTTCCAGTAAAAGTAAAAGTAATAGTGTTACTTTCTCCCTTTATTGCTGGTGTGATTTGATCTTCTAATCTGCAGCAGACAGTCAAGCTCAGAGTGTTGTTCAGCCCTTGGCCACTCCACAAAAAGCAAACTTAGTCCATTAGAGAACTGCTCAGACAACAGCACCTGAATGCAGTCTCAGTCAAAGAAGCATCAACTCAGCAGAAGACAGAACATGTCAGCAAAATAAATGGCCAGATTCGATCTGTTCTCACTGGAGGTGCTTTGCTCTTCAGTTGCTGTTTTATTTCCATCACAAGTTCATCATTTTTATTTGTTGTTTTATTTTGCATATCTTTAAAAAAAGCTTAGATTATTTTACCAGAAAGAAAATGATCTGCAACTGATAGAAACGCAGTCACAAACACAAGGGAAACTGTGGTGATATACACTGATGAGCCAAAACATTATGACCACTCACAGGTGAACTGAATAATGTTGATCATCTCCAAACAAGGGCACATGTCAAGGTCTGGGTAGATTAGGTGGTAAGCAAGCAATCAGTTGGATGTTGGATGCAAGAGAAATGGGCAGGAGTAAAGACCTGAATGACTTTGACAAGGGCCAAATTGTTATGGCCAGACGACTGGGTCAGAGCATCTCTGAAACAGCAAGGCTTGTGGGGTGCTCCCGGTCAGCAGTGGTGAGTACCTACCGACAATGGTCCAAGGAGGGACAAACCACAAACCGGCAACAGGGTGTTGGGTGCCCAAGGCTCATTGATGTGCAAGGGCAACGAAGACCATCCCGTCTGGTCCGAACTGACAGAAGGTCTACTGTGGCACAAGTCACAGAAAATTTTAATGATGGTTATGGGAAGAATGTGTCACAACACACAGTGCATCACACCCTGCTGCGTATGGGGCTGCATAGCTGCAGACCGGTCAGAATGCCTATGATGACCCCTGTCCACTGTCGAAAGCGCCTACAATGGGCATGCGAGCGTCGGAACTGGACCTTGGAGCAGTGGAAGAAGGTTGCCTTGTCCCATGAGTCCCATTTTCTTTTAGATCACGTGGATGGCCGTGTACGTGTGTGCTATTTACCTGGGGAACTGATGGCACCAGGATCCACTGCAGGAAGACGACAAGCCAGGGGAGGAAGTGTGATGCTCTGGGCAATGTTCTGCTGGGAAACCCTGGGTCCGGCCATTCATGTGGATGTCAATTTGACACGTGCCACCTACCTAAACATCGTTGTACACCCCTTCATGGCAATGGCATTCCCTGATGGCAGTGGCCTCTTTCAGCAGGATAATGCACCCTGCCACACTGCACACATTGTTCGGGAATGGTTTGAGGAACATGATGAAGTGTTCAAGGTGTTGCCCTGGCCACCACATTCTCCAGCTCTCAATCCAATTTAGCATCTGTGGCATGTGCTGGACCGACAAGTCAAATCCATAGTGGCTCCACCTTGCAACTTACAGGACTTGAAGGATCTGCTGCTAATGTTTTGGTGCCTGATACCACAGGGCACCTTCAGGGGTGTTGTAGAGTCCATGCCTCGGTGGGTCGGCGCTGTTTTGGTGGCACACGGCGGACCAACAGCATATTAGGCAGGTGGTCATAATGTTTTGGCTTTGTATATCATCAGGTAATCACACACCATGCACTAATAAGCAGTCTACTGTCACAATCTCCGCAACAACTGCCATCTGGGTAAATTTGCATGACGCAGATATGTAATATCACTACTTTGATGACCGCAGACAAACATTTGCTGATGTGAAAGATAAATGCGAACAAACACCAGGCTCCATCCGTGGCCAGCATCTTTGAAGCCTGCTTGCAGCAAAGATGGCGAGTAACGGCGACAGACTTGCTCCACCTCCCATTTGCAGGCTAACAGACGGAGAGAGCTTTTCAGCAGCCGGGCTCTGCACCGGCTCTGCGCTTATTTTGGCTACTCCCTCTCCTCCCGTCTCCCCTTCATCCTTCAGCGCCAGGCGTTCCCCAGGGGAGCCGAGTGTGGCGGATGTGAAATGTGTGCCTCTCCCTTCTTTTTGCTCTTGGCCCAAAATGTGGGGGCTTAGGCAGGGCCCTGGGAGAGAAACAACAGGTAATTCTCATTCCACTGCAGCAGTGCGCCACCGCCGCCCTGCCGCCCGCGTTTTCATCATGGCCCTCCCCCCAGGGAGCGCTCCATCAATCTCAATCCGGACCCCCAGCTGCTTTGTATGCCAAGCCCTTTCTTGCTCCTGGAGGCTCTCCCCTCGCTCCCCCAAAATCACATTTACCAGGCAGCGCCCCCTCGGTCAGCCCCCGTCACCTCTCTGTTCTGTGTTAATTCCCCCTCACGATCAGCCCTCCTTCCCTCCCAGCCTCTCCCTGGGCTGTGTTAGCTGTGCTTCCCGTGGCTGCTCAAGTGGGCCTGATGAGGCCCGCATTAAGGATGCTGTTGGTGCTGTCCCCTCTCGTACATCCCCGGGCCGCAGGGGCGCCGCCAAATTGTTCCAGAACAGATGACCTGTCAAGGGTCCTCCGGGAACAACATCCTCATCCATCACTTCCAGGACACCCACGGCCCTCAAGCCGCTACCAGGGGCTCCTGTCTTTCTCAGACGGGGTGCAGTGCCTGTGTGTCCTCCTTCAAAGTGGCCTCAGAATTCAGCCTTTGTCCCCTGTAACATCCCGCATGGGTGGCCCCACGTGACACTGCTGTGACAGCCATTCACAAAGAGCTCTGTTCGTATAGGGGGGTTATGTGCAGGACGCCAGTGGCTGAACGACTGTGGAAAATATGCTTTTAACAAGCAAATAAAAAAAAAAAACAAGTTTCCCCTTAAACAACAACAAAAAACACATCTAATGGTTATTTTCATCCTTGTTTGCAGACTTTATTATGAGGAGATGTTTATATTAATTTCATAGGCTGCCCCTGGCCAATTCACTTCTCTAAATCCTTTATGAATGGACTATAACTAAAAACAAGAACAAAATCTGCTTCTTTTCATTTCAGAGGAATTAATGGTTTTTGTCATTTCTGCTCTGACCAAGTAATGAGTTTGTGGATGTGTGTGTGTATGTGTGTGTGTGTGTGTGTGTGTGTGTGTGTGTGTGTGTGTGTGTGTGTGTGTGTGTGTGTGTATTTCCTCTTTCTCTCTGCTAATTTGTTTTAACATCGATGCACCACAGAATGGGAGAGATAATAGCCTTTGAACAGTATTTATAGCCCAGAGGGACAATGTTTCTGTTGCCATTATGAAAATCCTTTACTTTGTGTGTTTTTCCCTTGATTATGGGAGTCAGTGTGCACTCCCTTAATGGCTTCTCAGTGATGTTAAAAGGCACAGCATCAGTACTCAGACAAGACAAGCGCCGGCGCTTTCGCACTTTAACTAAACCAGGCATTGCCATTATTTTTGGAATTTTGCAGTTTGCAAACCCAGATACCAACAGATACAGCACTGTTGCTTCAGTGAAGGGAACACCCTCAAACAGCAGCTGAACACCAGCTCAGTGACTGGCCTCACACATGGAGCCACACAGACATGCATTGTTCTTGCCCTGGCAAAAAAATAGATTCCCTGGAGTAAGTTATTATGGAGAGCAATAATGCCACTTTGTGGCTGTGTGAATGAGGCCTCTCTGGGTTAAATTATTAACACAATAAGGGCTGTGTGCGTGAGGTGCGGCCCGTCGGATTCAGGGGCCGACAGTTACCTAGCGACATCCTCCGCAGCAGATGCTGGAGCGCCACAGGCACTTCCCGTGTTGCGCGGGGATGGAGGGGGGACAGATACCACGTCGACCCCGGAGAAGGGGTCTGGGGAGAGAGCGCTCTCACCCGCCTGGCTTTGATCTCCTCCCCACTTCCCAAGGCCATGCTGTGACTGAGCACACAACATTTCCATAATTGATCTATTTTTGAAGAGAATGCTGCTCATAAGGTTGGGGGTTTTGCTCCTTTGAAGTGCGGGCCCCCAGACGGTGGCATCCCCACCTTCACAGTACTCCCCAACTCTGTGTACACGTTTTAGAGGTCTGCTGCAAAGCATTGGTATCTACTGTTGATTCTCTCTGCCAGTCAAAGGCTTTCTGATATACCAGATTTTAAACTGGACTGTGAATGCTAACTTCTGCTGTGTTTCACCCAATCTGGACAGCACCATTTATACATGATGCTGTCCATATTGAGCTGGAACAAAGCGCACTCCATTTCACTGATTCTGGTGGATTTCTTTTTAGACTTGTTCTGAGATAGGCGAAAATGCGAATGCATATGCTGTTGATGCTGCTGAGGCTGGGCACATGGTCAGGAAAGAGTGCTTTCTGCACAGTATCTCTCTCAGCAGTGCTTGGGTTCCAGTGCTGTTCCTAGACACATGCTGCACACTGTGCAGTCTCCCAGAGACCACGCCCTTTGGAACAGGCTGCTTCACTGACAGAATGTGCACAAGCCCCTGGCCCCCCACAATGCCCTGTCTCCCGCCGGCCACCCATCCTCCCCACCGCGCACTGCACACCCACTCAGGTCGGGCTGTCTCTCACCCTTGGCACACACCGAGAACAAGCTCTGCGCAGTCACCCCTCCGATGGTGACGGGACCACACAGCGCGCGGGGGTCACCCTCCGTTCAGAGCAACACGGTCTCATCTTTCATTACAGCATCGCTCCGCGCTGCTGCACCTCCCCCCGTTGTGTGAGCGACCTGCAGAATCTGAGGGCGTGCGCGCGTGTGTCTGAGAGACGCGGATCGCTGCGCGTCGCAGCAGCTGCGCGCCTGCACACGGCTGCGGCGAGCACCTCCCCTCGGCTGAGCTTGCAGGGGCTCAGACTCAGCCCGACACGGATAACGCCGCTGTGCTCAGGGCTCTAATGACAATCCCTCCCACTTCCCAACCTCAGCAACACGAGTGAGAGGCAAGTCAAGCAAAGCCCATTAAAAACGACCAATTTCACAACCACATAAAGCCTTCAGTCCGGCAGAAGTCCCAGACTGAACGGGCGAGGAACGCGTGATCAGTTATCTCATCGGGACGCACTGACGGGCAGGTTTGTAGTTTATTAGCGCGCTTCAGGGTTTCTGCTTAGCCAGCACGGGGACGGGTGGACCATATTCCCTGCAGAATCCTGTTATTTCTGATGTAAAATCAGCCCTGACAGCTCGCGCCTGGCCTTTGCACCCAGAGGATATTACTGAGGCATTTGAGTCTGTCAGGCAAGGGGAGGGGAACAAGGTGGGATGAGGTTTGACACCGGGACTGGGGGGGTTCGGTTGGCAGGGGATGGGTGTGGTGAAACAGGCTTGTGTGTGTGTGCGTGTGTGTGTGTGTGTGTGTTGGGGATGGGGGGGATAGGGCATCCTTGAGCCCCTTGTCTTTGAAAACTGCATAAATCAGGGGGGTCAGGTATCCTTGGTCGTCATTAAGAGGCTCCCATAAAATGTGCCTTGGCCCATGATTAAACTGTCAGAATATGAAACGATGGTTGTCAGGGGGGAGGTGGGGAGTTCTGATGGAGATACAGAGCTAAGGTTTGTCTACGGGCGAATCACGCTTATGCAACACTGTTGCCGGCTTTGCATCCATCATGCCTTTTCAGCACAGTGCCACCTACCCCTGCTAATGGTAGAGCCAGCTTCAGTCGCTCTCACTGTTATGCCATAAACTCCTGCTGTTAGCTCCTCATTATACAGATGATGCTTAAGAGCCTTCAAGGGTCTCCATGTTTCTGTTTACAAGAACGGCTTTTGGAAATATATTTCCAGTGTCTTCAAACATTGTCTCTCTAGTCTCTACCATCTATGGTACACTTAATTTCATTAATTTTGTCTCTAATTGCATCGCAAAATGATACACTGTGTCTCAATTTGAAGAGGGTACCATCAGGTTTAATTGAGCTTCACACATTATGATCTACAGTATGTACATTCTCTAACAGGAGTGACACAAAGTGGTAATGTGTAATCTTAAGTTTATAATCAATGACAGCATTGTAATACCTACATGATACAAACACCAGCTTACAGGACACTGTACGGTTGCATAGTTTCACTATCCTGTCATCCTACACAAAATACAGCACCTTTGTTATCATTCTTGAAGCATGATAGCTTTGAGAGTTCTTCGTTTCTTGGCCAGTTTTGAAAAGGCTGTGCCTTTTCACTGCCGTAGTCCCTTTATGCAGAAACGGCTATTCCTCGGTTTCCGAAAACTGTACCAGTATCTAAAACAGAATATGTCTGCAGGTCCCAGTGGCATTATCATATCTACACCTTGCAGCACTGGGCTGTTTTTTCTGCCTAGTAATGAAGACTGCGAACAGCAAACGGCGTCATGTTGCACAGACCGCAAATGATGAGCAGGAGAAAAATAAAATGGAATAAGCTATGAAGTCTAAACTGCTTATAGCCATGTAAATAGCCATAAACAGATGCAAGAATGTGTCTCTGTTTGCTGTTTGTGGAGCCTAATGGTGTTTGGGTTGCGGGGACCAGATTTTCTTTGTCGTCAGTTACTCTGTTGCAATGTGGCGGACAACAATGTGCTTTCACCTGTGAGCCTACAAGACTGGGCCAACCAACACTGAAGTAATACCCTGAGGGCGGTTTATCTCTTATGATCCCTGCTCATAACGTAGCTGTGATTGACAAAAATAGCGAGCATCACTAGTAGAGAGATCTACTGAGATGTTCTTTTAACTGTTGCTTGCTGTTGTTGCACAGCGCAGCCTTGTCACAGGCGAGCATCTATTAATAGATCATAACGAAAGCCACCGCAAGGCAGGACCTTCCATTTCCTTCCCCCTCCGGCCTCGAATTGGGGGGGAGCGCGATGACAGCTGTGACGCCACGTCACGGAGAGAGGGGACGAACGTTGATGGATGGGCAGAAGCAATCGTATAAGTGAAGGCGCTTTGCATAATGAGAGCGGCGCAATCTCCCTCATCATCAGATGGATTGTTCGGCCCGCGGACCATTCATCCTTGTGTCTTCCGGCGCATTTCGCTCGAGGAGACGATTGACTTGTGTCAGCGCACCAGCAGCGCGTCTCATTAGACCCTGGGTCTCTCGCACAAACACACGGAGCCCGCTGCAGCTCGTAGTGTGGGGTGAGGACGCAGTGCATTGTGGGATGCATTTTCTCTGTGGCGTGTCAAGGCCGGTTCAAGGACTTTAGTATCCCCCTGATAGCCCTGGTCTATAAAGGCTGCATCCATAAACAGAGCTACTCACTCTCCCTGGGGAGGATGGTATACATGTGCACACTAGTGCCACAAAGAGCCAAACCACCAGCATGGTTCACCCAACCTTATGAAAGCAGTGAGGCATTGCAGTGGGCTGCATTTTTAGTTTGCTTATTTCCTTTTTAACCTTTACAGCCCTAGAATTGTTATTCAGTTTTTTTCACTACCTTTAGTTTTGTATTAAAATTGCTCAAGACTCACCTTCCACACATAGCATTTATGGTATTCATAATTAATTACAGCTGTTCAGTGAAAAAAATGTTATGAAAAATTGTAAAATAGTCCATATTTGTACAATGTGTGTGCTCAAGGACATGATGCAGTTAATGTTTGTGTTGTTTAGTATTCACACAACAATTCATGTAGGAGTTATAAAACAAGGAGACAGACAGTGTCATCCTGGAGAAAATAAGCAAGCAAAATAAATATGATCAACATAATGTAAGTCATTAAAGAAAATGAATGGTCACAAGTACCAGACTAACTCCAGCTGGCTTCATCAGGGTTCATTACAGGTGTTGGCATTGTATTATATACAAAATAATACACATGTGGGCTGAAAAGCCAGGGGTATATTGATTCATCACTGTGCTTTTCAGTCCTCCAATTAAAAATAGCTTGGAAAACAAGTCAAACACTAATAACTATAAATGTAAAATTGTCATTTCTTGGCTATGAGATAAACAGCAGAAACTCCTTGTAACTCATTGTAACTCCCTGTGCCTTAGTATCATTGCCACCCCCATTGCTCAAGATACAGTTTCGGAGGTTGTTCCCTGGGTTATCCCCCCCCCCCCCCCCCCCAGCCCCCACCCCGAGTGAAGGATGAGCTCTTGTCACACCTCTGCACTGTGGAAAGCAGCCACATTCAGACCTTATCATGGGTGCAGTTAATTGAGCTGGAGACTGGGTCAGTGACCCCCCTTAACTGCCCATGTTAAACCAGCAGGAAGGGCAGATATAGTTATTAATACCACTGTTCTCAAAGTACAGGACTAAATATCACATCCAACAAAAATCCCAGACAATCTTCAGCAGTAGCAGAAATTCAGAACAATGGGAAAAGAAGGAAAGCACTAGTGTGATATTCTGTATCTCCCTCCCATTAAGTTCAAGTACAGCAGTGCTTATACAAAAGACATTGTTGCAAGACCAGAGTGAAGGGTATAGGTCATTGTAGAAGGGAAATGAAGTGCCTCTACTGCAGCACTGACGTCTCGAGACTTGCCTCGAGAGGCGATTGCTCATTCTGACTGGCAGGTGTGTTTGTGTTTGCACGCGTGCGGTGGCCTTGCGCTTCTCACTCCCGTGGCATGTTCCTTCCTGTCTGTCATGCTGGTGAGGCCTCACGCTTCATGGAGTGGCAAAAGGATGCGTTCAGTTAATGGCGGGGGATTATCACCGTTCCGTCAGAGCTGCGTTTCCCTCCGTCTCTGGGGTGAAAGGAGCAGACCTCAGATGTAGTGCTCGGTCACCTGGAGGGAGGGCGCTACAGAGACGAGACTGTTAAATGTAGCTAAGAAGGCTCCGTGTAGCCAATAGGAATGACTCCCTTCCTCTGGGTGGACCACATGTCACATGTCATACTTCAGGCACAGATCTACCAGGCACAGAAAACAAAGTCACAGGCAGCCTAGCAACTGGGTAGGATGGGTGCGAGTGACAGAAAAAGTTCCTGGGTGAAAAAGCTTGGAACCAACCTGCCAAAACAAAAAATCAAAGAGACAGAGAGAGTCATGATAGCCCAGGGACCCACACACTGGGCCATGGACTATGATCATGATAAAGAGTGAGATGGGAGAGCCACTCTCTCCCTCCACGGTATTGCTATATCAATAGTGCAGTAAAAATAAGACATTACTTAAGCGCAACACAGGCATGGACGGTAAAGTATACTGTCAGGAGCAGGATAGTAAACACAGCCCACGCAGCTGGGCCTAGAATAATGGACTCAGCTCATCTGGAAATTGGATTTTTATGATTCCATCTTCGGCCCAAACGCCTCCTTAACCTGGTGACCGACACTATTTTGTGCAAGCTTAAGCAACTGGAAGAATCTCCTGCCAGCTTTCAAAATTGCTTTTTGAAGATTATCAACCTTAAGCCCAGTGTGAGAATCCAGTAGGAGAGAGCTGGTGTGTCTGAGTCCTACGTTCATACGCTGCAAATAAGATGCAGGGGTCTTCCTATATTGAGCTCCGAATGCAAAGCTTCCAAAGTATGTGACCTGCATTCTGTTACTGTTTTGGAGACCCCATGGAGAGCAGCTACATTCTGCTGTTATTTTGGAGCTCTTATAGTATAAATAATGGCATAACTGGGTGAAATTCCTATAGCATTCACATCACCATACCACAGAAAACTATGGTGATCTCAGTGCATGGACAGAGATAAAATATGCCTTTTTCTCACCAAAAAGCGAAAAGTGCTTGACATATTTGTCAGGCAGGCTGAAATAAACTTTACAGGCCTTTGAAATCAGCCTGTCATTCATTTAAAAAAATGTCAGGCCTCTGGGTGAAAAAAAGCAAAATGCCTTTATCTGCTGCACCCCCCCTCCCAAAAACATCATTAAATGTGAGGAGAGGCGGTCAAACGCCTACAGCCGCCGGCTCTGGCAGCGGGCTCTGGGCGTCCGGGCCGTCACGGGGAAACGGCCTCGGCGACAGGTTATTACACTCTCAACAGAACGATTTTATTCCCCTCTGTCAGCCGCTGACCTGGTCCGCAGATTGATCCCACCAACACAATGCAGGACCCTCATTTAAAATGAGACTCTTGTTCTGTCAGAGATGATTACGTCTCCGCGGGGCTGCCGCCCAGCACGCGGGCAGGGCTGGACCCTCTCCTGCCGAATGCGGAGGAGTGACGCATAGAGGGGCGGGGAGCGGACCTGCCGCGACACACCGGCAGCTGCGACTCCTGCTTATTATTTCAAAGGCCGACCATCGAATGAATAGAGCGTGTTTTTGCCAGATAGTGCATGAAATGAATTGGAAGTAAGGTGCCTTCTTTTCAGGTACCTTGGAGCCAGGGAGGGAGAGGGGCGTTTGTTGTTTTGTCGGGATTAAAATGACCCATTACTGTGGGTGCTGCACCGACATCACAGCTGATAAAGCACTGCTGCTGGAGACAATGCACAGAGGCAAAAGGGTATTTACTTCATATATCATATCTACCCCATTAGATAGACAAACGAATTACCTCATATCCACACTACACCACTACACTTTTTTTCTGCATTTCATTCATCTGTATTAGGGGTTGAGTGCACAACACAAGAGCTAACTTGAATATTCATGGGCATGTTGCTGAAATCCCCTTTAAAAAGCAGAAGTGAAATGCAAAATGCTTGGTTTGTGTCAGTTGCAGTTGCAATAAGAATATGAGTGTGAGCATGACTTCCCCCTCATATCCCAGTATAATGAATCTTTGTTAGTTAAACTGCAATAAAATTTACATTGATTTTCAATTTATACTTCTCTCCTCATGGTCAGCTCTACTATATTATGCTGCTACTAGCTGCCAAACGCATTAAAGTTTCACATATTTTTAAAGGAGCAGTGGAAATATGTATCCATTTCTGATAGAAACACTTGACGAGGCTCCATAAGACCAGACCTTATACTTGCACACGGACAGTTTAAGACACTAAACCGAAGCACAAAGGCTTCCTTCACTCATGCAGTGGTGGAGATGTGGAGCTGCAGCCACAACTCAGGACCAATGACCAGCAGAGTGGCAGAGCCAAATCCAGGTGGGACAGTGGTGCATCTTGCCCTTCAGCAAGACACTTAAACTGGATCACTCCCGTAAAACCTCGGGCACATAAATTCCAGTTCAATTGCAGAGTGCGTGTGAGGCTTTGGATTAAAGTGTCAGCCAAAAGAGCATAAATAATAATAAAATGGTAATTACAAATCTCTGTCTTGTAAAGTTCTCATTGCCGTCCTCTGTAGCGTGTAACCACAGCTACCGTCACAAAAAAACGCCACTCCTCCACGGGTCCCGTGCCACTGTCGAGGCTTGCCTCTCCCTTTCACGCAGCGGTCCGCCTCCCCCCCGACAGAGATCACTCAAACAGCAGCCCTGTAATCACACAGCCATTGAGAGGTTTACAGCACTTTGGATCAGAACCATGGATTTACGCGAGGCCTGGAAAGAATGATCTCTGTCTCCTGTCCGACAAGAACAGACAACACTCTTACCCAATGACAGCTGAGCATGTGTCGGATAGGATTACACATTTCACAGCCTGACCATTAATTCCTGCTTATTGAATTAGCAGAGACACCCCCAGTTTCACAGACTTTCACAAAATAAAATCACAATCAGTGTTTAAGTGAAAAATCAGTTCCATAAAACAGGATTAGGATTTGGGAAAACTGATCGTGGACCTGTGTCATGAGGTTAAGAGGGAATATACCTCTAGTGATGATGATATACTGTATATATGTTGCCTCTAATGCTTAAGTCATAGCCTGGCTAATTTCTATGACTATATACAATGTTACTATATACAACTATCCATTGTTACTATATACAATGGAGACCACCAAGTGATGCTGACAGATTTTATGTATGTATGTTTATATAAGCATATACATATAATCGTGGAACTTATATGAGCTTACTTTTTGCATTTTCAGGCTAAACTTTGAAATTCCAGATGTAGCAAATCTAGGATTAGTGGCATAAGGTGACACATACTTTATATAGTACGCTGCCATTTTACAGTTTAACAGCTGACCTTGCACATTCTGGCTGATAAAAAAGTGTAATCAATGTGAAAAATCTACAAATGTGGTATTGACAATTCATTATAATTTACAAATAAGGAATATCTGAATTCAAAAATATTTATGGATGGTGATATCTATTAATGGTGTACTGATGTAGATTATATACTAATTACATTATATAAATATTTATGAATATTTGTGAATTAAGATAATAACGATATTTTTGATATGAAATGACCTTAAAGTATACTACCATGATACTTCTGCTCTAATATTAATAAAATTTAAAAAAGTAAATTCATTCAAATGTGTTGTGATCAGTCTGTTACTGTTTAGAAAACTGCTAAATAAAATGTTTTCTCTATTTCTAAATGTGTGACATAAACCTTTAAAGGGATGAAATGAAATGAATGCCTGTTTATTTTGTTAGAGATAGGATCAAAGATGCCTCACTAACATGAGGATAAATACACCATTTCAATGCTCCTCTGCTGAAAGAGTCAGCATGCCCCTAGCCTGTGCCCGCTTGGAAGCACCAGCCATTAGCAGACAGCAGTAGATCGATACATTTCCAACAGGGAGTTCAAATCGCTTTTCCTGCCCCATCTCTTTATTGGCCTTCAGAGAGGTGTGAAGCTGGAGTGATGGCTTTGTGGATTCTTCCCACATCCTGCCTTCCTCAGTTTCCACCTCAGTGAAGTCTCAGTGCCAGACTCCGGGCGCAACAAAGCCTGGGGACCCGGGGATGTGCGGCAGATTTGGCGCTTTCCTAAAGCCAGGGCGTCTAGCAAAAGGCCTGAGAAAAAAAATATATCATTACCACTGAATTCCATCAGGGCCAGAACCGCCATTCAAGGCTTCCTTATTTCCTTATCTCTGGCTTAGCAGAGCACGGCGCTTGGGTGAAATCAAGTTTCACTGGCTGAACAGAGCTGTGGGGATCTCAACAGGTGGATGAGCCCTATTTTTTTAAAGTTATTACTTCAGGTTTAGCGATGCATGCTGTACAGGATGTCCTCTTCACTGGGTCTCTGACGCCATCTGTTTTCTTTCCAGCTAAGCCTAACATGTGAAGCTCCCATTAATTATTTTCTAAAGCCTTGTTTGGCTTGTTTGGAAGATTATACTGAATCCTCCAGGAGCACACCGGAGATCTACATTAGCGGGAGAGACAAGTATGTAAACAAGGTTGCACAAAGAACTTTCTCCCATATGAATAGAATCAGACCACAATGATCCCACTTTCTGAACATTCTGACTTCAGAAAGTGGGATAATCCCCATGGAGTTTCCACAGGCCTCCATGGGGATTTTATAATATTTACACAATAACAAATATAATAATTCTAATGAATAATAGCCACATATAGATTCCAGTGTGCTAATCAGTAAAAAGGAAAATATTCCTCATGGGAATGAAAATTATAACTTTCCATGGAATCTATGAGGACAGGTAATTTTGACTGGTAAAAGCAGTAGAAACGTACAATCAAACAATGTATCTTGACATTGTTGACAATAAGACAACATAAAAACAATAAAGATAAATAAATAAATAAATAAACAAATAAATAAATGTAAACGCATTAAAACCGAACATGTAAATACATGTAATTTGTTTCTCAAGAAGTTAAAATACAGGGGAAAAGAAATAAAAACTCAAGACTGTCTCACAATTTTGTAATGATGTACACAGTAGCCTGATACACTCAAACTGGGCAATCCCCTTTAGCACAGTTAGCCCTTTCTTTCACTTTCATCAGAGAAAGGAATATTGTACTTGTGCTCAATCCCCTCTTTGACAGTCATACATGGGAATGAATTCTGCAGTTCTATTACAGTTGCTGCTGATCCAACACTCAGACACTTCTGTCAGGAGATTTACCTTATGAAAAAGAAATGCATTCTAGATTCTATAATAGCATCCACAGTGTGACAAAATTATTCCACTTGCACTGGGAAATGTGTTCAACTCACAGAGAGAGATTATCTTTTCTTATTTTTTGTATGTATTGAATACGTATTGTCTAAAGGACAGAACACACACACACACACACACACACACACACACACACACACACATATATATATATATATATATATATATATATATATATATATATATATATATATACACACTAGGACAACACATACTCATTCCTACAATGGATATACAAGAAGTATATGAGGCACATTCACTAAAGAGCTTCTATTCACCAAGCTGTTAATATCAGCCTTACCATACAACAGCTTCAATGAAAATAGCTATCACAATAATAAAGCCTTTAGACTTGTATTCATGGCAAAATAGATGTCACCGGTGATGGTAGACCCACAACACATTCAGTACTGTTTTATCATTACAGCCCTTGTCAGTACATCCCCCTGCTGGCTCTAAGCACTAAAAAGGCACACATCCAGGGACGGAAATTCGCAACAGCGCTGCTGAACTGCTAATAAGTGAAATCTATGGCAGTCACGAACGATGCAAGGGGAAATCAGATCCAGAGGGATGAGAGGACATCTTCAGTTTAACCTCCCATCAGAAGCACGGTCATTTTCCTGCTTGGGCCTGACTGGAATTCAGATCCCTCAATTCCGCTGAATGAGCCCGTCACAGCCTCCTCAGGCTCCCTGAGCGTCGGGGCTCGGCTCTGCTCCTCTGCTCTTGCTCTTTCCCCGAAAACACGGAAGCGGCGCCCAGCGGACGTTCATTTGTTTCTGATTGCCTTCAATTACACGCCAGGAGCGGGCTCTGTTTTATCTCTGCCTCTGAGTCATATTCAGCGGCCTCACCGTTTCTCTCCGTCTGACCCCACCGCTGTCCTTTCCTCTCTGACAGCATGTTGCTGGGATTTCATTTCTAGTAAATAGCCCACAATCCTGGCACAGGTGTCTGCTGACCCTCCAGCTTACCCATTACCCTCTGGGAGCACAGGGCATTATGTCTCTGTGGCGTCAGGGGAATAAACAAATAACACTAAAGGCGCACGATCAGCCACACATCAAATGGGCGTCGTCAGAGCGATCCGAGGGAAGCCGACCACATGGCTACAAAATGTGCATCGGAATTAAAACAGTATTAAAACATAATTAAAACAGAAACTGCTTTTTGGTGTTACGTTATATAAAATTGAAAATAAAACAAAAAGAAAAAATAATGTGACACATTGCTTATTCATTTTCATACTTGAACTGAATTAAATTATCATGAAAATTGCAAGTGCAAAATAACAAGAATGAAAATTACAACTAAGGATGTTGTGGTTGCTCTCAGTGAATAAAATGACCAGCTTTTCCAATTGTTTGTAGCAAAACATCCAAAACATACATGTCTGCATTCAGAGTGTTGAGGTGTTCATGAACTGTTATTTGCGGCCAGCGTTTCTGGAAACACCGCAGCTAAAGTATGCTGGGAAGACGCTGGGCTTCTTCCCCCCCACCAATAATAGCTGGCAATCCAAAGGTAATTACAGATCTTTTGTTGTGGCAAACCAGTTGGTATGAAGGGGTGGTACTTTCAGGACATGGGGGGTGGGGAAATGGGGGTATAGAAAGACAGGGGGTGTTTAGTGGGTCTTAAAATCTAAGATATGTGTGAACCCCTGGGAGGGGTGTTCCAGATGGAAGCTTGAATCATCTCACACCCCCCCCCAACATACATGTCTGGTCTTCAAGCATTTATGAGAATGGCTCGACATCATTTCAATTCCCTAAAAATGAATGAATAAATAAATAAATAAAGACCAATGCTATGGTCAGATAAAACCATCATTTGATTCAATAATGCACTGGATAATTGTTTTCCTCTCAACCAAAAACAGACCATAATACTTCAGATATGACTGTTTACATTCCCAATCAATGTCAAGGGATATTTTGCGGCATGGACATTTGACATGACGTCATTTCATTTGGTTTGATACCTAATGCATCTCTATTCAATTGGATACAGCTGCTTTCATATCTCTTTGTGCAATTATCATTGAACTTAGAAAGCCATGCGTGTTCAGAGAATTGCCATTTGCATTGCGCCACTGTCAAAGCAAGCATGAAATCCATTGTGTTTCATCTCCAGAACACTGCATTACGCTCAGTCTCCAAATTGAGAGCATTGATTCTACAGCTTAGTAAGGGGGGGGAACATGGTAACCCAGAAACCAGGAGTGAAATTGAGCAAGAATACCAGGAAAAGTACAGATGGGTGAAAAGGCTGCAGGCATGTTACTGCACATCTCTGAAGTATCTGCCAAAAGTATCATGATTATTACCTCAGAATAGAAAAAATAGACATAAATGAACAACGGGCTTCACTCCTTCCTTTCTGACAGATTTATTGTGCACTATACATTCTGGATTAGAGGAGTTGAATAACACTTTTCAGCCGTGGTCTGTGTTTAAATAACTCTTTCCTCCTATCTCCTACAACACACACACATTTCATTTTTATACTGCCGGGAAAATGAATGAGCTGTTGATTGATAAGTGACAGGCCATTTAATGTTATGTGAGCTTCTGGAAACCTTTGAAACCATGTTTCTCTATTAATATTTAGTGATGCAAAAATGCTGATGAAATTCCCTAGAAATGACTGTCATACAATTCACAAATGCTTACACAATACATATACAGGTATGTGCTACATGTGTTACAAAATGTTTTTAATATACCATCAGGTAAAAATGTATGACATAGCATTCATTCCACAGTAAATGTTTATTAGATGAAGAGCTGAGGATGAAAAAATAGTAGTGTACAGTGTAACCAAGTACAAACAGTCTCCAGTGTTATAGTGGTTTTGGCAGTCTTCCCTGTGGTTTAATAATTAACTATTTTAATGTGCTTTAAATGCCTGCCAAGCAAGATCAGACCTTCAATACAGGTTCATTTGTGACTCAAAGTAACTCAAAAATAGGCTGTTATTATGGTGCACTAGGAACTTCAATTATAAAAATTGTGTGCATTCTCAACCAGCGCAATGGACAAGTTTCCCAATAATTTCATTACACAGGAAGCTCCTTTCCTTAGTCATTATCTTCCCAGAATTCTATTCACCACCATTATAAAAATCAATTACAGTGTTAATTATGAAGTCCATGTCCAACAGTCGGGCTGAATATCTGTATTTCACTGCGCACAGTTGAGAAGATGGTCAAATTAAAAATGCGGGGAAATAAGTCCTTCAATGACTCACACTTCTCTACATTTGCAGCCAGCAGCCTCAGTGGAACATTCTACAGTATGGTTATGGTATCATTACCATCATCATATTACTTTTGCAAACATTGAACAAGACATATAACATATAAAAAACCATATAAAAACTGCTCCTCTTATTACATAGTGGCAAATTACATGATTTTTCAAATATGCGCATATCCCCTACTTTAGAATACAAACATCTGTAAGACAGGAACACATGGGAGTGATTAAAATAATCAAACTGAACTTGAGTAATCAAGTTCTGAAATGTATTTTTTTCAACCTATATCTTCCATACCTCTCTGTTATCTCATAGAGATGACAGCTAAGCCTTGAATTCAACATTCTTATATCATTTTAATAATGACCCAATACCATGTACCTCCTGCCAAACTAGGACTTAAAATAAGTCATCTTAATCTTTCATAATTAGCTCAATTGCATTAAAAGTATATACGTATGTATTTTACCTCTGGGGCTATTTAAAAATGGAAAGGCAGATTGCAATTACAGCCAGCAGATAATGTGACTGTCAGCCTCAGGCCTGAAGCAAAGATGAAAGTTGACTAATTGTACCAAATCTCTGTGATTCGATTAAGGTGAAACTGGTGAAGTGTTGTGTGCAGGTGACCCGGTGTAATTCAGCATATATATTGATAGTTTCAGGATGCAACTCAGTCTGCATTCCTCACAGACAGCCTCTGGGAGGCACCAGGGCTACAGCCCTCTGCTCTGTGCTGCAGTTTTGGATTTTGACAAAAGCAAACGTCAATCAGAGTGAACAGACTAGCCCAAAATACAATCCTCAGTCATAACAAGTTGAAATAGAAGGCATTGGGGGGTTGGGTAGGGGGGACGGGTAAACTATTCCTGGATTCTTATTAGCAGCTCACCACGACCATAATGTCACTGCCTTTAGTGCGGTTTGAAGGCCACAGCAGGGTGGAACTGACACAGCAATTAGAAAAGCCTAAAACCATATCATTAAGAAGGCAAAGGAGACAAACAAACGGACCTCTTGTTAATTATTGATGATAGTCAAATGAGACCTCTGCACATAACAGGCAGCTACAAAACCCAACGCTCTGCAAATTCACAGGGCTACTACTGCCAGGTTGATCTAGTCTCATACACAGTTGTATATGTCACTGCCGCGGAGGAAGAAAGTGCCCTCTGTCTGACCTGCAGGGTCTCCATCGGGTGCTCTGTGCTTGCTGCTTTCCCTGCCTCAGACCCCGCGGCACAGGGAGCGTGGTGAGCCGCTCGCATCTGCAGGGGCAGCGGGTCACTTTGTCCTTGGGAAATGGGAATATTTTCGGTGTGCCTCATCCGCAAATTTTAATCATCTGCACACTTGCTTCACAGAGTTAGGGGGGATTATTCAGCCCTTGACTCATTTTAAAGATGCTGACACCATAGTGACCTTTTTGCAAAAGCAAAGCATGGCATGGAACCCCATTTGGAAAGCATAAATGCCCTGTGCCCGTCTGCACAAAGTGCGTTTAAATTTTTTCAGGTAGATCAAGGTGAAGGACACAAGGATACATCCTTTATTTTGTGCAATTGGCTAAAACTCTGTGGCTGAAACAATATTACTGCACTTACAGTAAGATGTAAGAAATACTGAATGTTCCATTTACAATTTTCAATTTTTTTTTTCAAGAAATATTTTCAATTTTCAATTTTATCCTGTAAGGCAAATTCTGTTCCGGATAAATATGCAAAAAACAAAAATGAAAAAAAAAACTAGATTGCAGATTGTTTATGGTGTATATATGGTGTTCCATTTTACAGTTAATGAGAAAATATTGTAACAGGGCCTTTTGCAAAGTCCCACTGGGCTTCTTCCTAAGTCTCCACAAATATTTAAATGTCAGCTGTGCATAAATACTTTCCAATTAGTAGGGTAACGTGCCACCATTCTGCAGCAGTGTGTGGAGGTCACCAGGGTTCTGTCAGCATGTTCCCAAAGGGCCAGGAGGCAGCGGTCTGAGTGACAGACACACCTGCCTCCTCAACATGGATCTTATCGGCCCAAACACTGGGGGAAGCCCAATCAGATCACATCCAAATGACCGCCACATGAAAATGAACGGAAGGAGATTTTGGTACCATTCCTGCCCATGTTCCGTACCTTCTAGAATTAGCCTATTTTAATCACAGCTGCACCTGCCAGTGTCATACCCAAAGAAGGTCAGTTTGTTAGCTACTGTCCACACAAATAGTACACAGCATGTAAACAAACTGCCCAAGAGCTGATTTAGTAGGCACCAGATTTGTTGGTGCTTGACTTACACAAACCTGAGGGTTTTAGTCTTTTAATCAACAGCTGGATGAAATTTGCAACAACAGGTGAGTCAAGTAACTATGAATAACTGACACCAATTGTGTAACTGAGAGCTAGTTATGAATGAACAAAAGAACCCAGTGAATCCCAAGTGGAGATCACTGCTCTAATTACACCAACTGGAAAATAAGTCTTAGTTAAATATATAAATAAAATGAGCCTCACACCAGCCTCACACCCCAAATCATCTCCCCATATGTGAGGATGGTATTCTGTGCCATCAGGACATTGCCAAAGACCTTGTCATTATCATCACTCCAGATGACTGGCGATTTGCACTTCATGGCTGCAACAAGGGGCACAGTTCTCGTCTGCACGTTCTTTAATTGCACCTCCAGGGTCTGCTGCTGTTTCTGAGAGCGGCCACAGCTCCTCAGCATCGGAGAGTGCCTGTTAGCTTGCCAGCTCGATGTTCAGACCGCAGCCCCACGCCCACCCTGATGTCCCTGAAGTGTCTCACTTCACATCACACACAGATTACTCTGGCCAGCAGGTGGACAGGTGAGATCACCAGCGAAACTGGTCTGTGATTATTCTAATTGACTCAGACTCTCTGCCGGTGATCAAAAGGTGCAAGCATTCCGCTGAAGAGTCCTACCCAATCCAAACATTATGCCTTTCAGCAGGACAGAAGAGCAGGGATGGGTCAGCTGAGGGGTCAGCTCTGCACCCGGGCGCTGAAAAAATGCAAATGGGGCCTCTCAGCAGTACAACCACAGGCTAATTGCACACTCTATTAACATAAATACAACCCCCATCCTCTAGGCACGAGACAGCTTGCTAGACTGGTGAAACACTCAAATCCCAGCCCAATTACATTGTGCACTGCTGGTATGCACATCAGCAGAGGGCAGCCAGGGAAGGGTTAACAAATTAGATGGAACCAAGCTGCCAACAGCTGCCGGGAAGGCACCCCTGTTGGCCTGACTGTACAGGTGTCACCGCCTGGCAGCTGACGTCAAAATGGGTGCAACAGATCAGCTACTCCCATAACCACCAGCGCCGCAGCGGCATTGTGGGTAAGTTCAGGTTTAACTGGATGTGCAGCCCCTGCTCTCGGGGTCCTGGCGGGGCCTCAAAGCGAGTGCGCTCGTTCTCCAGGCATCTATCGATCGCAGTTTCTGGGACAGTGTTCTAACAACATAATATGTGGAAGGTCAGATGCATTCATGCTTAACTCAGCCAAGCCCCTGTGGCGTGCATCTCAAACAGCCTCTAAGAGCTGCCCCTGTATTCTCATACAAACTACCCTGCTTACATCAGCCATTGTGTTCTCAATTTCACATCCTCAAGGCCCTCTCTCTCGCTCTGCCTCCAGGACAAGCTTATGTCTTTTTGCTCATCCCCCGTTAATTCGATTGCCGGAATGGTTTACGGTTTCACAGCTCTGTATGCCCTGCTGGCTGAACTGTACCAATGTATTTCAGTCTGCTAGAATGCCAAAATATGAGTATAGTAATGGCACTTTCACTTGTGCAAAGAATTGCACTGCGACATGGACTGGGAGTGTAGTCTGAGATCCCCAGGCACAGGGAGAGGCAGGAGGGGGAAGTGATATAACACTGTGCTTTGAATGCAATTCAGCTTGCTTGTTTTGCTTCGATTTGGGCCCACCATTCAATAGAAATTGTTCGCCTATCAAGCAGTGAGGCAGATCACAGCAGTTCACACAATACTGGACAGACAAGGTGCCTGGATCACAGTGTTATTCTTAGAAATCAGTTCTTAGAAATCAGAGGGGGACAAAACTGCTTCTCCAGGGCCCTGATTCACTGTCATTCTTAAAAATCATTCCACAACCATTGATATATTGTACTCTGCAGAGCACCTAGGATGAGACCAGGCCAGAGTCCCCAAAGAGTGAAGCCTCTAGAAGGAGTGCCCAGCCACAGTCTGATTCCCCTAAATACATACCCAATACATACCCAATACTGTATTTTCCCACTTTCTCCTAATCCATTTTCCTTCCTCTGAAAATTCAACAGCTCACTCCAACAAGGTTTATAACAGTTAAGCTCACTGGCTGGTTGCTCTGGCAATTACCCAAATATATAATCTCATACATGTACCATACACAGAGAAAATGTATAGTGTACATATTAGAATATACATCCATAAGTAAAACCCAGTCATCTGTAAATTTGTGTAACTGGCCCTTTTCATCACAAGCTGTATTTTTGCCCACATGCATGTCATTGCTTACATTTCATTAAACAGCTCATAGATTCCTTACGAGAGCTTGCACAAACATTTCTAGCCAGCCAGTGAAGAATGGCTCAGGTGATGAGATTAGGCGAAAGCGAGCAGACTCTCTCCTCACCTAAATGAAACGCCTGCACAGACTGAGCAAAGCTGGGATTGGAATTTAAGCACATAAAAACAGAGCATGCACTGCCTTGTCTACGAACAGTAAATTTCAGAGGGTAGTAGTTCCGGACCGTTTAGCCACTGGTACCCTATTCTGCCATCCAGCACACCCATACACCTCTCTCTCTTCACAAAAATGTATGACCAACAGATTATTAGGGCGAGGTGAAGGTAAGGTGATCCTCCACTGCCACGGAAACAGGGGGCGTTGCTCCCGGAGATGGCAAAGGCCTCGTCAGCTGCAAGGTTACACAGAAGGAAGCCTGGAGATGGTTTGTATACCACAAGAGGTTGTAAAGTAGTCCATCAAGCGGGCAGGTGTTTGGGGGAGGGGGGGGGGTTGCGGGGGAGTATAGTTTCTTACTCATATTTGAATTGCTTTGCTTATCATCTGCCAGGTAATGGGACTCCAGTCATCGGGGCTAATAAACGGAGGCCGTGTAAAAGTGCCATCACTCCTTGCGGGGCTGACAGAATGACTAGCGGTCTCCTCGGAGTCAGCGGGGATAAAACACTTACTTATGTCAGCCTCTTCCAAGGATACTTCGGGCCTCGCGCCAGATCAGATAGGGCCGCGTCTCATGTTCCACTCATAGACACATTCAGAGAACAAAGTATTCAGCCGCCTCGCAAATCCCTTTGTCAGGAAGTTCATTCAGCTGTGGGGCACAGATAATAACGTCGGGGATAAACACGCGGTGTCTGGCGTACACAGTGCAAGAACAATAGGAGAGGCCTGCATCAAATGGAGCATTCATTTGCAGTAGGTCTCAGGGAAAAAAAGGACTTGGTCCACAGTCCCTGACAGCTTGAGATTTCTTATCCGCAATAGACCCGTACTCCTGCACCATCTCAATTTAGACCACTCTGGGCACAGCAATATGTGTGAGCGCAGTGCGAAGGGCTTTTTTGATATTATCTTTTATCATTTCTCATGGGGCTATAAAGTATACAGAATATAAAGGAGCCTTGTTTGTCCTGCTTTACATTTTGTTCTCGGGATAAAAGGACATTTCAGAGTTTTGAATGTTGTATCACATCCAGACAATAATCCCACATATATTTTTTCCACTGAAGTCAGAGCTTATCATATCATAAATGCAGTGCTGATGGAAACATATCCTTCTCTAAATTAACTAGAGAGCTTTAAAGGGATCTTTAAATGGATTGAATAAAAAAACAGGGAAGAACTGAGGATAGGAAATGTGTCTATGCTGACCATTAATTCACAATTTTTCATTTCATTTTCAACATGGAGTTCCCTTCCAGAAATTACATTTCAGATATCTGAGACGCCAGTGAGTCCCAGTTAATAATGGGCTGTGAGTTGTTCTGTTTTTGTTTTAACTGCTCTGTTCTCTGTTTTTATCAGAGAATTTTGTTCTTGATAAGCTCTGTTCCACCAAATATATATGCATTCCAACTCTTTAAATGATAGTTTCCTATTTTCAGCACAAGTAAATACAGTACTTTCAATACTAGTAGATACAAAACAGTAGTTGTCAATACCATTAACAATACACACACAAACACACACACACACACACACACTATATACAGTGCCCTCCAGAATTATTGGCACCCTTATTTAACATGAGTGAAAAAGGCTGATGAAAATTCCCTTTACTGATTATCAGATGTTGTCTTTACTCAGCAAACAAAGAAAATATATACAGTAAAGTCCACATGAGCCCATTACCACAAGAAAAAAGGTGATCACAAAATAAATTTTAATCCGAAAAATGTGTGTCATAATTATTGGCACCCCCTCATTTAGTATTTTGTGCAACCCCCTTTTGCCAACAGAACAGCACTGAGTCTTTTCTTGTAATGTTTTACAAGACTTGAGAACACAGAAGAAGGGATTTTCGACCATTCCTCAATGCAGAATCTCTCTAGAACTTGCAGAGTCCTGGGTCTTCACTTGTGCACTCTCTTCTTGAGCTCAACCCACAGGTTTTCAATTGGATTTAGGTCAGGGGACTGGGATGGCCATGGCAGAAGCTTGATTTTGTCTTCATTTCACCATTTTTGAGTGGTTTTTGATTTGTGCTTTGGATCGGAGTCCTGCTGGAAGATCCAACCACGACCAAGTTTTAGCTTCTTGGCAGAGGCAGCCAGATTTTGATTTAAAATCACCTGGTACTTCCTGAAATCCATAATGCCATGTATGCAAACAATACTGCCAGGGCCTTTGGAGGAGAAGCCCCACAGCATCACAGATCCTCCACCATATTTAACGCTTGGTATTAAGTGCTTTTCTCTGTAGCCATCCTTATTTTTACGCCAAACCCACCTTGAGTGTTTGGAGTCAAAGAGCTCGATTTTTGTTTCGTCTGACCACAGCACCCTGTCCCAGTTAAAGTTCCAGTGGTGTCTGGCAAACTCCAAGCACTTTTGCTTGTGGCGAAAAGATAGGAAAGGCTTCTTTCTGGCATACCTTCCAGTTTGTTGGCATGGAGGTGACGTTTTACGGTGGATTTGGAGACATGGTGACCCCAAGATGCTACCAAACTCTGTAATTCTGAAATTGTGGTCTTTGGAGATTTTTTTACTTCTCTGACCATCCGCCTCACTGTGGCTGCTGACAAAATAGCCTTGTGCCCTCTTCCAGGCTGGTTCATGATAGTTTTCAATTTCTTAAACTTCTTCATGATTGACCCTAGCTGTTGATACAGGCATTTTAAGTCAAGCAGCTATTTTCTTGTATCCATTCCTTGATTCAACACACTTTTGCCTTATTGCAATGGAATGCTCTTGAATCTTTCCCATGGTGATGGATGACTAAGGGATTTGGACCCTATGTCACCTCATTTTTATACCCCAGTGAAACAGGAAATCATTGATGACTGCTTAAACTTTCCCAAACACTTAAAATTAGTCAAATATGTGTGGGATCATACTTCATTTACATTTCCTTAATTCATTTAATTCCTTAATTCTTGGGGTGCCAATAATTGTGACATATGTGATTTTGTTTTAGAAATTTATTTTTCACTTATGATTGCTTTATTCTCAGACTACACTTACCTCAAATAAAGGTAAGATTTTTTTTTCTATTTTCAATATAGTATTAAGATAAAGTGAATTTGAAGGTGAACTGATAAAGTGAATTTTTTATAAGCCTTTTCAATCATCTTTAGCAAGTGTGCCAATAATTCTGGAGGGCACTGTATATGTATAGGTAGATTTATGCCCATTTACAGTTGCACATGCCTCAAAGCCTTGAAAATAATAACATATCCAACCAACTATTTATTTTTTCTGAGTCCATGAATTTGTAGTGCAAATTTGAAGCATGAATTTGCTTCCGTGTTTGGGCTATTCTCTTATCACACTAACAGCTCATGCATGATGAGGCTTTCCATGCAGTGTGTACAAGGTCTTGCTTTGCATGGAAATGCATCACAGTTCTGCGCTGGCCTGAACACATGCCCTTTTCATGTTAATAGAGTGCAGTTGGCACGACGTGAAAGCGTGCACCTTTAAATTAGCAAAGAGTCCTGTGGCAATGCGTGCTCATTATTTGACTTTACAAGCAAACACCAAGCAGTTGCCAGCCAAGATGGCACCTCTGTGTGTTTGCTTTCAGTTGTACACACACTGCCTCTGAAGCATTCCACACTGGGCTGTTTCCTCAGCCCCAGCATCCTGAAACACCCCAGAGCATGCTGTTAACTTATGTTTGCGGGCTGTTTGCCTTTTACAGAAAAATTTGACTTCAGTGTTTTAGATGTTATGGTTGAGTTGAAATTCTGCATCAAATGTATTTATTTTTAGAACTTCAAGAGATGTAACACCTTGGTCCTAAAACTCGAGAGGGAAAACAGATTTAATGATTAGGTACTGCTCATTACATTGCTGTGCTAAAATATCAGTATTCATGACCTATGTTTTAAAATTAGTGTATAGTATAATTATATGTATATAGTGTATAATTAATGCAATTTTTATGATTTTATATAATGCTAGTGCTTGTCTTTTGCGTGTAATAGATTTGTGTGTAAAGGATTTATCTTTTAGGGGGAATAAGGCAAATCTGCACAGATGGTTGATTTTCACAGTGCAGTACAGCATGCAAAATACATCAGTACAACAGAATACGCACATGGATTCATTAATGTTATACGCATAGGGACAGAAAAGGCGAGTGTGTGTGTGAGTGTGTGTGTGTGTTTATTACATTCACATCTTAGATGGTATATAGTGATCTTAAACATACAATTTTCTGATTGCACTGTTATAAATAACTTTAGAAGTTGAAGTCAATTAAATCAATTTTGCTTAGCCTACAGCACTAAGCACAGATTTGCAGTATGCAACAACAACACAATTTACACAACTAATCCAAATGATACAGAAGCACGGATGTGCTGTACAGTAAGCCTGAAAAAGGTCGTACTTCACACACAAAAGAAGCAGTGTTAATACAGACAACATGGACATTATTCTGCAAAAGCTTCACACAGAGCATTCTGATGTTTGCACCCAAAGCTTTAGAGAAGCTCTGTCTGTGAAAAACAGATTAGCCAGAGCAGTCAAAGTAGGGAGCAAAGGTACGAGGCTCTCATGTACAAATATGGACTCACATTCCATGCCTGCAGGGTAATCTGTGACCCCACACAGCCCCTGCACTTCAAACACATCCACCTGCCCTCAGGACTCTGCTATACCATATCTCTCACCACGACAAAAAGAATTCTCACCTCTTTCATTCAAAAGAGTATAGTGTCTACATTCAAACTAAGCCAGTGTGATAGAACCCGTACTGTACTGCACACATTATGCGCATTCTTTTAAATGTAATCATCATAACATTTATGTCTGCATAGAAAATGCAGGACATGTCCACTTCCTGATGCATAATGTGTATGTTCTCATTATACAAGTGTATAAGTTCTGAACATACACTAACCAATTGTCTTAAAATGCTCTCTGTGAGCCCTGTACCGTTCATGCATTTGTATGTAATGTAAATTCTCCATGCAGAGCGTAACCGCTACATCTATGTAAAATATGCACAGCTTGTATACTGTTGTGTGGCATGTAAAGTGTGATTATAACAGTATGTCTACAGCTATAGAGATGTTCAAGACTAATTCCCATCAAGGGCAGATAAAGTTCCACTCAGTCTATTATATCTTAAACAGACACCATTTCAAGACAATTAAGGACACAGAAGCCGTGTTTTTGGAGAGTGAAATATCAGGACTAGTTTGAAATTCCCTTAGTGTCCTGTTTCTGACTTTCACTCGTTATTGACGCTCCACTTGGATTCAGAAATGTTCTCAAAGCAATAATTTTCACATTCCATTTTAGGACTGCTAATATTTTGGGGAGGATGGATCATTTGATGTGCTTTCATTCCACCTGAAAGGAAAGCCATTCCCCCGAAACAAATTACCAGCCTTTACATCACTCATGGAAAGCAAAGTACTCAGAGGACATTACGTGTCCAAAAACACCAATACAGCTGGAATCCTATTTTTGCAATGAATTGCAGAGAGCAGCCTCTGCAGCTGATTTATGGCGGCAGTGGTGAAACAAGATACAGAAAACTAGAGCTCCTCTGCAATGGTGTGCCAGTCTTCAGAGTGCCTTCAGGATGGAGCTTCATGAGAGAGGTCGGCTAGTGTGTTTCTGTGTCACCATGACTACTTCATTTCCTCAACACCATATAACACATCGTTTTCTGGGGATATTGAATTGTAACGTTCAAAGGAACTGAATTTACTCCCTAGTACCTATACACTGAGCAACTAATAGGGGGTACTGTTGGACTTTGTTAATGTCATGTTAATCATACTCATTCGAAAATCCATATTTAGGATGGCATATGTTCCAACTTAATTGGTTTTGTGGAAGTAAAAAGATAGGTGTCCTGATAAAGGTGTCCTTTCCTGTCTAAAATTCTCTGTTTCTTTAGTTTCGTGTCTTTTCCTTCTTTCACAAGGATTTTTTTTTTTTTTTTGTATTTTTTGCTTCACACAATATGATGGACAGCTATGCTGCTATAGTGACCAGATGATTTAGAAACCAGGTCTGAGTTCATGGCAAGGGAAGGGAAGCAGCATGCAGCAAAGATGAAGTTTTTAAAAAATAAATAATCAGTGATGATCTTCTGATAATTTCCTTCAGCTGAATCTTTCAGGACCATAATAGATAGACTCTTCTGTCAAATTTGTACTATTGGAAGTTTAATCTTACCAAAAGCACCTGACATAGAAAACAGAATCAAGACATTCTTATAACATCTCTACACTTCCTGGCAAATTTTAGTGGAGTTAATGGCCACTTCAGTCTGGTTATAGGCAATAATGAATTGTTGATCTGGACTGGTCTGAATTTACAGTTCTGGAAGTTCATGTACAATGTGATATAGGGATATGTTGAGCTGAGCTGCAAAAGCAGAATACAGCAAATTAAATGGAAGCATGCACAACAGATAGTGGAGGTATAGACAGATATTTTTTTTTTTTACAAAGGAAAGATTTACAAATGAAATATTTTAATATAAACATTTGCTTTGACTGCATTGAGTCATCCTAATTCTTAATTTTCTTAATGTAGCTCACAAACTGAATATCATCTACAATATTAAATCAATTTTGAAAAGAAATTAGAATGTTTACTGTTATAATATAAACCTAGGAGGATAGACACTGTGATAGATAGGAGGACAGATACTGTGCTGACGATTGATAAACCCAGCTGAACCCAGAGAAACATGAAATACTAAATACACACACATATGTTGAGAGAGAGAGAGAGCGAGCATGAATACGCAAACACACACACACACAAACACACATATATATATATATATGATTTTTTTTTTTTGCTTATGTTTGTGTGTGTGAGTGTGTGTCTGTGTTTGCCCACACACATGACTCCACTATCCTGTCATTTCTTTTATTTCCCCTCCCATGACCAGAATAAATCACACACACTGCATGTTCTGCCATTTCCATCCCGGGGCAATTTCAAATCCGCTCGTCTGTGGGTTTCCTTTATTTGCTTATCTGATTCAATTTCCCGATCCCCGACGAGTCCGGCGGAGGGCAGCTGACCCGCCGTTTAAGTACCCTGCCTCTCCATTATGGAAACACAGCTGAGTGTGCCGATGCAACAGAGAGATAAGCCTGGGAGAGCTGTGTGTCCACGGTTATGTGCAGGTCCAGAACAGCAAGAGCTCCTCTGTCCCAGCGCCGCTACCCTCCCCACAGAACAAACCCAGGTCTGATAACACGAGGCAGCTATCAGTCCCTTTCATCCACACAGCCATGCTCTGCCCGCAGGATACAGGATTGCACACAAAGAGCCAGGTCGGCAGCCATTTCTGGGGTTCTGTTTTGTTGTTGCAGTTTGAATATTTCAGCTCTGATTTGATGTCTTTATCTGGCTACATGGAATCAATGATAAGAGGGAAAAAAACTCTTCAGCAGAAAGAAAAAGGTATATTTATATTAGTTCATATTGATTAAGTGAAAAACCTAAGAATTTTTATGTACTTCTTTACCTAGGCACACATTATAATAAAAGTAACTATTAAGGCAGGTAATGCAGTAGTATTAAAGATGATTCGGTGCAATGCATAATTCATTTCCATCCCACTGTATAGTAAGGATTCACCTTCAACACCTGAGAACAGGGACATAACTTTTGGGAGGCAGTATTACTCACTGTAAAGAGATAAAAAAAAAACTAGAGATAAACGACTGAAGCATTCTCTTTTCTCAAAAATGCAACATGACCAGGGCATCTTGGATGTCTTGTTTTTTACTTCGGAATTCCTGCAATCTATCTAAACCTAAAGAGTCCCATGGCTCCCATCTGTTCACTGAAGATGAAATGTCACAGTCTCCACTGCTGACCAGAAATATCTGAAATGCTTTCAGGCTGTGCACCTGCCTTGATCCAAAGGGAATGCTTCCAATGCACAAGAAAGCATGCATGCAATATGTATAAATAGACACACAGATGTGCAGAAGTGTGTGTATTTATACATGCAAGCATGTATGCATGCATGTACACATACCAGCTTTACATTCCTTTTGACCTCTTAATCAGCAGGTTGCAGACATGTCCTTGAGTGGGTGGAGTAGCACTGATACCCTAGCCTGCTGGCATCTGTGCTCCTCACTGATGAGTAAACTGCCCAGCAGGTAGCCAGCCTTCATCTTACACAGTCAATGTGGGGACCGGGGGGTTCAGCAACACTGTCTAAGACTAATGAGAAAAGGACTGGATCCTTCTGTACCGACATACAAACATCCACACATGCATGCACATACAGTACAAATGTTTACACAAGCATCCACACATACAAGTACACATGCACAAACACACATAGTCACACACACATACACAGACACACACACACACACACATGCACACACACTCACACATGCACACACAGACACAGACACAGACCCACACACACATGCACTCACACTCACACATGCACACACAGACACACACACACACACACACACACACACAAATGCACAGATATCAACGCACAAGAATGTACACACCAACAAGAGTACTCAGAAATATGCAGGTTTTTTGTTCCTTGGAGAAAATTGTTTAGTGTAATTCCTGATATTGCTTGCTTTAAATGGATTGTTTTCTATTTTCATGTTCAGCTTACTACAGCACATAAAAGTGATTATCATATGCAAGGGAATCTGCCAAAGTAATACAGAGGCACATATTACTAAACCAATTAGACATCTATTAACTTTTGTCCAATTAAATCTAAATCACTAAGATGGTTTTACAAGAGTGAGGAATTACCCTTTCTGCTGCACAGAATCTACAATGTCAAAGGGAAAGAGACAGTTCAATTAAAAAACATTGTCTTGTCATATTACCTTTTTCATTAGAAAAAGGTGTCCACTGGCAAAATGAATTGAAGTTTTCTCTCATGCTCATCCCATTTGCTCAGTTAATATGAAGATGCACTTGGGACTAACAACAGTGGATTTCAATATTGTACATTTTACACACCGCGGTACTTTGCGGTTCATGATCTGCACATTTACATTTAACAGTCTCCAAATCCAAGTTCAGGCCAATGGACTGAACGCTTGTAAAAAGCAATCATTTTGCATTTGCACCTAACATGAGGTTTTTATCGTGAAATGAATTAACAGTAAAATGGACCCAGAGTAAAAAAAAAAAAAAACCCAACCACAACCCAACCCAGACCCAAAAAGAACCCATAATGCCCCCTTGATTCAAGCAACCAAATACACATGCAAAACAAACATGATGGATGTTTGTGTCAATGTTGGTGTGTGCTTACGGCAGAATAAAACCCCAACACCAATGGCCAAGTTTTATTTCTTTCTGTTTCTGATGTAAAGCACAACATGTGAAGGTGGCAGAGTAATTGAGTTTACAAATCAAAAGGACAAAAGCTCTCTGAAGCCCATCAGGCCTGTTTGATAGACCTGTATCTGTATATGAGCTTTGAAATCTCAGGGATCAATATCACTTTAATCATGTCCACCAATCGCACATTATTTACACCTACCTCAGATCAGATCAATAAGTGCAAGAGACATCAGACACATTTCCAACTGCATCAAGGCCGGACAAAATTACAGTTGCGGCACCTTCAAACGCGCCATACCAAAAAACCAACCAGAAGAAGCTGCATCTATATAGAATTATCAAACACAAGCAGTTTTGATGATAAAGCTGTCGCTATGCAGACTCATCGAACAGAACTGTGCTCATGTAATTGGGCTCTCACTCATCATGTAGGACCATTTTGTGTGAGTTACTCTTTACTAATGAATTTATACAGGGCTTTTACACAGTAAGTAGCATTCTACCACTTCTGGAACCTATTTATGAAAATTGTAATTAATTCAGGGGCTTTTGTGCGTGTGGAGAATTTCAGGTTTAAGCCAAGAAAGGAGTCTGTAACACTTGGGAATTAATCTGATAACACTTTTGGTCAGAGATCTGAGCACTGCTTTAGACAGTAATTCTGTGTGTGTGTGTGTGTGCGTGTGCGTGTGTGTGTGTGCGTGTGCGTGTGCGTGTGCGTGTGCGTGTGCGTGTGCGTGTGCGTGCGTGCGTTTGTGCGTGTGTGCGTGTGTGTGTGTGTGCACGTGTGTGTGCATGTTCACGTGCGTGCGAGAACAGCGCGTGACGTGCTGGGTGCTGTGGCTAGGACACTGAGCGGGTCGGGCCCTCCCTGGGAAGACCCCAGCACGACTGCCGCAGGCATAGCCACGGTCTGCTACCCCAGCCTGAACATCGCTATCAGTCACAATGCACAGCGCACCCGGCTCCGCTAAGCCTACACAGGCGTGCACAGTACCCCGCTCTAACCTGGAGTAATGAAGTAACAACAGAATCATACTGCCACGCCATCCATCATTCCACACCCCACTGCCTGTTGTGCTGGGAAGGGGCCCGCGCGACAGACGGACCCACGCTCCAGCATGTGCACTCAAACAGAGAGACACGCGTACGTGCGTCTGCGCACTCCCTGGCACACCCGAGGCACACGCTCACGCTGACACACATACGCAACCTCTCCTCCACACAAACAGACATGGCCATGCCTCACTATTACTCTCATTCACACAAAAGGAGTGCATTCTGAGAGACAGCCCTGAGCTCGATTAACATGCAAGTGGCGTAAGATAACCACAGTTGTTTTGCATTGCATATCTAGCCAAGAGCAGCACCATGAAAAGCCTCTTCCTGCCCAATTACCGCTGGACTGCTGAGGTGACAGAGCGGCTGACACACAGCTGACAGCTGATGATAGAGATAAATAGATAACCAATGGCTCCATGTCATTCAGTACATTATTTGCGATATACCAATCCTGGTTCCAGGAATTTTTGTTTGGAATAATGCACTTTAAATCCAGCTCTCTGGAACCATTAGATCAGTAATTACTCTGATATGTGGAGCACTTCAGCTACTCTCCCCCATTACACTCTGCTTGGAGTTGGAAATATAATTTTCTCATTTCATTTTAGAATCCATTTGCATAAAAGATATCATAGAAAAGCACTTTGCTCAAAATGTTTTTCACACTATCAAGCCTTTTAGAAAATGAGAGAGGAACAATGCAAGGATTTCCCTGTCTGACTTTGTTCATTTTTTTCCCTCAAATCCGAAAATTAAATGCCATGTCTCGATATGAAGATCTTGCGAAGATTTTGTTTCTAGGAAGGTCTGCTGAAAGTGTAAAACAAATTAAAACAAACACAATTCTTTACAATTATAGAAAGAAAGAAGCAGATAAACTTAAAAAAAATGACAGCAAAACAAAATCTTATCTCATCCTTTGTTTACAAAAAATGTACAAAAATCAAAGGAGTCTATCACAAGTTACTTAAATGCATAAAGATGAAATCAGCTTCATGGTTATTTCATTTTTATCAGAGAACTAGGCCATCAGCTTAAATCTGGGAGAACTACAGGCTTAAGTTAGAGCTAGAGAGCTCGTGATTAATGAGGGGACATTAACAGGGGCACAATCAGTGGTCTATAACCTTTTAATCACATGTGAAATGCCTAAGGGCCTGGTATACTCCACTGGGGGTAAACCTCAAAGAGGGACTCTTCCCTGTTTTCTTCGTCTCTCTTTTTTCATCACTGGCACATGAAGAAAAAAAAAACTTCTCCCTGGAGTTTCAGACGTGACATTTTATCAGAACTCCTCACATCAAATTTTGCCCCAGCAATAACGGACTGGATGTGTGTCTTTGAAGTCGTTTCGTTTTGGCAGCACAGGGATCAGCCCCCCACTCCCCGGCCCTTCAAGCCCTCCCGGCCTTTAATGTGCAGGACACAGGGCTTCGGGCTCCAGTGAAAAACTCAATATTGATATTCTCCCTCTGTATTCCATAAGAACAACCACCCCTGGCATTGACCCCTTCAGCTGAGAGCGTTCCATCCTTGCGTGTGATTGTTGCAGCTGCTTTTGTGTTTTGTTTTGGGATAATCCCCACCCCTCACCTCTCTTTCCCTGCTCCAGGTTGAGCAGGTGGACTGCAATATGCAGATGTGCACCTGCAGAAACCCATAACAGTTTAACTCAAGTCACTGAACGAGGTCCTGCCAGAATGTCCGAAAAAAGAACCATCTTGCTTTTTCACAGGTTACTGCATGAGTGAAGCCAAACTACGCCAATGGAAATACCAGTCATATTTCGTTATGTTATGATAGTTATGTTTGCATGACTTCAGCTCACTTTTATTAAACTGTAATCTTTTTTTTTCTTCTAAGTCATACATCTCCCAAGAAATTTTTGAAAACAGCTTTGAGCCTTCCATGCCTTTGAGCCTGACCTGATGGCAGGGTGATTACATGAAGGGAAAACGCACAGGGGGTTGTGATTCTGCACAGTTCAGATCCACAGACATCTCACTTTTACTACAGACCTAGTCCATCAGTTGGAATGTGAGTGATTCCAAGTGAGATTTATACAGTGCACAGAACATTACGGAGTTCTAGTCTCTGGAGTTCTCAGCCTCCCTCTCCCAGGAACTGATTCCAGTCCGGCTGACTCTTCGGGCCGAGGTCTGCTCCTTTAATTCCGCTCAGTCTGCGTTCCTTAGCAAGTTATCTGCTCTGGTAAAGGTCACTGGCGGCAATGATGGATGGACACTGCCGCCGGTTTAATTTAAAATAAAGAGCAATAAAGAGGGGGCTCCTGCCCCCGGCAATGGGGAATGATGAAGGAGCCATTAGTTAAGCAAAGGTCGAGGGCTCCTCCTCTGGCGAGACGGGTAGAGCACATCACCACAGGGCGGAATGCCAGGAAGGGGGGGGGGGGTTAGTGTGTGTGTGTGGGGGTCCCATCAGGTCCCAACTGATGCCACCCTCCTGTGGGACCGGTGGTTATCAGCCATGTCATGGATGTTGTTCTAAATGAAAAGGGCAGGGAGGGGAGATACGGGGATGTGGGGAGGGGAGCGGACATTTGCATTCCCGAAGGGGGACCCTGTCGATGTCCGACGGCGCTGTTGACATTCATCCTTTGCAAATGAGTTACCCAAGAAACCTCTTATCTGCTGACGTGGCGACAGGTCTCCGGGCCACGGCGGTGCCATTGTGCAGATACTCCCACTTCAGGGAGCTGCTGTGTCCAGAGAAGAATTAAGTACAAGGGCTCCAACAGAGGCCTTTCTCTGACAGAGGGAAAAGATGGCTTTGCCACCTGGAAGGATATCTAGTCCTTAATTAGCCCTCCTGCAGCGTACCCACTCCACTCACTAGCAGACAGCAGCGCAGCGAACCTGGTGACTCTGCCATCACCTGTGCCACCATGCACACAGTCTGAGAGGAGCTTCAGGTCGTTGTGAAATGCCATACAGCTTTTTTCATTTGTGTTTTTTTTTTTACTTCAAATGCAGTCGTATTGGATTTTAAAATTAAAAAACTGAAAAAGAAAATTCTAATTTGAAAGGATTTTCAATTTCTGAAAAACTCTCTTTAAATGAATGCAAATAGTCTCCAGACTGCATTCCTGAACAACACCAAAATAGACAGCATTAGAAATACTTGCTAAAAGCAAAATTGTGATAACCTTCAATAATTACATCAGCACATACAACCCAGCAGCAATCTTATGAGAGTGATGGTAGGAAAAAAGCCTGTGTGCAAGGGAGGACTGGTCAGACATGTCTATTAGCGTACTTTACATACATCTGTAGCTGTAGAGCAGAGTATAAGCATTTCAGGTCAAAGTTTACATTTGTTGTCCATTTATGTGCCAAAATCAGGCACTAGTTCACCAGTATAGGCCAAACTTTAAAACTGAGGGATATTATTTTAGAAAGCTAATGTTCTCCCATAAGGTTTATAAGCTAGCCCTGATGCCCTGAGGCAGACAGAGTGAGCTTTTCTCCACAGTTGAACCTCAGCTGGTGCAGCTCTGTGGCAGAATTCATTTGGAAATGTCACCTCATGGATTGTGAGAGAAGAGCTAGCTTCCTCCTCCTGGCCCTGGCAGAGTTATACAGTGAGAAACGTGTCTGTTGTTGGTATGACACACTGTGCACCACTGTCCTGTGTCTGACCCCTGGGTCACAGGCTCTTGAGGTGTGCTGCCCACTCGTGCCCTGGCGTTAATCTATGTCAACCTTCGACTCCTCGGTCACTTTACTACAGTCCTGGGTGACTCAACAGGACTTGAGGGGGCAGGTCAAAGGGGATGGATGGGCATTAATCATTCTGGGTTGAGAGGACATGCCACAGGTCACTCACCCCTACCCTCACCCCTTACCCCCTCTCCTTGTCACAAACTCCCAAATGTGAACTCATGGTGAAAACAATGGCACTATATATTTTGACAACATATTGACACTATATATGTTTCCACACAGCCTCTTTACCCCCATCAACGTAGTTTCACGGACATTGGAGGCGCTGTATGTAATCTTTGTCCAGGTTGTTTGTTCACAAATAAGAGGGCGGCATAATTTTTTCACCTTATTGCTGTAAATATCATTGATGGCATCATTATATC
The DNA here is from genome assembly GCF_013368585.1 of Megalops cyprinoides. NCBI lineage: Eukaryota > Metazoa > Chordata > Actinopteri > Elopiformes > Megalopidae > Megalops > Megalops cyprinoides. Next base: position 28,308,776 of record NC_050594.1, read on the forward strand.
CATGGGTTCAATAATATCAGATGTGGCAAGTTGCTTCAAAACAAAAAAAGAGTACTGAATACTACTGCACTAGAAACTAAGCATTTTTCTTTGTTCCAAAGTAGTCAAAAAAGTTGGCCACACTGTCTGTCAGTTGTAAGGCTCTGCAAAGATCATTGCTTTTAATAACCTTGATGTGTGAGGGGGTGGCGCGTCCAATCCGCTCTTCCACCTGTGTGTCTACAGGAGAGTCAAAGTGTAACCCAGTGTGTCTGCTTTTTAATGGGCTTCTCAGAATATTCATCACTGCATGATTACAGAGAACAGAAAGGGAGCATCTTAAATAGGCCCTTTGCACTAACAAGAATGGCCATCGCTCCTAATAACGATCGGGATGTTCCGAATCATGGTTCCCCTGCTACACAGTGTTAGTGCTCAGGGACTATTGGCACAGAAACAATGGAGCATGAAGGTGAAAGCAAACCTCATGTTTGATTAATCCATCACAGTGTTTTGGTTATATCCATGGATGCAGTCCAGTTTATAACAAACTGCAGTGCTATTAAAAGAACAGATTCCACCATCAGCCCTGCAATATCCCAGGTTCCACTGCAGCCAACAAAGTGAACATTGGATGATGCCCTGCAATCTTCACCATTACTGAAAGAAGACCACCTCACTGTAATATAAAAGTATTGCAAATGTGCATCTCAAGCAGACAACAAGCACTGAAGTGACATGTAGATGCAAATCTAAATGTACTTTTGAGTGCAGCTTTGAGAGAAGAATGCACTTTTCCATTGTGATTTTATCAAATCAACATATCACTTTGATGTATATTACAAAAAAACAATGTACAGTTCAAATAATGATGTTCAAAAAGATCCATTTGCAGCAAAGTTTCAAAAGATCAACGCAAATGACTTTTCATATAACTGCACAATGAAAGGACCAATATTCACAACTGGAGGATGATTGATTTGGCACATCATCGCTAATGACGATCTGTGGATGAGACTGTTTTCCCCATTACACAAACCATCAGAAATGATTAAACTACTGGGCCACAATTTATTTTGTGTCACCTCTTAACTATGTTGTCTGGCACAGATATATCAGCAGCAAAAGCATGTGAAGTATGCCACCATTAGCAATGCTGATCTAATGATTGCAAAAACGCTGAAAGTCTGCTTTCAGTTTAGGCCTCTAATTGCTTTCGAAGCGAAAAGGGGAGCAGATGAATAAGCCTGGTGAGGTATTTTAGACACTGGACAATATTAAGCTTAATTTTTTTGTGTTGTTTGAGGAAAAAAATGATTGAAGAGCCATGTAGTGTTGCCTTAAGAGATTTGTAATTGGAGTCAATGAGGCGCATCAGTCAATACTGCCCATGTGAAATCTTTTGCGTCACATGATATTGCCTGCCTCATTTTTTATCAAGCTTGTCTTGAATCAATATTTACAGGATTAATTGAAGCATTCACTTTATCATAACATGGAGTAATTGGTGAGTGACACACGCAATTACCAGCGGATTAGACATGTAGGAGAGAATGCAGCGCTTAAAGCAATTTTGCAACTATTCACTTCAAACGAAAGCAAGATTTCCACTGGCATGCCAGAAGCAAAGGGTTAATTTTGACAGGAAATGTTCTGTTAGACTGGGTTATCGTTCTTAGCTTGCCCCCTGTGTTCAATTATAACAGTTGTTTATGTAGCTGTGTGCATTGGCTTCTCTAAGTGAAATTAAGGGTGTGAGGGGATGGCTTCAAGGGAAAACAAAAAGCCTTCAATGGGCGTCTGAAGAATTCATTTGAAGTTTTTTGTTCTTTTTAAACAACAAAGCTGAAAATTATGAACAACAAGCCATTTCAGGCACAGCTATCCATGCCCAGTGTTACAAATTTGTTCTTTCTCTTGTGGCCCATGTTCTAGAGCATAAACTGAGTTCAAGCATCTACTTGCCATTAGATGATGATGCAAGATCATATTGTTCAAATATGTCAATCAATGAGCTACCAACCTGCCTACCCCATACCCTATGGAACAAAGCCAAATTGTTCACAGCACAACCTATCTATTTTTAAATTAATTTAAGCAGCTGGACAAAAAATTACATACCTACCGTATAACACCAACCAAGAATATTCACATTGGTCACAGAGTGAAAACTAACCCAACAATTTCACATTCACACACTTTCAGAGAAAATCAGCTTGCTGCACATATGCACAGTGATGCAGGGAATTCATACAGTCAGAAACATTTACTTTAAAAGCAGAGCAGGAAAGCCCCTCTGCCCCTCTGGAAATGATGAAAGGTTAAGCTTGTTCTTCACTACCGATGACCCCAGTGAAACTGCACTGAATCAGCACTGTAATGGCAGGTTCGCAGTGACACAAGCTGAGGCCTGTCCCTCCATGCTCCAGTACCGGCGTCAAGGTGGGAACACGGTGATCGCATCAATCACGGGCACGTCTGGAGCGACACCCGGCCACAAGAGAATGCGCTCGTCATTCCTGCTCCCATCGCTTGGAATCAGGGTTTGCAAACCTGCTGACTGCAAACAAAACTCAGAGGGGTAATTGAGGCTTATCAGGGGAGGTCATTATCATCATGGTTACCAGGAAAAGAGCCTTTTGCCATAATTTAACATGACTTGCCACAATGCCCCAGGCTCTAGACCCACACAGATGTTTCTAGATGCTTATTTTTTGTGTGCTTCCTCCAAAGCCACCTGGAGTAAGTCCATTCTCTGCTGTAAAGTGTCCTTCCAACATGAATAGATTAATTGGAAACTGTGTCTGAGCACAGAGAAATCATAAGGTCAAAGCCTGTCTTGACTTGAGGAAGCAATTACACATGCAAGTGTGTGTGTGTGTGTGTGTGTGTGTGTGTATGTGTCATTGACTGGTAACACTTATTGTGCTAAGAGGCAAAACAAGTCAATATATGAACATCAAAGGGATTGAACTTCCTTTTATATATTATACCCAACTACTCTAGGACCTCAGACCTTTTCTGTTATTTCCTGAAATAACAAGAAGTGAGGACATCTTCAAAAAATGACTTTCTCCCTGCTTATCAATAAGTTGAACACAGCAGTTTGTCAGGAAGTTGTTAGGTATGCATTTGCAAAGAACAAAGTGAAAAGCTTTGGGTTGATACAGTTTAATCTTCAAAACTGTGTTCAAAGCACCTAATCAGTTTGAAAAGATTGTCCAGATGAACTTTTAATGAGTGATATTTTGAGGAAAATGCTCCCCATTATTTCTAGACCATTGAACAAAACAAATTGAGCAAAACACACTTCAAACGCTCCAAATGACTAGGCTTAGAATGAAAATACTACTTCAAGTGCCCACAGAAAAACTCCCACTACAAAAGAATTTAGATTTTTGAGGACGCAAACGCATCAACCAAATTGTTATTGTGTTAGGAGCCAAATGCTTGTCAGGTATTTGTATTACAGCCCCTTCTACAAGATATACTGGATTAGCCTCAAGATATGAATAGGGGCATCAGAGGATTACAAAGAACCCCAATGTACACCCATTTCTCTGTTGAATACACTGAAAATAATAAAGACAAACTTCTCAAGCTTAATTTGCTGTCTTTGCTTGAGATTTGAGAAAGCTGCATTACCATACCATACAACACCCTGCATTATTATTATTTTTTTTGTGTAGATGTGTCATTCTACAAAATTATTGTGCTATGCTGTGTCTATATTTCATAGACAAGAACAACAAATGCACCACAACAGACCCCATGCCTGATTTAATAAGTGCTCAGCTAGAATGGCAAAAAAGAAGAAGTACTGCCCAAAATGTTTAAACAGAATGGAAAGCAAGGAGATGCTACAAGGGTCATGGATTAATCCCCCTCTGAAAGGTTCAATAAAACATATATGTTTATAAATCTGTATACTATTTTTCAAGTAATAAAAAATCCCCTTGAAAGACACCGGCGAGGAGAACTGGCCATCTGTTGATTATTGCAGCTGAGCCTTATCATCAGATCTTTTGGTGAGTCCATTCGTTTGGAGAGATTAAAATCTTTCTGCTTGGTCAGCTGCCATAGATGAATAATATCTAAACAAGCCACAGAGCATGTGTGTGGTCCTGAATGCTCATTTTTGCCTTTAAGACCTGGAGCCCAAAAATAGTGTTTTGTCAAGGCTGAAGTTGGACTTATAACAGCCTTCATTTTTCGATCTAAAATAGTACAGAATCCAGAACTGCGCTTTGATTATTTTGTGCTATCATTTGAACTTGTATTTAAATGTTGGCACCCAGCACATTTTACATCATTTTTGGACATAATGCTCTAGAATTACACATTTCAAAGAAATAAAATCCACAACCCTACTTCAATACCACACAGTTCCTGGATCAGATGTGTGGTACTGAGATGCAATTATGATATAAATGTCCCACAGTGCTGTGCATGAGTACGAATCACAAACCATCCTGACCTGAAGACATTAAATTCAGTAAATTCAATATTTCAATACAGATGAATATAAGGCAACAAAGTCAGTGAAGTAAAATTCACATGAAATATAATAGATATTGTGATCATGTCCTGAGTATAATACAAAAAACTTACATATATGTGAAAGGGAAAAATGAAAGGTTGAATGACATGTAGCTGCACATCTGGACCAGTTTGGTTTTCAGCTTTGGATGTCAATAGGACATTGGTGTGAATTCATTTGGTGGTGGACAACAGCTAGTAATTAAATGTCTATAATTGTCAGAGATAACAAGCAAGGCAGCTTGAGGCCAGGTCCAATTAAGATTGCATTATTGACTCTCTCTCCTCCAAAAATAATTAACTTAAATACCTTCTTTTCCAAACCAGTGGATTGTTACAAGGTGTAATCCTCTAATAATGCAATCTATTTAGATCCTTAATGAACCTTGGCCTTTGTAAAGTAGTTTTGAGGAAAATGTGAACCAAGTGTGATCTCTGGTTTGGGAGAATGGGCTTGCGCTTACATTATGATGAATTGGCAACAGAAACACTACAGCATGTTGGAATCAGTCAGTATACTTTATTTGAGATCAGACAAAGTCATTTAGTGAGTTGAGGTAGCTGAGGTTCAAATGAACAGAGAGCCTTTTTCTCAAAAGAGAAATCTCTTTCATTTTCATCTGATCACCTAAATTATTCAAAATCACATTATATCACTTCCTTTCAATCAACGCCTTGCCACAGCCATAATTAAGTCCTTCATGAGCACAATCGCTCCACTTCACAATGATATTTAGTTATTTTTGAGCCTTATTTTTAATCAATTAGAGAGGAGAGACCACTGAGTCTTTTACCTAAAAGCTTCATGTTGCTATGGTGATTATCTCCCCTCTGTTGTGGCACAGCCAGAGCTCCTCAATATCGCCTGGAGCACTGACTTGCGCTGAACGAAAGCTCATGTGGTCTCCCTGGAAGGAGTCCAGGGGAGGGCAGTGAAAATAACAAAATTCTAATTATGATTATAGAGGTCTGCTAGAAAAGAAAATGCATTTTTGTATGTATGTATGAAAGTCGAATGTGAATTGACTCCTGCTGCAGTAGCATGCTCATTAGCAAGGCAGCACCAGTGTGTCAGCAGTACACGGGGGCTAGCTCAGACGTAACCCTCCAGCGCCACACATTGTGCCCTATGGGAGGGCAACCGATCAGAGAAGTCAGGCACAACCAGGGCATTGTGCTGTGGAGTGTGGGAAACTGGTGCTGCCTCATCAGTAAGATCAACACCTGCGGTAAAAGCTGAGCTCAGATTACAGCCTGAAAAAGCATTATGCAAGTGCAAAGCAAGAGCTGGAGATACTGTGCCACTCTTCTGTCACAAATAATGTTTTGTTTAACGTGTTCTCTGCAGGGTTTTCCAGGCTGTTGTGAGTTTATTTTTATTGTATAGCTACATTCGTTGCTCATTTGAATGCCTGTCTCTCCTGTGTAAAGATGGGGCCCTATAGGGTCCCAGTGAATGTGTGGCCATTAAAACAATGCCTTCAAGAAATAACTATAGTGTGGCCCACTGCATGCTGTTAGCCTCTTAATCATTCTCCATTGTCTCCATATCCTTCAACTGCATTCAGATCTCACAGCATGCACTGCCACTTCATGTGCGCATAAATAAGCAGCCCTATATTCCAATGGAAATAACAAGATCCGGTTGTGCGATTTTAGTTGGCAAATGTACACTTTACGCCTCTGCATGTTGTAGGCTAGAAGTTGCTTCTGAATTATGCTTAGGCAGTGATTGATGCAAAAACTTTTTAAAACAAAATTTAAAAGAGTCAGTTTGTTGTGGATAATAATAAAGTGCAAGTTCAAATCATTTTTTGACAGTGTGATGGAGGAACCAACTGAAATGGTTTCAATTATGTTTATAAATTGAACTGAGTTATGTGAAAGAACTTGTATAGAATGTTTGTAATTTTTAGCTTATTCCAGCTTGGTCCAGTCCCCTATCTGCCAACTACTGAGACTGTAGCTCAATCTTAGATGGATCAATAATGGATAATTTAAATGTCCCTTTCATACTGTGTATTTGCAGCACATAAAACATAATAACTACACAATGTCACTACAATTTATCAAACATTCACACACATATGTGTGTATACTTATATGAACCTTACAAAGACATGCATGTGTCCCTGTACATTCATACACATGCACTATGCATTTCTGTTGAGATCTCAGCGCTAAAGTATGTGTGGCATTTTTCCTGTCACATGCAATCCTGTGATTAGTTAGGGAGGTGTTGAAATGCCCTGTGGCCTGGTGTCCATGGCACCAAGGATCGGGTTAACCCACACACATCTTTACCCACTGTCCTCCACTGCCGCCCCCTCCAAACATCCACAAGCACACACCTGTGCACGGCATTGTTTGCTCTCAGACGTTTCCTAGCACACAAACAAGGGCACATGGCTTTGGGGTCAAGGAGCTGGGCTTTTGACCCAAAGGTTACAGGCCTGATTCCTCAGTGGGGCACTGCCATTGTAACCCCTAAGAAAGGTGCTTTACCTAAATTACATGGAATGTTTAGTGGTACATATGCAAACTGTGAGTGGCTCTGGTAAGGGCACTTGCTGAGAAAATAAGGGGCGAGGGCAATTCTGCCTGTCTGCTAACCTGCGCTCAGACCCATAGAGGTAAATGAAAAGCTGCCCTCAAGGTTTTCCTTTTAGCAAATTATGCAAATGCATGAAGGCAGTGGATTATCCCTGGATGTTTAGCCTTGGATGGGAGGGAGCTGAGTGGGTCGTTAGGGCCAGCAGAGGAGGCAGCATGGGGCCTTGAGAGCAGAGTGCTGGAGCTGCTATTGTGACACAAATAGAATGTGGTGGGACGGGGGCCAAGGCGATGTCAGACATCACATCAGGGCCGAGTCGGGTATCACGGCCTGGCCATTCAACGCTAAAAGCCTCAGACGAATAGACAAGCTCGTGAAAGAGGGGTCAGTTTGGAGTCATGCGTACTATTAAAGTCTGAAAGTGGAGTGAGATGTGCACCATACTGCACGTATATGTGCTTACACATGTGACATCTTTACCAAATGTGGTGGTATCTCAAAACAATGCGCTCCCAAAACAAAGCAAGATCCATCGACAGGCTCACAGCAATAGAGTTGTAAAGTAGTTATTTGGGAGCATGGGCTAGGTTTTTTTTAAATATCAGCAGTGAGTATTCAATATTTAGATCAGGTAAGTAGAGTCTTGAAGAGCCAGTTTACCATTCATAAATCACTCATCTGCAGTGGGTGACTAAGGCTGCCTCCTTGTTGGGAGCAGTGTTCTATCGTGGGGTCATAGCCGATGATGTGCAGTACTGGCTGCACAATGGAGATGAACTGAAAGAGCAACTGTCCATCTCAGACACCATGCAAGCATCCAGTACTCTCTCTTAAAGTGTATTTTTGACATGAAGAAAATAAGTATTAGCTTAGGGAAAGGTTGCAACTGAACAAATTGAATCATTATGTAGACTGCACGGAACATCTAACAAAAGGGGGAACCTATATTGTTTGAATGTCCATTACACTGAACCTTTGTTACAGCACATGGAAACCATAGCTCTCTCCTACTTCATAAAATGAACATTTGGTTGCCTGTACTATCTGGTCCAGACAAAAGTATACAAATGTTACCCTGAATCCTATCCCTATCGGCATGTTGGACCAGTCAAACTCTCATCAGAACATATATTTTCTGCTGTCTACATAACAGAGGCAATGCTAACATCATATCTTCATGGTGACAAAGAGGCTTTTGCAATGCAATAGCCTGATCTGCTCCTCTGAATAGCAACAATGACATCACCACACACGGCAGTGAACAATGTGTTGCTATGGATGCACTTTCTGCACCTGGCTTTTAACCACAAGGCAGTTTTAGATGGGGGTTGGTCAGGAAGGGGGGAGTGGACAACCTTTAGAAGTGGCCAAGCATGATGGCTGAGTCTGAGAGCTAAAGTGTGGGTAAATGTGAAGCATTTAAGACTGGTACTCACACTCAATAGTGTTGTCTTTACTATGGTTGCACAATGTAGGTCTAGCTACTCTTTCTAGTGAAATGAATATCTTACCTTCAAACTGACTGATGATTGATATTTGTTTAATCTCAGCCTCTTTAGCAAACAGTTTGTTATTGCAGAGATGGAAAGGGTAAGACTTCTTGTTGCTCATGTTTTAGTACTTGCGTGGAAGCATGGAAACTAGCTGTCCTTTTTTCTATTTCAGTTTGACCTCTACTTATCTGATGTTTAGAAAAACCCTCCCTTTCCACATGCTTCCATGTTCACCCCTCGGTCGGCTTACCATTAATTTACATGTATAATTATTACAGGCGCTTCAGGAATCGTTTGCTAAAAAGCTTTATGCAAATTATAATTAACGGTAATTAAAATCAGGGCTGTTATGAATGGGAGCCATGGTGCTCGAATGCTGTTTATGAAACCAAATTAAAACTAATGACTTTACTCTGAGAAAAGAGAGGGGACTAGAGCTTTCAAAGGGGACACATAGGCTTACACTGAAATAAAACAATACAATGTCATGTAGCATGGGTCGACCATTCTGCCTTCTCTTTAACACTCCTCATATGTACACTGGCCACACCTTTGTTTATACTTTAAACATTTGAAATGTTTGTCACTTTTAAAAGTTTAAATTCACAGAAAAAATCTGCTGGATACACACAGAAAGTTCACTTTGCAGCCATGGAAATAATTCAAGCTAATATGCAGCAAAAAAAAAAAGAATAGCATCCTCTGCTGGAGACCCATTGATCTTTTAAACCAATATCGCAGCACCTATTCACAATTTGAAATACACAATACACATAAATTGTTTAATAGAGCAAATTGTTCTTTGTCATGGGGCAGTAAATCGAAAGGTGGGCTATGCTATAACACGTTTAGGCAATCTCAATTGTCAACACCAAAGATGCATGCGCTCTCACGTGTGTGAGAACACGGGCCAGGCAGTCTGACAGAGGCGGGCTGTCGGCCCCTTTTCATCAAATTAAGTGGTTTTATCTCTGCTTTGCAACCCCTTTTATATGAAAGGCGTTTAAAATGGATGAGGAATCAGGCAAATGAAGGCCCTTGGTATAATACGTTTAAGAACGTCAATTGAATTAGTGTCTCCACGGTGTCTCTCCAGCTCCCAGATGCTTTCTAGTATAAAGTTTTATGAACACAAGAATACTGGAGTGGAACCAATGGGATTGGCCCGTTTTATTATTCTTAGATTGCACTGCACTGTCAGCCTCACGCTTTAATTAAGTGATGGGGCTCAGGACACCTTTCAAATTCAACATTATCATCTCCTGTTCCTTTTCACTATTTTATTGTTTTTTTTGTTTTTTTACAAATTCTTTGTGGTGCATTAATATTTGATAAAAGTTCCCTCTGTTTATTAGATGTATGTGGATTTATATAAACAGAGTTGCTATGAAATGTATTACTGTGTCTATTACAGACTTTGCTTTAGATGTGATGCCCATTTCTGTGATGCCCACATCTGGTCTCTCTACACATCATTCTTTTCTGAAACTAAAGGCTGTTAAAGTATAATTAATCCTTGAAGGTCCCTCTCATGGAGAAATGACTTTGAGTCTTATTATATTTGTCTTTCATGGTTTACTGTGCTTCATTACCCTTACCCTTAAGCAGTCTGCAGCCTTTACCTGAACCTCACACATCTTATTACTCAAAGAAACTAAAATAATTGACAAATAATTACCTAATCTGAATAATCATATGCTGCTATTCATTAAGAGCCTCTCCATATGATCTTGCATGTCTTTGATTCAAAATCAGTTCCAAATGATTCCTCTAGTTGCCCTCTGTTGGTTGGTTGACCATCAAATAAGATGGAACAGCCTGGAAAATGTTCGAGAAAGAACTGCGACGATTAGAAATGAATGACATTTCTAACCCATATAATTGAATCTGATTAGAATCTCCCTGACTAATCATAAAATCATTTGTTTCATTCAGTTTGTTTCATTCAGAGCAGTAACATTGCCATTCTCATTGATTGTAATTATGATTTCTTTGAGCTGAAACTCACTTGGTCCCTATACCCACTGATTCAGTGAGCAGCGTTCCTGAGGAACAAGAGCAAGAAGGAGGAAAATCTCCATGCCCACAGCTCCCAAGAAGCCCCAAATTAAAAGCAGCCCATTTAATTAAGAGGCCTGTTCCTTACAGCAGCTATGCCTTTGTGCATTTATACAAACACACTCAGCTCCAGAAAGAAATCAAAGAAAGGCGCCCATTAGTGTGCCTAATAACCTTCAAATGCTATTTTTATATGTTCTGAGAACCTGTGTTGCATGGCCTGGCCTCTTTAACGCTCCGTTGTCCACAGAGAGGAGCTGATCACTCACCACAGACGTGATTAAGACAGATTCTTTGTTGTTCTCCGGAGCATTAAGAATGCATTTCTAAAGTAACAACGTTAATCCAAAGTTCAGAAATAAGGTGGCAAACTGTGATCAGATAGTAGACGATAGCACCATTGACTGGAAGCATGTGCTTATTGTCAGAAATGCACAAACAAAAACTAATGAATCACAGAGCAAGCTGTGAGGATGACAACCACATCTGGAAGTTTGATCCAGGCTGTGGTGCCAGTATAAAATGATGGCACCAAACGGTTCGCAATTCTCGCGCCAAATGTCATGCAGGCTCTCTATCTTCCCATGATGTGCACACACAGCATAAACGAGATTAGACGCCGCGAAAGCCACACTCAGACACCATGCGGCACTTAAACTATGCAAATCCTGTCTGAAACCTCAGCATATGAGTATTGTGAAATTGTGTTGTGGTTTTCGAGGAACTATGTAATTCCTGGATGTGGGTACATTAGACCTAGTCAATGGAGTCTGTAGCTGACTGACAGAATTGTTTACATAATGATATTTTTAAAATGAACCCATCCAGTAGTGTGTTTCTGCACATATATTTCCTTATAAAGTGATCCCATTACTGTATCATTTTATGCTGGAATTTAGATTTACACATTACACATTTGAAACAATATCTTATAGGTCTTACACCAACAAAATTGAATGCATAATGTATCTTTCAGAATATATACTGTTGATTGGAAAGAGTCCACATGCATGTACTGGGCAATTCTAACACTATCATCATTTACTACAAAGTAATAACATAGGGATTGCACATAAAGAGTGCATTTACTTCTATGGACATTGTCAATGTGTTGGATGAAGGTCAAATATATTCTGAATGAAATGAGAGATTTGTTACTGTATACTGCTTTGGAGGGACAAGGATGTGCCAATTCGTTCTTACACATCTTTGAGTCAAAGCCCAATGGGATCCACAGAGCCAAAGCTTCCAAACACAAGGCAGGCTTCCAAACCACAAGCCCCTATGACCCACTGGAGAGATTTGGATTTTAGGAAACTCAGACAAAACAACGAATCAGGCTTTTGCACCACACAAACTACATTTAAATTAAACGAAGCTGTTTTAAGGACCAGACATGAACGAAGTCAAGATTTTAGGAGGCAGTGGTAGGGAACCACAGAATTAGGAATGCTGTGGACTCAGATAGTCCTTACTGTAAAAGGATACTGAACATTGTAAATCTTATTTATGGGTGCCTTCTGTCTCCTGTCAGTGCTACAACTCAGGCCTCTCATGGTTCTGATATCATTGGCGTATGGGAGACAGCAAGTCTTGGCCTGGTGTCTCCTCAGGGGTGAAACCTCCTTGGTAACTACAGATCCATCAATGATTGATGCTGTGGGTTTCCTTTGGTCCAGAAACACAAGCAGCCACAAAATTAAACCCCCCAACGATATTCACTCCATACTAAATTCATTACTTTTACATTTACACATCTCTCTTTTTCTGTTCCTTTGGATTTGAATGCCAAAATCTTTTTTGTCCTATCTGTGGATTACTATATATTGAGACAACTGAATCATCCCTTTTGATGCAAGTATTATGGACTCTCTATTGAGAGGTGAGATATTGAGATGACAACAGGATTATTGCATTGCATCAAAAACACCAACAACAATGCAGTCACACATTAATAGTCAGTTCAACTTGTGCATGTTCGTATAAGCAAATTTTGCTATAGAGTCAAATTTAACAGCTCTTTATTCTAAAGTCATCTACTTTGTTGTCTGACACAGATTCAAAACAAGGATGCAGCAAAGGCATCAATCAGAGGAGGGAGCATCCTTTAGCCTTTTTGAAAAGTGCGTGACTGAACTCCTCAGACAAGTCTGATCACATGGGAATGAATTTTGCTCACACAGCAAGTCGTATTTGATAAAACAAGACGAGGCCGAACGACGACTGAACGAAGGCACTCATCTGCATATGAAAGCGTCTTCACGTGCTGAAAATTACCATCCTGCTGGAACAAATCAATTGCAATAAATCTCATCTTGCGGATTCAGGCTTGAGGGAGCCAGTTCCACATATTTATACATTTCAATATAAACGTCAAAGAAGGAGCACATGTCTACCTCCTTATTGTTTTCAAATGATTTTTGGCAAGCAGGAGGGTTCATGGTAAAGACCACCCGCCCAAATGGCGTGCATGTGAATAGATTTGCTTCACACTAATCTGAGCAAGTAAAACTTGGCAGAAAGGCAGCGAAAAAGTACAAGTGCTTTTCTCCATGTGATTATACAGGCTCTATTTTTCTTAACAGGGTCCACCATTTACTCTCTGCAAAGCTGGACAACTGCGTTTTGATATTATGGACCCATTGTAGACCCACGCATGTCTGAACCTATTAAACTGTCACACGGGATTTACTCGCAAGGGGGTTGCGGCGGGGGAGAAATTATCTCCTCCCGCACATGGGTGGGAGACAAAGAGAGAGGAGAAGGAGAAGATGGAGAAAGAGAGTGAGGCAAAATATAAAAAAAATTAAATCAGACACTGCTGATAATATTAATCATAACCATGGTAAGTACTTTCAAGTGCTAGTCTGCTGCAGGAGACGAGCGTGGAGTGTGGCTTGCGCCGAAGAGACACCTCTTTTCACTCCTGCCCCACTATTTTCATGGGGAATGTGGAGCATCACAGCAGTGTCCATGGTGATAGCTTTTGCCTCAGTTATAGACCAGGTATCAAAGCTGGCTAATAATGGCCAGCCAGCCAACAAAACCTGGTTAGGAATGGCTGTGAGCTGCTATTGAGAGTGACCATTGGCAGACTGACAGGCCCTTAATCGCCACGTGGTCCCATTGTCCACTGGAACACGGGCCGACTTGATGACCTGTCACCAGCAGAGCCGTACTTTGTTGTTAGTTCCTGTAATTAGACAGAATGTGTCACATTAGACTCCCTGGATACAGTGGTATGCCCAGGCACATAAAGGATATGAGGAATTGGATATCAGTTGCAATACAAATGTGTTAAGAGCCTGTCCGCTCTCTCCTGCAAATTGAGTTTTTGAGCTCTCAGCTCAGAAAAGTGAAGAATTTCTCCAGTGAAAAAAACAGGGTTTTTGCACGTGCTCCTCATCCGACGTGCTCAGACCTCTCAACCTCACCCACTCATACATAGACAGGTTCTCTAAATGAGGTCTATTAAGACGGAGCCACTGTCTTTCCCAGAGACCACAGAGACCATGGCCGCTCTTTCACAGATGCTAGAGGGCTCTCAAGACAGCATTGCCTGATTGTAGCACCTCTGATACAGTATACCTGAAATTAAAATAATCAGCTACATGCCATCATACCTTGTTCTCAATGATATCAAGTTACAATGTTAATCCCTTCCACTTCTACCACTTCCACACACTGATGAACCTTGTTGAAACAATGTTGCTAAGACAATGTCAAGATTTTTGAAGTATCCTGTCATTTTTTATATTACCTATTTTTTTAGATTTATCTGCAAATAGCATTTTTCATGAACTCATTTTGCAGCCTCCACTGAAAGTTCAATTTATTAACTGCTTTATTATGTTTTGTAGTTTCAGTTTGTATTTTATAACATACTGTAGTTGTTGCATCTAATTAGCTGTTAGGTAATGAACATGTTCACACTGGTAGAGACAGCATTATGAGCATGGACAAAATTGAGATATTTTTCAGAATTACAAATGCACAATCATAACAACATTGTAGTTTGACCTTTTTTAGTTTGTAATTGTAATTGTTAAGTGTTTTGAGTCTTTAATTGTAATTTTTCAGTCTTTTTTGAGACTTTAATCATCAATCGGACTATTTATGACTTCACTTTAACAATACAAAAATGTGCAAACCTTATCTATGGGTTTCCAGATGGAAAAAACCCAGAATGAATAATGGAGGATAATCAGAGCTGTCATTTGGAAAATAAATGTTATAACTACTCTGTAACTCTGTTATTTATGGTTTTGCTGTTCTGTTCCACACACAGTGATGAATCATAATTTTGTTTTACCCTTAAGGTGAAATGAGGACAAACACCATTTCCTTTACGCATTTAAGTACCTAATTTCAATCTAGCACACATTGGCGTAGCAGACTTTCCTGTATAGATTTGTGTGTAATGTTTTTAGAAACCATGTGGGAAGAGATAATAAGACATAACTTTAGGTTATTAACATTTTCTGTAAAACACTAGCTTTTCACATCACTCCTCTGTGGTCCTATATGTTACAACTATTATTGTTAATGACTTAAATTATTCATATTTATTAAATTAATATATTCATATTAAAACCATACACAAACCATGGTGATAATGACACCTTTTTCCGATGTAATTGCAAGACAAAATTCAGGAAATTCCATACATAATCCAGTGTTGTTTGATGTGCACTCTGTACCACTCACACCTCCAGAAACACTACATGAGTGTTTGATGGGACTGTTCGATGAGTCTTGCAATATATTTAAGAATTAGCAGCATAACAGTGATGTAAATAAAATGTCTATGATAGTAATGTTGTAATTGTCATAGCAACACATATTATCTCATATTATACAAAAATTATATGACACCAGGGCCACTTTTTACATTTTCACTTGACATAGAGTTTTCTTATATTTCTTTAGATTTTATATGTAATTTCATGTCCTCAGACGATCAGGAAAATATGCAAGGCTTACTGTATCACATCCTGCACGTTTTACATCTGCAGGACATTTTTTTTTTCACTGCGGCAATTGAGTTATTGTGTTTACAGGTGAAAGAGCAGTCATTCTGAACTCAAGATTCAATCTATAGTGTTCAGATCCCCAGTCCAGTACAATTACCACACCATTCCTTCTTATATTACACATATAACTACAATTAGTAATATGTAAATATGGTAATATAAGTTCAGAAGTCAAGTTCAGGTGGGTCCATTTGACCCTTCATCTCCCATAATAAAGAAGAGTTATATTTGCATTTCTGTCACTAATTTTAGTCATGAGATGAGAGTTCTGCTCAGAGCAGTCTCTTATGTGTCCTCCAGGGCCATGGTTAAAGCCTGCTTTTGTGTGTAATGATGATGGAGTGGTGTGCGTGGGAGCGGCCCACGTCCCGCTTCAAGGGCGCGGTGCGGCAGGATTTATGGGCCCCCGCTCCCCTGAACCGCCCTGTTCCGAATGGAGCTTGGGGTCCACTGATGATCCGCTCAATCACCAGGCCGCATGCGGGCCCATCTCATCTTCACCGGGCCCGTCCTCGTGGCCCGGGACCCACTGCTGTGCTGACATATGAGCTGGGCCTGCAGTGAGAATGGAGAGAGATGACGATTACTGCCTCATTCACAGAGGCAGAGCGACCCCATCGCTGATGACCAAGGGGGCTGTCACCCAGCACAGAGCTGAGGTGGGGTGCACTGAAATGTACCATACATTCCAGCCTGACACGATCAGTTTATCACAGACTTACACAGCGGTCCCCAGACTTCAGCTTCAGAGGGCTAAAACTGCCAAAATTGAAATTCAAAGGAAGAACAATCAGTTGGAATAAATGCAGATCTTCACTGCAGATAGATTTCTTTGTGTTTTATGTCTGGGCTTTCTTAATAAGATGCCATTATCTGTGCCTCTTTCCACATCTCAGTGGAGTCTGCTCACATAGTCAAAACTGACTGCTTTGGAAATGTGGTGACTTGCAGATAAGCTCAAAGTAGCTTCATGGGAAAGTCAAACTGTGTAAATTAATTATATTAGTAATAAATAAAAATATCCATACATAAATTCAGATGAGATGAAAACTAAATCATCAACTTATACTATACTGAACACTAATATGATAATATCCAGTGCAACATTAATATGCAATGTATATATATATATGTATATATATATATGTGTGTGTGTGTGTGTGTGTGTGTGTGTGTGTGTGTGCGTATGCAATACACCAGCTGTGCTCACTCACTCTAAAAGTATACAAAAAAATTGCATCCCAGATGAAACCAAAATTTCTCACCAGGAAGCTCCGCTCAGAGTCATTTTTAAATCAAATTAAGTCTAAGCCAGATACTGTAGGGCTTACTGAAAATAATGTAACCATGATCAGATAACATCCCACAGTCTGCCTAGCTAGATGGTGCTGCTCAAATTACCAGCCACAATGCATGGGTGTGAAAATTCAGCATCACCCTGATTTTGTTATATTTGCCTACATAAAAGAAAATAAAAAAGAATGTAACAGATTTGAGACCATCACATGCTCAGGGCAATTCAATT
Organism: Megalops cyprinoides; assembly: GCF_013368585.1. Classification (NCBI taxonomy): domain Eukaryota; kingdom Metazoa; phylum Chordata; class Actinopteri; order Elopiformes; family Megalopidae; genus Megalops; species Megalops cyprinoides. The sequence goes on from NC_050594.1 coordinate 28,325,957, forward strand.
GTTAACAGGTGTAATATAATTGAGCATCAAGGGTAGAGACCTCACAGACAATCTTCCTCTGCCTCCACAGCAAGCATAGGCAGATTTTATGACACACAGTGGTTTAACTGTACCATGCATACATTCTGAGCCTGAGAAATGTGTGTGTAATCTCATTACACAGATTTACCACTGTAGTACTTGGGGACTTGAAAGAGTTTTGAGGGAAAGGGGAGTAGGGGCCCTAGAAAAGCTGTTTGCAGGGAAGGCACTGCTTTGACAAGAAGATCCAGGAGGGAAGGAACTGGAGGAGCACCAGCACCTCCTTCCACCGGTGTTTCCTGTCCCACCCCCTCGCTTTTACACGCTTCCTCAAACAGCCTGGCATCACATCTTTTCCTTTTTTTCTCCTCAAGGAAGGCACACAGCAGTAAAACACCCCCTTTATTTCATTTTTTCAATTTAATCATGGTAAAAAATGAATTAAATCTGGATGATAAGGTAGTAAATTTTTTATACGAGCTGTCAAATGTCGTAACTCAGGGGTGGCCGCTGGCCCCGTCTCCTCAAGCGGGGAGGGACGGCAAACTTGCAAACGGAGATTATGATGTTCCACTTGTGGGGGTGGAGGGCTGGGGGCAGGGGGGGTGTTTTTGGCAGAGGAGGTGAATTATGGAGCCAGTCACTCAAGGCGACCCCTATCCGAGCAAAGTGTTTTTAAATCTTGCGCCCGGTCGATTCGCTCCCCTTGGAGACCACCCCACACCCCCCCCCCCCCCACCCCACACCCCCCCCCTTCCCACCCTCACAGGTTCGGTGGAGTGAGCAGGTCCCGTGGACGAGTTATTGATGGCTTTATCAGGGCCCACTACTCACAATGCATCACCTGCCCCCTTACGTGTGTAATGCTGACAGCAAATATGATAATGGTTGTCACAGATCAGTGGGAGAACTGTTGAACCTTCACGGCGCAGAATAAATTGCATTTTGCTTATTTATCCTGCATAATAGTCCCGTCAGGAGACAGTGGAGAGGCCAGCCAACCTTGGTGCTACATTCGCAGGGCTATTACAGCTGCCCACATACGGACAGGGTAGGGGGGGAATCATATGCAAAAAATATGTAATGACACCTAACAATTATTCTAGAGCGTGGCTGAGTGTTTCCTCTCCGGCCCCCCTCGGCAGGCTGTGCGCACTGTGAGAGAATGGCAGGGGTCGGCCCCCTTGTCTTCCCGTGTTTGCTCATCTTCCCCTCACAGGAGACTGCGGCGTCGCGTATTTGCACATCCCTCTGCGGATGATTGCCTCGGCCTCCACTGCAAACACCCGCGCCATGTCTGCAAGCACGGAGGGACCGGGGAACTCGGATACAACCGAGAGCATGGTATGAAAACACGATCCACACCAAGATAAAGAAATTAATCTCAGGGAGCCGACCGAGTCACATAGGCACGGATGGGTAGATGGGCAAACAGTGGAGGAATAAGTAAATGACTTCATTTTGTGCTCAAGACACTGTCTGTTGAGCACGTTCAGCAATAGAACATTGTTCAGCTTGGAAATTTTAGAAGAGCATTTAACTGGACAGTGTAATGTAATTACTATGACAAAACCATAGTGCAGTAAACCATTTTCCATTTATAAAATATTGACATCATCCATGTTGTGGTCATTCATAAGGTTAGGAAGCTGCCCAACTCAAATATCTTCAGGGCAGGATATGAGTGTGGTCTCATGACTTCGGTGCAGAGCTTATAGCCACGAGGTTATAAGACCAAATCCAGGACGACACCCTACTGCTCTAACCTTGAGCAAGGTAATTTAACTCCAGTTGCTTCAGTAAAACACCCAGTTGTACAGTTTGAAAAATGTGCCAGAGCCACCCAAGTCTGTGTGTTTAAGAAGTAATATTATTTGACCTCTTCCAATAAAAAATCTAAGACTTTCCTCTGCTTATCTCTGTAGCAGAACGGGAGTTCAGTCTTGTGGTAGAAATGTGATGTAATTGTAAGATTAAGGTCTGATAGGTTCATGTGAATATACTCTCGGCAAAACTGCTTCATAATCACATATCCCAATCTGTACACCTTCTACCTTTTGAAATCTTATTCACCCCTTGACTTTCAGAAGATAAATACAGATGAAATGTTTACATTTTCATTGATAGTGATTTCCACCAAATAAAATTTATGAAGCCTCTATTTCCTTTAAGGCAGCGTGGGATTCCAAAGTTCAAAGGCAGTGGGAATCTGCGTATTCAGGACTTCCAAAACACTAACCACAAATAGAGCCGAGGCATACCAACTCTATCCGAGTCATCTCTGCTGGTAATATCAAATCCTACATGGCCTGTACTTAATTAAATTCCACTGTTTTGTGTGAGCATATCTGTTCCAAACTGGACACACAAGCAAAGGGGTTCCGCAGATCCAATATCCTTCATCCTAATGAGTACAAACAAGCTGAGGGTGTCAGGTTCTGGCTAAACATAAACTCCCTCAATAAATACCCAACATAGGAAAACAGGCTTGGGAGCATTAATGAAACATCAGCCTAGTGCTGAACACAGAGGGTAGCATCCACATTCATGTTCCAACAGCCTGAATGACCTTCAAGAGTGAAGAACGTTTGAATTTTAAACCTTAATCATTTCATTTAATCTTGCAGACTTTGATTCATTGCTATCCCACAGTATTTGCAGCTGGGTGAGGGTGGGTGAGACAATATAACAAAACCGCATCATGGCGCTTTAGACCAGGTTCCTACAGTTCTGTAATGCCGCAAAAGGTTTTTAAAATTGCTCTCCATGGAAACAGTATTGGTGTCAAAGCCTCAGGCTCATCATATCAATGGAGCCCATAATGCCTAATGTGTGATGTGTGTGCATGTTCCCTCTTACTGTGCCACCCATGGAGAAAGGTGAGCTAGCAGGGAGGGGGCGCCAGGGGTGTCCACGCTTCGACCAATCAGACAACAGATGGAAGGGAGAGAACGAAACGGGCTTGCGTGGGCCTGTCTGCAAAGTAATTCTTATTCATTGAAAATTAGATGGGAGCAAATAGGAATTTCATTTTTAATATAGAAAATTTGCTTAGAGGTAGCGGCAGCAGGTTTGTTGATAGCTGACATCCCAGGGGAGCACACTTCTCTTCAAAGAATATAAGTCCTTTTCCCTTCTTTTCAATAATTTACAGTGTTGATATTAAGCCAAGCCATGCAGTATATGCAAAGGACAGACATGTACCTTAATTGGTCCTGTGATTTGCATATTCCTTTTTGATAACAACCAAACAATAAAATAGCAGAGCACATCTAAAACCATAAGTATATCTCTTGTTGAGACATATTCTGCATATATTAGCATGAAATAAAAATGGTAGCCATAATGATTTCAAAGCATTTTTTTAAGATATCAATGAATATATATGGATACTTATAATGGCCAGCCCACTCTGTATAACTATTCCTTTCTTGCTGTCAACATACTGCATTTTATTATATTATTATAGATATAATAAAGGCAATGTCCAGTTTTTAATCATTATACAGACATAATTAAACAGTAGGCAGACAATTCATATAGAAAGTGATGAGAAATATATTTACATGATTTCACTACCATTACTCAGACCGCATTGCACTTTTGAACCATTTGCCATAGTGCAGGTTGAGCACTTAAAGACTGTAATGTACTGATGGAGGCTGAAAGACTTATTGTAGCAATCAGCCATAACATAAGCAGAAGCAGGAATTATTCTCTTTGGTCTGACAAAAGCAAGTGATCTGTATGATTATAATTTAAACTGAATTCAAACTCCTGCAGTTGGCTAGGCCTTGCTTTTATGAGGAAGAAGTAATTACAACCACTTTAACATGTTGTGTTTCCACCGCACAAGCTGATAGGGAGCCTTTTTTTTTCTTCAGTTACCTTAAGGACACTTTTAGCTCCAGTGTCCACGTTATACGCTACCTGTCTGTCACAATCCATCATCATCAGATCATGTTTTTGTGTTCAGTGTTTTCACAGATTTGTCTTATTTAACCATTACTCCAATCATGACTGTCTACACAGGAGTTTTATAATTGCAGACCAAATGAACACACAGTGTTAGGGCGAATGAACACACACCCTCAATGTGGTATAAAATGACCATGGAGATAAGAGAAACCAATAACACTGGAATCAAAGCTGAAGGAAGTAGAATGAAACTGCCATTGAGGAGTGAGACAGAAGGGCACAGTCTCCTCAGATTGGCGAGTAAAATGCTTTCTGAAATGAGTGATTTGTCCACAGCAGCGGGTGAGTTATAAATGCTATTTCCTGCCTCCCTAGACATCTTTAATCAATTACAGATTGTATCCAGGAGATTTAATTCAATTTCATGTTGCTACGGAGCAATTTTGGGACTCAGTGCATTAATCATGCCATTATGCAGACTCTAAAGCACGGAGAGCCTGCGTGTTTGTCAACCAAACAATCAAATCAATCTCACAGCTGAGAGCCCAAATCAAAAACATGACTCCTGTTTTACCTTCCAGCATTGTGTGCGTCTTTTCTGAAAGGCAAGACACACAAACGAGGGGAAGATTTTTCTTCAGGACGAGTCTTGCATCAAATTGCATGTCTGTTGTTCCATAACAGGCACACACTGTTGACTAAACTCTATATCCATTTTAATCCAAAACAAATCATCTACAACTGGTAAGAAAGAACTTCTTAAAATGCAATGCAATTTTTAATGAAGGGATGTCAGCACAGGTACTGTTGACATGGTAATGCATTGCAAGTGGGCAAAAAAAAAAGGGTTTCAAAATCGATTACAATTACATGACATCTAAACAAGAAAGAAAGCTGAAGCCAAAAAAAGTACTTGTGGAGTAAAAGCTTTGGGTAAGAGCTGCCTGCAGATAAAATTTAATTTGTCCCAGTTTATTTGCACAAGAGAATCAATGGAGAGGAAGAGCTGAGCCATTATTTCTCCACTCTACTTTACCTTCCTTTTGGCTGACCCTTCTCTAGATTGGAGAGAGCATTTTTACCTCTCAAGGAAGTCACATGTCGCTATTCCAGGGAGTGGAATAAACAGTGTTCCTTTGTGTGGTTTATGAGTTAGGGTTCATCTTCCCTCTTGCCCGAGGACCCAGATAAATGTCTCTCAGAGTAGGTTTTATTACTGTGAATATCAACACTCTGAAAACCATCTGTTTCATAGGCCTGCTAGCGAATTAAAGTCATCGCTCCCATCTTGATGGGAGTCGTTCCTCTTATTCCTGGAGATGGATGTTTTTACTTGCCGAGCATTACTTAAATTATACCACCTATTGTGTAGGGTAGGGAGGGATGGATAGTGATGGGACTGAACATGAATGTCAGTGCTCCCGCCCCCTAGCTATTGTGTTTTGCTTTTTCCCCTGTCCATGTGCTTTTGTTTTCCTTGTGTTCTAGCCCTGCCCCACTCTCCGCCCTGTCTCCGCCCACCCGATCATCCCCTCCTGCCTGCTTACACACCTGCTTCCCATCTCCTCATCAGCCCAGCCCTATATCTACCCTGCTTGTCTCTGTCTTGTTGCCAGTTCGTTGCAGTGTGTTTTTGCCTGTCTCGTTCCCGCCGTGTTTTCTGCCTGATCGCTGTTCCCTGAATCGACCCTGCCTGCACTTCGACCTTGCTCCTGCCTGCTGTCCTGCCTTGTTCACCTGATCCTCCTGACTACCTGGTTTGACCCTGCCTGTCCCCGGCTTTGATTCCTGACTGTGTTTGGACTGCCTTCCCGGTATTTTGACCCTGCCTGTTTTGGACTGCCTGCCTGTTCTACGACTCTGTTAATAAACGCCTGGATTCTGGAGTTCTCGTGGTCCGCGCCTGAGTCCTTGCCTGTGCCCTGACAGTACGAACTGGCCATCATGGACTCAGCGGACCTTCCCCAGCTGAGAGCAGCATTGGAGTTGCAAGGTACCCTGCTGGGAACCCATCAGAGCCAGTTGGAGGCAATCGGCAGGTCCCTGGAGAGCTTCGCCACCAGCATGGCCAGCATCACGGCTCAGCTGCTGCAGCTTCAGCAGAGCCGCCCAGCGCCACCTGCAGCCGTCTCTCCCCCTGCCCTGCCTGCACCTCCGAGTCTGGAACCCCGACTGCCACCTCCCGAGTCGTATGCCGGTGATCCAGGTACCTGCAGGTCGTTCCTCTCCCAATGCTCCCTGGTGTTCGAGCTCCAGCCCTCTATGTTCCCCACGGACCGGACGAGGATCGCATACGTGATCACCCTGCTGACGGGCCGTGCCAGGGAGTGGGGCACCGCAGTCTGGGATGCCGGTGCCTCTTTCTGCCACTCCTACGCAGCCTTCACCGAAGAGATGAAGAAGGTGTTCGACCGGTCCAAGCACGGTCGTGAGGCTGCCCGGGAGATGCTGCTGACCCGCCAGGGGGGCCGATCGGTGTCGGATTTCGCTATTGATTTCCGCACCCTCGCTGCCTCCAGCGGGTGGAACTTGGAGGCTCAGTACGATGCGTTCCTCAACGGCCTCTCGGAGCCCATCAAGGACGAGCTAGCCACCCGGGAGCTACCTGCCAGCTTCGATGCCTTGGTGGGCCTGGCCATTCGTGTGGACCAGCGCCTGATGCTGCACCGCAGGGAGAGGGGTTCCCGAAGTCTGCCCAGTCCCTCCCGGGAGCAGTACTCTGTTTGGGCTGCACGGGGTCCTGCATCTCCTCCACCTACCCCTCCAGGACCGATGCAGGTCGACCGGACTCGTCTGTCACCTGCCGAGCGTCAGAGGAGGATCAGCACTGGGTCCTGTCTGTACTGTGGGCAGACAGGGCACTTCGTGGCAATCTGCCCGGCAAAGGCCAGTGCTCACCCAGTAGTGAGGGGATTACGGGTGAGCGTCACCCCCTTACACCTGTCCCCTGAAGTCCATCCTCTGTTCACCGCCACCCTGATCGTCGGGGGTCAGTCTCACTCCGTTTCTGTCCTAATAGATTCGGGAGCTGACGGAAGCTTCATTGACGCCAACCTGGCGGCCCAGCTGCACCTGCCCCGCATCCCACTGCACTCACCATTGGAGGCCCATGCCCTCACCGGAGCCCCACTGGTCCGCATCACCCACACCACCCACCCGGTGAGTTTCCTCATTTCCGGCAACCACCGTGAAGAGATAGTGCTGCATCTCCTCAACACCCCTCAAGCCTCCGTGGTCCTGGGTCACCCCTGGCTAGTGCAGCACAATCCACACATCGACTGGGAGGGCAATAAGATCCTGGGCTGGAGCCCCTTCTGCCACTCACACTGTCTTCGCGATGCCTTGGTCCCTGCTTCACCAGCCCCCCCTGCACCTGAGGATTTTCCTGACCTCTCGGCAGTACCGCCAGAGTATCTGGACCTTAAGCCGGTGTTCAGTAAGTCCCGTGCCACTTCGCTGCCCCCGCATCGTCCTTACGACTGCGCCATAGAGCTCCTGCCCGGTTCGTCACCCCCTAGGGGGCGCCTGTTCTCCCTGTCCCCACCGGAGACCGAGGCTATGAACCGGTACATCCAGGAGTCCCTGGCAGCGGGGATAATCCGCCCGTCCCCCTCGCCCGCAGGGGCTGGCTTTTTCTTTGTTGGTAAGAAGGACGGCTCTCTTCGTCCCTGCATTGATTATCGGGGTCTCAACGCCATAACTGTTAAGAACCGCTACCCCCTACCCCTTCTGTCGTCTGCCTTTGAGTCACTGCAGGGCGCCACCATCTTCACCAAGCTGGATCTCCGCAATGCCTACCACCTGGTCAGAATTCGAGAGGGGGACGAGTGGAAAACAGCTTTCAACACCCCCTCTGGGCATTATGAATATCTGGTCATGCCATTCGGTCTGATGAATTCCCCAGCTGTTTTCCAGTCCCTGGTGAACGACGTCCTCCGTGATATGCTCAATCGGTTTGTGTTTGTTTATTTGGATGACATCTTGATCTTTTCTCGCTCCCGGTCCGAACACGTCCAGCATGTCCGTCGCGTCCTTCAGCGCCTGCTGGAGAACCAGCTATACGTCAAAGCAGAGAAGTGTGAGTTCCATCGGGGCACCATCGCCTTCCTGGGTTTTGTCATCTCCGCGGGAAGCATCCAGATGGACAGGCAGAAGGTCCAGGCAGTAGAGGAGTGGCCTCGCCCCACTTCACGTCGGGAGCTGCAACGCTTCCTGGGGTTCGCAAACTTCTACCGCCGCTTCATCCGCAATTACGGCATGGTGGCTGCTCCTCTCACCTCTCTGACTTCTGTTAAGACGGCATTCTCCTGGTCCCCTGAAGCCGAGAAGGCGTTCGTCGACCTGAAGACCCGGTTCACCTTAGCGCCTGTCCTGACCCAGCCGGATCCTGCCCAGCAGTTCATTGTGGAGGTGGACGCTTCAGACATAGGAGTGGGGGCCATCCTGTCACAACGCTCGCCGACAGACAACAAACTTCACCCCTGCGCCTTTTTCTCCCACCGCCTCACACCCACCGAACGCAACTATGACATCAGTGATCGGGAATTACTGGCAGTCAAACTGGCGCTGGAGGAGTGGAGGCACTGGCTGGAGGGGACGAGCATCCCATTCCTGGTGTGGACCGACCACAAGAATTTAGAGTACCTCAAGTCGGCCAAACGTCTGAACCCCAGGCAAGCCCGCTGGTCCCTGTTCTTTTCCAGGTTTGACTTCACCCTGTCATACCGCCCCGGTTCCAAGAATGGTAAGCCAGATGCCCTTTCACGCCAGTTTTCACCCGCAGAGGTACCCCAGGAGCCCAGCACCATCCTGCCCGCCCGATGTGTGGTCGCGGCTGCTCAGTGGAACATCGAGACCGTCGTCCGCACTGCACTTCGGGCCGAATCGGGCCCTAGCACCTGTCCCCCTAACCGTCTTTATGTTCCCCAGTCTGCTCGCTCTCAGGTCCTGCAGTGGGGGCACTCCTCCAGACTCGCCTGCCATCCCGGTGCCCGACGTACTGCGGCGTTCATCAGCCAACGGTTTTGGTGGCCCACCATGAACGATGACGTCCGGACCTTCGTCTCCGCCTGCTCAGTCTGCGCCCGGAACAAGACGTCCACCTTGCCGCCCGCCGGCCTGCTACAACCCCTGCCAATTCCCAGACGACCCTGGTCCCACATCGCCCTGGATTTTGTCACTGGCTTGCCCTCGTCTGACGGTAACACCGTCATCCTCACTGTCATAGATCGCTTTTCCAAGTCGGTACATCTCATTCCGCTGCCCAAATTACCCTCTGCCAAGGAAACAGCCCAGCTGCTCATTCACCATGTTTTCCGTTTGCATGGACTACCCACTGACGTGGTGTCTGACCGGGGGCCCCAATTCACCTCTCATTTCTGGAAAGCTTTTTGCAGGCTACTGGGTGCCACGGTCAGCCTGTCATCCGGGTTTCACCCCCAGTCTAACGGCCAGACCGAGCGGGCTAACCAGCAGCTAGAAGTGGTACTGCGTTGCCTCACATCTCAGGAACCCACGGCGTGGAGCCAGCAACTACCCTGGGTGGAGTACGCCATCAACTCCCTGCCCTCTGCATCCACAGGGCTGTCCCCCTTCCAGTGCTGTGTGGGCTACCAACCTCCCCTATTCCCGGCCCAGGAGGAGGAGGTGGGGGTCCCCTCGGTGACGGCGTTTGTCCAGCGCTGCCGTCGCACCTGGAGACGCGCACGTACCGCACTGCTCCGCTCCTCGGCTCGGGTCAAGCAGTTTGCTGACCGCCACCGCTCCAAGGCACCCCGCTATCGCCAGGGTCAGCGAGTATGGCTCTCCACCCGGGACCTTCCCCTCAAGGTGGACTCCCGCAAGCTGGCTCCCCGCTTCATCGGCCCCTTTCCCATCGCTAAGGTGATCAGCCCCGTGGCGGTCCGGCTGAAGCTCCCGCTCTCCCTTCGCCGCATCCACCCAACCTTCCACGTCTCCAGGATCAAACCCGTCGTCCGCAGCCCTCTCTGCCCGGCTCCCCGGGCTCCTCCGCCTCCCCGCCTGATTGATGGAGCACAGGCCTACACTGTACGCCGTCTACTGGGGGTTCGGCGTCGGGGGCGCGGTCTCCAGTACCTGGTGGACTGGGAGGGCTACGGACCCGAGGAGAGATGCTGGGTCCCAGCCAGGGACATCTTGGACCCTGGCTTGATCCGGGATTTCCACCGCCGGAACCCGGGCTCGCCTGCTGTGACGCCTGGTGGCGTCCGTAGGGGGGGGGGTACTGTCAGTGCTCCCGCCCCCTAGCTATTGTGTTTTGCTTTTTCCCCTGTCCATGTGCTTTTGTTTTCCTTGTGTTCTAGCCCTGCCCCACTCTCCGCCCTGTCTCCGCCCACCCGATCATCCCCTCCTGCCTGCTTACACACCTGCTTCCCATCTCCTCATCAGCCCAGCCCTATATCTACCCTGCTTGTCTCTGTCTTGTTGCCAGTTCGTTGCAGTGTGTTTTTGCCTGTCTCGTTCCCGCCGTGTTTTCTGCCTGATCGCTGTTCCCTGAATCGACCCTGCCTGCACTTCGACCTTGCTCCTGCCTGCTGTCCTGCCTTGTTCACCTGATCCTCCTGACTACCTGGTTTGACCCTGCCTGTCCCCGGCTTTGATTCCTGACTGTGTTTGGACTGCCTTCCCGGTATTTTGACCCTGCCTGTTTTGGACTGCCTGCCTGTTCTACGACTCTGTTAATAAACGCCTGGATTCTGGAGTTCTCGTGGTCCGCGCCTGAGTCCTTGCCTGTGCCCTGACAATGAAATGATTACAAAAAACTATTTCAATCCAAAGTAGACCTCCAGTAGGCTTCAAACGTAAAGGCTCTGTAGCAATTTATATAGAGTAGGGTTGTAATTCTAACTTTTGGGGTTTTGCCAAGATGCTTATCTCTGTTGCAGCTATTGTATGACACACAGTGATGACTGTCAATATTCAGCAAATATCTTTGTTTTATCAAAGGTCACTCAGTCAGCCTCAAAACTGATTGAACAACACACTAATTACAGGTTATCAACTGTGCCTCCAGTCCAAAAGGTCATGGAGCAGAGGGAAATCTCCACCCCTCGAATGGTTCAACAGTGAATAGACAACAGAAAAGACAGAAAATACTGAGCGAAGGAGATGACAAGCTACTAATGATTCCTTTCTCTTTTGCTCCAGTTGTACTCCTCAACGCAATAAACATGTCCTTATTTTAATTCATGACCTCTTTTTTGTGTGTATGCCTTCCAAGAGTGTCATTTTGATTCCCTTGTATTTCAGATAATAATGATGATGTCATGACATGGACTTTAGCACTCTCTTGGGAGCTGCTGTGTTCTTCCACTTGGTGCAGTGGAGACTGAAGACAAGGTCTCAGTGTTGCAACTCATTTTTCTCAGCCAATTAAATGGGGGTTGAGGAGGCGGGGGGGATTTACATTTGGCCACACAGTGAAAACTGAACAAGGATCCCAGTGGAGGCCCAATTCAGAGCTGCCTCATTTCACACCACAATGTCACATATTTACCATACCTCCCTGCTGTAATAATGGTAATGAATTATTACAAATTAGCATTAATAGTGAATTTGTCCCTCTGCAGAGAAATGAGGCCTACTCATCACACCATGGTGACATGCTCTTCTTAAAAAAATCAAAGTGCTACCAAAGAAAATAATAGAGTAAGAATATCACTGTTACTGGTAACACATATTGTAATGCTGTGGCTCTGATCACCCAAAGTTCTCCTTGGTTCTACATTAACCATTATAAAAGGTGCAGGATTGGAACAGTTCAGGGACACCTCAAAAGGGGCCCATTTTATCGAAAGTGTCACACGTGCTTCACAATGGCACACAACTCCAGAAAATGGGATTAGAGCAGGTTCTTGCATTTATCCCCAACAAGGTCCTCTCTGAGGAAAAACCCATTCAGCAGCACCCACTCGCCAAGCCCGGCCAGTAATTAGCCTATTAAAATGTAGATCCAGGTACAAGTAGGACAGGAGTATGAAGAGCACCTCATTCATATTTAAAGCCGCGAGCATACATGTCACAGTGGATTAGTCCATCTTCCCCCGGAGACCAAGGGCCTCATCCCAGCTACAGCTGAGCAGAGAGACATGTATCATCATCTTCAGCCTGTGGAAACTCAGTGTAATTCAGCTGCAGGTATTACACCAGAGAACTACAATAGGACCTCCACACCAAGCCATTTACTTTCTTTTATAACCTGCAGCCATTCCGGTAAATTTCATTTTTACCTATACTTATGCAATTTGTGACTGTACATTTGCATTGAGCAACCTCCCTCTCAGTCTCATTTCTGAGAGGAATTTATTAATTCATACATTTAGGGTTCATAAAAGTGAATACTTCATTAAAAAGCTGTAGGGAGATACTTCTTCCTGCAACTATTCAAATTGTGGCTGTTGTACCATAAAGAGCAATTTTTGTAAAGTAAATGTGTTGTATTTTTATTTCAAAGAATGACATACAGCCAAATATATAGATATAACATGAGCATATACACTGTAAATGAAAATGGAGCATTAATACAAACTGTAGTGAGCCGTCTTTCTGGTTGGGGTGTGGGGGGTGGCAGGGGGATTGGCGTATGTTACCCTTTATACATTCCATATACCATATTGTAATATTAATCACTATGTGGAATGCAAAAAGTTTCCTCCGACTGATCACATCACATAAAGGCATCGTTAGGTTCTCAAGTCCATTCTTCTTCTTAACAAATGGTCCAGCGTCTGCTGGGCAAAGGCATCAATTGTAATGATGGCGAATCATCCGCTGTACCAGTATAATGGAACTGTGGAATTAAGCTCTTAAATTTCGCCATCAGTGTTTCAGGAGAAATGCGTCCTGCCGATCCTCAGTCATTTTCCTTCTCTGCAACAGACACAGGTTTAGTTTCCAAATGGCCCTCACTTCATCACTGCACATCCCGCATGATGTGTTTCACATTTCAATGTTATGACCCTTTTTAAAGACACTGTATCAACGTACCGAATATTGAATTCTCAGTAACTGACACTGAGAGAATGTTGTTTCAAACACCAGAAACATTAAGGGACCGCTATAATTCCATGTTGAGTAAATGGGATTTGCAAAGACCACAGCATGCAGAAGTTTCATTCACTTCTATCAGTATATTCTTTCTTCACCCCTATGGGGTTTTGATTGTGTACACAGACGCTTCTATTGTTTAATGATATTTTATCAAACATATGACAGGACACACTGGAATCATGTAAATCATGTAACCTATCTATGCACTCTGAGATTTTCCTATGATTATTTTTATATAATTCAATATTATTACAGATCTTTTTGTGGTCATTTAGCAATTCATTTATCCAGAGTGGATATGTGAATAGTGAAATTATTATATTAATACTTGAATACATAGATAATGACAAACATAGATACATCGATACAAAAGAAATAATTCTATACAAGACTGTTCCCCACAGGAAGGCATGAAACATTTCTTCTGGCTTGTAAACTAGCCTGGTAGTTATGACAAACACTCTTAACACCTGAGTGAAACACCACTCTGCTGCAGTAATTACAGATGATCCGCTCCCATAACCCAGGTACTTAGCTTAACACAGGTGTGTGCTCCTGTTTACAAGCAACAGACAGGTGATAACTACATGCATGTCACCACTTGCTGTGGCTCTCAGGTTCAGTGCCTTCAGAGAGTGCAATCCTGCTTCCTCCAAAAAAAAGAACATGGATTACACACTAGAGTTAAGTAGATCGAAGCAGTTTTACGTGTTTATTATATGGGTGAAGAAGATTCTATAATCTTTGTGGAAAAAACTGAGTTGACTGAGTTGGACCGTTTCAGGATTTCTGATTCGCAGGCTAGTTATCTACCATGTCAAGGTAGGAGGTTCAGAGACATGGTTGTCAGAGGGTATCTCTCCTGCTGATACGCCCCACTGAAACGTGAAAGATATGCAACACAGAGAGTGAAAGTGAGACACAGGAGCAAACAGTGAGAGTAAGAAAGAGTGGTGACGAATGAGACTGAGATAAAGCACCGATTGATAGCGCCTGTACGGGAGGCCACTGAAGAAAATGACACAATCTTTTTATAATAGCTACTGCTGTTTATAAGAATAAAAAATTGCAAAAGTATTCTTAAAGTTAAATAGAGACTGCCCAATGAAAAGCATCCAAAGGTGTCTGGTCCTCATAAGGCAGAGCAGGAACTTTCCAAAGCCACCACAAGTCTGCAATCCAGACACACAGGTAGACAAAACAGGCTGACATTTCAGGGCTGTATGATATCTTCCTCAGACACTGACACATTTAATTCAGTCAATTTGGAACAATTGCAAACTCCCACTTACCAACCGGGAACAATCACATAATATTATAATTAAGTGCTAATTATAATCAATGCATTCAGTTGAGTATTTTCAATAGTGTTTTCATTATCTCCAGAGAACAGGTGAATAATGTAGTATTTCAATAAGTATAGATCTTCATAAGCCTACTTGGTATTACACAGTGTGATGAAGTGAGTAGTGTGACCTCACCTGTATCGACCAGTAACCTCCCTTTACCCTGCCCAGCAGTGCTTTAAATGAACATTTCCCCATGCACACAAGCTGTGGACCTCCACTTCAGCTCATGTGCAGATTCAGGGCACCCATACCCCTTAATATATTCGCTGAGGCGGTGAGCCGGAAATTGTGGTGTGAACAGGGCGGCACTAATTGGCCAAAAGTCAACGAGGACTCGGCTGTGTAAGTACAGCTCATGAAACTGGTCCAGAATGATCAATGACCTGAAGTCTGAGTAGAGGATTATGGTGGAATACAGGCACAGATACTTATGGTATCTACTCTCTGAAAGTGGCTCAGATCTGATCTGTTTTTTTGTTATTTTGTTTTTTTTTTTTTTTCTTATTTGTTTTTTTTTTTGGGGGGGGTCTTGCGTGGCTCAGTGGACAAGGCGTTCACTTTGAGCACAGGCTGATCCCTATGGCACAGGTTTTCAACCGGTCATGTCATTTCCCGGTAATGACCAGGACACCACAGCAGCAGTCCAAAGCAGCAGTCCAGCAGCACCTATCCTCCTATAAGCAACCACTATGCTATAGTATGCACTGTTTGATTTATAGTGCCAAAAATAACAATTAGCTGCATGCAAGGATGAATTGGTAATTCATAAAAAAAAAAATCATTGCAAAAAGTCAGATCTGTTTTTCATTAGCATTTGTTATGAGTAAACAGAGATGTGAGAAACCATGATGGACCCTTTGATCAAAGAAGATATTAAAGAGTAGCTGAAAGGACAGCACCTGCCCTCACCCCCTTTGCTTTGTAGTAAAACAGGACAAGTTGCTGCACGATGGTTGATGCAGGCACATGACATATGGAGAGGAAGATTCTGGGTATCACTGAGGGTGGCGAGCAGCCAGGGGTGTTGATGAACATTTAAATCATGGCCACTAACACGGCTGCACAGCCAGGCTGTTTGAAGCCAAAACACTGCGATGAAAAATTTACATTCCACTTTGCTTCAATCAATACCCCATTAGGCCCTAATCAATCTGCTATTAAAGGACTGTTCCTAATGCAATCAGAGAGCTGAAGCTACATGCCAGCACGACTCTCACACCTTGCAGTGTTTCGGGTACAGACGTGGCAACAGAGCAATCCTCTGGGCACAGACAGGAATCCAAAGATGCAGACAATGATCACTTATACACAACCAAGTGAGACGCAAGGAGTTTTATGAGGTGTGAACTGTCACCTTAAATTCAATTACACACAGTCACATTGATTGTCACCGCTCATGCCTGCTCTCATCTTTGAAACGCTCTGGTGCCAAAGGTCGCACATTTCATAAGTAGCATGGCCACTTTGTACACAGTTCATTACACACTGCATAATTAACTGCCCAGTGGTAAAAGATGTTCTTAGGTAAGGACAAATAAAATACTTTGATTGCCACTCAATGGTTACTTGACTTTTTTGGAAAACAGAAAAAAAACCTCTGTCCCACAAAGAAAATCCTTCCTCAGTTGAATTGTGGGGGTATTGTTCGTACAGTACTTGTTAAATTGAATAGGCCCCATAGCCTTGATGTAGTCCTATTTAATGTGTATACCAGCCAGCAAGGAAGGCTTCATCAGGGACAATACTGTCCCTCTGAGTCATGAAAGCAGTGAATCACAGCTAGGCAGGAGATAGACCAGAGTGAGGGCTGTGGGGCAGTGAATTTTCCTCCACCACTAATGCACAGAATAGGCAGCCAAGCCACAGGAGGTGTGTGCAGTGATTCAGCGGTTGGCTGGGTTACGATTTTCATCCATTTCCTTTGATAACTGTTTGAATAGCCTGCCCTCCAGAAAAAAAATGTATTGTTTAGTTTTACAGTGCCTTTGTTCTGCATGGATTAGGAAGCAGTCTTCAGGTCCAGGTCACCCTGGCAGCCACCATTCTTTAAAAACATGCACAGTTGGAAAGAAAGAATTTTTACAGTTTTATGATACTACTGACAAAATCGTGTCATTCAAGGCATGTTCTTCAAATTCCTAATGCACCTCAGAGAAAAGTCCAGTGCTGACATTTCTACATAATATGCTAAATTAGGGTTGTCTGTAAACATAGGACATGAGATGGGAGACCATGGTTTGGATTCCTGATTCCATACTTAGATGCCATTTTGCATCATTATTTGTCATCATCTGAATCATTACAGCAATAGTTTGTGTGCTAACTAGTAACTCTGTAGCAAATTTGTGACCACACACAGTGAAGTGAAAAAAGGGCAGTTGTCAGTGAGTGATATGCTGCAGCAGGTTAATGTTTATGCATTTAAATGGTGGGGTCGTGGGAGTCTCAGAAAATGTAGCAGATTTTGCCACAGTGCACCTCTGTTCCTCATGTTCTCAGTCCACCAGTTTAACAGGCTGGGTTTTTTAGACTTACACACTGAACCTTCCTCCATTTCACTTTAATATTCAACATGGCTGCTCCAGACCAGTCTCTGTCATCCCTCTGCATTTGCATGGGGGTGACTCCTGTCTCCGAGGATCCGAGTGCCACTGTCAGCAGCTGTAGGTAAGCTCCATTTCATTCACACACTGGTAGAGTTTGAGTGACAGGAGGATCAATCAAAGCCTGTCTGGATCCTGCACCACCTGATCTGGCTGCTGATTACGAGTCAGTTCTTCACTGAGATTTGCGGGAGAATCCGTCTAAAATGTCTATTATATAGATACTTTGGATAAAATAGTGTGCTTGGAGGTCAGTGAAGTTAGTGAAAAAGTAAGAATCAAAAATGTTGCTTAAATTCTTATATTCTTAAGAGTAAAGGACAAAGCAGACTATTGTTAGATTTAACATGAGAGCTGATGTTTCATTTGCTTCCCCTAAATGCCACTGCTTCCCTACCTGCCGCACCTGCAAGCAGCTTGCACATGTCAGACTGATATCGGAGGTAGAAATGAAAGTCGACCGCTTGGAAGTGTGAGGAGAGTAAGTAAACAGACACTAATTAAAGACCACTGAACCTGCAAAGCCCACAGTGGAGCATCAACTGTTGACTGATAAGGAGAAGGCCTGAGGCTGCAAGATTGCCTAAGATTCTAGTTTGTTCTCACACTAGTGGTGGAGGATCAGGCTTATGAAGCAGACTATGGTTTCCATTCCATCCCTAAAATGGAATCTAACAACCCCCTCCCATCTCTGCTCTCCAGGGGGGCCATCCTCTAAATAGGGGAAGCAGTGTGTTCTTAGAAAAGAGGGTGTAATGAACAACCTGTTACAACTAAAAAAAGGTGTTAATTGGGATAGGTTGATTTGTCTTATTGCATGCATTTTGTAATACAGGGGTATACATGTCTGCAACACGTATGCAGGCGTGTATACAAGTCACGTGTACTCCTATGCAGAGTGAATGACACTTGCTAAAGTAAGAACACAATCATAGAGCTTTCGATTTGTTTCTTATCAGAAATAAGTTCTCAGAATCAAAACATTGGCACTGTCTTGATGATAAATTCTGTACTAGTGCATGGTTAGCAAGGGTTAATTAGCAACACTGAAACACACATGTACTCATATACATCACAGCATCAAACTTCATTAAAAAGAAACCTTTTCTATAGGCATACAGAATGCAATACATGAAAACCTCTTTAGTTTGATGTATGATTTATTTTGCTTATTGAAAAAATAAACACATTTTGATTACATCTACTTTTTTGTTGAAGGACATCTCAGATTAGAAATGGCAAAAAGAAATAGAAATATCAAACAGTATTTGAAAAATATCAGAGGAAACTGTCAACAACCATTCTGACAGCCTGAAATGTATTCCATGTGAATGGGACATGAGATTCTACACTGGACTGAAAATGCAGTATTTCAGTGAGTAAGAGAGCATGATAGTGCATCAGAGACCATAATAGAACACAGTGCCCAAGCTTTGCCAAAAAGCATCTGTTCCAATCAGCCATCGCATTATTTTTGAAAAAGTTAACTCCTTGCAAATGTAATGCTTTGCTTTGTGACCTATCACATTTGATTTTAAAGGTCTAAACTAAAGATAGGTTTTTCAAAATAGAAAGTTACATTCAGTCTCCAAGGCTTGAAAAAATCCATCAGAATTATCTCAAAGCAAGAGCTGGGGAAATGGCATAACAACTAATGATTTCAAAATAATAATGAAAACACACACACAATAGAATGTGAATTTACTTGGTATAGCAAAGCCAGACTGTAATCCCCTGAGTCAGAAATTGTATCTATTTATCTAATGTATTTTTAGAACTTCCAGCCTTTAAAATTTAGGCCAGTGTCTGCATGGAATGAACATTAACTGGGGGAAAAAATCTTACAGGCCTATATTGTTATTTCTAGCCATGTATTAAATATCTGTGAAAAATACACAGAAGCCCCTCACACAGGAGGCAAGAACACTAATGACAATCCCTCACTTTACAACCAAATACAATGCTCACTAAAAGCCCCATCTCACAATGCTAGCAGGTGACTCCCATATGCAGGGTATTGATTTCTTGTGGTGTACAGCACTCTTTGATAAGGCTTTTATTCCCCCTTCAACTCTTGCCGGTGTGATTTCCAAGAGCCCACTGTGAAGATGGGGAGCAGAGGCGGCTTGTTAACTCAGATTTCGTAGAGACTCTGACTCCTGCCTGCTGAGCCCATACAGTGGGAAGGAGGATGAGTTTACTAAATGAGGGAAGGAGAAACCGACAAGTTTTCACCGCAAGGCAGAAGGCAGAGATGCTAAGACTGGACATTTCTATGAAGCAGCTGAAGTATCATATCCGAAAAATTTCAGCAAGTCAATTAAAACTTTTTTTGAAGCTCCTTGGTGATACCTACAGACAAACGAACAAGAGAGAAAATATGACAGCTCTTAGAACAGAGAGCTGGTAAAGCCAGGCATTAAACTGCAGTCTTTAGGAACCCAATTCCCAATGCGGTGGGTGCTGGAAACTGTATTATAGCTATATATTATAGCTATATACAGCATGGTCTCCAGCTTGATATGGTGCTGCCAAACTATTGATGCCAAACTGTGACAAAAAGCATGAAAATTCAGATCAAAAATTTCAGCCTGTCTATTTGCATATCTGGTGTGAATGCAACTTAGTTGACTGAAACAAGACTGAAGAACAGTGGGCTTTCTAAAACAGACAGACAACTGGCTATACAGGTCATAGGTCCTGCAACCAATGTAAGTCACTCTGGATAAGAGTGTCTACTAAATGCCAATAATGTAATATAATGTAAAAAAGTCCTTCCCAATCCATCATACAGGGAAATACAGCTGGACTCTGAAACTACTGATAGAGGCTTCCACGAAGCAAAAGGGAAAAGGAATTATTGATTTATTATTTTCAGCAGTAGCAATATTCATGGCACTAATACTAGTGCCAAAGCCATCATTGTGATTATGAGCTTTTCCCAGGATCCAGTATCCCTGGTGGCGAGGTGTGGATATGAAGATAAACGGGGGGAGGGGGGATTAAAACATCACGGATGTCCCGACCGTTTAATTGAAACTTCCCCTGAGAGGCCGTGGGGGGTCACTGCGGAGTTGGCGTCTGGGGACTCGCCACCGGGGGGAACCGGGGGTAAATCCATTCTCCCGCTGCCTCTCAATAGAGGATGATGAATTGGGTGCCATCGGCATGCGCAGGGACAGCGCGCAGACGAGATGTGCCGCATTGTGGCCTTTATGTCAGAGCTCCTGATGGAACAATCCCACCACAGGCCCCCTTTGATCAATAATTAATCTAAACATTAAAAAGCATTTTCTTTGTGGGACAGGCTAACAGCGGCATTAGTCATAAAGAACGATTCTTCCCGGCTCCCCCTGCCCTCTCCCCCCCCTCCTCTGTTTTTAATGCAGTAAATCTTTTTAAAAGTTCCTTCTCCCGCCTTAAAGGTGAATCTATCAGCTGTGGTGGGGTTAAAGAGAAAGGGGACTTGACAGCCATGTTAAACCTCCCCCTTCAGCAGCGCTAGTGCTAGTCTCCTCCTCAGCCTGAGTCTATCACAACCATTGCTAACCACCTCACATCTTTTCCCAGACATTTCTAAATGCTTGCCAGTGGCTGCCTCCAGGATATTTCACAGGTTTGTGTAATAAAATTATAGATTAAATTAAGGAACAAAAATAGTTGAAATTGGACTATTTGTCTTTGGACTGACTCAAGCACGATTGGCAATTTGATCATCTTAACCGCCCAGCCCCCATAATCCATGTAGCAGGTAGGTGTGCGGTCATTTACATTTCAGCCTTTAAATTTTTTAACTTGACTGACTTCAAAAAGATGGAAAGGCAAGCCGCCTAAATGACTTTCATGTTTTAATAATACTGAAAAGGTGTCGAGATTGTCTTTGCAGACATTCTTTAAGAGCAAAGAAATTAATCATTAGGACACCTTCTCGGTTTTATTTCAATACTCTGAATACAGATGATACAGAAGTCTGAGGCCTCAGACAAAATGAGTAAGTGGTGCTGCAGTGATTAGGTCAGAAGTTCTCGCATTACATGCACCAAGTCAAGGGCCAACTAGTACAGATGTACAATGTACTGCATTTTTTTTCCTTAATTCATTCTCAGAGTACAACTTACACAACTGTTACACTGTACAATATATGGCATTAGGTTACCAAGCAACTCACGACTGTGTGCATTTTTTTTCTGGTTATTTTAGCTACTGGTACTATGAACCTGTAACTATCCAGCGGTTGATTAAATTACATCAGCGTTCAATCTGTATGTAACAGTTACATTACTTTACCTGTGCATGTTTTAAAATGTATGCAGTACCAATGACATGTAACACACAGCCAATCCTTTTGGTTATTTACAATTTACAATTTACAATTTACGATTTGGCATTTCGCAGACGCTTTTAGACCAAAGTGACTTACAATTAGTGCATCAATCAGGTTTAGCTGACTTCCTCATAGGCAAAAGATCGCAGTAGGAATGCAAATTAATCATTTACAGTACCATGCTTCTGTATATCCTGTCACAATAAAGCAGAAATCATTGCATATTTAAATTCATTGCAGTTATAAACAATATTTCAAATCAATTTCACATTCACTACCTTGGTGGAAGATGGGAAATGTAGTTCTGTGCTCAAATTGTTGAGTCATGTTTGAAACAATCACAGAGAGTTCCATTAAAATGTTATAATTATTATCATCTGAAGAAAACAATCATGAGTTACTGCTAAATTTACAATTATGCTTATTCAAGATGTCCTATACAAATTCTATATTTAGACTTTGAATCATTTAACATAAGGTCTTGGTTAAATTGTAGGGAACAATCACCCAAGCCTGTACAAGTCCAAATAGTCACTCATCTAAATGGCAAAAGTACTCGGTGCTTACATGTAGAGAATGCACAACTAGTTCAACTCTTCTTAATGGATTTCCATGAACAGTATTGTTTCTTCAGCAGGAAACGAATAGGAGTTGTCATCGTGGTTTATTTGTTTAGAACAACAGAATCCATTTCTGTTGTCTCTTAAGTGATAAAAACACTTAAAATATTAAGATGTTTTCAGTCAAAAGTGTGAGCATTCTGTTTGTGCTATTTTAAACACAAGTCCTGCGCAGTGGGCAATCCACTCACAGGCTCCTAGATCTCTCATTATAAACCTGCTTTCCTGTACGGAAGCAGAGCATTGGCCATGATTGAGGGCAATCATTTCAGTCTGCGTGGAGACCTAGGGATTACAATCAGGCCAGCATTGTCTCCACACAATAACCTCAACTGCATTTTTCTTTCATTTAGCCTTGTGGCTTTTCAAAATTAGCCCCTATAAACAGAGTGACCTGCAGAAAGATTACTTCCACACAGCGGAAGGAAAAAAAAAAAAGGCTAAATGATTTCCACAGCACCGTATGTTTATTAAATTGTGGCAAATCTCATTTCACTTTGATTCATTGTAGTCTCATTGGTTGGTGCCAGGCAGGCAGCCAGAGAGGCTGGACACCTTCCATTAGCTGTGTAGAGTGCCCCCATCATTCTATTATTCACCCAGCCATTGTCATTTTACAATTTAGTTCTAAAAGAATCTCAGATCTAATGGCTTTTTTGCCCATTAAAGCCACAGAAGACACTGAAAGAGAATCAGAATGAATTGTACATAAATTGTGGAAGACATTGTTTAAATCAAATGGGGAGACAAAACTCATGTTCATGATATAAAAAAAAACATTCAAGGCACATCTACCAAGTAAGAGATGTTTAACCAGTAAAGGAGCTATAGTGGAAAGGAGTAATGGAAAGTAAATTGTAGTGTCCTATGCACACTGCCTTGGTTGACCGCCTATCCAGAGGTGATACCAAAACATTTGAAATATCTGCTTGCAACAAAGATCAAAGATCAAAGCACAATGTTGGAATTTGTCCTGGTCTGTTAGGAGAAGCCAAAACTGTTCCCCTGTTCACATAGGGCTGTACATGCAATGCACATATACTTTACACAGGGTTATTAAAAGATTACGTTTAGGTGATTTAGAAAAAGACACTGCAGATACATGATGAGTTCTGTCTTCTCTCATTTCGTTTACTATAGGATAATATATTATATTTACTTATCAGATGCTCTTATTGTAATCGTAATCTTATCCTGTCTTATTTATGTTATCTTCATCGCTCAATCATTACTTTATCCATTCAGACAGCTGGGTACTGAACAAGACAATTCAAGTTCAGTATACTGCCCAATCGGGCAACAGCAGTAGCCTGCCTGAAAATCAAACTGGCAAACTTTGGGTTACAAGTCCTTTTCCTTACCTCTCTGCCACACTGTCAAACTGTATCACCCATGCAGACAGAGAGTTGTTGTCTTTTATCAGTGTGAAAAATTGCAGCAACAACATAACAGTGCTGTTTTATTTTTACATTCATTTAGAAGCATTGCTTCCTGGCATTGATGTCGGTGTGTGCAGTGAAAGTGGGCAGGACAGGCACTGCATAAACTCCTCACAACCTGATACTAAGTCTCCAGAGATACCATCCAAATGTACTGCCCAGTCAGAATGATTCACTCATGTGCCTAGAGGGACTCAAACAATAGAATAATATCAGCAGTACTGTATATGAAAAATACAATGACTGGAAAGACAATTATGTTAATTCACATTTTCTGCATGAGCTAAATGTTAAAAACCAAAAATATGTCATGCATATGTAAATATCTGAATGAAAATCTCATCAGAAAATAGGACTTTGGAGATACTTTCATGAGTATAGCCTGGTCCTTCCCTAAACTGTCATTTGGAGCATTCCCTCCACTTTAGTTATACACCGCCTTGTCCATTGTGAAAACCATAGGGTGCCACATACAAAGACTCCTACTGAACACCTAAATGTAGCCTGTGGATATAATTCCAGTACCATTAAGAACACTATGTCAAAGCTGTGTTAAAGGTCGGGTCGTTATTAAAAGCAGGCTCCGCATCAGTCAGGACCACCATGTAAGGCTTGACACTTCTGGAAACACCCTTTCCAAGCTTGTACTGTGGTCCTTCTGCAGGCCAGAGAGGGAGCTACAGTGACGAAGTCAATGGAGGAAAAGGCAGCATACATTTACATTCCACCAGAAGGACAAAGTAATGAGCATTCCCTTCCAGTAGGGGGCACTTGTGCAGAATGGCAGGCCTCAATGCATAGGGATGCTCACTGGTCCTGAAGCAGTTTTACCCCACTCTTCATCGGAGTACAGGGCGTAAATATTTACTGAAACAGTCTTTTGTCTTAGTGTAGACACCTTTAACAGAATAGAACGTTACGCTCAAAATTACCCCTTTGATGAAAGATAAACACAGGGCAGAGACAGAGGTTCAAAGCAGGCTGGAAGCACAGAGCAGGATGTATCTGCTCTTCCTGAGATGTCTGGCTGAGGCAGAGTCATGCACAACACCGCATGTGAGAAAAGGAAGGAGTATGGTGTTTGCCCAAGGCAGCACAGTGTTGAAACACTGAGATCATATCTGGAAAAATGTCCTTTTTATTCCAAAATCTCAAAACTAGACAAGTAAGCATAGATATAGTGTAAATAATACAATTAAGAAAGGGCATAAATATTTTATAAATATCAAAACTGTACAAACATGCATGTAAGACCGCTGGATATGTTCATTTGAAAGCTCAATATACAATTATATTACATAGATTGCACGTCTTCATTTACATTACATTGATTTATTTAGCAGACGCTTTTATCCAAAGCAACGTACAAAAGTGCATACATACAGTCTTCAGACAGACAGATAGACATACAGACAGGTTAGACGGACAGATTTCAGGTTTGTATACTGTACAAATATTCCATATTTTAATACTATAATTACATTATTTTGATTATTGGTGGTGCGTAATACTGTAATTCCTACAATAATCTTTGAACATATGACAGTAACAGAGTACACTATTCATTGTTACACTCTACATACTCTAACTGATTTCTTACTGTATTTTACATACATCCTATTTTAACCCAAACGTTAGTACCAAGGTTTATTTATTTGGCCAGGGTGACTTACTAGTCTGTGGTGACAAGATTCATATAGTGCTTATCATTACATCTTAAAAGTGATCATAAAAGAAATCATTACCCTCATAGCACATAGCACAGGTAAAGTGTCAATCCATGAACCATAATCCCAAGGACAGCAGATGCAAGGGACGCCTATGCTAAAGGAATATAATGATATTATAACTTTTCAGTACAGGTGTTCCAATAAACATACAAAAGAATTAACAGTTACAGATGATGTTAAACGAGTGGATTCATTTATTGGTTGCTAGGCTAGGCTTTTTCTGCCAATGCAATTAATCAATCCAAACAGAAAAAGAATACATTTCAAATGTACAATAAGCATTGGTCTTACTTATAATACGGCTTCATATAAAATATACATGATATATTATACAATTTAGCAATTCAGGTTTTTTGGAAAGGTTCAGAAAGAAAAAAAAACAGCAGTCATTAAATGACAGTGACATCCAAACTTCTGCTTTTTTACCTCCTTTGAAGTAAAACCTTAGCACTTGGGACTGAAATCCACAAATAACCATTGCTGGCCTTGACTTCAACCCATCTCGTTGCAGAGTAAACATGACCTAAGAGGATACTACACTCATGTTTGGGTTTTTAATTAATTACTTTACGAATATTAATTAGGGAGGGAAAAAATGTGCACCGTTCTTTGTTAATCAGATTAGAAATGCTTACTTGGCTCCCAATTAGAAACTTAATTGAACCTCTGTGTTCATGTTTGTGTGAAGCAGTATGTGTTCCAAACCTAATATCCAATATGGTAATTTTGAAATGGGACAGTGGCGTGGCTATTCAACAGGAGAAAGAAATCTGCCTGTGATTTGGGCCTGTGACCAAGAGGAAAACAAAGCATGGAGGCTGAAATTAAAGCTGAGGGTACAGCAACAGCTTTAAGCCTCTCAACCTCAAGCAACATAAAGTCGGTTTGCATAAGGCGGCCTGCACCAAAATCGCACAGCCACTCTCAACAACAGCCATGCTGATGAATGAATTCCAATGAGACAATAAGGGATCATATTTCCAATCCAAATCAAACATACATGCTGTTCATCGGTACGGTCAGACATACATCAACGTGTCGAGTGTGTGTTCCTAATAACGTTGGGTGGTTTTAATCTGTTTCTTTGAAGCGATGACCTGCCCATAATTGCAACCTGTTTTTGCATTCTAAAGCACACAGATCAATAGAGGGGGTATTGATTGCCAGGCCCTGCCGCTGCGTTGGCCTTCCCATTGTGGCATTTATTCCCCTGGCTGCAATGCAGATCAGCCCCTGGCAGATGAGGGTTTCCTGGGTGTAATACTAATAGAGCTGACCCTCCCCTCTACCACCCCCCACCACACACACATCCTCCCGCACACACACACACACACGGGCGCATGTACACAAATACACACACACATACACACACACACACACACACACATACACACATATGTGCACACACACGCACACACACACACACACACGGGCGCATGTACACAAACACACACACACACACACACACACACACACACGCACACACACACACACACACACACACGGGCGCATGTACACAAACACACACACACACACACACATACACACACACACACCCTGTTGCCCCTCTCCAGGCCCCGCCCCTTTTGTCCCCAGTGGCAGCTGGGATGGAGTGTGTGACAGGCAGTTGATTGGTGTGGGACCCCAGGGCTCGCTGGACAGTGGAGGGTCAGGAGCTGAACATATGCTTGAAGCCTTATAGTTTTGTTCAGCATTGGTAACACTAAGAACTAGTTATGCAGTCACAGACAAAGCATGGTGTTTACTTAAATTAATCAGGATTAAGTCAGGGAAGGACAGGGGGATTTAAACAGGTATATAGGTTTTTGGGGGGGTTGAGAGCAGGCTGGAGGTAGACAGCTAAGAAATGCACTTTCATTACATTCAGTTATATCATAACATTCCTTTTGCCTCCATTAGTATCCATTCTCTTCAGTTAGTAAGTGCAACTGATGAAAGAAAACTTTAGGCAAAAAAAATTTGCCTTAAAAAAATTGCCTTAATGTAAAATCACATGATGAGCTAGCCAGAGCTACAACTCTTACAAGGTCTTACAAGGTCTCCTACAATGTGAGCTGCACATTTGGATAGATTTTATATGTATCACAGACATTCTCCTTTGGGCCTCCTTTGGCCCCCATTCTCCCTTGAAAAATAGCAAACCTAAAACATTGACTATAAAACATGAATTATGTATAGACCAAACAAGCAATGCCTCATGTGGATAAATCACCTTCTGACAGAAGCAGCTCTCTAATAAAGGGTGTGTCAGGCAATTGTCTGAGAGGTTTTTTTTACTTGAGGATAATTAGGGAAACTCCCTTTTATCATCTTCTGAAAAATATAACCAACAAAAAAACTGCATAATGTTGCAAAACTGATGTGCTTCAGGTCAGCTTTTGAGCTCCTATTCCAGGCACGCCTTTCTTTAGATCATTATACTTTAACACTGCAACACAAAAAATGAGCACAAACACTATGAAAAGTGTGATAGCAATAGTGTCATAGGAGCAGCTCAAGGGAGTTTAGATCTTTAAATTGTTTATGAAGCCTGGGGTGTATATTTTAAAGTGCACCCATTTAACATCCTATCAGAAGCCATCACATTACATAGATGACATTACAGCCAAGCACTGAGCAGTTGGTTCTTGGCTCAGGTCCAGGTCCCTGTGAGGCCCCGTACCAACATGCCCTCCTCCTGGCACCGTGACAATGTGGGTGACTGTCACAAATCAAATCTGGGTGGTGCCTGTCATTCCAACCCCCATCCACACACAGATACATGTACGAACACACACACACACACACACACACACACACACACACACACACACGCACACACACACACACACGCACACACACACACACACACACGCACATACATACGTACACACACACACACACACACACACACTCACCCACACACACACTCGCACACACACACACACACACACACACACACACACACACACACACACACACACACACATGCACACACGTGCACACACAGGCACACATGCACTTAATCCTTGTCTTTCCTTTCATCTGTATCAGTGTCTCAACCTAGATCGTGACTGGAATGTAGTATTCCAGTCTGCACCTGTTCTTTGTCACAAAAACATATCTCCAACTCCACCTTTTGTGCTTTGGGATAGAAGATTTGAAAAAAAAATATATATAATAAATGTAAATACAGAAATCCTGGTTACACTCACTTCTGTGTTTAACCATCTGGTGGCAGTGTTCCAGTTCTCCCTCACATGTGAATTCACTTTTCTTCAAACAGGGTCCTCTCACAATGAGACAAGAGGTTGCAGACCCCAAGGGACATGCATGGCAACCATGGAAATGAGCTTTTTAAGAATGAGCAATATCTGGCTAGCCCTAACTCTCCCTCACACACACATGCATGCACTCAAGTGCACACAAATGCACACACACACACATCTGCATGCATACACACACACATATCCTCCTACACAAACACTTGCACACGCATGTACA
This sequence comes from Megalops cyprinoides, assembly GCF_013368585.1. Taxonomy (NCBI): domain Eukaryota; kingdom Metazoa; phylum Chordata; class Actinopteri; order Elopiformes; family Megalopidae; genus Megalops; species Megalops cyprinoides. The sequence continues at coordinate 28,354,534 of NC_050594.1, forward strand.
GCCAGGTGAGTAGAATATAGCTAAATATTGCAGTGTGGTCTTTGTGTCATAGCAGTGTCAACCGGTAGTCCAGCAGGATTTCAGTGCTGTGATTGACATCAGCATCTAAACAGAGCCTAATGCAAACCCCTTACAAAAACACACAGGTCAAATGGACAAAAGGAATCAAATTATGGTGACTACCAATAGTTTCTGGCAAATTAACTTAAACCGAGTATGGCATGAAAACTACAAACACACACACATGCACACACACACACACACACACACACACAGATATCATACCTCACTCATCCAAGTCCTAATTAGATCTCATTAAGACCTAATATATATGATCTCTGATGAGAAAGAAAGCTTTAAAGGACAGTGCTTCAGAAGAACTCATTAACCACAGTTGAAGCTGGTAAATTTCATTTGCTGCTAACTAAAAGTTAATTTTATCCATCTAAGGCCTTCAAATTACAATAATTCTTCATTGCACTAGGATAATATTATCTCATTGTGAAAAAGATAATTTAAATGTTAATAGACAGCTGCTTCCTCTGTAGGCTTGGGACAGTAAGCCTTTCTCTGCAGGCAAATAGGTCTCATTTGCAACAGGGTGGCAGACTCTGCTTTCTGCTGAAGTTCAGGATTTTAGTGATACTGAACCACTGGCTTTTTGACAGAAGGACAATGTGTGTTATTTTCCACAGTTAAAGTGGACCTTCAGAAGTGCTCTAAAATAAGGTGGTATACTTCTGAAAAACAAGGGCATGCATTATTGATTTGATTTCAGCAAGCTTGATTCTCTTATGGTCTCATCACGCCAAGCTTGGCAGGGAAGACAAGCTGAGAGTAGGCCACACCCCCGAGCTAATGCCCTCATTAATGTGCTGCGTTGGTTAAACGTTGCACTGCCAGCCCTCTCAGGTTTGGATTGTCAGGCGACTCCCCCTCTCCTCCTTGGCCCGCCTCAGCCCTAATGAGCCTCTCCCAGGGGCAGGGGTTTACCTCACCGGGGGTAAAGAGGCCATCATGTTGCTCGTTTAAACGTGACACCTAGCCGTGACTTCTCCCTAATTGTGTGCCGATGTTGGCTCATTTGTCCTGGCTGGTCGTTAAAATTCAGCCCTATGTTCTGCCATTCGTAGGCCGGCTGTAGGCAATTTAGGAAATCTGGTTGCCTGCAGCCTTGGAGGAGAAAGAATGAGACCTCCTGCTGAAGCACTGTATGAGAATACGCACACACATGCACACACACACACACTCATGTGCGCAAGCTCATGCTATCTCTTACACATGCATACTAATATTAATACACTCACATCAACACACATAGATACATGTGCACGCACACACATGCATACAAATATGGAAACACCCACATAAACACACTCACCACACACACACACACACACACACACACACATGCACAGACAATAACATATACAACCCATATCTCCAAGGATTACTGTTTGTGCCACATTTCAAAGCAACCCACATCAAAACGCTCTGACTGAGACCTGTATGAAAGCGACCTTTAGCAGCCCTACATTAAATATTGATAAAATAAACTTATGTAGATTGTTTATTGACTGGGTTCTGAAGGGAAGAGAAAAAAATGATTCAGCTGTCTGTTGGAGTCTGGTTTTATTATAGTTATTTTGGTTGAATTCTGAATGTAATTTTAATGTACTTGGGTGACACTGGGTCAAGTGGTCTGTAATTACCAGAAATAATCAAACAATTAAAGGAATAATTGCCTAAATTTGCTGTTTTGCTGAAACGGTTTGCCATTACTATAGTTTAGCTTGGGAAAAATAACCCCCTTGAAGGTACAATTGCACAACAATACTTTTTAATAGGCTCAATTATTTGCAATTATGGCTTATTCATTGTAAACATGGCAGTCCTTCATTCGCTGTCACTTGACATGATTGTGACATTTGCCAGGTGGCATGTGTCTGCCCTGTCTCACATCACTGTAAAGCCTGTTTGAGTTCTGCATGGTATAGCCTCCATGCTGGATGGCAAGACATAACACATTTTTTATTCAGTACAAATAAACATTTAGAAAAAAAAACATATTTTTAGCTGTTTAAAAATAAGATGTGTCAAATATCATACTGTTTTAGGCATGTTACACCTAGAAATTTCTGAATCTTTTTTTTTCTTCTGAAATTTTTCTGAATTTTTCCCAAGAAGTGTTAAAGCACAATTTTATGCACTGTGATACCTTTGGCAAAAACAAAAAAAAAAAATATTCCAAATTTTGAATTGAAGAAATGTTGGTGGATTATAGGATAATTAGTATTATTACATGGATAATTAGTATTATTATTACATGAACTGGTAACTGGTCAAAAAGAATGCTCAAATGCAACCCCATAAATAAGTAATTTTTTATTTTTTTTAAATTGTTTAGCCTAAAGTTTTAAGCAGCACTTTAACAGCATTGGTTCTAGTGTTAACCAATAAATTTAACATGCTTCTTGTTGCACTGGATACAAATACACACAGCTCCCAATCTACCATTCATAATGGTGGAGGCTATAGGGGAACCCTAATAAACATCCTGTTTTACTAAAACAAAAAGAAAGAGGAAGTTTTGGAAACAGTGCCCCCCTTTACCATCATAGACTGCCCACTTTACAGGATCTCCAGACAGAATAGGTCTTTCTAAACTGTGCCACACAGAGCTTGGTTTGATCTTGAACAGGAGAGAGTCAGTAAAACCAGTGTCCTAGACAGGGCTTTCAGAGCATTTCAAGAAATGTAATTATAAGCTTGTGTTTCACCTTCCTACGCTAGGTGCCACAGTGTGTTTACCGAATTCGACTCTTCACAGGTCTGACAAAGGGCAAAAATAAACAGAGAACCCGATGTTTATTAACTTTTAATAATTGTCTGGCTTTTCTTTTAAGCATGAGGGCTGAGGCTGTTCCTTAACACTATCCCTTTTATAAATGACTACAGAGTTACTATATATTTCCATACTTTCCACTTTCATAAGGGTGAAACAGAGAGAGAGAGAGAGGCCATCCCAGTGCTGCTAGCTGGGGTGTGAGTGTGAGACTGCCAACCAGGAATAAATCATGATCTCTTCTTTAAACTCGATGAAGGAGTGAGTTCAGCCGCACCTGTGTGCTCATGCTGTGAGTCAACCGATGCCTGTTCGGCATCATCAACATGTTTCTATTTCCTCCACGAATATGTTCCCTTCAATTCAGAGCACAAGTTACAAAGCGCATCCAATCTGTCTATCTACTATACATATTTTTAAATTGACCAAAAAAAATCAATACCAAAATTGTATAATGAGGAGAAAAAAGTATGTGTTTTCTATACCTTTGCATTTAATTAGTTAGACAATTCTTTACAGATTAAGTGGAAGTTACGTTAGTTGAGTCATCCCACAATGCCAGCTACAGGAATGGAAATATACAGCAGTGCAATTAGTGGAGCAACATTTTCAACAGAGGCTATGGAAGGTAATCACAGGCAGTCCTTACTGGAGATAGATCAACGGTTAATCAAGAATACCAAATATGAAACTAACTGTGCTGACTAGCACCATAGTTGGTATTCACACTCATCCTCTTTATTCTTTCCACAGTTTATCCTGGAATTTTACTTCTTGATTGTCGAATTTTAATTAGCCTACTAATTTCATACTACCTACTGTAAGTTAGGTGGGGTGCCAAGCTAAAAAATGAGAGTATCATTTTCAAACTTGGAGTTTCGAGGTTGACGCTACATTACTGTTGATCAGATTGTTTGCACAGCCAGTGTTAAACAAGTAGTACAATTTAGATCAGAGATTAAATAAATGGGGAAGCACCACTGTCAGGTTAGTCATTACCATGAATAACGACTTCACGTCCTCAAGGTTTGTTGCCATTTACTATGCAAACCGTTCCACATTCTTGCAGGGCCCAGTTTGTTTTCTTTATTCACGAAATTAATGAAGTGTAGAGAAAAGGAAGAAGCAAACGATCTTCGAGACACCAGCTATAATCTAATCAGTCTCACTGAAATCTTTCACTGTCTTTCCAAAGACACACATCATTATAAGATGCACAAATTATTAAGATATAATGCAGCCCTCCTGCCCTATTATAGTTCTTATTGTTTGTAGGCTGAATATCAACTAGATCTGAGCCAGGAAGGAATACAGAACAGGCAAACTAACAATTGCTGAAACTTATGTAAACCTGGTGTAATAGAATTCTAACCTCTGATATTGTGTTCCTTCTGATATTATCTGAGCTTTCATTCACACATTGGACTGTGTCTATAAACAAGTCACTCTTTGATTCTTCAGAAACATGAGTTCTACTGACAGCTTTAACAGCACTGCCGAGGGGGAGTTCTGGGTATTGCTTTTGTTACTGTTTCCATCACATTTTTTGAGTTGTGCTGAAGGATCAGACCCTCAGGCAAGAGGGTAAACAGGAAGTGCAGATAGGCTGGCACAGACAAGGCTGTGGTGACTTTGCCACACTCCAGCACAGAGCCAAGAAAATATGATGGACACACACATAAGGGGAATATGTTACAATTTATCACTGCTTTTCTTCCTTAAAAATACATATTAACATTACAATCTGCCAGGGTCTCAAGGCACAATATCTCTTACTGTGAAAAAAGGTATAACTTTCTATTTCTGAACTACTGTGGGAAACTATTTGTGTCTAGATTTAACACAATGTCTGACCTTTGATAAAGTTCAAAAGAAACATAAAGGTCTAGAGGGACCCAGGATCTATTCACAAGTTTACACAAATGAATTGTCGGTTTTCCAAAAGCCAGAAGCCATCAGTGCACTTCTGCACTAATCAAAATTCTGACTTTGCCATTAAGCAGGTATTCTGAAAATTTAATGCTCACCTTCGTGGTGTGGCACCAAGCTGTGGCACCATGTCTCCCAGCACCGATGAGTTGCACACATCTCAGTCAAGGGATAAGACATGAGTCTTCACCTCAGCGCACACAGATGGTTCATGACTTTAGGGCAATTTTGGAATTTTTTACAGGCTCATTGTAAGGAGATCCTCCAGCTGTAATTACACACAGCTGCAATGAAGGTATTGTAATGATTCACCACAAGCAGAGTGCTGACATTTATGATACAGATAAGTACAGTACAGATATAATATTATTCAATGCAATACTTGAGTAAAGACTGTTGTGGTGATCTGTGGAGGAGTTTTGGGATATCCCATTCGTTCCTGAGTCTGATGTTTGTGCAAAATCAGTTTCACCAAAGTTAATTGAATGAAATCATGCACATCATGTAAGTCCTCTGCTTTTTTAATAGAGGAAAAGATGCAATAGAAAAATATCTACAGATTGACAGACAGTGTCTCATGTCTACATTAATGGTTTTGGATGGGACTTGTTATTCATGAAAACAGAAAGACTTTCCTTTCATGGTTTTGCATGCCTTACGGTAATCACAACCACAAGCAAATGAATTACATGAATCCTAGAGCTCAGCTAACATTGAGCCAGAAGCCCTGGATGAATTCCTACATAGCACATGAGACGCTTATGTACAGTGAGTGCGGGCCATAAACATGTTAATTCTGTCAGTTCTCCATCACCTTGTCTCACCACCACAGAGAGGCGCCCACTTACTTATACCACAATGCTTACCTGGAACACTTCCCCAATATCTCCTACTAAACTATAAAAAAATGTGATGGTTTGGTTTTAATGGTTTAATGTAATGGTTTGTGTAATGGTTGAACGCACTTGTTAGCTTTACCTGCTAGTTTGTACCTTGCCTGGCCAACCTTTGGAAATTTGTGATGCAGCACTTCTAATATTGTTGACTCTGTATGGTTTTTCACTTGTGTTGTGTTGTACCTCACTTGTAAGTCGCTTTGGATAAAAGCATCTTCCAAATGGATAAATGTAAATGTATAATGTAAATGTACTGCATCTCGAGTTCTTCGCCATCATAGAAACCTGGGCAAGGGTAAAGATAGTGATTTATATAGCATTGTGAGTCAGAGCCAGACTGGCATCCAGCGGTTTCTGCCAGCACACATTTCCGAAATGAATTTCCTCCAAAACAGTTTGCAGCGACATGTTGAAAAACAGGAGGCTAATTCTTTCTGAACGCTCGTAGATGACTGGTGATGTGCTGCATCACCGTTCGCACGGCCGCCCAAACCACAAACACCTCCACCGAGCGGAACAAAACACGCTGTCAGAAATGGAGCAGGGAGGCGAGAGACGCGTCTATTAATTTCACCAAAATCACCTCACGCGCCATTACACATCAACGGTGGCAACTGTGTTTTAGAGGGATTTTTTTTTCCCTCTTCAGAGGCTGAACCCAGCACTGCACACATACTGCATAATAACTTATTGACTCCATCCACTGGTTTTTCAAATGTACTGAGGTTCTGATGAATGCTAAATAGTACTGCAGGACCCTTTTGTTTTTGGTGTGAATGTATCTTCATGAACAGTACTATAATAATTTCACTAGCCAGTTATTTGATGAGAAAAAACACCATTTACACTTGTATACACCTGACATAGCGATTAAAAGACCTCAGGTGGTCTGCTCAAGTGAGGTATATTAGCATATAAGCATATTTATCTATGTTACATATGGCTGTTAGTATATTATCCTGACAGTCATGTTCGCTCCAGTCAACCTACCACATTGCACAGGACATTGAGTACAAGTGTATGAAAACCTGGAGACAGGCAGATTGAGTCAGGTACTCCATATGACACTTCCTATGACACTTAATAGCATCTAACAGCATAAAATTACAATTAATCCCAGTAAATGTAGGCAAGGGATGGTGGTAATTATTCTGTTTTACTGTCAGACCACCTGCTTGAGAGACTGTGAGACTGAGGAGGGGAGTGAGGGGGCAAGGGAGACAGAGAGAAGCAAAGACGAGAGGGGGAGAGAGGACAAGTGCGGACCTGAAGGACGCAGGTAGTCACGTGTGGCCGAGCCTCGCTATTATAACCTTGTTTTTTTTTTTTTTCCAGCCGGGTCCGCTCAAGCTGAAAGCCGAGGTGTGGTTTAGTGCAAAGCCCCAGAGAGCGCACGCTTGTGGACTGGATAAAGTCAAATCCGTCGAGAGGGGAGACCATCTGAAGTGCTTCTGTTCCAGATGATTTTTTTTTTTCTCCCCCCCCCCATCTCAAGGACCAATTATACATAAAAGTCTCCTTTTCAGGAAAAGTGTTTCAATCCTAATTATGAATTATGTATGTCTTGGTCTTTGCATGTATTTCTTCCCTTTCCAAAATGCAAAGCATTTACTTGCAACGTTTATTTTTTTTTCCCAATAATAAGCATATCAAAACGGCACTGTATTTGTAAATAAAATTATTAAACCTTAACTTCTTCAGTGTTTTTTTTTGAGGGTACAATAAACGCTCCTTTGACACCAAGATGCTAAAATGTGTGTTTAAAGTTCATTCTTTATTTTCATCAAAAGCATTGGTAGAACAAAAATATGCTACGGTGAACACAATTCAAAGCTGTCCACAGGGTTTCTTCTATGCAGAGAAGCATTCCTCTTCATGGAAGAGTCATGACAGACTCAGAGGCGGGACGTCACCCAACAGGGTCTGGCAGTTTTTAATTTGCCCGTAGCGCCGGCCCTGTCGCTGCCCCAGCGTGGCACTGTGTTCCAGCATGTCCCGACCTTCTGCTCATCTTGGCACTGCCGGGCAGACACTTCAGGAGGCCGCACCCTTGCCAGGCTGACCGCGGTGGCTAATCCCTCGCCGTTAACATGGGCCCAGACAACTTTCCGCACCCGGGGCCCGGTGACAAAGACGCCATGTTTCGCACAACATCGGCAGCACTTATGTTTTTTGGGGGAAGCAATATCCAGCACCAACTGGGAAGAAGTAGTCACGGAAAGAACGGAAATAGGCATGATTCACATCCATTCTTAACAGGGTCGTCAACAGGGTGTGAAATGGGTTGCATGCCTGCACTTGAGAGGGTACAGTAAGTGTGTCATTAATGATCACTGCAATCATCGCGCTAAATTAAAGGCGTGCGTTACAGTGCGAACCTTTGTCTTGGGCTTCGGAATGTGGTTTGCTGTCATCGCCGTGGAGGAGTTTTTGTTTTGTTTTTGCACAACAATCGGGATTAACCCAATACCTGGGCTGTTCAGCCAGAGCCGGAGTATTAATTCTGCCTTTACGTTTCAGCTCTCAACTCCACACAGGGATAATTACACCAATTCCTCTGTCCCCAGGCACCCAGCATTCCTCCTCCTGCCGTTCCCACTCCCCAATGGCCAAAAGAGGAGGACACGTTTGTACAGTACAACATGAGCTTTCCAAAGAACTTCCAAGTACATATAGAGGCCTTCCCATTAGCTTTTAGTTTAGCTGTGTGGGAATCTGTGGTCTATATATGAAGTGCTAAATATATCCAGTGAGGGTGTCTGCAGTCACTCCAAATTACACAATGTGTGAGAGGGAAAAAAAAACAGATGCAGTCAACACGGCGCTTGAAATGTTTATCACTTATGACAAAGAGGGTTATAGTGGGACTTCGGGATGAGTGACGCAGGATACTGAACATCATAGGCTGCCAGAGACAATGATGTGTGGAGTTTCTGCCACTCTCTATTTTTTCAGGCGAGCGGCTCCTATGACACCTCACTATAACTCACACGGCAGTTCAGAGAGGTGCGGATTGGGCGTCCCGTGGCTGACAGAAGAGTATAACTCATTGCCATGCAGGCTGCCAGCTCTCGGTGCAACATCCCCCAGGAGTGGGGTGGCAGCACTGCTAACAAACAATGTGTCACAGGCTTGCGCTAGAGCCCCTCACTCATTCTGAATAGGGATCAACAGCCACACAAATCAGTGCAGCTCAAGGATGTTTGTCTTGGGTAACGGTGGCCTTCAAACTCCCTCGTCTCTTTCTTTATAACTACAGACAAGTCAGACCCGGATCTGAAAAACTGGATCACTTATTTTCACTTGTAAACATTTTCATTTGCTGCTCTGCTCCTCAACTCCTTTTGTCCTTGACTGCATTAAATTACTGCTTTGATATCTTTGTACAGCTTTTGACAGGAACTTGACAAACTCCAACAAAGCCTGTGAAGTTTTTCAAAAGGTAAGATAAATATTGCTGTAGCATCAGTGTCAGCTACAGTTCAAGCAACTAGGGCAATTGCATGAGAGAGGGGCATTAAAAGTTAGAAGTGCTGCACAACCAAGCCTGGCATAAGATGGAACATAAAAGAAAAAACATTCAAACATTCTTCAAACAAGCGACTAATGGTGGGAAAACTGAAGAGAGGTATCCCTTAAGAGACATCCAGCACCGACCCTGAGGTTAACAAAGACAGAGAAAGAGCGGAGAGAGACACAGGCTTGGATGATTCAACATTTGGGATCGCTGCCCCCGCGTGGCGTGTGGGTCTAACACAGAGGATATGCACCTTGTCAGAAAACAGTCGACCCATGTCCATCAGATAGCTGAACTGCACTGACACTGCACACCATACTTCTTGCTCTGCTGGGTCGCCCTTCCATCTCCAATATATCACATGGACAACAATAACATCAGAGTACAGGTCAAGCCCGATAAATGGCACTTGGCTCCTGGGGTGACAGACTTCATCCCTGTCTGCAACTTACTCTTACTTACTTATGTGAAGTTGCAGACTCTTGTTGCCTGTGTGGTTAGTGCTACTGCTGGATACAGCACCCAATAAGGTTGTTTACCTGGGTAGGAAAGGTAGCTTCAGGCCAGAAAGTACAGTACCTGAACCCAAATACACAAAGTCAGTTTCTGCACCAATCACTCAAAAACAACCTAGACTTGCTTTTCAAACACTGTCCTGTAATCTTCTTATGTATATTTGGATGTATTGTACAGTGGTGCTTCACAATAAATGTCAATTTAACATGACTTTAAGTTGATGGAAGTTGACAGGAAATGCTTGCTTTGCTGGATTGAAAGGATATTAAATTTGAAATCTAGTAGAAGCTCAGTGAATACATGACTCACGTTGATATCCCCTTTCTACCTATCAACCCCCCCCCCCACACACACACACACCCAGATTCCGTCTTGATTTACAGTGCGGTCATTTTTTATTGTTTCTCTGGAACAATAGCTCCTCTAATGACAGAATGCACTTTGTCTTCTTTTTGTGCAAAGGGAGACATATTCAGGAGATGAAGAGGAAGAAGTCTTTCGCTCTTTCATGCCAGATGCTTTAAAAGGTGGTTAACCGAGTTTGCCTGGTTTAAATAATACTTGAATTCATAAGCTTTCTTGTAGTATTCATGTAATTCCATGTTAATGCAGAGGGCAAAATGGATGTCAACTTATATCAAGGTTGCTTAAGCAGAGAAATATTAATCAACACTGATGACTTCCTAACAATTACATAAAATACATTTTATTTAAAAATGGCATTCAGTTACTGGCAGCATTCAATTATTACGATGAACGATTTCCAGATATCCATGAAAAAAACAATAACAGCACCAGCTGCAATTATTCTCCTGCCCTGTAAGGATGGTTCTTTTTGCTGACTTGGCTCATGGGTTCTTCCCCCTCACACACAAACACTGAACTGATTTCTCACATGCAACTGTGTGGTCCTCATTTACCAGTGTGTAAATCAATAGCCACATGGGTGGTACGGAGCACACTCATCCCTTTCCTCCATCGATACATGCATTACCATGGATGTCAGCTGAATTAATAATAAATAATGCCACGTACAGACATTATGGACATTTTTCTCCTCTAAGTAGATCATTAATTAGAACCCCACAGAGGTCTGGGGGTGAGGTGGATAAAGTATCTACCATTCCTCGACTCACGTCTCTTTCACAGGGAGAGTTTTGACAATCAACTGTAACGTGCGCAACCGGAATCGTCCTCTGCCTGTGTGTGCCCAAGACAAATTTAATTAGAGGCTGTGACAGCCATTGTTGAGGATTGTGCAGGGGTGTAATTTGCGAGCGTGCGCATTTCTGGAGCGGATGGGTTTGTGAGTGGCTGGGACACGCGGACAGTGGGGTGGGGGGAGGCTGGAGGGAGGTAGGGAGAGAGGGAGGGGCTGGTGCAGCCTGATTGGCATGCAGGTACCACGGTCTATGGATCCAGTGATCCAGGAGCAAATTTCCCGGCAGGCCCTCTCTTGACAAGCTGGTGTCACTCAATCATGCGTGCCTTCGTTTCCCCGAGAGGACAGATGGTCCCGGCCTACTTAACGATTCCACCTCTCTCACTCTCCCTCTCTCACTTTCGCTCTCTCTCTCTGTCTCTTTCTCTCTCTCTTCCCTCCTCTGGCCCCCACCTTTCCAAAATACACACAGGAAATTAAACGCAGGCAAGCACACACACAGAGACACAGGCGCACACACACACACACACACACACACACACACACACACACCTCTATACCTTAAATCAATCTTAGAGGGAATACAGGTTGCAAGATAACAGACATTTGCACTGCTGTGCAGTCATGGGGTGAACTGAGGTGCCTTAATACTCATGACTTCTAGCAGATAGTCTTTTGAAAGCCAGGCTTCAGGGAGGTATATATTCAGGGCTCGGCAAATGTCCTAGCCCTTTGTTCTACTAGAGAGCAGAAAACCTATTGCATTATCCATGGGAAAGAGAGTCCCACCCTTGAAATGCAACAGCCCAGTAACAAAGGCCTTAATATTGGGTAACGACACACAAAAGGCTTTGAGGGAGCTGACTCAGTCTTCCCAAAATGCAGGGATATGGGCAATATACATGCTGTAGCTACGCAGACAGGATGAAGGATAAACCACAGTATCTTCACTCTTCCTCTAATCTATGCAGGCCTGAATCCTAGTGGGTCTTAAATGCATCTCAAGAGCAATAAACATGTACAGCAAGTGATTATTTATATATTTCCAATAAGGAGACTCCAGAAATAGGGCTGATGTGACATTCAAGAAACCACAGAGATTTGTTATTGGTCATGATGCTTTGCAGAGTGTGTTAAAGCTAATCACACAAGTATCTGATGACATAATTGCCAATAAATGGCTACAAAATAAACATACGGCTGTAATACCATATGAAAATCAACTATGAGAGTGCAAGTCAAAAAAACAGAATCTACACATAAAGCCATTAACACATAAATAAACACAAAACTACAAAGCATTCTGCAAGAGGCTTCCCAACCCTTACTGCTCTGGCCATTTAAGGTGCATGTGTGTTACAGTTAAAATAGAGTGTAAAAATGCAATTATAGGAGGGAAAGCCAAAAACAACTAAATGCATACATACAGCACACAAAACTACAAGGCATTCTAGAAGAGGTTGTCCAGTCCTTACTGCTCTGGTCCTTTAAGATGCACGCTTGTTACGGAAGGCCTCGGGGAATGGGTTGGAGAGGTCCCTCTCATTTGCAGCCAGAAATGACACACTGTGCTGCTCCGCAAAGAACGTGTCAGGGAAGGCAGTCGCCATCAAGCAGCAGATAATTGTCTGCCCTCCTCCAGAGGGACCCCTGGGGTTTTCAGTAGCCCCTGGCATCGTCTGCACACTAGGTGAAAATGAAAGACAGGCAGAGAGACAGCGTTTGTTGGCTCTGAGAGGAAGAATGCTAACGAGAGCCCCGAGATGTAAATTTCTGGCAAAAAAAAAGAGAAAAACTTAGTCTAGTAAAGCTCGATAAAACACAGGGCTCAGGGTTTTTGTCATTGGATTTGTGATTTTAAGTTGAATGACTTCATTCAAAGTGTATTATGCAGGTAGCACACAGAGCACTCAGGTGAAGTGGTGAAACGGCAAAACGTGTGTGGTGATGGGAGGTTCATTTCAGTCTCTATGGCAAAAGATGTGCTGTTTGTCTGTCAAGTTCTCTTATTAGTGCCCATTAAAGAAGACATTAGATACATGTCCCAAAGGTCCCTAAAGCATTAGAGGAGTTTTTTGTATGTTTTTAGGGCACCCTACTGAATGAGAGCTGAATGCAAAAAGCCTTATGTCCATGATTGGGACCATTACCCAGCATGCAGTCTACTTCTTGCTAACTGACACCTCTCCATCAGACAGCTTGAGCCAGGGTCTTTGATCTCCCATGATCCTCCATTCCATCTCCCCCTCTCCTTTCCCCCATCAGCTTCTCAATCTCTACACTGACACCTGACCCGGAGAGGTCCCAAGGGCCAGCTCCCATCCTAATGACTTTGCAAAGCAAAGGGACAATTTATGGCCTCAGAGGGGAAAAGGAGCGAAAAGGAGAGAATAGCACAGGTTTTAGTTGTTTGCCTGAGGCTGTGCTAAACAGAAAACAGGTCTCCCTCAAAAGCAACTTGTGGGAGTATCCCTCCCCACCGTCCTCTGTTTGGAGAGAACTAATCAACACCTCATCCCAAACTGTGGCCATAAGATGGCTTTGACCCAGCAGGAGTATGCTTGCAAATTAGGCAGTGTGTGAAATGGGATGGGTTCCAGAACCCCCCAGACCTCATGTGATCTAAGACAAGACCAAGGGAGAGGGATGGAGCAGTTCAATCAGTGTGCTCATTATATACCTGCTTTTTCACTACCAACTATTAACAGGATGGGTACAGGGGGAACACTGACATTAATATATACAGTACATGCTGTACACTCTCAATGACAATGACACTTCCCTTTTGAGGTCTTACTTAAAATCTGTTATTTAATTAGAAAAAAAGTCTTCTGTTTTAGGAACAGCCTTTTCTGTGGCACATGGATAACACACCCTATTGAAGTCAGAGTTCATTACTGGTGCTGTTTTTAAAACAGTTGTCACAATTGTAGAAAAGAAAATCTGACATATCAAACATCTGGCACAAAAACAGTTTTGTGAAATATGAAAGTTTCAATAAATGACCTGTGGCAAAATATTATAGGAGCAGTTACTTCAGCTATTTATTTGAATTTCCTCAATTTGTTAGTTGTTAACAGTAGTTAATAATAATAATAATAATGATGAGGAGAAGAAAACCAATTCACACTCATACCTTTGCTGTAAAGCTGAATTACCATCAACACAAATCTTTCTGGCAAGTGAAGTATTGCATGGACTCTGATAACCTGCATTGTTGAGTTCATCTGCAAAAGAAACAATTGTCATGATTTCATGTAATGGATTATAGTAATCAGTTTTCAAAGGAAGCGTGTATTTGATAAAATTAAGCTTGCACATCTAAAAACATATTTAAATATTGTAACTTGGGACTCGGGAAGATTTTGTTTGCAATTTTCTATTCAAAAATGTCATTCAGAAAAATGAATTCATCGGTTTATTCATTTAGATTGCTATCTGCATGCCGCACCTTTAAGTGATCTATGTTTCTGGGTAATTGTTTTCAACGTTGCTAATAAATGGTTGTGCTTTTTACTATTCATGTGCTAATTTTCACAAGGGTTCAAACTCTGTGAACAATATAGCTACTTAGCTACGTTGCCTACAGCAACATTTCAGCCTGAGTTTACATATATTCTGCTGCGTTAATGTTTTGAGTTCGTAATTAAAGTGTCAGTTAGTGCTGTGTAGAGTTAGTTAGCTAGATATTGATGACTAGTAGCTTGCTGTGTAATATTCATGTAAATTTGGCAGTTGTAAAATCAGGTACAAAATGCTCATATCCAATTAGAAACCCAAATCCTTACACTTCAGTTTGCACCTATAGGACACATCAGGGGCTGATAGGTTAGCAACTGGCTGTCAAATGTGAAGGTGCTCCAACACAGCTCTCAAACTACAGTTCACCTACAGCCATGAATTGATTGCCATGACTGTCACATAATGGTTTTACACCAGAATTGAGCTCACATGATTTTGTGATGGGACTGTCATGCGGCCACAGAAAGAGCGGCATAAACATCACAGCCGAGTGCAACAGTATTCGGGTTGTGCAAGCAAAATTAGAACTGAAGAGCCTCAAGACCATTGAGAGGCCACAAATATACATATAGGAGAAGGTGGCAGATTTAAACAGCAAGTCACAGGTCCAGATCTGATACATATCTGCTATTGTTTATCATCCCCCTCAGCTAACGTTACTGCATGTATGCCTTTATGTTCTGAAAGCTGATTCAGCCCTTTCTTTTAAGATAATGTGATGGATCTGACAATTCTGTTGGTATATTACCCGAACATGGAAATCTGCCTTGATAACATTTTGATAATGTGGTGGGTGTTGTAATCAACAGGAGAAAATATGACCCTCTTGATGTTTTCTCCATTGTAATTTACCATATTATGCGATCCGATTAATACACTGTTGTTGCAGGAAACAGAACAGAAGGACAGTCCAGATGAATGTCTTAATCAATGCATCTGTAAAAGAGATTCAGGCAAACTCCATCTGAACAGTGAAGCAAACTGTATTGCCACATGCAGAGCTCTGTCTACAGGCTAAACAATAGATTAAAAATTCAAAGTAAATACGAACACCAGTATTAAGCAGAATGATAAAATACAGACCACAAGAGCAATGTTTTCCCATCATGACAATGTCTATTATCTTTTTCAAAATATTTAAAGATTCTAATTTCCTTTAAAATAAAGTTTAATCTACTGTAAATTGTGAGTTATGTATCAGCTAAATATTAAATAAAAAATAAACTACTTTAGGAACATGATGGCTAAAATAGGTGTCTGTAATGAGGTATAAATGAAATGCAAATGAAATTACTAGCAGGGATATTACAGCTAAGAATAAGTTAATTACTGCAAAAACTGTGGCATTTGTAGTTTCCCTCTGCAAACTGATACAAATAATTGAAATGTTGAATATTGGCTGCTTGCAATTAAAGCTCAAGAGTTCCTGTTCAGAAAAAAATGAGCTTATCAACACGATCAGAGAGAAGGAAATTCAGTCCTGTTGGCATTCAGTCCTGCTGATACGAAAGCATTCTTCCCCAGCACTGAAGTAGATGGGACTATCAGTTGTGCCTTTCCAGGGAATACTAGTGTCTTGTACCTTATTGTACAAGATTTCTCTGCTCTGCCGGTATACTATAGAACACTTGCTTTAACTTGAAGTGGTTGTGTGTTGCAGTTGGTGATTTATGACAGCTTACCTGAATATTGTATATCTTGCA
This sequence comes from Megalops cyprinoides, assembly GCF_013368585.1. Lineage (NCBI taxonomy): Eukaryota > Metazoa > Chordata > Actinopteri > Elopiformes > Megalopidae > Megalops > Megalops cyprinoides. Next base: position 28,370,624 of record NC_050594.1, read on the forward strand.
TTTAATAGTGCTTTCATTCATTGTAATGAAATATTTACAAGCAAATCTTTTGCTTGGGAGCACCAGCTCTACTGTCCACCATACACTACTGTAGGCAGCCTGGCCAATAGTGCAAGGAGATAGCCTGGCCCTTGTTCTTAGTGATTCTTTCCATTACACCTCATTACCTCTACCCAGTTAACCAATAAAGAGAAGCATAAAAATAATGTAATATCAAAAAGGACACTGAAAATTACTACAGTCATATGAGATAACCAATTATGTGGGTGTGCATATTTGAAGAGTGAAATAGTGAAATCTTTTGTCTCAACCCCCAATGGAATGTCACTGCATTTTTTAAATTGTGAACATTGCCCAATGGTGTGAAAGGCATGCAATATAACAAACTGCATAATCTTTAATGTGATGATCATGTTCTGACTTGATCATCTCTGATCATCTCACATACACTTTCTTCAAGTCAGCCTAGCTCTCTTTCTCACTATTTCAAACCAGAGAGTGGATGCCCGGTGAAGCTTATTTTTAAAGTGACCTTCAGCTGACTCTCAAGGTAAATGCTTACTCAACATAAATTTCCCCAGGCCCTTCTCATGCACCTAGAAGCCTTTCAAAACTCTATGAAATGCTTGCAGAAAAAAAATGTGGAAAAAAGCTATATAAAGATATATTGTCTGCTCAGGCATCCGTTTAACCTTAAGCATAATGAATAATGAATGATTGCTTATACCTCAGTGCTTGATGGGAGAGAAATAAGCCAGAAACTGGAGGGGAATTCTTAATATATGATGATGATAAGACCAGGGTGGCAGTTATTTCACCTTCAAAACATGAAGAAAACTGGCCTGCTGCAGAAGCAGGCACTGGATTTCAGGCAATCAGCACTTTCAAGGGATATAAATCCCATCTTTTTTTTGTGTTTCTGCTTCTCTCATATGAACAGGGGCCCTCTGAGGAATTGTTGTCATCCTTGCCAGGGAGGCACAAAACGCCCCTGGTCAAAACAAATGAAATAAGTAAACATGAGAAAAATCAAAGTGTCTACTGGGCCACTGCCACTGACTCGCTGTCACATTATAAAAATATCTGCAGAGTTATGGGAAAAGCGCTCGCTCCGGAACTGGAAAACGGTAGCGTTGGGGGGAAAAAAATGACTAGTGACATTAAAGGTCGTCTGGAGATGTGCTGCTCAGAACTACATGAAATGTCATTATACCAGCAAAATAGCTCCATAAGAGGTGGTGGCACCGAGGACATATAATATACAAAGAATGCTGGGAAGGGTTACTGTAACCTCAGCATTTCTGCAGTTTAGAAAAACAAGTTCCTCTCATATGTTTGTGGGCTGTGGAGTAAACCAGTCTGATTTCTCAAAATGATAGTGTGTAAGACATAAATATGAGGAGTTTGAGAACATTGTCTTACACTGGAGGTCTTGACCACCTAAATGGGGATTTACTCTGGGACCAATGTATTTCAGCAAGTACACATACTCCAGCACATGGCCATTTTTACACAAATAGGTATCATTCACAAAACTTCCTTCAGACTCAATCTAGTGTATCTTTGATGTCTGTGAAGAGATTGTAGGACATTCCTCATTAGTCTGAAAGATTATCGTTGACTTTCTGATGAAATGTATAAGAGTACCTTGGGTTTTCAGTCCACATTGCATTTATCAACTCGCATTACAGGGCTGTTTGCAATCAGTCTTGCAGGTCTGCCTTTATTGGAAGGGATCTGGTGTCTATCCGTATAACATTCCACTTTGCTTTATAGTTGTGCCAGTGTTTTAGGTCCTGGGGCTTCTGTAACATGCTGACACCATTACCCTGAAGTACCCATTTGTTGAAAATGAGCTCAGAGTTGCTTGGAGTTTTATGATCCATTTCTACTTGGCCCGAATTCTGTCACTCCTGGTATGTCTGTTGCCTTAAGGCAAAGGAAAAAAAAACTTTCCATGTGCACTTTGCAGAACTTTGTAGATGGAAGGTCTACATCTCGTGTGTTTAACAAGCTGTCAGCCATAAACCTTTTTGCAAGGTCACTTTTCTACAAGACCCTCTGTGGATTTCAGCACTTAAGTTTCTGGCTTGAGATTTACTGCAAGGAGGACCTGTAGCAGGGAAAGGTCAAGGGACCAACCCTGAGGTCAGGCCCTCGGGCAGGGGCTGAACAAGGCTTTGAACTCGGACCGTGCCTCCTGGCCCCAAATCCGTGACTGGTCCCCTGGGGAGTGCAGATAAAGCCACTGAATGGCAGCACCACCCAGTTCTCAGTTCACTGACGGCAGTCCAGCGGGTTGCCCCGGAATCTGGCTCAGAATAATCCCATGGTCCCAAATGCTCCCTAGAAAAACAATGGCCTGCAGGCGAAGCAAATCCCCATAGGTCATCAGATACAGGGCAGTGAAACGCACGCTTTTCTGTGCGAGGCAAACATCGAGCCTCCAGGAGCACCTCCACCCTCCACCACAGCTGCCTTCCCCAGTGGTAACCAACACCCTGCGTTTGCTTACATCTCTGTGACAACAGATTTAAAGTTGGAGCTTTGTCATTCTCCATATGGCCAGCCTTCTGGCCGAGATACACTCTCTGCGTTGCTGTTATTATTGTGTGCTTTTTTTTTGTAAGATAAATGCAGAGAAACAGAAACCCTTATTAGGGCACACACAGCGAGGTAAAGCCACCTGCCAGAGCTGGAAAACTGCAGCGACATGTCGCCGCGCTCGTGTTTTACAGTTCAGAGCCATTTTAATACGGTGGGTCTCGTGCCAACCCATAAATCACACACAGCGCTGCTCTTCCGCCTGTTGACTGACAGGCTCAGACCTTGTCTCACCTTCGAAAAACCCGTGCAGAACACACACAAACCCCTAAAATATAAATATGCAGCATAATAAATATTGAGGGCTGACATTTATGGTTATTTCAGACCTGCAGAGTGCAGTAAATCAAATATCTTGCATGTAATTATAATAGTGATAAAAAGAATACTTTGAGAGAGTTTGAAGCTACACAAATGCTACAGCCCACAGCATGGTTAAGTTTGAATTTGCAAAGCGAGGTTCTTCTGAAGTCCTTTTCTAGAGCACAAAGTAGCGGACCACAAAGAATACCTTTGCAGGGGCTTTGATTTCCGCAGCAGAAGAGGTCTGATTTACTTTAATGGGCACAATAGACCTACCCATGATAGTTTTGTTAAGTCAATACCAATCTCAGTCCTCTATGCTGATACCAATTTTCTGACCAGATGACATCATTGTCTGTTATATTGATGAAAGGCCTGTAAGATGGTGATTGCGCTCTTTAAAATTGCCTCACCACAATTTGTTTGGAGGGCTAAGTAGAATAATAAAAAGGCATAACAGTTCTGTCAGCACTTCTGCCACGGAGACCCGTCAGAATTAATTCAAACAACTTTAAGCAAGAAACCTTTGACACTTGCCTCGGTATAGATTCATTAAGATAACCCAGATGTCAGTAATTACCCATAGATTTCAGAGAAGTCTGATAGCACAGGCACACTCATTCAACAAGGAGACGCTCCTTCAGTTCCTTATAACTCTGGAAGTGACTGGAATGAGAAAGCCACCCACGACATGACTGTGCCATGCAATTTATTTCCAGTAAACGCCTGCCGCTAAGCCTGCTGGCCTGCTGTGACTGTACCGCTCCACTCTGCTCGGGTATACATTAAATGACACGTTCTGCTTCCTAATGAAGCAGAATAGCCCTGAAGGGGACACTATCCATAACAAGTACCTCACACACTGAATACTCATGCCAGTAACCCTGAAAGTTATGATAACCCTGTCAACCTATCCACGCATAACAGGTGATGCTTCACAGTTCCTTTTCATGTACTTAAAATATAATTTAAGCAAAGCAATTTTGAGTATTATTTTTTTCAGTATTGAAAAAATGGGATGAAGCCTAAAATACACAGAGATTTGGACAATTTTTCATGGATATACCATTAAGTAAATGTTACACATTTACTATCAGTTATGCTTCTACGGTTTCATTGTGCTGCTGTTCACTCAATCTAAAAAAGGCAAATGACATATAAAGAAAGCCACTTTAAAAGCCGACAGTTCACAAAGCCCATAGTCCCCCACCCGCCCCAACGGCAATTACCATTTCCTCCCCAAAATGACAAGTCTGTTTTATAACTAGAATTTATGCAGTTGTTTATCCTCCATCTGCGGGAGCATCTGTTTGTTAATGCTCCCCTCTCTTCCTGTTAGAGGCAGTTGGCTTTCACATTTTCACACCCTGGGCTGTCAGCTCCCTCAGCATAGGACCCACATCCCACATACCTGCCAGATGCAGTGCCGAGGAAACTGGAAGCCATGAGCAGAATGAGAATGGGTTGCACAGTAGCCGTTGGGCGGTAAATGCAGATGGGTGCCCCACTGTTGCTCTAAATGAAATCGAAATGAGTGTGTGTGTGATGAATAAATGGTCAATATGACCCCTTATTGCCTCCACCTTGCCCTTTATACAGGCAGTAATCGTTCATAAGCCCGTCTCAGACGATGGAGCACTCACTAAATTCAGAATTGATTGTTCCACTAAGCGTCAAAGAGTCAAATTTGGACCAGGCAACCACCTAGTATGTTTACTGCTTTCACTGAGGGGAGAAAGTGAATGTTACAATGTAAGAACATGCAGTATTCAGTACACATCTGCATATTCATGACATGATTTAAATGATGACAGAGCTGCATTACAAGTTAGAAGATATCAACTATCCTACAGCAGAGAAACAACATAGGTTTTTCTGCTTTTTTAATTGATGTTATAAATTACTTATGGTGTGGATGTTCCCAACAGTCTTGCATATACTACAAAATTGTACTCATGTCTGTTTTTGATTTATGAAGGGTCAATGGAAGGAGTCAATGGTGACTTGACCAGAGCCCTACACATGTTAAAAAAGCACTACCACTGACAAAGTGCACTACTGTATCTGTCAGCGTCGGTTGCAAGTGCAGCTGTGTGCTAGGAGCCATTGTTCTTACAAGCAAGGGTCCCCCCACAGACCGATCACTGTCCCTGCAACAGCAGGTCAGAGTCCTGTCAAGTTCAATCCACTCAGCTCAATGGCCTGAGCTCGGTCACAAAAGGTGAAGCCTTATGTCCCATTCAGGGTCAGTGCTGCTGGTACAGCCCTCCTGGAGAACGGAATTCATCCACACCGGGACTGGACACAGGGCACTGTACGGTGGGGTCATGAACCAGAGTCCAACCAACAGTTTTATAGTTTAACTACTCTCTTGACCATTGCTTTACAAGCTGCATCATAAATCAAATAACACCCTGGTCACCAAACTTTACCCAGAGTCGTGACCTCTGGTGTATTCAGACTCATAGACTTTTGACCTAGATGGTAGCCAGTGGTCAAGCTGTCCGGCGGAGGTCTGGTCATCTGGTCATTTAATCAGGAAGGTGAGAGGTTAACCTCCTTTTCTGGTGTGGCTGTGACAATGAGGGACCTACTTGGGATGGACAAGGCGGGGTGGCTCCCAATATCATCAGTTGGATTATGGACAAGATAGATGTCCTCACAAGGTGAAGTGCATGTCAAAGATACACATTGATATGGCTAGGGAAGCACATCATTTGTCAAAAATGACACACATTCTCTTCACTGGTGTCTGATTAATTCTCTCCTGTTTCACATTCCTTGCTTAAGTCTGGCACATACACATTGCCATTGGCAACTGGTGTGAGTGCAGGGAGGGTGACCATCTGGCTACTGAGATTGACTCATACCATTAAAACCAGAATATACCACATATTTGCCAGGCACCCCACGCTACAGTATAAGGTTTGAATGCCATCCCTTCCCTTCAAACACCAAAATAGTAGTGAACTGCTTCTCTGATATGGTGGCCCGTTTCGCTCTTTTTTTCCCTTAAAGCACACTACAGATTTAGGAGAGTCAGAATGAAAGCAGCGGGGTTCCCCACAGGTTGAAGAATGTGTAATGCTGTGGAAACGCAGAACCCACTGTGAAAGCCTGACTCTCAAACCTGGCGACATTATTTCACAGATAACAGGTCTATAGGGCACAGCCTGGGTAGGTGGGGGGAGGAGATTGCTTTGTCTCAACCCTGAAATGGCTTTTTGGTATTCACCAGATCGCTTGCACATTTAAGCCATTATTTAATGAAAACTCAGCCATGTGTGACCTACTGTAAGCCAGATTCAATTTAAAAAACTGCCTCAAAACACACAGTCACTAGGTTATGAGTCCATCATGATACAACGCCTAGGGATACTATATGAAGTCTAAAAAAAAGATGATCACCTCCACCAAGGATTGTCTAGATATTCAATTAATGCCCAATTATAAAATGATCAAGGATAGAAGATGTGGTACTGCAATGAAACTTTAATTACCACCATCAAATCAAAGGTTTTTGTGTTGGAAAATTGTACTATTTAATTGATATATTGATACCAATACATGTTGTCACATTTTTTTGACAAAGGCAGAAATCTATCTTGATTTGAGACATCATTACATTTAGTCATTTAGCAGATGCTCTTAACCTGAACAATATTTACAAAAATGCATGTAAATGGTTTGGCTACCAGCAGAGACAATACCAAATTGTCATAGTCCCAACCAATAGTTGGAGTCATTATATAACATACAGCATTCTGTGAGTGCCGTAGTAAGTGCAAGAGGGAGCTTGAGGACACAGTGCTTTTACTGAGCAAATATATGTGAAGATATAGCGTGAATGATCAGTTGCAGTGCTAGTTAAACCAAGATTCAGTCTGAACACCATGACTCTGTCTGTCCCCTTCGTACTTCCTCTCCTTTGTGAACAAAAAGAATCATATCACATATATTTGTACGCATGTGTGTATATATATTCAGGATAGTGTCCTAGTATTGCTGGGCTGTTGGGATATGTTTGCGGTGAACTCTTGTATAGTCCTACCTCAAAAATTTGAATGGCCAGGGTCATGGTCCGGCATTTTAAAGACAAGCTCTTGTGATCAGAATTTGTAAAAATGATGATGGTCATAATGATGCCGATGATGCCGTCGCTAAGGATAAAACTGAGGGCTAGGGATCTGTTCTGCTCAGGGTTCATTCTGACAGTGGTGACAACGCCTCTCTCATCTCTCAGCACAATTACCGTGGCCTGCAATCATCCTGACAAGAAGACAGCTCATCTGTGGCTGGCCCCCTGGCCTCCTGATTCTGCATTAGTGATTGGAATTTCAAGTGATAGCCTGCTTTATCTGGACTAAATGCAGATAATGAGGCATGACATATCCTGATCCTTTCTGACAGATCACTTAATGTATTTGAATCCAAAATGGAAAAGAAAATCAACATTCTCAAATCTAATCCAGAAGTAAGAACAAAAATCTCAGCGTGAAGTGTGGTGGAACTTAACCCGAACTGTCTTTGCAATGTACGACTGACATCTTAACTCTGAGCAAGGTCGAGCAGGGCCTCTCTTCTCTAATACAAGGAAATTTAGCTTGTCTGGCTGCTTAGAGAAAGCATAGGAAAACACTGCAAAATGACTCGACTACTACTCAGACTGTGTATAATGACTTTAATTGCAGCGCTATGAGCAATTTGTTATAAAGGCTTTCTCTGCAATCAGATTGAAATTAATATCTCAGAGTTTGCACTGGGGGAGCAAAGCTCTGACCTTCTTCTGGCTGCTGTTTGCCGAGAGTGATACAGAGAAAAGGAATGTTGGCTCCAACTGACCTGATCTTCGTGGGCTTTAGTATATTTAGTGTCGTTTGGCTCTATCCCACTCATCTGTTTCCACCCAGCGGTCCTGAAAGCTTACACTTGGCACTTAGTGCCATTATATTGTTGTGCGCCGGCTGTGATGAGAGCAAGTCATTTTACAACACAAAGCTGTAAACCCCATTTATGGCAGATTTCATTAGCCCTCTCTGCTCCTGGTCACTCTTTATTTGCTTGACTGCTGACAAATCATGTTGCCAGGGCCCTCTGAACCACAGAGGAGCAGATATTCAGACCTGATTATGAAAATATATGTTCCTTCTTTGAAAGTTGGAAAAGCTATAAAACATTTCCCAGTAGAAGTGTCCAGGAAATTAAAAGCGCCGCCTTTGATGTCTGGCACGAAACTCGTATAACCAGATTTCCTTTCTGCTAATAGGTCCAGAAACCGTGTTCAGGACATAAAACATTCTCTTTATGGGGTACATCCACACAGGATTTTCTTTGTGGTACTGGAACAACAGTGGCGTTTTACCTTGTTTGTGGCAATAACTTTAGAAGCCCTGTGCTCAATATGAGCCACGCCTGGTTCATACTCTAAGTGCAGGGGCTTTAATGTGCTGATTAGTGGATGCTGCCTGTTAAAACAGATGACCATTAAGAGTGACCAGAGGTCAGCAGAGGGCATGCCATGGGAAGGGGACTCTTTGTGTGTGAGGCAAGATCCATTGGTTTGGTGCTAAAGGGGTGCATTAGTCTCGGTGTCCCGCCAGGTCCCCGCCAGGTCCCCGCCAGCTCTCCTGTCTGGGGGGTTCCCTGTGGATTTTGGGAAAGCGGACAAAGCTGACATCATAATGGCCAAACAATCTTGCAATGAAGAATTTCACTTTCTTGTAACTGCATGACAGGAGAGGGAAGGCACAGAGAACTTTTTTGGATGACTGCAATTTTACTTGAAACCAGGGAAATTTAAGGGTTGAGGGAGACACCTGAGACACCCCCCAAGCAGTTTCACTTTCTACAGAGCTTCAGTTTTGCTAAAAGATTTGTTTAGAAACTTAAATGAAATGTAAAAATATCAAACTGGAGATGTTCCACTACAAAATATTTTTTTAAAATCAGTGGCATCAGGGCACAACATTATTATGTAAACCTAAATGTCAAAATTAAAATGTAGCATATCAAATTTCCAGAATTATGAATATCAGAGCTCCGGAGTGGGTGAGTACAGGTTGTTGCTTTGGAGTGATTCTAATGTACAACTGCAACTATAAAATGGGCAGAACGTGGAAAAATACATATAACAAAAAGAAATGATTCTTTGATATCTACAGTAGATCTAGTAGAGGGATAAAACCAATGGCCCCATCCAAAGCCATTAGATCTTATCTCTATCTTCTATACCTCCCAGAAGGAAAGTAATGAATGAAAATATTTCTATAAATGGCAGTCATTTCTGAACAGAAAAGCAACAGACAGTATTACAATTAGTATATATTTCTCTTTCTTCCATCTCTTACCTTTCCCCTTGACCAAGTATTTCTGATGGTCCTTGGGAGACTGTTTGACAGCAACGCCCACATAGCCTGGCCTGCCCTGACCCGCTAGTTGGGACAATGATCGGGGGGCACCTCTAGGTTGTCCTGGACAGATGGCTGCCTCCCAGTGTGCCTGTCCCTCATGGCCAAGGTCAACCCCCCCTCCCTGCCATTGTTCCCTCTACCCCCAGCACGTGCCACACCAGGAGGATGGCCACTGACCCCGGTTAACTCCCCACTCATTGGGGGGTCCATTTAAAATGAGAGCTAAGAGAAAAAAATAAACTTTCAACATATAAAGTGGCTCATTATACAATAACCCACAAGAACGTATATATATTTATATATATATATATATATATATATATATATATATATATATATAATTTTATTCCTTGCCCTATCTGGCTGTGAAAAATCAATGAACCAGACAGCCAAGAAATGTTACTAAAAATCCACCATTATCAGGGTTGAATAAAAAGCTCTGTTGATGTGTCAAATAAATGTGTGCAAAATGTTCACTGCCAGCTCTCCGGTTCTTAACAGACAAGTAAAAGAGCATTCACACCAGGTAAAACACAGTCTGAATTGCTCCAGCAGTTCAAAGTCTATGCTAGATTGACGATGCCTCCTATATGTTTTCTTAAATCAATAGCAACCTGTGTCTGGGAGAGTGGTAGTCATTTATCCTCGTCCAGAAGAGGAAGCCACCATTGAAATGTGAGCCGACAGCGATATTGATGTTTCCTGACTGCGGCCTGTGATCCACGAGGGCAGGTGCCCCTCCACAAAGCACCTCAACAGATCAATGCTCAGGAAAAGAGTCCTCCTCCCTGCAAAACTAATTATCTGAGCGTTTTTATTGCCACCTTATAGGTTTTGTTTACCCATGCATAGGCCAGACCGCAATTAGCGAGGGTCAATGCAGCAGTTGCATGGCCCAAAACAAAATTCATGTTAGGTAGGAGAGCAATGGGGGCTTCAGCAATGCAAGCTACAGTGTCAGTGGTCTTAGGGAGGTTGTGGTTAGCAGATTGGTGGAAGGGAGAAAGGAAATAAATGCTATTATGAAAGTAGTCTGTCAGACCAATCTGGGGAGTAAGGTGTGTGGCCCGCTGACCTAAGCAGTGTTAGTAAAGGCTCCTACAGGAGCATTGATTCCTCACCAGTTTGCTGTCGTTAAGACTTTTTATCTGTCCTCCACCGCAGCTTGTAAAGTTGTCCTGAATATTTATGATGGCCTTGTCCAAACACAGCTTCCTCGGCACCGCAAATAAGCTGCAATCAAGATTCACAGAGATCCCCAAACTGCACTTCGCTCTTCGCCGAAAGCACTCGTGCCACAGTGAGCCGTAAAGGCAAAACGCTCCTCAGTGCGTGTTAACCAGGAGCTGTGATCTTGGGAGCTCATTCGACCCTGTTTGGGATATGACTGAAATCAATAATACAAAAGTGCACACGAATTGAATGCCCTGACATTCAGTGGTGGTGGGTACAGGAAGTTTATAATTTAGATCTACTTAGCTCCAGAAGGAGAAAAAAATGACATACTGGAAATGAGATTTAGCTGGTTTTATTGACTTTTCAAAGACATCTGTCATATGTTGTGTGAGTGAAGCGTAACAAAGTCTCAATGAAGAGAGGAGAAAAAAATGACAACATTCACAGTTATTGGCTTTCAGTGATCTGAGAAAAATGAAGAGCAGTATTTTGGATTTGTCAAGCGATTGCTGAAACAACTACGCAAGGAATATAAAAACTATGAAAAACAAAGGCATCCAGGCGTTGTAATCTCACCGGGACCTCCAATCCTGGCACCGAGAGCAGCACAAGAGGCCCGTCCACCCACTGTGCTGTTGGTACCAGGCTCTCCATGAGGGGCGCAGGAGTGGATTCTGGCTTGTTCTCTCCATATTTGTTGTTGTTTCTCCCCCTGAGTGTCTCGGGCCCCGCCATCTGTTGGAGGAGTTATTTTGGAAGCGTCAGTGCGGGTTCCAGGTGGTAACAATTTTGTCAGGCAGAATAACTCGCAAGGAGCGAGGAGGCACTCTTAATTGAGGCTTCTCTGCCGAACCGCAGGCGTCCTGGAGAAAGTCCGGGGGCCTTCCAATTCCTTCAACATTTTTCTGTGGTTATAGGAGTACATGGACAGCAGAGGGAACCTGGCTCATCTGTTAGTTTTTGCCTCGAGTCTGGGGCACAAGTTGGGAGGACTGCCCCACTACTAAAGCAAGCTTCATGTGTATATCTCTGTACCCTAACTGCTTCTCTACAAATCTGCAGACTGCATTGCTCTGTCAGACACCCACAGGAGCATAACTCAGGACCTCAGCTGTCCCAGGCTTCTTCTGTGTTATAACCCCACCTTTAATTACAACTCAGAAATCCCTGATCAAATCCTTGAGAGCCTCCTGGTTTAATTACTGTTGTTAAATGTGTAATGGTACAGCTCCAGTGTGTGTTCCTCATTCCCAGGCGTCTCCCAGGCAGATGAATCAGTCAGCAGACATTGATCCCTGACCACCAGAGCCCGACATTTTAACTGATAGGAGCAATGAGTTTAGCACCAAGCCTGAGCACACAGAGCGATCCACAATCTCTTTATTAGTCTCCCTGATTTGCCCTTGCAAATCACTTACCCTCATCTGTCTCTTCTCTCTTCTCCAGCTATCAGCCCTGGCAACTGAAGCACAAAACCCGACATATATGAACATGCTAATATCCAACAATCCAGTAGATTATTGGATCTTAGCATGTTCATATAGTGTAGCATACTTCTGAAAAAAGTTATGTTCATCCTTTACCACTGGTGGTAGGTTCAGATCTGACTCTTTAAGATTATTGTGCATTGTTTGGCACAATAAATGCACAATAAGGCAGGTAAAATTCGTTAGGAGGTCAGGTGACCCGGACTGAGTCCTCATTTTGTCAGAATAGGACGGCCTTCTGAGGGGAAGTGGCTGAGGCTCTTGGCTGAGCACGGCTCATTACTGCAGACTCACGGTTCCACTGCTGCTTCCTCATAGGGTATTAAATTAGCTATGTCGGTCTCCATTGTCCAAAGTGTCTGCGTTTTATTATTTTTCAGACATGTTAACAGAGCGCCCCGGGGAAGGAGGAATCTCTGGCAAGTCTCTCTTCCTTCTGTAGCTCCAGCAGTGTCTCAGTTGAAAGTTCGTGTACCCATACATCATTGGGAGGGAACATGAAACACTGAACTCGTTTTCAATGAAAATGCTTTCACAGGAGCATAAAAGGACATTATATGAACTTAGAGGGAGCATTTTCAGCAACATTTTTATATTAAGGCCTTATTAATTAACCATGGATTTATACATTATTAAAGCATTCTTAACTTTTATAGCAAAGCCTTTTCTGTGGTAGACAGCACTCAGTCTTACAAATGATTTTTGAACAGGCATTACAAAACAATTTAAATAATGCTTTTTACTCATTAACTGATGTTCACTGACCATGGAGTGAATATAACAGACAATGCAAAACATACTGTTATGTTAATAACAATGAATTATTAAATGGACCATACTGTGAAGTGGTATTTGATTTTCAGACAAAGACACTGAAAGATGATACTTAACAATTTAGGGGTTTAAGTATTGAAAGAAGTAAAGTATAGATTCCTGTTACGGTCCTGTGTAGCACTGACTAAACTGCACACTAGCCCTGGCCAGGGGTGGAGGTAGGACAGTATAATGGAGCACACAGATGATACTGCAGCTTTCCAGGTATTCAGGATGCATGCAATTACATGGGAAAATGGTGCCAAATTGTGCCATTGATGAAAAAATATATGAGTCAAAGGCCTGTTAAGGACACCTCAACAATGACATTTAACTGGGAATTTGCTGCAGAATGTGTTCAAATGGAGATTGATCAATTAGGAAAGCAGAATTGTCAAGGACACCGTACTGTTTATTTCCAGGGACATGCTTTCCTGCCAGCTCTTTCTCAGAGTAGAGGGGCTGCTGGGGGAAACACATTGAAGGCCTATAATCTCCAGCTCTATTGTAACTTTGTGAAAACAGATTCTGAATTGTATGCACAAGGCTAAATCAGACTTAGGATGACATTATTGGAACAATCAGCGCTATGCCCCTCCTGAGAAATGTAGCCTCTTTCTGCAATAATGAAGGACGGGCATTCACTGAGGGTGCATGTAGCTAAATCACTACTGAATTGGCAATGTGACAGACACACACTGGACAGGGAATTCACAGGTGCAGTCCATTGTTGGTCATCATGCTTAAAAAATAATTAATGTCTACTGTATAGACTGCATTTCTTCATTTTTTATATTTTCATTCATTCTTTTAAGGCATTCATCTGGTGAGACAAAAAAATTCCAGAACTCACTGCAACGGCTGGACTTCCATTAAAACCGTGCAGGTCATTTTACTGTGAAATTTCCTGCTGAGACAGTCTTTCCTTGAGGAACAATGTTCCCTGTGGCAGTGTAAGGCAGGCCTTCATATTACATCTTTATGAAGCAGATTCCCTTATCCAGGGCACCTTACATAACACAAATTATCCATTTGCGAGACTGAAGAAATTCAGGTTACATATCTTCATCAGGCCTACAACAGTAGCAGCCCACCTGGCATTCAAACCTGTAACCTACTGGTTATTTCCTGGTTAAAAGTCCGTCTTCCTGACTATACCACACAACCTCCCCATGTAAGATTCTATAAGAAGATGCCATGTGCAGATGGAATTGGAAGACAGCTTCAGACAAAAAAACATAAAACTCACAGAGTGAAGGACACTTTCCATTAGATCATCAAATGCTTCTCTAAGCCTCATTCAGCAGGAAGGAATCTGTATAAATCTGATGGTTAACTATTCGAACTACAGGCTAGTAAATCTCCTTTCACATATTTATAGTACTTTCTTCTCAGTGCAGTAGTAAAAACTAAAAGCTTCTCTGTGCTGCAGGCATTCCATATCATTCAGATATACCAGCCTTCTTCCTTAAATTTTATTTTAACGGGAAATGCTTTCTTGGAGCCTGTAACACATAGAGCCTCTCTGAATTTGGCATTATTTTACATGCTATTCTGTGTCTCAATTATGAAACAACTAAACAGCGCAGATCCTCTCTGGGGGACATGACCAAGTCAAAAAACAGACATCAGCTGGGGGTAAGCGATGAGAACACCAATCTCATACCATCAGCGTTGTGAAATATTCATGTTTATGGGAAAGATGGCTGACTCACGCTTACACTCAACCTCAAAGCTCTTTCCTTTGTTTCATGTTCACTGAGTCTGGCACTGATTAGATTAAGACCTTCATGAGGAGGATGCAATACATCACCACCCTCCTTATTATTAAAACACTGCCTGATAAAATGGCCTTTATTGCTGAGCATCAGCCGCACTGAGGACGCAAAAGCCAGGGACTTCAAAAAGCCAGACACAGAGCAAAGAGCACTTTGTGCTCGCGGGCTAACTAACATCCCTGTCCTGCAGGTGTGGACAAAATGATAAGGCCTTCTTTGTTTTAGCCAATCATTTCTAAGTGAGCGCCAGGCTTTGAATGAGGGCAGAGGTAGCGGGTTTTAATCAAAAAAGAGTTGAGTCGCACTGAGGTGTGTCAAGAGCCTGCTGGCAAAGGTAGGAGAAAAAACAAATGGCTGGCTGTGATTCTCAACTCTTCTGCTCTACCCCCCATCCCCACCCCCTCTGTAACTAGAGGCGAGTGACTCCTCTCTGACAGCCTTATCTCCAGACAGCAGCTACGTCCTTGTGAAGGGAAGACACAAAGTCTGCCGGGAAGGGGCTCCTTTTCTTGGGCTGAACCTGAGGAGGGAGCCTTATCTTGCACCCCTCGGAAACGTCTTTCCAAGTGGCCGTGACTGCGGCGGCCCCGGTGAGCACTGGTAATGCACAGTCATATCCGGGGTTTTTAATGACATTTCGGCCCTTTGACAGAATTCCCGGGCTCATCGCAGCGCTCCCTCACAGAGGCGCTGACTCACTCCTGAAGACGGGCAGCCGGGAGACTGAGCTCGCACAGCGACGAGGTCAACCAATTTGTTCTCCCTCCGAGAAAGTTTATTTTATTACATTCCACTTTCGTCTGTCTTTCTTTTCTCTTTAATGATAAACACTCTCTGCGGCGTTCTGCCTTCTTTGAGATCTGCTCCTCCTAATAAGAACTTTTCAGCCCCTAAACCAAAACAAAATATTACTTTTGTTTCGTTCTTCGAAGACTGGCTGGCACTGAAACAAAGGAATTCAGTACCAACAAACAATTTTTAAACCCCGGAGGATCCGAATAGATGTTAACCCCCCCTTCCCGGTGCAGGAGGCTCTTTGTTCTAAACACAATGGTGAACATCCTTGACAACATCAAAGCCTTTGGTGCATTTCTCAACCTTCTCACTAATTACTGCAGACTGTCCTGTGTAAGTGTGATTACGGGAGCTTCGTTCAGAGGGAGATTAGTACATGCTGTGGTGGAGCACTGCCTCTCTGATCTTTACCTCCTAACTCTCGCATTCACGCCTGCCAAGTAAATGACAGTAGGTGACAGTTATTTTTTGTTGTTACTATTATTTTACTCACCTATTTTGCTAATTGAAAATGCAGCATATTTCAATTTGGATTTTAACTGATTTGCCATGGTAAGTCAACACAGGAAACAATGACAAAGGTATTTTTTACAGATGAAATAAAGGAGTTCTTTATTAGAGGGAAAATGGAATTCATACAATGAAGTGCATAACAGAATTCTGCCATTTAGTAGTACAGTGTATTTCAGTATTCAGGAGCACACAGTCGGGGGAAGTGAGCTGGGGAACAGAGTTGAAAAAGGGTACAGAGGGCACTAGGCCCTAAGGCTGGCATACTGCAGTGGGTGTGTTCTCCTCATTAGGACACACAGTCTTAATGGTACCATGTGAAGAGGGGCGCAGGTGCCAGCGGTAGGTCATGTGACCAGTCTCCACTTTCCTCCCAGCCCACCGTGCGTGTGTGTGTGTGTGAGTGTGAGAGTGTGTATGTGTGTTAGTGTGTGTTTTTATGTGTGAGACAAATCCACTGTTGATGCAGACCCGTTGCAGGTTCACACTTCTCTCTGTTACAACACAAATATAGACCCCACTCTCATCAACTGCACAGGGATATGTAAATACCAGCTGAATGTCATTGCTCCCTTTCACTCATGGTAATGAGATTAACAAGTTGTTCATGTAATAGAGCTCAACCTAGCTACTGTTTCATGTCTCTGTGAACAGAATATGAGTGCTGAAATGTCATTGTGGGTTCACATTGTTTCAACAGTATGAAGTGTCAACCCCACACAAACACGGAGGGTTGTAAAGCTCACTAAAAAAAAAATTGACTTGACTTGAATTTTAAATTTCCCAACCGAGGTAACCATGGACTTCATTTTCACCAGCAACTCCAGCGGCAATGCATCACAGTTCAAGCCCCTAACCTTGGTATTTACGGCCTGACCAGCCCACACTAATATCGTTATGGATTATTCAGTAAAATTGGCCACGGTAATTTACTGCAGTTTATGGCTGAATAAATTGCTTGACCCCTGACCAGTGAGGGGGGAGACCACGGGGTCTGCAGTGACGGCGAGGATGGCACACGCCACTGTCCCCTGGGTACATGGCTTCACTGTCCTCACCCACCCTCTGGACCAGGGCCTGGACATCAAGGGCACAGCTGGATGGCCTATTGATTATATCCCACGAAGACATTACCATACCAACGTGTGAAGGCTGAATCACCATCCCCCTGACAAACAATCGCCCAGCCAGGACAAGTGTTAATGCGATTTTCCAACAGCACCTGCCGCAGCAAGATCACATTATCAGAAACAAACGGATTAGCTCACTCTCCCCTACCCCCTTATATGTTTATCTGCTGCCTTGTAAACTGTAAGAGCCAGAAGTAGCTAATCCTTTGTATTAAGCAAAATTGTCCAGAATAATTACCTGACTGAGTTCATAACAGCTGCTCTTAATTAATTAGCCAGTGTTCTTCAAAGGTAATTTTCCCTGAGCGACCACACCTCTGCAGTCTCAACAGGAGGCAGGAAAAGAGTCCTCCTAAGAGAATATCAGAGCGTGATCACAGGCAAGGAGCATGGCGCTTGGACTGTGGAAAAGATCCTGTATGAGTACTGCATGTAGGCAACCACTTCAGTTTCATAATTTAGTGTAAAAGCAAAAATTGTGTTAAAATATTATCTCCCTAACATGTAAGCCATACCAATTAACATCAGCTATAAATCCCAGAGCATATGAGTAAAGTGTGTAAGCCGAGAACCTCGGAGTGACTGTGAGCACACCGGCGTACACTCCTCTCCGTTCCCCCCCAGGTGTGTGATGGGTGCAGACCCCCTCGCCTCTGTATCACACACGTTCCCCTCTCCTCTCCTCTTCCCAACGTTCGATGAGTAGGTGAACAATTACTCCCACCCCCCTCTCATTAATGTCGGTGCATTAGGACACCCATTAAAAATTAGCAGTGTTTTTATGTTAATTCCTTTGGAAAAACACAGTTGATGGGTGAGATAATTATCTTGATTATTCTGGATACATTATTCAACACGCATTCAGCAAAGGCCCTTCGCTCCGGGGCATTTTACCCACAAGTGGAAATTGGAATGTGGCAGATGTTTAATTATTGTTATTCTAAATGCAACAACACTTAATGAAATGTGTATTATCCTTGCATTACCCACCGTTTTATCCCTATCCTCATTTTTCGCCTCCAAAAACCCTCAGCATAATTATGTTCTTTTTTCTGTAAAACCCACTCCTCTAAGACAACATTTTTGGGGGACCTCAGTTTTTTTCTTGAGGTTGAGTACATGCCCTTTGTCCAAATTCACAGAAACTAGTGAAAATGACCTCAGAGCAGCTACAGTTCTCTAAAGACAAAAGCATAATGGTAATGTCTTATAGCAAGGAACAACACAAACTTTCACTGAAGACAGTGCCAATGATAGACCTCTACAGTAAAAGCTCCAAAATAGATCTGAGTGCCTGATAAGATCTGGAATTCTCCTTATAACAAAAGCAGGCACCAGGGCAACTCTCCCAAAGGACAGCATCTATTATTCATCTAAAGAGCTTATGTATTAGCAATGAGTTAATCTAACTGTATATGTTTTACATGAGGAATTGAAAACATTTATTTCTCATATGCTTTTTTCTTCTGTTTTTAAATCACTTTTGATGCATCCATCTGTCAAAGGGGTTGAGATAAGCTTTCCACAGAATACCAGCACATTCAGTCTCCGCATCTGGGAGTCTTCTGTAAGGATAATACCACTCTGATCATCATAAATCAACATCATATTTTACAGGGAAGGCCAAATTGCATTTGTTGGACATTTCATTTGGAGCACAAATGTGCATCAAGCGCTTCTGCACAGATCTGTTTGTCTTAACTGGAAACATTATACAGTACGTCATTTCTTCTGTTGTTCCGCTTATGTGAGGACACCACCTTACTTCACCCCACAAAAAAGAACTGGCCGCAGAGGACTGCCTGACGTGGTGGAGATTTATGTGTCAGCATCCATTCCCCAGCGCGGCATTAGAGAGGACGTCAAAAAGCAAGAGCCCTCCGCAGTGAGGGGGTGACTCAGTGGCAAACCGCCGCAGCTTTGTTCCCCCACTCTCTCCTCCCCCTTTCTCTCTTCCTCTACCTCCACGCACACACTCCCTCGCTCCTCCTCTCCCTCTCTTTCTTCCGGGGGTGAAAAAGTCAGGCCTACCCAACAGGCAAACGGTGTCGCCGGAACAAATGAGCGGCGAACTTGGCAATATGGGCAGCGCAGGCATGCGGGCTGATTTGATTAAGTGAGGATTACCTCGGATGCGGCGGTAATGCGGGGCTCCGCATCATTACTGCGGTGCGTGCCTCCTTCCTCTGTCAGCTTCCTTACCTCTAATGGGCATCATACATGCGCAGCTCTGCTTGTTTACAAATATAGCAGCTGGGCGTCATGTCTTCCTGTCAAGTACCACGTGTACTTAACTCTTTACGTCTTCAGAATACATCCACTCCTCTCTGGCGGTGATGGGCTGAATGATAACGACAAATTAAAAATTCAACGTACGCTGTTCCCCGGCTGGCTCCAATGTTAATCAGCCTCTTGTCAATACCCAGATTATTGATGTTCGCCTTAAAACAAAAGGGATCAATGCATTTCATTTAGAGAGGCAGGAAATATGTATCGGTAACACTCAGACAAATTGCCCAAGTGGCAAAGGTGAGCCAATTGAGTGTAATGAATTTCTGAGTTCCTGTCAATTACCATGAAGCATGCATAAACAGGAGATTGGGATGGCCCGTCCAGTCAATGTAAATAGATTCTACTTTCAATATTCAAAACACACCTAAAAAGAACCAAACGCATTCAGAAGTGCACAAAGAGAGTGTTAAATAGACAGAAAGAATTGCCTCTAGTTGAGTATATCACTTAAGTGAATAATACCAGTGCTTAATAAACACAGTGCTGTGCTACACATGTAACATGCAAAAGGAGAAATCTCTAATCCATGACAACTATCCGCTTCATCATAGTATATTAGTTTGCCTAATACCTCCTGATTATTGAAGCATTAAGGAAAGATCCCAAGGATTGGCTCTTCCTGTTATCTGTACAAATATATCTGTGTCTGACCAAACACCAGTATATTTTATAATAAAGAAGCCCTGATAAAAGTACTGCTTTACTTCTGAATCAGGCCGAGTCTTGTTGCTTTCCTGTTGCTTTTACGAAAAATATTTATGTTCTTGCAGTGAGACAAAAAGACAAAAATAAAGATTAAAAATCATTACACAGCAAACATACTCCATCTGCAGTTACTTAAGTGTTGAGTGGAAATGTGTGATGAAACCCGGGACTGTATGCCGCTTACTGTAATCCACCTTTGAACGAGCTGGCACCCGTTCTTCTCATTCAGCTCTCCCTCAGTCAATCAGTCCCCTCTCTTCCTCCTCTTAATTATGTGTGAAGATCTCAGGCCGGCGTCCATCTGTCGGCCTGATCCAGAGGGCAGATGTCCTGCGCCCCACACACCTCTCCGTCCTCCTCGGGTTCCCTCGGCTGACGCGTGTCTGCTTTTAATTAAAACACGGCGCAAACTGTGAGCGGGACCTGTAGCCGCGCATTGCAGCCGGGTGCCGGGGAGCTGGGGGAGGCTGAGGCCCTCGGCCCCCCGCGCCCCTCTCGTCAATCACCGTGGTCCGATGGTCACACTCGCCAATGGAAGGAGACAGTAGGGTGAGATTGTCTCCTGCCAGAGGGAGGTAGGAGGAAGGGGAGGAGTGCATGCAAACTGTGCCCCAGTGAAGTAGAGCTCTGAAGTGCATGTATGTCCACTGCATAAGGTTCAAGGCTCAAATTTGGTTTCTCCCTCCACAATGATTGCATTATTGCCATTTGGTATCATGCCTATCAGTTTGCTAATGTTTCCATCTGTATTCAGTGGAGGAAAATGCAAACGCTACTGTAAAAAGTGCTGTAGAGTCCTCTACAGAATGTGACAGAATATGACAGCGCTAGGGCTTAGGAACCACATGTATTGTGGGGGGGGGGGGGGGGGGGGGGGGCATCGCAGAAGGCTTTCACTGGAAGAATTTCAGAGGCTGAATTACTCTTTAGTGCACTGTGATGTCATCACGGTGATGCATGACTTTAGATATGATCAGACAGCTTTTGTTTAAAGAGGAAAATAATGAGCCAAATTCCTTACAGGAGCTACTGGAGGAAATGTAACAAATAACAAATGCCTAATGATAGATCGTTTTGTAAAGCATGTCTGTACAGAGAACAGAAGCCTTTTCACAGGGAGGCATGTTGTCTGATAAGCCAAACCCCTCACAGCAGCAGGAACATTCTGACGGGAAAAAGCACAGGAACTTGCCTGGGAGGCAAACTCGCCTGCTGCCAAAAGAATTAGCAGATCAGTTCCTTCAGGTGTGAACTCATGAATCACTCCCAGGCTCATGGATGAGGGGGCGAGGTAGGGTTACATCACTAGCTAAATCTGATTCAAATCAATACCAGGTAACAGATGTCTCTGTCCCTCTTAAGCCTGGAATGCACACATTCCACTGCCATGTCAAAGTGGTCACTTCTCCTTCCCCACCAAAGGGAAAGAGGGAAGTACTAGTACTGGTGTTAAAACAGAGATAGCTTCACTCAACAGAGCTAATTACTATTGGTCCCACTTTTGCCTTATGGCTTTTCTCCTTTATGCAGCCCTATTTTGAAGCCACTAAATGTATACCATTGTAGGCTCATCTCACCTGCATTCATGCAAGTGAGAAGACAAAAGATATGCAATCCTCCTACATAGTTACACGCAGCCAACAGCTATTTTGAACACTGCAAGACACACAGAGCACACTACAGTGGGTGTTCATATAGATGCTACTCTGATGATTTCGTCTGAGCCACGTGCAGGCACCTGGCAAATCACAGTGCACCTGAGAGTGGTGAAACAAGCAAAGCTTGCAGACAAACCCACCCCTATCCCCAGTGGCACAAAGTCAGTATAACCACTGAGCTTCCTGGGACTCCATAGCCCCCCCCCCCCCCCCTTCTTAATCTGTATCTTCAATTTGGTTTCGCAGAACAATAACTATATCTAGCAAATGAGGAAGGCTTTTGCAGACCACTCTTGTCACTTTTACCTGCACATAAAGTTAATGTACCATTAAGTGGTACAATGTATGAATTCTGATCTGCAAAGCTTCAGACTAAGATTGCCGAATGCAATACTTTGGGCATGTGAGATACAACTCCTCCTGGGAACGCCACTGTCTGCTTTAAATCATCAGAAGGGCTTTCAATGGGAAGGAGCAGATATTTCGGCAGACATTTAATCAAACGGTGCCCATTTTGAACCATTTTTCTCAAATGGTTGAAATGTGCATCAAGAGGCATCCAAATGCAAATAGAGGGTGACAACTGGCAACATGCACAGAGTATCTCGCTTAAAATGTGTGCTGGAACAAATAGCTCTGTGAAGCTCTCCCCAGGGAAGGGCATTATGGACTATTCGACACCTCTCCTCATATTTGTTGGAGGCATTTATCTGAAGCTGAGTGTGCATAGATTTAAATAAAACATGACAATATACCCTGTTTATGAACACAATCAAAATGTGGCCGAAATGCGCACCATATGTTCAACAAATCCCACCATGATATGCATCTTCAATCAACACAATGCCATTCCCTTAACTTATCTATTGGTCCTCTCATTTATGGGTGTTATGTTGCCTAAATACTACAGAGGGACAATAGGAAAGCATGCAAGGTATAATATGTCGAAACCATGCCAATATTTAACAAATTTAACAGGAAGACCACTTGCTCATCATCATGAATGCCATTACCAGGTTGTGTTCAAGCTGTATTTGATGAAGGGTTTACTGTTCCTTTATGAATTTTAAATGCATGCATTTTTTATAAAGTGTACTTGTCATATAAGCTGTACTATGTATAACATCAGTCGTGTTCTGATCAAATGAGTGGAATACTGGCTTCCAGAGCAGCTGTAAAGCATTTGAAGAGTTTAAGATATAAAGCAGCTTCTGGTTTTATTTACAAATTCAATTTTTCACAGCAGTGAGTGGTTTCATGTTGTGCTCAGTTTCTGGAGTGTTTTTTTTTTTTCTTTTTCAATATTCAATCTGTGCTGTAATATCCTTCTAAAAACATGTGCTTCAGACAAAGGGGGGTTTCAGAATGAAAGCCCGTGCATGTCAAAAGGGAATTGTGTGTACAGACAGCTCGATTGTAGATTCTCTCCCATCCATCCCTGTCCACTCAGTGTGAGCAGATTGCGGGCTCTCTTCTCTGACGGCTGCCAGAGAGGAGGCGCGGAACACAGCAACACTTCATGTGAGAGAGTGTGAGAAAACTGTAGCACTGGCACATCTCCTCTGCCTGGTGCAAAGGAAGCAAACATTTGGGAAAAGAATTCATACATGTGTGTCTGAGAGGCCTGCAAGGCACTCATGCTCATATCATACTCTACATCACACTCACACACACACACACACACACACACACACACACACACACTCACACACACACACTCACACACACACACACACACACACACACACACACACACACACACACACACACACACACACACACACACACACACACACACACACACTCACACACACACAAACACACACACAAGCATGCAGTTCATTTCAACACAGTGTGCATTTGTTATTTACTTATGCACACAATTACTTTCATGCACCAGATTGATCTCTGCTTCATAACATTGTTATCACAAAATGATCTCTGCTTCATAAACATTGTTATCACAATACATGGAACCATTTATTAATAACTTCACAAACAGAGTACCACATTGTCTTCAGAAATCTGATGTTTTTAGATGATCCCTAAATACATTTCTACTATAATCATTTCATTTGATTCAACAAATGTTCAGTGCTGAGGAGACACTAAGCACAAAGGCTGTGAGCTGAGCAAGTGCAAGCAAGGTAGGGAGGCTCTTCAGATCCTCTTATTTTCACAACGACAGACTGGAGGGGTGAGACACCTCAGTGAGCGCAAGTCTACAAACATCCAGGCCTCGCCTCAGACAATGCTGATGAATATTCAAAGACATCATTGCACATGCAAGAAATACCTACTAGCCATTTAGAAAGTACAGCCGTTAATTACTGCACCCCAAATTGAAGATCCTATGCCCAGCCCTGTCTGCTTCCTCCCAGCTTTTAATTAACTAAATTACAGCACACCCCTTCCAATTAATTACTGCAGGGGATAAATTATTTTTCCTTCAAAAAAAAAAAAAATGTTCCAGTAAATCTCCTGGCAAATCAACAATGACATAAATTGTTGTGTAAACTGTAACAAAGAGGAGATTGGTGCCAGCAAAATTCTGACACAATAGAATATGCCATATATCATTGGTAATTCCGTTCCTAAAATGCTCATCCGTTTTATGTGCAAAAAAAAAAAAATCACTCACAAATAATAAAACACAGAAACACAGACCTGAGCTCCTCTTAAGCGCACACCATTGCCCCTGCGTGTGTTCTTCATCTTGTCCTCAATGACCGACATGGACCATTTAAACCACACAGAGATCCACAGAGGCCAGCCTGGCGTATGCGCTTTTCCAGCTGGGCCCATTTCAGACGTGGATGTCCACCACTGGGGCTTCAAGCTCTCTGCCCTCAATGGGACAACAACACAAGGCCAGAAGGCCTGGCTGCACAGCACTTGTCGGCCACAGGAGCAGACTGAAAATGACCTTTCGTTCAGTGTCCAGTTGCAGAAATAGACACCTTGGACAGGTAAATTGAAGGGGCTGGGGTGCGAATGGCGTGGTGCGCTGCTTTCTCCCGTGACCGTTTCTTTTCCTTGTGTGCGATATGGTCATTTGGTGCGCTGTGTGCTTCCGAAGATTACATGCTTCAGAAGAGGGAGACCAGTGTCCTTACCCTCTTTCCAGCTAGATGCTTATCTGCAACAAGAGGACTACGACAGGCACAATGTGAAAATGCTGTGCAGGGAAGCAATTCTATTATTTTGTTCATTTTTATCTTATTTTCATGTTGTCCTTTGGTGAGGTACAAAACAATTGCACAAATCTACAGAAAAAGAGCACATTTTCAGGGAAGAAAATGCACATCAAACGCCCCACTTACTATGACTTGAAATGAGATGTTGTCTAATCCATATGACATTGCACACAGAGAACGGTCTTGGTTCAGAGCCAATACCGAAACAAAGGTGAGACGCGTTCCCTTTGCCTGAATTTCTCAACCCATAGTCTCTTTTCCTGAGCCATTAACATGCATCTGGCACCGCTGCTGAAATCATTAAATAAACTATTATTATTTAAATCAAATATTTGCTCATGCACACCAGAGGTAGTGATATTTTTTCCATCACTCTTGCATGAGATTGTATTTTACTGACTCTCCGCTTCACATTGCCTGTGTGGTTTCTTTGTGCACCCAAGAGATAAAGCACTTTAAAAGCACGAATGAGTAACGTGAGGAATGCTCTGAGAACAGCGGCTCTCTCCGAAGGCTTGTGGAAAACGGCAGGAGCTGATGGAAAGACTATGAGTATCTGTGCGCTGAAACTCACATTCACAACGGGTGCGGTTTGACAGCGCGCAGATTCGCTTTAAGATCAGGCGAGACCCTCTGAATACCCTCGATTGCTAGACCTTCCACCGGCATTAACTTATTTTATGGATGACATTTAGGCATCTGCGCTTGTGAAACCCTCTTCATCTGAGCCTCGCCTGCAGCAAAATCAGAGGTAATAAACACAATTACTGACACATATGCTACAAGCTTGATAACTATTATTACCAAGAGCCCCAAGAACAAAATGCCTGACAGATCGATGTGACAATGAGAGGAGAATGAAGACAGGGACATGATATCTAGAGGGGAAGGGGAGGGGAAATCTCAATAGCTCCTTCATTCATGTGTGTACAGGATCCGTTACATGTTATGACCACTCTCGACGGCTCCCTTTGACTGGGGGGCAAATGCAGATGACAGGCCTTGGCAGCCATTGTCATGGTTTTTGAGCACTGTGCCAGGGTTTCCATTCTCAGCCTACAGCGTGAGTCCCCCAGCATGTTGTCCAACACCACCAAGTAATATGATGAGGATCCACAAACGCACAGTATATGAAAACTACAAATACGCTCTACTGTAATGGATGATGTAAAAGAATTACGCTGTGTACTCCTTCATACAACAGGTAGTAATTATCATTGTGAACCCTGCTATGCCATACTATTAATGACATCATATTCAAAGCATTGTTGTATAATACTCTCTGCTCTAATGTACATGGGTCTTGTCCTTGAGATATATAGAGGACAACCCTAACAGCATCCCTGTTAAAGACATTGTTTATTGATTAAATAGTGATTATGTGTCATGATTCTGTGTGTCACATTTCAATCACTGAGTCTATGATATAAAGTAATATATGTCAAATATATAAGCTTTGGGTGATTGATCTACTAACTGAGTTCATTTCTCTATTAATTTCTATAGTCCTTATTTGTATATATCCAGTCTTTGATACACACTCCATGTCAGTTTCTAATTAAATTCCATTTCCAATCTGAGTCCACTGCCCAGTCAATTCCAATTACACTTCTTCACACACATATTTGATTCCAATCCCTCCATTGAGTAGGACGTAAGCAATCAATTTCCAATCCCATTCCAAACAGACCCTCTTCTATGCACGTCTAATCAAATTGGTTTCTTGATGGCAGTGGCATTAAAGGACAGGATATCACCCAGTCTGGATGTAGGAAAGGTTGATTCTGTGCTACATGGTATTAAAAATGGGCTCAGGTTTTTTCATAAAGTTTGAAGCTTGACCCATAAAACATGATCATTGTATGATCTTAGGTGTAATTTTCAAGGCTGGTGTTGATGCTGCTATCCGGTATGGGTGAATTTTGAAGAGAGAGAGCAATTAATCTTGGAGGTCATGTTATGGCCACAGATCTGTGGGCTATATTACTGATGAAAAAGATGTTCAAGCTATACTGCACACCTTCCTTACGACCAAACCTCTGAAACGCTTCATCTAGAGAGATAAATATCTGAACCTGGGCCACAGCAATGCTTCAGCACAGACAGAACACTGTATAAAATCTCATTTCTGAAGGCAAGTTGAGTTGTAGTGCTTTTGAAGTCTCCATCAGTCATACCCCGTTCAGTAACCTTGGATTCATATTTCAGTGTCAGTGATTTAAAACCTTACAAAATTACACTGAGCGCACGTTAATGTCTCCACTTTATTGCACTGCTTCCTGTTGGTTTCATCATGTTATTTATATCACCCACAACAAACCAAGTGCTGATACATGAGGATGGCAGAATTGCCCATTAATCTCAAAGTTAAATGTGTGCCAACTAGATAAAGTTTGAAATGAAGGCCCAGGTGAAGTATGGTTCTCATGGCAAGACTGCCACATGAATTACTGCACAGCCTATAATCACAATGTTAAGGATGAATTAGGGATGGGTTTGCCTAGTCATTATTACACTTATTTTCTAACTTCCTAAATGAAACACAAAAGAGATATAAAATAAGGTCTATTAACAGCAGATGAACAAATGTTACATGTGACAGAAATCATACCCTAACAAGTTATATGTATTAATAGGAAGTGATTGACTTCCTTAATTCTTGGTCCATGTTATTGTTTCATATAAAACCACATATCAACATCTTATCAATTTAACAGTGCCTTCTTATACATGACAAGTTGAAAACAATATTACTGAAACTGCTTTAGATGCGTTTGAGATTAAAAAGATTTTTCAGAATCATAACTGGATTGCTTAGGACTGTGTGTGGGGGCACTGGGGGGACAGTAGTTATCATACGTATAATGAGGTTGCGCAATTGCTGACCCTCCTAATTCCCTTGTCCTTATGAAGACGGACGATGCGACCTGAGTGGTGTGTGCGAAACTCTGGCTTCAGACTGACTGAAAGGGAAGGGCCAGATTAGTTGGCCCTTGCTTGTCTGTAGGGTTTACATAATTCCAAGAGGCCAGCTGAGTCTCCAGATGCTGGACTGAAATTACTTGGGACAAGAGGCTCTATTTCACTGCAGACACAGGCCAGGACAGCGGGAGTTCTCAAAACTGTTACAGCCGTGTATGCCTGCCCAACCATTCAGTATTCACCCTCCACAGCACTTATTAATTGCGCCATTGGTTAATTAGCCACTTAATTGGACTAATTCAGTACTTTCCCCAGGTCATGAGCTTCTGATCGCACTAACATTCCTTCATTTCAGTCATTATTATCATCACTGTGTGCACTCGTTCAGAGTATTCAAGTGTTACAGAAAAGATTCTTTCATGAACTCCGAATGATCCCAAATATAAAGAATTACACTTTGCCAGAGTCGTACACTGAAAATTGTTAAATCAGCTGGAAAAAATGAATATTTGACAAAATGAGCAGTCATTTGGTTTTGTATATATCTATCTTTACAGGCTTCTGGAGCACAGTGACACTCCATGAGGAGGTCAAAGGTGTGTCCTTCAAACCCTTCCCCACATGACGTGTCTCCTGAGGACATGGGAGAGACATGCGGGCACACCCGGAGATCTGCCAGTCAATATGATTAGAACTCTACTGACTTCCAATCGGCTCAGCGTAATTTCATTTTCTCTCTCAATTTTTCATATGAGCCAAAAAGACAGAGAGGTAAATATCAAATCAAATTAACCCCGGTTAAGAACACGGTGAAGAAAAAAAGATCAATATTTGAACAGCGCTCTGTCTATGCATTTTAAGCAGTTGTCATAGACACTGAAATATGTTCATCTTTTTTTGTTTGAGTGTCTGAATTATTTACAGTATTATGCAATTTTCATCAGAAGCTGTTTAAAATCATCACTTGAGTGGAGCAGAGCCTGCAAAAGGTAACTCAGTGTTACCCTTTGCCAAAACTTCCATAAAAAATATATGACCTTTAATATGCAGGTAAATTTGTACATAAATTGCATCATCTGCTTCCTGGCTCTGGGATGAGAAAGCAGTGCTCAGCATAGGGGGTGCCCTCTGAATAATATGAACGCTCAGTAGGGATTTGTCAATAATAGGCAACACTGGAACAACTGCACATTGGAAACCTCATCTCTAAAAGTACTCTGTGTAAGTCAGACAGGAGGGATGAGGCTGGAAGAAATTAATTTTGCGTGACACAGGGGTTCCTTTAAGTAAGGCAAAAAACAGCATTATCAGAGTGGAAAGAAAACTCTTTTGGCTAAAAAGCAGTAATTAACTACAGGAAATTACCTTGCGCATGGTCTGCCTCAACAGACTATTGTATTTGATAAGAAACTGAGCTGTATTCTGTGCCACAATGCAATGGTTTTAATGTAATTACTGAAAAGCAGTTCCTCACATGGACATAATCCAAGCTCTGTTCCCCACAAACAAAATCTATCTTTATAATATATTCTGCACTTGGGTAAAATGCTACCCTAAATCCTGAAATTGGTCTAAGAATTCTCAGTAATGTATTCACCATTGCTTGGCAATAAGGTCCCACATGACCATTTTATTTATTTTTCACTTATTGCAATGCGGAATGTACAACCCCTCCCTAGTAATTACTGCATTCTGTGTACACTGGTAATTAATTCACAGAGAGGAAATGAAGGCCTCTAACTGCACACATGCTCAAAATGTTGCATAAATATGTACAAAATCACCAGCACATACAAT
Source organism: Megalops cyprinoides (assembly GCF_013368585.1). Lineage (NCBI taxonomy): Eukaryota > Metazoa > Chordata > Actinopteri > Elopiformes > Megalopidae > Megalops > Megalops cyprinoides. Next base: position 28,400,201 of record NC_050594.1, read on the forward strand.
ATGCAGAATTTATCTGTCCTTGATTAGCAGGTTCTGTCAGGAGCCCAACAACAAGGAGGGGGGGAGAGGAAAAAAACACTTGTTATTCTGATTGGTCAGGAATCATTTTGCCCATGATATCCCAGATAAGCTCACAGACAGCTCTGGGCTCCCCAATTCTAAATGGCACTCATTTCCAGGTTGTTTTTAAATAGACCTCATTGAACAAACTAGGCTCGATCAAAATGCCACCCTTAAATCCATTGCAGTGTGATACTGTTTTTAGTGGCTAAATTCTAAATAAAAAGCACTTAGGTTTTGTAATTTCAATGTCCATTTTTGGTAATTAATGCTGGCTATGAGGTCTCCCAGCCAAACGGCCTAAATTATTCATACAGCTTGGGGATTGACATACTACAGTTTGGTTAGTTTCACTGCATCTTTTTTTATCCTTACAATTACCAACACACATGCTTTCAGGAGCTCCACACAACATCCCTTATTTAGGTTACCAGGCTGTTATCAACATTTCAACTGTGCACAGCAACAGCCAAGAATTAAACAGTGCTATCAAATTAAGAATAATGTCACATTCCAATTTATTGTCACACAGGAAAATATCAGGCACTGGTGTCCATTGTCACTACAGATTAAATTCTGCTTTGCAACAAGGAACTTGTCACTTCAATTCAGCTCTTCAGTTTGAGTGAAATGACCAGTGTCAGTGCTGACGAAAACCAAGCCCTGATTCCTTTAATGGACATTAGTGAATGCGACATTATATCACAAATGAGTCAGGAGGAAAAAAATCAGACTTGCACGCCAGGGTGTTTTTTTTTCTTCCAAGGGAGGGGAGTGACGTGAAATGTAATGAAACTGGAACGGGTAAATAACAGAAAAATAATTGCTACAGAACATGTCCTCGGCTAATTATTTCACAGGGTGGTTGATTCTGTTCCCCCACACAGGACTGAACAGATGCATTCACACAGTTTAAAATATGGACTCAGTCAGCGGACAATGCCGGTCATAATAATTCACATGTAAATTGAACAGATGAAAATCTGAGGCTGTGATGTCTGAAGCAGAAACGCGGATGGGTGAGTCACCCGGCTGATGATCCAGGGATGCTATGCCAGACCGTGTCTGTTGACTCGGATCGCCTGCGTCTGGGATCGTCCGGGTCTGAAGGCCGAACGTGCTGATGCATCACTGTGCAAATCAGCCTTCCCTGCTCTCCAACACCTCTCGCCGGACTGCAGCAGGAAACCCATCCGCCGACAATCAAAGCCGCCCATGGCGCTCTGAATAATTAGGGGTGAGATTTAAAAACCTTTCCCGGTATTTATCAGACTTTACCAAATAGGAAAAGAACAGAAAGCATATGGCATTGTGCACCTCACAACACACTTAGAGACAAAACCAACCACCGTGCAGATGCTATTTATTTAATAATTAACGAATGACTAAGATGAACTTTGATTTCATTGATCTGACCATGTCTGACTGAGGCGCACTGATGGGCTGCGGTGGATAGATCCACATCCGAGCTGCCTGAGCAATGCAAATGGTGAGACAATGTATTGAACACATTACCAAAGCAGCACGCATTTGCAAAAGCACATTTCTCCTGCCGATGGCAGCAGTGTTATTACAGAGAATGATTTGTTTTGTCAAGGCAAGTGTCTGTTTATTGGAAGGGTCAGGGTTAACGCTGCAGTCAGTGTTGTGTTAGAATTAGTGCCACCGTGCAGTCATAAAACACACACTCGGCCCTAACCGTGAGCAATGCAATTATGCCATCCAGCATTGTATTCTAATGTCCTTTCACAAAAATCTCTTGTGAAACCTAAAAGGGAATCAGATGTTCAAAGAGTCTGTCTAAGACAGTGCTATTTATTGTGGGGCTGTTAGTGTAGGATTCCTCTTGTGAGAATGTGTGCTTTCACGTGAGGGGCAGGTTGAATTAAGACAGTGTGAAGGCTGGGCTTGCGAGTGTTTTCCCCCAGGAAGCCGGTCTGACACCTGCAGTGGGAGGCCCGTCACACACGCAGGCCTTCCCCAGAGAGACCAGCAGGAAGCAAACACACAAAACGGTCCTTGGTGAAAGGGGCGGGACCACAGACAGGTGAGCTGTCGATCAGAAGGGGGGCGGCAGCGTGTGTGCGGGCGTCGGCACAGCCCGCGAGCAGGTGCTGACGGCCGCAGGGGCCGGGCCCGCCTCCATCCCCGTGCGGAGCGTGTGGGACACACACATCCGGGATTAGACGATTAGAGCGTTAGGGGGTGGGCGGGGCTAATCGGGAGGTAGGCACAGGGCACTGCGCACTCAGGAGGGTACTTCTCTTTGCACAAATTGCCACTCCTGGCAATGCTGGCCGCCATCGCTTTTTTTCCGAGATTAACTCCGAGGGGAGGCTGAAGAAAGAGAAAGAGAGAAAGGGGAGGGAGAGAGTGGGAGAGAGGGAGGAGGGGAGGGCTGTTCCACCATCAAAGCTCCTTTCTTTTCTACCTCTTCCTCTGTGTGGTGAGAGTGCCGTTGCACAGTAGGTAGCTCTTACTCCGGTGGTCCTCTGCTTCTCACTCCCCACCAGTGCCTGCGGGTCCAATTTCAAACACCCAGGCTCTGCCAGCTTCCCATGGGAGCTCACAAAGGAGGGAGCCTGGCTTGTTGCTTTCCAAGATGCACTGGAGAAGACACAGCTCAACCCCACCCAGAATAAGGGTCCTATATGAGGACATGGTTGCCAAGAAATGATAGGAAAATCAAGAAATTACAGCTCTGGAATACATTTAAATTTCACCAACCTTCAGACAAAAGCTCACCCATGTGCAAAAGCTTTAGCTTTCAATTTCAGTAAGAACCTACTAAAACCAATATAAGTCATTTTATTGCAAGCACTCTGGAAGTCATGTTTGCATTATGCCATAGTCTGAGCTGTGTCAAACACATGCAGACGCAAAGACACACAAGCACACAAACACACAGTATGAGATACTCTTAAACATAACAGATGAGGCAGGAATGTACTAACAGACGCATATAGAGAATGACAAATACAGAGACTCCCAAGAGTGTCTAACACCATTGGCTCCTGGTGTTTTCATGCAATCCTTTACAGTCTAATAGATTTTCCTTCTAGCCCCCAGTTCCTCTGTTTCTTCCTTTTTCTTATCTATTATGTATCTTTACACCATTCTGCTAGTGCTCGATTCACCCGAGCTGCAATAATATGCGCATTCCATCCATATCCACAGTCTGACGTATAGACACATGCATTATTTAGCATGCGCGCGCATTCCTGCCTATCACAAAGTTGGCAGCGAGATCTGAACTGACAAAGCATGAAGAAGGCGATTGTGTCCTTCGGCTTGTAGCTGAGAGCAGCGGCGGAGACGCGCCCATTGTGAGCCTCTGCACAGAACAGCGTCGACCCCAATCAAAGCCGACTTAGATCTGCCTTTCTGCGAAAATAACCTAGCTTAGCTCCTCTCTGAACCCTGCAGAATCTTTGCTTTCATGGAGTGAAAAGGAGCTTGTGCCTTTTTTTCCTCTTTGTAATATTCAAGCTGTAACCCATTCTGACCCATTCTCTGCTCTTCTTTTGGGAAAAAAATGTCAGCCTTTATTTGGAGGCCGGAAGCTTTTCTGAGACTTTGGAGGTCAAAAGGTAAATTAAGGGCACAGAAAGCGGACACACAGAGAGGCTGTGTTTTTCTGCCATTTCTGCGCAGGAAACAGCCAGGAGTGCCCAAGAAACTGGTTTCAAATCAATGTGCTGACAACCTCAGGGTATGCTGGGACTGCATATTGAAAGACCCATAATACCTTTGTGTCTGAGGTGCCACAGACAATGGCACTAGGGCTGGGCGATATAGCTATCGCGATATATAGCATAGCTATTTTTAGCACAGTAACAGCTATCCCGGTATGTGGCGTTAGATTTCTTCCCGTATTTTTTTCCCTTTAGTCATACCTGATGCGGGAGCACACCTCCAGTTGTCCAAAGCCATGTGAAATGCTTCCGGAGGAAAAAACACCACTCGTATCTATTCAATGTTGATATCACAGCAACAGCACTATACTGCTTCCATGTGGTAGATAGAAACACATGGCTACAAAGATAAAGAATGAAAACATATGCTATGTGTTTTTCAAAGCTAATAGGTAAGTTAATCAACATACAGATAAAAGTGATATTCTTTGCCCCGGAAGCATTTCACTGAATTTTGGAGGTGTGCACTTCCGCATCAGGTATGACTAAAGGGAAAAAAATACAGGAAGAAACCAAATTCCACATGCCAGGGATAGCTGTTATTGCGCTAAAAATAACTATGCAATATATCGCGACGGCCATATTGCCCAGCCACTAAATGGCACCTAAATTTATTGTCACACGGAAGGAAGCAGATGTTAGTTCTGCTCTGGAAATGGGCACAGTAATGGCTGCTTCATCTTTGTCTTCAGTCCCCAAGTTTACTAGCTTGTCTGTTGGAAACAGACATCACAAAGTGGCAAAGATTCTTTCCTCAAAATCTCTTTGTCCTTTGGGGTGACAGTGCAGCATGGAGGATAAGGAAATGAGCCTGTAACCATAAGACTGCAGGTGCATATCCCAGGTGGGCATTGCTAATATACACCTGAGCAAGGCACTTAACCTGAATCGCATCAGTGAAATACCCAACCGCGTAAATGGATTTTATGCAAAATTTACACTGTGCAAGTCACTCCAGATAAGGGATAAAGGAAAATTGATAATAAAAATGCTGATCACAGCACTTCATGGTTAAGGGGAGAAAAAAGAACACCATCCATCTGTATTTACAAACAGAGCAAGAGCATTTTGTGCATTTCTGAACCCGAAGTCTAGGGTGCTGAACCCTAGTACTGTACATGCAATAGCTCCTGGAAAAATATTGTGCAACTTCAGATAACAGAAAAATCCTAGAGCATCAGGATTGCTGTCAGTGATTGCTAATTTCCTGTCATTACGCTCAGCCATGCTGTACTCTATTTCTGAAAAGTGCATAATGACAAAAAAATACACAAAGGGTAGTCTTGTCACCCTTGTGGTTTCATAGACAGCATCACAGAGGATGGGCTTTTGACAATGTGAAGTTTACCAAGAGTATTACCCAGCAATGTCACACAAAATGTGATTTCTGACAAAGTGAAACAGTGTTAACAGTTATCGTTAGTATCAGTATTGTCTTCTTCTTTTAACACTGAGGGATTATTCAGGACATCTTGGTTCCTTTCATAAAGAAATGACTGTGAATTGTACCTTGCTCTCTCAAGAAAGAAATCTGTCATGTACGGATGCCCTTAAACCAATCTAAATACATTTATATACAGTACAGAAGTGCCACAAAAATGTAGCATTTCAGTATCACTCATGACAATTCCCAGCTATAGCCCTGATCTGTCTGTCCACGAAAGGCACCGTCTGCAGGGAATCTTGACCTTTTCTGCTCTGAACAGTCAATGAGATGTGAACTGCACAGCCACTCCTCACGACTGACCAACACTGAACTTACTGCTCACCTTTTTTGAACACTTATGAAACGCTACACACAGAATCAGCAAGGGAAGGTGTGGATTTCTCCCTCCCTCCCCTGTCGCGTTCGCAGTGATTACTCTCCCTCCCTCCCCTGTCGCGTTCGCAGGGATTACTCTCCCTCCCTCCCCTGTCGCGTTCGCAGGGATTGCTCCCTGACGGAGACGAGCAGGATCACCGCGGCCGCTCTCCCCGATAGCGCTACCGCGCGGAGTGAAGTCAGCCATGCAGGTTCCACCACGCTGCCCTCCAGCTGTTTGTTTATCTCTGCGCCATTGACCTCGGCGGGGGGAAATAAAGGCATCTCTGGCCTGTTCAGCTGAACTTTCTGACAGCTTATGAAGTAATAACAAAGCGCTGCCTCGTCTCTGACTCCGTCCAGAGGCGCAGCGCTGCCAGAGGCCGCGATCATGCGATTGTGCCCTGTTTTTTCTTTCTAACATTTTAACCATTTTAACCACCCTTTTTAACCCCGATCAATGCTTTTTTAATCCGTTTCCTTATCCTGCCTGCGACTGAAACGTCTGCGTGTGGCGGACACGGCGGGGTGGGGTTAAAGACCAGGGTGCTTATATATTTCATTCTACTAGAATGGCTAAAAATAAATGGCTCTATACACTCCTCCGCCTGTTGGATCAATAAGTGTATTTTTCCAGTCAATCGTGTCTGTCCAGCGTACAATGAGTGGCACTGCTCAGGAAAAGCTGCTTCCAGTGACACTGACAGCACTGCGTCAAACAAAGGATTTCATTCTTATATCAGATTGTGAATATGCTTGCCCTCCTCTGGACTCTCTGTTGAAAATGACATTTGAGTCCAAAAGTAATCCAGTAATCATCTAACATCTTTAAGATGCATTCCCATTTGAAAATGAAATATATAGCAATATGTTGAGAAATGTGTTGTTCAGCACAATAATATAACAATATACATTGCAAATAGATATAAAATATGTTCATTCAAAGCTGCATTATATTGAAATGTATCAAAATGTTGATGATTTACATATTTTCAATTTGCTGTTTGAGCTGAAAACATATTCTCTAAAATATATTGTACATATTTTTTGGGTATGGATTGCCTCGGTTATTTCTCATTTAAGTGCAGCAATCAAGAATTGTGAACAAGTGCAAATGATCACCAAAAGATTCTCTGTGTGTGTTCATTTCAGGCAGGTCATGCTGCGTGTTTTTGCGGGTGTGTGTGTGTGTGTTTATGGAAATCTGTATGCAGGTGACATGTGGTGTGTGTGTGTGTGTAGGTATGTGGGTGTGGGTAACATATGGTATGTATGCGTATGTGTGAGGCAGTATGTGCGTGCAACGGAACAGGTGATGTGGTGTGCCTCAGTCAGCCATGCTGTGCCATGTTATCACACCGTTCCTCTCAGTAACCTAGACCTGAGGGGGGACACACAGAGTACCTGCTCGTGGCTATCAGTAATGAATTCCTGTGAAGTCCCCCTGACCTCAAATTATTCTCCTTCCCTTCATGTCAGGCCTCTGGCCCCTGGGCTTCTCTTCTTATCCCCTGCACTGGAGCCTGGAGACACAAGGCTACCCCCCCAGCCCTGTGAAATGGAGTCAGAGACACCTCTGCTCTCTATTGTAATACAGTCACAATTACAACCCCCAGCCCTCTCCTTCTGCAGTGTGTAATTTCATTAGGGCCCTGGCCTCATCTCATCAAGGATGCAGATTCGACTTTTCGATTTTTTAATCCTGACCTTGAGTGCTAATAATGTCCACCTTTTGTGGGTCCCATCCAGCCTGTCCCCTTTGATAATGAAATATTCATATCTGCCACGCAGACACCTTCCTACTGCAGAAACAATTGCTGTTGGCAACATTTCATGAGGGTTTATTGGATATTTAATTATGAATCTATTCATTTTTTATATATGTTCCATGATTCGATTCAGTCAGCAAGCCTCTTTCTCCTCATGCTCTCTCTCTCTCTCTCTCTCTCCCTCTCTGTCTCTCTCTCTCTCTCTCTCTCTCTCTCGCTCTTTCTCAGCTGAAATTCATTCTGCCCCTTCCCCCCAATGAGGGATTTTTGGGTATGCTTTAAAGTTCACTGGAAACATAATGACATATCAAATCAGTGGATGGAGTCTCATTTTATTTTCCAAAAATTTGCAAAATTAATGTAATTTGCTGCAAGTACTTTGATACTCTTTGCAAGGACCATAAATCACTGCCGGTCATTAAGGGGAGAGGCAATGAAACGCATCGAGTTGACATGTGACCGCAAATAAACCTGCTTTGAATGTGACCATGTCAGATGTGTGTTTCTCTCTCAAAGACAATTGAAAGGCACTAAGAGATGGTCATGTTTCTAACCAAGCAATGGGCGAAATTAAATCCAGAAGGAGGAGCCGGGCCCTAATCAAATTTAGAAATATCTACGGACCCTAATAACTGGTTTAGCACTCAACCTGGAGAGGTAATCGTATCACTAGGTTAATATCAGCACCAGCTTCTGTCAATCAAGTGAAGGAGCAGCGGATGAATAAGTCCTGCTGATTGCATTAGCAGTATCATTTTCAGCAATTTCACTTGTTTTTTTCAGACAACCTGAATGGATGATTCACTCAAAAGCAGTGAGCCAAAAGAAATAAATTCTGAAATGAATATACAACAAAAGGAAATTCTTCAGATTTTTTAAAGCATATTATTTCTCAAGTTTTTTTTCCCTTTTTTTTCTATGCAATGTGCCCTCTGCCACGGAGTTTGGGTTTGTTGTTCCCCTGCTGTTAGAAAGCATTGTAAAATAAACAGGAATTGACTGGATTATAGATTTTCTATCAAAGAAAATAGACGGTGTGATTATTCGACAGCTTTCATAAATTATCCTTACTCAGCACTGTAAGAACTACAAACTCATTTGTCTACACACACATAAACACACAGACAGACAGACAGACAGAAAGATGTACGTGCATGCACGAATACACACGCACGCACGCATACACACACACACACACACACACAGATTCACTCATAGAGTTTCAGTGTTTGTTCCCAGCCAGGATAAATGACTCCTTCAACCCCTTGTTCCACATTAGCCCTGGCTGATGCCCTTGGTGTCGTTCCAACGGCGCAGAAACTCCCAAAACGTTTATTATGCGCTGCATCTCATTATGAGGATTTAGGGTTTCACTCCAGCCGAGGGGAGAGGGGCAGCATTCGTTGTCGAGGCAACGTATTGTGGCTTCCTGTCTGTCACAGGAACGATAACGCCGCATCTCTCTGCTGGGGTGTTCAGTCATTTCAGTACAGCATCGCAAACAGATTTCACTCTTCATTGATACCCTCAGAGAGCCGCCAGCTGATCCCGGGATTATCCTCAGACTAACTCCGCATTCAAACTGTGCAAACACAGATTTAAAAAATACCAGCCTTCACAAATATCATTCATGGTACACCGTGTGTGACAAAAAAAAAGGAGACGGATTGGACCAACGCTTAGGGTGATTGAGGAGATGATCAAAGCCTTTATGTGTTGAACAGACCACCGACAGGTAAATTAAGGACAAAAGATAGATGACATGTGTTTATACAAAGAGGCCGGGCTTCCTGGGGTGAATTACCAAGCCACTGAGCTGTGTGCTGTAGATAATGATGTTTCTCAAGAGGACCCCGATCAATAAGGTATAGGCAGCCGCTCAACCATGAAGGGGTTAAAACGCATCTTTCGCTCCCTGAACAAGTCCAGCGAATAGCAGATCAATCTGCCTCCCAAAATCCATCCACCATAGCAATTAAGCTTAGTGCGCATAAACACATGATGCACCCCCCCTCCAGCCCCCACCCCCCCCCTCCCGAATTTGCCTTTGTTCCCCGTACATGAGACAGACAGAAAAGCTCGGCCAAGCCCATAAACGAGGATGTGTGTTAAACAACGCCGCCGATGAGCGCTCACAGAAACCGCCACGTGTCCTAACCGGGAGCCTTTTATCCGGAGTTTATTGTGCGGCGTCGGGGATTTGCAGCGGTCAGCTGTTGATTAATTGCCTTCCCCCGTAAAACTGGGCCGCTCTGCGGAGAGGTGTGTCATTTGTCTGCGCCGGGATGAAAGGGGGGAGAGCGGCGGCCGCGGAATTAAGACTTTAAGTCACCCTTATCTCCCCTTCTGCAGGCGGCCCGCTCCAAGGACTCATCCGTCAGGTCAGAGAGAGGGAGAGGGGGAGAGGTGCAGAGAAACCTTCACCCTGATCTGTCGCTGTAATTAGCACCGTCGGTATTATCTGCCGACGTGTTTGTTAGGGGAACGACTTACAGCTTGTTGCGGAGGATTCGACGCAGCTAGATCACCGGGGGGACGGAGAGGCTGCTTCAAGCCTGGGGCCTGGATGAGCCTCAGAGCAGGCCGTGCCCCCGGGAAGCGGGCATGGGGGCGGGACCCGGCTGCTGTCACTCAGGTCGAAGGCAGCTCTGTGACACCGAGATGCGCTCAGGAAGTACAAATATGGTCAAAATCACATCTGCATTTCCATCCTGCTCTGAGACCAAGAGTTGCTCCCCTGTCTGCACAGTATCATTATTGTTAGAGAGACCCACCCCCTGCCCCCGATATACACATACAAGTATGTTCCTTTCACAAAATTCAGGTCAAAAAGCCATCCTCCAGAATCGCTTATGAATCCATGCGCCCCTGAGAAAGGCATTCATTAAGAGAATAAACTGAGAGGGGCATGTAGGCATGGCGTGGGGGGGGGGGGGCAGTTCAATGAGCGGAAACATGAAAGTGAGAGAAAACACCAATAAGGCCTGCAGAACAGGAGCATTCTTTGTGAACGGCCCTTTAATGTCTGCAGAGTGTAGCCGGCCTCCGGTACGCTGCAGTATTTCTCCTCCCTTTAAATGAGTGCTCTGAATTAGCAGTGTCTGCAGCTGCAGGTATAAAAGTGCCGTATATACTGGCCGCGTTCTTTTTTAATGAGCCGGACAAATCTGCTGAACACATATTGGCATCGCGTCCAGACGAATGGAGCTCGGGCCCGCGTTATGACCCTGTACATCACCGCGTTGACTCTCGTAATGACCGCCGCTTTGAGAGGGGGGCATGTGCGAATGGCCAGAAAGCCGGCCCTCGCCCGTGTGCTCGGGCGGGTACGGCATGCGCCTATAGACGCCTGTGCAAATTAACAGTAATGGCGGAATAATATGCTCATTTGGAGGGAGCATCAATCCGGGGGTGCGTGGGGCGAGGGCGCTCGAAAGGCAAAAGGAACACGCTCCTCAACACAGAGCCTCCAAGCCGTCTACCCGATCCTCGGTGCCCGCTTTCAAAGTTGCGCACTTTATAAATCTTGCATGCCCCCCCCCCCCAACCCAACCCCCCTTCAAAGACAAAGGCCTGCTCTGGAGCGGAGCATTCCGCCGCTCGCAGGGCTGGCTCAGGACCCCCCACCAGGCAGCCCATTTGAACACCAGAGCGGAGACGTCTGCGAGACCCGGGACCGCTTCGCTTTTATATTCATGGCCCGGTTTTAGAGGATCCACCGCCCTCCTCTGTCAACCCGGGCCGCTCGGCTCTGTGGGCGCATTTGATGTCTCCTTGGGAGCGCAGTGCTGCCATTAACCTGGGGCATGTGGATCCACGCCATCTTTTTTTAATGTGAGCAGTTCTGGAGGTGGGGGGGGGGTGGGTGGCAGAGAAAGGAAGGAGTCAATTTGATGCAAACAGGCGTAAGTTCAGTGTCAGACCCCCTTCCACATATGTAGCTACACATATATCGTCCGCGTGCTTTTCTTTTTTCACAGGTTCTGACGCTATGCTTTCAAGGAGAGAGAAAGGGCAGTGCAGTTCACTGATTACAGAGACAGGCGCCCATTCCAGCTGACCTTGTCCAGTGGCCGATAAAAGCCGTTTGCTTTTCAATGTGGATTCAAGGAGCAGGACAGGTTTTTTCCCCTCACCATCAGAATATTCTCTCCGCATGGACACGTGTTTATATCTCAGAGAGTTTCCCAGGCAGAGCTGCCTTTTCATTTAAATGAGAGGGCATTATCTCACTAAATGGGCCGGAACACGAAAGCAACATGTGCGAACACTCAGCGAATAGCATTCAGACATGGCACTTTCCAGAGGGGGTGAGGGTGGGGGGGGTTGCCCACATCAACAGCAATGCCCATACTCAAAGGGAGCTCATCCTTCCTCCCCATAACGGTCCCACGATCCAGCCCTCCTCTTCCTCGTACATCCTCAGGCCCTATAAACAGTTTGCCTGTGTGGGACCAAACCATTCATTTCGAGTGTTTATGTTCACAGTAAACTCCAGCTCCTCTCGCTGAAGCCTCTTCAGCAGTTATCCCCGTGTGACTTCCTGCATGTAAACAGCGCAGGCACACCACTGTGTATCTGCAGACTGTTGAATTGGAGACAGAATGGAGACGAGGTGGAAGAAAGACTATTCTTCATTAACTGAAGGACGTTGCATCTGTTGCCACGGACACACAGTGTGGGCTATGCAGCAGACTCTCTGCCACTTCATGTAAAAATGGGTAGAGAGAGGCCCACAAACACATCAAGAGGTGCTTCCGTTGTCAGGTAAAGATGTCACCAGCTCAGCACCACCTGCTCCATCCAGATCTCACAGATTGGCGGGCGGGGTCTTTGCAGTGTCTGTCAGCGGGTGACAGAGTCCTGGGGTCAGGGGTCATCGCCGTAGTTACCCTTCGACCTCGCCACCAGGCCCTGTCCCCGAGCATCACACAGATGAGCTCATCTGCTGCTCAATCTGAGAGTCAATCAGCACAAGACAGACCGCTTCATCATGGACAGAGCCTGGCCATCTTAATCAAACCTGGTCCTGAATGGCCTGGTGCTACTGTGCCTGTAATGAATACCATGTAATTATCATCAATGTGGACCAGCCTCAAAAAAGAAAGCACAACCAAAAATCAAAAATGTTGCATTTTATATCTAGCATTGACTGTAACTTTTTATGAGCATGTGTCATGGGATTGGTCTTGATTTCAATTTTTTTATTTTATTATGTCAATTTGTTAAAATTGTCAGAACCATCTGCTGTTATTGTTATATGCTCTACCAAGTAAGAGTAAACGATCATCCATCTTCCCAGAGACCACATGTAGGCTGGTGTGTCTGTGAAGGCTGTGAGTGATGGCTCATAGTCTCAGAGCGCGAGAGGAGTCACTGCCAAACTGCACTCCAGATCAAAGACAGAGGAAACTCAAGAAGAGGACGGAGTTAACGCTCAGACACTCCTACGCTAAGTTTCATTTGAGTCTAAACTTTGGACGTTTTCATGGGTAACCTGTGGGCACTTTGTTTCAAAGAGCCGTCACTTTGTCACGAGCACAAAAGCAGCAAAAACACCAGGGGCGACACTTCTCTGTGACTTTGTGGCCCCATTGACAGTGAAGGGATAGGGTTACTGTGCTGTGTTCTAACCATCGTCCGAAACTGCAGAGATTCCCACACTGTCAGGCCTGTGAATGTGAGGACAAGGAACAGAAAACCAGTGAGCTTTCCTTTACATCTGCATGGGGGGGCAGACAATGTGACAGCCAGCAGCAGGTGTATGGCCCAGAAAGGCCATAGAGCTACACAGTGAGCGTGTACATGCATGGTACAAGTTTGTATGTGGATGTGTGTGTGCATGCATGCATGCACATGTATGCATATTTACCCATGGGTTTATTAACAGAATTTCCTTTTCCTTCCTATTCTGTAATGTATTTGCCCAATCACATACAACACAAAGAAAAGCCCAAGACAGGCCCTCACTTTGATGCTATAACAATACAACATAGATATAGCAAAATAACATTCATATATAAATTACCCCTAGTTAGTATGTCATTGCAATAGTCACTGCTGTTAAAAGGTGCTGCTTTGCTTTGGTCCAATTTGGAGAAATGAGGCTCAGTTTTTATTATTAACTCATGCTAAACACCACCTATCTGTTTTTTTATTCTTTCATGTCTGACTGGCTGTGAATGCATAAAGTAAATCCAGTCCATGTGGATCTCCGTAATTAACGTAAAGAATCAGCTTACAGATGCAGTTTCTTTTATCTCTAGTGTTTGCCCTGTCTCATTAAAGCGCATTCTTCACATCCAAACCATAAGCAGGGGAGTCCACAGCATCCCCAAACTGCAGAGTGACCACAGTAATCACCTCCCACCACCCCCGCAGAAAACCCCGCAGTGGGAGGAAAAGCGCTCCGCAGAAACAGGTGAGGTACCAGTGGAGAACAAAGAGCCCCGCTGCCTGCTCCCCGCGAACACCGCGGCATGCTGCCCGCCAGGACAGCTGAAACCTGAGACGACGCTGCCTTCTAATTAAGCCAGGGAGCAGGAGCTAAACCCGAGCCCCCTCTAATGAGCTACAGAGGGAACAACGAAGGCGGGTGTGGCGTGCCGATTCCGCGCGGGCGTGTTGGTTAAGCCGGACTCGTAACCGGAGGGGTTGCAGGCTCAATTCCCAGGGCAGCCGCTGCCATTGTGTCCTTGAGCAAGGTGCCTGCCCTGGATTGCTTCAGTAAACACCCATCTGTGTGAACGGACATGCATCGCCTCATTTTTCTCTGAGCAGGGACTGAATCCCCACAACACCTATCCCGCTAGCATTATCCAGTGTGCTAATTTAGATAAGTAATCTTTGTTAAAGCTGCAAAAACAGAAAGATGCAGATCATGCTAACAGTAAATAAGGGCACCCCATTTGATATGCAAGTCCACAACTCCTTTCTCTTTGTTGAATTAACAAGAATCCTTTTGAGGAAAGAGAAAAAAAAACATACAGCAACATTCCACCTCAGCAACACATAAATATCTGTCTAATAACCAGCCCTGCATACACCTCTTGAGTTGTCTGGGTTTTTATTGTCTAACCCTTTTAATCAATGTGCATCCTGCGCCACAGTTATCAAAGCATTTGGAGTTTTATGTTGATATGATTTATATGGACTTGTGGCACATTAATGATACCGGCGAGACTCGCCTGACATCCATATTCATGAACAACTGTGTTTGGGGAGCAGCACCGGGGAGGGGAGCGCCGCCTCAGCCAAAACTCTGCCAGGCACAGGTCTGGCTAGCACTGCTGCCGAAGGCAGAGTTCAACAGCCCTGAGGATTACGCCCAGATGTACACAGACAGATTCTCCTAGATGAAGGGAATGACTGGAGATTCTATGGCACTCTAAAACCATGCTAATTACGGCCTAGGACATCTGAAGCGATACACACACGGTGCCCTTTAAAAGGCTCCTGCCCTTCTTATCCAGGCGAGGGAACAAGTCTAATTTGTGCTTATTACATACTGGGTGTTCATTAGGAAGCTGAAGCGAAGATTTGGGGCATCTAAAGCAGATACAGTGAATCGAATATGACCACTGGGCTTATTGTGGTCGTCCACTGTCTCACCTAAAGTAGGTCTGTGCCAGCTTCTGGGTGAACTAGGTTAGACCAAGAATTTAATTGGGGTATGAATGTGTGTGTGTGTGTGTGTGTGCGTGCGTGTGTGCGTGCGTGTGTGTGTGTGTAGGCAGAAATGCCTGATTAGTGGAAGGTCTGAGCTCATGTAAAGGGTAGTGGAATCTTCCCCCTCTTTCCTACCCACACTTCTCTCCATTTCACTCTACTGGGGGCGAGATCATGGGGGCAACAGCATGGCTTTATGTTTACTCCTCCACAGCTCCCCCAAGTGCACAGCGCTTGATAGATAATTACACTGCAACAAAGGCCTGCAGATAGATCAGCGGGGGAAACGGTCCAACAGCTTGCTGTTGGCAGATTGGAGAAGGCCCGCCAACAGTTGTGCCTGGCATGGCCGGCGGAACCGGGCTTTCATTGTTAAACTGCCCGTTACAGAGGCACGCAAAACTAAACAAATGGTGCATTCAGGAGGAAAGGATCCAGAGGGTCCTGGGTCCAGTCCTGGAGAGAGTTTGGTCCAAGCATAGTGACATAAGAAATCTATATATGTGTGCTCAGTCTCAGGTAAGTAAGCAGGGAATACAGATACCTTTTATGTGTGGGTACCTTCAAGGTAATCGCCAGTTCCATGGCTTAACAGTGATGTTAAAAATAATTAAATGCTCATGTTGAAAGCAAAAATCTTTAAGTCTCTTTTTAAGTTTGATGATCTTTGCTACAGTCTCATTTCAGTAAAATTTGATGTAAGAGGATCATTTCTGACAGAAAATTTTGTCATGTAAATTAAGCTTCTGATATAAAAGCATAAATGTTGGATGAGGACCTCATTCAGAAGTGAGGACTCTCATGCAAGGTGTTTTGATATTAGCAAAGCCTGTCTAAGAGTGATTATTTCCAACCGCAACAAATTACAGAACATGTACACCTTCATTCCCTCAACGGTAAACAAGGGAGGGATATAAACGTCTGTGTTTTATGTCGGTGAGGTAATAAATAAAGCATTTTTATTAAATAGCAGCTGAATTTCACATTCTATTAGACTTCATGCCCTAATCAATGAGGTGTGCCTCAAAACAGCTGACAGCCAATTAACGCGGCCATTCTTTTTTTAATGCCAGTCAGGAGACGAGTAGTAATTAAAGCTGGAAGAAATATCTGTTAAGGGCCATTCTTAGTGGGAGGGAGTGCAAAATGAACTGTTTACTGCCTCCTGAGTTAGGCCTAATTTGCTTCCGAATCAATCAGTGAAACCATTTCATCTTTGTTGCTATGGAACAACTAAACACTGAAACACAATGAGCATATTCTTAGGAGAAAAGAAACATCTTGTTCTACCTGATTAAAAAAAAAACAGTGAAAAAACTAATTGCAGATTCGGGATAAAACGAAGCAATGCCGTCCAAGGATCGGCCGCCTTTGATCGCTAATCGGAACGTCTTCCAAACCCGCTCTCATCTACTTTCATCTTTGCAGTCTGCAGTCACAGAAATGTCATAAAGTTAATGCTCTTGGCATGGATTACAGCATGCACCACATTTCTCTGAAGCATCCCCGCATTCCAGTCGCTGCATCCCTTGGCCTCATCTGACCATTCAACCTATTTTACCGTTCATCTTCTACATTTTTAAAATGCTTGTTTCTACCAAATCATTTTGGATCATTTACCAAACATCGCAAATACATGCCATCTGGTTTGTAGGCCTTTTAAAAGTACACCTGCAAAGCAGGTTGCTTAAAAAAACAACTCGCTCTCTCTCTCTCTCTCTTACACACACACACACATACACACACACACAGGCACATGCAACTGCACACAACCATGGCTCCCACAAAGGTTCAACAGAGTAGCTGCACAAGGACAACGTGAAGCAGGCATCATCACCTGTATTGGCAGAGGTCCACTTGCTAGAATTTGCTTAATTACTCTCTCACATCACCCTGTTGACAGCATTATATGTGACAGTACTGATTAAACCAGCCTGATCTTAATGTGCTTTGGGATTTTCATCTACTTTTCTATGCAGTGCATGCTGATGGAGAGATGATTCAGCAAAGCATGGCAACACTGTAAGAGTATGGTCTCAAAGTGATCAATGACTTCATTGGCATCTCAGTATCTTCACATAACTGAGGACCATTGGCTACTTTGCCAAACATCTGTGAAAGTTAACTAGACCACAACAAAGGTCAGCCTGCATTAAAGAAAAAAGAACTACATCAGTAAACCTGACCTAACTCCTCAGGTCTGTGCCACATGTGTACCACAGACCACACCTTCACCTTTCAACTTCAAAAGGGCATCTGCCAAGTCAGTGTAGTAATGACAGCCCCAGCTTTAAAGTGTTACCCGGCCTGGGTCATCAACGGTCAGTGAGAAAGCAAGCATAGCAAACTCCCGCCGTGTCATCAACGTCTCCTGTCTGTCCCATAAAGAGAAAAAAAGCAGAGCTTTAATGACCTGTTAATGAGGGAAACCCTGGTCTAAACCCTAGGGCGGGGGGCGTCCTGTGCCCCTCTTCCTGGGTAAAGCCTCAGCCGCGCCCAATCATCAGCACCCAGCAGTCATAAACCGCACTGTGAGTGAGGAAGGAGCTGGGCCCCGCGCAAGGGGGGGGGGGGGAGCGTCCCAGGCCAGCCAGCGGCCTCCGGTGTTAATGAGGCCTCCAGCTAGATGAAACGGACACTTTGTGGTTGCGCTAAGGAGTAGTGGCTTTGGTGACAAGAGGCCACGCTCATTATCCAGACCGAGGTCACCGTGCTTAAGTGTTGGCAGACAAAGAGGGCACGTGAGAAATCAGCAAGCACCTCATGAAAGATCTCCACAGACCGCGAGCTCTTTAAAGTACTCCCCGACTCAGAGGTGTTGCTGCCGTTGTGCAGCTGTCCGCACTTCACACTCACTTTATCAAGAGCGCCGTGCTCCTTTGAGGACAGACATAGCAAACGGTAACTAAATCTACAATAATGTACCATTATTAATGAACAACGATGAAATCAAGAGAGGTTAAGATGTTAAATTCTCTGAGTGGGATTTTTTAAAACACATACAGTAGATTTATGAAGACATTTGCCAGTACTTCATAAAAAAAAAAAAAAAAAAAAAACAATTTTCAGTATATTAAAGCAATTCATTGGCAAGAGCATCCAGAATGGTAACTGATCCAGCTTGTTAAAGAAATTACCCTCTGCAACTCAACAGAAACTAAACAGTCTATAAGCTAAGGAAAGCGGGGTCTGAAATATCTTTGGAGACAGTGGCTTTCTTATACACCCACAGTACAGTCCAATACCTGCACTGAGTCACTGCCTGGAGCTGGCTTTCCAATGTCCATGTTACCAGCCTCCTGTAGCAGAGATGTGGTTTGGGGGGTAACCTGCCAGGATGTAACCCGGGTCACATGATGTGAGCGTTGGCTTCACTCGCACGCAGCTGCAGCTCCAGCAGGCACGCTGCACCTGCGCAGCCGGTGCCCAGCCCCCTCTCCCTCATCATTAAACCGCATTTGAAAGCCCAGACATCTGGAACCTGGGGCTTCCTAAGCTTACCCCTGCCACCCCCTCCCCCTCCCATCCCTACTGATGCACAGGCCACTGTAGGAATTTGGTCAAATATCAAATTATTTTGCCTTCCAACTGTGATTCAGTAGTGCTTTATGCTTTTGAGAGCAAAATTATTGATTTTAATTCCAAACAATCCAAAGACAAGGAAGCAGGAGAGAAGGGTGCATGTAAGAATGCATCATTGGGTCTGGCTTTTAACACAGCCACATAATTGAGCCACATTAATTTTTCAGCATTTCTGTGCCATTAATGAATTTTTAAATGGACCATATTGAAATAGTGGCTGTGATGACAAGGCATTAAAAAAACTAAATTAATTTCTACCTTCAGAGTAATTTTTTCAAATCATTACAGATATTATTGCATTATTGCATTCTCTTTAGACGCACCCATCTCTCCTGGTTTATGGACATCTAATGCATACGTATATATTTAAAATAATTATATTCATATAAATGATGAGGTTGTGCATTTATATGGTTGCCTCGCTGTTGAAATTTGCCATCAGCAAGTTCTTTTTTTTTGATGGAGAATCGCAATTAAAACACTATGGCATCACACACTGGGAACCTTCTGATGTTTATCCTAAATGTGCAGTGGCTTTTGAAGAAAAGAAGCTTGGTATTTCCACTGTCTGCTTCAGTAGTTTAGTACACAAAGCACACATGCAATTTAATGTGGTTGGCATTTAAAACAGTACAGTATATGCTGAGCACAGACTTCATTTATGTAAATAAAAGAGGGACTTGTTTGAAGTGCTCCAGGAGAAAGGGCATGGCACCGCCACAGAGCTCAAATTCAACTTCAGGCTCGATGCTGCCTCGGTCTCTGGGGGTGGAGGAAGTATCAGACGCGTGACACGGACAGAGTCACAGAAAGTGCAGTTACTCATTGCAAGGCTCCTAACACGAATGAGGTGAGGCACAAAGCGAGAATCACAGCCCGAGCCTGCTGCATTCAAAGTTGAACGAGACACAATGAAGGAGCTTCCAACGCGTCAAGACAACAAAAGACTGCATTTATTCATCACCTGCTCTGGTTGCTGTTGAATAAAGATGAGTAAAAAAAAAAAGAAAAAAAAACAGGGGGCTGGCCTGCCAGAGAATTCAAAAAAAGCAAACAGCAGGACACAAGCGCTGTGCCAGACAGGCGACCGTCACGGCAACTGTTGCCACGGCACGGGCCTGGCTGCCTCTCCGCCTGGCGTTTGATCAGCACGCGCACGCTGTCCCGGCTTCCGACGAGTCGGGGATGAGAGGAGAGGAAACTTGACGGGGGAGAAGAGCCGGCCCCTCGATGTCGCGTAATTAACCTCTTCACTCGCGCATATTCCACTCTAGAAATCAAAAAAGGGGGCGACCAGGTCCTGTCAGCGGCGCCTGCCAATCACCGCTTAATCGCTCAAAGAGAACGCGGCGCAGACGACTGTTTGGGCTGTCACTCGCTGGTGTCACTTCAGAGCGTCTGAAGAAGCCTGGCAGCCCTGGCTGTGTCCTGACATAGGCTTCCGAAAAACAATCAAAAAAAAAGGAGCGCCTTAATGTGCTAACGTGCAAATGCAGGCGTCTCGCAGAAGCCGCATCACACAAAAAAAAAAAAAACACGCAGACATCAATCGTCGCCATCTGAGAACCCCTGCTAACCCCCCCTGCTGGCTTTGCAAACAGTTGTGGTGCAATACATCGGAGCAGTGCTTTGTGGATGCCATCCGAAGAGGGAGAACGTAAGCCTGCATTAGACATATAAGAAAATGCACTCGTTTATGTCCCCATTACAGAGACAGCCCTACTGATGCTGTGGTCATCAACGGTGATGAACAGCTTTAATTACTAGCGTGCTCCGTAATGATGATCATAATGAATCATAAACATAACTAATGCTGATGACCGAGGCATGCCTCTGGAGGTACAGAGAGCATGGAGCACGGTCACTGAAGCATGTTTATACGTGGCAGGCAGGGCTTGTAAAAAGACCGGGAAGGAATTGGCCTGCGAGTCCATTTAAAGAGCTTGTATTTTAAACTGCACTTTCCAATAATCCTGAACAGTCAGGAGCCGCTGCAGCCTTAAGTGGGTGTCTTAGTTAAACTGAGTGTTTCAGCTGTTGACCATGAAGTCGTTCCTTACCGGGGTCCTGAACCATGGCAGAGCCAATGAGCTGCCTCTGAAAGGATGCAGGAGCTGAGCACTGAGCTCAGGAGGGGAGAGAGAGGAGACAGAGCATGGCAGAGACCATCCTAAGACACTTATTAGCAATGGGAGACTAAGGTTCCACATAAAATGGGCAGAGCAACTATGCGTTATTAATGACTCAGGGAGTCAGTGGTTTGGTACTGAGAGAAGCGTCATTTGATGAATTTGTGATTAGCAGCACATGGCAGCCCCATCCATTCCGAGATTCGCGAAGCCTCGTTTCCCCAGTCATGGTAACACGTGCTCCATCAAGCACTGCACACTGTGACAAGCTGATAGGCAGATCTTCAGCAGGACATCAAACTAGCACCCTGACCGCCAATTCCTACACTGCATTCCAGTGTTTGATCACATCTGCAATGTGCACAATAAAGCCAAAGAGCAGAGTGGTCTTCACTGTGTAATGACTGTGACAGGTGGGACCAACACTGGAGCATTACATACGTAATGTCTCAATTGCATGTGGCCATAGGCTGCACTATGACAATGGATACACTACAAATACTGTGCTCCTGATGCTTTCTGCATACATTCTCAATAAAACACAGACTGCTGATCATGACAAAAAAATTGAAGCTGGATGATTTAATGCATAATTTCTCTGCTCATTTTCTGGCATCCTGTTGTATGAAACACAATCACTTTTTGCAAGCATGTCAGCAGAATCATTATTGTAATAACCTTTCGCAAACCGGTTCTGAGATTATCACAGGTTGTCCTCAGCGCGGTGCCCCTGTTTTTTTTAAAAAAGGAGGAGAAACAGCACTTTAATCAGAGATCCACAGTTTCCTCTGTGGCAACCCCGTCTTCTGATTGATGCTGACTATGCAAAGTGCACTTTCGGCATGGCAAGACGCTGCCAACATATTGAGTTAGTCTTACCCCAGAGCAGCAAGGACAAAAGGTCAATGTGTCAGCTTCATTATTTGTTTAGTCATAGAGCTATCCTCTGTCTTGTGTAGTTTTAATTTCAATAAGGCACAACATACAGAGCGCTACATTCTGAAGTAAAAGTCTTATTTCAACCCATTAAAAACACTGATCATACAGGTACACCAATAATCATACTGTTGGCAGGGGAAACGGAATAAGTCATTACCGTACAAGCTTATTTGTATGGTAATATTGTGTTTAATTCAGACACAATAGCTCCTCAGACAAAATGTTTCGCTCCATTCTGTTCCTTTGGAGAGGTTGCTCTGAGCAAACAATCCATTTATCATAACGGCAGCAGAATGAGTCCATGTGAGGTCTACAGGGAAAGCAATCAAAGCATTACAAAATGCAATGTTTCTTTCTGACAAAATGCTCCAAAGGACTTCTCCTGGTGCAAAAGAACAAACACAGAACACAGGTTCAAAACTGCAAACAAGGCCCTAGCATGACCAAAACAGGAAGTGCAACTCAGTTTATCAAGTTCCAGAACAGAACATCAGAATGCAGCCTATATGTGGGATATAAATCACTTGAAACAAAGACACAGCAGAGTATGCCATCTCTGCAGCTGGCCTAACAGACTAAGGTACTCTCTGCGAAATCTGCTTTTGAACAATACAATGCATATTTATGTAAACACTGTTAAAATGATGTTGACAGAAACACCTAATTTGTGAATAAACTGGGTTTTTTCATCTGCACTGGAACTTTCCTTTAACAGTCTCCATAACATCTAAATGATTAGTTTTTTAATCCTTATTATTTTCACAGTGAGACATCCTCTGTATGTCTTATCTCTCATCTAAAGACACAGTATCAATATGGAAAGAGTGGCTCTCTGCTTCCCTAGATACTGAACAGTTGCACTGTGCTGGAGTCACAGTGCACCTGAAAGCACATTGCTCTAAGACTTTTCAAGTGCCTTTAAACTCTGAAAAGTCATTTAATGACAGCACTAGGTCAGACTCTTTAAATGTACTCAATGAGGAGGTCTGGGGAGGAAAGCATTTTAAGATGGCTTTAAATGCCTGAATGTCTCTTTGTTGAATAGATGACACATTTCCCAGACACATTTCAAAAAGCTCTCCAGCTGAGATCACTTTTGTAGCCTAAACTTGCAAGGCAGTGGAAGACTTGTAAGATGGGATTTGTAAAGAAACACGTGATGGAGACCCAGTTACACCAGTTACGTGTCCACCGGTCTGCAACTCTCTCGCACTGGGTAAGCGTGAAACTCGACAGCAGCGTTCGCTGCCCTGACCTTCACCGTGGCCTGAGGGATTTGGACATGTGTGTCCACCTTCTGTCCGTGCGCTACAGGTTCACGTCAACAAAAGGAGCCGATATGCAAATGGACGCCCCCTCGCAGTCCAGGGTGGTGCCTATAGCCCGATGACAGGACCACAGAGACAGCAGGCCCCCCTCGGAGCCACCCACTCGCCTGCACTCTTGCGCCTGTTTCCGGCTCACTGGAGTGGGAAGTGCGAGGAGTCGCCCCGCAGCCTCTCTCTGCCACCCAGCAGATGGTGGCTGCTGGGAGCCAACTGCAGCCTGCCTGGTCAATGAAACTTTACTGGGGAGGGCCCTACCATATGAATAAATGTCTTCAGAAGGACTAATTAAAACAGCTCTTTTCATTAGGCCGGCCCATCTGTTAAAGCACA
The DNA here is from genome assembly GCF_013368585.1 of Megalops cyprinoides. Taxonomy (NCBI): domain Eukaryota; kingdom Metazoa; phylum Chordata; class Actinopteri; order Elopiformes; family Megalopidae; genus Megalops; species Megalops cyprinoides. The sequence goes on from NC_050594.1 coordinate 28,423,502, forward strand.
AGACCTGATCGAATTGAGCGCCAGTCGAATCGCGCAGTAAAAGGGAGGCAGTTGTGGCCACACAGCACCTCTGGTCCAATAAAACTATTTGAGTTCTTCTGTGTGACTAATGAGATTTCTTTATGGCCCCGGCGCTCAGGAGTGCAATCAAAGAACTTTAAACAAGACTGCCACCTCTTATGGAGCAAAACCCTGTGTCAGATAGGTTTAATTAATTACACCCCTTTGTTTAGGTTGTATGCATCTGTGTTTTAGCATTCCCAAACAGGTCTACGATGCGCCATAACCCAATAATCCACAGATATTTTCATCAAGCCAATGCTGTTGTTCACTTACATGGCTATTTGTGTATTTTATATGGAATTGAGGAAGTTTATGGCTCAGGCCAGGATCCAGGAAATTGCCTCATCAGAATTCATACCCCCCCTTTCCCCCATTTTTGTTAGGCAAATTTCTACACACAGTGAATGTTAATTGGCAAAACAAGGCATTCTGGACTGCGAGAGCATCTGCAAAAGTGAATTTATCAGCCCTCCATCTACACCTTGCCACATGCAGCACAAATAGACCTGAAGAAAACAACAAGGGCACCGTCGCAAAGACAACAGCTCTCCCTCATCTGCATTTTTATAAGGTCAAGGCGCTCACCGGCGGTGAGGTGTCTGCAGATTCTGTGGGGGCCCCCAGCGCCCGTGCACCACACGAGCGAACAATTAAAGGCAATCATTCCCACGCGCAGTAAAACACAGCTGCACTGGCGATTAAAAACCGCTCAGAAGAGAGAAATCAGGTGTGACATCTCCGGTTCACACTCTGACTGCCAGCTCACCCCCCGGATTCGTCTCGGCCCCCGACTCGGCAGAGCGTGCCCCTCTAGGACACGGGGAGAGCGTGAAAAACAAGCGCTCGGCACGAGTGGGCTCATTTCGAGAGCAAGCCACAGGAAAGAACAGCCTCAACAATCTCGAGATAGGCTGTCAGCTAGAATTCATTTCCTTTTGTTTTCCCTGGACAGGGAGGCACTCGAGGTTAATTAACAAGCCTTTCATGTTTTTCACCTATGATCGCTTTCACGTCAAGCAAAATCAAAATCAATCAATCAATCGGGCTGTAGCGCTCGCAACTGTGACAAAATCTCATGTTTGGAAACTTTGTGAGTAGTATTAAAAGAAAAAGAAAAGATTTGCACACTTGCTGGGTAGCAACCAACCAAACAGGAATATCCAACATCAAATACAAAGATAATTCGCATGAATGAAATTGAAAATTGAAGAAATGAATCCAGGTTTGTTTAAAAGAAACCAACCCTGATATCAACCCAGGAACCACAGAGTCCCCCAAAAGTATGCCCCTTTCAGCCCAGTCTCTGCCTGCGTGTGACTTCCTGGGACTGCCACAGGGGTCCTTGGGAATACAAATAATGACAAAGATGACACCATGGTTGCTTCTGCTGCCAGCTGAATGTCAGCTCCAATCAGGGCTGAGCTGAGCCTGCATCTCCATTAGGAGTTCCCTGGACACGCCAGCTTGCCCATGGGCCTGGGTCAACCCACACCAACCAATCCCATCTCTTGTCCCTAGTCCAACTCACCACCACAGTCCAAAACATCAGCAGGGGGGCTATCCAGACAGAGAACAGCATGATGCACCATTTTGTGATTATTTAACTAAAGGGAAAAGCTCACGGACACAATGAACAGCCCCTCAAAACATTGTGGCAAAAGCACTCCTCCTGCTTGCGATTCTGTACATGTGCACCAAGAGAGAACGACTAAGAATGAATCAGGTCCTGTTCATAGCTCCTAATATAAAACAATCCTCAATGATGTCGGGGCCCCTCCCTCCTAGTTACCTCTCTTCCCCATTGCTTCTTTCCAAAAGCTCAGAGTACAGCAAGGGAACCAAAAGCCCACAGCCTGGCTCACACAGAAATTGTGTTTATAGTAGTAAATTGGATTCCTGATTCCTTGGGCCCCCTCGTTGCTTTTCAGCAGCTTTGCTCCACGCCTATTATGGCAGCGTCGGTACTCGCCAGTCTACATGCTGTTTATTCAAAGCCCATTCCTCCCGGCCCTTAATTACTTGTGTTTGGGCTCTGCCTCTGTCCCACCGCAGACATCCACACAGGATCAGCCATCTCACGCACCCACCACCTTCACACTGTGTGGCCCCCGGCACTCACAAACAAGGTTAAGTCTGAATTAACCAAATACTTTGGCCGTCTCCTTCAGGACCATTTATTAAGTTTCACTGCAATGGAACAATTTAGATTGTTGCGGTTTTAATCAAATTCGGTAGCACCCCTGTCCTAATTCCCTATGCCTACTCTCTCAGTTTGTTTCCCCCTCTATTAGGAGGAGGATTGTATGGGTCCTCTAAAGCAACACAGGCCTTCGTGTTTGGACATTAACTCCCCCATGACCGAAAAACGCTTTTTTAGAAATCGCCAATAATTATGACCCCCCAAAGCAAGCGAGGGACATGTGCTGGCACTAAATCTTTCCAGGCTATGGATAATTTAAGCTGCCTTTTCCACACCAGCTTGCTTTAATTACTAGGAATAAGTGGCAGCATTTGGCCAAATTTATGGTGCTTGTTGAAAAAGCAAGCAGTGGGCTTGCTGGTGCAATCTGCCTGATTGCAGAGCTGTAAATCCAAGATCCGACCGTCACGCCAACAATGCCAAGGGTGAAGCAGGTACCCCATCACTGAGAGAGGCCTGCACAGTACCATTTGCATTTTCTGTCTACAGCGACATGAGAGAGGGCAAATGCATAGTCTATATCTGTGCTGGGATCCAGGCCTGACTGTGAAGGGCTATGGCAGAGCAACCGCCCGGGCTGTGTAAGTTTCAGCAAGGGCTGAAGTTAACTTTCCATATGTATTCATCCATCACTTTCATACAGCTAAATGACACGGTTTGCTGCTCGAGGTAATAAGGGCTGTGAGAAATTCGGATAGAGTGACAATCACTGCCCTGGCAGGAACATTTATTTGTAGAGATTGTGATTTTGTCTGTCTTACTTTCTGTCAACCCACACGGTTTTAGAGACAGCCATTATCCAAAGTCATTCTGCAATCTGAAAGTCATTCAAGCAAATAATAAAGACAGTGTTTTAATCTAAAGCCTGAGTTTCTGCTTTCATCTTGACCTTTTTCTATCTCCAATTATTAGTCGCACTTTTCTTGAACTGTGCTTTTTGGGAAGAAAACCAAACTCTAACACTCAGGTAGGGATTACTGAATTTCTTGTATTCTAATGCTAAACATCAGTGCCATGTTTTGAGCAGTTTGTTGGAGGTTAAATTGGACAATTTAAGATCCACAAAATTTGACTCTCAATACAGATGAACTTACTTTGGTCCATGAACAAATGATTACAAGATGATAGGAACCAGTCCACAAAAAGGTAGATGAAAAAATCGATACTCCTCAAGAAGACGAGGCACATAATGAATACACAGACTGGTCTGACTACCATGCCTCTGCCCAGCGAGCTACAGAGGGCATTGTTTTAGACCATGTGACCGATGACAACAGAACTACTTCCCAGTGTTACTGCAAATTAACGTATCAGCACTCATTCACTGCAACTGCTCTCATCATCACAAAGACAGTAGCACAGTGTTACCTCTGTACAATGGATGCAGCAGTTTGGCCAGAACAGGAGAGAGGGTAGAAGAGGGGGCGCCACAGTGTGCTAAGCTAACAGTGATCAGTAGAGAGGAACAGGTAAAAACACACAAGGACATTTTCACAAAACGCGGGGGGGTTGAGGTTGACAACAAAAGGAAAAGGATTCCGTATTTCAAACTGAGGAAGCGCGCATTCTAATGTATGAATATTTAACACAACATTTGGGCAGAGGGTGTAAATGAATAGGGAGGGTGGCGGTGCTTCCACAATCAATATTTGGATCAATTCCTTTGTCCTCGCAGTCCAACCTCACACTTTATTTGACTGACTGATGTCATTAAGGTGCCTGTGACCAACTGTGGTAGACTGGATAAGCATGAGGGAAACCTGGCAATCTCACTCTATCTCTGTGGGCTCTAGAAATGTACCCACACTCCGTTTGATCCCAGCCCCAGGTCCCGCAGGGAACCAGCCCCCTGACTTGCATCTCTGTGTTTGTTCAAGGGCCACACATCTCAAACCAGCACAACCCAGCAAAAGAGGCTAAGGGAGGCTTTGTGAGGTTTCAAAAGGTTGGAAATAGTCGTGCCCCCACAATGTACCTGTCTTACCTTTAATGGTGCAATAAACATGTTCCTCTGTCTGTCCAAACACACAGCAAACTGCAAGGTATCATTCATGAATTAGGCCTAATAATTTGCTCAGCAGAGACCTTTATTAGGATGATTTACATAGCACTCATCATTGATATTATTTATTTACACATCTGATTTTTCACTCTAGTAATTTAAGGGTACAACAGCAATGTTTTATGCAGTACTGGAACCCATAGCATTCTGGATCAGTTTCTCAGTAACAGTGCCACACTGGTGGAATACCACTGCCCCTTTTATTTTGAGATTATAAGCAATGTTTTGTCACCGTGAATACTCTGCTAACTAAATACTAAAGCCATGCATAGAAGCAGATTTTATATTATATTATGTATCCATTTTACAGTGTTCCACAATCAGCCACAGGCACTAATCTCACCCACAGGCTCATGCACTTCAGCACTTTAAAACAATGTAAATCCTTTCACTTTAGCTTGCCTTGTTAGCATGTGTATGCTGTGCCAAATTATAATTTCATTCTTTAGGAAATATTTACACATTAAGAAGCAGAAAAAGGAAGACACTTTGTAACCAAGAACCCTAAAGCACTTTCGCACAAAAGCTAATTATGAAGCAATTTATGATGGAAATGGTACTTAACGATAGCGCTAATTTTATCTTAGACTACGACATCCTGCATTTCTGCAAACCTAGTGATAGTAAAGAATTGCAGTGTCAGTAAATGTGTTCTATCCTTGTACTGCACATACAGCTTACGGCCCTGCACAGAAACATGGGAAAAGATAAGTAAAACACATTTTACATTTAATATTACTAATTATTGTGAGGTATGGTGTACTATCTTTAATTTCACACAGTGCACATGATTTGAAAGAGTGTACTTACTGTTAGGCTGTTTCTGAGTGACTCTGACATGCTGATATATAGAGAAAAATCATTGTGCATATGCCTTTGCCTTTCTTAGTTACATGTGATAAACAGCTTCACCCATCTATGATGTCAGGATATCAGCATAATTAAGATGATGTTGAATCCCCATTTTGCCTTGCCACTGATAGAGGACCTGTTGGATTAATCTCTTTTGCAACAGACCACCCCAGCATGGCCCATCCCCTTTTATATTACACTTTCATTGTGCCATCAGAGTAACCAATCAGCCCTTTAATACTCCCTCATTTAAGCATGAGAACAGGTCTATTCAAGGCACTTACCACCCACAATGCATCACAGCCCCTGTGGTATAGGCTGCCCGGCTCCGTTCCACTTTCAATGTGCCGCCCTGCTTTGGAGGACATGCGGTGCCCATTTGTTTTCTCTGTGGTGTATAAATGGAAAGGTGCTCTATTTTTGTGAATGCGGTTCCCCTTGCATCCAGAGTCTCTCCCTTTCAGGGCCGCAGCAGCTGGCTGATGCCGGCCGCTCACAGAATCCGGTTGCTGAGCTTTGATATCACGCTTCGGCACGCTGCCACAATGTCTCTCTGCTGCATACCTCTATGCTGCATTTGCGCTACAATTTTTCAACTGCTAGAAAACCTGTTGATGGCACTATATATTCCTACTGGGCCACAATGACAATAACAAGGGTGGGAAATTCCTCCTCTCTTTAAAAGCTTTGCTTGGCTCTGACTGCCTGCAGTTTCTTCCTTTACAGAATTGCAGACCTCATCCAATCTTTTACACATCAGTCAACAAAACAGAGAAGACAAAACAGAGGCTTGAAAAAATTTGCCTCTTTTTACTACTTAAAACTGTCAACAAAAACTGTGCAGCATAATGGAAATCATACAACAGCTTCAACCCAATGAAGTCAAAAAAAAAACTGAAATGACTAAAACCAAGAGTGTTACTTCTACAAGGATGGGTCAATTCATTTGTAATTCCTAATTGTTTCACCGTTCTCAGCGATACATAAAATATGAACAATGATCATTTTCCTGAAGATAAACTAAATAGTGTTGTAAGGTACAACTCATTTAGTTAAGGAGAAGGGAAGACTCAACCCCACATACTTCACCATTATACTTCAGTCTTCCAGGAGGAAGACTGCATAGAGTACAGTCTACTCGTGCTGCCCGACTTCAGCTTCATCAAAAGCGGCCGCAGTCATATCTGACTGGCGACAAAGCATAGACGTTCAGCTCCTATACTAGGGCTGAATTCCAGGGAATACACATAATGCTGGGTTTGAGTGTTAAAAACATGCCATGCTTTAAAGGCAGCTTTATTTTTAAACACTGAACATTCCATTACCCTTGCCAAGTCTGACTTTATACTCTAAACTTTACCTTGCCAACGAAAACTTTATTGCAATGACAAAGAGCACAGTTATAGGTAAATGTAACCACCCACCATCGCAGTTCAGTGTATCTGCAGTTTCTGAAAATTCATTGGACATGCTTATTTGAACTCAACTATTAGCCACAGTAGCAACCAACAAAACTTTCTGAACCATGTGTATCTGAGGAGGCCTGGCTTTCATGAGACAGCAGAACACTTTGACATTCAGTGTTGGGCAGGCTGAAATTGCACTTTACATCGGTCTTACGAACAGGCAAGCAACTGGCTAGCGAACCAGCACGGCGCGTTTCGTAAAAAATATGTTCGTTTTTGTTTCCGCGTTTGCTGAAAACATTAAGACCATCTTATTGTAAGATAAGATATCCTGTAAGATATTCTGCGGCCGTGTTGGGAAAACGAACTGAGCTGGAGCACTTTTTCGCTGTTCTGTTTCTATTGCATTTTATTGGTGGAAGCATTGCACAGGAAAAACAGGAGCGCACGACTTAAGGTGTCAACTTTCCATCACACCTATATATTTTCCAGAGAACCTCTTCAGGTAAACGTCAGGCAAATAAAACTTACTTTAAAATGAGCAATGTGAAACCAAAATATTTACGCGCAGCATCGGCTAGACCAAACTCATGGACTTGAAATTCGTCTTCTAATGAATTCTTGTTTACTTGCTCTTCCATAGTCTGAAATAAAGCCAGCGTAACTGAAAAAAGTTTGAAATCACATCGGCCTGTAGCCGGCTACAAAGTGAGTTAGTACAGTATAACTGTGACCTTTAAAATGAACAAATAACATTTTGCATCAATAGCACACATTTACGTAGAATAATATCAAATAATCTTGATAATACAACCTTCTTAATAATTTCTGCCGTTGCACTCTAGCAGAAATAAAGAAGAAGCTGACCTGAACTCACCCTGCCAGCTCTGCTACTGCAGAACTTTTGGGATTCCGATGGATGTTTCGGTCTTACTGGACTTCATAAAAGAGTCCAAACACTTTTCCCTTTTGGTGTAATGGCCTTTTTCAACCCTCTGACACAATGTCTTTTTGACAGTCAAGGCAAGCCATACAAACGTTTCTTAAAGAAACAGTTATGCTCTGAAGTATGGCAGATTCCAGAGTTTCCACACTTTAGTCATTTTTATAATTGTATAATGAAGTCATCCAAAAACAGGAGCACTTTGTACCCCTGCTTATAAAATTCCCTTGGCATTGTAGTATTGATGTGTCGGTCGCGAACGAGTCGGCTCTATCAGCCGACTCCCGTCTGAGAGCCGATTTCTTTCTTTCTTTTTTTTTTTTTTTGTTAATTAATACAAGACAGAATAATAAGATGATCTTTTTGCCACACTGCTCGGCCACAGGCACTCCATGCACTGACTGAATGTTAGAATTGTAACATACATTTATGCACGAGGACCAGATGCACTGTTTAGTGTTTGTAGCGAAACGCTGATTTACAACGTTCAATACACATGTGTAATAGTGTTTGATGTTTTTACATTAATGTTTTTATACCAAACTTAATGTAAAATAATGGTGTTCTGGAAATTATAAGGTTTAGTATAATTACGTTGAATAATTTAAGTAGTATACGTGCACACATACCAATCATAGGTCACTGCTAAATCTGTCTGAATTATAAAAGACAGAATTGGTACTAAATGAAGAGCCGTTTGGGAGCCGAAAGTTCTTATTGCTGAGCTGAGCCAAATGATTCGGCTCACTAAAAAGAGCCCAAATTCCCATCACTAGTTGAGGCCTGGGTTGATTCTCCACAGCCTGTAAATAATGATTTGTAATGTCGTCAGATTTCACCTTCAGCATGGGCAAATATGCATACTCGAGCATACATTCCAACATCAGAATGTGTGGAGTGTCACCCTGTCACCGTCATATTGATGAGAGTAATACACTATCAATCGCTTTCTGTGATTTCATCTTGATTACAGCCACCGCATCATGGGCCCAGCAGGCAATGTGATTAGGGGGAAACTCTGTGGGCTTCAGCCTTCCATTGCTCAACACACCGTCTTCCCTGCAGAATAGATGAATTGGATGAGCGTTCCCACTGTCCATCCACAGCAGGAGAATCACGCCCTCATATCATAGCATTAAGGGGAGCGTTAACTCACCAGCCTGGAAAATGTGAGCTGATCTTATTCAATTCAGAAGCAAAGGCAGCTTACCACATTATAGCAGGCATTTTCTCCAAGCTGCAGGACTGGCTTTTTCACTGAAATTATGGGGCTGTCATCCTTATAAGACCATTTGTGACTGACAGGTAGAAACTTTTTTTAGAAGGTCAAGGGAAGGCCAGTCATCATTGCTAGGGCTATCTCTGTCAACACGAGATGATCTTTGGATGCAGATTTAGCCTTTTTCATCATTAAAAGCTTCACACTACAAAACAAAAATAACAGAAGACCTGCAAACATTTCCTCAATAAGTGTTTTTTGAGGAAGGCAAATAAAAAAAATGTGCAGCTGTAGTGTTATGCATTAAGCATTATTCCTAAGCCTTACGCATTTTTTGCTGAAACTATGGGACATGGGAGTAGCCTTGACTTTGCTGTTTAGAGTGTAAGACTTGGCTGTGAGCTGTGGATGGATGGGGCTGGCCCTTAGGCAGAGTTAAAGAGCACGTGTAGCCTGCGCGGCTAAATCGGCTGGCGGATTTGATTAGGGACATGGCAACCAGCTGCTCCCACTGGGCGGCCAAGCCGTCCTCCTATGCTTTTAATCAAATTACATAAATGGGGAGGGACGGAGATGCCGTGGATGGTATTGCCTGGCGTGGTGTCCACACACCCACACCTACGCACTTCTCAGCCGGGCCCTGAAAAATACGCAGAGGGCTGAATGCTTCGTTCGAGATGTGATGAATCACACTGTTCCCAGCGTCTCCCCGATTGCTGCATTCTTAAGATTAGTCCAGCCCTATGGCAGAACAGAAACATCAGCACCAGAGTAGTAATGAAGTTGCCCTACAATATTGTGTGCTTTACATCCAAATGATCTCAAAGGCATACTTTGCCTTAAGTGTTGGTGAGTCACAATGTACCGATGTGAATTCCAACAGAGGTAAGCCAGTTCAACACTGAGATCCAAACATGTATATTTTGTAGGACAGGAGCAGTTTGTTTGGCTTGTTGCCTAGGGGTGTACAATACTGAACTTATATCTATGCAGATACGAGAGAGAGGGGAGGCATCATCAAAGATTACAATTGCTTCACTGATAGTAAGAACAGGACAAAAAAAAAATTGATTATCACTGCTCCACAAGCATACATGTGGTGTGACCACATGTAAAACAATGATGGAGTTTCAACAAAGTAATCAGACAAGAGCTCAAGAGATGAAAAGTCCCCCGTCCAAGAGTCTGACAAGCGACAATTAACAGGCCTTCGTGATTTACGATGTGTCATTTAGCAGCGTATTAAACTGTTCACTGAGATTTTTACACATATATAAATAGACAAGGGAGGGTATCGCCAAAGCCCTTCATCATGTTAATAATATCTCCAGAAAATCCTCCTTCAGTGATGAACATTACAGTCGGAGCTCAGGCAGAATTAGTTAGCTGGAAAACAAGGGAACCATTGGCCAAATCCCGAACAGTAATTGCACCAGGAGGAATTCTGCTCACTGCTGGAACTGAGCTGCTGTTAAATGGGTTATAAATGTGCCTTTCTGAAGAGATGTCGGCGCTAAGCTGTTCGATGCAGCCCTCGCAGTGACCACGCTTCTCTCCTCATCAAACAGGGCATTCTTCCGTGAAATGCAGAGCAGGTGGCGGCGCTGCACGGTGGCGTGCTGCTTGCGACGGTGGCCTTGGCTCACAGAGAGATGACGAGATTCCCGGTCTACATTTTGCGCAACACCCCTTTCCTGGTTTCCTATTATAGAGCTATTGCGAAAGGTTGGATTCCAGGACTGATGCCTGTGATTCCTTTGTGCAGAGTCATCTCTTGAAGATCACCTCCTAAAAGAGTGTTGCATGTACTGAGGACTTCTCACGGTGTGCTTGCCCATCATGCTTATGCTTTTTTTCCCCACCATGCTCTATGCTGCTCTGGTAGTATTTATGGAAATTCATGGGGGGTTGTTGTGCTGGGATCAGTATGTCCTTTCTGTAGAAATACCAGCATTGACTCTGACAGAATTGGTGGAAGTCACATAGTAGATGAAATCGCTGCTCTATCGCGTGGTTGATCTCTATCAGGTTCTGATGCATTATGCTCTAGCAGCCGGTGCCATTAACATTCTAAAAGTGTACACATCTTCAGTCACCAATTACCTAGCAGCAGGGTGTAATGCTCACAACATATGCATTCTGTGTTCTTGTGCTGCATCGCAATGCTGGACATGTTAATAGGCTAGTTAATTCATGTCACTCATATCTCTGCTCAACAAGCTCAGGAAACCTAGAACTGAACACACTGGAAACTGTCCTACTAGACACATTCTGAGCAAAGCAGACATATTCAAGGGTATCTGAAGTGTTTATCAAGCCTCATCAGTGGTTTAGCATATAACTGTCATTTAACAAATCTGGAGCCTGAAATTAATCTTAAGTTTTCTGGAATCCTAAGGATAGTGTGTACTTGGATACAGCAAGTACTCACACAGCCATTGACTGATTAATAAATATTACATCCAACAAAAACCTGTTGGAAATATGAAATTAGATTAGAGTACCATATGGCAGAATTACCAAAAGACTGGTTGTGTGTACTGGAGAAACCTCTTTAAGCATATACTACTTTGTGTTGTGTATAGACTCATTTGAGTAAATTTTGCAACAAAGGTGATTTGGACTAAAAGGTTTTGACACTGCAGTTATGCTCCTGGGTATATAAATGAAAAAATGCATACACACACATAGTTGTGGAGGATAAAATTACAATGGTTTAAACATTGCATATGCTAAAACTACACTGAACCTACAATGCACTGCTCATGTTCTGTTGTAACTGACAATATTGAGTTTGAATTAAAGATCAGCTAGAGAAATAGAAGTAAAATGTGAATGGGAAACATGATTAATTACTATGACTCACACAAAGGACAACAGTGTCTACCACAAAGAATAACTCAATAAAATGGGCTTGAAATAATTGCATACAGAAAAAGTTGGTACTGCAATAAGAAGGAACATATCTTTTATTCACAAGTAAAAGTCAATGCAAGCTGCCATATCATACATTTATACACAGGATTTTAAAACCCTATACAAAACCAAAGACATTAGAAAATATGATTTGATATGAAATGTGGCCTTACATACATTGTTATAACCATTCTTAAAAAAATGTTTCAGTTTGGTAATAGTCAGCTCAGGTAACTAACCATGTATTAGTGAAAGCCAGGGATTTTATTACAAAACAAGAGCAAAACCAAAACAAAGTGTCATACAAAACAATGAATAAAAATCTCATGCAGCATCTTCAGAAAGGGCCTGAGAGTATATTCTTATTTAAGGAAGGAAAACAATAGGATCATTTTAGTTATAAAAAATCAATCAACAAAAGAAACAACAAACAAGCCAGAGTTTTCTCTCTACCACTGGAAAACCAAACTGTTTATTCGGGTTCATTTGGACAGAAAACGAAAAAACACAAAACGTACTGGTAGCTACATATCGCTGAAATCATGATTCAATTTGTTCATTTAATTGTTGATGCAAATATCCCAGGGCTGCAACTCAATCACTGCATCCCCACTCTGAAGTTGGAGTATCTCACATCCCTGCCCACTGACAGCCATCATCACTGGTGGGGATCTGCAGGCTTGAGTGTATTAAACGAAAGATACAGCGCTGAATTTCTCAGCAGTGTCAGCTGGATAACACCAACAGGAGGGAAATAAACAGCGAAAACAAAAAAAACATAGGCCAGTGCTCTGTAACCGGGCCCCAGTGGACAGCGGGATTGCAGGGCTGAGACTGGTCAAGCGCTCTGTGCTAACACCAACGTTTTGAGGTTCTTGGAGGGAGCAAGGTGGTGGAATGCATAGACTGGCCTGACACTTCCCTGCAGTGAACCACTGGGGCTGCAGAACTGCCTTTGCTTGCCTTCCTTTCATCTCACCTGTATTCGCCCCGTGGAATCCACTCGGAACCGTTTAAAAAAAACAAACCGGCTTGGCTGATGTGCCGACATCATCGTGTGCATACCAGGGAGCGTGGCAAAGAGACACGCGCGCGGCGTAGGGAGATTTCTCAGGGTGACTCCGGAGCGCTGCTGCAGAACGCGGGAGCTTGTCACGCCATGAATCACGCCGGCCGCCTGTTGGGAGTGAGCCCCGCACCGGGAGCTGCCCCTCAGATTAATGGGCTGCCATTGTCACATCTCCATTTAAATAAACAAGGGCAAGTGCTCCGCAACAACAGGTTTGCCTTCCCATGCTGCACAGGCCTGCCGGGAGCCCTCGCGATCAAGGCAACTGAAAACATGGAACAACTCTGCAATACTGCCGGCTCTTCCGCCCAGCCGACAGAGCCAGAGTTATGACAGCAGTTCTAGTATTTGACAAAACAATGCAGTACTGATACTTTAAAGGTTAGCTATCCATAGAAAAGACGCAAAATTGAACAGTAACCTAAGCTTCTAGGGACTGTATGACCACGGGCACATGTTGACTGAGGTTTGAACATGAGAAAGGCAAAGTTTGGGATGCAATAACATTAGCTTATTGCTTTTCTTTTTTCTCTTTTCATTTCTTTTTTCTTACCTAAAATGTTATTTTTACATACTGTATAATCATATAAATACACTATACAATACAATATAAAATACGTTTATTTTTCTTAAAAGGAATATGTTTAGGGTTTGCTTAGGTATGCTGGTTTTAATACTAGCACCAATACAAAAAATATTCACTCGAAAACAGTCTTAAGAAAAAGGCACTTTCGGATGTCGTTGAATGAATCTTGGGTTTATGACAACCACTTTCTGTCACCACGCAGAAAATGTAGAAACTTTGCTGCTTTTTCAAAAGTCCCGCTCCATTCCTGTCTGTCCAACACCGTGAGGCACCATGAGAATTTCTTTTGCAGAAAGAAAAGGTGCTTCCTCCCTGCAAAGACCCATGTCTGATGCCCATTCAGTTTAGTCTTTTTGCTGTGGGCTGCCCTCTTCCTGCCTCAATCTCAGCGTATCTCTGAACTTGCTGCGACATTTCGTCATCCTTCCTCGTCGACTTTCTGGGTTCCCTCTCTTCTTCTCGCTCTCTCACACTTCGACTTCTCGCGGTCCATCTTGAACGTCGGACGCCACCCCAATGTCGAAGCACGTCACCATCATGACGCGTGACTTGCATAGGTTGACGCAGTACTCCAGTTCCTCTGTGACCTGTTCCAGGGCCTCCAGATACTCTTGTGACTCCTTGTCCAAATCTTGGTCCACCTCAACTGGAAGGGAGGAGACAGAGAGAGGGGCATGAGACCGAAAGAGGACAAACAGTAGCCGCTCAGTGACCTAGATAACACCATCCACTCACTGCTTTTTCAGCTGTTTCACCTTTTAAAATGGAACTATCAAATACTGAAATGTACCACCAATTGGTTTTCAACAACATATGCTGGACAGTTCACACCAAATGAACACCAACATTCAGCGAACAAAAAGGAATGGTTTTGATTCACTTTGTAAGCGCCTGGTCCTATGTTGGGTGTCCAACATTTTTGTGTTAAACTAGATTTGTTCTCATCAATGGCTGACAGAGCTGAAGGTATTAGCTTCAGCTTTCTGGTAAAGCATCCCTCAATAAGGGATGGAAATACACTGGATGTCCTTCAGACCTTCTACACTTTGGTTCAAATAGTGGGAAAGAAAGGTAATTTATTTAACGTGTCTACTTCCATCATGGGTTTACTCTTGACAAGATGCACAGATGAGTGTGAAACATCCCTTGCTCAGGCCCTGCGCACTGTGCACACCAAGAGATGGAAGGGTCCATGAGAAAGCATTCAGCTTTCACCCCCAATGCAGCAGAGAGAATAACATTCTATTGATTTCAGGACACTGTGGGAGTGCTCACAGGGATAAGGCTTTCAGTGCAGTGAAAAGCTGCCCTTTTTTCTGACTCCAGGCTTAAAGGTAGGTGTGCAGTGTGAATTCAGGAAAATAACGACTCTATGTTTGTGTCTGCTATGGCCCAGTTTATTCCTTTATTTTCCCAGTCTAGAGAGGAAAGCAGTGCTGAAAAACAGATATCTTTGAGACTAAACACTGTGTTTTCTTTTGAATTATTTGCAATGGAAACATTGTAATTCTTTTCCAAAATTCGTCTATGGCGGAAGTAGTCCCAGAGGCTTTTCTGTGTAAAACGAAGACTCCAGAAATAGATTATAATGGACAGAGTTACAAAATACTGGGAGACTGAGACCTTTTATAAATTACCTTGAGGCAACTCTGATCCGTTCGACTGTAAATAGTCTTTTGTACAGCCGTTTCATCCATTCAATAGGACAGGACTGAATTCGCTTGTATGGCTTTGTGGCTATACAGTGGCTCATAATGCCCGTTATGTGGTTCTCAATCTGCCACAAACTTTAAAAGGCTTTACTGAAACGACACACTCAATTCACCTCTGACCATGACAGTAGCAGTGCACATTAGTGCTGGTGCTATCCACAGTTACCACTTAAACATACACAAAGGAACGTCAGAGAAAAAAAAAATCAAAGGCTGCCTTCTGAACTGTGTGTGGGTTCAAGGAGTGGTTAATGCAGGTCATGAGAAGGAGAGACATGGGAAAATGGCAAGACCTCAGAGGCAATGCCTGATGGTAACCTTTGGAGGACTGCTTTCATCAGGTGGTCCTGCAGGCCTCTACAGTGGCCTCAAAATGCCCCTACTCGACGCACATCAGTAAAATGGCCTTTTTGTGCTTATATGCAATGGTAGGCCGAGTTGGAAGTGGCCGTGATCCTGTGATGTGATGTTAATTACAACCAATGGCACTACACATCAATATCTCAGAATACACTGAGCCAACTGCATAGCAAAAGGTCAAAAACTAAAGTCGTACCAAATATTCCAGCACCCATGCTACTCACTGTGACACTGGGATTTCATTGCAAACACATCATAACAAATACGACACAAAAAACAGGGTGTAAGTATGCAATGCCTCAAAATACATCATGACGAATTAAAACCATAAACTTAATGTGCGTAACAATCGGTGACCGATGCCCTGCTGATCGGTCAGGTCGTCCCCTGAGATGTCTCAGAGAGTGGCCTGGTACTCACACTCTCCTAGCCACTTGCTGGGATCCATCATCAGCCTGCGCTTGGTGTCCTCCAGCTCCTCCTTCAGCATGTCATGCTTAACCCGCAGGTCCCGGATCTGCTGCTGCCGCCTCTCCAGTATCTTCAGTTTGGTGTTGAAATACAGCAGGCCCTGAGGGAGGGTCAGCGTCAGCGGTGAGCTACTGTACAGTCACCCCATCCTGCCCTGCACGCTATGCCATCCTGCCCTCCGCTCTCCTGTCTCAGTACTACACTGCTGACAGCAATAGCTGCTTTATATCGAGAGAGATTATTCCAAATGAAATCAAAGACCGTCAACCTGCAGGGACTTGACCCTTTTCACTGGCTATTAATGAGAAAATTAATGAGAAATGAATGGCAAATAAAATTAGCATCACCTCATTTTTTTAATGTGCAGGACAGCCACGAGCTTGAGTATGAGCCATGAATAGGAATGAATGAGGAACATAATAATTGAAAACTGGAATAATGGTAATGGTGTTTTTACATCAATTTTTTGACTGTGCTATTGGTGTTACAGACTACACAAATGGATTATATTTACTTTTGAGCTGTTTCCTCAGTATGTGAGAAATACAGGTTTCCTCTCACAATGCACATTGCAATAATTTCACCTCATTTAGCTTTGCAAATTATGTAGTTAGCTTGCACTTCACCCCCAAATCTCAATCTAAACTCTTACTGCTCCCATTTCAGCATACACCCTCACAATCAAGACACATCCATCCTGCCCAATCAACATACCTTCTCAACATCCTGGAATGGCTGCTGCAAAGAACAGAGAAAACAAAGCAGGTCATCAGTACAGACTGGAAAAGAGACCCTCCTCTCTCTCTCTCTCTCTCTCTCTCTCTCTTTTTCTCTCTCTCTCTCTGACACGCACATACACTACACACACACACATGCATGCACAGAAATGTTGAGTTAGCAACAATGGAGGTGATGCAGGAGGAAGCACTTCATTATAGCGATTCAGCCACAATGGCTTTCAAAGACGAATTGAAGATCATCTTTTCCTAATTGAAACTAAATCAAACCACCATCCAGCTGATTTAATATCTTCTTTTAACAAATCCCCGTCTGGCTGGTTCCCACTTGTGGGAATGGTTAATGACCCATGGAAGCGGAGAAGGCCATAAAGAGCGATCAAGCAGCCCAGGATGGTGGAGGAACCTTCATTTATCACACTGTCCTCAACCACACTTGCTCTCCATGTCTTCCTCCACCGCTGGCTGGCCCCAGCAATCAGTCATATCTAAACCAATTAACCCTGGACAGTAATTGCTTTCGTGATCCCCCACATTCCTGCCAACCCCGACGTACAACAGCACAGAGAGTGGTCACAGGCACTTAAATGCAATCATTTCCCACCAGCCTGATGGAAGGTCAAACAGCTGAGACAGACATTCTTGTCTTGTTCCTTAATAAGAAGCCTAACCAAGGATGATGAGCTAAGATGTTCCCTCAATGTCAACCCCCACTGTCTCAGGGTTGCTTAACTGGAATGGAATTAGGTATGGAAGCAATACTAAGCAACATCTTTAGTGAAGCTTAAAAGGGTTTCAGATATGTTGGGGTGTTGATTATAGCCACAGATCCTGATAGATCAACAGACGGGAATATCCACAACCAGAAAATGGTTCCCCGTACACCATCGGCCTCTTGCTCACCTCAGCTGCTTCCTCTTGTCTTCTCCTCTGCAGTCGCTCCACATCATCGATCTCATACACTTTGATCTCGAAGGGCTCCTTCAGAGTCCCGGGCAAGGGAGGAAGGTCCACCCACTGGCCTGTGGCACTGGCCTTCCTCCCAAGAGATGAGGTGTCCGGCAAAGGAGCCGGGATCAGCCGCCGCCTCTGAAGGCCTGCAGTAGGGAGACAGACAGTCAGGGATTTAAATTAAAGCTGAAAGCATACACTGAGAGTATGCTAGAGTACCTAGCCCGACCTGTAAATATGTATGCAGTGAAACAGGCTAAGATGTAATGTGACAGCAGACTTTACACAGACCTCCAGTATGCGGTATTGATTGCATATGTATAAGGCATTGCGCTATCTGCTCCACCTCATATGCTCCACAGCATATATGAATTACAGAGGTCGACAACATAAATCTAAATGAATAGGACCAGGTTATGAGTCTCCGCCGCAGTGGAATTCAATATAATTTTATTGCTTGCATCAAATACTGCTCCCATCCACTTTGCATTTGAAAATATAACAATGTTCTGAGGATTAAAAAACAAACAAACACTCCATTTGTGCTTAATATTCCACCATTCTACAAATTCATCCATGACAATTTGCACTGCCTTTGTTTCCTCATGTTTAATGGCCATTGTCGTATTTTTAGATGAGCAGCCAGTGCATCAGTGATTCAGGTAGTGAGAGCAGCTGATGACAGGAATACCAAACTCTGAATCAAAGAGCGAGTGTGTGCCTTCTCTCCATATTTACACAAAACCACCCTCAGGCACACAACATCCAACCTGTCAGGGACGTAATACCTTTTTGAGAAATCTGTGCAGTTCTAAAGAGCTGTTACTATTGATTTTACAGAGCAAATTGTAGATGTGCATACACAGTATGTGCTACAGCATCATAAACAGGGCTGTGCTCATTTTAACAGACAGTGGGCTCTCATTCCATGAGCTAGTCGTTCTCTTAAATGACTGCTTGATCTCCGGACACTCTCAGGGACCGCTCTTCAAAAAGCAATCAGAAGGTATTTATGACTCCTGCTCAACAACTTTTGAATCAGAGAATTTTATAGAGAAGCCGTAAAACTGGTTAGGGTTATAGCCTCCATTACTTACCCTCCATTTCTGTACTTAAAACGTAACATATTAGCTTAGCAAAAAAAAATGGTGCCTGGGGTGCAGTAGGAGCCTTTCAGCACACAGAGTCATGTCTATAAGCTGCTGGAACAGTTGTGGGTACTTGATTATTGGCCTCATCACATATTTTCTCAAATTAGAGTTTCAAAGTTACTGTTAAATTTGCTGTGTAAAAACAAGGTACTGTAAGAGAGAAAGGGAAACAGGCCTCAAATGATTTTAAAATAGCAGTTCTCACCATTAGACCTCTTCTTGGGGGATTTAGAAGTCCTGGTGCGGCCTGAAGAAGACATGCCACTCTCACTCATGGAGTCGTGAGCAGACGAGGCACTGCCAGTGGCTTCGCTGTCCCGGATCATACTCTCATAGCCACTGCTGCCCCCACTGTGATAAAAGAGCGCAGTGCGTCCCATAGCCGGGGGCAATTCTCCACTCAGGACACTGCTGTTATCGCTGCCATGCCCGCTGCTGTAGCGCTGAGGCCTTCTTGGGGCTGTGATCTTGCTGTAGGGGGAAGGCAGAACGGGGATGGAGGTCTTCTCATCACTGAGGTTCACCCCACTGTCATTGCCACTGTCTGAGTCCCCAGAGCCCCTGAAGTGTTTCCCAGGGCTCCCTGAAGCCAGCTCACTGACGCGACTGTTAGCAGCCCGTATGGCTTGCTTTGTGCCCATGATGGTGCCTCTCCCTGGTTTTCCATTGACCCCTGTAACAGACCGAGGTGACGTTTTCCCAGTGGGGGGCAGGTTGGCATTCCTTGTGGCTGGAGCAGCCAATGATTTGGTGGATGAGCTCAGACCCTTGGAGTTGCTTGTGGACAGGGATCGTGCCTTGTTTCCGTTGATGCCGATGGCCTTGGAGTTGACACTGCCTTTTATTTGCCCTGTTTTGCCTGGGGTTCCTGGGACCACACAGGGAGGTGGGGAGGTAGCAGTAGGTGTGGAGGTGGAGGTGGGCACTCCAAGTCTTGGTACCGACCGGGCGGACTTCCCATTGCTGCCCAAGCTGGCACCACTATTCTCTCTACTGAGTCCAGGTTTAGATCCCACTGAAGTCAAGCTGTCACATCTCTCCAAGGACATCTGACTGCCATAGCACTGTCCAGCATCTCCTTTGGCTCCTCTAGACTTGAGACTAGATGTTGCCCTAGCAGAACTGTAGTCAGTCTTTAAGCTAGATGTCTTGTAGTTACTGGAGTCCCCTCTCAACCGTATGTCAAACTCATCTTCTGATGCTGCTGCCCTAGGTGCTGAGGACTTTCCTGCATCAATACCTGCAGACTTTAAGGCACTTGGGGGCAGCAAGATCCTGTTCTTCTGATCTAGGCTGGATTTGCGGACTGGTGGAGCAGGAGGTGAGGTGCCACCAGGCTTTGGAAGCATACTACCTTTCTGTCCATTTGTCTTCTTCCCCAAGGAGGAGAACTTGAGGCTGCCAGTTGTTGATGTGCCATCTTGGTTCCCTTTAGAATCAGAGGAACTGTGGATTACAGGCACAGTGCCAAGCGTGGTCGCCCCTCTCCTGAACTGAGGCATTTTACTGGGAGCCTCTGCCTTCTTGCTGCTGGACTTCTCACATCCGTCCACCACTCTCTGTGATGAGGTAGACCCCTGCATCTTGGGTGTTCGAGGTACGCTGTTGCTGTTCACGCCTGGCTTCCTTGAGGGTATTCCACTTGTGCCATTCCTGGAGACCCTTCCAGCAGGACTGGAGTCAGGGATTTGAGATTCAGTGTGGCTGTCCATGCGCAGCCAAGGGTCATCTGGTTTGCCTTCCTGTCTCTGCAGTTCACGGCTACTGCCACTGCTGTTGCTATTCTGGGGGACGGATGAGGTAGGTTTCATTTTCCTGGGAAGACTGGAGTGAACAACTTCAGAGCTCTGTGGGGGTTGACAAGTGTTGAGAGTACTGGCTTTTGTTACTTTAGGACCTTTGTTGGGTGCTTTGGTAGAATCAGGGGATGGTGGGCACTTTGTCATGCTCAGGGAGAGTTTGCTGGAGGCAGCGCTGTCACTGTCTAACTCCGAGAAGCAAAAACCACTGTCATTCAAGGAGCTCTTGGCATCCTGTGGAGAGAAGGGCTCCTTGTGGAACATGCCAAGAGAATCTAAGTATAAGGTGCTCTCTGGACCAATGTGCTTAGACTGTGGTAGGAGGCTGTCTGTGGAGTGAATGCCTTCACTCTCCAATGTGCATACGCTAACCTCGCTGAGCCAGGAGCTGATGGAGGAACGTCTACTGCCCGAGCAGACAAATGGCTCCTCTTGCAGAGGTGTAACCATCTCTATGTTTACTCCAGATGCACCCACCTGGGAGGTGTAGGCATCAAACTCATCATTGATGCTACTGATGATGCTGACAGGACGTGAGCCCGAGGCTAAGGCCTGCAGAGAGCAGTCACTGTTGAAGCTGATGATGCTGGAGGGCCGTCCATTGTCAATGATTCCACCAATGGACAGCTCCTCTACAACCGTGAACACCAGCTCATCCTCTCCGTTCAGTTCAACAGGCTGCTGCAGTGTCACAGTGGTCCTCAAGATGTCCCTGTCAAAGCATCTCCCTCTGAGGGTCGAGCGCAGGTGGCTCACCTCCATGGGGGTTCTGCTCATGTAATGGGCTCTGCCAAGCACAGGGGAACCCCCTGATTCTCCTCGTTTCAGAGCTTGGTGGCTCATCCCAACAGGGGGCATCCTGGTAGCAGAGCTTCCCTCTGTCTCTGGGTAGAGTCTCCTGGACTCCTTCTGCTGAGGGGGAGGAGGGGCAGGCTTGGGTAGTGGCCTTTTGTTGAAGTACACCTTCTCACGCACCACCGGCTCAGAATCTTGTGATGCTGCCCCACCGTGTTTGTAAACACCAGTCCGACCGTCAGAAGCCAGCACCTTCTCCCCATCCGCACTTGTTCGGCTCAAGCTCTCTGAGATGCCCCCTTCTGAAGTGGCACTCGGCCATTTGGAATGTTCCATTTTGGACTTGACAGGGGTGCTGCTGGCTGGGTGAGTGGCTACACACTGGGGAGTTTGTTTGGGTGAAATGCCCTCCTGCGAGGAGGCTTTGGCAGAAGTCCTTACAGAAACAGAAGCCCCCTCTTTGAGTTTGACTGCTCCACTGTCTGTTTTGGAGCCTGATAGAGACCCCCTGCCCTCCCCTGTGAAGGAGCTTGGCTCCTCACTGCCATCAATGCACTCCAGTCGTTCCTGTAGCTCTGCAAACGTGTTGCACTTGAAGTGGTCTCTGTCCACCGGCCCCTCTTTGGCACGCTTCCTGTTCAGTGAGGGGATGATGGGAACAAAGGCAGGTGGGCCCTCGTTGTCACTGAGCTCACGGTCAGAGATGGCAGCTCCCCCTGGTCCCACGTAGATGACCGTATCACAGGACTGCTCACTGCTAGAGGAGTAGTCTGGGTCGCTGAGCAGCGCGGGCAGGTCTGGGTCCAGGGCCACAGTCCGTGGGTGGAAGGGTCTCAGGTGCGGCGGTCGGCGGATTCGCCCCTCCTCACAGGAGCTGTCCCCACCAGAGGAGCTAGATGCATACTGCAAACAGGACATGAAACCACAGAGTCAGACAAAGGCCAATCCAGGGAACCATAGTTTTCAAATTATCCTGTCTGTCTTTTGTTGATCATTCTTTCTATTCATTTTTGGTTTTGTCTTTGCTTGTGGAGTTTGTTCATAGCAACTTTGAATTCAGAGCACAATCAATTGGCAGAAAAATACCAATTCCTTTACTATCGCATGTCAATATGCTTAAAGGTTAAAAGTCCACACCAATGGGCACACAAATACTAATGTCAATACTATGTATCGGCATGCATGTTATGCATTTAAATTGTGCCTCAGATCCATAAAATATAAATATATGCTGTCATTCTGTCTAATTACATTGAATGTATATTTCCCTAATCCCAGTGCATACATTTAACACTTCCTTAGGCTGAGGTATTGATTGTATGTTTTGAAGCACCAAGAAATACTCGGTCTGAGTTATAGCACTAACAACCTTTCATGAGCAGAAATACAGATTTATTTTATAGATCTGAAAGCTTTGTACACTGGGGCATTTTTCCTCCAAAAGGCAAGTTTATTAAGATAATTAAAAATGACACTGCAAGGATTCTCCACTGCAAGTGGATTCTCTGTGTGGACATTAAACCGGGCTTCATTCTTAGACACCGACCTTAGATTTCTTTTTCCTCATGCGGTGGATTCGCGAGGCCAGCTGGATGGTGGTGAGCGACTCGGCATAATGAGCCGGAGAGTCAGAGATGTGAGCGATCATGGTGGTTCTGCAGTTGATGTTTCCCAGTGACTCCCTCAGCAGCATCGTTAGCTTACTGTCCCTGAATCACATAACAAAACATCCAGTATTATTGCTGGTGAAATGGAAAATGTCTCATACCCTAGAATCCGTGTACATGAAGTAGCAGTGTAGGATACAGTACAATCCACATAAGCAGCACAGACGTAATGACCTTCAGTAAAAATAAATCATCTTTATACAGATCACGGTATATGTTAGAACAAATCTAAATGAAAGTTTACTTTGGAATATTAGGGAACAGTATTAAATCTGGTTTACCGTATACAGGGATTGATTCATTGAAAGTCTGTTTGCTCTCGCCTGAGCCATAATGCATTAAAAATTGGACTGTTTTCAGTCCATACATCCTTTCCCCATGAAGATTCTATCTCTTTCTTCCATACAACTGCCACTTATACCTCTCCTACCTTATCACTCCTTCCACTACACAGACCATTTTCAGATCATTCTCTGGACCAAGTGTTATCAAGAACTTCCCAGATCCATTTATTTTATTCCCTCCAAATGTGCTTTCACCAATATTCCCCTTTAACGAGCAAAATAAGCTTGAGGGATTTATCTGTTAACACCATGAAAAAGGAAGACCAATAAACAGAGGCATGCCAGTGAAGCTATAAAGCTGTCAAGGTAAAAGCACATGCACAAACTTGCCACTCACCATTTCCTTATTTATTTACACATTTTGTCGTTTTAAATTTTATACAGGGAACAAAAGACAGTTGACAGCAGGCTTACCTGTAAGGTACGTGCTTGGCTCCATTGGCCAGAGCGAGGATGACGTTGCCCAGTGCGGTCAGAGACAAACACAGACCACCACCTCCATCCCTGCTCTTGCTCAGGACCTTCTCACAGCTTCCCAGGTCAATGAGGTGCAGGCGGCTCCGT